>NC_143524.1:11813441-13013441 GCF_031878675.1 Megascapheus bottae | reverse complement strand
AATTTTATCTGACCTGTATTACTATCTTGGTAACCCAACTATTATAAAATTATTCTTTTCTTTTGTCAAAATCTCAAAACATTACTGGTATTATTTAAATAATGTGCAGTTATCTCTTTTCCATCATTAGCAGAATCAACAAATCCAGCTGAAACAACTACAAGGGGTTGCTCTCTACAAATAAATGAAATCTAGTAGCTTTATATTCTATCCTTGGTTCTGTTATCTACATGTGGGAAGGATGGACTTTGAGCTCATCTAGTAACCTTAAAGCAAGTGCTTTAATAAAATGACAATTTGTTTCACTCAGTGCATCTTTTTCATCTCTTCCTACAAGAAGTATCCAAACAGTAAGTGAAAGAGCTTGGCTTATACTCTTTGATATTCTAAATTTCCTAATGATAACAAATAAAAGTGGTTTTTGTTGTTATTTAATTAGTATTTCCCTATAGGTATGTATTTTTAAATTTTCAGTTCCATTTGACTTTCCATTTGACTAGCAATGCTTCTTGAGCCACTGGGAAAGTATTGTGTGATGGCCTGTGGCCTTTGTAGGCCCCGCTCAGACAGAAATGAGCCCCAAAGTACAAGAGCTCGATCATATTCCTCTGCACCAGAGGTGCAATTCACTTACCTGGAAAACTTCCCAAATACCTGAATACCTGTCTTAAAACTGTAACTGAAGAGCAAAAGAGCACCAGGACCAGAGAGGCACAGGAAGGGCTTCCAACAGCTTGGCAACCCCAAGGGCCGCCCCTCCCTCCCACCTAGTGCCATTTCTCACTTTGGCCTTACCTCGCTGGGTCTGGGTAAATTGGGTGCTCTCTGGATCCTGCTCCATCATAACGGGATAATGAAATGAGAGAAGACTCCAGCAGCCTCCTAGCAGAGATTAAAAAAATGGCAATAATCCCTGTCAATTACCAACTCAGAGGTCATTCACAAGGGAAATGGGGGAGAGGTAAATAACATCCCCCTTTAGAGCCAGCTAACATCTCTTATCTGGAACCTTACCCTTTCTACAAGCTATGTATGTAAAAATATAAAGTGATATATAGCTCCCATACTGGGTGTGTCTACTTGTACTGTGCTGAACAGTGCTCTCTAATGAGAGCACTGCTTACAGTACCTCTAGTAGATAAATACAAGGCTAGAATCAACATAGGAGGGAAAAGTAGGCATACATATAGTGATTACCATATAGTGCCAACATTTATCTTAACGTTTAGTTCCTCCACATCAGTAAAATTCACATACCCGTTCTGTTCTGCCTATATTGTTTTTGTGAAGAAAAAGTACTCTTAAGGCTCTCTTAACAACTAACAAAATACAATAAACACACTTTTCATGGAGCAATTTTTGGAAGCCAGGCAATATGCTAAGTAAGTACTTCTTTCTTTAAAGGGCTGGCTTTGAACCACAATCCTCAGATCTCAACCTCCTGGGTAGATGAGTGAGCCCAGCTGAAATCTGAACTTCTGTATGAAATCTAGTTAAATTTTGGCTACACAATAAGGATCAGTTAAAACATATCTCCTATATATGACTTTCCTGGTCTACCATATTCACTGTCCTACTTCCCAATATATTTATGCACTGGCAGTCAGTTAAGCTCCTGTCTTAAAACATGTTTCAAAGGAACTGGTTTCAGAAAAAAATACATATCGTTCCTCTCTAGCAGCATCTTGCGTGGCTCTGCTATGAACAGGTCTCTAGCTCCCTGTTACTCTTCTTTAAGGGAGATCTGCAGGATAAGGAGAGTAGCTACCAATCATTTTCAATTGAGTTAATCAAATGTAGTGTTATTAAAACCAGAAGGCTTTAGGTATAGTCATGTACAGTCACTTCATCTCAGAAACTGGCAAAAAATACCATTTTCCAAATCGACTAAGAAAGAAATACAGGCAAGGCCCTAAGAACCTTACTTTCCAACCTTTTCTGTAAACCCTGCAGAAAACAAGACTTATATGTCCACTCATCTAACAAATCAAGCACTGAATGGAAACAGAAAAATATAATCAATGAAAAAGAGAATAAAGAATCAAAATATACTGGTTGAATACCTCAGTAACGTTACTAAGTTTACAGGAGCATAAAGGTTGCGCTTTTGGAACTAAGGTGTGGCTCAACTGGGAGAGTGTCAACCACTAAGTGAAAAAAGCCAAGTCAAGTCCAGAGTCAGCAGTATTATTATTTATTTATTTAAGGTCTGAGACTGGGACTTGAAGTTGGTACTTGATGTTTCTACTCACTGGTTAGAGCTCTACCAACTGAGCCATGCCTCCAATCCCAAGCACCAACATTTTTTTTTTTTTTTTGGTTGGTTGGTTGTGGGGGCTTGGACCTGAGATCTATCCCTGAGCTCTTTTGCTCAAGGCTAGTGCTCTACCACTTTGACCCACAGTGCCATTTCCAATTTTCTGGTGGTTAACTGGAGATAGGAGTCTCATGGCCTTTTCTGCCTTGCCTGGTTTTTAACCAGGCTATCCTCAGATCTCACCCTCCTAAATAGCCAGGATTATAGGCATGAACTATCAGCTCCTGGCCAGTGACAGAATTACTTAAGAAAAAAAAAAAAAAAGCTGTGCCTCATAAATTCTAAAGCATACTTTTTCACATTCTAACGTATGTATCACAACTTGGGATGAATCTTATAATTGTGCAATTGCCTCTTTTCTTTCTTTAGGATATAAAATAATGCATGTCTTTCAGGCTTTAACATATAAGATGTTAGGGGCTGGGAGTTTAGACTAGTGGTAGAGTACTTGCCTAGCCTGCACAAAGACCCGGGTTCAATTCCTCAGTACTACATACATAGAGAAAAAAAAAATGCCAGAAATGGTGCTGTGGCTCAAGTGGTAGAGCCCAAGGACAGGGCCCAGGACAGGCAAAAAAAAAAAAAAAATATTGTGTGTGTGTGTGTGTGAGATGTTTGTGATAGAGGAAAATGACACATAAACTTAAGAAAAATTATTGAAGAGCATCAATCTATGCAGGACATTTATGTCACATTCTAAAATTAGTTTATTTTTAACCATATGCTGGTGACTCACTCATGTAACTGTAACTACCAGAGATCTAGAGATCTTGAGGACTGAAGAGAGAGGCCAACCAGGGACAAAACACACAAAATACCTTCTACCCACATCTAAACACAGTGGTGCAAATCAGGAGAAATGTGGTTCCAGTATAACCCTGGCAGAAAAGTTTAGAAGACTTTTCCTTCTCCTTCTCCTCCTCTCCTCCTCTTCCTCCCCCATTCATGGATCTTGAACTCAGAGCCTGGACACTGTCCCTGAGCTTCTTTTGCTCAAGGCTAGTATTCTACCACTTGAGCCACAGCGTCATTTCTGGCTTTTTCAGTTTATGTGGTATTGAGGAATCAAATCCAGGGCTTTATGCATGATAGACAAGCACTCTATACCACTAAGCCACATTTCCAGCCTCAAGCCCTTAACAATTGAGTTCAGTGGTGTATGTCTGTTGGTAACCACAGCAGGAAGTACAAATAAGAAAATTAACACCCAGGCTGACTTAGCAAAAAGAAAAGAAAATGATCAGAGCCAAAAGGCATAGAGGTATAGCTCAACTGTTACAGTGACACTTAATAACCAAAAAGACCTCAGTTCAAACTGAAAATTAATGGTATATAAAAACATGAATGTGAAGCACCTTACAATGTTTCAATATATGGATACTATGTAATGTTTGGTTCATTATTTCTTTGAACACTGTTAAAATCTAATTTTCTGAACTACATAGTACATTATGTTACTATAGCCGCTCTATTGTGCAAGAGCAATGCGAATTTCCTGTTAGTAATTGTAACTTAGTTTATTCATTGATCAACCAATGATATTTTCTACAGTGCTTATTCATTCCTTAATACACTAGTTCTCTCTAAGATCTTAGTGAGAGTTAAGAAAGGGAAGTTTGGGAATAGCTGCCTGCCCTCAAAAACTTGTAAAACTGTTCCAATCCAAAATTCTCTGGATTTAGTCCTGTCTAGCTCTGAACCCTCCAAACTTCTGCTTAGAAGAGGCCTTTTGAAGAGAAGCATCCTCCAGAATGACCAGAAGATAGCCTTATTCAGTGGTTCAGCCTGAAACTGTTAAGCTAGGAGGCAAAAGTTACCCCAACTACATCAAGACAGTGACATTATTGAGAGATTCTAAGAGAACTGGATTAGGATGGCTATAAAGAAGATTCTTAAACTGAAAGTATTTAAATAACTTCAATTTCCATGATTCCATTTGATATTCCTGCAAAGTCTACTTCCCACCCTAACTTCCTGTCTTAATTAGGAAGACATTTAAATCAGAGTAAAATCAAACTATTCAGTACACTTTGTCTCTAGGGAATCCTTGATGAGGTCTTTAGGAACATGTATCCCCTGTGCCTTCTTACTATCGAATCTTTTGGCACCAGCTGTTCCCCAGACAATGTAGTGGAACTGGCAAGTTACATATACAGCATTTTAAATGCTAACACACAAAATTAACAGAACCAGTCAGGATAAATAGTACTATACCCCACATACAGATCACTGATAAAACACAAATTCTTTATAAGCATAATGTGGAATTAAAATAGACTTCTCCAACTGATGTCAAATATAGAAATAACTATGTTAGTAGAACAGTAAACATCACCACTACTACCACCACTATAACCACCACAACTCCTAGGACCTCAGAGAAAGATCTTTCTCTCCTAGTATTAGTTTCTTGCAGAGAGCCAATGAATGGAAAATGCCATGAGAAAAATGGAATGGGTTAGCAGCCATGTGCCTTCTGTTCTGGCCCTCACAAATGGAATTTGAGTTAATGATCTATCATGCAATTTGATAATGTAAAATCAGTAAGGGCAGAAGGAAGCCTCAGACAATCTTGTTTGGGCTTGAAGCTGATATTTCATTCTGACCTATAATCTCAATTTAGAAATTTTTAAAGAAGCTCTAACGGGGAGGGGGAGGGGGGAACACCCCTTTCTTTTCTCTACCAGCTTATCTGGTTCATTGTCTATACCAATGATGTCTAAGTAAAAAGTAACAAGAGTTATCCTATTTTGATCTGCTGGAGTGGAAAAGGAACAATCAAAAGACCTTTACCAATTAAAGTATTTTGTGAAAGTCTGGGTCACAATTATATCAAACTGTTACTACTTTATATATGAATATGTAAGACTAGTTAAGTAATTAATACTGAAAAGATAATAATCGCAAATATCTAAAAATAAAATTAACCATTAACATATAAAAAAGCACAGACGTACTTATATACAAACATACTTATATAGAGAGCAGAAGAAAAAGTGTAGGTATCACAAAATGTTTACAGTTGGGAATTTGAGTTAAAAAGTATACAAGAGCCAGGCACAGTGGCTCTCCCCTGTAACTTAGCTACTCAGGAGGCTGAGATCTGAGGACAGAGGTTCAAAGCCAGCCTGGACACTACAGATCATGAGATTCTTATCTCCAATTATCCACTAGAAAACAGGAAGTGGGATTGTGACTCTAGGAGTTGGGCAGTAGCCTTGAGCTGAAGAGCTCAGGGACAAGGCCCAGGCCCAAAGTTTAAGCCCCACAACCAAAGGAGTTGGGGGGAAGGTATATGAGGATTCTTTGTACTACTCTTGGAACTTTTCTGCAACCTGAAATTAAAATAAAAATTAAAACACCTAATAAACAAAAATCTAAAAATAAAATATTGAAATTCTATAAGCAGGCAATCACTTTCTGCTTTTCTGTTTTCTTGTGCTGGTCTTAGGACTTGAACTTTGGGTCTGGGTACTTACTGCCCCTGAGCACCACTTGAGCCACAGCTTCACTTCCAGCTTTTTTGGTGGTTTTCATTGAGTATAACAGTTTCATCAACTTTTCTGCCCAGGCTGGCTTCAAACTGCAATCCTCAAATGTCAGCTTCCTGAGCAGCTAAAATTACAGGCATGAGTCACTAGCAACTAGTTTTGTTTTGTTTTTAATATTCACTTCTCTCCGTTATTTCTAAGATAATTAATATTCATAATCTTCTAACAGTGGTCAATTATTTTGTTTATGATGGCTGTCAGTAAATTGCAATTATGTCAACTAGATTCTCATTGTCTTTAAAGATGTTATTTCTATTCTTTTTAAAATAAAAAACCTATGAAGAGAAGCTAAAAATGTGTCTGTAATTTTAAATAAAACTAGTTCCTGCCAGGAGTTTGGCCTAGTGGTAGAGTGGTTGCCTAGCATGCACGAAGACCCGGGTTCAATTCCTCAGTACCATATACAAAAAAAAAAAAAAAAAAGCCGGAAGGGGTGCTAAGGCTCAAGTGTTAGAGCTCTAGCCTTGAGAAAGTCCAAGGACAGTGCTCAGGCCCTGAGTTGAAGCTCAGGACTGGCAAAAAAAAAAAAAAAAAAAAAACCAACTAGTTCCTAAAATTTAAGAAATTATGATCATGGAAACTTTTCTAACTTAAGGTTGTTTTTATTTATTTTTATTTTTGCCAGTTCTAGGACTTCAGCTCAGGGCCTGTGCACTGGCCTTGGACTTTCTCAAGGTTACTGCTTTATCTACCTGAGCCACGGCACCACTTCCAGCTTTTCTACGTATGTGGTACCAAGGAATTGAATTCAGGTCTTTGTGCGTGCTATGCAAGCACTCTACCACTAGGTCAAACTCCTGGCCCAAGGATGTTCTTACTAGGTACTAGTGGCTCACACTGGATATTCTAGCTACTCAGGAGGCTGAGATCTGAGGATCCCACTTTAAAGCCAGCCCAGACAAGAAAGTCTATGAGACTCTTACCTACAATGAATCACAGAAAAAGCTAGAAGTGGAATTGTGGCTCAAGTGGTAGAGTGCTGCCCTTGAGCAAATGAAAGGAGCTCAAGTACAGCACCCAAGCCAAATTAAGCCCCAGGACCAAATTAAATAAATAAATAAATAAGTAGATTAATAAATTAATAAATTCCTTGGAAAAAAAACTAGGCATGGTAGCTGGCACACACTTACAGAAGGATCAGAATTAAAGAACAGTCTGTGAAATATAGCAAGACCCTGTCTCATAAGAGGGGATGAGAAGAGTACCTTGGCAAGCCCAAGGCCCTAAGTTGATCTTAAGCATGTTGAAAAAGGGATAAAAAAAAGATTATTAAAGAGTCATAAATGTTAAAATAATAAAGCAATAGATATACAATTTAAACTGTAAAATTCATAATACTTTATTGAACATAGTATTTTTGTGTGTGTGTATGGGTCATGGCACTGTCCCTGAGCTCTTCAGCTCAAGGCTACTGCCCTACCCTGGAGCCAAACCCCCACTTCCCCTTTTCTAGAGGTTAATTGGAGATAAGAGTCTCAGGTCCTTTTATGCCTGCGCTGGCTGTGAACTGTGATCCTCATATCTCAACCTCCTGAATAGCTGGGATTACAAGTGTGAGCAACCACATCTGGCCTACTTTAAGTATTTTTAAGGTGTTCTCTGTATTACCTTTCATAACTAGAAAGACATTAATAACAGAAGAAAACTCCAGAGAAGAAAACATGGTCAGGGCAAAAATAATGGGTCATCTAAAAGAGCTTTCACTTCAGATTTAATAGGTATCAAGGTCTGAGGAGCAGAAAGTCTGGGTGTTAGTCTAAACAGAATAAACAAGCCAGTGACAACTCCTCCTTAGTAAACAATAATACCCTGAAGACATGCTTATTACTGGTTGTTAGATCACAGACAAAACCAATACCCTAAAGCAAACAAACTTGTTCAGATCTTCTACCAATGGAAACAACTGCCAGAATTCAATGCCCTCAACAAAAGAACTAAGATGCCACTAGTAACCTGTGCCAAAGGCATTACCTGTTTCCAATGACTGGGTGGCACCTGCTATACAATTCAAGACAGCCAAACCCAACTCCCTTAGGTCTAGAAGATAAAAATCTAAATTCCTCAGTTTGGCACCTAAAGCTTTGCAGCAAAATTTCTCATTTACATGCACTATCTCAGTAGTTTTCAAACTTTTAGTCTCAGGACTCTTTTTTTTTGGCCAGTTCTGGGCTTGAGCTCAGGGCCTGAGCACTGTCCTTGGACTTTCTCAAGGCTAGAGCTCTAACACTTGAGCCTTAGCACCACTTCCGGCTTTTTTTTTTTTTTTTGTATGTGGTACCGAGGAATTGAACCCGGGTCTTCGTGCATGCTAGGCAAGCACTCTACCACTAGGCCAAACTCCCAGTCCTAGTCTCAAGACTCTTAAATATTATGTGAACCCTGCCAGATGCTGTGGCTCACACTTATAATTCTACTATTTGGGAAGACTGGGGTTCAAGGCTAGCCCTGGCAAAAAGACTTCTTATCAACCAACAGCTGAGCATGGTAGCTCACATCTTTCATCCCAGCTACTTTGGAAACAGAGATCCTAAGGATGGTAATTCTAGGCCAGTCTGGCCAAAAAAGTTCACAACAGCAAGGACTAGGGATGAAGGTATATACCTGTTATCCCAGCTATAGCAAGACACAAAAATAGGAGAATTACCATCCAGGACAAAAAGCAAGAGCCTATCTCACCACTACAGGTTGAAAAAGATCTAGAACTGTTACTCACCTGAGTAACAGGCCTCTGTTCAAACCTCAGTATGGAAAAAAAAAAGAAAAAGGAGAAGGGGTTTGAGAAAGCCTACTAAGGATGGTACTAGGATGGAACACAGGACCCCTTGCTTGCTAGGCTACTCTGTAAGCCCCACAGCTGAGAAATTTTTTAACAAACGATACACACTAAATTGGTAATCAAAGTTAATAATCTTATTACATATCAGAGAGCCTCTATAAAACTCCACTATATATCCATAAAGATAGAAAAGACAAGGAACATCTCAGCATTATTATAAAAATAGCTTTGGCTTGTAGAATTCCAGATCATGGCTGGAGAGCCACTGCTATAAACATCATCTTATGGTGCCTCAGCGTATTTATCTTGGCCATTTCTTCTTTTCTGCAAAATTCCTTATCAAAGTCCAAATATCTGATTCCTCCAACTAAAAACTTACTCTCTCAAGATGCCCAAAATAATCTGTACCTCTCTTAAGAGGCTTGCTTTCAAGTAATCTCATAACCATATCCTTCTTGTCTCTACTGACAGATTACAAACATGAAAAAGTATACTTGTTCCAATACATCTATTTATCCCCATCAAAACTAGCATCCAGCTGTGTTCTCCTTCAGTGTAGAGTGGGAACCACTTTTGTGAACCAGTAGCTGAGGAGACTCCAGTGCTAGCCACGGCCTATGAAAAGTCCAAAGGAAGGAGTCAAGACTGAGAACAATGATCATAATAATTTGAAGATGGACGGGCAGGATGGTTCTGTGGTACAGTTTAAGGTAAAAAGGCATAAACCTCTTAGCAAACTAATTAAAACATACCGTGTATGACAGGGTTTGTCAATGAGGCAGATCAGATTCCAATTTGACAAACAGCCAATCAATGATACAAACGCATCTGCACAGTTAAAAATGGAGGATGAAAAGATAATTGCTGTGTTCCAGCATCAGACAGGAGGTGTCTACTAAAAAAGGGAACCTGCTACCTTGCTCCAGAACTTTGTTCTTATTGACAAAGAAAAGTAACTGAGATATGTATACGTATCTTCTTTGTTTCAATTAGGGACACTATGTGTCCAAAAACTCATACTGAAATTCCTGAAGGAATAAGGTTTTCAGAAACCACTTATATCACCTTTCATCCTTCTAGACACTTAAGCCACTCATGTTAAAGCGCTAACATAGTTTTCCTGATAAGTGTAACATAGCCTGGTCCTTGGAGGTTCACAAATTATAAAGTCAGAAAGTGAATACTTGCTAGGGAATCTACCACCAATGTGCCTAGACTATGTGTTACCAAGAGACCTCAGAAGGGAAAGAGGTCAGTATTTAGAAGGGAGAAAGGGCCAGAGGCCAAAAAAACTCATATACTATATTTTTTTTCATTTTTGAATCTTGCTCTGCAAGCACCAGATCTCTATCTTGGCGCATGCCTGAGCTACGAGATGACAAGCCCTATTCTTTGTTAAAAATAATTGTGTGTTCTGAAACGACACCTCTATTATGATTTCCAAATTGACATCTCTGCTTTAAAGTAGAAGTATCTAAGCCTCCCCATTTCATACACTAGCAATTATTGCTTAAGTTATCCAATGATAGGCACTCATCTGAACTCTGTAGCCCCCTCCCCCCCAGTTCTAGGGGTACATTTACAGTACATAGTGCACATGTCAGCAAAGACTGGCAGGCAGTTCCTACCCCAGCTGAGGCATAGACCAAGGCAAGGCAACACTGTTAAAAGGCTAAACTGGGGGGAGGTGGGAGCAATATACTATGAAAAGAGCCTATAGTGCCTGTGATATGGATTAGCCTGTTTTACTGTCATCAAGCATAAACTAGTCATGAGGCTCAAAACAATACCTTTCACCAAAAAAGACAACTTCACCAAAGAATAATTTACTAGAGTACTTGGTTAGAATGCTTTCAATTCCCAGTCCCTGTTCCTCCTGTCAAATACTCTGTAATATATGATAAATACATCACTGCACAATATAGTAACACAGACACTAACAGGAAAGAGGCTGGAAGCAATTTATACATAGTATGCCACTGTTCAAATCTAACTACTTCCT
Source organism: Megascapheus bottae (assembly GCF_031878675.1). NCBI lineage: Eukaryota > Metazoa > Chordata > Mammalia > Rodentia > Geomyidae > Megascapheus > Megascapheus bottae. The sequence continues at coordinate 13,002,795 of NC_143524.1, read as the reverse complement.
TCCATCTTTCCTTTCCTTCCTTTCCCTCTTTCTCCTCTCCCTCTCTCTCTCCCTTTCTCCCTCTCTCACTCTCTCTCTTTCTCTCTCTTTATTTTGCCAGTCCTGGGGCTTGAACTCAGGGCCTGAGCAATGTACTTGGGCTTTCTCAAGGCTAGTACTCTACTACTTGAGCCACAGCATTACTTCCAGATTTTTTCTATGTATGTGGTACCGAGGAATCGAACTCAGGTCTTCATGCATGCTAGGCAAGCACTCTATCACTAGGTCAAACTCCTAGGCCTGTATACCTAACTGACTCGTGTGTGTGTGTGTGTGTGTGTGTGTGTGTGTGTGTGTGTATCTCCTATATAAAAAGCATGGTGGGCTGGGAGTTTGGCCTAGTGGTAGAGTACTTGCCTAGCATGCACTAAGACCCGGGTTCAATTCCTTGGTACCATATACATAGGGAAAAAAAAAAAAAGAAAGAAAGAAAAAATAATTCTGGGGCCGGAAGTTTGGCCTAGTGGTAGAGTGCTTGCCTAGCATGCATGAAGACCCGGGTTCGATTCCTCGGTACCACATACATAGCAAAAAGCCGGAAGTGGTACTGAGGCTCAAGTGGTAGAGTGCTAGCCTTGAGAAAGTCCAAGGACAGCGCTCAAGCCCTGAGCCCAAGCCCAGGACTGGCAAAAAAAAAAAAAAAAAAAAAAAAAAAAAAGCATGGTGGCCCACACCTGTAATCCTAGCTACTCAGGAGGCTGAAATCTGAGGATCAAGGTTCAAAGTCAGCCCAGGCACTAAACACTGTAAGACTCTTATCTCCAATTAACCACTAGAAAACCAGAAGTGGTGCTGTGGCTCAATGGGTAAGGTAGTAGCCTTGAGCTGAAGAGCTCAGTGACAACGCCCAGTCATCATAACTTATTTCCCCAAAATCAACATGCAGTTTACAGAATTCCATAATACTGACTTCTCAGTTAAACTTGATTCAGAATAGGAGCCAAATCCTAAAAGGTCTATAAAAAGATACATTGGGTGCTGGGAATGTGGCTTAGTGGTAGAGTGTTTGCCTAGCATGCATGAAGCCCTAGGTTTTGATTCCTCAAAAAGTTTGAAGTAGCACTGTAGTTCAAGTGATAGAGCCTTGAGCAAAAGAAGTCCAGAGACAGTGTCCAGGCCCTGAGTTCAAGCCTCAGGACTAGCCAAAAAAAAAGTTGGCAGAGCTATTTAATACTTCAATTTCAACATACCTGTAAATGTCCGTTTTATTTTTTTTCTTTTCCTTTTCTTTTTTCTTCTTCTTCTTCTTTTTTTTTTTTTTTTTTTTTTTGCCATTCGTGGGGCTTGAACTCTGGGCTTAGACACTGTCCCTAACCTTTTCAGCTCAAATCTAGTGCTCTCACACTTTGAGCCACAGGGCTACTTTCGGTTTCCTGGTGGTTAATTGGAGGTAATCTAACAAGTCCACAATCCTGACATCTCAGCCTCCTTGAATAGCTAGGAGTATAGGTATGGGCCACCAGTGCCTGGCTATAAATGTCTTTTATATATGACTCTTCACATCCACATCCTTACCTGAATTTTAACAGCTTTTCACTGAAAGTGATATGCTCCTGACCCTATCATAAAGCAAATATACAATAGGAAGTTAAATCTTAGGGGCACTCAGGAAAGCAAAGAGAAATAAATGAGGCCTTACAAAAGAATGTGTAAAAAGGAAAGCTTAGTGGGCTGAGACACTTATTAATCAGAAACAAATAGGCAGCTTTCCTAGTTCAAATCTATTCATGTAATAAGGCTTCTGCAGTCTATAGAAATTGAAAGGCAAAAACCAGCTGGGTCCCCAATCAATCTACAACTAGCCCTTGAGCTAACACAGAGTTCCAAGTACAATCATTTTTCTTACATCCAAGGTTCATTCTGAGCTGCTTCTGAATAACATTTGACTTTCACTGATTTTTTTTTTTAATGACATTTGACTTTAACTGACTTTTTTGCCAGTCTTGGGGAATGAACTCAGGCCCTGGGCACTGTCCCTTAGTTTCTTTCCCTCAAGGCTAGCACTCTACCACTTGAGCTACAGCTATATGTCTTTTTCTGTTTATGTGGTACTAAGGAATTGAACCCAGGGCTTCATGCAGGCTAGGCAAGCATTCTACCACTAAGCCACATTCCCAGCCTTTGACCTGGGTCTTGACTTCAGCAACCCCTGATTTCCTTTGGATTCAACATCTGAGACTCCACTAGAAAAATTTCTCTCCCATTTCCCTTAATGTAGACAACATCTTGCCCTACGTGGCAATGAAAGTACAAGTTAGGAAAGCAACTGTGATTTCCATGTTCCTTTTCCATTCCTTGTTCCATTCCACGTTCCTTTCCCATTCCTTAGAAAAATTTCTCTCCCATTTCCCTTGATGTAGACAACAACTTGTCCTAAGTGGCAATGAAAGTACAAGTTAGGAAAGCAACTGTGATTTCCATATTCCTTTCCCATTCCTTAAAAAAAAAAAATCACTTGTTAAATATTAATGTCCCCCCAGCATGTCAATCAATACTAGCCTGATTAATTATGAGCTAGGAATGTGGCTTAGTGGTAGAGGGCTTGCTTCGTATGCATGAAGCCCTGGCTTCAATTACTCAGTACCACATAAACAGAAAAGGCTGGGAGGGCACAATGGTTCAAGTGGGAGAGTGCTAGCCTTGAGCAGAAAGAAGCTCAGGTGCAGTATCCAGGCTCTGAGTTCAAGCCCCAAGACTGGAGGAGGAAAAAAAAAAAAGATTAACTCTGCTAAGTCTGGAAAGCATTTAATTCCCAGCTTGCTAAAAACTGTGCAGATCTCCCCTTGACTATTTTTAGAAAATGTAAATTGCCTTCTTTTAACTACCACTAATGCCTATAATCGCCGAGATCTGAATGCCTGCTGAATCGATACCTGCACACCACTTTACCCAGCTGCATTTTATTTAAGGGGTTTATAGACAAAAGAAAAAACAAAAAGCAATGCAAATAGACAAAAGAAAAAACCAAAACAATGCAAAAAGGAGGAAAGGTAATAAATAAAAGGTGTGATTTCAGGACATCAGATCTGGACAGTGCTATAATAACTATTAAGAATTAAGATGGGGGCCAAGAGCCTGGCCTACTGGTAGAATGCTTGGCTAGCATGCAAGAAGTCTTGGGTTCGATCCCTCAGTACCACATACACAGAAAAAGCCAAAAGTGGTGTTGTGGCTCAAGTGGAAGAGTACTAGCCTTAAGAAAACCCAAGGACAGTGCCCAGGGCCCCAGTTCAAGCTTCAGGACTGGCAAAAATAAATAAACAAGTAAATAAATAGATCAAAAGAAAAGAATTAAGATGGGTGCTGGGAATGTGGCTTAGTGGTAGAGTACTTGCCTAGTATGCATGAAACCCTAGGTTCAATTCCTTAGTATCACATAAACAGAAAAAGCCAGAAACAGTGCTGTGGCTCAAGTAATAAAGAGTGCTAGCCTTGAGAAAAAGAAGCTCAGACACAATGTCCAGTCCCTCAGTTCAAGCCCCAGGACTGGCAAAAAAAAAAAAATTAAGATAGTTTGCAGTCACAGTCAGCTCCTTTGAAGGTATATTAAAATGACAGCAAGAAGCCAGGCACCATTGGCTCATGCTTGTAAACCTAGCACTGAGGCGGCTGAGACCTGAGGCTCATAGTTCAAAGTCAGCCTCGGCAGTAAAGTCTGGAAGATACATTTCCAATTAAACACAAGAAAACTGGAAGTGGCATTGTGGCTTCAACTGACAGAACATTAGCCTTGATCAAGCTAAAGGATAGTGCCAAGGACCCTTGAGTTCAACCACATGACCAACCAAAACCAAACAAACAAAACCCAGCAGGATCAAAGGACAGTAAATCACAAAATACTTTATCAGTGGTTTTTAATTAAGAAGAGAGTTTTGGGCCAGGAGTTTGGCCTAGTGGTTAAAGTGCTTGCCTAGCATCACAAAGACCCAGGTTCGATTCCTTGGTACCACATTCATAGAAAAAAGCCGAAAGTGGTGCTGAGGCTCAAGTGGTAGAGCTCTGGCCTTGAGAAAGTCCAAGGACAGTGCTCAGGCTCTGAGCTCAAGCTCAGACGGACAAAAAAAAAAAAGAGAGAGAGAGAGAGAGAGAGAGAGAGAGAGAGAGAGAGAGAGAGAGAGAGAGAGAGAGAGAGAGAGAGAGAGAGAGTGTGTTCCAAGCCCAGTGCTGGTGGCTCATGCCTATAATCCTAGCTACTCAAGAGAATGAAGTCTGAGGACTGTGATTCATACCAGCCAGGCAAAGAAAATCTGTGCAACTCTTGCCCCATTACTGACAGAAATAAAAAAGAAGAGAGTTTCCAAAAGGACAGCTGACAATTTCTGGGGACATTTTGTGTTACTGCAAACAGGGTTGAGTGTGTACTACTGATTCTGGTAGATAAGGTAGGAATTTTACAAAATATCCTTCAAAGCATAGGAAAGTCTCCCACAGTAACAAGAATTATACATCTCCAAATGCCAACAGTACTGTTGAGAAACTGTTGTTTTGATATATCTTAATGGTCTAAGTATAATCAACAGAAACACTGATAACTAAAATAGGAAACAATTTTGTATCTGAGCTGTAGAATCAGGCACACTATAATTTAAATTCCATACTATTGTAACATGATTTTGGCCAAGTTCATTCATCCCAGCTTCTACATTTGAGGGAAGGGGAAACTATCATCTCACAAGATTTTTCTTTTTCTTCTTTGGCGGTACTGAGTTTTGAACTCAAAGCCCTGAGAATTTTAGTAATTTTTTTTGTTGCTTTAGTAATTTTTCAAGTTAGGCGCTCAAGCTTTTGCCTAGAGTACAGCAAAAATCCAAGATATTCCTATCCAGCTATGGCCTTCTGAATAGCTGCGATCACAGGCTTATCACCAAATCCAGCTTGTTGATTCGTAGTAGATCTTCAGGCCTTTTCTGAGTTGACTTCACACCACAATCCTCTTGACCTCCTCTTCCTGATTGGATGCAATTACAGATGTGTACCACACAGCCAGCAAGATATATATAAGTATATATAAGATATAAGTAAGAACATATGAACTAGACACCAGAGGTTCAAGTCTATATTCCTAGCTACTCAGAAGACTAAGATCTGAAGATCAAGGTTTGAAGCTAGACGAGACAGAAAAGTCCTCAAGACTCTGTCTCCAATTAACAAGCAAAAAGCCAGTTTGGAACAATTGGCTCAATTACTATGGCTAAGCGAGCACTAGACCTTGAGTTCAATTCTCCATAGTATCTTCAAAAAGGGGAGGAGAGAGCATATTATAGGACTGAAGCTATAGCTCAGTGGAATAGCACTGGCCTTAGTGTGCCCTAAGTTCAATTCCTGTAGTACCAGAAACAAAAAAAAGTACAGAGCTAGCATATAATATACTAACATGTCTGGAAGGCTTCGGCTGCTATGTAAGAAGTTTGGGTACACTGATAGAGCAGCCAAAAGGAAAGACAATCCCCTGAGACAACCTGGTAACTCAAACTGCTAAGACCCCAGATGGCTTCAAAGAGAACCAAGCAAGACCAACACAGAGACAAAACTATCCAAAACTGCATGAATGATAATAAAATTATTTTCATTCACTAAGTTTCTGTGTATTGCCTGATATGCATCAATATCTATATACCAATGAAATATCTTTCAATCTAATGAGAACAGCAACATTAAAAGTAAGTCCACAAGCCGGGCGCAGTGGCTCACACCTGTAATCCTAGCTACTCAGGAAGCCGAGATCTGAGGATCGAGGTTCAAAGCCAGCCCAGGCACAAAAGGACCTGAGACTCTTTATCTCCAATTAACCTCTAGGAAATGGGAAGTGGGGCTTGGGTCAAAGCTAGGACAGTAGCCTTGGGCTAAAGAGCTCAGGGATAGCATCCAGGAAGACTTCAAGCTCCATGACTCAAAAATAAATAAGTCCACAAGTGAGGGACTAATGGCTCATGCCTAAAATCCTTGCTACTTAGGAGAACCTGAAAAAAAAAATTGCATTTCAAACCAGTCCAGACAGAAAAGTCTTTGAGACTACCTCTCCAACAAACCATAAAGAAAAATGCCAGACAAGGCTGAAAATGTGGCTTAATGGAGTGCTCACTTAATAGCATGCATGAAACCCTGGGTTCAATTCGTCAGTACCACATAAACAGAAAAGGTCGAAAATGGCACTGTGGCTCAAGTGGTAGAGTGCTAGGTCTTGAGCAAGAAAGCTGAATAAGCACAAGACCTTGAATATAAATCCCAGTACTGCCACAACAAAATGAAGTAAGAACATAAAGTTAGCTTATAGCCCCAAAGTAACATCTGTCCTCAAAGAAAACTCAACTACAGAGACAGAGAGGGGGAAGGAAAGGGATGAGGAAAGAGGAAAGGAAAAGTGAGAGAGAATTAGGAGAGAAGTGAGGAGAGAAGACAAAGGAAAGAAGAGAGTGATGAATAGGAAGATTATTTGAAAATCAATAGTAACAGCACAAGCTAGCTCATTGTGCGTAAAGCATGAGATCCCAATATTGGCCAGAAGGATCAATATCAATTGAGACAAAACTTGCTGTTCTTTCCTACCTATCCTAATTTGGTTCTGCATCTATCAATAAAATACTGTTGCCATGGTTGTCAGTGTGAAGTATAGCATTAGAACTAGGGTAATTAAAGTACTCTCTTCTTTATCTAGAGGTAGAACAAATCATTTTTAAAAAGAGTGCAAGAAGGCAGAGGAGGATGCAGTGATGATTTCTTGTAGTCTGACTACTTGGGAGGCTAAAGGAGAAGGAGCACTTGAGTCCAGAAGTTCAAGCCAGCAGCCTGAACAACATAGCAAGACTCTTGTCTCCTTTAAAAAAAAAAATGTAGGATTGAGAGTTTGGCCTAGCATACAGGAAGACCCAGGTTCAATTCCTCAGTACCACGTACATAGAAAAGGCTAGAAGTGGTGTTGTAGCTCAAATGATAGGGCGCTAGTCTTGAGAGAGCCCCAAGGATGGGACAGTGCTCAGGCTCTGAGCTCAAGCCCAGGACTGGCAAACAAACAAAACAAGTATAAAGAATTAGAATAATATCCTATTTATTTGCTATGGATCAAATTACATTGTTTTTGTTTTTGTCTGGTCATGGGGCTTGAACTCTGGTCTGGCCGCTGTCCCTAAGCTCTTCAGTTCAAAGCTCCCTGGGCCTGGGCGCTGTCCCTGAGCTGTCAGCTCAAGGCTACCACCCTACACTTGAGCCATAGCCCCATTTCCTTTTCTAGTGATTAATTGGAGATCAGAGTCCCGGCTTTGTATCGCCCAAGCTGGCTTTGAACCATGATCCTCAGATCTCAGGTTCCTCAGGAGCTAGGATTATAGGCATGAGACACCATGCCTGCCTCCAAATTATATTCTAAACTATAGTTGTTAAATAGAAATCTTTTTGTCTGCTGCTTACCTAGCATGCATTAAGACCTGGGTTTGATTCCTCAGTACCACATACATAGAAAAAAGCTAGAAGTGATGCTGTGGCTCAAGTGGTAGAGCTCTAGCCTTGAGAAAGCCCAAAGACAATGCCCAGGCCCTGAGTTCAAGCCCCAGGACTGGCAAAAAATAAAAACAAACACCTCACTCCCTGGGTGCTGGTAGCTCTTGCAAATCCAGGCTATTTAGAAGTCTGAGATATGAGGATCACGGTTCAACATCAAGGTTCAACGTCAACCCAGGCAGCCTGGACTACATAGTGACACTCTAGCTGAAAAGAACAAAACAACAAACACAGCACAGGACACAACAGCAGAGTGAAACAGTAGTGTACAGAATGAGAGAAAAGCCAGGTGCTGGTGGCTCAGGCCTGTATCCTAGCTACTCAGGAGGCTGAGATATAAGGATTGAGGTTCAAAGCCAGCCTGGGCACAAAAGTGCATAATACTCTTATCTCCAAGTAACAACCAGAAAACCAGAAGTGGTGCTATGGCTAAGTGGTAGAGACCTAGCCTTGAGCTGAAGAGCTCAGGGACAGTGCCCAGGCCCAGAGTTCAAGACCAAAAAAAAGCCAAAAAACCCAGAATGGAAGAAAATACTTGCTAATCAAATATTACTGAAGAGTTAATATCTAAAATATATAAAGAACAAAATGGCTGAACAACAGGGGAAAGGACTAGAGTACATATTTTTCTATAATATACAGTCAAAATTTTTCAATATGAAAAAATACTCCACATCCACTAATCATCAATGAAATTTAACTTTAAATAACACTATTAGAGGAGCCGAGAGTTTGGCCTATTGGTAGAGTACTTGCCTAGCATGCACAAAGACCTGGGTTCGATTCCTTGGTACCATATACTTAGAAAAAGCCAGAAGTGGTGCTGAGGCTCTGTGGTAGAGTTCTAGCCTTGAGAAAAATCCAGGAGCAGTCCTCAGGCCCTGAGCTTAAGCCCCGGACTGGCAAAAAAAAAACAAACAAACCACTATTAGCAGCTCTAGGAGTTTAGCCTAGTGGTATAGTGCTTGCCTAGCATGCACGAATACCTTGGTTCGATTCCTCAGTATCACATACATAGAAAAAAAGCTGGAAGTGTTTCTGTGGCTTGTGGTAGAGTTTCTAGCCTGAGAAAGCCCAAGGACAATTCTCAAGCCCTGAGTTCAAACCAGGACTGGCAAAAACCAAAAACATTAGCTTTTTATGGAAGCTAGAATAACACATGCATTTGAATCACTGCCCTCTGTAGAGAAGAGGACTGCCTTATCATGAACTGCTATTTTCCCAATTTCTTAGTATTATAGGCATGACTACCTGTTTTGTGGTAGTATGCTAGTGTACCATATAAATATGTAATTCCCTAGATTTTGTCTATAGTACTGCAAAAAGAAAATAATTTAAATATATAAGTAATCACACTTTAAAGTAGTACTGAAGTGAGCTCATAGAAACACAAGTAAATGGTGGTTGCCAGGGGCCCCTTAAATTGTTGTTTTATGGTTACAGAGTTTTAATCATGCAAAATAAAAATTTTCTATTGACTTCTACAACAAAGTTCAATAACACTGCATGCTGAATATAATTAATAACACTATAGTATATACATGAAACATTGCTGAAAGCAAATCTGTAAAACACATGTGGAAAGAAAGGTTGCCCATGCTAACAGAAAAACAGCCACTTTACCAGGTGAAGTAAGCCAAGAGAACAAAGAGAAAAGGTAGAAATAACTATGTAAAAATGTATAGAAAACAGAGAAATGAAACAGCAAAGTGAGTTATATTTATGACTTCTCTGATGCACCTAAAAAAAGGGTGCAATGTCAAGAACCTAAAATTCTCTAGAGAAGATCATATTTTCAGACTTTATTATATTTTTTTGGGGGGGGGGAGCCAGTCCTGGGCCTGGGGCTCAGTGTCTGAGCACTGTCCTTGGTTTTTCTCAAGACTAGAGATCTACCACTTGATCTATAGCACCACTTCTGGCTTTTTCCTATGTATGTGGTATGGAGGAATCGAACCCAGGTCTTCGTGCATGCTAGGCCAGCACTCTACCACTAGGCCAAACTCCCAGCCTAATTTTATTTATTTATTTTGCCAGTACTGGGCTTGAGCTCAGGGCCTGAGGACTGTCCTTGGACTTTCTCAAGACCAGAGCTCTACCACTTGAGCCTCAGTACCACTTCCAGCTTTTTTCTATGTATGAGGAACCAAGGAATCGAACCTGGGTCTTCATGCATGCTAGGCAAGCACTCTACCACTAGGCCAAACTCCTGGCCCCTGGCCTAATTTTTTTTTATGTTTCTATTTTATTTTTATTTTTTGCTGATCCTGGGGCTTGATTTCAGGGTTTCGGTGCTGTCCCTGTGGCATTTTTTTGTTTGTTTGTTTTTGGTTAAAGTTAGTGCTTCAATTACAGAGATCTGAGTCTCACAGACTTTCCTGCTTAGGCTGGCTTTGAACCATGATCCTCAGCTCTCACCTTCCTGAGTAGTTACGATTATAGGCATGAGCCACTGACATCCAGTTATAATTTTCTACTACTGCACCAGCTTGATTTTACTTACCTGACAGGTAATACTCAAATCACTTGTTCATAACTCTGTCCAAAGATGTTCTCCTTACAAGTGCAAGAAAATGTTTACATAGTCCATTTGCATTGTCCAATAGAAGGTTGTTCTCACACTATCTAACCTGACAAAATGGAGATCTGCTCTCCTAAGGTGAGCCCCACCCAGCAAATTAGCTTGAAGCCTCCTCTTTCTCCCTTTGGAAACAGAGGGGGAGTTTGCTAAGTGTTGCTATTAAAAAAAAAAAAAAAGAAAATCAAGCAGCTTCTCAGGTGAGGGGGCTGTCAGCATGTCAGCCCACAGCCAGCAAGAGAGCCTCTCTGGGTGAAGCAGGCAGGATGGAAGGGGTGGAGGTCAGAATACTGCAATGTCCAGTGCCTCCCCCTGGTGGAACCATTTGCCAGGGCACCTAGGAAGTACTATTCCATACCTAATTAACACCTTTTGCTGGAACTAATGTAATGATCAAATACACAAAACTTAATTTAAATAGGAACCTTGGTGCGCCAACCTAGTGCAGACTAAGAAATTAATAAATTCATGCCTAAGACAGGCACCAGTGGCTCATGCTTTGTAATCCTAGATATTTGGGAGGCTAAAAATCAGGAGAAAGAAAGAAAGAAAGAAAGAAAGAAAGAAAGAAAGAAAGAAAGAAAGAAAGAAAGAAAGAAAGAAAGAAGTAAAACTAGGCATGATGGTACAAGCTTGTTATCCCAGCTACAGTGGAAGGGAAATAATAAAGAAGGATTGTGGTTCAGGTGCATGCCTGGGAAGGAAGGAAGACCCTACCTCAAAAATAACCAGTATAGGGCTTGCATAACCAGTACAGAGTACCTGCCTAGCAAAAGCAAGCCCTGGAGTCAAACCTCACTACTGAAAGCAAGAAGGAAGGAAGGAAAGAAGGGAGAGACATAAGGGGGGGAACTTCACTATTCCTCACAAAAAGTGGTGGCACAGGCCTATAATCCCAATACTTGAAAGGTAAAGGCTGAAAATCTAAAGTTAAAGGCTAACCCGGATTAACCAATGAGGCTCTGCCTCAAATTTTTAAAAGTCCATGCCTTCACTAAAGGAGCAACAAGTGGGCCTGGAGTTTGGCCCAACAGTAGAGTGCTTGCCAAGTAGTAGAGCAGTAGCCTTGAGAAAGTCCAAGGACAGTGCTCATGCCCAGAGTTCAGGCTCTGGACTGTCAAAAAAAAAAAAAAAAAAAAAAGATAAAATGAAATTAAATTAAAGGAACAACAACTACTTAATCCCCATTTATTGTTATGAAGCAAAATGCAAGCAAGTGCTGCTAGATTTTCTAATTGTTTTCAAAAGAATTCTCAAATATGAATTTATGTGGAAATACTAAACATTTCTGAAACAATGTTTGGGCTAAATATATCTCAAGACTATTCATCATCGATAACATTTTCACTCACTAAAGCAGAATCTGTCCATTCAGACATATTATCAGAGTACTCTCAAGAAGGAGCAGAAATAAGATAGACTTAACTCCCTCCCCTAAATAATAAGAAATCCAAGCAGGACACCAATAGCTCATGCCTGTAATCCTATTTACTTAGGAGGCTGAAATCTAAAGATTGTGGCTCTAAGTGGCAGAGTGCTAGCCTTGATCAAAAGAGCTCAGGGATAGCACCCAGGCCTGAGTTCAAGCCCCACCACCAGAAATGAAAGAAAGAAATAAAGAGTGAGAGAGAGGGGGGGGAAAGAAAGAAAAGAAATCCAGGAGAAGGGAAATTAATACACAACTCTAGGGGCTGGAACCAACCACAATAGGCAAAACAGATAATACAATCAGAAACACTCTACACCTGGGGTTATTGTCTTGAAATGGTCTCCAACATACCGTTTCAGAGTACTATCCTGAATAGGCACTATAAAAAAAAAGGAAGGGAGTATAGGGGAAATTGTTCTTAAAATATTTTCAGCACACACAGATTTTGCTGTAGCCCCCCTAGCATTCCAACCAACCTCCCTAGACTGACAGAGCGATTACATCTTTTCATGTTTCAGTGTGTATACAAAAGCACAAAGCCTGCATTACACCATTTAGCCCAGACTGTCATGAGGGATAATTTAGCTCCACATAACAGGTACTAATTTGACCTGCATCAAGAGAAGGGCTGCCTGTTGGGCACAATGCCAGGAGGACCTACAGAACTGCTTCAGGGGTGGCAGCTCAAAAAACAAATTCTTTTTTTATGTTATTTTATTTTTTTAATTTTTGCCAGCCCTAGGCTTGAGTTCAGGGCCTGAGCACTGTCTTTGAGCTTTCTCAAGGCTAGAGCTCTTCCACTTGAGCCACAGTACCACTTTCAGCTTTTTCTATGTATATGGTACCGAGGAATCCAACCTGGGTCTTGGTGCATGCTAGGCAAGCACTCTACCACTAAGCCAAACTCCTGGCCCCAAGAAACAAATTCTTTATGCACTTATGCCTATTCTTTGCCATAAAAGAAGAAAAAAAAACCAGAGAGACACAGACAGAATATGTATAATAATTATCACATTAAAACCTCTTCAAGGCTGGCACTGGTGGCTCATGCCTATAATCCTAGCTACTCAGGTTCAAAACCCAGCCCAGAAAGAAAAGTCCTTGAAATTCTTATCTTCAACAACCACCAAAAACTGTAAACAAGGCCCAGAGTGTGACTTAAAGGTAGAGTACTTGCCTAGCATACACACAACTCAGGGTTGATAGTACAGAACACAAAAACTCAAGGACAGCACCCAGACCTCCAAGTTCAAGTCCCAGGACTGACAAAAAAACAAACAAACAAAACAACCCTCTTCACATTCCAAAAAAAAAGAAAAAAAAACCAACCACCTCTTAGGACCTGACTATGCCTCTAGTCCTAGCTATTTGGGTGGTAATGATCAAGAAGATCAAGGTTCAATGCCAGCCAAGATTTTTAAAAGTTCAGAAAACCTCATCTCAATCAGTAAAAACTAGGTATGGTGATGCATGACAATCTCCTCAGCTACTCAGTAAGTACAGATAGGAGGGTTGTGATCTAGCCCAGGTAATAAAAGAAATGTTATTAAAAAATTATCTACAGCAAAGTGAGCTAGGTATATGGCTCAAGTGGTAGAACACTTGCTTAACAAATGCAAAGCTAGTTCAAACCCCAAACAAAAAACAAAAAACAAAACTTCATACAAGGTTTGTGTGTAGTGGTGTATACTTGTAAATCTAAGTATTCAGGACGCAGAAGCAGGAGGATCTGAAGTTGGAAGCCAGTCCAGGGAATGTAAGAACCTATTCCTCATCCAATAAACAGTAACCTAGCTGGGCAAATGAGCAACAAAGATGAGAATGATTAAAAGCAATGACACTCCTCCATTTTGTATTCAACCCTGTATAGACAGAGAGAAATGGTTGTCTAACCACTTCTGCTGGCAGGTAAGTCAAATAGGCAAGGGTCAGCACCTTATGATCAGAGAAGAGTTGCTTGATTTCCCCGCATTATTTAATAAGACATAAAAGACTAAGTAGTCTAGTATATAAGTGAACGTCAGAGATGAGAGAAAAAAACTAAACAAAACAAACAAAAACCCCGTTTTTCTTAACCAATGTGCAGGAAAATACAGAACATCTCCAGTTAGTGGATATATTTTAGACTTAATACAAGTTTTTCTCAACCTTGAAGGGATGTACCTGAACTCTATCAATGTATTACTGAGATGCAGCATTAGGATTTATTTAAAATGATGAAATTATATTCAGTAAAATAAAACAGGAAGTATTTGTGCTACATTCCACAATTAATTCTCATTTACCAGTAACACTCATACTTCAGTTTCTTTTGTTTTGTTTTTGTCAGTCCTGTGGCTTGAACTCTGGGCCAGGGCACTGTCCTTGGGCTTTCTCAAGGCTAGTACCCTATCACGTGAGCCATACCACCACCTCTAGCTTTTTCTGCATATGTGGTACTGAGAAATCGAACCCAGTGTTGTGCATACTAGGCAGGCACTCTACCACTAGGCTACACTCCCGGGCCCAACATTCATACTTATGGCTCTAGGTCTACATGAGAAGCTGAAGCTCTGAAGCCAGTCCAGAAAGAGAAGTTTACAAAACTTTATCTCCAAAATAATCAGTAAAATGCTAGACTGGAGGTATTGGTCATAACACCACCCATATAAAAGACAAGTGAGCACAGGCCTTAAGTTCAAGCCCTGTACCAAAAAAATTACAGTGCAAGGTCCTGGTTCTTTCCACCCAATATCTGTGTTACCTAGGTATATGGCACACCCAAGGGCAGTCACCACTAGGATCATGGGAGGGTTCTAGGGTCTTATCTCCATCTGCTGTGGCCATACCTTCTTGCTGCCCCTTCTCTAGATGTTAAGCCACTCTGCTCTCCATCACTCAGTGTGCAGTTTAGGAAAACAAGCATTTCCTGGTTTTCTCTTTTCATCAGCTTACTGTAATTTAAACCTTACAGAAAATAGAAAAAGAGCTGGGTGCCTGTGGCTCACACCTCTAATCCTAGCTATTCAGGAGGCTGAGATCTGAGGATAACAGTTCAAAGCCAGCCTGGGCAAAAACTCCATCACTCTTATCTCCAATTAACCACCAGAAAACCAGAAGTGGCCTGGAAGTGGTTGGCGCTGTAGATCAAAGTGGTAGAGCACTAGCCTTGATCTAAAGAGCTCAGAGACAGCATCTAAGCCCAGAGTTCAAGCACCATGACAAACAACAAAGTAGAGAAGGAAGACAGGAAAGGAGAAAGGGAGGGAGAAGGGAAGAAATTCCATCCTCTAGAAAAACACAAGTATGCAAAAATGCTCTATTTTGAGACAAGAAAACAGAAACTAATCAAATTCTATCACTAGGATATCTGATTAATTATCATGCAATATCTAATTGTTGAGATATTGTGGCATGATAAAAATAAGGAAAAATGTCTATAATACGTAAGTGAAATAAGTAAAATGAAACCAGAGAAGGTGGTGTACACTTTTAATTCCAGTACTAAAGAGATGAAAGCAAGAGGATCCTGAGTTCAAGAAAAGCCTGGGCTTCACAGTGAAATCTAATCTTAAAAAGAAGAAGTAGAAAGGAAAAAGAAGGCATGAAGAAAATAGAAAAAATTCTGGAGCTACCACATATAAACTATTAGCAGTTGTTATCTATGAGCCAATAGCTCTACAAAAAGAAGATTCAATTTCTAATTTGCACATCTGAAATACTTGCCAGTTCTCATAATTTCTAGTAACACATCTTCTGATTTGAGGATTGGGGTAGTGCTTGGAATTTGTAGTAGGTAATATGCATACAATGATGGACTGTATTGATTCATTTATTAATTCACTCATTTGTAGCTCTTCCTACAAACTTTTTTTTTTTTTTGGCCAGTCCTGGGCTTAAGCTCAGGACCTGAGCATTGTCCTTGGGCTTTCTCAAGGCTAGAACACTACCACTGAGCCACAGCACCACTTCCAGCTTTTTTTTCCCCCCTATGTATATAGTACCGAGGAATGGAACCCAGGTCTTTGTACATGCTAGGCAAGTATTCTACTACTAGGCCAAACTCCCGGCTCCACAAACATTTTCTTATTCTGACAGTGTCAATGATTCTTCCCTCAGTTTTCACCACAACCTCAGGAAACAAATTAATTTAAAAGTATCTGAGATTGGCTTTTACTCCAACTAGCAGAGAGCCTCCTCAATGCAGTCTCAAGCAGCAACAAGTGATCTTTTTAAATAAGAGCTGATGTGTTGCCCAATAGTAGAATGTTTGCCTAGCATGTGCAAGGCCCGGTGGGGTTCCTTCCCCAGAACTGTGGTGGCGGTGGTAATGATGATGGAGGTGGTGATGATGATGGAGATGGTGATGATGACTATAATGGCTTCTCATCACTCAAGATGGGATAAAAATCACTTAAGTAAGCCGGGCACAATGGCTCCCCTGTAATCCTAGCTACTCAGGAGGTTGAGATCTGAGGATCAAGGTTCAAAGCCAGCCCAGGCACAAAAGGACCTGTGACTCTTATCTCCAGTTAACTTCTAGAAAACTGGAAGTGGGGCTATGGCTCCTGGGGGCAGGGCAGTGGCCTTGAGCTGAAGAGGTCAGAGATAGTGCCGCAGACAAGTTCAAGCCCCATGACCAACCCCCCCCAAAAAAAAAAAATCACTTAAGTAGTATAGAAGACCCTAATCTTATCCCTATCACTTGTCCAACTTCATTTTGTATCTATCCTTTGCTGTGATACAGATATACCAACAACTCAAGCAAACACCTCAGAAATGATGCTCTTGGCCCCTATGTTCATTCCTCCCCCCCCCCCCCCCCCGCCTCTCTGCCCTGGGCTAGCACTCTACCACTTGAGCCACAGCACCACCTCCAATTTTCTGATGGTTAATTGGAGATAAAAGTCTCAAAGACTTTAGTGCCTGGGCTCAATCCTCAGATCTCAGCCTCCTGAGTAGGTGATTACAGGCCTGAGCCCGGCTTGAGAAGTTCTTCTCAGAAGAACTTATAAAGATTTATAATACCAAAGACAACAATTCCATCAGGTCTTCAAGGGGCAACTAGACACATATTGCATTATTGGAGTAAAGTAAAATTTTCTCTTAAGGATTCTGTCCTTATTGTTTTTTTTGTTGTTGTTGTTCCAAATATCTTTAATCATCAGGAATATTTACAGATGAACTCAAATGTCAGACACTAGCAAAGTCCAGCTATAGCCAGGCATAGTGGCTTACACCTGAAATTCTAGCTTGTCAGGAGACTGAGATCTGAAGATCGTGGTCAAAGCTACCCTGGGCATAGAAGTCCATGAGACTCTTATCTCCAATTAACCATCAGAAAATTGGAAGTGGTGCTGTGGTAGAGTACTAGCCTTGAGCTGAAGAGCTAAAGGACAGTACCCAGGCCCAGAATTCAAGCCCCACAACTGACTGAAAAACATAACCCAGCTATATGTGGCTTATAAAATTAATAAGTAAATAAAGAAACATAGAAAGCTTTTAAATAGTATTATAACATGAGCTTTTATTCAACTAATAATAGTATAGATTAAAACTGATAGAGGCCAAGCACCAGTGGCTCATGCTTGTATTCCTAGCTACTCGGGAGGCTGAGATCTGAATTCAAAGGTAGCCCAGTCAGGAAAGTCTGTGAGACTCTTATGGTCCAATTAACCAACCAAAGCCAGAAATGGAACTGTGGTTCAAGTGGTAGAGGGCTAACCTTGAGCAAAAACGCTAAGTAACAGAACTCAACCCTATTGTTTTTTAAAAAAATAAAATAAAAGTTTAAGATCTTTTCAAAATTTGAAATGAAGAGTTGGAAAGGTAAGCTCCGTGGCACCAAATTTGCCGAACATGCCAGAGGGCCTAGGAAGAAAAGGGAGAAAAGGAAGATTCATCCAAAGATGCTTATAGAATCTTAAAAAAAAAAAAAAAATGAGCCATGTACTCACTCCAGCATTCATGTTACTTTTAAACAAATTCAGTAAGTCTTCTACAGAAATTAAAAGCAAAACTAAAGCTCTAATGAGAAACATAACTTTTATATATTTAGTTCTGACAATTCACATCTAGTGTGAATTGTATCAAATTGAAAATGCAGACATATCTTTAAACAGAAAAAAATACCAACAGAATTTACTGACAAAGACAGCAATATTATTGAGATACCACATGAAGAAGAGGCATTCCAGTACACTCAAGGAAGGTATAGACCTGGAGTCCTCAATGGACAGCCAGTAAGAGGTGCATGGCCAGATGCCAGGGACTTCTTTAAAGGCTTAAGACAACCAGTTCACAAGTTCTGATGACCCCACACTAAAACATCAGAGGAACAATTCCAGGTCCTGAGCTCACTGTGGAAGATATGTTTTCCCTGTATAATTATAGATAATGTAACTTCATTTATTCAGCAAGTACATACGGAACCAATTATTCCCTATAAGACTAAAAGATAGGACATAATGAGTTTTTATCTTTTATTTTATTTATTTATTTAGCCAGTCTTGGGCTTGAGCTCAGGGCCTGAGCACTGTCCTTGGAATTCCTCAAGGCTAGAGTTCTACCACTTGAGTCTCAGCACCACTTCTGGCTTTTTTCTTTGTATGTGGTACCGAGGAATCAAACCCAGGTCTTTGTGAATGCTAGACAAGCACTCTACCACTAGGCCAAACTCCCAGCCCCTTTTTATCATTTAAAAGAAAAAATAAGATCAGTAACCATACTAAATCATAAAAAATGTGTGTGTGTATGTATATATATACATATTTATTTTATTTTTTTATTATTTGTTTTTTGGTGGGTCATGGGGCTTGAACTCAGCCTGGGCACTATCCCTGAACTCTTCAGCTCAAGGCTACTGCCCTACCCTTAGCCAAGCCCCACTTCCCATTTTCTAGAGGTTAACTGAGATAAAAGTCTCAGGTCCTGTTGTGCCAGGGCAGGCTATGAACCTCTAGGAACCACAATCCTAGCTTCTCTGGAGAGTAGCTAAGATTGTGTGAGCCACAGCACCTGGCTTGAGATTATAGACTTTTTACTACTGTTCTCAATTGTTGCTTGAGATTGGGTATCTCAAACTTTTGTGTGGGCTGGCCTCAAACTTTGATCTTTTCATTCTCTGCCTACTGCATACATAATCATTTATTTTACTCAATAGTGTTTGGCTGAGGGCTACCTGGAGAATCCCCGTGTGACTAGAACCATGGGATCAAATAAGTTTGTGGTCCATGGAATTTCAGAAGGCTTTAGCTGTGCCAAACTCCAAAGCACTATTAAAATGATCGGTATTGGTAGATGCTCATTATAATACTCACCAATGGCTGGGTACTAGTGGCTCACGACTCTTAATTCTAGCTACTCAGGAGGCTGAGATCTGAGAACTGTGTTTCAAAGCTAGCCAGGGCACTAAAGTCTGTGAGACACTTATCTTCAATTAACCACCAGAAAACCAGAAGTGGCACTATGGCTCAAGTAGCAGAGCAATAACCTTGAGCTGAAGATCATGGTCAGTACCCAAGCTCAGAGTTCAAGCCCCACGATCAACCAAAAAAAAAAAAAATATATGTATATATATGTATATATATCCTCATCAATGCAGTTCTAAAAATAAATAAAACAGTATTTCTCCTAGAAACACTGTGTTTATTACATTTGCCCCACTCCCCCAAAATTGCAAATTTTCAGATCTCCAATTTCTTTTTTTTCTTTTTCTTTTTTTGTGCCTGTCCAGGGACTTGAACTCAGGGGTTGGGTGCTGTCCCTTAGCTTCTGTTTTCTTGAAGACTAGCATTCTACCACTTGAGCCATGGCACAATTGTGGGCTTTTTCTGAGTAGTTTATTAAAAAATCTCACAGATGTTCCTTCCCAGACTGGCTTCAAATCCTAAGATTTCAGCCTCCCGATTAACTACAACTATAGGTCTGGCCAGATCTCCAATTTTTTACACTGGGAGAGTTCACCTCTGGTTTTCTGGTGGTTATCGGAAGATGAGATTCCCAGCCTTTCTTGCCCAGGTTGGCCTTGAACTGTGATTCTCAGATCTCATCCTCCTAAGTAGCTAGGATTAAAGGCATGAGCCACCAGGGTGCATCATATGAAATGTTTTGATGAAGAAAAGTATTCCATGAAAGCAGAATCACAAATAATGTAGAAAAAAGGATGCCCTCTTTATTATCCTTACAGTACCAAAGGATCAAAATATACCTCGTAGTCTATCTCTCATTACAAACCCAGAGAACAAAATCCACTCCCTTCAAGCACAATCACCTTCTGTGAACTGCATTCATTTAGTAACAATAGTTACCTACAAAAAAAAACAGGTTTTTGTTGTAAGATTCAGCTGCCTACACAAACAGAACACCTTTCCTTCCCTGCCATCTAGCAACAGCAGCCCAACAGTGACACCTGCTGGTGAAAAGAAAGCAAGGTCAGATCCATTAGAGATTACCAACATCTATCTATCTATCTATCTATCTATCTATCTATCTATCTATCTATCTATCTATCTATCTATCTACCTACCTACCTACCTACCTACCTACCTATCTATCTTTCTTTTTTCTTTCTTCCTTCTTTCTTTCCCTCCTCCCCTCCCTTCCTCCCACCTTCCTTCTCTTCCTTCCTTTATGTTTTGTGGGTCATGGGGCATGAACTCTGGGCCTGCTGTCCCTGAGCTCTTCAGCTCAAGGCTACCACTGTACTCCACATCCTGTTTTCTAGTGGTTAATTGGAGTTAAGAATCTTATGGACTTTAGTGACTGGGCTGGCTTTGACCTGAGATCCTCAGATCTCAGTCACCTGAGTAGCTGGGATTACAGGTATGAGCCAGTCCTGGGCTTGAGCTCAGAGCCTGAATACTGTCCTTGGGATTTCTCAAGGTTAGACAGAGCCCTACCACTTGAGCCATAGCACCACTTCTGGCTTTTTCTATGTATGTGGTATCGAGGAATTGAACCCGGGGCCTCCGTGCATGCTAGGCAAGCACTCTACCACCCGTGCATGCTAGGCAAGCACTCTACCACAAGGCCAAACTCCCATCCTGCCTATGAGACTCTTACCTCCAATTAATCACTCAAAAATGGAGGTGGAGCTATGGCTCAAAGTGGGTAGAGTGTTACCTTAAGCTAAAGAGCTCAGGGACAGTATTCAAGCCCTGAGTTCAAGCTCCACAACTGAACAAAAAAAAAATTTGTTGTTGTTGTTATTAATGTAGAAAGCAGCTCTAAGCCTTCCAAGTAGATGTCATAAGCAAAGTATATACTCCCATGCTTGAAAAGAAATTGTAGACAAGAAGCTATCATTGAGGGGGATCAGGAGTTTGGCCTAGTGGTAGAGTGCTTGCCTAGTCTACACAAAGACCCGGGTTCAATACCTTGGTGCCATACACATAGAAAAAAAAGACACTATTATTGAAATTAAATGATGTCCAGGGAATACTGCACGGATTTGATCCCTTTATGGGTCTTGAGCTAGATGAATGTATAGAGATGAGAATAGTATAGTGCTAATATTAGGAACTAGTGTCATCATTTTAGACTTAGAAAGATGTCAAGTAATGTCTGCTCAGCATAGTAATCTTGGTCCTTTTCCGAAGGACCTGTTTTACTATGATATAAAAATTGAGTCACGTACATTTTCATATAAAATTTTCTGTTACAAAAATTTTGAAAATAATTGGTGAAAATTATACTTAAGCCAGTGACAGTGGCTCACATTTCTTCCTAGCTAAGCAGGAGGCTGAAATCTGAGGATCATAGTTTGAAGCCAGCCTGGACAGAAAAGTCCATGAGACATCTATCTCCAATTAACTACTAAAAAAGTCAGAAGTAGAGCTGTGGCTCAAGTGGTAGAGTGCTAACCTTGAACAAAAACACTAAAAACAGCACCTAGGCCCTGAGTTCAAGCTCCAGGACTGGCATGGGAAAAGTATAAATAAAATATAAATCATCATTTCTATGCAGACCATTTAAGACTTAGGAACTGATAAGATTTTAATAGTGCAAAGTAGTTTGTGTTGTGGTTTAAACGTAGTTTAAGCATTGGGAAGTTGATCAGGATACATTGTTTGGAAAAGTCACAATGAAACCTCTCTCGTACAACTAAGAGTTAAATTTTAAGCATTTGAAAACAGAGCTAATAATCATTGGTAGAGTGCTTGCCTAGAATGCTGCATCCCTACCATCAAAAAAGCAAACTGTATAGTAGAAAATGAAGATTCTTGTTAACAATGTTTTATGTTTTTGTTTAAAAATTAGCAGTAATGCCTAATTCTCAAATGTAAAACAGTACAGTAGTCGTTACTTACGGAGTTACTTTTTTTTGGGGGGGGGGGGTTAAGGTCACGGGGCTCATACCTGATCGGCCTGGGTGCTATCCCTGAGCTCTTCAGCTCAAGGCTACTGCAATACCCATAAGCCAAGCCCCACTTCCCATTTTTCTAGAGGTTAATTGGAGATAAGACTCTCAGGTTTCTTTTGTGCCCGGGCTGGCTTTGGACCTTGATCCTCAGATCTCAGCCTCCTGAGTAGCAAGTATTATAGGCATGAGCCACTGGGCTCACTTACTTTTTTTTGGTCAGTCATGGGACTTAAACTCGGGCCTGGGCCGGAACCTGTGTGCTACTCCTGAGCTCTTCAGCTCAAGGCTACCACTTGAGCCACAACGCCATTTCTGGTTTTCTGGTGGTTAATTGGAGATAAGAGTCTCATGGACTTTAGTGCCTAGGCTGGCTCTGAACTCAGATCTCAGCCTTCTGAGTAGCTAGGATTAAAGGTGTATGAGCCACTGGGCCCAGCACGGAATGATTCCTTAGTACCACAGAAAAAAGCCAGAAGTAGTGCTGTGGCTCAAGTAGTATAGCTCTATGCTTGAGAAAACGCAAGGACAGTGCTCAGACCCCAAGCCCAAGCCCAGGACTGGCAAAAAAAAAAAAAAAAAAGTCTCACAGGGACATTTTTGCCTTGGCTGGCTTCAAATTGCAATCCTCACATCACAGCCTCCTGAGTTGCTAGATTATAGGCATGAGCCACTGGTGCCTGGCTAAAAAATAAATTTTATTTTATTTTTTTGTCTGTAATAGGGCTTGAACTCTGGGCCTGGGCACTGTGTCTGAATTCTTCAGCTACAGCGCCACTTCCGGTTTTCTGGTGGTTAAATGGAGATATGAGTCTCATGAACTTTGTTTCGGGGCTGGCTTTGAACAATCCTCAAATCTCAGCCTCCTGAGTAGCTAGGATCATAGGCATAAAGCCACCAACACCCAGCTAAAGTATTTTTTTAATTAAGTTTAGCTCCTTAGACCCTAACTTTTCAA
This sequence comes from Megascapheus bottae, assembly GCF_031878675.1. NCBI lineage: Eukaryota > Metazoa > Chordata > Mammalia > Rodentia > Geomyidae > Megascapheus > Megascapheus bottae. Next base: position 12,979,958 of record NC_143524.1, on the reverse strand, counting down.
TACTGATATTTCAATTACTCAATAATGTGACTAGTGGTTATTATATTAGTTACCAAACATGTTCATCATCCAGAAAGTTTTACTGGACAGCCTTGCTTTAGATAAACACTGTGAAGTATGTACAGACAAAATTATATGCCTGGGTTATGGCAGTTGGTAAATAATACAGATCAAAGAAGGCTGATCAAGCTTTGATGAATGATGTCAGGTGACATCATTTTATTAGCATACAATAGTTTAAGGGTGGGGGATTCATTGTGACATTTCCACATATATAAATAATGCATTGCATCAATCTCTCCCCCATTCCATTCCCTTAAATAATTTCAACATGTGTTGTTCTAGTTTCTTTTTTCCTTCTTTTTGTGAAGATAATGGGGCACAAACTCAGGACCTTGAATTCTCCTTTGGCTTTTTGCTCACAGCTGGCTCTCAACCACTTAAGCCATTCCTCTAATGTGGCATATTGCTAGCAACAGACTTTTTTCCTAGTGAAAGTGTGGCTTAAGTGACAAAAAGTCAGCCTTGAGTGAAAAGGCTAAAGCTAAAGCAAGAATGCAAAGCCCTTGGGGCTGGGAGCACAGTTTAGTAAAGTGTTTGCCTAGCATGCACAAAGCTCTGGTTTCAATTCCTCGGTACCACATACTCAGAAAAAGCCAGAAGTGGTGCTGCTGTGGTTCAAGTGGCAGGGTGTTAGCCTTTAGAAAAAAGTGTCCAAGGACAGTGTCCAGGCCATGAGTTCAAGCCCCAGAACTGGCAAAAACAAAGAATGCAAGGCCCCAAGTTCAAGCTCTAGTATTCACTCACACACAAATTTTTAAAAATGATAACTAATAAATGGGTATCAGTAACTGGTACCACTATCATCACATTGTAAAGTAGGATAAGAGACACATTTTGTGCTAAGGGCCCTTTGGATATTTGTATCATTAGAGGCCATACATATTTATCAATATATGCATCTGCCAAGAAGCACTGTCCTCTCATGTACCAAATAGTTCTGTGGGGATATTCCCCACTGCTGACACTTGGTGACTGCTTACAACAGTACCACATAAAGAGGTACTGTTAAGTCAGGTGTGGGGTTAGAGCAGGATGGACCTGGGTGCGGTGGCTTGTGCCTGTAATCCTAGCTACACAGGAGGCTGAGATTGCGGTTCAAAGCCAGCCTGGGCACTAAAGACCATGAAACTATTATCTTCAATTAACCACTAGAAAACCAGAAGTGGTGCTGTGGCTCCAGAGGTAGGGCAGTAGCCTTGAGCTGAAGAACTCAGAAACAGCATCCCTTCCAAAAAAAAAAGGGGGGGGGGGGCAGAATGGACAGAACCTGATCAGAAGCCCACAAGTGACAAATGGAAGAGTTATAGGAGCAATGATTGAAGACAGTCCCCTATTTTAATAAACTGAGTGCTTACTATATATGAGGCATTACTAGCTGCCTTCTCATCTATCTTAGTAAGGAGAAGAAGAGTTTCAGACCCCTGAGGCAGGATATTCAGCAAAAGAAAATATTCTGAAAGCAGGCACTGAGAAGCTGTTCATCAAGGACTGATCTTACTCATGCCAACACAGTAACATCGTTACTACTTCCTCTATCTTTCACCAACTACTTGCCAACTACTGTGCATATACCAGATTCTTTCTCCCTTTAATATGTGTTATTCCACTAAAATAGAAAGGCCTTTCCTGTTTCAAATCTTACCCATTATTCAGTATTGGATCTTACAAACCATTGTTTGATACTATTTCCCTTTCTCTGATGTGAAGACTTTTTTAAGTTATGGTGTTTGGTTTTTATTTAGATTACATTTAGTATCAGTGCTGTACAAGGAAGCACTTGATCATCTAAGTGTGTGTGTATGTGGGTGTATATGTGGGTGTGGGTGTGTGTGTGTGTCCTGGGGCTTGAACTCGGGGCCTGAGCACTGTTCTTGGGACACTTTTGTTTAAGCTAGCGCTCTGCCATTTGAGCCATAGCACCACTTCCGGCTTTTTCTGAATATGTAGTACTGAGGAATCTAACCTAGGGCTTTATGCATGCTAGGCGAGTACTCTACCACTAGGCAATGCTCCTGGCCCCCATCTACACATTTGATAAATGTCATGTAAATATGTTTTGCCTCCAAAATAACACTATATACTCCACCAGGCACCATGCCTACCAAGCAGTGCTGAAAAACTGTAACCATTCAACGAATGTTTACTGACTAAGTGACGTCTAATGTATCCTCCCAAAATGACAAGAACATTAGGTGCCAATCTATACTCCCACCATTTTTAGTTTATGTAAGAGAAGTTTCACTTGCTTCAGTAGAGATAATCAGAGCATTATACTGTTTAGATCTGAGGTATATTTTGGAAGTTGATGATTACACTAGAGTTGACCTTTCTAGATTTCAGAAAGAAATCCCTAATAAATCAACATAGATGTACACAGAGCCATACATGAACCATGCAGTGGACCAGGAACTATACTCATTCTTGTCTCCACTCCAAAGTAAATAACCATTTGGAAGATCCATTCAAAGAACCTTGGGGCCAGAAATGTGATACAATGGTAGTATGCTTTCCATGTACAAAACCCACAACAAAGAATTTTTTTTTTTGTGGGTCATGGGACTTGAACTTGGCCTGGGAGCTGTCTCTGAGCACTTAAGCTCAAGGCTACCTCCCTACCCTGGAGCCAAGCCCCACTTCCTGTTTTCTAGAGGTTAAATGGAGATAAGAGTTTCAGGTTCTTTTGTGCCCCTGCCTGCTTTTAACCTTGATCCTCAGCTCAGCTAGGATTACAGGTGTGACCTACTATGCCCACCCAGCTCACAGCAAAGAATTTTAAGTGAGGAACTTCAATGATATCCAAAAGCCTATCTGTAAAAAAGAAAAAAAAAAGTTATTTTCACTGATGTACATATATATTTAATTCTTGACCCTCTGTCATGTTGCAATGTTTGAAAAAGTTAAGAATTAGGAAATGAACACAGCTGATCAAAGCAACACAATCAAAGAACCAGTACAACATATTAATTGGAATCAAAAGGAGTATTCATTTACTACTTTTTCCTCAGCACTCTAGGACATCTTCTTACTAGTCCTACATATACAATCTTTCAAGAAGATCAAAAAGCAGACAGAGAAAGCCAGTGATTTTATCTCTTCATGCCTCTTTCACATAATCTACCAGAGCCTTGGGTTTAACCAAGAATACAGCTAGCACAGCAACTGATTCATACCACTAGGATCAATCCTTTCTCTGCCACCAAAATTTCCCACGGGAATGGTAAAAACAAGATGTGTGTACCCTAGATATTTCAGAGAGAGCCATAAATCTATAGGACTAAAAGAAGAAATACAAAGAGAAGACACAGGATTGCAGAAGATGACAGGAAAGCAACCACTTACCTCCTAAGGGAATCTTCCTCAGCACTTTCCTCAGGCATATCCTGATGTAAGGCCTCCTGTGATACAGTTCCAGATCTGCTGGACTGGGTGTAAATTCTTTCCCAGTGGCCTGTTTCCTGGTTAAAGGCCACCCCCACAGTCCTCTCCTCCTGTGGACTAGCAGAGCTGCTCAACTCCAGCCTGCTGGAGCTAGGTGTTTGGCCCTCAGTTCGCTCAAGTGGTGGTAACTGGTTACCATTTGATGGCATGCCCTCAAAGGTGCTGGGAACCTGCCAGGAGGAGCTAGCCTCACCAGATGGGTAGTTAGGTGTGGTTCTTTCCCAGCGCAGGGTATCGTTGTTGAAGGTCAGGAGATTGTGGCAAGCACGGCAACGATTGAGGTGGCCCCGGGACAGGTTAGAGTTATTCTCACTGCTGTGAGGGGTAGGCTGATGGGAAGGGCCAGGCCTCTCAGATTCAATGTTATTGTTGAGCATTTCCTGGGCTTGCTGAGTCTGAGGAGTTTCCCCATTCAGGCTCTGGTCCAGCTCCTGCAGCCGGTCATACTCCAAAAAGAAACGTCTCAGGTCACACTGAAGCTCATGTCGAATGCTGCCTGAGTTGTTTTGGCTGGAATTGTTCCCTCCATCTGATTCAGGTGCCAAACCTGATGGTGGAAAACCCCTCCCTTCTGTGGCTGAAGTGTACACAGATGCCTGAGAGCTACCTTCCTGCTGTCTCAGCACAGATAGCAAACTCACTGAAGAAGCACTGGTCCTAGGTGGGGGCATAGATTCTGCCTCAGAGCGTGAGTGCAGACTGAGTACTGTCCGGGTCCACTCGGATCCTGTCAGCCCAGGAACTAGTTCTCGGTGATACCTAGAAGGGTGGCTAGATAATGAGCCTCCCAAAGATCGTCGGGTGGGACCCAAACTGAGGTTGCGGAGCGTGTTGCCAGCAGTGCTGCTCTGGACCGTACTGAAGGCAGATGGCCGGTTCAGGAGGCCCTGGTCCTGCTGCGCTGATGAAGCCTGCTCCAGGGGATGGAAGGGCTCGGTCTGTACAAAAGAAAAGGAAGGGGTAGTAGCTCTGGCAGAAGCAGGGGGAACACTGTCCTGGTGTGGCAAGAGGGAAGGAACTCGAGTGCCAGCGCAGCGGCTGCAAAGGCACAGGATCCCAGGGTGTTGGCAGCACTCAGCTGTGGTAGGGTAACTGACCCGCTGTCGGAGCCTGATGTAAGCGGAAGTCCTGGGGCGCTCCGTGGAGGGCTGAGGGGGAGGCTGTGGGGGTGAGGGGGTGGCAGAATCTTGCACCGTGCTTTGCTCTCCCACCTGGATGCCAGAGGAGCGAGAGGACAGCATGTGCAGGAAATTGTGGAGGAGAGGTGTCCGGCGAACTGGCTGTGATTGCAGGAGAGCGCGCTGGCGGTAGTGGGATAATTCTGTTCCATCTATGGGAATTTCTGGCTCATCATCACCCTGCAATGTGGACCAGCATGAGGCAGCAGGCAGAACAATTAGGTAGAACTTCCAAGTAAATACAGAAAAACTAACAACTGTCAATCATCCAAGAACCACTGCATACAGGCAACAACTCTCTATTCCTAAAATACTGAAAATTTACTAGCTTCAAATTCAAAAATATCATATAGTATTAATTATTCATTTCCATTTAGCAATACAGTCTACTGAATACATTACATACTAATGAGACATGGCAAACCAATGTCTTATAAAAGGCATCTCCATGACATAGAAGTAGTGATTAAAAATAAAATGTTAAACAGTTATAGGGACAGGAATGACAAGCTATCCAACACTGTCTGGTGATGACAAGGTTTACTTATAGTGAGACTGATGTTCACTTGTGTTTCAGAATTGACTCTCATATCAAGATTATGGCTGTAACTTTGGCTATACAACTGAAGCTAATTTGAATCCTAAGTAGAAAGGAAAACTTGGGTATTAAGAATTAGTATCTAATATAATCAGAATTCTGAGTTCTAGTTTAGGAAACAACTCACAGTTCAGATGGAGTTGGAAGTGCTGGATTCTTACCTGCTGATTAGAAGGGTTAACAATTGCTGTGAGTAAGTAGTGTCCAAGTGGATCAAACCTCACTAGACTGAAATCCAGAAGAGATAGACAAATTATGTTAACTGAGAACAGGAAAATTATATTCATAAAAATATTGCCTCATAATTATGGGGTTATGTGGATATCTACTTTACAATTTTTTTTCTTGATTTATTTGGGAACAAGGTCTTGTTATGTAGCTGATGCTGACATGGAACTCCCAATCCTACTTCAACTTCACAATGCTAGAATCACAGAGGTTTGCTACTACTCTCAGCCTTTCAAAACTGTTGAAGAAATTAATAAGGCTTAAACTAGGCAGCATGGTGCATACCTGTAATCCCAGCACTCCAGAAGCAGGAGTAGGAGGACTGAGTTCAAGACCCACCTGGGTTACATAGCATGTTTAAGGATGGCCCAAATTATACTATAAAACCCTATAATAACAATGCACAGTACTTCTCGTCAGAATAAAAGAATACATAATATAATAATAATCCCACTTTTGACAAACACTAAGGTTTGAATCACAGTAATAGATAAATTAAGTAGATACTCACTCATATCTAAGAACCCATCCTAATAGTAAAGGACAGAATATTCTATGCCCTGAAAGAGGTTCAGTGCCTCTCTCACACAACAACCTACACTGGCCAAGATTCTGGTAACTGGGAAGTCTCAGTATAAGTAAAATAGCTGGCTTTAAAAAAAATAGCCTAGGGCTGGGATGTAGCTCAGTGGCAAAGTGATTGCCTAGCAAGTGCAACGTCCTGGGTTCGATCTCCACTACCAAAAAAGAAAAGACAAAAAAAAAAAAAAATACAGTTAAAAAAAAATAGCCTAGCTGGACACGGTGGCAGCTCATGCCTGTCATACTAGCTACTTGGGAGGCTGAGATGTGAGGATTAAGGTTCAAAGTCAGCCCCAGCACAAAAAGACCTGGAGACTTTTATCTCCAATTCACCTCTAGAAAATGGGAAGTGGGGCTTGGCTCAAGAGTAGGGTGGTAGCCTTGAGCTGAAGAGCTCAGGGACAGCGCCCAGGACAACAAATCCAACTTTAATACAAACAATATTATCTTTTTTTTGTTTGTTTTTGTTTTTGTTTTGCCAGTCATGAGGCTTGAGCTCAGGGCCTGAGCACTGTCCTTGGACTTTCTCAAGGCTAGAGCTCTACCACTTGAGCCTCAGCAACACTCCTGGCTTTTTGCTATGTATGTGGTACCGAGGAATCGAACCCGGGTCTTCGTGCATGCTAGGCAAGCACTCTACCACTAGGCCAAACTCCTGGCCCGCAATATTATCTTTTTTCTTTTCTTCCTTTTTGTTTGCTTTTCATAGCTGGTGATCAAGCCCAAGGTTACATATCTACTACTTAAAAACTCTACTACTGAGCTACAGCCCCAATCTAAGCTTAGTTCTGAGACAGGCTCCAGGTTAGCCTTGAGATTGCTATATGCCCTAGGCCACAAACTCATGATCTTTCTATACTAGCTACAAGAGTGGCTAAGATATGGGCTACCACACCACCCAGCAGCCATCACATATGTTATGATCTTTAAGGGGAAATAAAAAGCAAGCCCGGCAGCTAATACCTGTAATAGCTAGTAAGGAGACTGAGAACTGAAGATATGGTTCAAAAACTGCCTAGGCAGAAAAGTACCTGTAAGACTGTCATCTCCAATTAACAACTCAAACAAACAAATGGAAGTAGTGGTGTGGCTCAAAGTGACAGAGCACTAGCCTTGAATAAAAAGAGCTCAGGAGATTACCCAGGCTGAGTTCAAGATGCATAACTGACAAAAATAAATTAATAAATACCATATCTAATACATGCTTAAACTTTCATCTTCAAGTATAACAGATATACAAAAAGGTGAGCGAGCCATCAACCATCAAAATCCTAAACTTCTTTCTTGTTTTCCTAAAGAAGGATAACCCTAAATTGAAATACCTCTGGACCTATCTAGGGGGCTAGGAGTTTGGCCTAGTGGTAAGAGTGCTTGCCTACCATGCATGAACACCTGAGTTTGATTCCTCAGTACCACGTACACAGAAAAAGCCGGAAGTGGTGCTATGGTTCAAGCAGTAAGGCACTGGGCCTTGAGAAAGCACAAGGACAGCGCTCAGGCCCTGAGTTTAAACCCTAGGAGTGGCAAAAAAAAAAAAAAAAAAAAGAGTCCATCTGGTGATCCTGGTGTGCAATAAACAATAGGTAAAATGAACACAATGAACTATTTCTTGGCTAATCAGCTATAGTGATAGCAACATGCCTTAACCATAAATGACAACTGCCCTAAACAGGGATAACAGCCTGTTACCTAAGGTGATATAAGTACACAGGTTTTCTGTCATGTCATACTGTTCCCAGACCTTGCTGGTGGGTCAGAGCACTCACCGGACCCTTTCCATCTCACTAGCTGTCTTCACCACAGCAAAGGGCTCTCGTCGACTCCAATCCCAGAAGTGGATCTCATTTGCAGTGGCAATGAGTAGGAGTTGAGCCGTAGGGTGGAAAGCCAGGGAGGCAATAGCATTGTTGCTATCTGTAAACCAGCTTTCACTGCCACCCTGCAAATGAACGAATTTCAAATATTCTCAGGTTGTAAGCTACTACTAGACTTGGAAGTCATCTTCAGAACATTTCATTTAAAATAAAATGACTACTTAGAGGAGCCACTTTAAATATGTGCTCTGTAAAACAGTGCATAAGATCAGTGCCACTAATTTATAAATATTGCTATCAGCTGTCAGCTCAGTTCTTCAAGTCACATTCAATCTACAAGCAGCGAGCCAAGTTTATTTGTTCCTATTTCTGAAGTCTGAAAAAACTCCAGCTTAGGTAGGCATTGGTGGCTCAAGTTTATAATCCTACCTACTCTGGAGGCTGAGATTTGAGGATTACTATTTGAAACCAGCCCAGGCAGAAAAGTTCCCATGAGACTTATTTCCAATTAACCACTCAAAAGCTGGTAGTAGAACTCTGGTTCTAAGTGATAGAGCACTAACCTCAAGCAAAAATGCTCAGGGGGAGCTGGGAGTTTGGTCTAGTGGTATAGTGCTCACCTAGCATGCATCAATCTCTGGGTTTGATTCCTTGGTACCACATACAAAGAGAAAGCCAGAAGTGGTGCTGTGGCTCAAGTAGTAGAGCACTAGCCTTGAGAAAGCACAAGGACAGTGCCGAGGCCCTGAGTTCAAGCCCCAAGACTGGCCAAAAAAAATTACTACCTACCTAGGTAAGTTCTATGAACCCACCTAGTTTCTCTTCTAGAATTAAGAACCCAATGGTAAATAAGTCACTGTATTTAGAATAACACAGAAAAGAGCAGGCTAAGAAAATACTTACATGTAAATCCCAAATCCTAACCTCCCCATCTAGGCAGCCAGAAGCAATAAGGCCTGAGATGGTGGGATGAAAAGTAACACACCATGGAGTACGGCGGTGCCCAATTAGAGAATGAACACACTTGCCAGTCTTCACCTCCGTAATATATATATTATGGTTCACATGAGTGGAGGCCAAAAGAGTCCTAGGAAATCAAAAAGAGCAGGAGTAAATTAAGAAGCAGCTTTGAATACTGTTCCTCATTCCAGCACCAAAATAAGTAAATTAAATAAATACTTCTCCATACTGTTCCCAAATGGCATATACTACTTTCAGAGAATATTTTTGTTTTCCAGCTGGAAAGCAATCATACCATTAATGACCTATATCACTCAGGTAAGAGATTGTCACTGAAGAACTTTGCAAGTTGTGATCCTTGCTATTCATGGTTTCTTTTACTATTCCCACTATTTTTCCTGGTTGGTACTATTTATCAACTTTCTTTCCTTTTCTGGTATACTGACAAAGTTTTGTTTGTACAGTATTTCAGAGAGCCTCTAGGGATTAACTGGGAAGATCAAGCTAAACAAAACAGATAGAAAGCAATATTATCATATATCTTAAAGGTTAAGTTACAGATAAGTACTAGGTACCTGTCTGGACTGAAAGCCAGTAAGAAGGTAGAACGTGGACTATCAGGCAGTTCTACTCTCTGTCAGACAAAACAAAACAAAGTACATTATTCATTAGCACATGAACCATTCTAAATTATTATTCATAGTTTTAGGAATAAAAAAAAACTAGAAGCAATGATTGAGTTACAAATTGAGAAAGATAAACCCAAATTACCTTTAGGAAAAATGTCTACCTCCAAAACAAAAAGTTATTTCTGGCCCTAACTATTTTTCCCCCCAGTCCTGGGGCTTGAACTCAGGGCCTGAGCACTGTCCTTGGGCTTTCTCAAGGCTAGCGCTAAACCACCTGAGCCACAGCACCAGCTTTTTCTATGTATGTGGTACCAGGAAATCGAACCCAGGGCTTCATGCATTCTAGGCAAGCACTCTTCCACTAGCCTGGCCCTAACTTTTAAATCTGTAAAATAACTCCCCACATCAGGATATCAATTCTCTCAGGCAAGGTAAATTACATCCCAACTCTGCCAGTAACCCATCCTAAGATCCCATTCCACTGTCATTCCCACGAATCCTATGTCAACAGCATGCATTTTCTTACCTTGCCTTCCCATTTCATCCACCGAGTTTTATCCTCCACCAGCTCCTGCAAAAGCCGCTGAGCTCCCATGGCCCGGGTGCCCCGTTCTCGGCCCCAGAGTATACGGACAGCATTCTTCTCTGGCACAACCTTCATGGTGCTCAGTAGCCACTGTCACACCAGGAACAAAAAAATGAAGGAGCCAGTAATAGCTCCACACACTGAAGCAACTAAAATGAGGCCATTCAGGTCCTTGAACGTTGTCTTCATGGAAATCTAAGGAATTGAGAATAATGTCAAAGAAGCCTATTTTGCAACCAGAGATGCTTCTTACTGCAAAAGCAATTCTAGCTCAAAGGCAAAGTATTATTTTCCTATTTAATAATAGCCTCTCTACAAAGGCCTTTCTCTCAGAATTTTTCTCCCAAAAATATTTCATCCTCGCCTTTAACCCTAGCTACTCAGGCATGGCTCATGCCTGTAACCCTAGCTACTCAGGCGGCTGAGATCTGAGGATCAAGGTTCAAAGACAGCACAAGCACAAAAGGACCTGAGACTCTTCATCTCCAATAAACCACCAGAAAACAAGAAGTGGGGCTTGGCTCAATGGTCGGGCAGTAGCCTTGAGCGGAAGAGCCCAGGGACAACCCCCAGGCCCAGCCTTGAGCTGAAGAGCTCAAGGACAGTGTCCAGAGAGAGTTTAAGCTCCATGACCCTCCCCCCCAAAAATACCACACAAAAAAGCTGGTAGTACACTAACCTTAAGTGCAAAAGCTCAAGGACAGTGCCCAAGCCCCAAGCTCAAGCTATTGACCAAAAAACAAAGCAATAATAAATTTATTATAAGAAGCCAAACAATAATTGGCTCTTTACATTTCTCAAAAAGCTGCAATTAAACTATGCAACCTGCACCCAAAAACAAAGGAAAAAATATTTATAGTCTGTGCTGAAGGAGTTTTCTCCTTGGAGAATTAAAATGTAAAATACCAAAAGATTCCTCAATAAGGGAACTCCCAACTTCCTAATCCCATGTAGTCACAGTTCCCTACGAAGTGTGAAAGGAACAAACTTCAATCTGTAATTTCATGATCCTATTCTCATCATGTTTGTTTGTTTTCAGTGTTGGAGCTTGAGCCATTGACCTCAAGCTTGCTGAGTATATCCTCCATCACTAAGCCACACTTCCAACCCCTTATCAATCTTTACTGAATGATATAAATATGTACACCAGGAAACTGTCAACAATAGGGGTACATATCAACTTTCTGAATAGGCTAAAGATAAATAGTCAGGAAGTAGTCCATAGTAGCTGTTATTGATGCTGGATTAATCTAGACATGCATTTGTCCCAGTAAATTATTACTACCCAAGAAGATGCCAGAAATAATAGTTCCTAGTAGTTCACCTTAACCCTGTAAAGGGTCTATAATTTTCTTACCTAATATAGAGGAGTTTAAAAGAAATACTTTGATGGTCCTACGTCCTACCTACCAGAGAAACATAAAAGTACTTTTAAGAAATACATAAATTATAATTTTTTTTTGCCAGTCCTGGTGCATGAACTAAGGGCCTGAACACTGTCGTTGGGCTTTCTCAAGGCTAGAGCTCTATCACTTGAGCCACAACACCACTTCCAGCTTTTTTCTATGTATGTGGTACCAAGGAATCAAATCGGGGTCTTTGTGCATGCTAAGCAAGCACTCTACCACTAGGACAAACCCCCAGCCCATAAACTATAATCTTAATGAGTGGTAGAAACAGTAGCAATATCATTAATTTCAAAAAGTGAGCTGAGAAAGTGGGGCTGTGGCTCAAGTGGTAGCCATGAGATGAAGAACTCAGGGACAGTACCCAGGCCCAGAGTTCAAGCCCCATGAATGACCAAAAAAAAAAAAAAAAAAAAGGAAAGGTGAATATTCAGACATCCTTTGTTCAAAAACATTATGATACAGTCAGAACAGCAGAAAAATTATTAATTCCAGCACTCAGGAGGCTGAGGCAAGAGGACCTCCAGAATGAGGCCAGCCTGAGTTACAAGACCCTCTCAAAAAAAAAAGAACCAAAAATAACAACAAAAAAAACCTAGGGATAAGCCAGGCACAGTGGCTCACGTCTATAATTCTAGCTACTCAGGAGGCTGAGATCTGAGGATCGTGGTTCAAAGCCAGCCTGGGCACTAAAGACCATGAGACTCTTATCTCCAATTAATCATTAGAAAAGGGGAAGTGGGGCTGTGGCTCAAGGGGTAGGACCGTAGCCTTGAGCTGAAGGGCTCAAGGACAATGTCCGGGCCCAGAGTTCAAGTACCATGACCCACCAAAAAAAAAATCAGAAATAGCAATGTAGCTCAGTGGTATATTAGTTGTCCAGTATGAACAAGACCCCTGGGTTCAATACCTAAAACAGGAAAGAAACAAGGGAAAAAAGAGAGAAAGAAAATTATGACCAACCTTAAGATCTCATGGGAACCCAAAGGAAAAGAGTTACAGATATGAATATCAAAACAACTAAAAAACAAAAAGCTCAGATTACCAAAATGCACATTTCTGAAGACTTAAACATACTGTGTTTGGACAAAAGAAAGGCTAACTGATATGTCCAACAAAGAGCCTCAAGAATGTCTCCCTCCCTCTCCCTCTCTCTGGTTCCCCAGAGAGGAACTGAGGGCTGCACACTCTCACTCTGCTTTTTTCTCTCACAATTGGACTCTATCACTTGAATCACTCCTTCAGTTCCAGCTTTTTACTGGTAAATTAAAAATAGCCTCTTGAACTTAGCTGCCCAGAATGACTTCAAATGGAAATCCTCAGATCTCAGCCTCCTGAATAGCTAGGATTACAGGTATAAACTACCGGCATTTAGCCTGCCTTCCCTCTCCTTTATCTGAAGAAAAGTACTTTCTATTGATATAAAAGGGCAAGAAACTTCTCTCCTAATATGCCCTTAATACCTACCTGAAGAAGGATTTTTCTGAGTCCCTTACAAACAAAGGAGCTAAGTAAAACTGAGGTCACAGACAGCCCAGTAGCTGAGGAGGAAGTTCAAGTATGTTTTTCATTCCTCTTCTAAAAAGGAAGAAGAAACAAGTTTCCCAATCTGTCCCTTAAAGTAAAACAGACTGAGAAAAAGGGTGCCAAGAATAGTCTGTGACGCCATTACAGAGTCCCCAAATTAATGCTCAGTTGCCAAAGACTTATGCAAGTAGAAGGAAAGGAAAAAGACTTAACTGTGACCATGTATACAAGTCAATAGGCAAGATTCCACCTCAATTTACACACACACACACACACACACACACACACACACACACACACACACACCATGACTCATCACTCCAAAAAGATGAGGAGAAAAAGACACCTTTACAGAATTTCTCTGCCTAATTCTAAGACATATAACTTTATTATGTAAACTCCCACTCATAAAAATCACTAAGAATACTCCAGGAAATGGAAACAAGTTTTTTTTCTTCTTTATTGCTGCATTTGATTTTTTTTTTTCCAGTCTTGGGCTTGAGCTTAGGGGCTTGGAGCACTGTCCTTGGACTTTCTCAAGGCTAGAGCTCTACCACTTGAGCCTCAGCACCACATCGGCTTTTTTTAATGTACATGGTACCGAGGAGTTGAGCCCGGGTCTTCGTACATCCTAGGCAAGCACTCTACCACTAGGCCAAACTCCCAGCCCCTGCTTTTGATTTTCTGTCTTATTCGCTTGTTTATCTGGCTTTGGAAGGCTGGTGGGAGCACAGAAATGGAGGGACAAAAAGTGAACATATGCAGCAGTGTTGCTCATTAGATACTATGTTGAAAATGAAGAATGCAACTTGTGGAGGGGGACAGCAAAGAAAAATTGGGAGAGAATGAGGGAAGGGTGACATTGTCCAAAAAAAGATGTATTCATTACCTAACTTATGTAGCTATAACCCCTCTGCATATTACTTTTATAATAACAATGAAATTTTTTAAAACAAATTACTAAGAATACAGCACAACTCAAGAGGGAAGTGAATTAGTTTCATAGACTTCTCTTCAATTTGTGTTCTGCTAGCAATTTTACTCCTTCTTCCAGTTATAAAACATTGAATAAATTACTTAACTTCTTTGAAACTTAGTTTGCTTCTTTGCAAAACCAAAATTGTAATATCTCCTGCAGAGGGTTTTTGTAAAGCTGCAATAAGAAAAGAGATGCGAGGAGCCAGGCACAGGGCTCACGCCTATAATCCTAGCTACTCAGGAGGCTGAGATCTGAAGATTAATGTTCAAAGCCAGCCTGGGCATTAAAATCCATGAGACTCTTATCTCCAATTAACCAACAGAAAACCGGAAGTGGGGAAGTGGTGCTGTGGCTCAAGGGGTAGGGCAGCAGCCTTGAGCTGAAGAGCTCAAGGACAATACCCAGGCTCAAGTTCAAGTCCTACAACCGACCACAATTTTTCAACATTTCTAAGAAACAGTCCAAAGGCTGTCAGCAAACAACAAGGGAAAAATGTAAAAATGGCCCAGGACGTGAGCCCTGTCCTTGGACTTTCTCAAGACTAGAGCTCTACCATTTGAGTCTCAGCACCACTTCTGGCTTTTTTCTATGTATGTGGTACCAAGGAATCGAACCCGGGTCTTCATGCATGCTAGGCAAGCACTCTACCACTAGGCCAAACTCCCCACTCAGTAAAAATGTTTTTGTAGCCAAAATTAAATGTGATTTGGGATGCCTCTATTTAGTAATATGAATTTTTTAAAAACCCAATATAGGGATCAAGTATCATCATACCTACAATCCTCACTGTACCCTTCATGCCTCTAGCTATTCTAGTAGCAGACACTGAGGCAACCAGGGCAAAGATAACAAAGATCCAATGGAACAAGAAATCAAAAGCAAAGAACTAGGGACATAGCTCAAATGGTAAGAGTGCTTGTAAGAGGCCTTGACCTAGCTGCTCAGGAGGCTGAGATCCGAGGATCATGGTTCAAAGCCAGCCCAGGCACAGAAGTCCATGAGACTCCTATCTCCATTAACTACCAGAAAACCAAAAGTGGCACTGTGGCTCAAAGTGGTAGAGTGCTATCCTTGAGGTGAAGAGCTTAGAGACAGTGCCCCAGCCCAGAGTTAAAGCCCCATGACCGAACTTCCCCCCCCCCCAAAAAAAAGAGGCCTTCAGTTCAATCCCCAGTACCAGAGTGGGTAAATAAGAAGAAAGAGTGGGAGAGAGAGAGGGAGACTAGATCTAGATTAGAGGTATAGTTCAGTACTAGAGCACATAATTTATCATGTTCCGGTGCTGAATTCAATCCCTAGCACCACAACCAAAAATAATTAGAGCCCTATCTACTGTATGACTAATAGTTCAGACCCCAAATTTCCCTTTCCTACAGCATGCAGATGCTGTTTTAGAAAACTAAGACTTACAAGGGATTGCTAAAATGGAATTTAATCTCTGTATTTATTTAATACATCTCTCTTCCACTTCAATATACTCATAAAGAAAAAAAATCTAAGAATCAAATCATTCATATAATATTTCATGACACACAGGATTTAACTAACCTAAAGAATTTTTGCGTGTAAATATAAGTATATGTGCTTGAACTCAGGGTCTGGGCATTGTCCCTGAGCTTCTTTTTTGTTTAAGGTTAGCACACTACCACTTGAGCCACAGTACCACTTCCAGCCTTTTTTTTCTGTATAATACTAGGAATCAAACCCAGGGCTTCAAGCATGTTAGGCAAGCACTCTACCACTAAGTGACATTCCTAGCCCCAACTCTATTTTCTTTTTTAATATGTTATTGTTGGCCAGGAGTATGGCCTTGAGCTTAAAGCTGGCAAAAATAACAGTTCTACTGTTATTATTAAGGTGCTGTAATAGAAGAGTTACATTTCATAAGTCAGGTAACAACTACAATTCTTTTTGGACAATGTCACCCTCACCCTTTCCTTCCCTTTCCTCGTTTCTGCCTCCTGTCCCTCCTATAAGTTGAATAGTTCATTTTCCACATACTATATACTGAATACCATGACTACATTTGTTTATCCTTCCTACCTCCATTTTCTGCATGCCTCTTTGCCCCCAAAAAGACAAAACAAAAACCCAAAGGTAAAACAAACACCAACAACAATACCAACAACAACAAAAAACCATGTTTGCATTTCCTAGAATCATTTCAATAAGTAGTATTTTAAATGTTCAGGAGTTATACCTTTGAGTTCCTCCCCTAGAAGTATTCTCTTTCAGTATGACTGTATATGAATGCCTAGGATCCTACTGTATTTTAGATCTACCTTGCATATATGAGAACATGCACCAATTTTCTCCCTGAGCCGGCCTTTCTCACTTAACATGATGATTTTGTTTTAATTCCATCCATTTCCCTGCAAATGACATAATGTTCTTTCTTATGGATGAGTAAAATTCCATTGTGTATAATATATAATATTCCATTTTTCAGCTGGGTATAGCTCATGCTTGTAATCCTAACTACTCAGGAGCCTGAGATCTAAGGATTGCAGTTCAAAGCCAGCAAGGACTCCTATATCCAATTACTCACCAGAAAACCAGAAATGGCACTGGCACTATGGCTCAAGTGGTAGAGTGGTAACCTTGAACTGAAGAGCTCAGGAACAGTGCCCAGGCCCAGAGTTCAAACCCCATGACCCAGGGGGAAAAAAAAAAAACAACCACCATTATACTATTCCATTTTTCTTTTTGATCCATTCATCTATTGTAGGTTAATCTGGGCTGCTTCCATAAATTGATTATTGAGAATACTGCAGCAATCAATAAATATGGATGTGGCAAGTATCATTACTATATTCCGACTTGTAATGTTTAAAACAAAAAGGGGGGGAGGAGAGTAGAGCATAGACTGGTGGTAGAGTGCTTACCTAGCATGCATGAAGCCCTGGGTTCCATTCTTCGGTACCACATACACAGAAAAAGCCCAAAGTGGTGCTGTGGCTCAAGTGGTAGAGCACTAGCCTTGAGGAAAGCCCAAGGACAGTGTTCAGGCCCTGAGTCCAGGACCAGCCCCCCAAAAATAAAGTTCCTTTCTATCTAACAAACATGAGGCGCTGAGTTCAAACTGCAGCAACTTAAAAAAAAAAAAAAAAAAATCTGGGGCCGGGAGTTTGGCCTAGTGGTAGAGTGCTTGCCTAGCATGCACGAAGACCTGGGTTCAATTCCTCGGTCCCACATACATAGAAAAAAGATGGAAGTGGTGCTGAGGCTAAAGTGGTAGAGCTCTAGCTTGAGAAAGTCCAAGGACAGTGCTCAGGCCCTGAGCTCAAGCCCAGAATTCCATGCCCAGAATTCAAGCCTCACAACCAACAAAAACTTAAAAAGGGCCAAGAGTTTGGCCTAGTGGTAGAGTGCTTGCCTAGCAGGCACCAAGACCCGGGTTCTTCAGTACCACATATATAGAAAAAGGCAAAAGTAGTGCTGTAGCTCAAGTGGTAGAGCTCTAGCCTTGAGAAAGTCCAAGGAGAGTGCTGGAGGCTCTGAGTTCATGTCCCAGGAGTGGCAAAATAAATTCATAGATTAATTAAATTTTAAAAATTCTCTGTAACTACCTGTACTTTATCTAACTGTGTCACATTCTCTCCTAAGGCAGCCACCAATGATGCTTTGGGACTCTTATACTTTTTTTTTTTTTAAATTAGGGATTCAATTAAAGATCTTGAACATACTAAGCATGTACTCTACTAATCTAAACCCCCAACCCCAATTTTCTACCACTCCTACTCATATGGTACTATGTTCATCTGTAGCAGAGAAAATTACTTCTCATCCCTTGCTTTGATTACAAAATGTAGAAAAAATAGTGATAGGGGCCAAGAGTTTGGCCTAGTGGTACAGTGTTGGCCTAGCAGGCACAAAGCCCTGAGTTTGATTCCTTAGCACCACATATACAGAAAAGGCACTGTGGCTCAAGTGGCAGAGCACTGTGTCCAAGCCCTGAGTTCAAGCCTCAGGACTGGCAAAAAAAAAAAAAAAAGTAGTGATAGGTCAACTCTACGCCTGGTAGTTAATTTCCTTTTACTTTTTTTTTTCCTCCATAGTGGTAACATTGTATGTGCAAGGAAAGTGCTCTGAGCTACATCAGTGGGTAAAAATCCAGTTCATGGCTTTGTGAGGAAAGATTTCACTAGGTAGCAGAGGCTAGACCTAAACTTGTGATCACCCTGCCTCTGCCTCCCAAGTGCAGGGATATGTATATGACTATGTGTGTCCAAGTACCTAACACAATACCTAGCACAGACTACATGTATATTTATCCAGAGTTATTGGGAGTAGGGAAGGAAAATGGAGCCCAAATCTCTCATTAACAGCAACATCTACAAAAAAGGAGGACTATGATCTGTCATGGGATGGTGCTAATTAATTTAAGGCCAAAAATTCAATAATTCAATTTCTATACATCAAATAATAGAAGGAGGAAGAGGAGGAGGAGGACATTTTCACTATGTCTTGAAGTATAAGGGTTATAATCCCTGGTTTTGTAGGATTGCACCATCATACCTAGTTTTAAACATCTTTGAAAGAGGCTGGGAGTGTGCCTTAGTGATAACAGTGCTTGCCTGGCATGCATGAAGCCCTGGATTTCATTTCTCAATGCCACATAAACAGAAAAAAAAAAAGAGAAAGCCCAAGGGTAGTGCTCAGGCCGAGTTCACACCCAAGGACTGGCAAGAAAGAAAGAAAGAAAGAAAGAAAGAAAGAAAGAAAGAAAGAAAGAAAGAAAGAAAGAAAGAAAGACAGAAAGACAGATAGACAGACAGACAAAAAAGGCCAAGGCAAGTAGAATACAGCAAATGCTCAAGGACAATGCCCAAGTTATGAGTTCAAGCCAGAGGATCAACAGCATAAACAAATAAATAAATAATTTAAAAAATACTAAAAAGAAAGGCAAAAAAAACCTCCTTAATATTTCATAGATAGAATTTGTGCATATCTGGAAAATTCATTGTTATATTTTGAGAGATCTAAATTGAGACAGTGAGGCTGAGATATTACGACTGTGGTTCAAAGCCAGCTTGGGCACTATAGTCCTTGAGAGGCTTTTTTTTTTTTCTTTTGTGTGTCATGGGAAGTAGGCTGGGGAGCTGTCCCTGAGCTCCTCAGCTCAAGGCTACCACCCTATCCTAGAGCCAAACCCCACTTCCCCTTTTCTAAGAAGTTAATTGGAGAGAAGAGTCTCAGATCCTTTTGTGCATGGGCTAACTTTGAAACTTGATCCTCAGATCTCAGCCTCATGAGTAGCTAAGATTAAAGGTGAGAGCCACTTTGCTTGGCAGACTAATTGTTTTGTGGGGTTTTTTTTTGCCAGTCCTGGGCTTGAGCTCAGGGTCTGAGCACTGTCGTTGGAGTTTCACAAGACTAGAGCTCTACCACTTGAGCCTCAGCACCACTTCCGGCTTTTTTCTATATATGTGGTACTGAGGACTCAAACCCGGGTCTTTGTGCATGCTAGGCAAGCACTCTACCACTAGGCCAAACTCCCGGCCCAAGACCAATATTTTTTTGATGCATCTTTATTAGGTCCTGTATCTCCAGCAGGATGGCCCAGGTTTCTTCATGTGACTGCTTATGAAAGGGAGTACTAGGAACCGCCCCCCTCCTCTTTCTCTTTTGCCAGTCCTGGGCCTTGAACCCAGGGCATGAGCAATTTCTTGGGCTCTCTCAGGGCTAGAGCTCTACCACTTGAGCCACAGCACCACTTTTGGCTTTTGTCTATGTAGGTGATACCAAGGAATAGAACCCTGGTCTTTGTGCATGCTAGGCAAGCATTCCACCGCTAGGACAAACACCCAGCCCAAAAAGCAAACTTTTTTTTTTGTTGGTCATGGGGCTTGAACTCTGGGCGTGGGTATTGATTTTAGAACATAATTGAAATGAAGCTGAGGGTTTGTCTATTATAGAGGCTTATCAATCTACGCAATAAAATATTATGATTATAGAGCATAATAACCCGTCATAGATTTTTTAAAAGAATTTATTAACATTGATTTTACATCATATTTTAAATGATGTGTTTAACAAACAAATATTTAAGAAGGGAATCTCTATATACAATCACTGGTACTTAGATTTTAGAACAAAATTAAAATTAGGCTGAGGATTTGTATGTCATAGATATATATTAATCTATGTAATAGAACATTATGTGTATAGAGTCATAAAAAAAAAAAAAAACAGGAAAAGTCAGAAGTGGCACTATGCTTCAAGTGGTAGAGTACTAGCCTTGAAGTTCAGGGACAGTAACCAGGCCCGAGTTCAAGCCCCAGGACTGGCAAGAGATACACACACACACACACACACACACACACACACGAAAGAGAAAACCATGTACTATTACTGAGCTAGTCTTAACTAGTCATATGTATCTGCTAAGTATATGTCACTGATCATAATAGGGTCAGATGAACAGAGCATAAAAAGGACAAAGCCACTGACTACCACTAAAGGGAAAAAAATAAATTTGAAATTAAAAATATCTCAAAGGCGGGGGCTGGTGGTTCACACCCATAATCCTAGCTACTTAGGAGCCTGAGATACAGGTTCAAAGCTAGTTTGGAAAGTCTCCAAAACACTATTCTGAAAAAGCAGGAAGTAGCAGGGCAAGCCAGTGGCTCACACCTGTAATGTTAGTTACTCAGGAGGCTAAGATCTGAGGATCAAGGTTCAAAGCTAGCCTAGGCATAAAAGGACCTGAGACTCTTATCTCCATTAACGTCTAGAAAATGAGGAAATGGGGGTTGGCTCAAGGGTAGGGTGGTAGTCTTCAGCTGAAGATCTCAGAGACAACACTTAGGCCCAGGGGTACCATGGTGGCCTTGGACTGAAGAGCTCGGGCACAGCGCCCAGGCTTAAAGCCCCATGCATGACCCACCAAAAAAAAAAAAAAGAAAGAAAGAAAAAGAAAAAGCAGGAAGTGGCCCCGTGGGTCAATGGTAGTGTACCAGTCTTGAACAAAGAAGCTAGCAGGAAGAGAAGACCCAGATATGGCCAATTTAAAAAAAAAAAAAAAGCTTCATAGCCTAATTTTGCCACTATGTAATCTTGAATAATCTACAGCCTGGCTAAATTTCAACTTTTCAGTCCTATGCACATTGAAAGTAGTAATACTTTCTTAGAGACTCTCAAAAGGACTGGATTAGCCAGGCACGGTGGCTCACACCTGTAATTCTACCTACTCAGGACCTGTGAGATGTGAGGATTGAGGTTCAAAGCCAGCCCAGGCACTAAACTCCCTGAGACTCTTATCTCCAATTAACCAGGGAAATGGTGTTGTGGCTCAGGGGTAGGGCGGTAGCCTTAAGCTGAAGAGCCTGGGCACTGTCCTTGAGCTTCTTTTGCTCAAGGGTAGCACAATACCAGTTGAGCCACAGCACCACTGCTCGCTTTTTCTGTATATATAATTCTCAGAAATCCAATGAAGGGCTTCATGCATGCTAGGCAACCACTCTACCACTAGGCCACACTCCTGGCACCATCTACAAACAAAGCAAATAACCACAGAACCCCCATTAATGAATCAAAATTATCAACAGTCCCTTTATAAGAAGCCAAATGGGGCTGGGAGTTTGGCCTAGTGGTAGAGTGCTTGCCTAGCTTGCACAAAAACCCAGGTTTGATTCCTCAGTATCACATACATAGAAAAAAAGCCAAAGTGGTGCGGAGGCTCAAGTGGTAGAGCTCTAGCCTTGAGAAAGTTCAAGGACAGTGCTCAGGCCCTGAGCTCAAGCCCAGGACTGGCAAAAAAAGAAAGAAAGAAAAAAAAAGAGCCAAATGTCCAAATAATCTGATAATAGAGCCTGTCTCTTTGTATAAAAGTAACATCTGTGTTCAGCATTTATGCTCTAAGGCAATAGTTAATATGAATCTACAAAGTCAGATTAGGAGGGTATTAGATCAAGCACCTGGTACAGCTAGGTACAGTGGTACATTCTGATGGAGGGAAATAAGAGGAAGGCAGTCCAAGGAGGCATTAAGCTAGTCAAAGGACTAAATCCAATCTGAGTAAAAGCTATGAGACCCTAATCTGAAAAATACACTACAAAGCAAAGGACTGGGGCATGGATCTACTGGTAGGAGGAAGCCTTGAATTTAATCCGTAGTATTGCCACATGCCACCCCCCCACACACACACATGGACCCGGTACACAGCAAATATAGTAGTACATACTTCCAGCATTCAAGAGGCTGACATCCAGAGTTTGAGGCTAGCATAAACTATACAAAAAGAATCTGAGTTGGCCGCTGGTGGCTCACACCTGTAATCCTAACTACTCAGGAGGCTGAGATCTGAGGATCGAGGTTCATGGGCACAGTCCATGAGACTTTTATCTCTAATCAGCCACCAGAAAACCAGAAGTGACACTATGGCTCAGCCTTGAGCTGAAGAACTCAGATACTCAGCATCCAGGCCCAGAGGTCAAGTCCTGTAACAACAACAACAAAAAATCTGATACAAAGGCTGCAGCCCCAATTAAGCATGAGCTGAGCAAGTAATGTAACTTCTTTATTTGTGCTCATATCCACCCTTAACACAATGTGCTTGCTTGTTTGGTACCACTACCAGGGCTTAAATTCAAGCCTGGTAACTCAGCTTTTTTGCTCAGGGCTGATGCTCTTTCTTCTGTTTGAGCTACAACTCACTGGAGATAAGAATCTCATAGACTTTCCTGCCCAGGCTGGCTTCCAACCACGATCTTCAGATCTCAGCCTCCCGAATGGCTAGGATTATAAGCCTAAATCTCCACCAGCACCTGGTTCACAATTGCTTTTATGTACATAAACTCAGCATAAGGCAAACATCTACAAGAATATCAGAAATGGATTAACAACTTTACAAAATATTTTGGAAGACCAGGAGTTTGGCCTAGTGATAGAGTGCTTGCCTAGCATGCACAAAGACCCGGGTTTGATTCCTTGGTACCACATACATAGAAAAAAGCCAGAAATGGTGCTATGGCTCAAGTGGTATAGCTCTAGCCTTGAGAAAACCCAAGGACAGTGCTCAAACCCTGAGTTCAAGCTCCAGGACTGGCAAAAAATAAAAATCATATCAAGTCCTTGCCCAAAATATTTTGGAATAAAACTAAATTCTAGTTACTGTTTTAATATAGGCAGTGTGAAGAAAGATAAGGTGAAGCACCAGTTTTTCAGCTACAGATTCTGCTTACTAGAGGACTTCCCAAATAACTTACAATGACGTCACCTAACATCTGAAACACAGGAAAGCTTGTGCTTAAAACAAACTGTGAGCAAAACTGGAAATAGAAAGCTCTAAGATCCAACTTAAGGTGGATGATCTTCCTTACTCCCACTTACCTCAGAAAGATGAAGAAAAGAGAACTGAAGTTTTTTTTGGAATTACTTTGGAGAAAATGGTGTGTAAAATCAAGATAGAACAAGGAGAAAACTAAAGGACCTAACAGAATAGAAGCATAATTTG
The DNA here is from genome assembly GCF_031878675.1 of Megascapheus bottae. Taxonomy (NCBI): domain Eukaryota; kingdom Metazoa; phylum Chordata; class Mammalia; order Rodentia; family Geomyidae; genus Megascapheus; species Megascapheus bottae. The sequence continues at coordinate 12,956,513 of NC_143524.1, read as the reverse complement.
TCTAGCAAGGAGCTATCAAAAGAACCAATGAGGCCAAGAATTCTATCCTTAAATACACAAAAATGGCAAAAGAGGGCCGTGAGTTTGGCCTAGTGGTAGCGTGCTTGCCTAGCATGCGTGAAGACCCAGGTTCGATTCCTCGGTACCACATACATAGAAAAAAGCTGGAAATGGTGCTGAGGCTCACAAGCAGTAGAGCTCTAGCCTTGAGAAAGTCCAAGGACAGTGCTCAGGCCCTGAGCCCAGGACTAGCAAAAAAAAAAAAAAAATGGCAAAAGATTTTCTATGTGTAAGCAAAAAGAGAAAAACTAATGGCTTTAGTGGAAGAATTTCAGAGACATAAACAGCTTAACCTCAGAAATAGGGACTGAAACCAGCTGCCTCAGACACACAGACGTAACAATTTTGGTCTGCAACATACAAGATCACATCTTTCTGTACCCTGTACAATCTTTGAGAAAGAATCCAAGCCTTCCTATGCCCAGAAGAAATCAAGAAATTCATTTAAGTTCATAAGATGAATCCACAGCCAAAGCAGATCCAAAGCCAATGCAGGCTTTGCCTTCTGATAGTATTAAGGCTTGAGTCCCCAGTCCTTAACCCAATAGTTGGTTATAGCATTTTTAAAGTAGCTATTGTTAACCAGGTACCAATGCTCATACCTATAATTCTAGACACTCATGAGTCTGAGATCTGAAAATCATGGTTCAGAGCCTGCCCAGGCAGTAAAGTCCACAAGACTCTTTCCCCCTATTAACTAGCAAATACCTAAGTAGAGTTACAGCTCAAAAGGTAAAAAGAATGCTTGCCTTGGGCAAAAAACAAAAGCACCCTCTACCTTGAGTTCTATCAGCCATTACAAAAATGTAGCTTTTGGTATAAAACACTGATTCCATAACTGGGCCAACAATTAAATAAAGGCTAGATATTTCTGGGGCCAGGAGTTTTGCCTAGTGGTAGAGTGCTTGCCTAGCATGCACTCTATGTATGTACCACATACATAGAAAAAGGCAGAAGTGGTGTTGTGGCTCAAGTGATAGAGGACTAGCCTTGAGGAAAAGCCCACGGATAGTGCTCAGGCCCTGAGTTCAAGCCCCAGGACTGGCCAAAAAAAAAAGGCTAGATATTCCTCCATATTATATATGTATCCTTTGCCCTGAACCTATTCTCTCCTACAATCTATCACATAATAGCCCTTTTTAAATCCAGAAATGACCTAAACCACCTGCAGGTATCAATAACTATCCTTTCCAGTCTGCTTCCCTTAAGTATAAAGGGATAACAACTTCCAAGAATTTTAAGAAGTAGGGGCTAAAATAATAGTCAACAAGATTCTAACTGATGAATCTTCCCATAATCATCTGGCAACACTTTTGGCCAACTCTGACCACAAGCCTTTATAAGCAATCTGTTAATCATATATAACCATTTGTCCCAGCTCCTAATTCTTTGAATATTTAAACCTATAACTCATGTCTACATCCCAAGGACAGCTACACATAAACTAAAGCGCTATCTTTCCATGGCCATATGTAATATACCTCTTTCTCTGACTTTGATGATGTCTCTTCACCATACAGGGGCAAGTGGCCAAAGCTAACATAGAAAACTCCTTTATTTTTTAGCAGCAAATATTTTTAATATAAAGAATATCTACTTGAATTTTTTTTGCCAGTCCCTGGGCTTGAACTCAGGGCCTGAGCACTATCCTTGGGCTTTCTCAAGGCTAGAGCCAAAAGCCACACAGCACCATTTCTGGCCTTTTCTATGTAGGTGGTTCCGAGGAATCAAACCTAGGTCTCTGTGGATGCTCAACCACTAGACCAAACTCTTGGCCTGAAATAAATTTTAAGAAACAAAGCTGAAGTGAAACCATTGCAAAGCATACAACAGGATAGGGATACAATTACTAGTCTTCCTACAGTTAAAAAAAAAATTATGAACTCATTTAAAAGCAGCTATACCTAGGATCATCCTTTTTAGGCTACCAGCAGCCTCTATGAATTACCTGTTAAGTATGGGTAGGAAGAATTCTAAGGTTCACTTCACATACAAGGGGAATAGTCTGAAATTTTCATGTGAAATTTAGAGAAACAGACACAACTGCTATTATCAGTAAGGAGTTGAGAGAGAATCCATCTGTAGATATAATAGTGAAAGTTGTCCTCTCAATGAGGGTAACATAAAACTCTAGTGATTTGGGCATTAGGTCTAAAACTCCAGTTTCAAGTTCAGTGTGTTTAAAAGTAGCCAATCTCAGAGTCAGCCCAGGTCAGGTTCTTGGCTGACTGAAGCAGAGAAAGGAAAAATTTCCCTCAGGCCTTCAGGAAAATAAGTCAAATTATTAAATTCATAGTTCTTAGGCTAAAAGGCCGAGATGCCCTTCTATCTTGCCAATCACATTTTTCAGCCAGTCAAAATAAGCACTGGAAAGAACCTAGTTATTTTAAACTGTGACTAAAAATTGGATTCAATTTCCTTAATATCCCAAATAAAAAACACGTAAGGAGGTAGAACACAAAAACACACTAGTATCCGGTTCTCCTTTCCTTTTTAAGGTTAAAAAAAAAATTAGCATGTTTCCACAGTGCCAGTGGCTCATACCTGTACTCCAAGCTAATCAGGAGGTTGAGCTGAGAATCATGAATAAACCAGCCAGGGAAGTAAAGTATGTAAGATTCTTATTTCCAATAAACCAACAAAAGCAGGATGTAGAGCTATGGCTCAAATGGTAAGAGTGCCAGCCTTGAGCAAAAAAGGTAAGGAACAGTGAGTGCCTAGACTCTTGAGTTCAAGCCCTAGAAGTTAATGTTTCATAATATTTTCATATATGCCAACAAACTACTTAGACCATATTTATCCTCATAAAGTTGAATTCCTTATAATAAAAAGAAAAAAGTGAGCCTGGGAATGTAGCTTAGTGGTGGAGTGCTTGCCTAGCATGCATGAAACCCTGGGTTTGATTCCTCAGTATCACATAGACAGAAAAAGTGGTGCTGTGGCTCAAGTGGTAGAGTCCTGGCTTTGAGCAAAAGAAGCTCTGAGACAGGGTCCAGGCCCTGAGTTCAAGCCCAAGGACTGCTCCCCACCACCCCCCAAAAAAACAGAGAAGGGAAGAAAGAAAACAGTGTTCTGTGGTTCATCTTCCTCCAAACTCTTTACAAGATTCCCTCCTAAAATAACCCTATTAAGCCCTATTAGCCTCACAGTGGCTACTTAGGAGGTTGTGATCTGAGAATCATGAGTTGATGAAATCCAAGACTAGACAAATCTATTTTTTTTTTTTTTGGTCAGTCACGGGGCTTGAACTCTAGGTCTAGGCATTGTCCTGAGCTCTTCAGCTTAAGGTTAGTGTTCTACCTCTTGAGCCATAGAGCCACTTCCCATTTTCTGGTGGTTAATTGGAGATAAAAGTATCAGGGACTTTTGTGCCCAGGCTGGCTTTGAGCCAGAGCTCTGCTTCCTGAGTAGCTATGATTACATGTGTGAGCCACCAGAACCTGGCAGGATAAATCCAATTTTATCTCTAATTAACCAATAATAAGCTGGAAATAGGTGTTGCTCAAGTGATTGAGCACTACCCTTGAGCAGAAAAAGCTCTGAGTTCAAGGTTCCTTACTAGCAATAAGTAATCCTACTACCTTACAAATGTACAATAGATAATGATTGTAAATTTTTATTTTCTGTACTGAAGCAGGATTGTACATACTACCTATTACTCTGCATCCTAGCTTCTTCATTTATTATCATAGAAAGTTTTAACACGTTTTATTTTCTTTTTTTAAAAATCATTTCTAAGCACTAAGCAAGATGGTAAAGTGTATGTTCTGTTTGGGTCAAACCTGGCAGATGTTTCCCATGCTAATGTAGGATAGCTGAGTCAGCTATTCTGTCAGAATAAAAGTGTGTATAATATGGAAGTAGCAGTCTAAACAGTTCTGCAAAAATGTAAGGCCTGTGGTGGCTCACGCCTGTCATCCTACCTACTCAGGGGGCTGAGATCTGAGGATTAAGGTTCAAAGCCAGCCCTGGCACAAAAGGGCCTGAGACTCTTATCTCCAATTAACCTCTAGAAATCAGGAAGTGGGGCTTGGCTCAAGGGTAGGATGGTAGCCGTGGGCTGAAGAGCTCAGGGACAATGGCCAGGCCCAGAGGTAGGGTGGTAGCTTGAGCTGAAGAGCCCAAGGACAGTGCCCAGGCTGAGTTCAAGCCCCATGACCCCCCCCCCCACACACACACACGAAAAAAAACATATTCTTCCTTCAGGCTGATTGATCATTTTATATACATCCCTTTCATTTATAACCCCCCCCCACACACACACACGTGCGCACGTCAAAATTCAGCTCCTATTCCACTCTCATGTTACAGAAAAAATGATGGCTCAACAAGAAATTACTCACCCATGATCAAACAGCCAGTGAGTTGGTTCATTGAGGTTCAAAGCTACAAAAGTGGTGTTTTTATACTTTCTCAAATTTTTCCACAATATCAAATCCCAACATTTAATTTTTTTCATATATTTTTTATTGGAATTAATAGAAGGGTTACATGATATTTGCCAGATAGATGGTGCATTAATTCCCATACATTGATACCCTTTCACATGTCTTGGTCTCCATTTCCCTCCCCCTTACCCCCACCCCTCATCTTGTTTTCCCTCGTTCCCTATCCAATTTCAAATAACCAAATACAAATATATCCGATATATCAGGTAACAAAGTAAGATACTGTAACAATATGAGATAACCAAGGGACAGCAAAAGAGATGAGAGATAACATAGTACCTTAACAACAACAATCATTCATTATATGGCTTATGTTTCTATATCCTAGAGGTCCTTTCATTTAGCGTCCTACTATATGGCCTTTTGTATCAAGGTTTTGCTCTATTGCAAATCTCTGCTAGGAGAGCCCAAGGTTTCTACTGATTATGACAAGTGAGGGAAACCATTGAGCCTAAGTTCCTTTGAGTCTGGCTTACTTCGCATTGCCCTATTTGTTAGGAAAGACTTAGAAAAGACCAACATTTAATTTTTTTGTTTAATTTTCTTTCTTTCCTTTTTTTTTTTGTTTTTTGCCAGTCCTGGGCCTTGAACTTAAGAGCCTGAACACTGTCCTCGGGCTTTCTCAAGGCTAGAGCTCTACTACTTTTGAGCCACTGCACCACTCCCAGCTTTTTCAAGTAATCGAACCTGAGTCTTTGTGCATGCTAAGCAAGCACTCTACCATTAGGTCAAAGTCCAGGCCTCTTGTTTACCTTTTCTAAATATATTTGCTGACCTTGGTTCAATTTTCTTTTCCCATTTATTGCATTTTTAGGAGACCATCATATTCCATATCCCACTGCAGATGACAAAATATAACCTCAAGTGTTCTCAGTTTAGTAAGAGGATCAAAACAGTGAAACACTGGAATTGTAGCTATCATAATAAAAAGTGGCAATGTTAACCTTAAAAAAAGTGGAAGTACTATGGTTTGAAGAATCCAGCTGGTGGTTCAAACCTGTAATCCTTGTTATTTAGGGGCTGAAGTATTAGGATCAAAGATTCTTAGCCACTAAAAAAGCCAGAAGTGGGGATGTGGATCAAGTGGTAGAGCCACACTTGAGCAAAACAGCAAAGGGACAAGGCCCAGGCCCTGAGTTCAAGCCCCAGTATAGGCATTAAAAAAAAAAATCCAGCTACCCTCTCCAAAGCAAAGGATCCTTCACATTAGTGTCCCTACATATGTCCTAGCTTCAGTTCTGCTGAAATAAACAACATATTTCCCATCTTCATTTCTGGGTTCCCGCTGCACAAAACACTACACTTGGACACACTTAGTAAGCACAAACAGAAGCCTGCCAGGTCAATCCAGTATAAATCTATTCCCCAAAATAATGCTGCAATTTTTTGAAACTCTGACAATGAAAATTCTTTAACTTTTTCATCAAAACATGGATGTGCAAAGGTAAAATGTGACTTTGTATATTATTTACACATAAAATTGCAAAACCTTTGTTACAGGGCTCAATAAGAACAGCTCAAAAATAAACTGAGGTCTCTTTTACCACATTATATGAGGTTCTTTTCCACTGCTGCTGCTTTCTTTTAGGTCCAAGAAAAAAAAACTGAATGAAGTTATTTTTCTAATTTCATCAATAGAAAGTATACCCAAAGGGCCAGGAGCGTAGCCTAGTGGTAGAATGCTTGCCTAGCATGCACAAAGCCCTGAGTTCGATTCCTCAGTACTACATTCACAGAAAAAGCCAGAAGTGGCGCTGTGGCTCAAGGGGCAGAGCATTAGCCTTGAGAAAAAGTTTCCAAGGAAAGTGCCCAGGCCTTGAATTCAATCCCCAGCACTGGCTAAAAAAAAAATGTGTACCCATAAATAATCAAAGCATTTTGTTTGTTTCTTAGTTTTTCAGTGCTAGGGATACGACCAAGGGCCTCTTATATGCTAGGCAAGCACACTACCATGAAGTTATATTCCCATAGCTATAGTCACAGCAGTCTAAAGACTAACTTCATCAAAAGCAAACATGCTCAGCACCTACCATGAATGACTGTGTCTTTGTGTATATGTGTCAGTAAGAGAGAGACAGAGACCGAGACAGAGATATAGTCTACATATATAGCCTAGGTTAGCCCAATATAGATACTCCTGCCTCATCTGTGATTACAAGGGTTTACCACCATATTCACCGAAGAACTCAGGGCCTGGGCACTGTCCTTGGGCTTTCTCAAGGCTAGCATTCTACCACTTGATCCACAGCACCACTTTGGGCTTTTTCTGTGTATGTGGTACCAATGAATGGAACCCATGGCTTTATACATGCTAGCCATGCTCCCAGCCCCAAGATTACCTTTTTTTTTGGCCAGTCTTAGGCTTGAGCTCAGGGCCTGAGCACTGTCCTTGGACTTTCTCAAGGCTAGAGCTCTACCACTTGAGCCTCAGCAGCATTTCCGGCTTTTTCTATGTATGTGGTACCGAAGAATCTAACCCGGGTCTTTGTGCATGCTAGGCAAGCACTCTACCACTAGACCAAACTCCCAGCCCTACCTAATTTTTTTTTGCCACTCCTGGGCCTTGAACTCAGGGCCTGAGCTCTACCACTTGAGCCACAAGACCACTTCCGTTTTTTTCTAAGTATGTAGTATCAAGGAATGGAGCCCAGGTCTTCATGCATGTTAGGCAAGCACTCTAACACTAGGTCAATCTCCCAGCCCCATGACTATCTATTCATGATATGACTGAAACTCATAAGGTATTCTTCAATATACCTTTAAAAATTGCTAACTACAAGCCAGAAATAGTACCAGCAGCAACATTTTACTAATAGCTAGTCCTATAAGGATGTGTACTCAGAGCTAGGAATCTACCATGCAATTTCTGATCTTTGTAACCAATCTTCAAAGGGGTGTGCATGTATAGCCTCCAGGTTTATAACAATAGTCCCAAATCCCACAGCTACTCAGGGACTGGACTAGAATTAAATTTAGGATCAACAGTCTTTTCCTATAATACTATGTTCTCTGAGGCAGAATTTCACTCCAAGCAATTCAAACTTCAATTTTATATAATCTAGCCATTTTTCCAATCTATTTTTTTTTTTGTATTGACGATTTGCCCCTGGGTCTCACCCATTTGGTAGACAAGCATTCCACTCCAATTCCAGAATTCCACCTTTTCAATCTTTAATTTAAAATTTAGCCTGCTCTCATAGTGTAACTAAAAACTAAGTTTTCAAGAGTATCACCTTCTGAGTTCAAGCTGCAGTTTAAAAAACAAAAAAAGCCAACAACAATAACAAAAAAAAACCTAGTAGGTAGCTGGGAGCTTGGCCTACTGGTAGAGTGCTTGCCAAGCATACAGGAAGACCTGGGTTCGATTCCTCAGTATCACATACATAAAAAAAAGCCAGAAGTGGTGCTGGAAGTGCCGGCACATTGGCTCATGCCTGTAATCCTAGCTACTCAGGAGGCTAAGATCTGAGGATTAAGGTTCAAAGCCAGTCCTGGCACAAAAGAACCTGAGACTCTTATCTCCAATTAACCTCTAGAAACCCAAAAGTAGGGCTTAGCTCAAGAGTAGAGCAGTACCCTTGAGCTGAAGAGCTCAGGGACAATGCCCAGGTACAGAGGTAGGGTGGTAGCCTTGAGCTGAAGAGCACAGGGACAGCACCCAGGCCAAGTTCAAGCCCTATAACCCACGAAAGAAAGAAAGAAAGAAAGAAAGAGAGAGAGAGAGAGAGAGAGAGAGAGAGAGAGAGGGAGGGAGGGAGGGAGGGAGGAAGGAAGGAAGGAAGGAAGGAAGGAAGGAAGGAAGGAAGGAAAGAAAGAGGGAGGGAGGGAGAGAGGGAGGGAGGGGCTGGAAGTGGTGTTGTGGCTCAAGTAGTAGAGTGCTAGGCTTGAGAAAGACCAAGGATAGTACCTAAGCCCTGAGTTCAAAGCCAAGGACTGGCAGTAAATAAAAGCTAGATATTCCTGGGGCCAGGAGTTTGGCCCAGTGGTAGAGTGCTTGCCTAGCATGCATGAAGACCTGGGTTCGATTCCTCAGTACCACATACGTAGAAAAATCCCAGAAGTGGTGCTATGGCTCAAGTGCTAGAGCTTTAGCCTTGAGAAAACCCAAGGACAGTGCTCAGGTCCTGAGTTCAAACCCCAGGACTGGCCAAATAAATAAGCAAATAAAAATTAAAAATAAAAATAAAAGTAACAGGAAAGAATACCCTTTCATTAGACTAAAAGCAAATTAACTCTAAATGAGACTGACTAGGCTTCTCAAGACCTCATTTTAAAGGCCACTAATCTCACTCATAAAGGCTCTGCCCCCAAATCTTATCAGATACTCTCAAGGCCAGACCTACTAATATCATCACCTACTTGATGGGCGAGGATGTCAACATATGGAGATGAAGTCTGGATATTGAGATGGAGTCTGGGTAGACATAAAACTCAGGACCACAGCACTCTCAGTTTAGCCTCCCAGTCTGCCATAAACCACAACTTTCATAATAGACAAAGGATACTTACTTTAAGATATCTTAATGTAGATACTAAATGTGAAACAGATGAGTAATGTTTTGAGTACCTAACTTTGGCATTTCCTGAGATAAGCACTTAGACAACTTAATTTGGCATTTATTGAATATTTTGTTGTTTTTGAGACAGGGTAGTTAGGCAAGCCTAAAGTTCTTTCTCCACCCACTTCAGCCCCAGGAATGATGGGGTTATATTATTAATATCCAGCATTTTATTTGTATGTTCATGATTTATAATAGTGTAGGATTTTTTTTGGGGGGGGGTTATTTTGTTATTTTTGAGTTAGTAGGGTTTGAAATCAAGACATTGCAGTTGCAAGCATTTTACCACTTGAGTAACCCCACCAATCCCAAGTTTTACAATGTTACCCAATGTTCATTTGCCTATCTATAGGACTTCTCCAGGCACAACAAACCAAAAAAAAACTGGTCCTTGCCTAAACTAGTCATTAAGAATCCACTGGAGGGCCGGGAGTTTGGCCTAGTGGTTAAAGTGCTTGCCTAGCATGCATGAAGACCCGGGTTCGATTCCTCAGTATGATATGAACAGAAAAAGCCAGAAATAGCACTCTGGCTCAAGTGGTAGAGTGACAGCCTTGAGCAAAAAAGAAGTTCCAGGACAGTGCCCAGGCCCTGAGCTTAAGGCCAGTACTGGCAAAAACAAAGACAAAACAAGAATCCATTAAAAAGCCAGCCCAGTGCCAGTGATTCCCACTTGTAATCCTAGCTATTCAGGAGGCTGAGATGTATACATACATATTACATATATACATATATATGTAAATTAATTCAAGTGCCAATGACACTGTTTCAGCTATCAAACAATTCCGTCCTGGGTTTGTATGAACTCTGTCTGCTAAGCTGTCTTTGTCATCTCCTTCATTTCTCAACAAGCTTACACCTACCCTTGGTAACATTCCTGGTTTATCATCAGGAAGTTCTTTCTCCAACATGTAATCTATATTCCTTCTATCATAACTAAAATAAACTCCCTGTTACTCTATTCTCAGACAAAAAGAACATATACTTAACACCATCTGAACAATTTCTCTTTAAGAAATTATAAAATATAGGAAACCCATATCAAACAGCTTCATGTCAGTGAGATTTTGGTTAGTATGGGTCACCTTAAACAACATGATTAAGAGTTGTAAATTTCCAATTCAATCATTGACTTACTCTGAGGGTGACAGGAAGTTTAAACCATGCAGATGTTATACATCACTTATCCTATCAGTAAAGTCAAAATAATTAAACCAGAAATGTTAGAAGAATTTAGATACTCAAAAAGTTAAAAATACATGAAAGAGATTCTGGACTAGGCTAGGCTTATGGCCCAAGTGGTAGAGTTGTATAGCAAGCGAAGGTCCTGGGTGTCCTGGGAAAGGAAAGAAGGAAGGAAGGAAGGGAGGGAGGAAGAGAGAGAGAGAGAGAAGAAAGAAGAGAGAGAGGTGGGGGGAGGAAGGGGGGAGGGAGGGAAAGAGGGAAGGAAAAATGGAAAGAAAAGAGGGAGGGAGAGAGAAAGAGAGGGAGAGAGGAAAAGAAAGAGGAAGGGGAGAGGAAGAGATGGAGAGGGGGAAGAGGGGGAGAAAGGAAGAGAAGGGAGAGGGGGAGAAAAAGAGGGGGAAGGGGAGAGAGGGGGAGAGAGAGAAAGGGGAGGGAACGGAGGGAGAGAAGGAGGGAGGGAAAGCTGAATCCTAATCTAGGCACATCCAATAATTTTTATACTTATTATCTTGTGTTTACTGGCTAATAATCATATATAAATCATATACTGAATGAAAGCAGTAGGTGTTGGCTTTGATCTTTGTAAGAATCATAACCATACATTAATAATACTTTACTATAACATACTATAATTCCAGTTCTAGGAATATAGCCAAAGCACCTCAAAGATGTTCATAAAAGTACGATTCACAAAAGACAAAAGAAAGACGGCCAAGCCAGGGGCAGTGGCTCAGCCTGTCATCCTAGCTACTCAGGAGGCTGACATCTGAGAATCAAGGTTTAAAGCCAGTATGGGTGCAAAAGGACCTGAGACTCTTATCTCCAATTAACCTCTAGAAATCAGGAAGTGGGGCTTAGCTCAAAGGTAGGCAGTAGCCTTGAGCTGAAGAGCCTAGGGACAGGGCCCAGGTCCAGGCTTGGGCTGAAGAGCTCAGGGACAGTGCCCAGGCCAAGTTCAAGCCCCAGGACCCACAAAAGAAAGAAAGGAAGAGAGAGAGAGAGAGAGAGAGAGAGAGAGAGAGAGAGAGAGAGAGAGAGAGGGGGGGGGGGGGGGAGGGACGGAGGAGGGCGGGCAGACGGACGGATGGACCTAACCAAGAATGTAAAGGAATTATTTGATAAAAAAACAAACAAACAAACTATAAAAGCCTAAAAGAAAAACAAAAAAAACAAAACAAAAAAAAAACGAAGAGGATACCAGGAAATGGAAAGACATCCCATGCTCATGGATAGGGAGAATCAACATTGTGAAAGTGGCCATACTGCCAAACTTGATATACAATTTCAATGCAATCCCCATCAAAATCCCAAGGACATTCTTTACTGAAATGAAGGACGTAATCCCAAGAGCAATGCAGGTGGTATTACAATACCAGACTTCAAACTCCATTATAGAGCCATAATAACAAAAACAGCATGGTATTGGCACAAAAATAGACCAGAAGATCAATGGAACAGAAGATTCAAAAATGAAACCACATACTTATAAGTCAATTTATATTCGACAAAAGGGTCAAGAGATATAGAGTGGAATAAACAGAGACTCTTCAATTACTGGTGTTGGAAAAACTGGGCAGCCATATGCAGAAAACTAAAAATTGATCCCAGCCTGTCGCCATGCACGAACATTAACTCAAAATGGATCAAAGACCTCAATATCAGACCTGAAACTTTGAAACTGCTACATGACATAGTAGAGACACTGGAACTCATAGGCATAGGCAAAAAGTTCTTGAACAGAGTCCCAGGGTCATAACAGAGAAAGATTCGACAAATGGGACTATCTAAAAATAAAAAAAGTTTCTGCACAGGGAGTTTGGCCCAGTGGTAGAGTGCTTGCCTAGCATGCAGTAACACCTGGGTTCGATTCCTCAGTACTACGTGAATAGAAAAAAAACCAGAAGTGGTGCTGAGGCTCAAGTGTAGAGTTCTAGCCTTGAAAAAGTCCAGGACAGTGCTCAGGCTCTGAGCTCAAGCCCAGGATTGGCAAAAAAAAAAAAAAAAAAAAAAAAAAAGTTTCTGCACAAAGACATAGCTACTAAAGTAAAAAGATAGTCACCAACTGGGAAAAAAAATTACCAATAATACATAAAACGTCTAACATTCAATATCTATAGGGAACTCAAGAAAACTAATCCCCCCCCAAACCCAACAAACCAATTGCTAAATGGGCAAGGGAACTAAAAAGAGACTTATCAGAGGAAGAGGCAAAAGTGGCAAAGAAACATATAAGAAAATGCTCATCAGGGCTGGGAGCATAGCCTAATGGTAGAGTGCTCACTTCACATGCACAAAGCCCTAAGTTCAATTCCTCAGTACCATATACATAGAAAAAGCTGGAAGTGGTGTTGTGGCTCCAGTGGCAGAGAGCTAGCCTTAAGCAAAAAGTATCCAAGAACAGTGCCAAGACCCTGACTTCAATCTCCATGACTGGCAAAAAGGAAATACAAATAACAACAACCCTAAGTACAGTGTATACAGCACGTTGAAATGGAAACCCTTTTGTACAACTACTTGAGGACAATAAATTTAAAAAATTGAAAGTCAAAAAAACACCCTAAGATACCATCTTACCCCAATCAGAATGGCCAATATTGTGAACTCAGACAACAAATGCTGGTGGGGATGTGGAGAGAAAAGAACCCTACTGCACTGCTGGTGGGAATGTAGACCATAACAATCTCTCTGGAAGGCAGTTTGGAGGTTCCTCAAAAAACTAAAATTAGACCTTCCCTGCGACCCAGGCATACCACTCCTAGACATCTACCCTTAGCAAGCATCATAACCCAGGATATAATAAGCATACTTGCACAGCCATGTTCATCACTGCACTATTCACAATAGCCAAGGCAAGGGAAACAACCCAGATGCCCCACTACAGATGAATGGATGCAAAAAAATGTGGTACATATATACAATGGAATTCTACATAGCCACCAGACAAGATAAAATAATGGCATTCGCTGGGAAGTGGATGAATCTAGAGCAAATCATGTTGAGTGAGATAAACCAAGACCAAAGGAACAAAAGGCACATGGTCTCTTTGATATGTGGATATTAGGTCCAAACAGTACAAGAGTGAGACTCAATACTCAGGTACTCAAGGTCACTGACCTTAAGTCAAGAACTTGGAGATATAAATATAACTATACAGACATATAAATCTATGATGGGATATATATTGTGTCGACATACAAATTTTCAGCTTAATGTTAATTTTGGTCTTAAATTTATGTGCCAGTGATAGCATATAGAGATTTCATTCCTGAATGCTTGTTTGTTAAACTTGACATTTGAAAAATGATGTAAAAAAAATCAGGGTTAATAAAAACTTTTAATTAAAAAAAACGTAACCAGTACCAAAAAAGGGGGAACTGGAGGGCTGATGGAGTGGCTCAAGTGGTAGATCATTTGCTTAACAAGTACAAGGCCCTGAGTCCAATCCTAGTACAAAGAAACAAACAAAAAGTATACGAAGTTTGAAGTGCTAGTGGCTCACGCCTGTAATTCCAGCTACTCAGAGGGCTGAGACCTGAGGATCAAGGTTCAAAGGCAGCCAGGCCACAAAAGACAGTGATACTTCAATTAACCACCAGAAAGCCAGAAGTGGTGCTGTGGCTCAAGTCATAGAGTGCTAGCCTTGAGCTGAAGAGCTCAGGACAGCAACAAGGTGCAGAGTTCAAGCCCCGTGACCCACAAAAAAAACCAAACAAACAAAAAACAAACACAATGTATTGATAAACATTTAACCTAAAGGTCAAGAACACAAAAATGAAAAGGTATAGTTTCTACTTTTACAGATCATACTGTCTTATGAGTTTTAATTACTTCTTATAGAAAGGCAAACTAATAATCAAAATACATATGCCATTCTCACTTCTTCCTGTCTTACCCATTTCTTTAACACACTTTAAAGTGGCTCCTGGTCCTAAATTACTCCAATATTAATTACTCCAAATTACTGTGCTAATAATGCTGCTAAAACCAACAAAATACAATTATATCCTGCTTACATCCTGTTTCTCAGGTTTGCCCTTAAATTCCTGAGACCATTTGATCCTAGGCACTGTTCTCATTGCAATTATAATACTAAGTGTGTATATCTATTTCCTTGCCTTTAAATATCATCTATGTAGCAATACTATCCAGATTTATTTCCTGTGCCATTATCAAAGGATTGCTTGCCTGGTATCTACATTTGTATGTTTTCACAGGCATCTTACACTTAGCACAACTAAAACCGAGCCCTTCAATCTACTCCTCAATTCTAGTCAAGAATCTGTTCTTCTTCCAATGTTTCTGTCTCAGAATCAGCACCTTCAACTATCCAGATGCTCATGCTAAAAATCTGGATCATACTTGACACCTCCCTCTTACCACATATCCAATCCATCATTAAGTCATGTCTGCCTAATTCTAAAATATCACTGAATCTTTCTACTCCTCTCAACATCTACTGTCTACATTCTAAACTATCATTATATTTTGCCTAGACCACTATATAATCCTTCCATCTTTTCTCCCCACAATGAATCCAGAGTGCTTCAAAACCGTAGAGTGAGCTGGCTACAGTGGCTCATGCCAGTAATCCTAGCTACTCAGGAGGCTGAGATCTGAGGATCTCGATTCAAAGCCAGTTCAGGCACTAAAAAGTCCATGAGACTCTTATCTCCAAATAATCACCAGAAAAACAGAAGTGGCACTGTAGCTCAAGGAATAGGTCAATAGCCTTGAGCTAAAGAGCTCAAGGACAATGCTCAGGCCCTAGAGTTCAAGTCCCATGACAGACCAAAAGAAAAAAAAAAAGCAACATACAGAAGAACACAAAGTCCTTAGTTCAAACTCCAGTACCAGCACACACAACACACACATATACACACAAGTATATACTAGTTCATTAAAGTTATGCTAAAAAATCTTCAGAAGGAGGTCATGATGGCATACATCTGTAATCCCAGCTACTTTCTGAGCTACTCAGGGCTAACCTAGGCAACAAAGTGAGATACTTAAGACACTCACCTCAAAATCAAACAAACAAAACTACCACAAGCAAGCAAACAGACTGATAAAGTGGCTCAAGTGCTAGAGCACCTGAATTCAAATCCCAGCACCATCACCTTCCTCCTAAAATCACAAGCAAACAAACAAAAAAGCTTCAATGACTTCTAATTAGGATAAAAATCGAAATGCCAAGGTGGTGATGCAGCTCAGTAGCAAGTAATTGCCTAGAATGCAAAAGGTCCTGAGTTCTATTTCCTGCATGTCAAAAAAATAAAGACCCACTACCTGATGAATGTAACTGTAACTGTAACCCCTCTGTACATCACCCCAACAATAAAATAAAATAAAATAAAAATGTTTTTAAAGAATCTAAAAGCCTTTACATGGTCCTGGCTAAATCTTCATCCTCTTTCTCTGGATTCCAGCCATACCAATATTCTTTCAGTTTCTCAGATATACCAAATTCTTTACCATCTCACAATTCTCATAAATGCCATTTCTTTGGTCTTTCCCTTTTATCTTTCTAATCTCTGCCTAAATAGCACTCCTTCAGAGAAATATTCTCCAAACCTCTAATATAATTCATTCTCCTACTCCAATCTATTTTTTACTTTTCCATCATGAGGACCAACATACACTGTGATTGCACATTTCATGGTGTAATTACCAGTTTACTGTCTCTCCTCTGAAATATAATCTCTACAAGGGCGTAAACAACATCTATTTTATTTTTACTCTAGTCTTCTTAATAAAGTGGCCATAGAGAATTTAGAACTATATAAAGAAGATTATAATCAGCATAAAGTAGGAATCAGAACCAGGCTGCTTGGACTCAATGCAACTAGCTGGATACCTTGGGCAGGCAAATCGCTTAACTTCCCACATTTCCAGGTGTAGTGACACAAGTATACAAATCCAGGATTCAGAAGTCTAAGTCAGGAGGATCATCAATTCTAGACCAACCTGAACTACAAGTGAAAAAAAAAGGCGGGAGGAGGGGAGAGGAGTAGTATCTACATCATCAAGCCCTTCATGAATATAAATCAGAGGACTGGAGTGTAACCTAGTGGTAGAATGCTTGTCTAACATACATAAAGCCCTGGGTTTGATTCCTCAGTACCAAATACACAGAAAATAGTGCTGTGACTTAAGTGGTAGAGTGCTAGCTTTGAGAAAGCTCAAGGACAGTACCAAGGCCCTGAGTTCAAGCCCCAGAACTGTCCAAAAAGAAAAAAAAAGAAAGAAAATAAATCAATGTCATAAAGCACTCCTGTAGTCCCTGACACAAAGTATTCAATAAACATTGGTTCCGATTAAGAACAATATTTGCTGGATAAACTAAAGTCTGAAAAGGTAAAAGCTGAAATACAGACTCACAACCAAGAAACAGGTCTAAAAGATGTGAAATGAAGTTGGGCACTGATAACTCACACCTACAGTATTAAGTATTTAGGAGTCTGAGATCCAAAGGATCCAAGAGCCCAAATAGAAAGTCCACAAGATTTCATTCCTAATTAACCAACAAAATGGTCAAACCAGAGGTATGGCTATTCTGTGAACACCAGATGTGAGCAAGCAAGAAAACAAGGCTTTAGTTCAAGCCACGGTGTAGACACACACACACACACACACACACACACACACACACACACACACACACACACACTTATATAAATAAAAAAATAAGAACACAGGGATGTCAGGACACATAAAAGTTAAAAATATTAAAGTAACCTACAGCCTATAAAGATATAAAGGGAGAAGCTGGGAATGTGGCCTAGTGGTAGAGTGCTTACCTAGCATGCTCTGGGTTCGATTCCTCGGTACCACACACATAGAAAAAGCTAGAAATGGTGCTGTGACTCAAGTGACAAACACTACCAGAAAAGTATCCAAGGACAGTGCTCAGGTTCTACCCCAGGAGTGGGAGGAAAAAAAGATATAAAGGGACGAAGTAATTTTAAAAAATATCTCTACTGGGCTGGGAATTTGGCCTAGTGGTAGAGTGCTTGCCTAGCATGCATGAAGACCCGGGTTCGATTCCTCAGTACCATATACATAGAAAAAAGCCAGAAATGGTGCTGAGGCTCAAGTGGTAAAGCTCTAGCCTTGAGAAAAGTCCAAGGACAGTGCTCAGGCCCTGAGTTCAAGCCCAGGACTGGCAAAAAAAAAAATATCTCTACTACGGGGCTGGGAGTTTGGCCTAGTGGTAGAGTGCTTGCCTAGCATGCACGAGGACCCGGCTTCAATTCCTCGGCACCACATACATAGAAAAAAGCCGGAAGTGGTGCTGAGGCTCAAGTAGTAGAGCTCTAGCCTTGAGAAAATCCAAGGACAGTGCTCAGGCCCTGAGCTCAAGCCCAGGACTGGCAAAAAAAAAAAAAATAATAATAATAATAATAATATCTCTACTTAGCCCTGAGTTTGGCCTAGCAGTAGAGCACTTGCCTAGCATGCACAAAGATTCAGGTTCAATTCCTCGGTACCATATACACAGAAAAAAGCCAGAAGTGGTGCTGAGGCTCAAGTGGTAGAGCTCTAGCCTTGAGAAAGTCCAAGGACAGTGCTCAGGCCTTGAGCTCAAGCCAGGACAAGCCAAAAAAAAAAAAAAAAAAAAAAAAATCTACCAGCCGTGGCTCAGGCCTGTAAACCTAGCTACTCAGGAGGCTGAGATCTGAGGATCCCAGTTCAGAGCCAGTCAGGACACTAAAGTCCATGAGACTCTCATCTCCAATTAACTACCAGAAAACCGGAAGTGGTGCTGTGGCTCAAGTGGTTAGAGCTGTAGAACTCAGGGACAGCACCCAGCCCCACAAGTGGGAAAAAAAAAAAAAAAAAAGCCGGGCATGGGGCTCACGCCTGTAATCCTAGCTACTCAGGAGGCTGAGATCTGATGATCTTGGTTCAAAGCCGGCACTGGCAATACAAAGCCCAGAGACTCTGTTGTCCAATTAATCACTAGAAAATGGCAAGTGGGGCTGAGACTCAAGGGTAGGGCAGTAGCCTTGAGCTGAAGAGCTTAGGGACAGCACCCAAGCCAGAGTTCAAGCTCCATGACCCCCAACCCCGCCTCATACAAAAAAAAAATAATAATAATAAATAAATCTCTAGATTCTTAACCTTTACCACCATAAGAAAAATGAATACTCTTTGAGTTTATCCAAGGTGATCTAATAACTTTGATAATTCCTTAAACATCCTTTCTTTTCCATTTATTTAACAAATCTGCCAAATCCTGAAGAATGCCTAATCCTTAAGAACCAAACAGCTCAAACACATGACAAAATTCAGGTGTCATTTTGATATTTCCTATCTATTTTGCAAAGAAATGCTCTTCTGTTCCTAAAATAGCTCTGGCAAGTTTTGTTAGAGTACTTTATAAAAATTTGTCATCTAGGCCAGGAGTTTGGCTTAGTGGTAAGAGTGCTTGCCTAGCATGCATGAAGACCTGGGTTCGATTCCTCGGTACCACATAGATAGAAAAAGCCAGAAGTGGTTCTGTGGCTCAAGTGGTAGAACTCTAGCCTTGAGAAAGCCCAAGGACAGTGCTCAGATTCTGAGCTCAAGCCCAGGACTGGCAAAAATAAAAATAAATAAATAAATAAATAAATTTGTCATCTATCTTATATTTGGAACTGTTGCAGCTACTGCTGTTTTCCAGGCTTCTCATCGCCTGTACAGACACATCCTTTAATTTGAAAGGCACTGAGAGAAAGGAGACATAAACGCATATCTTTACCTTCTCTTTTCTAAGGTTTTCTTAAAAGCACCTACATATCAATCAAAGCACCATTATTATTTCCTCTCCTTTAGAAAAACATATATAATTTTAATCTGTTTTAATAGTAATATTGATAATAACTGGCACATGTCATTCTATTCTGTACATAGTTCATTTTCTTCTCACAAGTGTATATTTTTAACAGATAAGGAGAGGTACAAAGTAACTTGCCCAAGATCTGGAGATAGTAATTGGTGATGTTTGTTTGGATTTGTACTCCAGCAGTCTACTTGAGTCTAGAGTTTAACTATACTGTTCAGTAGTTTGGAGAGATGTTGTTCTGTTTTCACATAGAATGAAACACAATTCTCATCCTAAATCAAACTCCATGTGGGCAAATCCATTCCTAGCAGGCAAAATTTCAGATGCCTCAATCTATCATAGGTATACCTAAAACAATAATTATTCATGAGAGATACATACTTTAGCTCAGAGAGAATAACTAACAAATAATAACATCACAAAATGTGAAATTTCCTCATTCATGCCACAAATAGAAAAAATTAATTCAACCAGCAGTAATAAAAATTTACAAAATGGGGGCTGAGAGTGTGGCCTAGTGGTAAGGGTGTTTGCCTAGCATACACAAAGACCTAGTTTCAATTCCTTGGTACCACATACAAAGAAAAAGCTGGAAATGGTGCTGTGGCTCAAGTGGCAGAGTGCTAGCTAGCCTTGACAAAAGCCCAAGGACAGTGCTCAGGCCTGAGTTCAAGCCCCACAACTAGCAAAAAAAAAAAAAAATTTTTCAAAATGGTGGGGCAGTGGCTGGCTCACGCCTGTAATCCTAGCTACTCAGGAGGCTGAGATCTGAAGATCAAGGATCAAAGCCAGCCTGGCACAAAAGGATGTGAGACTCTTATCTCCAATTAACTGGTAGAAAAAGGGAAGTGGGGCTTGGCTCAAGAGTAGGGCGGTAGCCTTGACCTGAAGAGCACAAGGACAATGCCCAGGCCCAAGGGTAGGGCGGTAGTCTTGGGTTGAAGAGCTCAGGACAATGCCCAGGCTGAGTTCAAACTCCATGACCCATAAAAATAAATAAATAAATGCTTGTGTGAACACGTGTATGTGTGTGTGTGTGTGTGTGTGTGTGAACTCAAGGAGATGAGAGTATTGATATGTTAAAAAAAATTGTTGACCTAAACTACCAACATTCAATGAAAAGACTGAAGACCATAAATATTCTAGTTCAGTAATAATAAACAACAAAAGAACATAATCAAAAAACGAAAGTTCCCTACATATACTAAAAATATTTTAGCAATTACACTGTATAAAAACATACATTATTAAGCTAGGTGCCAGTGGCTTACACCTATAATCTTAACTACTCAGGAGGCTGTGATCTAAAGATCATGGCTCAAAGCCAGTCTAGGCAGGAAAGCCCATGAGACTCAATTAACCACTAACAAGGCCAGAAGTGAAGTTGTGGCTCAAGTGATTAGAATGAACAAAAAAGCTAGGATGTGCCCAAACTCTGAATTGGAATCCTAGCACACATATGCATTCGAACTGGCACACATACACAAAATATACATTATTGCTCTAATGAAAACAACCTACTTGTTTCAATTACTTTGTTACAGACCAAGTTCTAGAAGACATCCCCAAAGATGAATAAGCTTGCCTATTCTCTCTCCCTCCCCTCCCCAGCCCTTTGTCTTCTTTGTTGTTTGTTGTTGCTTTGTGGCTGCCTTTCTGTTTGGGAAGAATTTTTGCATTCCCCCGCCCCGCCCCCCAGTCCTGGGGCTTGAATTCAGGGTCTAGGCACTGTCCTTGGGCTTTTTCAAGGATAGCACTCCACCACTTGAGCCACAGGTGGTACTGAGGAATCAAATCCCCAGGACTTGAAGCATGCTAGGCAGACAGACATTCTACCACTAGGCCATGTAGCTGGCTCCTGTTCATTTTTTTTTTTTTTTGAAACACAGCCTTACTATGTATCCCAGTTGGCCTTAACCTCAACTTAAATCTCTGCCACAAATTTCCTATTAAAACGGAACAAAATGTTCTTAACATTTATTTGTAACACTCATAACAATCTTCATTTACTATTTAGCATTCATTAGGAGCCACTGAAATACTATTTATAACTCTAAATCCTATGCAGATTCAATCCACATTGGACAATGTCACTTTCTTCTCTACAGTTTTTTTTTCTGAAATATATACTCCCTTCTAACATAAAAATACTGTTTCAGGGGTCAAAAGTTTGGCCTAGTGGTAGAGTGCTTGCCTAGCATGCACCAAGACCTGGGTTTGATTCCTTGGTACCACATACAAAGAAAAAAGCTGGAAGTGATGCTGATGGCTCAAGTGGTAGAGTTCTTGACATGACAAAGCATAAGGACAGTGCTCAGGCACTGAGTTCAAGCCCCAGGACTGGCCAAAAAAAAAATTTATATATATATATACACACACACACACATATATATGTATATGTATAGTTTCAAGTCAGGTACTGATGGTTCATGGTTCATGCCTGTAACCCTGGTTACTCAGGAGGCCAAGATCTAAGGATTGCAGTTTGAAGCTAGCCTGCGTAGGGGAGCCTGTGAGGCTTTCATTTCCAATGATCTACCCGAAAAAAAAAAAAAAGCCGGAAGTGGAGCTGTAGTTCAAAGTGGCAGAGCATTAGCACTTGTCTTGAGAAGAAAAAAAAAAAAAGCTCAAGGACAACTTCAATTCCTTGAGTTCAAGCACCAGACCAGCACAAAACAAAATTTTTTTTTTTCAAAATAAACATTCTTGACTTCATTTCCTAAGCTATATGCTTAAAACAATCTAGCAACTCTTCATTAATCCCTGAGAATAATGAGGTTCTGTTCACTAGAAAATGGACTGAATCAAAGAACCTTCATTTAAACTTTGCTGACCTGGGGCTACAGATGTACTTCAGTGGAAGAGGCCCAGTTCAAAATCCACCATGAAAGTAGAAAAAAAAAAAATCTTGCTGACTTCATATAACAAAAATAAGAGAAGCAGTAATATTTCCAAAATTCACATTAGAATCCTAAACTGTATAGAAACATAGACATTTTATAGTTTCTATCCAAAGACTAGTAATCTGTAACATCCTAAAGCTATTCACCTATAGATTCTATATACTGTAATTGATTAGAAATTGATACAACCTAGAATGATCTGGACTGATTTCTATTTTCAGCAAAAAAATAACACATTAGGATTCACACCCAATCCCATAAAAATAAAATAAACAAGAACACTCAGACACTAAGGTTTCCACGTTGGGAAAAAGGGAGATAGAATTTAATTCATAAAATGTAATGTTAACCTTCAATTTAAGTTTCTTTCTCCCCCCACCCCATACCTGGGGCTTGAACTCTGGGCTTGGGCACTGTTCTGAGCTTATTTTGCTCAAGGCAAGTCCTCTACTACTTGAACCACAATGCCACTTCTGTTTTCTTTTTTGAGTAGTTTATTGAAAATAAGACTCTTTCAGAGTTTCCTGCCCAGGCTGGCTTTGAACCAAGATCCTCAGAGCTCAGCCTCTTGAATAGCTGGATTACAGGCATGAGCCACTGGCACCCAGCTCAATTTAAGTTTTCTTATCTGAAGTTTCTTTTTTTTATATATTTTTTATTGTAATAAAAGGGCTACATGATATTTGCCAGATAGAAGGTGCATTAATTCACATACATTGATACCCTTTCACATGTCTTGGTACCCATTATCCTCCCCTTATCTGAAGTTTCTGTACTTAATTCTTTCTAACTCTCATACTCAATGACTAAACCACTAATCAAATAGGACAAAACTCTTTAGAAAGGAACTGTTTCCTTAGACACTTTCTAAAAAACAGTCCCTTATATAACAAGTCTGAATTCTAAACCTAACCATCTCTGTCTAACACTAACCACAAAAAAACCAAGTGGAAAGATTTCCAAAGAACAGGTTAAGGAAAAAGAGAAATCAGTATCAACCAGAAGGCAAGTTGAATAGCAAAACTCAGGAAGTAGAGTTGTGTTGTGGTTCAACTGGCAGAGCCCTAGCCTCCAGGGAAGAAAAAAAAAAAAAAAAGCTCAAAGATAATGCCTAGAACCTGAGGTTCAAATCCCAGGACTAGCACAAAAGGGGGGAGAGGAGGGAGAGAAAAGAAGAAAAGAAGGTAACTAGAGCCAGGCACTAGTGGCTCATGCCGGTAATCCTAGCTACTCAGGAGGCTGAGACCTGAGGATCATGGGTCAAAGCCAGCCAGGTTATGAAAGTCCCTGAGACTCTATTTCCAATTAACCACCAGAAAATCGGAAGTGGTGCTGTGGCTCAAGTAGGAGAGGCTACCGCCTTGAGCTGAAGAGCTCATGGACAGTGCCCAGGCCCAGAATCCAAGCCCCACGACCAAAAGAAGAAGCCAGGCACAGTGGCTCATGCCGGTAATCCTAGCTACTCAGGAGGCTGAGATCTGAGGACCAAGGTTCAAAGCCAGCCCGGGCACTAAAGACCTGAGACTCATCTCCAATTAACCACTAGAAAACGGGAAGTGGGGCCATGGCTCAAGGGGTAGGGCGGTAGCCTTGAGCTGAAGAGTTCAGGGATAGCACCCAGGCCGAGTTGGAGTCCCATGACACCCCCCTACCCCCCAAAAAAGGAAGAAAGGAACTATTAGTAGTCTCTCTCTCTGTCTCTGTCTGTCTCTCTCTCTAAAATAATGCAGACTTGGAAAAAGCAAAGCCAGTCTAAGGAACACTTGGTCCCTAAACTTTTGGTTTTTTTTCTTTTTCCTGCCGGTCCTGGGGCTTGAACTCAGGGGCCTGGACACTGTCCCTAGGCTTCTTTTGCTCAAGGCCAACACTCTACCACTTGATCCATTGGGCCACTTCTGGCTTTTTCTGTGTATGTGCTACTGAGGAATCGAACCCAGGGCTTCATGCATGCTAGGCAAGTACTCTACCATTAAGCCACAGCCCCAGCCTCTGAAAACTCTTCTAAAAATAAACTATATTACGAGAAAAAGAACAATCAAATGAAGAAAAATGTTGAGTGTATAGCCTGGTAACATGAGTGAAAGGAAAGAAAAATCAACTTGTAAACGACAGAAAGTAACTTACAGGGCCGGGAGTTTGGCCTAGTGGTTAAATTGCTTGCCTAGCATGCATGAAGACCCAGGTTCGATTCCTCGGTACCACATACATAGAAAAAAGCCGGAAGTGGTGCTGAGGTCAAGTGGTAGAGCTCTAGCCTTGGACTTGAGAAAGTCCAAGGACAGTGCTCAGGCCCTGAGCTCAAGCCCAGGACTGGCAAAAAAAAAAAAAAGAAAGAAAGAAAGTAACTTACATTGCATTTAATGGTCGGTTGGGGATACTGCCTCAGTTTCCCTATACCCCTTTAAAGAAAAAAAGTAAGCACATGACACTGGGCTCGGACGAGCCAGAGGACCTAGTTTCACTCGTCTCGGCCTACTCAAAGGTCCCTTCGAGAGCTGGAAGCAGTCAGGGGCGGGGGGGTGGGTCTCCCCAGTACAGCAGAGTCAGGACACCGGGAGACTCGGGTTAGAGAAAAGGTCAACACATCCAAGTCCTATCCGTTCCTAGGAGGTTCTTTACACAGTCTTGCTTGCACACGCGCGCGCCACACACACACACACACACACACACACACACACACACAGAGTTCACACGGGAGTGGCGACGTGCGACCCAGGACCAACATCCTCTCCTCAGCGAAGCACTCCCGGCAGCCCCGGAGCATCACTCCCTCCTTCCGGCTTCCCTCACAGTTCCGGGCGGGCCGCCCTCGGGCCGCGCCCCCAAACGCAGCCCCTCCTCTGGCGTCGGCCGGCCGGCCGCCCTCCCTCCCGCCCGCCCGCCCGCTCGCCCACCCGCCGGCGCCAAGATCTCCCCCGCACCGCGGCGAAGGGGTGCCGGGGCCGGGCCTGCCCGGCGCCGCGGCCGGGCCTACCTGCTGAGCGGACGAGGACTCTACTTGCAGCCCAGCGGGCGAGCTGAGCCAACGAGGGAAGAAGGAAGAGAAGCAGGAAGAAAGCAAGGGGTCCACTCTATCGACCGGCGGGAGAAAGTGGTCTGAGCCCGAGGCCTCGCGGATAACTCAGCCCTGGACCTGGCGCCGCCGCCACAGCCACCGCCGCCGCCGCCGCTCGGGAGACATCAAGCAATAAGACGGCGCAGAAGATCACCGAATGCGCGAACGCGCCAGACATCAAAAGAGGAGCGCCAGCATAATCGTTCCAGGAAATAGAGCCGAGTGCCGAAAAACAGCACCACTCCTACTACAGATCCGGCTCCTGGCCAAGGCATAAGTAAATAAACCCAGATCATAAAAAAGTATGGAGTAGAAGAGCTTGTGTTTCAGCCGTTTACCGGCTAATCAGGTTGTTTCTAGAGAACCGAAGTTTTTCGTGGGCGTGTTGAGATTAAATCATAACACAATGACACTCTTGTCTGAAATAATTCTGCGAGTATTTAATGGGCTCCTAACACTGCTTATCCCAGTTGAACAAATCATCTCTTGTGAGTCTTAGTTTCTCTGCAGGGCAGTGAAGTCAATGAAATATGAGAGAATACAGACGAGGAATAAAGTAGGCAATCTCAATGAAAGCTTCAATTTAGCTCTGACAAGCAAAGCCAAGAGAAGGGGGATTATATATTCTGACTTTGAGAGGGAGTGGGGGTGGAAGTAGGCTGCTTTTATTTTCTCCCAAAGGCCTAAAATCAAGGTGTGTTCACATGTTGATCACAAACCTCAAGTACACAAATGTGTCAACATGTTCATGGTTACAGTGGCTTCTTTCTAAACTCTTACTAGACAAATGGATATACTAAGCACATATATATAGTATGCCCACCCTAAATATGATTCAGTAAGTCACAAAGATAAGTACTGTATGGATTGCTATGTGTGCGCAAGAGTCATGTACCCTTCTTCCTCCTAAGATGATAAACTCACATAGGAAGAGTGTAAAAGAAAACAGTTTCAGCCTTTTAAAACTTTTATCATTTTCTAAAGTCAGAGCAAATTTTTTCAATGTTAGCCTCATTCACCATTTATTTTCACTTTTTCAAAATGTCCTCCTACAAGCCAAATACTGGTGGCTCATTCTATAATCCTAGCTATTCTAGGAATTGAGATCTGGGGATTTCTTTGAAGCCAGCTTGGATAGTCAAATCTGTAAGACTTTTTCTCAATTAACCAGCAAAAGAGTCAGAATTGGAGGTGTAGCTTAAAGTGGTAGAACTCTCACCTTGATCAAAGAAATGCAAAGTCTCAGTACCACCAAACACATGCAAATATCCTCTCCAGCTGTGGTACAGCTTATTGGTAGATCATATCTCTGTCATGTGTGAGACCCTGCATTTGATCTCTAGCACTGTAAACAAACAAACAAAAATCTTTCTAAGTTAGGGGCTGGGAAGTGGCGTAGTGGTAGAATGCTTGTCTAGGATGCACAAAGTCCTGTGTTTGATTCCTCGGTACCACATACACAGAAAAAGTTAGAAGTGGTGCTGTAGCTCAAGTGATAGAGTGCTAATCTTGAGAAAAGCTCAAGGACGTGCCCAGGCCCTGAGTTCAAGTCCCAAAACAGGCAAAAAAAAATCTGTCAGGGGCTGGGAGTTTGGCCTAGTGATAAAGTGCTTGCTTAGCATGCACGGAGACCTGAGTTCGTTTGCCCTCGGTACCACATTCATAGAAAAAAAGCCGGAAATGGTGCTGAGGCTCAAGTGGTAGAGTTCTAGCCTTGAGAAAGCCCAGTGACAGTGCTCAGACCCTGAGCGCAAGCCCAGGACTGGCAAAAAAAAAAATCTGTCAGTGAAAATATTTAAGATTTAAATGTGTGTGTTTATATATTTACATGGACATAAGCATATGTGTATATGCATGTATACACGTATGTGGTATAAGATCACCCATAATATGCTATTTATGTGAATTAGAAACTGGACTTATACTTTCTCCAATTGTTTTAGGAGCTTTAAATTAATATATAAGCCATGCTCAGGTGGTCCATATCTATATTCCTAGCTGCTCAGGAGTCTGCAATCTGAAGATTGAGGTTTGTAGCCAGTCTGGGGAAACAAATTTGTGGTGTATCTATAGTTAGCCAACAACAACAACAAAAAAAGCCAAAACTGGAGGTATGGCTCAAGTGGTAGACGGCTAACCATGAGAGAAAAAGCATAAAGAGAGCTGAGGCCCTATGAGTCCCAGACCATTATACACAGTACACACAAAGATAGACATTGTAGCAACATGTATGTGTATATGTGAGTGTTTGTGTGTATATGTGAGTGTTTGTGTGTATGCTGGTATGTGGCTTGAACTCAGGTTCTTGTGGGGTATCCTAAGCTTTTTTCTTCAAGGCTATCACTCTACCACTTGAGCCACAGTTCCACTTCCAGCTTTTCTAGTGGTTAACTGAAAAATCTCATGGAGCTGGGCACTACTTAGGAGGCTGAGATCTGAGGATCACAGTGCAAAGCCAGCCAGGGCAGGAACATCTGTGAGATTCTTATTTCCAATGAATCACAGAAAAAGCTGGATGTGGTACTGTAGCTCAAGGTAGAGTGAGTGCTAGTCTTGAGTAAAGAGTTCAGGGGCAGCACCCAGGCCCAGAGTTCAAACCCCAGAACTGGGGGAAAAAGAAAAATCTGATGGACTTTCCTGGCTAGCCTGGTTTCAAACCTAAATCCTCAGTGCTCCCTTTGGCAGGACATATACTAAAATTGAGATAATACAGAAATTATTATTAGCATGGCCCCTGCAAAAGAATGATATGCAAATTGTAGCATTCCATATTTTTAATATAGTTGTCATTCTTGAAAAACAAAAAACACTTCCATTCTCAGATCTTAGTCTCCTTGGTTGCTAGGTTTTTTTCTTTTCCTTTTTGCTTGACTCTCCTGGGGCTTGAACTCAGAGCCTGGGCACTGTCCCTGAGCTTCTTTTGCTCAAGACTAGCACGCTACCATTTGAGCCTCACCACCACTTCTGGCTTTTTCTGTGTATGTGGTGCTGAGGAATTGAACCCAGGACTTCATGCATGCTAGGCAAGCACTCTACTACTAAGCCACATTCCCAGCCTCAGTTGCTAGTATTTTTTTTGCCAGTCCTGGGCTTAAGCTCAGGGCCTGAGGACTGTCCTTGGATGTCTCTCAAGGCTAGAACTCTACCACTTCAGCCTCAGCACCACTTCTGGCTTTTTCTAAGTATGTAGTACTACGGAATCGAACCCGGGTCTTCGTGCATGCTAGGCAAGCACTCTACCACTAGGCCAAACTCCTGGCTCAGTTGCTAGTATTAAAGGCAGAAGCCACCTTCACCTAGCCCCTATAGAATTTTAAAGACTTAAAGCAGTGTTAACTTGGTAATCTTCCTATTGAAAGCTATACTAGTTACATTTTGGGTTTGAGTTTTGATTTCTGAGGCAGGATTTCTATGTAGACCAAACTGAACTTGAACTTTGCCACTTTCCTGCCTCTACCACCCAATTTCTGGGATTGTGCCATATGCCACCACACTTAACTAATAGCTGTTTCTAATAATTTTATAGTATTGCATTGTTGAATCTATAAATTGCTTCTAAATATTTCCTGTTTAAATAGATATTTCTACTCTTGGGAAAAACACAGTTATAACCTTATTTTTATAACTTGTTTTATTGCAAAGAAAAACTCACTGAGGCTAGACACTTGTGGCTCATGCCTGTAATACTAGCTACTCAGGAACTGAGGTCTGAACTCATGGTTCAAAGTCAACCTGTGGAAGAAAAGTCCATGAGAAAGTGGCTACTGGTGGTTCATGCCTGTAACCCTAGCTACTGAGGAGGCTGAGATCAGAAGATCAGAGGATCACAGTTTGAAGCCAGTCTGCGTAATAAAGTCTGTGGAACTCTTTATCTTCAACTAACCACCAGGAAACCAGGTAAAGCACTACCCTTGAGCAAAAAAAAAAAAGAAAGAAAGAAAAGAAAAAGCTCAGGGACAGTGCCCAGGCCCCAAGAAAGAAAGAAACCACCACAAGACACTTTCTCCTGTTAACCAGCAAAGAGCCAAAAGCAGAAGTATGAATCAAGTGATAGAATTACAGCCTTGAGCAAAAAGCGTAGTGAAAGCATAATGCCCTGAGTTCAAGCCCCTATGTCAGAACAGAAAAAAAAATCTGAAACAAGCTATAGGTTCATTTTTCTTGCACAGAGAAGAAATCCAGAGATCTGCAACCTACAATGTTAGGAGTGGCTGTGCCAAGTCAAGTTTCTTCTATCTTATGCTTTTTTTTTTTTTTTTTTTTTTTTTTGCCAGGCCTGCTTAAGGTGAGTGCTCTGCTATTGAGCCACAGCACTACTTCTGGCTTTTTCAGTTTAAATGGTACTGAGGAATTGAAGCCAGGGCTTCATTCATGCTGGGCAAGGACTCTATCACTAAGCCACATTCCTATCCCCATGCTTTCCTATCTTTGATAAATGACTTTTACTATAGATCCAAAATGGCTGCTAAAGACCCAGCCATCAAGTCCATAGTCTAACCAGCAAAGCTTCAAAGGAAAGGTTTGTCTCAGAAATCGTGCTCAAGGGCTAGCCTTGAGCTGAAGAGCTCAGGACAGCACCTAGGCCCACAGTTCAAGCCCCACAACTGACGGACGGAAGGAAGGAAGGAAGGAAGGAAGGAAGGAAGGAAGGAAGGAAGGAAGGAAGGAAGGAAGGGATGAACAAGGTATATCCCCTACACATAAGGACATAACACAGGACTTGTATTTCAGAATTCTGTAGCACAGCCACACCTAATTGCAAGAGAAACTGGGAATTAGACTTTATCCTGGGTAGACCATGTACTCTCTAAAAATCAGGGGCAAACAGATAGTAGCTAATAACCAAATAAGCAGATTCCCACATTCCTGGAGCCAGGTCAAGGTGGGAAAAGTTTATTTTGTTGTCTCCTTAAGGATGTTTTCACTCATTAAATCTATGTTTTAGGGAAGCTTCTTCCTTTGGGAGATTTGTAAAGCACAGGACCTAGAACTTTAGCCCTCATTCAATGTGACTCAAATTATTACAATGTTCTCAAACCTCAAAGAAGAAAAAGAGCTATAAAACTATAAGAAAATGTTAGTTGTGGGGCTGCGAGTTTGACCTAGTGGTAGAGTACTAGCCTAGCATGCACAAAGACCTGGGTTTGATTCCTCGGTACCACATACATAGAAAAGCTGGAAATGGTGCTGTGGCCCAACTGACAGAACTCTAGCCTTGAAAAAAGCCCAGAGATGGTGCTCATGCCCTGAGTTCAAGCCCCATAACTAGGAGAAAAAAAAAGAAAAGAAAATGTTAGTGCTTTTCAAAAAGAAAAAACACTTAGATTTATTGAAGTAAATCTAAAATAGTAATGTAAAAACAAGAGAAACAGGGCTACACTTAAAAATGGTGGCTTATGGGCTGGGATAGAGCACTTTCTTGGCTCAGTCCATAGCACCAGAAAAAAAGGGGAGAAAGACGATTACCTTACCATCAGGCATGCCATCTCTGCAGATCAAGTTTTCTTTAGTGAATTATAAGAATAGATTTAAGTGCTAGTGGCTCACACCTGTAATCCTAGCTACTCAGATCTCAGGAAACTGAGATCTGAGGATTTCAGTTTGAAGCCAGCCTGGGCAGGAAAATCTGCTAGACTTGTCTCTAGTCATCAAGAAGCCAGAAATGGTGTTGGCTCAAGTGGTAGAGTGCTAGTCTTAAATTGAAAAGCTCAAGGACAAGACAAGTGCCAGTGGCTCACACCTATAATCCTAGCTACTCTGGAAGATGAGATGAAAATCAAGGTTCAAAGCCAGACTGGGCACAAAAGACCATGAGACTCTCATCTCCAATTAACCACCAGAAAACCAGAAGTGGCACTGGTGGCTCATGCCTGTAATCCTAGCTACTACAGAAGGCTGAGATGTGAGGATCTGATCATGATTCAAAGTCAGCCTGGAAGTGGCCATGTGGCTCAAAGTGGCAGAGCACTAGCCTTGAACTGAGGCTTAGAGAGAGTACCCACACCCAGAGTTCAAGCCCCACAACTGACCAAAAAAGAAAAAAAAGGTAGTATGATTCTCCTGAAGTTGGATAATCACTTACCCCAGCTTTCTTAGAACAGAGGGGTTTTCTGGGACACAGTGTATACAGTGCTGAAATTGTGACAACCCTGGGCAAACCAGGACAGTTGGTCACTCTAAGAATGGATCTTTCTACTGTCAATTATAAGGAAAAAATTTGGAAAGACTAAACAAGGAATTGGAGGATGTTAATTCTCTAAAAAGAATTGGAGCATGTTGATCCTAGTTTGTTGCTTCTGATGCCCACAATTTGTAAAATATTGGTGGGATGCAGAGCTAAATGGGGCCTGGGGACATGTACATACACAATAGTAAGACCTTTCAATTTTATTTTCTTGTATTCCTGGCAATCTCTCCAGTGCTGTGGAGTGTTGAGCTGTCTTTGAGCTGATTTTAGAATACTTAAAATAGGGACAAGTCTTCATTTGGAGTTAGGGCTATAGTTCAGGGTGGAGTGTATGCTTAGAATGTGCACAAGGTATTTGGCACAATCCTCAACACCACAAAACCAACCACTGTCTATAATTTGTCTGGTTTCTATTTTACTTCATACTCACTGCTTATATCTCTTCATTAGCATCTCATGAAAACTGAGTATCTTTGCCTGGCCCAAGTGGCTCATATCTGTAATCTTAGCTACTCAACAGCCTGAGATCTGGTGATCAAGGTTTAAAATAAGCCAGTGCATAAAAGTCTGTGAGAGACTGTGCAGGTCTGCTTTAGGTGGTAGAGTGCCAGCCTTGAGTAGAAAAGGCCAAGTGAAAGTGTAAGGCAAAGTTCAAGCCCCAGTCAGTACTGGCACAAAGGAAGAGGTAAGCAACGAACCTATATCTTAATGCCTCTAACCATACTTACTAGGGAAATAGAGATCAGGAAGACCATAGTTGTAGGTCAGCATAGGTGAAAATTTCATAAGACCTCTCTTCAACAGAAAAGCTGCACTTGTCATCCCAGAAGCATAAATACAAGGTTCATGGTCCAAGTGGACCCAGAGAAATCCTGTCCTGAACATAACCAGAGGGTAGGAGCTGAGGGCTGGGAGCACACATAATCAGAGAGGAAAAAAGACTAGAGCATACTTCAAGAAGCAGAATGCAAAAGTGGTGCTGTGGTTCAAGTAGTAGAGCACTAGCCTTCACTGAAGAGTTGAAGGACAGCACCCATGCCCCACAACCAACCAAAAAAACAAAAAAAGTAGAATGCCAGCACAGCAAGCACAAAGCCCTGAGTTCGAACGATCAAAAATAAAAAATAAAGGAAAAGTTTGAGTGGAGTATCATAGCACATGTCTGTAATCTCAGTATCCTAGATACTGAGGCAGAAGGATCATGAGTCTGAGCCAGTCTGGTTACATGCCTCATGAAAAAGACAGGCAAGCTGGGTACACAAGCTGAGGTATTGCTCAGTGGTATAGTACTGCCTAGTATGTGCTAGAACCCTAATTTTATTTCTGCACCACAAAAAAGAATGAACATTTATACCAAGAAAAATAATGTAACAGGGTACTCCTGTTGAACAATGACTAAAGTTTTCAGTCATGTCTTCATTGTCTACTCAAATCTCAATGGTATTTCCAGAGGAAGTATAACCGCCTGCTCAGTGGACCCAAATCTTCCTAGAGAGTAAGGTAATGATGTGAAACAGCCTTCACAGTGGAAGTAAATATTATCCATAAATATTCACAATTGTTTTTAATATTGAGGATGAATCACATCCAAATTTATTCCCACAGTTCTCCTATCATCAGCTCTGTATTTCTGGTGAGAATCACCAGACTGGCACTGCGAAAATATAAGTAGGAAAAGATCCAAGAGGACAATGCAGAGATATCACATGGTGAGTGGCTGAGAAACTGGGAACATGACAATTCTCAGAAAAATCACTTTTTTTTGTCCCAGCCATGGCACTAATGTGTGAACCCAATTCACACTTTTATTATTCTAATC
Source organism: Megascapheus bottae (assembly GCF_031878675.1). Lineage (NCBI taxonomy): Eukaryota > Metazoa > Chordata > Mammalia > Rodentia > Geomyidae > Megascapheus > Megascapheus bottae. Next base: position 12,923,473 of record NC_143524.1, on the reverse strand, counting down.
AGGTTATTTTTATATCAGAATAATTTTAGAAATAAGACTTGTTAAGGGATTATTTATTTCCTAGGGAGTGCTTTCACATTGCCTATGTAATTCTAGAATCTTCATCCAAATATATTCCTTTTACCTCTCCTTCTGAGTACTTTCTCTATTCTCAAAATTCTTCTAGATAAAGAATTCTCATGCCTATAATCCTAACTACTCAGGAGGCTGAGATAGGAGGACTGCAGTTCCAAGTCAGACTAGGCAGAAAAGTCCCCATGAAACTCTTATCTCCAATTAGCCACTCAAAAACCAGAAGTAGAACTGTGGCTCAAAGTGGTAAACAGCTATCCTGGATTAAAAGAGCTCAGAAAGAACACCCAGGCTCCAAGTTCAAACCCTACAATAGATCATAGTTCAAAGCCAGCCCCAGCACTAAATACCATGAGACTCTTATCTCTTAATTAACCACTAGAAAAGCAGAAGTGACACTATGGCTCAAGTGATAGGGTTGTAGTCTTGAGCTGAAGAGCTCAGGGACAGAGCCCAGACTCAGAGTCCACATCCCACGACTAACAGAAAAAAAAAACAAAACAAAGAAATGTGATCTACATGGCTATATGCCAGCCTAGGCAGAAAAGTTTGCTAGACTCCTCTAAAACAACCAGCAAAAAGCAAGGCTGGAGGTATGGTAGCAAATAGCAAAGTCCTCAGTTCAAACACCAATACCTTAAAAAGAGAAAAAAGCATGATTTAGTTAAATCTAACCTCTCTAAACTTGCATGAATCTCTTTTTCCCAGCATATCAGCAAAGTCTTTAGTCTTGTAAGTAAAGTGTATGATTGCTATTTTATTTACATTTGAATTATGTTCTCTGAACTTACTAAGTTCATAAATCCATTTAGCCTGACTCTGTTCAGATGTTTACCTTAGGAAATACATCTAATCTAATTATTGCATACATTCTATAAAGATTAAGTTTCAGACCATCTTTAATAGTCTCTTAAAAACATGAAGTTGTATGCTGGGCGCAGGGGCTTATACCTGTAATCCTAGCTACTCAGGAGACTGAGTTCTGAGTATGGTGGTTCAAAGCTATCTGGGGCACTACAGAATGTGAAACTTTTTTTTTTTTTTTTTCTGCCGGTCCTGGGCTTGGGCTGAGGGCTTGGGCACTGTCCTTGGGCTTTCTCAAGGTTAGAGCTCTACCACTTGAGCCTCAGCACCACTTCTGGCTTTTTTTTTTTTGCTATGTATGTGGGGTACCAAGGAATTGAACCCGGGTCTTCATGCATGCTAGGCAAGCTCTCTACCACTAGGCCAAACTCCAGGCCCCAGAATGTGAAACTCTTAACTCCAATTAATCACTAGAAAACGGGAAATGCCTCAGGGGTAAGGCAGTAGCCTTGAGCTGAAGAGTCAGGGACAGCTCCCAGGGCCAGAGTCCAAGTCCCATGACAAAAAAAAAAAAAAAAAAAAAGTTATAAACTTAAACTAGTAACTAATTTCTCTTTTTTCCTTTTTTTATTTTCTTTTTGCTTTTGTAGTGCTGGGGATCAAATCCAGGTTTTATGCTTGCTAGACAAGTCTTCATTTATTTTAGAAGACTACTTCCCAAATAAACTCCCTTTTCACATTTGCCCATACAGGCAGCAAAATAGAAACACTGAAACACGACTCAAGAAATTTGGGACCCACAAATATTGTTTTCATTTGAAATCTCCAGATAACTGAAACCAAAAAAGTATTTTTGCTCTGTGTTGCTTCCTCCTTTACTATGACTTTAGAGACACAATACAAAATTGCAGCCTCTGAGCTTACAAATGAGTAATGCACATACAACCTGGAGTTCACTGGATAGCAAGGAGCCACTTTCTTTGCATTGATTTAGTTGACAAATTTACAAATGAATCAAGATAAGTCTGGAACAGCCTTAACTCTTCTAGAACACAGATTAAATGTCAATTCATGACAAGTGTGTACACTCAATAATGATGTATGATAAAACTGTGTCAAAAGTGGTGAGAAGAGAGGCCGGCAGTTTGGCTTAGTGGTATAGTGCTTGCCTAGCATGCACAAAGACCCAGATTCAATTCCTCAGTACCACATACATAGAAGAAAAAAAGTGGTGAGGAGAGAGAAAGGATGGCATAACTTCTTGTGGAAAGTCTCCCTCCTCCTCAAATTTCACATTAGCTAAAATGAGCAAGCATCAGCTCCTGACGGATGCGATCAGCCTCTAAGTCCAGAGACTCCATCTGCTCATAGTCTTCCTCAGGGGGCTGTTCAATGGGTCCTGACACTGGAGAGGACCAAACATCCATCCCATGTTCCAAGGAGATGTTGTGGAGGACACAACAAGCCAAGATGATGTGGCTGGACTTCTCTGGTGAATACTGTAGTGCTCCCTTTGATCCATCCAGACAGCGGAAACGGGAGCAGAGGGCTCGGAAAGTCTTCTCAATCACACTGTGTGTTGCAGAATGAGCCCTATTATAGCGATATTCCACAGGAGTTTCAGGAATGTGAAGTGGGGTCATGAGCCAGGTACGAAGAAAGAAAGAGCTATCACCTGTGTGGAAGGCCCAAAGAAATCGTACATGATTATAAATGCATTACCAACAAGAAGTGGAGTTCAGAAACATACTGAGGATGGACAAGAAAATACATTAGCCTTTGGGAGGAAAAAAAAAAAACAAGAAAGTGGTCAGCTATGGGGCTTAAATTCAGGGCCTGGGTGCTGTACCAGAGCTTTTTCACTCAAGGATAGTGCTCTACTCCTTTGAACCACAGCTCCACTTGTGGTTTTCTGGTGGCTAATTGGAGATAAGAGTTTCATGGACTTTTCCTTCCTTGGCTGGCTTCAAACTGTGATACTCAGATCTCAGCCTCCTGAGAAGCTAGAATTACAGGCATGAGCCACTGGCACCCAACTAGAACATATCTTTGTTTTTGGCAGAACTGAAATTTGAACACATAGCCTCACACATGCTAAACAGGTGCTCTTACTGCTGAGCCCACACCTCCAGTTCTTAAACCAACAGAGATGCTGTGAGAATGCTTAAGTTAGAGCACTGCCTACCAAGTATAAGATCCCAAATTCAAACACCAGGACTGATAAGAGGGAGAGGAAGGGAAAGAAGGTGATAACTAAATCTAAAAAAACATTAGAAGGTAGAGGCAATTCTTAATTTTTTTTTTGGCCATTGCTGGCTTTTGGTCATGCTAGAACTCAAGCTCAGTATTTTGTGAATGCTAAGCAAGCTCTCTATCTCTTAATTACAACTCCAGCTCCTTTGTCAAATTCAAAGCCAGGAACTCTGGACCTGGGTATTGTCCCTGAGCTCCATTTGAGACACAGCTCCAGTTCCTGTATTCCAGTAGTTAATTGAAGATAAAGAGTCTCAGGGCCTTTGTGTCAGGCTGGCTTTGAACCACAATCCTCAGTGCTCAGCCTCAGGAGTAGCCAGGATTACTGGCTAAACCACTGATGCCCACAAGACATTTCTTTTAAGTGACTTCTCCATTAAATAATTGTAGGAGGAGCTCACAAAAACAAAGAAAAATGGGGTGTAATATCCTAACACAATAGCACAATGTTTCTATAATGTGTAATTGTCCTTACTCATTGTGTTTGGCAGATGAAGTAAGTGTTTTACTCAGAGATACAACCTCTTACAATCTAAAATTGAATATATCATTGACCTGGAATTTCACTGAACATCATCACTATGATGCTGACCCACCATCAAATTCGTTCTTTTAAAGAACTTACTTTTTTTTTCCCTTTCTCCCTCCCTCTCCCCTCTTCCTCCTCTCTTTATCTCTCATACCAGAATAAATATCCTTTATGGCTTTTGTTGCTCTTTCTCCATTCCCCCCTTGCTAATAGCTTACATTTCTAAGACTAGATTAACTGCAAATAATAACTAACAATTTAACAAATTTTACCTTTAGCTAGCTTTTGCCTTTTATAAATATTTATTTACTTATTGCCAATCCTGGGCTTGGGCTCAGGGCCTGAGCATCGTCCTTGGATTTTCTCAAGGCTAGAGCTCTACTACTTTAGCCACAGCATCACTCCTGGCTTTTTTCTGTGTATGTGGTGAGGAGGAATTGAACCTGGGTCTACCACTAGGCCAAACTCCAGGCCCCACTTTTTGCTTTTTTAATTTAACCTCTTTTAATTAAATTCACTCATACTAAATACTAAATTTAAGAAATTGTTATGATTCATTGAACACTTACTATAGACTAGTGGATAGTGCTAGACACTTTTAAGATAGCTCTCAGGGAAGTGGCACTGTAGCTTAAGGGTTAGGAGTAGCCTTGAGCTGAAGAGCTCAGGAACAGCGCCCAGGCCCCAAAGTTCAAGTCCAATGACTGACAAAAAAAAATTAATAAAATAAAATATCTTTTAGGGTTTGTGGTGGTAAATGGGGCAGCCAAGACAGGATGATTACAAGTTCAAGATCAGCCTGAGTAACAAAGTAAAACTCTGTCTTTAAAAGAAAATTCTAGTCTTGGAGATATAAACATAGACACAAAAATATATGATGGGATGTATAATCTATAGACATAATGTTATATTATGTAGATTGACATGTACCTATGACATACAATCCCTCAGCTTAATTTTAATTATGTTCTAAAACCTATATGCCAGTGAATGCATATAGAGAATCCCTTCTTGAATACTTGTTAAACAAGACATCTGAAATATGATGTAAAAATCAATGTTAATAAAATCTGAAAAAAGAAAAAAAGAAAAACCTAGCCAGGTGCAGTGGCTCACACCTGAAATCCTAGCTACTCAGGAGGCTGAGATCTAAGGATCACTGTTCAAAGCCAGCCCTGGCACTAAAGAACATGAGATTCTTTTTTTTTTTTTTTTTTTTGCCAGTCCTAGGCTTGAGCTCAGGGCCTGAGCACTGTCCTTGGACTTTCTCAAGGCTAGCACTCTACCACTTGAGCCTCAGCACCACTTCCGGCTTTTTACTATGTATATGGTACCGAGGAATCGAACCTGGGTCTTTGTGCATGCTAGGCAAGCACTCTACCACTAGGCCAAACTCCCAGCCCAGAACATGAGATTCTTATCTCCAATTAACCACTAGAAAATGGTAAGTGGGGCTGAAGCTCCAGCAGTAGGGTGGTAGCCTTGAGCTGAAGAGCTCAGGAACAACACCCAGACCCAGAGTTCAAGCCCAACGCCCACAAAAAAAAAAAAAAAAAGGAAAAGAAAAGAAAGAATCTAAGCCAGAAGCATGGCCTAATGGTAGGGTGCTCATCTAGCATGCACAAAGCCCTGGCTTTGATTCCGAGGTATCACATACACAAAAAAAAGGCAGAAATAGCACTGTGGCTAAATGGCAGAGTGCTGTCTTGAGCAAAAAGTGTCCAAGGACAGTGCTCAGGCCCTGAGTTCAAGCTCTAGGACTGGCAAAAAAAAATGTTCTTGGGATTTCTCAAGGCTAGAGCTCTACCACTTGAGCCATAGCACCATTTCTGGCTTTTTTCTATGTGTGTGGTACCAAGGAGTTGAACCCAGGTCTTCGTGAATGCTAGGCAAGCACTCTATCACCAGGCTAAACTTGGCCCCAAATAAAATAATTTTTAAAAATCTTTGATACCATTTAAAAAATCTTTGTAGTTATATTTTAACATCAGTAACATCAATAAATTCATTTTTAGTAAAAATATAAATATATATACAATATATAATGTATAATTTGTTGTTATTACCATCATCTTGATATTGTTCTAAATCCAAACCCAACTCTTTCAAGTGATACACTGAATGCATTTTACAAATGAGATCAGAATACTTGTGAGCCCTGTTTTGATATATGAGTAAATATTAGAATCATTAAAACAGTGGCTAATGATGTAAAGGGAAATAAAGATAATCTAGAATTAATGTCTAGATACAGAGATACTAAGTGACCTTTGTTAAATGTCTCTAAGTGTAAGCCTTAAAAGGGAGAAAATATATGGGACCAAAAAGTTAATGTAGCTCTTTTGTAAAATGTCCCATAGTCATTAACTGCTTATTATCCTACCACCACTGAAAAATGAACACTCAGGAGGGGATAAGGATGAAAACTGTTTAACAGACTAAAATTGATGCTTATGCAATCAGTCACCAAGACATTTTGACAGATCTTACCCAAAACTGCTTAACAGGACAAGCCCAAGAGCAGAAGAAGTAGGTACTTTTAGAAGAGAGGACTTTATTAATGCCCCCTGACGGGATAGACAAGAATGAGGACAGGCAGGGATAACAGTCGGTGACAATATGCTACAGAAACAAAGGAAGATCAAAGCTAGTTCAACATTTGAGAATTCTAGATTTATTAAACAAATCTGATGGCATTATGATAAATCATCTATCTAATGTCTCTATCACTAAAACATCTAACAGCTTGTCATTCCTCATAATTCTGCCAATCTTCCTCCAATTATCCTATAGTATACCCATCCTCTAGAGACTAGTGATTTCAAATCATTTAAGGCATTTATTAGTAATGGATGTCTACGTTCTTTCCTTAAAAATTCTTATTCCTGAGGTTTGAAGTAGGGCTTAGTAACATTTTAAATAAATCCCTGAGATTTTTTTTGTAGCACAAAAATTTATGAAACACTGTACTAATTAAGAATCCTCAAACTAGTTTTCTTATTTAGAGGACAGGGAGAATTTCTAAGAAGTCTAAAACCAAGAGTATCAATTTCCATGTTTTTCAACTTCCATGACTATACTTTCTCAGTTTTCATATTGGTGGCATGGTATGGCTTAATAAACACTGTCAACTGTTGCAATATCTACCTCTCCTTTTCTATAGAGAGGAAATCAGAAAAGAATAAAACATTATTGGTTTTTACTGATTTTATCTTTCCTCTTTTCTTGTTTTAATGTGCTGGTACTAAGGCTTGAACTCAAGACCTCTTGCTGTTGCTCAGCTTGCTTACTCATGGCTGATACTCTATCACTTGAGCCATGCCTGCAGTTGATTTTCTATTTGTGCAGAGGCTACTAGGGGTTGAACCTAGTGGCCTCCCACATACTAAGCACATATTCTACCATGAATCTATATCCACAGCCCTCATTTTCAACTATGTCCTGTCAACAATGCAAAAAGCTATTTTAAAGGGTTCAAGGTATAGCTTTGTGCTAGACTGCCTATTTAGCATGTCCATTACCTTAAGTTGGTTCCCAAACACTAAAAAACAAACAAAAATAAACTATTAAAGCTGTAATTCCATCTAAAACTAGTGGTCTCAAGTTGTGAAGGAAAAGAATATTAGTCCCTCTCACATGACCTTGAAGACATTATTATTTTGCTATTCCTGGGTCTTGAACTCAGGGCATGGCTCAAGTGGTAATAAAATACCTGTCTAGCAAGTGTGAGGTCTTGAGTTCAAAAAAGAATTGCTAAACAATAATCTGTTCTTTTTTTTTTTTTTTGCCAATCTTGGGGCTTGAACTCAGGGCTTGAGCACTGTCTTTGGGCTTTCTCAAGGCTAGAGCTCAACCACTTGAGCCACAGCACCATTTCTGGCTTTTTCTATGTATGTGGTACTAAGGAATGAAACCAAGTTTTCATGCATGCTAGGCAAGCACTCTACCGAACCTGGCCAAATTCCCAGCCCCAATAATCTGGTTTTCAAAAGTTCGAAAGCAATTATAACTTAAAAGCACCACTTCCAGACTAGCCCTGGACCCTGTCACATACAGCAAAAGGGGTTTGTCTGGAACTGACAAGGACATTTTTTTAACAAGAGGGAGAAATGGCACCTGTCCATTGTTTAGGGAATTCATTTTGGTGGGCTAAGATTTATGGCAGCTGCCTTAATAGTAGATAAGGGGGCCTCCTGTTGCCATGTATGACTGTGACTGACCAAAGGGAATGTTGATTCGAGGTGAGAGGGAGAAAGCTGGCCATCAGTCATTTGCTTGTTCCCAAAGGGCCCCTTGTCAGCCAATCTGGAAAAAAGGAGCATGTCAGGCTGACACAACTTCTTCGTACAACTACTTAATAAAATTTAAAACATTTTAAAGTACTAAAAAAGCAAAATATAATATGCCTATAATCCCTGCTAAGTTGAAGTTGAAGCATTAGGATCACAAATTCAAGGCATTCTGGACAAAGGAACAAGGCTCCATCTCCAAATGAAAAATGACAGTGAGAAAAACTGTCTATCTAAGTGTATTACTTAAAAGTTCCTGTTTTGGCCTGGTAGTTTGTCTCTTCTTAAGGAAAAGAGGAACTGCCTTGTGATAAGAAAGCATTTATAAAATATAAGATTTTGTCTTATACTGTTTCTTTCAAGATGCAATTATGATTTGTGCCAGATCAAGAAATACCTGAGGATGGGAGTATATTTTGAGATTATTTGTGAACTGCTAATCTTCTTTCAAACTCACTTCATATAAATACATTTTGCCCTAGTCAAGCTAGCCAGTGTGGAGCAAATTGTGAACCTGAGGTCAACCAATCTCAGCAAAGGGGCAGGGCCTCCGCTGTTAAGGATAAATATTAAGGCAGACTGCCAGTTCAGTGTGTTTGCTTGACAATTTTTTTTTCTTTCTTTTCTTTTCTTTTCTTTTTTTTTTGGCCAGTCTGAGGGCCTGAGCACTGGCCTTGGACTTTCTCAAGGTTAGAGCTCTACCACTTGAGCCTCAGCACCACTCTGGCTTTTTTCTATGTATGTGGTACCAAGGAATCAAACCCAGGTTTTTGTGCTTGCTAGGCAAGCACTCTACCACTAAGACAAACTCCCAGTCCCAACAGATTTTTTTTTTTGGCTGACAGCCTTCTGCAGAAGTAAATTTTGCCCTGATGGAACAATTCTTTAAATAAATAAATGAATTTAAAAATATTCAGTGCCTTGGGGCCAAGAGTTTGGCCTAGTGGTTAAAGTGCTTGCCTAGCATGCATGAAGACCCGGGTTCGATTCCTCGGTACCATATACATAGAAAAAAGCCAGAAGTGGTGCTGAGGCTCAAGTGGTAGAGCTCTAGCCTTGAGAAAGTCCAAGGACAGTGCTCAGGCCCTGAGCTCAAGACCAGGACTGGCAAAACAAAAATAAATAAATAAATAAATAAATAAATAATTCTCAAGTTAAAAAATATAAAAAAAAAAAATATTCAGTGCCTAGGCCTGAGAATGTGGCTTACTGGTAGAATGCTTGCCTAGCATGCCTGAAGCCCTTGGTTCAATTCCTCAGTACCACATATAAAAAGACAGAAGTAGTGCTGTGGCTCAAGTGGTACAGCACTAGCCCTGAGAAAGCTCAAGGACAATGTCTAGGCCCTAGTTCAAGCTCCAGAACTGTCAAAAACAAAACCTACTTTTCCTTTACCTCTTCATGTGAGTTGTTTGAAAATAGAATTGGAAGGCTCACTTTTTCCCCCCCACCAACCTTCCATTTCTTGTCTCCCCAGGACTCAAGTAATTCTCTTGTCTGAGTGGCTAGGACTACAGGCACATGCCACCATGCCTTTATCTTAATGAATCTTATATCATTTGTATACAAGATTATGTTTAGGCCAGGAGTTATGCCTAGTGGTAAAGTGCTTACCTAGCAAGCATGAAGCCCTGGCTAGGATTCCTCAGTACCATATACACAGAAAAATCCAGAAGTGATGCTGTGGCTCAAGTGGTAGAGCCTTAAGGAAAGCCCAAGGACAATGCTCAGGCCCTGAGTTCAAGCCCCAGGAATGGGGGAAGGAGGGGAAGATTATCTTTGTCCTGTTGCTCACATACAGAAATGCTTTGTGTGGGGTTTTTTTTTGTTGTTGTTGCTGTTGTTTTTGTTTTGTCAGTTTTTATAGAGCTTGAGCTTATGCCCTGGTCAGTGTCCCTGAGCTCCCGGATCAAGGCTAGCACTTTACCATTTTGAGCTACAGTGCCATTTCCAGTTTTGTGGTGGTTAGTTGAAGATAATTCTCACAGCTATTCCTGGCTGGGCTGGCTTTGAACCACGATCCTCAGATCTCAAACTCCTGAGTAGAAATGCTTACTTTAAAAGACAATACAGGGGCCGGGAGTTTGGCCTACTGGTAGAGTGCTTGCCTAGCATGCACGAAGACCCGGGTTCGATTCCTTGGTACCACATACATAGAAAAAAGCTGGAAGTGGTGCTGAGGCTCAAGTGGTAGAGCTCTAGTCTTGAGAAAGTCCAAGGACAGTGCTCAGGCCCTGAGCTCAAGCCCAGGACTGGCAAAAAAAAAAAAAAGACAAAGTCAAAAATCAAAGCTGCCAGGCTTAGGGATTTTTTTTTTGGGGGGGGGGGGTCAGTCATGGGACTTGAACTCTGGACCTGGGCACTGACCCTGAGCTTTTCAGCTCAAGGCTACTGCCCTATCCCTTGCGCCATAGCACCACTTCCAGTTTTTTGGTGGCTAATTGGAGATAAGAGTCTCATGGACTGCTGTGCCTGGGCTGACTTTGAACTGCCATCCTCAGATCTCAGCCTCTTGAGTAGCTAGGATTACAGGCATGAGCCACCAACTCTAGATTAGGCTCAGGAATTTTTTGTTTGTTTTGTTTTGTTTTGCCAGTCCTGTGGCTTGAGCTCAGGGCCTGAGCATTGTCCTTGGACTTTCTCAAGGCAAGCACTCTATCACCTGAGCCACAGCACCACTTCTGGCTTTTTATATGTATATGGGGTGCTGAGGAATCGAATCCAGGTCTTCGTGCATGCTAGGCAAGCACTCTTACCACTAGGCCAAACTCCCAGCCCCATAGGCTCAGGAATTTTATCACTGTTAGCGGTATTCCTCAAAGCAGTACTATCACCTAGGTTTCCACAACTTGATATGAAACAGATTCCTGTCCTATTCACACCACTGAGCCAGGCTTTTCAGTAGAATTCAGGCCGCTCTATGAACTGAGTTCCTAAATGAGAAATGTAAATTCACTATCCTCTATCATTTTCAAAAAGATAAACACAGTAACCATCCCCAACAGCAACAATATCATTTGTAAGTTTGCACAATACTTTATAGTGAACTTTGATATATACAGCTTCTCAAAAAGCAATCACTGCTGTATTGCTTTCACCATTTTATAGATGGTAAAAATTATGGTTTAACTGGGCAGATGGATTAATCAGGTTTTTGTTTTGTTTTGTCTTGTGGGTCATGGGCTTGAACTGGCTGAGGCGCTGTCCCTAAGCTCTTCAGCTCAAAGCCACCACCCTACCTCTGGGTCTGTGTTTCTCCCTGAGCTCTTCAGCTTAAGGCTACCACCCTACCCTTGAGCCAAGTCCCACTTCCTGTTTTCCAGAGGTTAATTGGAGATAAGGGTCTCAGGTCCTTTGGTGTCAGGTAGGCTTTGAACCTTGATCCTCAGATCTCAGCTTCCTGAGTAGCTAGGATTACAGGTGTGAGCCACCACGCCCAGCCTTAATCAGTTCTTTATTGGCAAGTATTTTGTCTGAATTAAGGGCATTGTTTTTATAGGTTTGTTTTTATTGCTTTGGCTGTCCATTTGGTTGGTTGTTTGCACTACAAATTCTTATAATTTTGTTTTGTGTATTTATGAACATGTAAGATAAAGATAAATTCTTTGAAGTGGTAAAGCTAAGTCTGTGCCACCATACCCAGATTTAAGGTTGATTTTTTTTTTTTTAAATAAGGGCTTAAAGGCTGGAAGTGTACTCAGTGGTACAGCCTTTGCCTGTCATGGATTTGATTCTCAGCCCAGAAAATAATAGTAATAGTAATAGTAGTAGTAGTAGTAACAATAACAACGATAGAAGAAAAGAAAATAGGCTCAGAGTTTTAATAATGACAGAAGAAAATAGGCTCAGTTTATCACCTGAGGTCTCACCAAAAAAGTGAAAGAACTGAGATTCAGGTCTGTAGAATCTCATATTTCATTCTACATGGTTATGTAATTTTGTTTAGTATTATTTTTGGAAATAGCAGGGTTTGAACTCAGGGCCTTCCTTTTGCTATATTGCTGGGCCATATCCTTCTGGCTTTTCATTACTAATTTTTTCAAAGGCTACAAATGGAAGATTCACACCTGCAGACTTACCAAGAAGCCAACTATCTTTGTGCATCCCAGCTTCAAATTGACTACTCAGAGCAGACTGTTGCAGCACCACATAGTCTTGGAGGCTGCCTGGCCAGTTTGTCTCCACAGTCATTAGTGCTCCTCTGATGTCACACACCAGCAGGCAGTTTAAAGAATGCAGACCTTTGCGGTTCACATAGGAGAGATCTTCAGAATTTGGTGCTTTGATTGCCACGTGGATACAGTCAACCACCCCTATCACTCCTGGCATCCCTGCCAATCCATAGAATTCATCCTTCAGAGCCTGAATGGAAGCTTCATCGGCTGGAAAGTGAATGAACTGTGAGGCCCTTTCCACAAGTGCTTCCGTCACATTGGCAACACAACGGCTCATAGAGGCTTGACTGATTCCAATAGCATCTCCCATCCGAGTCTGGAAGGAACCTGTAGTATAAAAGCCCAATGCTGCAAGAATCTGTGTCTCTGGGCTAATAGCCCTGGATCGTTGAGTAGGTCTAGAAAGACTTGCTCCCAATAGCTCCACCAAGTAATAAATGAACTGTCGTGGAAAACCATACATGGACATCAAATATTCATCACTCACATCATCCAGTTTAAAACGGTCCAAGGTCCGGTGACCTCGACCATACAGCAAGAGATCACAGTCTAGCACGGTGATTGGTATGGCCATAGTAAATGTGGATATGGTCTCTCTATGTTGTACTTTTTGTGAACTCTTCCCAATGAAGATGTTGGTACAAGATGGCATTTAAGGAAATGTCGGGATTCAACAGCTAACCATCAGTTAAATAGCTCTGGCATTTATAATCTTCTCTCTGTAAAGGTTAAAAAATATTTAGAAACCTACCAAACTGACTTAAAGGCTACAACAGTACTTTTTGAGCAAAACTATTTTGTTCAGGAAAAATATCCTGTACCAATATCACCTGTATAACCCACAGCTGCATAACAAAGTTGTTTTACTTTAAAGATGGGGGGTGATGATCAAAATGCATTGTAGCATGGCAGATTACGCCTATAATCCTAGTTACTCAAAAGGCTGAGATCTACCACTTGAGCCTCAGCCCTACTTCTGGATTTTTACTGGTGAATTGGAGATAAGAGTCTCATGGACTTCTCTGTTGGGCTGGCTTGGAACTGCCATTCTCAGATTTCAACGTTCTCCATGCACGCATGAACCACAGGCACCTGCCTTGAAACCCCTTTTGTATATCTACTTGGAGATAATTTCTAAAATTTGTAATTTTAAAAAAATGGGAGTTTAATCTTGGTGGCTCATTTGTTTTTCTTGGTGCTGATTCTGGGGCTTGGATTCAAGGCTTGAATGCTGTCTCTGCACAGTTTTGCTCAAAGCTAGCACTCTGCACTTGAGCTACAGCTCCATTTCCAGCTTCCTTTGGTGCTTAAATGAAGAGTCTCAAGGACTTCTTGCCTGGGCTGGCTTCCAACTGTGATCCTCAGATCACTTGCCTCCAGAGTAGCTACTACTACAGGTGTACAGTGACAAGGCGCCCAGTTTGATAGGGAAAAAAAATGAAGGTGATATAATTATTCACAAAGTGAAAGCGGTACAGTCCTAATGATGCAGCTGAGAAATCATAACTACCTTGAATAAGGGTTAGTGAAGGTTTGCTATCCAAAGCCACCTTGAATAAGGGTTAGTGAAGGTTTGCTATCCAAAGCCCCAAGATTCCACCTGATAGGTACAGGACAGATATGTGGGTGTTCAAACTACTCTAACCAGGGAGTCTGGGGTTTAAAAAAAAAAATTGCTGGCCTTTGGTAGCTCAAGTCTGTAACCCCGGCTATTCAGGAGGCCGGGCACAACTTCGAAACCAAAACATACAGGAAAGTCCATAAGACTCTCATCTCCAATTAAGTACCCCTCAACCCCCCCTCAAAAAAAGGAGCCGGAAGTGGCTCAAGTGGTACAGCGCTAGTCTTGAGAGAAGTAAAATAATAATAATAATAATAATAATAATAATAATAATAATAAAATCAGCGCTCAGGGTCCTGAGTTCAAGCCCCGGTACCAACACCGAGAAAGAGGGAAGGGGCGGGAGGAGAGAAGGGGAGAAAGAGAGGGAGAGAGACACAGAGAGAGTCAGTCATGACCCAGCCTGGGACGGACGTTTTAAGCCCCCACCACAGGCCTGCCCCTCACCCCCAAGAAATCCTAATTCAAAGTTACGGAAGAGCAGAATGTGAAAAGGAAGCCAAGTTTGGGAGGCGCCCCTTTCACAGATACCGAAGCCTCACTGCGCGGGTCACTCAAAGTCTGCGAAGGCTGGTCACCCACTGCTCCGCGGCTGCCAAGTTACCAACACACTCTCCACCCCCCAGCCTACCCCGACGGGCCCTCCTCCGGAACCGGCCGCAGCACTGGGCCGCCACGACGCGCAACAGCAGCTCCGCCCCCGCCGCGTCCGCGCCCGCCCCACGCCGCGTCCTCATCCCCGCGGCCGCCGCAGCCGGCGCTCCAGCCGCCGCACATTCGACACGCAGCCCTGCGCGCGCTCGCTCTCTCAGTCTCGCTTCCTTGCGCCTTTTCTTCCCCTTGACAGACTTGAAAAAATTACGACAAAGTCATAAGTGGAAAAGAAATCAACTTGTGAATTGACCTTTGAGAACTGCGAGGAATAGATAGGGTGTTCACGCGGTAGCGAAAGTGCAGGTGAAGTGAAGCAGTTGGATTTTCCTCGTCGCTCTCTACTCCCCCCCCCCACCCTCCTCCTGCACCGAAGCGGATGAAAACAAACACTAACGATGGCGGCGCCGGGGAGCGACTGGCTGCTAGGTTAAGGCAGGAACGCTCGTTTGGCGGGAGAGAGGAGCCCTGAAGAAAACCAGTCGGCCAGATTACGGCAACCTGCCCATTCCTGAGAGCAAAAAAGGCCTTCCCTGCGGAGTCAGGACCCAACCGAAGGTGTTAGGAATCCGCCCGCGACCTGCGTCGTCCCCGCTGCCCCGGAGCCGCGGACCTTCAGCCAGGAGGTGCGGCTGGCCGGCCCCGGGCCCCGGCCTCCGTAATGAGAGCCTCGGGACTCACTCTGGGCAGCCGCTTCGCAGGTACTAACTTTGGAGGCGGGGATACCCCCGAATCCCTCAGCGCCCCGGGGTGGGAGGCTCTCGACCGACGGCCCCACGGGCCGCCTCCTGCGGACGCAGCCCCAGCCGGCCTGCCCGAGTGCAGTCCCCCGAGCTCTCTTACGTTGTTCTTTGGGTGGTTGTGTTGGTGTAGGCCCCATTGACTCTTCCTTTCTCCCAGTTGTTATAGAGACCCCTCCCAGAGGGTTTATTTATTTTTTTTCTGTTATGTAGGTTCTTTGGGTTAAGTCGTAAAAGTTATTTTTTTTTTTGGAAGTAATTTGCGGGACGTAACTCCAAGGTTGGGTAGCAATATGAGTGAAGCAGGTTTTCATTCGATCAAGATTTGTTGAGTGCCAATATGTACTCCGCGTGTAGGTGAGGGTGACTGTTGACTAGTGAAAAAAAGGGACTCGAGGTTCACGACTCTCTTCTTACTGGCAGTGAGACGACCTGTGGAAACCTGCGATCCGTTCTCATTAAATAAATCTCGGGGTAAGTGGCTAAGCACCTCCTTGGGTTCATAACTAACACACATGTCAGTTCTCACTTCCCCAATAAATCGGCTGCTAGTCAGTGGGGTTCATTCAGCATAGCATTTCGTTTAAAGTGTATTTGATTCGTGGATGGGTGGGTTTTTAAAGACTGATCTTGGACTCGGAGCTACGTTGCCCAGGCTAGCATGGACATACTGGTCTCCAACCATCTGCATATATGAGCCTCCGGACATTTCTGAGACTACAGGTATTAACTGCCATCCCTGCCTTGGAAATGTGTGTGTGCGCGCGCTCGCAGGTGGGCACACACAGCATTGCTGGGGATTAACTCAGAATCTTACATAGGTAAGGTAGGTAAGCTGTCTATTGCTGGGCTACAGCCACAGACAACACTAGTTTACTATACAAGGGGTGATGCATAAGTGCTGAAGCAGCTGTTAACATATACTAAAACTTCCTAACTTAATGCACTGTTTCTAGGTTGTATCCCCTGGGACATAGCATAAACCTATGGGAACTCTGGAGATTTTAATTTCATAATGATCATTGGTGTACTTAATGTCTAACATCATATAAGTTTTTGAGGCTTTTTTGTTTCTTTGTTTGTTTAAGTAAGTTGTTACTTTGTAGTCCAAGCTGGCCTGGAAATAGAGATCCTCTTTCATATGCCTGTGCAACATGCCAATCCTAACGAGTTTATTTTTCTTGTAAAGGGAATGTATAGAGGAGTTACAGTTACATAAGCAAATATTGAGTACTTTTCCTTTTGAATAGTGTCACCCTTCCCTCATTTTCTCCCAGTTTTTTTTTTCTCCATTTTCTCCATTTATTTTACAGAGTTTATCCCCCTGCATCCCCCAGTACTGAGTTGTAAACTCAGTGGCCTGGGGCTCTCCCTCAGCTTTTTCAATCATCGCTGTCCCCCTCACTTGATCCACAGTTCTACTGATGGATTTTTTGATAGTTAATTGGGTTTGGGTGCCTTACTGGTTTTGTACTGAGTGTCCTGAGTAGAAAGGATCACTGTAGCTGGCTAAGGAGTTGGGGTTTTTTTGGTTGTTGTTGTTTCTTTGCTTTTTAGGAAGGTCACTGGGGCTTGAATTCGGCCTGGGCTCTGTCCCTGAGTTCTTCTGCTCAAGGGTAGGGTGGTTTGAGCCAAGCCCCACTTCCTGTTTTCTAGAAGTTAATCCCAGATAACAGTCTCAGGTCTTTTTGTGCTGGCTTTCAACTGGGATCCTCA
This sequence comes from Megascapheus bottae, assembly GCF_031878675.1. Taxonomy (NCBI): domain Eukaryota; kingdom Metazoa; phylum Chordata; class Mammalia; order Rodentia; family Geomyidae; genus Megascapheus; species Megascapheus bottae. Next base: position 12,906,623 of record NC_143524.1, on the reverse strand, counting down.
GATCTCAGCCTCCTGAGTAGCTAGCATTACAGGCAGTGAGCAACTGTGCTGGTCTTGCTTTTTTTTTTTTTTTTTTTTTTGCCAGTCCTTGGACTTTCTCAAGGCTCTACCACTTGAGCCACAACACCACTCTTGGCTTTTTTCTATGTATGTGGTACCAAGGAATCGAACCTGGGTCTTCGTGCATGCTAGACAAACACTCTACCACTAGGTCAAACTCCAGAACCTTTGCTTATTTTTTTGTGCTGATACTGGAGCTTAAACTCAGGCCTTGGGCATTGTTCCTGAGCTTCTTTTGCTCAAGGCTTTCCCTCTACTACTTGAGCCATAGTGCCGCTTCTGTCTTTTTTAGTTATTTAGTGGAGATGAGAGAGTAGAGATAAGAGTCTTATGGACTTTCCTGTGAGACTGGTTTTGATCCTCAGATCTCCTACTCTGGAATAGCTAAAATTGCAGATGAAAGCCACTGACAACTAGATTGATTTTTTTTTTTAGGAATTTATTAACATTGATTTTTACATCATATTTCAAATGACTTGTTTAACAAACAAGTATTCGAGAAGGGGATCTCTATATACAATCACTGGCACTTAGATTTTAGAACATAAATTAAATTAGGCTGAGAGTTTGTATGTCATAGATACATATTAATCTATATAATAAAACATGTCTATAGAGTCATAAATTTTTATGTCTGTATAGTTGTCTTTATATTTCCAATACCATGTCCATAGCATTGGGTATACAAATATTGAGTCATCGCTCTAGATTGATTTTTTAATTTTTTTTTCCTGGTAATGAGGCCTGAACTCAGTGCTTAGGCTCTGCCCCAAAGCTTTTTTACGCAAGGCTAGAGTTGTACCATTTGACTCACATCTCCATTCAGGATTTTGCTGGTTAATTGGAAATAACAATATCCTGGACTTTGTAGCCTTATCTCGCTTTGAACTGCCATCCTCAGATTTCAGTCTCCTGAGTAGCTAGGATTATAGTCATGAGCCACTAATGCCTGGCTGTTGCTACTCTCGAGCAACACGGGTATGGGGAGGGATACTCAGGGCCAGCCTGAAGTCCCCCGGAGCTGAACAAGATAGTAAATATCGACGACCCAGCCCTCCCCCAATTACTGGGGAAGAAACCACACTGAGCCAGGAGCTGTGTCAGCCATGAAAGCGCAGCAGATCTCACTTTTATTGAGTCATGCACTTAGTTATATACTGTGGGGGAAAGAGAAGGTGGAACTGGGAAGCTAGCCAATAGGAAGAGGGCCACCGTGCTATCACTAAGGGTCAGAGCAAACTTATAGGTACTAGGTAGGACCAGTGCAGGAAAGCGCACTCAGTCAATCACGTACACCGAGATGCCTTAAGAGAGGTACGCGAGGAATGCCTGGCCAAAGCCCTTTAATGGCCGCTGAGCCGAAATGATGAACAGGCCTCAGACATGAAGGTCAGGCCCCAACACCTGGCTCCATAACATATCTTATCTCTTACTTGAACTTGGCCTGGATGCTGTCCCTGAGCCCTTCAGCTCAAGGCTACCACCCTACCCCTTGAGCCACAGTGCCACTTCCATTTTTCTGGTGATTAATTGGAAATAAGAATCTCGTGGCCTTCAGTGCACAGGCTGGTTTTGAACCTTGATCCTCAGATCTCAGCCTCCTGAGTAGCTGGGATTGTAGGCATGGGCCACTTTGTCCAGCTCTGATCTGAATTCTTTTTTTATTTTATTTTATTTTTGGCCAGTCCTAGGGCTTGAACTCAGGGCCTAAGCACTATTCTTGGGCTTTCTTAAGACTAGAGCTCTACTACTTGAGCCACTGCACCATTTCTGTCTTTTTTTTATATATGTGATATCGAGGAATGGAGCGCCGGTCTTCATGCATGCTATGCAAGCACTCTACCACTAGGCCAAACCCCCAGACCCTGATCTGAATTCTTTGACATGTTTACTCAAGGAAATCCTGGGATAGGATTTGAAAGTACAAGTTAGAGTAGTCATTCATGTGTTTAAAGTAGATCTGCTAGGAGATGGACCTAAATTTAGAAAAATCTCTGGTAGAAATTAGTTAAATTCTTTGCTCTGTTGTAGAAAATTCGATGGAAATTTTTGTTTGTGAATTGAAATTCTAAAGGTACAAGCTCCAGAAAAATTATAAAGACTGCTACAATGAATTTTCATGTACACTTCACCTAAATTCACACTTTGGTTTATTTTCCTACTAACTTGCAGACACTGTAATAAACATATTTCCTCCCTGCTCCCCTTCTTTTCCTTCTTATTCTCTTCAAACCATGGCTTTGTGTAGGCACCCTGCCATTGAATTAGTCCTGTAATTAATAAGTAATCTGTCTCCACAAATTATTTTCATTTGTCAAAAGTTTTTATTTTTTTTATTTTTGCCAGTCCTGGGCTTGGGCTCAGAGCCTTGAGCACTGTCCTTGGACTTTCTCAAGGCTAGACCTCTATCACTTGAGCCTCAGCACCACTTCCAGCCTTTTTCTATGTATGTGGTACTGAGGAATCGAACCCACGTCTTCGTGCATGCTAGGCAAGCACTCTACCACTAGGCCAAACTCCCGGCCCAGACGTTTTTATTTTTTACTTATTTATTATTTATTGGTCATGGGACTTGAGCTCATAGCCTGGGTACTGTCATTAAGCTTTTTCTACTCAAGGCTAGTGCTATACCAATTTTGAGCCACAATTCTACTTCGAGTTTTCTGGTGGTTAATTGGAGATAAGAGTCTCCAGACTTTACTGCCCAGGCTGGCTTTGAACCATGATCTTGAGATCTTAGCCTCTTGAGTAGCTGGAATTACAGGCATGGTGGTGCCTGGCTTTAGTAGAAATCTTATAACTTGCTTTTTAATTTAAAACTAATATTTTAGATGCTAGGAGAGGAGCTCTGTGGTAATGCTCGTCTAACATGTACAAGGCCCTTTTTTTCAAGCCCCGGTATGAGAGCAGGAAAAAAAAAATCAGTACAAAGTAAGGATCTAGGAAACCTACTTGTCTATCTAGTCATGTGTAGTTTATCTGTGTCATTTGTGATTAAATAGTTATTCAATCTAGCATTTGGATGCTGATGATTGTGTATAGCTATTATTACAACAATGGGGAAAATAATTGTTTTTCAGATAATTGTCTCAAACATTTAGTATGCTACAAGCATATGCATAATCTCAAACACTCTGGGAAGTTCTGTGTTATTTGTTATGAGTTTCTATTTGTGAACTTGATGTGCAGAGACTGTTGCTAAATTGAGACTGCTACTTACAACCAAATAAATAGTTTTTGTTACTTGTTATCTGTCTTAAGTTTGAAAAAGGATCTTAATTAAATGATGGTACTTCTCAGCTAAGAAAAGAAGTGAGAAGTCAATGAAAAAGAGGTGTGTATATACAGTGTATAATGATTTGAGGATGGATGGATGGAGTGAAAAAGAAGGAATGATACACTGGTCTCAAACTCAGTACTTCCACCTTACCAACTAGATGTGAGGATGGCATAAGATTTTGTAAGTATTCGAGAAGATACATAGTATCTGAAAAGATACATATGAAGAAGGTAGTAAGCAGCTCAGATCATGTTATATATTTGGCATATTATAAGGAAAGTGACAAGCTATTTGGAGAGCTTGAAAGAAAGTGACAATATAAGTAAGAGTCTAGAATGCCCAAAGATAGAAAAACCTGCCTTAATCAAAATGGCAAGCCGATCTGAAGTCTGTTGTGTGTCCCTTAGTCCTCAGACATCAAGGAGGCTCCATCTTTAGCATTGACAGTCATTTTGGGAATTATAACATATTTTGCTCACCGTGAGAAATGTGGACAGTAGATAATCTAAAGTATTAAAAGTCAAATCTTTCCACTGTCAGGTGATCAGACTATCTAGATTGTCTTTAGACAGCCTTCACTCCCCAGTGCTGGTATTACAGTCATGTACAGTCACTCAGTTAAACTGTCCCTTTTGACTGAAGTTTCCCAGACCTTGACTAAACTGCTCAACTAGTTTTCTGGCCATGTATATGCATTCAAAAACTAGACCTTGGTACAAGATAATTGTTTGTCAGTTTTAGTGACTAAGCTCTTTCCTTAAAATGCCAGCAGGCAAAATCACATCACCTATTTTGTCTGCTGACATTGCATGGGGATAATTGAAGGTCAAACTGAAGAATCTAAAGAAAAAAATGTGGAGTATAAGGAGAGGATTAGAGTGCCAGGAGTTTGGCCTAGTGGTAAGTGCTTGCCTAGCATGCACGAAGACCAGGGTTGGATTTCTCGGTACCACATACGTAGAAATGCCAGAAGTGATGGCTGTGACTCAAGTGGTAGAACACTAGCCTTCAGGAAAGCCCAAGGACAATGCTCATGCCCTGAGTTCAAGACCCAGGACTAGCAAATTAAAAAAAAAAAGGATTACAGTGCTTTACTATTAATCTTCATTGTTTTTGCCCAAGGTTTATAGCCTAAACTTGAAGTTAAAGTAACTAGCCAAATGGCTGTCTTTCAGATGAGAAACAAGGCCTGTATTGTGGCACTGTCTGTGGAATAAAGATGCAGCAAACTGAAGATTGTGCCTAGGGTGATTTAATAACCCATAAAGTAGTGGTAAAGGACAGGGAATAAAAGGAGAGTTCAATTGGGTTTTCTCTCAATGCTTCTACCAAATGTCTTTTTATATTGCTTAGAGAACCCAGAAAGGAAGTTTGCAAAGAGCAAAACTAGAAAGAAAAGCTTTCACAAAATAATGGGTTGAAAACTACTTGGATAAGTAACCTATGGGAACAATCAAACACTGCTGCTAGGAAGAGAACTTTTTCCCCAGTGGACAGTACCTTTGTGGGCTCAGTAACTGAAATTACATCATTCTTTCAGTATTACCAGTTGTATAATAAGTCACTAGAGACATTGAAATATTCATATTTGGTAGTTGTTCTTGTAGGAATCTTGAAGTGCTGTGGATCAAGCATATTATTCTAACATCTTGGCAGATAGAGATTGGAAAATTATAGTTCAAGGCCAACCTGGCCTCTCCCTCCTTAAAAACAACAACAACAAAAACCACTATCTCTACCAATAGCTGAGCTCAATATGTGCCTGTCAAGCAATCTGGGGAAATCCAAACAAGAGAGTTATAGTCCAGACCAGCTTAGACATAAAGCAGGACATTACCTTGAAAACAACTGATACAAAAATGAGCTATCAGCATAGTAAAGCATCTGCCTAGCAAGCTCAAATCACTTGAGTTCAAACCCCAGTACCACAAAAAATATTGTCTTCTTGAGTAAGCAAGATTTGTCTAACCATGCAGGACAGTTTTGTTTGTTTTAGCCCGAAGTATGGCCCAGTGTCCTTGTCTAATATGCACAAAGCTCTGAGTTCAATTCCTCAGTACCATATACAGAAAAAGCCAAAAGTGGAGCTGTGGCCCAAGTGGTAGAGCACTAACTAGCCTTGAGTAAAATAAGCTCAAGGACAGTGCCCAAGCCCTGAATTCAAGCCCTCTCTCACTCCCACCCCCCAAAAATGTGGTTAGATTCCTTTCCCCATCAATTTTTCCCCCTAGAACTGGTACATAAAACTCAGAACCTCATGTTCTGTCTTGACTTTTTCACTCAAAAGCTGTTGTTCTGCCCCTTGAGCAACAAACACCTCTACTTCCAGTTTTTAGCTGATTGATTTGAAATAAAACTTTCATGGAGTTTTCTTCCTGGGTTGACTTTGAACTGTGATTCTCATCTTCCTGAAAAGCAACAGGAGAGCGCCATCTTGCTATATAATTGTTTAGAATGTCATGGAGCTTTTCTTATATGTTTTCTTCTTGCTTGAAGAGACTGCTCTTTTCCTATGGTGTATTTTTGACATCTTTGTCAAAAATGGCTCATGCCTATAATCCCGCTTATTTGGGAAACAGAAATTAAGGGGATCAAAGATCAATGCCAGCCTAGGTGAGACATTTCTAAACCAATAAAGAGCTGGCTAAAAATTAGCCAAATGAAAGCATGAGGCCCTAAATTCAAGCCCTAGTACCAGCACACACACAGCCAAAAACGTTGGGCATAGTGGCACATGTGAAGGTAACAAATACAAACATAAATACAAAAGCTTAGTTTGATGCTGCATTTGATACTATATAACTTTGTGTATTTTATTACTATTTTAATTTTTTGTGTGTGTGTGTGCTAGTCTGGGGTTTTAACTCGGTATTGGCACTGTCCCTGAGCTTTTTTTACTCTAGGCTAGCATTCTAGCACTTGAACCACAGCTTTGCTTCTGGCTTTGTGTGGTTAATTGGAGATAAGAGTCTCATGGACTTTCCTGACCCAGCTGGCTTTGAACAATAGTCCTCAGATCTCAGCCTCCTAAGTGGCTTGAAATATAGGCACAAGCCACCAATGCCCAGCAGCTTTGTATATTTTATTTATTTAATGTACATGGTACCAAGGAATGGAACCCAGGTCTTTGTGCATGATAGGCAAGCACTCTACCATGAGGCCAAACTCCTGCCTAAGCTTTGTGTATTTTAAAGTCAAATATTATGATAACTCCATGTTTTTTCTTTTTGTTCAAGATGCCTTTAGCTTCCTGTATTTTAAAGTCAGATATTATATATCCATGTTTGTTCTTTTTATCCAAGATGACTGGCACTGTCTTTGGACAGTTTTTGCTCAAGGCTAATGCTCTGCCACTTGTGCTATAGCACCACTTCTGGCTTTTTCTGAGTTTGTGGTACTGAGGAATCGAACCCAGGCTTTGTGCATGCTAGGCGAGCACTCTGCCACTAGGCTATACTCCCAGCCCTGGCACTGGAATTTTAATTCACTGCCTTAGCACTGTCTCTTAGCTTTTTCATTCAGGGATGACATTACCATTTGAACCATTGCTCCACTTCCAGCTTTTTGTTGGTTAATTGGACATGGGAATCTCAAGGACTTTCCTACTCAGGCTGGCTTCAAACTGCACTCCTCAGATCTCAATCTCCTGAGTAGCTAGGATTACAGGCATAGCCACTAGCACCTACTTTGTTTTCTTTTCCAGATAACTGTTCGTGCATAAAATAATACTTTTTTTAATCTTCTTGGTGATACTGGGGATTGCACTCTTATTAGGCAGGCCTCCTACCACTTGAGTCATGACTCCATCCCCTTTTGCACTGGTTATTTTCCAGGTAGCTGATTACTTTATTCTCAGGCAGTCTGGTGTCTCTAGAGATGAAAGAACAAGTCACCAGGCTCAGCCATTGTGCTTCTCCAGTAGCTCAAATAGCATGCAAACACCAACAAGTCCAACCATTCATTAAGTAAGGTGGAGTCTCAGGAATTTTATTTCAGGAACTGATTTTGATATGTATGTTGATTTTTGTAATTTTGTATCCTGATACTTTTTCATTAGTTCTAACAGTTTTGGTTGTTTTTTTTTTTTTTTTTTTTTAACAAGGGGGGTGGTATTGGGGCTTGAACTCAGAGCACTGAACTCTTTTGCTGTCCTAGGTTTTTGCTCAAGGCTGGTGCTCTGTCACTTGAGCCATAACTTCATTTCCTGCTTTTTGGTGGTTAATTGGGGATAAGCATCTCACACATTTTCCTGCCCCAGCTCGCTTTGAACTGTGATTCTAAGATCTCAGCCTCCTATGTAGCTAGTGTTATATATGTGAGCCATTAGCACCCAGATGACATTTATTTTTAATCTAGAAATAAAAACTACTCAAATAAGAATAAGCAGAGGCTATTCAAAGCAAGAGAATCAGATTGGCTATCATTACTTGCATTTGGCAGAGACTCAGAGACAGACAGAAGGACAAGAAAACTTTATTTTAGAAAAAAGGAAAGGCTTCAGATATTTTCATATTGGAGATGTTGGTCTGACAGAGCTGTATACAAGCTAACCTAACCATACCTGGCTTAATCTTGTTGGAAGTGGGACAAGAATTGGAGTACTACCTAAATTCTATCTGATTGGTCCAATTATTACAGTAGTTCTTTTTTTTTTTTCTTTTTCTTTTTTTTTTTTTTTCCCCAGTCCTGGGCTTGGGCTCAAGGCTTGAACACTGTCCCTGGATTTTCTCAAGGCTAGCACTCTACCACTTGAGCCACAGCACCACTTCTGGCTTTTTGTTACGTATGTGGTACCGAGGAATCGAACCCGGGTCTTCGTGCATGCTAGGCAAGCACTCTACCACTAGGCCAAACTCCCTGCCCCTACAGTAGTTCTTTTATGCTGCCTGCATTGGTTTCTAGAGAAACCTGACTTACCTGACTGATTTCTATGAGCAGTAGTTGGCTTATTTGTCTAGTTATGGGAGGTACTTAAATTATCTTAATGATTTGGTTATATTAAGTTTTAAACTGAATTCTTGTGGCTCAACTCTTGTCTCTCATTAAAAGCAAATAGCTAGAGCTGAGCACTTGGCTCACACCATAGCTTCTCAGAGGGCTGAGATCTGAGGATCCTAGGCAGGGCTTTCCTAGGCAGGAAAGTCCATGACACTCTTATCCCCTTAACCATCCAAAATCCAGAAGAGGAGCTGTGGCCCAAGTGGTAGAACATTATTAGACTTGAGCACAAGCGGAGATAGTGCCCAGATCCTGAGTTCAAGCACCAGGAGCAGCACCAAATCCCCCCCCCCCCCAAAAAAAAAATAACTCACCCAAAAGCCCAGCCTGGAGACATGGCTCAAGGAGTAGAGGTGGCAGCCAAACAAACAAGCCAAGCATGCACAAGCCTCTGACTTCAAACTTAACTACTAGCAAAGAGAAAAATATATACAAACCTCATCCAGAAGAAAATATGTATAAGAGACAGAGAGCTACATATTACAATATATTCAGAAATATCTTTGTTGTTAAATGAAATTATACTAAATTTCTCAGTTATCCAGATGTAAAACCGATCTCTTTTCTTCAAAATGTCTCCATACTGTTTCCTTTTCATGTCTGCTATTAGTTTTAGACTAGACTACAAGCCTGAGTTACTGCCAAGGACTTAGTTGGTTTCCCTGCCTGTCTTACTGCAAAAGTTTTGCACATTATACAAGCAAAACTATCTTTCCTCCTCCAAAGCCTTGAGTAGACTGGGTTTCAGGCACACTTGGTGTAAATTGGGCTCTAGTTTTGCATTCACAACTCGATTTGGCCCTATTGGTTCCCTGTCCACATGCAGTCCTCTGGAAAAGTGGAATACTTGGTATTTCTCCTTCCATTTAGCTTTCTTTTTTTTTCTTTTTTCTTTTTTTTTTTTTTTTTGCCAATCCTGGGCTTGAGCTCAGGACCTAAACACTGTCCTTGGACTTTCTAAAGGCTAGAGCTCTGCCACTTGAGCTTCAGTACCACTTCCAGCTTTTTTCTATGTATGTGGTACCAAGGAATTGAACCTGGGTCTTCATGCATGCTAGGCAAGCACTCTACCATTAGGCCAAACTCCCAGCCCATAAACTAGAGTAATAAAACATTTTGATAAGTTACATATTTAAAGATCAAAGTTTCAGAATCAGGTTAATGAGTTATCTGTTAGTAGTTCTTATATAAAGCACTTTATGGGCAACTTATTGTCTCCATGATATGTCTTAAAATTTTCTACTTTGTAAAAAAAATGTATTTTGGGGGCTAGGACTTTGGCCTAGCAGTAGGGTGCTTGCCTAGCATGCACAAACACCCCAGTTTGATTCCTTGTTACTACATACATAGAAAAAGCCAGAAGTGATGCTGTGGTTCAAGTGGTAGAGCTCTAGCCTTGAGAAAGCCCAAGGCCAGTGCTCAGGCCCTGAGTTCAAGCCCCAGGACTGGCAAAAAAAAAAGTGTATTTTCTACTTTGATATCTTAGCTAGTAGACTGCCATCCCTGTATGCTTTGATATAACAGTTCCTTTTCAAGAGTATTAATCACCTTTTTATCCTTTTTTTTTCTTTCTCTTATAGATTTCTATAGGCAATGGAAACTGATCTCAATTCCCAGGACAGAAAGGACCTGGACAAGTTTATTAAATTTTTTGCCCTCAAGGTAATATGTCCACTCTCCTGAACTAAGACCTATAAAAATTGCCTCCCATGCTTCTCTCTTTAGAGAGCCCTCCTTGGAAATATAGCATAACAGCTTGCATTTTGACTGTTTCAGAAGACTTTTGTCTGTGGTAAACTAAACTGTCAAGTATGAGGGCGGCATTGAGGGTGTGACTGAAAAGTAGCTTCTAGTTTTCCACAGTTACTTGGTCAAATTTTTTTTTGCAAGGCTGTCAGTAGAAATGTCAAACTGTTATGCCATATCACTGGCACAGTGTGTTCCCTTGGGATGGGAACAAAAGACTAAATTGGAATGGGCAGCATTTTGGGCATCCTTCCCTGAGTTTTCTGCCAGCACTAAAATGTCCAACTTTCACTTATTGTTGCCTTCCTCATAAACAGAATTAAAACTGAATTTTGAAAATTGTTTTTCAAAATCTGCAGTTTATTTCTACCTGCATCACTTTTTCCTCTGAATAGTTACCATGCCAGAACTATCAATGCTGTGTCCATTCTGGTTGCAGAATCATGTAGGAAGACTTTTGCCATATGGACTAAGCTATATGAATAATTGTAGAATTCTTGTTTTAGATCTACTATGATAACATAAGCTTGTGACTGTGAATATTTAAACCCCACAGTTGGACTTATTTCCTTAAGAATATCATAAGAGATCATGTGCAGTTTTCTTTCTGCCATGTGGGACTATTGTAGATAGTAGATTCCAAGCTCAAACTCTTATTTCCGCTTACTGGTTGACCCTATACTTGGGAACACTTCTGATTGTGTGTGTGTGTGTGTGTGTGTGTGCGTGTGTGCGCGCGCGCGTTCATGTTTAGTGTTTCTTTTGCCTTTTTTCCCCAAGTCTGCTCTGTTTAAAATTCTGTGTAAGCCATAGTCATGCTGTACATCTCCAGCCTGACATTTCATGTATTTGCTTGTTTTCAGACTGTCCAAGTGATTGTCCAGGCTCGACTTGGTGAAAAGATTTGCACTCGTTCATCATCTTCCCCAACGGGTTCAGATTGGGTAAAATTTCTCTTCTTTGCTGATGGGTGTGTGTGTGTGTGTGTGTGTGTGTGTGTGTGTGTGTGTGTATTGTATTTATCATAAGAAATGAATGTAAAGTTCTCAAGTATGATAATAAAGCATACTACTTATAGCATTCCTAAATTATAATATCAAAATAACAAATTCTATTTCACTTGGATATATTTCTTACTGAAATTAGCCTTGAATTTATTTGTTTTTTTTTGTTTTTTTTGTTTTTTGCCAGTCCTGGGCTTGAGCTCAGGGCCTGAGCACTGTCCTTGGACTTTCTCAAGGCTAGCGCTCTACCACTTGAGCCTCAGCACCACTTCTGGCTTTTTTCTATGTATGTGGTACCGAGGAATTGAACCCGGGTCTTCATGCATGCTAGGCAAGCACTTTAACCACTAGGCCAAACTCCTGACCCCTTGAATTTATTTGATATTTAACATTTCTGCTGTGACAAATGCACAGCTTTTTCCTTGGGGGACAGTGGGGGGGGGGTCTTTCAATCTGAGACCTGGGGCTTGCATTAAACTATCTTATAGGGCAGGAGAAATTAGTATTTCTTGTCATCAGCCAAAGCAATTCTTGTGTTACTCACCATATATCACCATATATTTACATGTTTCTCGAGAGAGTTTCACACAGAAGTCTTCTGTTTTTTCTTTCCAGTTTAACTTAGCAATCAAAGACATCCCAGAGGTGACACATGAAGCAAAGAAGGCACTGGCAGGGCAGCTGCCTGCAGTTGGGCGCTCTATGTGTGTGGAGATCTCACTCAAGACTTCTGAGGTATATTTATGGCCAGAACTTTGTCTATGCATAGCACTCAAGACTCTTCACTCTTTGGTTCCAACTCTTTTTTTTTTTTTTACTTTTTCCCCTGGCCCTTCCTGCTCCGGATTGCTTATCATTTTCTGAAAGGATGAGGAATAGATTTGTGTAGGTATGCTGGAGAGTGACCCCAGGGCCTCAAGTATGCAAGGCAAACACACTATACAATGTAAAACACACTAGCAAACACAGTAGCAGTGTAAAATAGGCTCCTTACCTCCTGCTTCATTTAGCGTATTTTCTTTTTTTTTTTTTTTGCCAGTCTTGGGGCTTCAACTCAAGGCCTGGGCACTGCCCTTGAGCTTTCTCAAGGTTAGTGCTTTACCACTTGAGCCACACCACCACTTCTGGCTTTTCCTATGTGTATGGTACCAAGGAATCGAACCCAGAGCTTCCTGCATGCTAATCAAGCATGTTATTTGCAGTTCTGATATAGCTGTGATGACTGGTATGATCCACTATGCCCAGCTTTTTATTGGTTGAGGTAGGTTCTTGTGAACTTCTTTCTCAGGATGGGCTCAGACTGTGATCCTCCCAATCACAGTTTTGCTTTTTTCTTTTGTTTTGCTTTTTGATTGTGGCACTTGGACTCAGGAGCTGGGCATTGTCCCTGAGCTCTATAGGCCAAGGCTACCACACTTAACTTGAGCCAAGCCCCACTTCCTGCTTTCTAGAGGTTAATTGGAGATAAGAGTTTCAGGTCCTTTTGTGCCTGGGCTGGCATTGAACCTTGGTCCTCAGATCTCAGCCACCTGAGTATCTAGGATTACAGGCATGAGCCACTGCACCTGGCTCAAATGCTGATTTTTATGAGAATGTACAGCCACACCTGGCTTTAATTTTTATTTGTGAAATTTTTAGGATAAATTGTCGTTGGTAGTTAGTACATGTTCCTGCTCATGCTCTGTTTTCCTTGTTCAGAGCAACAGCTGTTGCATTCTTATATACCATTGTGTGTTTCTCAAGTTCTTTATGAAATTAGGAAGCAATTAGATGTATAACCACTTCTGTTTCCTCAGGAACCAGTCTTGTGCCTAGAAGTACTCCTTCAAGAATTTTTTTTTTTCTCTTTTTTTTTTCTCTTTCTGGCTCCGCTCGCTCCGGCCCCGCTGCTCCTGCCCTGCTCGCTCCGGCCCGGCTAGGCCCCCTTTCTAGCTCAGGCCCCGCTCGCTCCGGCCCTGCTAGGCCCCCTTTCTAGCTCAGGCCCCGCTCGCTCCGGCCCTGCTCGCTCCGGCCCCGCTCGCTCCGGCCCCGCTCGCTCCGGCCCTGCTAGGCCCCCTTTCTAGCTCAGGCCCCGCTCGCTCCGGCCCCGCTTGCTTCCGCCCGGCTCGCTCCAGCTTGCTCTTGGCCCCGCTCGCTCCGGCCCGGCCCTGCTCCTGGCTTGCTCTGGCCCCGCTCGCTCCGGCCCAGGTCGCTCCCGCACGCTCCTGGCCCGCCCAGCTCTCGCTTGCTCCTGGCTCTGCTCGCTCTTGTCCCCTTCTCGCTCTGGCTCCGCTTGCTCCTGGCTCTGCTCGCTCCGGCCCCTTCTCGCTCTGGCCCCGCTCGCTCCGGCCACCACTCGGTTGGGCTTTTTGTTCACTTCAGCTCAGCTCGCTTCTTTCGCTCTCTGTCGCCGTCGCAGTCTCGTCTCTGCCACTTTTCCGGTTTGGTTGTGTCTCGTCTCTGCCACTTCCGGCTTGGTTGTGTATGTGGGATACCGAGGAATCGAACCCGGGTCTTTGTGCATGCTAGTCAAGCACTTTAACCGCTAGGCCAAACTCCCGGGCCCCTCCTTCAAGAATTTTATTGAATGAATAGTTTCAATTTTTATTCTGTGGAAACCCTAGCATCCAATAAAACAAAATTCCTTTAGTGAATTACAAGTTTCTACAGTGAGTTGTTTTGCTTAGTGATTCATAGAATGTCTAAAAGGAATCTGTGAAAGAACTCTTAAGTCTCAAGAGCATCTGGAAAACCAGATTATAAACAGTTCTGATTATTCTAGAAAAGCATACATCAACTTGTAGATTCTCTCCAGTGTTTATTTGTCCCTTGTGCTTTTTTTGGGGGGGGGTGGAGGGGAGAATTTTGAAACTGTGTTACTTTTAAATAACATGATTTTTTCTTCTTGCCGTATAGTTTGGGCATGATAGCATGCCTCATTTGTCCCAACTACGTAGGAGTGAGCCAGTCTTCCAGGCACTCTCTGGAGTCCAGGGCTGAAGGCCAACCTGAGCAGCATACTGAACCCTATCCCAGGAAACAAAAAATTACAATAGGATATACTAAGGATACACAATGCAAATTTGACCCATAACAATTTCCAGGTCAGATTTCCAAATCAGATTAGTTTCATAACCTACGAATGATTAGTGAAAGATTAATATATAAAAGGGATGTGATTATCTTTCTCAATCACTCCTTTCTCAGAAGTGTTACAGGGTAAGTTTTCTTAGCTTTAGGCTTTTAGGATGGGTAAAGAATAATACATAGAGGTTGGCTAAAGCTATCAGACTGCTAAAGAGTTTTTTTTTCTTTTTTCTTCTTTGTGAGTGATGAGGCTTGCACTCAGTACCTGGGCACTGTCCCTGAGCTCTTCAGCTCAAGGCTACCACTCTACCCCTTGACCAGCACCACTTTGGTTTTCTGGTGGATAATTGGAGAGAAGAGTCTCATGGACTTTGGTACCCAGATAGCTTTGAACTGTGATCCTTAGATCTCAGCCTCCTGAGTTGCTAGGATTACAGGCGTGAACCACCAGTGCTTAGCTAAAGAGCATGCTTTCTAAAACTATGGCTGCTACCTAAAAATTCCCTTATAGAATTAAAGGGAACAGCTCATTATATTTTTTAAATTTTCAGCTTTTCTGGAGGTACTTTAGCAAAATAGATGAAAGCTTTAGGCTCTGTTCATCACTTTTTTTTTGGGCGGGGGGGGGGGGGGGCTGGTCATGGGGCTTGAACTCTGGGCCTGGGTTCTATCCCTGAGCTCTTCAACTTCCTCAGATCTTAGTCTCCTGTGTAGCTAGGATTACAGACATGATCCATTGCACCTGGCTCTGTTCATCACTTTTATAATAAAATTAAAATTAAAAAAAATAATCTGGCCAGGTACACAGCCTGGTGGTTCACACTTGTTACCCTAGCTACTAAGGAAGCTGAGATCTGATGAGTGCAGTTCAAAGCCAGACCAGGCAGGAAAGTCAGTGAGACTCTTGTCTCCAGTTAACCAGCAAAAAGCCAAAAGTTGGGACTGTGGCTAAAGTAGTAAAACACTAGCCTTGACGAAAAAAAAAAAAGCTTAAGCCTCTGAGTACAAGCCCCAGGACCAGCACACACACACGCACAAAATTTTAAAATAACTTTTTTTTAGGGCCAGGGATGCTGCCCTGTGGCAGAACCTTTGCCTAGCATTTACAAGGCCCAGAGATTTCTCCCTAGAAGTGCAAAAAACAAAAAAGGAAAAACACTTTTTGTGTTCTCTGATCCAGTAACATTGGTTCTTTAAATTTGCCTTAAAAATTTGTGTATTTGAGTTCAAGCTCAAGTACTAGCACCAAAAGCAAAAGAAATTAAAAATAATAATAATAATAAAACCCGGGGCGGGGGGCAGAAACCTTGTAAGCAAGCTGTATAGTACACAATAGGGAGAATGGTTGGATGAAATGATAGTCATAGTATAGAGTACTTTGTAACCATAACAATGATGAAGAATTTGGGGTTGATGAAGGTATGACTTCATAATAGAATGTTTGTCTAGCACACTCAGAGCACTAAGTTTGATCTCTGACACTGCAGAAAACAATAGATTTATTATCTTTAATCATCAGGAAAACTTCAAGAGTTTTCTGTTCTGTTTATTTTTTTTTTTGTCTAATTTTGTTTTTGTTTTTTTGGTTCTGGGGATTGAACCCAGTATGTTGCACTTGCTAGGCAATCTCTTTGCCACTGAGCTAAATCCTGGCCGGGCCCTATGTATTAAGAATAAATAAAGCTGTCTAGCAGGCAGTGACTCACACCTGTAATCCTAGCTACTCCGAAACTGAGATATGAGGATTCCATTCTAAGCCAGTCTGGGCTCTAAAGAACTGAAGAATGAGAGACTCTTATCTCTAATTAACCTTTAGAAAAAACAGAAGTGAGGCTGAGACTCACGGTGTAGGGCATAGCCTTGAGCTGAGTTCAAGCCCCATGACCCACCAAAAAAAAAAAAAAAAAGGAGTGGCCAGGAATTTAACCTAGTGGTAGCAAAAAAAGCCAGAAATGGTGCTGTAGCTAGCTCTACCACTTGAGCCACAGTACTACCCCAGCTTACTTTTTTTCTATGTATGTGATACGAAGGAATTGAATCCGGTTCTCCATGCATGCTACACAAGTACTCTATCATTAGGCCAAACTCCTGGTCCCTCTGTGAGACTCTTACCTACAATTAAACACTAGAAAACAAAAAGTAGTGCTCAAAGTAGTAGAGTGCTAGCTTTGAGTGAAAGAGCTCAGGGACAATGCCCCATGACCAACAAAAAAAGAATTTAAAAGAAAAGAAAAACTAAGTGACCTGTACCAAATCCAACTTTTTAGAAGAGGTAGCTGCTGGAGTGGGCTTCTATAGTATCTCCCTCACAAGTACAAGGCCCTAAATTCATACCTCAGTATCTACTCCAAAAGAGACAAGCAGCTGGCTAAATAGTTTATTTTGAACCTGTTTGCCTATCTGTACCATCCAGTCATATATAGTGATTATGTAGTACTTTATATGTAATTTTAAGAAAGAAAAACTGAAATGATTTTCTCTGTTTCATCTACAGGGAGATTCCATGGAGCTGGAAATTTGGTGTCTTGAAATGAATGAAAAGTAAGTACTTTTGCCTCAGGCTTCAAGTTGGTGGTAGTCTGGGATAAAGCAGATGACATCTTGTGAAAACAGAGCTTTGTTTTCAGAGTCACCAAACACATTCTAACTACTCAGCAAAGCCAATAGGTCCTTGCTACTATGTGCTTCAGGCTTGGCTTCCTGCCTAGGCACAGAGACAGTTCAGAGACTCAGCACAGCACCAGGAAAGGAGCAGCAGAAGCTGAAAAGGATTTGTTGTTTTCCCAGAGAACAAGTTTTCTGATTAAATCCCTCATGAGCTATTCTTTATCTGCTTTCTCTGTGGCTGCTATCCAGCAAGATTTCCCCACCCTGCTCTTTTTACACACTGGGTTGGTTGTGTAGTAATACCATCTCCCTCCCCCATTTTTTTCTTTTAACACAAATTAACTTAGCTCCTGCCTGAGCTTCAATTTTCAAAAACCATAAACAGGAAAATTGAGAAAATACCAATTCATCAAAAGAAAACTCAGCTGGGTGCTGGTGGCTCATGCCTGCAATCCTAGCTATTCAGGAGGCTGAAATCTGAGGATCATCATTCAAAGTGAGTCCAGACACGAAAGTCTGTGAGACTCTTATCTCCAGTTAACCACCAGGTAAACAGAAGTGGCACTATGGCTCAGACGGTAGAGCTTAAGAGCTCAAGGACAGTGCCTAGGCCCAGAGTTCAAGCTTCATGACTGCCCAGAAAAAAGAAAGAAAAGAAAAAAAGATTATTATGTGTGATATGGCCATTTTTCTTATTTTTGGTTGGGATTTGGAATTGAACTCACGGGCTTACTTTTACTAGGCAGCCATGCCTCCAGCTTCTTGCTTTTTCTTTTTCTCTTCTTTTTTTCTTTTTGGTCTGTTGTGAGACTTGAACTTTGGGCTGGTACTGTCCCTGAGCTCTTCAGCTCAAGGCTACCACCCTACCCCTGGGCCTGGGGTAGTAGAGTGGTAGAGCCACAGCACCATTTCTGGTTTTCTGGTAATTGGGAGATAAGAGTCTCTTGGACTTTCATGCTTGGGCTGGCTTTGATCTGAGGCCTCCTGAGTAGCTAGGATTACAGGGCATGAGTCACCGGCACCTGGCTTACTTTTTCCTAAATAGAAAATAATTGCCAAGTTATGATCCAAACAGACTCTTCTCCAGATTTCTTCTGTAGAACTGTTTCTGTTTCTATATAGACAAATAGCATCTACAACCATTACCTTGAGAAATGCATGCTAAGCCAAGTGCTAATGGCTTATGCTTCTCAAAAGGCCTGGGCAGAAATGGATTCCACTTCCAGTTAACCAGCAAAATGCTAAATGGGAGGCCTTAGGTCAGGCACCAATGGCTCACACCTGTAATCTTAGCTAGTCAAGAGGACCATCGTTTTTTTTTTTTTTTGGTCGGTCATGGGACTTGAACTCTGGGATTTGAACTCTAGGCCTTGGGCCTTGCCGTTGTCCATGAGCTCTTCAGCTCAAGACTACTGCCCTACCCCTGGAGCCACAGCCCCACTTCCTGTTTTCTGGTGGTTAATTGGAGATAATAGTCACATGTTCTTTAGTGCCCTGGCTGGCTTTGAACTTCGAACTGCAATCCTCAGAACTCAGCCTCCTGAGTAGCTAGGATTACAGGCTTGATCCACCGAGCCACAGCCAGGTGCCTGGCTTGTCAGCATGTTAAAGTAATTGTTTTTAAATGTACTCCTTTGTTTCCCCCCCCCCCCCCAAAAAAAAACAACAGGCCAGGCCTTCACTCACACCCTGTAATCCTAGCTACTCAGGAGGCTGAGATCTGAGGAGGAGGCTGAGATCTGAGGATGCTAGGAGGACTAGCACTAAAGTCCTAAGACTCTTATCTCCAGTTAAACCACTAGACAACGTAAGTGGAGCTTTGGCTCAAGGAGTAGGGCTCAGGGACAGCACCCAGGCCCAGGGGTAGGGTGGTACCCTTGAGCTGAAGAGCTTAGGGAGAGTGCCCAGGCCCCACTACCACCACCACCAGCAACAACAAAAAAAGCCTTCAAAACTACAGAAAACAGAGCTAATAAAAAAAAAAACAAGGCTAAGATACAACTTGGTGGTAAAGCACTTGTCTAGCAATTGTAAGGCTCTGGATTTAATCCCCAATACTGAGGGGGAAAAAATGCCTAGGAAAAAAAAAATTGGGTGATTTTTTGGTACTTATTTATGTAAAAGCTGGGCCAACTTCAACAGGTCTATTGACAGAGAATGCTTACCTAGTTTTACCCTTAATTCTGAACATGTTTTAATAATAAATTATCAAGTTCCAGCACTTTATAGAAGATGGTAATAGTGTCTTGTGCTCCTCAGGTGTGATAAAGAAATCAAAGTTTCCTACACAGTCTATAACAGACTGTCACTGCTGCTGAAGTCTCTTCTTGCTATAACTAGGGTGACACCAGCTTACAGACTGTCCAGAAAACAAGGGCATGAATACGTCATATTGTACAGGTAAATAGCATGGACATTCAACTTCCTCATCAACCTGGTCAATGGTGTATATTGTCTGACTTGCATTTAGATACTTGGGGATTTTGTTTTGGACAGATGGTTGATTGTACTATAGAAGCTGTAGATTTTATGTGATTACTTGAAAGCCTCCCTTATAAATCATGAACTTGAGTTTTTCAAAACTTATCAGGTGAATTGTCTTGCACAGCTGTGGCTCCTGTAGAAGGTAAAAGCTTCCCTGGAAAGATCTCACAGCTTCCTTTACAGCAGCGGAATATCTGCATTTTTTGTGCTCGTCTTAGGGCTTGAACTTAGTGCCTAGGCACTGTCCCTGAGTTTTTGTTCTCAAGACTTGTGCCACTTTAGTACAGCTCCATTTCAAGCTTTTTTGGTGGTTAATTGGAGATGAGAGTCTTTCTTTCCCAGGCTGGTTTCAAACTCTGATTCTCAGATCTCTCTCCTTAGTAGTTAGGATTACAGGTATAAGCCACTGGTGCCCACCCTACATTTTTTTTTTTACTAACAAATTACTAAATGTTAAGTTCATCATCCATGTCTTTAACAAATGTGTAAGAGTTAGTCTATTTTCCTAGGGGCATTTAACCTCAGCACATTTATTATCATTTTAGTATAAGCATCATGCTAGATTCCCAGTAGTACTGTACAGAGGGCCCTACATAAAGATGCTTCTAATGTGATTGAAAATTTGATGGATGCAAAATTCTAATTAAGAGCAAAATCGAAATTTCCAAATATCAGAAAAAAAAGAACTAGTGAGAAATAGAAGCCTCATGGAAGAAGCAACATTTGAAAGATTTTGAGGCAAAGGATTTTAGGTCGAAGAAGTGAGGGAGATCAGTCATTCCAGATGGAGTATAACCACTGGCAAGACATAGAGATCGGTGTTGCTAAAGAGTGTTTTGAGACTATCAAATGAAGCCAAATGGAGGAATAGAGGTATGTTGAAAAATATGAGAGCAGAACAGGGAAAGCTAGAGCTCCCAAATAATCCAAGGCTTGTATTAATGACAAGCTATTGCTATAAAATAATTCCTCCTGAATTTGTTGCATATCAAATGGGAAAAAAGTTTGTTTTAAGAAAAAGACAAGAAGGTGGCTCATGCCTGTAATCCTGGCTACTCAGGAGGCAAAGATCTGAAGATCAAGGTTCAAAGCCAACCCAGGCATAAAAGGATCTTAGATTCTTATCTCCAATTAATTTCTAGAAAATGGGAAGTGGGACTTGGCTCACCAGTAGGATGATAGCCTTGAGCTGAAGAGCTCAGGGACAATGTCTAGGCCCTGAGTTTTTGTTTTGTTTTGTTTTTGTGGGTCATGGGACTTGAACTCTGCTTGTGCACTGTCCCTGAACCCTTCAGCTCAAGGCTACCACTCTATCCTTGAGCCAAACCCTCCTTCCCCTTATCTAATTGGAGATAAGAGTCTCAGGTTCTTTTGTGCCCAGGCTGGGTTTGAACTTTGATCCTCAGATCTCATCCTCCTGAGTAGCTAGGATTGCAGGAGTGAGCCAAGGCCAGCAGAACCTGAGACTTTTATCTCCAATTAACCTCTACAAAACAGGAAGTGGGGGTTGCCTTAAGGGTAGGATGGTAGCCTTGAGCTGAAGAGCTCTGGGACAATGTCCAGGCCCAGAGCTAGGGCAGTAGCATTGAGCTGAATAGCCCATGGACAGTTTCCAAGCCGAGTTCAAGCCCTATGACTCACAAAGGAAAAAAAAGAAAAAGAAAGAAAAGAAGGCAAGAAGATATTTAGCATCTTTTGAGCCTTTCACCAACATTCATCCGAGGTGATTATGAAGTTTTTATTTTTTAGTTTTGGGGGTTTTTTTTGTTGTTTTTGTTTTTGTTTTTTTTTTGCCAGTCCTGAGGCTTGGGCTCAGGGTCTAGGCACTGTCCTTGGGCTTGGTTAAGACTAGCACCCATGAGCCATAGCACCACTTTTGGCTTTATCTGTGTATGTGGTACCAAGAAACTAAACCCAGGGCTTCATGTATGCTTGGCAAACACTCTACCACTAGACCATACTCTGGGCCCCTAATTGTGAGCTTTTTATTCAAGATTGCTTAGGTTTCTTAGGGCAACATTTTATTAACAGTATTTCTTTTTTTGTTTTTTTGCCAGTCCTGGGCTTGAGCTCAGGTCCTGAGCACTGTCCTTGGACTTTCTCAAGGCTAGAGCTCTACCACTTGAGCCTCAGCATCACTTCTGGCTTTGTTCTATGTATGTGGTACCAAGGAATCGAACCCAGGTCTTCATGCATGCTAGGCAAGCACTTTAACCACTATGCCAAATTCCCGGCCCCACTTGGACACTTTTTGCTCAAGGCTAGCACTCTGCCACTTGAGCCACAGTGCCACTTCTGGCTTTTTCTGTGTATGTGGTACAGAGGAATTGAACCCAGGGCTTTGTACATGCTAGGTGAGCACTCTATCACTAGGATGCGCTCTCAGCCCTCTTTTTTTGTTGTTGTTGTTGTTTAGTCTGTCATGGGGCTTGAACTCTGCCTGGGTGCCGTCCCTGAGTTCTTTTATTCAAGACTACTGCTCTACCACTAGAGGCACAGCGCCACTTTCAGTTTTCTGGTGGTTAAGAGATAAGAGTCGTCTCATGGACTTTCATGCCTGGACTGGCTTTGAACCTTGATCCTAGGCTCTAAACCTTTTGAGTAGCTAGGATTACAGGTGTGAGCCACTGGTACCCGGCTACATCTAAAATAGTTACTGTGAGACCTCAGATTCAGACTTATCTTATTTTTATCTTTAACATCTAACCACAGGGCTGTGTACTGTTGAAACCCAGAATATATTGAGTAACCCCTTGCATATGTTTGATTTTAACAAAATTATTTGAAAAAATAGGAAAATATTTTATGAATTTATTTTATTTAATAACTGGATATTTCCAGTGAGAACATCTCTCTATTGATCATCATTTTTTGTTGATTAAGAAAGATTTGCGTGGACCGGGAGTTTGGCCTAGTGGTTAAAGTGCTTGCCTAGCATGCATGAAGACCCGGGTTCGATTCCTTGGTACCACATACATAGAAAAAAGCTGGAAGTGGTGCTGAGGCTCAAGTGGTAGAGCTCTAGCCTTGAGAAAGTCCAAGGACAGTGCTCAGGCCCTGAGCTCAAGCCAAGGACTGGCAAAAAAAAAAAAAAAGAAAGATTTGCATACCAAGACATGTGAAAGGGTATCAATATATGTGAATTAATGCACCTTCTATCTGGCAAATATCATGTAACCCTTTTATTAATTACAATAAAAAATATATTTAAAAAAAGAAAGATTTGTGTGTAGTTGAAATGTAGAATGCTAAGAAATGTTAAGATACTGATTATGTATTTTAAAAAACCTTTTGTGAAGCATATACAGCGAAATTATGGTAACATAGCTTGCCTTAAAAACCAAGCCTTTGGGCTGGGAGCGTGGCCTAGTGGTAGAGTGCATGCCTAGCATGCAGGAGGACCTGGGTTCGATTCCTTGGTACCACATAGAAAAAAAGCGAGAAGTGGTGCTGAGGCTCAAGTGGTAGAGCTCTAGCCTTGAGAAAAAAAAGTCCAAGGACAGTGCTCAGGCCCTGAGCTCAAGCCCAGGACTGGCAAAAAAAAAAAAAAAAAAAAATACTAGCAGTACAACTACTTAAATATAATAACAAATTAATTAAAGGGGCCGGAGTTTGGCCTAGTGGTAGAGTGCTTGCCTAGCATGCACAAAGACCCAGGTTCGATTCCTTGGTACCACATACATAGAAAAAAGCTGGAAGTGGTGCTGAGGCTCAAGTGGTAGAGCTCTAGCCTTGAGAAAGTCCAAGGACAGTGCTCAGGCCCTGAGCTCAAGCCCAGGACTAGCCAAAAAAAAAAAAAACAAGCCTTTGGGAAATCATGTTTTATTTACTTATAACTCTGATGTGATGGTGCATGCCTATAATCCCAAAACTTGGCAGATTAAGGCAGGGGGATCCCAATTCAAAGCCAGCTTGGACTATTGGAAGACCTGTCTCAAAAAAATAAAATTAAAAACAATCTAGCACCTTCTAATAGTAGCCTCAGCACTATTTGCCAGTTTTATTAATGTATTGTTTTATTTCCTAGTAGGTATACCTTTAATCGACATTATATTAGCAGAGGGAAGAAAAATAGCTATTTTCTCTTAGTTCTTATTTTCTTCATTTTTTAGCCATCCACCTCTAATATGCTTCTTTATGTCTGTGGCTTAATTCAGGTGTTTAGTGGTATTACTGCTCCATCAGGCAAGGTGTTCCTAGAGATATAGATAGAAAGGATTGTTTCTTTTCTAGGTATTTGGGCTATAGAGTCCCTAAGAATAAAGAATCAGGTAACATTTCTATTTCTTCCTTCCCTACAGGATATATTTTGGGGAAGTTCAGCTGAATGGCTTAGGAGAAGGTATGTGTCAGGGTTAGAAAACCTTTGCAGTGTTAAAGCATTCCTGACTTCAGAGATGGGCTTGGTTGCTACTTGTAATGATATATAGCCTGTTACAAAGTAAGGAAAAGATACAGATAGGTGGTCTAAGAAGCTGTTATGATAACCGAGTAATTTTCCAAAAATTCTCTTAGCAGGTAGTTTTACCTGGAAATGAAGGGCTGTTTTCTCTGCCATATTCATTCCTTATAGAGTAAATTGAAAAGGGAAACACACACACACACACTACACACAAGACTATCGTATTCAGATTGCTAAGTGAGAAACTGTACAATAGGATGACTGATCTGGATAAAAGTTAATAATTCATTTCTTCTCCTAGGCTTCCAGACAGTTCGTGTTGGGACAGTGGGCACTCCTGTTGGCACCATCACTCTTTCTTGTGCTTACAGAATTAACTTGGCATTCATGTCTACCAGGTGAGGGAGAACCCTTTGATCTTTTCAGGATGTTAAAGCTCTTGCCTTCCCTGGAGCTCTACAATCAACTTTACCATTCGTCTTTGCTAAACAACACTTCTTTTTTTCTTTTGCCAGTCTTGGGGCTTGAACTCAGGGTCTGGATACTGAGCTTCTTTTGCTTAAGGCTAGAGCTCTACCATTTGAGCCACAGCACCACTTCCAACTTTTTTCTATGTATGGAGTACCAAGGAATCGAACCCAGGTCTTTGAGCATGCTAGGCAAGCACTATACTAGTAGGCCAAACTCCTGGCCCTAACCACCTCTTTAAGTTGAATGAAATAGGGAGTGTGAGAAAATGAGAGCAAGTGAGCACATAGTTGTCAGGTTTGAGAAATTTGAGTGTCTCAGAACAAGCTTGTCTAGAATATAGTGTATGGTTTGTATCTGGAGATTGCATTAGTTAAGGCAATGGTAGTTCCTGCTAATAAATACAATAGGAAGTGTTCTCTGAAGACATCATGGGGGCCAGGAAGGAATTTTAACAAATACTGCAATTTGCTTATTGCTTTACAGGCAATTTGAGAGGACCCCACCTATCATGGGGATTATCATTGATCACTTTGTGGACCGTCCCTATCCTAGCTCCTCTCCCATGCACCCCTGCAATTACAGGTAAAGAATGTGAAAGGTGCTATCTCAAACTGCAACCAGGCAAAAAATACCAAGTTGCCTCTCGGATAGAAGGGAAGAGCTTAGCTTTTCTTACTGCTGTTGTCTGTTTGGTATACTAAAATGTGTGGGTTATAGAACGTCTCAAAACTCTTGGGCAGGAGCTGGGAGTGTGGCCTAGTGGGACAGTGCTTGCCTAGCATGCACAAAACCCTGGGTTTGATTCCTCAGAACCACATACACAGAAAAAGCTGGAAATGGTGCTGTGGCTCAAGTGATAGAGAGCTAGCCTTGAGGAAAGCCCAAGGACAGTGCTCTGGCCCTGAGTTCAAGCCCCAGGACTGTCAAAGGAACAAAACAACAACAAAAAAAACTCTTGGGCATTTGGATTTTGGTGATAGTGATATGACTTTACTGTATATCAAGTTACTTAAAGACTACAAAAGTACCTACCTGTACTTTATGGAATACTCTGAGCAAATTGATTGATTTTCCAAGTATCTGACATTCTGAACTCTGCGTGAAACAATTCTTTTGTGTGTGTGTGTGTGTGTGTGTGTGTGTGTGTGTGTGTGTGTGTGTGTGTGTCCGTCCATTGGTCTTGGAGCTTGAACTCTGGACCTGGGCACTGTCCCTGAGCTCTTCAGCCCAAGGCTACTGCCCTACCCCTTGAGCCACAGCACCACTTCCACTTCTGGTTTTCTGGTGGTTAATTGGAGATTAGAGTCTCAGGGTCTTGGGGCCAGAAGTTTGGCCTAGTGCTAGAGTGCTTGCCTAGCATGCACAAAAACCCAGGTTCGATTCCTCAGTACCACATACACAAAAAAAGCCAGAATTGGTGCTATGGCTCAGTGGTAGAGAACTAGCCTTAAGAATGCCCAAGGACAGTGCTCAAGCCCTGAGCTCAAGCCTAAGACTGACACATACACAAAATTAATACATAAGAGTCTCAGGGTCTTCAGTGCCCAGGCTGGCTTTGAACCACAATCCTCAGATCTCAACCTCTGAGTAGCTCTGATTACAGGGGTGAGCCACCATGCCCAGCCTGCCTGAAACAATTTTTTCTTTTTCTTTTTCTTTTTTTTTTTTTTTTGCCAGTCCTGGGCTTGAGCTCAGGGCCTGAGCAATGTCCTTGGACTTTCTCAAGGCTAGAGCTCTACCACTTGAGCCTCAGCACCACTTCCGGCTTTTTTCTATGTATGTGGTACCAAGGAATCGAACCCGGGTCTTCATGCATGCTAGGCAAGCACTTTAACCACTAGGCTAAACTCCCGGCCCAACCTGAAACAATTTTTGACATAACTCCCCAACCTTAATTAACCACTACTGTGTACTTTTCTGATGTTTAATGCCACCACCCTAAAATTCATTGTTTCTTTCTCTTCACTTTAGAACTGCAGGTGAGGATGCTGGAGTAATTTATCCATCAGTGGAAGACTCTCAAGAAGTGTGTACCACTTCTTTTTCCACATCACCTCCCTCCCAGGTAAGGAGGAACAGCTCCGAGATGGTGGCACTTATTTGGTGTGGGCTTATGGAGAGGTGCCCCTCTGGTTGGTGGCAAATGCTTGGAGAGGATTGAGCAGTGACAGAAAGCTCTACCTGGCAGGTACTAATGAGGTGTTTCTAGTCTAACCGTTCTGAAACCCACAGGATTACATGTAGCCTTTGCCTTCCCTTCCTGGTGTCATCTTTAGATTCCCTGGAAAATGAATCACAGAATTCCAAGTGCATTCTGATACTAAAGAAGTACTCTACTCTCACATGCACTTAATATAGTTCTCTTTTGAATTAATATTTGGTTTCTAAAAACTCTTTTACGCTAGACAAAATGCCAGTAAGAAAGGAATAATGTTGATTCTTAATAATTGGTACAAACAATTCAATCATTAAATTTTACACTTCAGTCAGCCTTTAGTGGTAAACCCAGCAAACTTGAATAAGCAAAGGCCCCTGTTCCCATCAGCTTCCCCAAAGGAAGCATCTCAGGAGTCTTGTATAATAGCCCTGGATTGAGCTGTGTCACCAGAACAGCCTTGCTTACTCTCACCCTAATTTTTTATCTTGTGTCTCATTGCTGTAGCCCCCACTCACCCCCACCTAGTATACCCACTATCCTCTTCCCTTAGGCTTTTTTCTTCCACACCTACCCACTCCTGATTGACTACCTTATTTAGTGGATACAACAAATTCATCAGTTCACTATAACTTTTCATTTTCTGTACTATTTCGGTTATGAAAATCAAAACACATATATCTTTGATTGTTTAGTCATTGTTAATAACTGTTCTAAGGTGTTTCAAAAATAGAAGCTAAATATCCATGAATGAAATTGCAGAATCCATGGCTCATTCTTACCTGTCCTGAAAAGGAAGCTTGTACTAAGGCTGGAGGTGGTTCTATGGTAGAGCATGTGCCTTGCCTGTGCGACGACCTTGGTTTAATTCCCAATAAGCATATGCCATGTGCATGCACATGTGTGAGTCTGCACACACAAACACAATTCTAGTTTTCTGTTTTGTTTTTGTTTTTTGTCAATCTTGGGGCTTGAACTCTGGGCCTGTGCGCTATCCCTGAGCTCCTCAGCTCAAGGCTACCGCCCTACCCCTTGAGCCTCAGTGCTACTGTGGCTTAATTTTGCAGCTCATATGAAACAACTGAAGTAGAAAAGATTTCTATTCTCAGGTGGCCTGGACATTTTGGGTTGGGAGGGTAGAGTTGAGCCTCTGTCCCCATGCATATATGTGGACATGAGTAGCAGCATTGCTTATTGACACAGATAAAGATGAGTGACGAAATGGGGAGTTTAAACTTAGAATCTTGTGCTTGCTAGGCATATATTCTCCCACTAGAGCCACACTTTAGCCCTCCTTAGCTCTACTTACTTAGTCTTCCATCTTTGCCCTAGTTAGCCTCAGATTGTAGACCTGCTTAGCCTCCTAGGATCTGGGGTTAGAGATGCATAACATCACACTTGGCTTAGTTGGGGTTGAGTTAGGTGTTGCTAACTTCTTGTCTGGGTTGACCTTGAGCTTCATTCCTCCCAGTATCTGCTATATAAAGAGCGGTTTTCTCGTGATATCTGTTGCCAGTTGTGTCTCGTTATGGTTTAAAACTAAATTGTGGCTCATACCTGTAATACTGGCTAGTCAGAAGGCAGAGGTCTCAAGGATTGTTGATTGAAATCAGCCCAGGCAAAAAGTTTGAGACACCTCATCATGCGTTCAGAATCAACCTTGACTTAAACCTGAAGATCCTTGTTCAAAAAAGAACTAAAACACTGGTAAGCACTGAATAGCTCTGATGAAGGCTGGTAGGGTTTTATCTAGAAAATAACTCCTTTGGGGTCTGGAAATGTAGTTTAAGTGGTTGAGTGCTTGCCTAGCATACCCGAAGTCCTGGGTTTGATTCCCTAGTACCAAATAAACAGAAAGGGCCAGAAGTGGCACTGTAGCTTGTGGTAGAGCACTAAATGAACAAAAGAAGGTCAGAGACAGTACCCAGGGTCTGAGTTCAAGCTGTAATGCTGGAGTGTGTGTGCACACACACACACACACACACAAATACACAAATAAATGCTCCTTTGAAACTGGATAGTAAAACAAAAAGGAAATCATTTTGTAATAGTTCTCATTTCCTATTGCTATTACAATGTTTCTTTTCCTTAATTTAATCTAATGAGTTGTTAACAACTTCTACTCAGCATTTGCTGGAATCCAGGAAATACATATTAACATTGATTTGTCCACAAAATAAGGATTGTTGTGTCAATCAGATACAGGCAGGCAAGAAATAGCTGTGACTCAGAATTTGTTGTGTGTTCACAGATCTTCATCTAAGTATTAATTAGCTAATTGGTCAGATTTAAAGCTGAAACAGCCAAACTCCCAGACACCTAGACACCGTTCTTGAGCTCTTCAGCTCAAAGCTACCACCCTACCCCTTGAGCTTCAGCCCCACTTCCTGTTTTCTAGTGCTTAATTGGAGAGGAGTCTCACTGTCTTTACTGCCCAGGCTGGCTTTGAACCTCGACCCTCAGATCTCAGACTTCTGAATAGCTAGGATTAGAGGCATGAGTCACCTCGCTCGGCAAAATGTTGACTTTTTTTAAGGGGCTTTTCACTTACAAGTTCTCCCATACTGTAAGATTCTAGGAACAAACATGCATGCCCGTGCACACACACACTGCATACCCTCTCATCTTCCCTGGCACCATGTCCACCTGCACATTGCAGGCCCCTGAAAAGGCTTGGTATGTAACCTGCCAACCCCAGCATCTTCATTTCTCTCAGGCTTACCTTACCTGCACTCAGGTCCTTCCTCCTGGAATCTGTTCAGTGGCTTCCTCCCACACTGGTTTTTGTTGTTGTTGTTGTTTGTTTGTTTTGGGGTTTTTTTTTTTTTTGGTTGGTCTTGGGGCTTGAACTTGGCCTGGGTGTTGTTCTGAGCTCTTCAGCTCAAGGCTACTGCCCTACCCCTGGGCCAAGCCCTGCTTCCTGTTTTTTAGAGGTTAATTGGAAATAAGAATCTCAGGTCCTTTTGTGCCTGGGCTGGCTTTGAACTGAGATCCTCAATCTCAGCCTCCTGAATAGGTAGGATTACTGGAATGAGACACAGAAGACAAACTAATGAGTGATTCAGATGTCTCTGTTTTTACCAGGTTATACCCACTTGACTCAGCTTGATTTTTCAGCTATGTGTCTGGGGGGCAGGGTGGAGGACCCCTGCTGGGATAAATGTCACTGCTAGGGACCCAGCTTCTCAAAGTAGCCCTTTTGGGAAGCCCGTGTGCTTTGTTCCCCTTGCCACACTTAGCACTGTCTCTCTACCCTCTCACTGCCACCCGCTGGTGTTTCATTTCTTTCTTAAGTCCCTTTTCTCTTTTCTTTTCTTGTTTCTCCTGTCTCTGTGTGTGTCTTTGCACAGTGTGTGTTTACTGTCACAAAGGCACATTTTCAGACCCCTACTCCTGTGGTGACGAACACTCTGAGGGTCCCCATGGCAGGACTGGCCTTTGCCCATCATGTGAGTTCATAATGGGTAGAAGGGGAATGATCAGATGGCTTCCTTCTCTTTAAAAAGTGGAAACAGAACAAAGCAGATAGTTATTTAAATGTCCCTAAGTGCTCTGAGGGATTATTTTGGGAGTCAGTAATTGATTTTAACAGGACAGCCACAGGCCAGCAGCCCAGAATAGGGGTATTCATTTGCCCCCCTCCTTCCACTGATGTGAAAAATACATGGAGTTATTTATATCAGATTTTCAAATAAACAAGACTGATATTCTTACTTTTTTTCAATATAAATAGGAATGCTTCTATACCCAGGGGTGATGGAGGGTTTGATTAGAGAAGATGGCCTTCTATTTCAAAGGGACCTCAAGGACAAAGGAGAAAATAGAATGACTTTGGAAAAACTGATGACTTTGGCTCCAAGTTTGACCCTGGGTTGTTCCCTAGGGATCTGCTTGACTCAAAACAGAAGCTGAGCCCCTGGGAACAGGGAAGCAAGGAGCTCCATTGAGGCCTTTGGGAGGCTCCAGATTGGGAATCCCAGTCCCCAAACAAGCAAGTCTCTGATTTCTGATCTGAAAGGGGTCTAAAAAGCCTGGCCCACCTTGTCATACATTCTGCCAGACTCCTTCGCGGTGGGCCTATGGGCTTGGACCCATTCCTTACATTTCTGCAGACCTCCATCATTTGTCACACACTAGGATTGCCTGGTTTTTTCTTGCCTTTCCTCTGCCCCTGTTTTTTTCTTGCTCAGCTCTCAAGCTCTCGCCTTTCCTATCAGCCTGCTGTTCTGGGCCTTGGATCAGCTGACCTGGCTTATCCGGTAGTGTTTGCTGCTGGCTTAAATGCTCCACACCCTCACCAGGTACCTTAAAAAGGGGAGTACCAGGGGCTTTCCAGGGCTGCCTCCCTGCTCTGGAGCAGCTGAGGGACTTCAGATACCAGTAGTGTACTATTTAGAAAAAAGGCTCTTTGGCAGAGGAAGGAACCATCTTCAAAAAGGAAAGATGACTTTCCTGGGGTTTCTCTTCTCTTTGCTTCTCCTTCCTAGTCATCACCGTGCATGTCTTCCAGTACCCACATCCCAGAGCAGAAAGATCCAGGATGTCTGCCCACCTGGCGGTGACACTGTGATGAAACACTCGATAGCAGACACTATCAAGCCAGGTCATGAGGTTTCCCTGTGACCTGACACCAGTGTTGTTCACTGTATCTTTCCATTTCCCCCAAAGCTCATGGTTCCAGGGAAGGAAGGTGGGGTACCCCTTGCTCCCACCCAGCCGACTCACGGCACCCAAGCTGACCAGGAAAGATTGGCAACTCACACACCTTCCGACGCAATCCACTGTGCTGCTACCCCTTCCAGCAGGTGAGTGTGTCCCCGTTTTGGCTCTGCCATTGTCAAAGCCAGTGAGGATGGACTGGGAATGTGGCTTAGTGGTAGAGTATTTACCTAACATACATGAAGCACTGAGTTCAATTCCTCAGTACCACATAAACAGAAAAGCTGGATGTGGCACTGTGGCTCAAATGGTAGAGTACTATCCTAGAGCAAAAGAAGGTCAGGAACAGTGCCCAGGCCCTGAGTTCAAGCCCCAGGACTAGCAAAAAAAAAAAAAAAAAAGGAAAAATATGAAACAAGTTAGGAGCTCCGACACCCTAATACGCGGGATTTGGGCTTGGCATCTGTGCCCCAAATGGAGATCTTAAATCCTTGCAGCTGATATGTAAAGAAGCAGGTCCAGGGCTTTACTATGACTGGAAAGTGGCAAAGAATGAGTATTACAGCCCCTTCAAGATCCTGTGGAAAAGATATTTTTCCTTTTAAAACAAAAATTAAACTGAGTATGATGAATTACACCCATAATCCCAGCACTTGGGAGGATGAACAGTAAGATAATGACCTCAAGGCTAGCCCAGACTACATAATAAGACTGTCTCAAAGAGAGAAAGGAATAAACTATAACATTGTTCTCTCAGACCACTGAAGTGATAACACTGTATGAAATTCAAATGATGAAGACCGTAATTTGGGAGGAAGTAAAAATTCTCACATTTTCATTATCAAAAATCACTTTAGCTGGGTGCAGTGGCTCACGTTAGTAATCCTAGCTACTCAGGAGGCTGACATAGGAGGATAGTGGTTCAAAGCCAACTCTGGCATTGAAGAGTCTGAGATTCTTGTCTCCAATTAACTACTAGAAAACAGGAAGTGGAGCTGTGGCTCCAGGGGTAGGGCAGTAGCCTTGAGCTGTACAGCTCAGGGACAGCGTACAGGCCCAGAGTTCAAGCCCCATGACCCACAAAAAAAAAATCACCTCTTTGGGCCTGGAGGCATGGGTCCATAGTGTAGTCTAGTATGCCTAGTAAGCTCAAGGCCTAGAGTTCAAACCAAAGTACCCTCAACCCAAATGGAAAAAATGACCACTGCCACTTGTGGTATAGTCTTTGCCTAGTATACATAAGGTCTGGTTCCATGCACTGCAAATGAATTAGTGAGTGAGTGAAGGAGTGGATACCTCGGGAGGGCTCATTGATTTTTACCCAAGGTCACCTAGTACAACATGCCACTGTAGCACTGTCTGCAGCCCAACTCCAAAGCTGTGCTCTGAGGCCCTGGGAATGTACTACAGGCTGCCCTGCCTGCATCTCCTCTTTCCTTCTTATAAGAAAATGGGTCCCCCACTCAAATACATCCTAAATGAATATTCTCATTGTAGAAAGGCCTGGTACATTTCTTGTTTCCCACAGTGGAGTGATAACAACAGAATTTCTTGGGGAAACTTTTGTGTGTCATTCATAGGAAGAAATTCCATTCTTGGTTTTTCAAATTTCCATTTTGTCCTTCCTCAAAGGAAAGTATTAGTCATTTTACACTCCCATTTTGAGCCTCACCTCCAGGGTCATGTCTAAAAGTAGCTGAAGACCAAGGACTCTGTGATAGGGGTTCTGAGCTGAAGATTGTGAGAGCTCAGAAGCCCTTCCTTCATGCTGGCCCCCCTGCTATCTGGACTCCAGAGAATACTTTGCATAGTCCTGTTCACCTTGAGCCCATTTTTTTTTAAAGAATTTATTAACATTGATTTTTACATCATATTTCAAATGACATGTTTAACAAAAAGTGTTCAAGAAGGGAATCTCTATACAATCACTGGCACTTAGTTTTTAGAACATAATCAAAATTAGGCTAAGGGTTTGTATATCATAGATACATATTAATTTATGATATAAAACATGTCTATAGAGTCATAGGTTTTTATGTCTATGTAGTTATGATTATATTCCCATTACCATGTCCATAGCATAGGGTATGCAAATATTGAGTCCTTGCTTTTGCACTGCTTGGATCTAATCGCCACATATTAAGGATACCATGCGCCTTTTGTTCCTTTGGTCTTGACTTGTCTCACTCAACATGATTTGCTCTAGATTCATCCACTTCCCTGCAAATGCCATTATTTTATCTTGTTTGTTGGCTATGTAGAATTCCATTGGGTGTGTGTGTATATATATATATATACACACACACCACATTTTCTGTATCCATTCATTTGCAGTAGGGCATCTGGATTGTTTCCATCACCTGGCTATTGTGAATAGTGCAGAGATGAACATAGCTGAGCAGGTGTCCTTATCATATCTTGGATTATGATGTTCAGGGTAGATGCCCAGAAGTGGTATGGTGGGATCGTAGGGAAGATCTATTTTCAGTTCTTTAAGAAACCACACTGCTTTCCAGAGTGGCTGAACTAGTCTGCATTCCCACCAGCAGCGCAGTAGGGTTCCTTTTTCTCCACAACCCCACCAGCAACTGTCATTGTCTGAGTTCAAAATCTTGGCCATTATTGTTGGGGTAAGGTGGTATCTTAGGGTTGTTTTTATTTCCATTTCCTTTATGACCATAGATGATGAACATTTTCTCATATGCTTTTCTGCCATTTTAATCTCTTCTTCTGATAAGTCTCTCTTTAGTTCCCTTGCCCATTTAGTGAATGGTTTGTTGGGTTTGTGGGGGATTAGTTTCTTGAGTTCCCTGTAGATACTGGATATTAAGCATTTGTCAGATGTATTTTTTTTTTTTGCCAGTCCTGGGCTTGAGCTCAGGGCCTGAGCACTGTCCTTGGACTTTCTCAAGGCTAGAGCTCTACCACTTGAGCCTCAGCACCACTTCGGGCTTTTTTCTTTTTCTATATGTGGTACCAAGGAATCGAACCCGGGTCTTCATGCATGCTAGGCAAGCACTTTAACCACTAGGCCAAACTCCTGGCCCTGTCAGATGTATTATTGGTAAATATCTTTTCCCATTTGGTTGGCTGTTTGAGTCCATTTTTTGACCAGAGGCTAGAGCCTTCTGTGACTGCTGGGTGGCAGCCAGTGGAAGCCCCATTTCTCCTTCCAAGAGTCCCTGTGTTATGCAGGACTCAGCATCAGTCCAGAAGGGATTATTGAGATGGGGTGTGCGTGCGCATGTGTGTGTGTGTGTGTGTGTGTGTGTGTGTAACATGAGCATGAATGCAGAAACTTGGACGCAGGCAATTCACCAAGAGTGGAGAGAGCTCTGGCTGGCTAAGTCCTCAAATGTAAGACTCTTGACTTTAAATGGAAACTTAATGTTGCACTAATAAAATATAAGTCTTCTTGTTTAGAACAAGAAGAAAATCTAGGGCTGGGAGTTTGGCCTAGTGGAAGAGTGCTTGCCTCATATGCGGGAAGGCCCGGGTTCTATTCCTCTGTACCACATACATAGAAAAAAACCTGAAGTGGTGCTGAGGCTCAAGTGGTAGAGCTCTAGCCTTGAAAGTCCAAGGACAGTGCTCAGGTCCTGAGGCCCAAGACTGTAATTAATACTAAACTGGCAGTTTATGGGAGTTGCTGGCCCGGGTCTGGCTGTTTTGTGCCTGCTAAGCAATGTCTGGAACTGGTGTTTCAGATCAGCTTTTATAAGTTCACACAATTACAACGAGACATTTCATTCATGTGCATAAGTTTTTGTTGTTCCAGCAAGTATAGTCTGCTGTGAGCTCATGGAGGCAGAGGACACTGGTAGCAGCCAATCTACATGGTATTGTGTCCTACTTGGGTAGTAGGACCTGAGGACTGCTCAGGCCAGAGTGCTATAACAAGGTGTACTTGGCTGGGCATGGTGGCTCATACCAGGCTCACACCTGTAATCCTAGCTACTCAGGAGGCTGAGATCTGAAGATCAAGATTCAAAACTAGCCCTGGCACAAAAGAATCTGAGACTCTTATCTCCAGTTAACCTCTAGAAGACGGGAAGTGGGCTTGGCTCAAGGGCAGGGCGATAGCCTTGAGCTGAAGAGCTCAGGGACAGCATCCATGCCCCCATGCGGGGGGGGGGGGGGGGGAGGGCGGGAAAAAGGGTGGACTTGATGGAGAAACCACATCATTGTGCTGTGGCTTAAAAATGAGCTCTCATTTTCCCCTTCTTCTCTAGTGAGGATGCTGAAACTGTATCCAACAGCAGTGAGGGACGGGCCTCCCCACACGATGTCCTTGAGACCATCTTTGCCCGAAAAGTGGGAGCCTTTGTCAACAAACCCATCAACCAGGTGACTCTTGCCACTGCCACATGCAAGAATGTGTCCTTAGAGTAAAGTCCTATGGATAGCATCTTATAGAACTACTGAAAATGCTTGCAGAAATATGTGTGGTATGTGTTTGAGATAGGTAGGTAGGTACGGGAAGTTTTACTGTGAAGAAAACTTGTTTTTTTTGCCATCCTGGCGGCTTAAACTCAGGGCTGGGCACTGTCCTTGGGCTTTTTAAGGCTAGCCCTCTACTACTTGAGTCACAGCACCACTTCTGACCTTTTCTGTGTATGTGGTACTGAGGAATGGAACCCAGGGCTTTGTGCATTGCATACTAGACAAGAACTCTACCACTAGCCACCACTCCTGGCCTGACTAAAAACTTTTGTTCACCCTGGAGACAGGCTGGACATTGGTTCACAAATTGCCATTACTTCAGCCTTACTTTGGAATAGGAGGATCCTCCACCATAGGTCCAGTGGCACACATTATTCCATCATTGCTGTGGCTTAAACTTCCGCAGCTGAATTCTCAATGTTCTCTTCTGTGGGCTTATGTGACAGGGGACAGGGAAGCAAGGAGGCTGTGGGGACAGAGTGTTCAGCGGAGGTGCTAGAACCTCTGGCTTCAGACAGCCTGTTAGCATATGAGCTGGGTGAAGGGGCTGGCACAAATGCTTCTCTCCTCTCTTCAGGTGACTCTCACAAGTTTGGACATACCTTTTGCCATGTTTGCTCCCAAGAATTTGGAGCTGGAGGATGCCGATCCTATGGTGAGCCTACCTGTGACTGGCAGTTTCCAGTACATGGTGCAGTAGTTGCAATGGTTGGGCCTCCACAGAATGCAAGCTAAGCCCCTTGGCTTCTGCATTTACAGCCAGCATTAAGTTCCTTAAACAAATCTCAGTTGGCTCATAGTAGGGGTCAGTTTCACAGACTCAGCTCTAACTCTGCCTTATTCTGAACCAGGTGAATCCTCCCGAGTCCCCAGAGACAGCCTCTCCTCTCCACGGCAGCCTGCACTCCAATGGCTCCAGTGGAGGCAGCAGTGGCAATGCGCATGATGACTTTGTGATGATTGACTTCGTAAGTGGCCATCCCTCCCTTGACCTGTGCTGTTCCAGGGCAGACAATACTCTGCGCATTTATTGCATTTGAACAAGATTTCTCCCAGGGATTAGGAAGGATGGGATGGGGCTGTGGATGTCTGGGGGCAGTGACTGAAGGCCTGTGAGTAATATGGCAAATCTGGAAAAGCTTTTCTTAGTTCACAGCTTATCTCCTCTGATTTTTCTTGGTAGACAAAGGCAAGCTAGTTCAAATCTGTGTGTGTGTGTGTGTGTGTGTGTGTGTGTGTGTGTGTGTGTGTGTGTGTGTGCATGTGTACGTGTGTATGTGTGTACATACATACACTTTTGTTTTGTTTTGAAGAAACCTGCTTTTTCTAAAGATGACATTCTTCCAATGGACTTGGGGACTTTCTATCGTGAATTTCAGAACCCCCCTCAGCTGAGCAGCCTTTCCATTGATCTCGGAGCCCAATCCATGGCTGAGGATTTGGTATGGAATCCCTCTCCACCCCCCACCCTACCCCTGACCTCACTGATGGTCATTTCTGTGCTGTAGACCTAGAACTTGCTTCCTGTTCTCCCTATCCTCTTGCCTCCATTGTCCTTGTTTCCCCTTAGAACAGAATCTTCAGATATACCAGTGGGACCAGTCCAGTCGTTATCTTGGATTCGCTTGAGCTCAGGTTTCCTTTGCACTGCATCCTTACTCACACTGTGACTACCTGTCTTCTGCCAGGCAGACTGGTGCAGGGCAGGCTAATGTCTCACAGCTGGTTTTTTCTGCTTCTTTTTTCTACTGTCCCCCCAGCCTCAGTTGGCCTGTGTGGAGGTGCTGCTGCCAGGCCTTTAACAGACCTACCACATCAGTCTTGGGACTACAATGGCTACTTTGTCTCTATTCTTCCAGGGCATTTTATGCCTACAAAGGGCATGAAAAAGCTTTCTTAAACTTGTTTTGATCCATGGGGCTCTGAACTTGCAGTTTCATCCTACTGTTGGTCTGATCTGGTACCAACTGAAACAGTTGGTGTTTAATTTTGCAAAGTCTTAGCCTGTTTTACCTTTATGGAGGGTGTGACCCTACCGCCCCCCAAATCCCTGAGGACATATCCCCTCCCCCATCCCAATCGCCTCTTTACCTTCTGCTTATCCAGCTAGCACTGCTTAGCAACACTTTTTGTCTTATCTCTTTCTCGGTGTCTGGGACCGCCTGGTGCCTCTCCTGGGCCTGTCTGTGTAAGCCCTGCTCTTCTCCCTGTGCAGGATTCACTACCAGAGAGGCTAGCTGTGCATGAGAAGAA
Organism: Megascapheus bottae; assembly: GCF_031878675.1. Taxonomy (NCBI): domain Eukaryota; kingdom Metazoa; phylum Chordata; class Mammalia; order Rodentia; family Geomyidae; genus Megascapheus; species Megascapheus bottae. Next base: position 12,868,995 of record NC_143524.1, on the reverse strand, counting down.
TGTTCGTGAATTTGATGCCTTTGTAGAAACCCTACAGTAAAAAATGTCCTGAGTACCAGCAGCGTTCCTGTGGTCCCAAGGGGCAGAGAGCCTCTCCCTCCTCATTTGCTCCCTACCCTCCTGCTGATCCCAGCCAGATGGAGCGCAGAATGGTTCCCCATGGTGACCCAGAAGTCTCCACTCTTGGACCTTCCCGAGACTCGATGGTGGCCATGAAGCATGGTAACTGCCAGTGGAAGGGCTTGCCTTCTGGCCTTGCAGCTGAAGACACCTGGTTTAATGAAAAAGCCTCAGCAGGGCCACGTATGTTGCACCTGTCATCATCACCAGCTTCACAGCAGATGTCACCTACTTCCTGTTGCTCCAGCCTCCTGCCTGGATCTGTCCTGAAGCAGCTGATCGCCTGCCTGCTTGCCCGCTCTTACCATCAACCATTTGACATTCCAGCTGGTGGCCCAGAGGCTGGAACAAGGCACAAACAGGAAGGAGACCATGCTAGGAAGGAGGAGGGTTCTATAGGCTCTCTAGGTCATTTGCACGCGCGCTCGCACGCGCTCTCTCTCCCTCCCCCCCTCTCTCCCTCCCCCCCCAGGAAGAAGGAGGGTCCTATAGGCTCTCTAGGTTTCTCCCCTCCCCCTCTCCTTCCTTCCCCCTCCCCCCCTCCCTTTTTTCCTTCCCCTCTCCCTTCCCCCATTACCCACTTCACATTTACTTTTGACAAAATGACAGGCCGGCCTGCCTACCTGTCAAGAATGATACAAACTCTAAAGTCCACCACCCCTCTGGGAGGTTGTGCTGTCCCTAGCCAAAAGTCTGAGCTGCCCGGGTGGCTGCAGGTACTCAGCCCCTCAGTTCCATGTTAAGACCCCAAATTCTATGTCTCCAGGATTCTATTACTGAAAGCCACAGCAAGAATCCCCCTTCCCCTCCCTCCACATTGCTGCTCCTTGGTTAGAGGACATGATAAATATTTATTACTTTCAGAAAAATCAGATATTTTATAGAGAAAATACGCTTGAGGTTAGGTATTTCACTCGGGGAAGGCTCAGGGCCTCTTCCTGGGACAGAGGCCTCCTGTGGAGGTTCCTCAGGGATCTGGGTGCTGTCTGGGGATCTTCCTCGCCATTGCACTGAAGGTGAGATCCAGTAAAAGGGCTGGCAAGGGCCAAGTAATCCTCCTCACACTGCATCAAGCTGACAGCAGGCTTTCCCTTGCACACCTGCGGACTCCTGGTGAGCATTGTCCGTTGCCCTCAGTCTCAGCAGCCTCCATTCTGGCAGCCAGGAAGTCTTGGGGTGCTAAATGTGATGCCTCCTCAGAGTCACATATATGCCATGCCCAAGTGGCACTCTGTGTGCCCTTGCTTCCTGAGTATTTGCTCCTGATACTTAGGGCTGGACTGTGGAGCTTATCCTCCACCTACCTGGGCCAGGTCACCACCTCTCTTTAGTTCCAAGGTTTGTAATACACTGCTCTGGGTTATGAGCTGGATTATGGTTCCCTATTGAGAAACCAAAGCTGGGAATGTGATTGACTTAACCTTTCAGGTATTATTACTTGAGTAAGTCAAGTGCCTCACCATCTGCCCTCTCCAACCTGACTGGCAGCTGGGCAAGAAGAACTAGCCTGCCCCGTTCCTCCTGGCCCCTGGGTACTTATGGCAGCAGCTGTTGCTTGGTGGAGCAGGTGCCTCTCAATTGCTTGTTCCTGAACTGCATGTAAAGCTGTTTCCACCTGCAAGGTGACTTGTGAACGCCCAACTATGCTCTGGAGGGGAGCCCTGTGCATGACTCTGCTGCTAGCAGTGGTGATCAACCAGCCCACCTGTCTCTGGGCCAGGACACATGGCCTGCTGAACTGATCAGATTTGTTCCCTGGACCAGTAATGAGGAGGAAGGGCCTAGTAAGTCTCAGCTGCTGGGCTTTCAGACCTTTCAGGCCTGGTGCCACTGGCCAAGTCAATCTTTGATGCCCTTGCTGTAAGCCTCTGCAGGCTGCAGTCTTTCTCCCAAGACTCCACTCAGGAAGAGGCTGAAACCTGACTGAGCCTGCCAGAAGCAAGGCAACCAGTATGGTGGCCCTTGCCCCTCAGCCCCACACAATGGAAGGAATGAGCTCTAGACTGACTCCTGAGCCCCCTGGGCACAGACTGGGACCAGTCATCTGCTTGTGGGTGGCAAAGGCTCTCCTCCAATGTACTCTATCTGAGCTACACTTTAAAAATGTATCCAAGAGATTTCCAATAAAATTTTTTCTGTACTTTACAACTTCCGCAAATTGCCTCCCCCTCTCTGCAGGTCTGGATCATTATCCAGCTCCATGAAAAAGGAAACTTGGGTGCTTTTTGGAGTGCAGAAAGGCCTTGGGGCTTGACTACTGACCACTGATAGCCTTGGGTTGGTCAGGAAGCAGGTTTGGGTCACCATTAGGGTCCATGAAAAAGGAAATGTGGGGGCTTTTGGAGTGCAGAAAAGACTTGGGGCTTGACTGCTGGACACTGATAGCCTTGGGTTGGTCAGGAAGGTTCTAGAGAGCCTCATTTTCTTCATACATGGCATGGTCATGCATTTGAATATTCAATAAGATGGTACATATGAGGTAACAAAATGTGAGAGGTCGACCATTGTCAGCTCTATTCCCCTTACACAATGTGCTCACTACCAGGCTTGCAAGAAATGGTCCTAGTTAAAGTGCCAGTGGCACACTGCTGATCTAGTGTGGCCAAACAAACAGGGAAAGAAGAAAGTGAGTTGAGATGGCAGGAAGTCAGGGGCTTGCAAAGTTCATTTTGCTGCCTTGGGAATTTGGAGAGCTAGGAAAGGTGGAAGACCCTGCAGGGATAGGCCTTCCTGGCCCATCAGCTGCAGACACCTCTACCCTAGCAAAAGCTAGCCTTGCCTCCTGGTCTGTGCCTCATTTGTGGTGGTGATAGGAGCCGAAGGTAGAGCCAGTATGCCTCAAATGCACATTGGTACTGATCACTCTACTTGACCAGAACCACACAACTGCTGTCTGGGTTGTCCCCTACTCTGTTACATGCTGAAGTCAAGATCCAGGACAAAAGACAATCAGAAAACTAAAAATTCTGACCAAACCTTGGCCTGAAGGGAATGGAGCTAAGTTCACTCTTGTCTTTCAGGGCTTTTGGTTCCCCTGGCTGGACAGCTGCCTCAAACCCTAGATCAGAAATGGTGGGCTGTCCCAAATGACCCTCACCTCTTTTATGAGTCACCCAGAAGTACAGTGTGCTCAGTTTTCTCTGCTTCACCCGAGACCTGCTACTGCCAAGGCTTTGGTGAACTGACACTCAAAGAACTCAGTAGACCATGCTGCAAATTGAATTGAGTACACAGCTCCCCACTTCTCTGGCTCCCCTCCCTTTTCCCCATGCAATGGCTTTGATGCTCCACTCACCCAGTTTGCAGAGCTAGTGAGGAGAGGAGATTGCTAATGTCTTTTGTGTCGAGGTTCCTGGCTGCAGGCCATAGTTGTACAGTGAAGACTCCTGGCACTCAGGCGCAGGGTTTATAACCACCATCTTAAACCTGGCCTGAACCTGTGCTGTAGCTGAGCTGCCCCAGCCCAAGCCAGCAAGACGAAGAAGCGTCTCTGGAGCCACTAGAGCTTCCTAACTGCAATAGACAGGAAACATCTCAAAATTAACTGGACAACTGCCAAGTGAGATTCTGCTCTCTTACCCTCCAGTGACAATTAAAAAAAAAAAAAAAAAAAAAAAAAAGGTCATCTTTTCCCCGACTTGCCTCTGTGCTGGGGGGTAGAGGGAGTGGATCCAGAGCCTTAGAAATACTTAGCAGGCTTTCTACCATTGAGCTAGAGCTTCAACCCGAAATTTACCATCTAAATCTATAAAGCACAATCTGCTTAAAATAAGGAACATCAGTCATGAGTGATATAACAAGCTAAGAAAGTGTGAGCCCCCTAGTTAAAGCCCTAGTTGGGGGGGTGGGGGAAGGGGAGTGGAAAGTAAATGTTAACACTCGCAAGCTGCCCTGGACTACTCACAAGTGAGCAAGATAAGGAAGGAGGCAGATAATTTGTGGAAGAGAACTTCCTGAGGCACCCACCTCTGATTTCACAAGCACACCACACCCACCATTCCATTCTCAAGCTTCAACTTAGCAGAAGAGCCATTTTCCCTTCATTTTTTTATTGAAATACAAAAAATGCGAATGGTGAAATACATGATTGGTGCCAAGGAAATTATTAAATGTGAATGTGAACACTTGATTCACAGTACAAATGCCCCGGGTACAGACCCAAGGGGCAAAAGACAGGAGAGACAAAAGAAACCCAAAAGACTCCCCAAGTGACTGGGGTTGAGAGCATGGCTCTTTAGTATACAGAGGGAAAAAGCAGAGCAACCTAGTTAGGGCCAGGCAAGAAACATAGGGACTGACAACCAGGAGCAGCTCTAGGCCCCAGCACAACTCCTGAGGAGCCCAGGGAGGTTGGGCCCAGTACCACCTGGGGGTAAGTCACTGGGGATTCCCATACTACAGGATATGGAGCTGTCCGGCCTGGTGGTGGCGATGGCAGCAGGGTCACTGTAGGTACCTTCCCTGTTACAGGGCACAAAGCTACAGGAAGAGGGTCCCCAGGGCTCATAAAGAAGTAGATGAGGGATATCAAATCACCATGGAGGTTTAGGTTTTCTGAAAGATAATGGGGCCCTGGAGTCCCATTTCTCACTTGGGGTGGTTGCCAGAACCTACCTTGTGGGATTGATCTAGCATCAAGATCTCCACCCACTCCTGTGGGTCTTCTGATCCTCTGCTTTTCTAAGAATTCCCAGGCTGGAGGAGGGAGCCACTGGAGATCCAGAGGCATAACAACTAGGACCAGTGCAATGCCACATCTATGTCAAAGATGTGTGCATGCAAGAACACAGGCAAGGCATGGGGCTGAGCCCACTTGTCCCTGACCCTACCTGACACACCAATTCTCCCCAGGCGTGATGGCCCCTATTTCAGTGGATGGGATTCTAAGTTCTCTCACCCAAGGCAGAACTAGGATAGGACATGCTGGAGCAGTACCATTTGGCAAAGGCAGAAATCGGAAGCTGACTCCACCCTGTCATTCCTTTGTTTTGGAATTATCCAAGGTTGAGCCATTATCAAGGAGGAACGGTGCAGGGACTTACATCCAGATGAATTCCCAGTAGGACTTTAAAAAGCAGGGCAACTGATCCAGACAGGGAGACACCTCGACATCACCAGGCCAAGCCAAGAAGGAGTGGGCCAGCCCCAGCTACCAGCACAGCCGGCAGTGATTTACTCCCCATGGTTACCAGGGAAACAGACACAAGTAAAAGCAGGAAAAGGATTACTACGGCTGACTCCTCCAGCACGAAAAGCCAAGTCCAGTTCTGCAGAGCTCAGCTGCAGCTAGGCTTCCAGAGAGGCAGTGAGAAGTATAAGGCGAAGAAAATGTCTGACAATAACAGCAAGGCCTCCAGGGCCAGTGAGGAGGGCTGGACAGAGTGGGTGGGAGGAGCTGCCTGGTTGGCTGACTCCAACTTCCATCAAGGGTTTCACTGCCCCTTCCTGGACAGGGGTCCCAGGGTCCTATGAGGCTGATGCCAGGAGAAAGAGTCCGAACTGGGACTACCAGGGAAGGGGCAGTGGGCAGAGGCTGGGTTCAGAGCTCCCTGGCATCAGGGCTGGGGAACAGCTCCCCTTGATGATCCAGGAGGAACTTGGTGAAAGTGTTGATGGGATTAATGGCCTTAAGGGTGATGGCAGCATCCTTGGCCCACAGCAGGTTTGGGCCAAAGACAACAGCCAGGTTAGTGTTGGTCATCTTGTTCTGGTCACTGTGGGCAGAGATCTGTGGAGGGCACAGGGGTAGAGGCATGAGTAGGAAGTCCAGCCTCTGCCTCCGACTCCTGACAACCCCATCTGCAGCAGCCAGGGAAGACAGTTTCTACTCCCTCTCCCTTCACCCCCACGTGGGCAGTGGAGGTAGGGTCTCACCTGTACCAGGAAAGAAGTCAGGAAACGAAGCACCTGGTAGTTCTCCACTGGCAGCGTCCGGAGAACCTGTAGGGTTACCTCCACTCTCTGGCTCTCATCAATGTCTATGAGGAATGAGGCCCAGGTTACCAGGGTCTGGGATTGCTCAGGAAGCCATAACTCAAGGCAGTGGGGATACCCAGGCCCACAAGCTTATAGGCCATGGTGAATGAATGGACTGATGGAAAAAATCACACCCACCTCTAACTTCACTCCTGGACCAGACACTGGAGGAAGAGGGAAGAACTTACTGAGAAAGCCCACAACATGAGGGTAGAGGTCAAAAGTTAGCAAGGGCTCAGGAAGCTCCCGGAGGAAGGTCTTGAGGATGACTGCTGGCAGGTGCAGCTCATTGTACTGGTTGAAGTCTACTGTGAGTCCTGAGGAGATCGAGGTAGCAGGACCCACATAAGACAGCAGCCCTGAGGCCAGGCACGCCCCATTTCCTAACTTTGCTTCAGTCCCTGCTTCCTGAGGAGCTCCACTTTTGCACCTGTTCCCCACCCTGCTCTCCGGTGACTGGGGATGGCCGGCAGAGTGGAACCCTGGGCACACATTCGTCATTCCTCGCCTCTCAATGAACTTTAACTCTGGGCCCAGAACCTGAAGGTAGGGCAGCAGGCCTGGGACAGCCAAGCACAAGTGGGTCCTATGGAGTGACATCAAAAGCCACAGAAGGGCCGGGAGTTTGGCCTAGTGGTTAAAGTGCTTGCCTAGCATGCATGAAGACCCGGGTTCGATTCCTTGGTACCACATACATAGAAAAAAGCCAGAAGTGGTGCTGAGGCTTAAGTGGCAGAGCTCTAGCCTTGAGAAAGTCCAAGGACCCTGAGCTCAAGCCCAGGACTGGCAAAAAAAAAAAAAAAAAAAAGCCACAGAAGCCTCTGATAGGAAGAGAAGCTGGGACCTTATCTGCAGAGCAGCAGAATTCAAAGAAGTCCTCCAATGGTGATTCTATGCCTCCGACCTTCCCAATGGCCTGCGCTCCCTCTCTCCCACCCTCTCTCTCGGCTCAGTGGGCCTAGCACATCTCTAGACCACTCACCCATGTTGTACTTCTGCTGTACTTCCCGGACAACTTGGGTATTCGCTGACCTCCGGAAAATGCCCTCTGTGGTCAGAGCTGAGAAGAAAATGGGGCCCAGTAAGTCTCAGAGTTCTCAGAGCAGCAATAGCTTCTTAGCTCACTCTATTTTGGGGTTCCCAAATGAGGGAGGCCAGCTCCCAGCCCTGCCCAGAGCTCCCCAGGGCAGCTGGAGGTTGGGGGTCTCCTGGTTTCATGGCTGTGGCACTCACCATGAGCCTGCAAGTAGGCAACGGTCTCCCTGAGCACAATTGGAATGGGCTCTTGCTCAGGGTTCTTCTCCTGGAGTCTGTGGGAACCAACGCAGGGAGCTAGGTCTGCCACCCAGCCCAGCCGGGCCCTGCAGCCCCTGCACCCCAGTTCTGCCCACCCTTCTCATACTCACTGCTGCAATGAGACACCAAACTGCTGGTTGGGCAAGGGGGGGCGTGGTGGCATGGGTTTGGGGGCTGTGGCAGGACTCTTCTGGGTGGATTTGAGGAAGTCATCGTACCTGGGGAGGTGGAGGATGAGGATCAAGGCTTCTGGCTGTGTAGTCTCGCTGACCAACATTACTGCAATCCAACCTCATGCTCCGCTCAAGAAAATGCACGGAGCTTACAAATGGCAAAGGCTGATTTGATGTTTTGTTTTGCTGGTTCTGGGACCTGAACTCTGGGCCTGGTTGCTGCCCCTGAGTGTCTTTTGCTTAAGGCTAGTGTTCTACCACTTCAGCCACAGTGCTACTCTCAGCTTTTTCTGAGGGTTTTTGTTTGTTTTTTCCCCCACTGGAGATAGGGTCTCCCAGACTTTCCTCCTCAGGCTGGCTTTGAACTGCAGACCTCAGATCTCAGCCTTCTGATTAGCTATGATTACAAGAGTAAATCTCCTGGGCCTGGCCAAAGGTTGGTTTTTATTAGGCTCTAACCCACCCATATCTGGCTACCAAATCATGACACTATCTTTCTTCTCTAACCAGAGATCACAGAGCCAGCTTATCTTGCCACCCTCATAGCCAGAACACACAGAACATACACCCAGAGGGCACATGAAGTCCCTGCCCACCAGCGTCCCCCTTGCCACCCCGTTCTCACTTGAGCACTTGGCGAGGGATCCCCAGTTGCTCCAGCTTCACGTGCTCACTCAGCTCACTCAAGTAATTCACATAGAAGATCTTCCGCCCAAACTTGAAGCTGCCCAATGGAAGAAAGAGCCTGGCTCAGACTAGTTACCTGTGAGCTACTTCTCTTCCCTTAGTCCTCCCAGTTCCGACCATGGGGCTTACCCCTAGCTGGTCACTGGGGCATCTGCTCACAGGACAAAGGGACACAAAGGGAGAGCAGCCGGAGGGGTCTGCTCACCTAATCAGTGGCTTGAAGAGGATGAGCAAGGTTTTGATGAACATGGTCGGGTGCACAATGTACAGGGCCTTGATGTTCTTCTTGTACCTGTGTGGTCCGATAGGAAATTTGTGAGTGAGTGGAGTAAGAGGCACAGGCTGGTTCTTGGTTTTATTTTTCCAGATAAGATTTTGCTGTGTACCGCAGGGGACCCTCAGACTCATGCCTCAGATTCCTGAATGCTGGGATTACGGGACTGGTTCTTAAAGGGTAATTTGATTTGATCCATCATGGCAGATGCATGAAGTAAGTACCACTGTTGTCTCCACTTAACAGATTAGGAAACAGGAGGCTCAAAAAGGTCAAGTAACATGAAAGGTCACAGAGCAAGTTGGTAAACAGAAATTTAAACCCAAGCACTCTTTTTTTTTTTTTTTTTGCCAGTCCTGGTCTTGTACTCAGGGCCAGGGCACGGTCCTTGGGCTTTCTCTAGGCTAGTGCTCTACCACTTGAGTCACAGCACCACTTTCAGCTTTTTCTGTATATGAGGTACCAAGGAATTGAATCCAGGGCTGCATGCAGGCAAGGCAAGCATTCTACCACGAGGCCACGCTCCCAGCCCTCTGACTTCCAATTCTTATTTACATAGTTGGGATTTATTCTTGAGCCGACAGCTCAGAGCTACCTCTTAGCCCACAAGCCCACTACTATGTGCAAACTCACTTGCGGTCAAACTCTCGGTAAGCGTCCCGCAGCCAGCTGAGGGATGGCTTGTTGTCACTGGTTAAGCCATGGTGCAGGTAGAGCAGTGTGTAGTCACTTTCCACATACTGGTCGAGTGTGTGCTTCAGGTACCTTCAAGAGAAAAGCCTTGGGCTGGGATGTAGCTCACTAAGAGCATTTACTCTACCATGCCTGGACCCTGAAATCAATCCCAGCATTATGAAGGGGAAAAAAAAGGAAAGCCCTGCTCATATCTATATTGGGTACAGTATGGGAATTAAGGCAGACATGGGGGCTAGGAACGTGCCTCAAGTAGTAAAGTGCTAGTCTTGAGCAAAAAGACGCTCAGGGACAGTGCCCAGGCCCAGAGTTCAAGCCCCACTCATACCACACTCCATTCCAGACAAGCCCTTCCCTTCTTTGTTCTGGTTGTATAATCTGTATAATCACCAGAGATCATCCCTAGGCCTAGTGGAAGAATAAAAATCACAGCTCTCATTTCTGAGCACTGACCTCTAAACTGGGTCCTCTGGCCTACCTGCAGGCAAGGGGTGACATTTTTTTTCCCAGAATTACCTCAGTCATTTAGCATTTAGTGCCTTTCAAGGGCTTCGAATACATGAGCTCATTCCTTCCCTATTTTATGAATGAGAGCCTAGAGTAGAGAAGTCAGATATCTGTTCCAGGTAACATGGCTACGGTAGTACTTTGAGGTGAAGTGTCCAGTGTCCAAGGCTGTGTTTCAGACCCAGGGACAGAGTTCACATATGTGAGCTCTGGTGCAAACTGTAAAACGTCAGGCTCAGGGAGTGGTTGGGGGGGGCCAGGTCACCTGCTCCAACCACTAGAGGACCAGAGAGCAACATCTCCTCAGGTTCCCTGTGCCAATGACAGTACCACAAACACAGGAGACATGGAGCTCACTGAGAAGTATGAAAGAAATGGACAGAGATTAGAGAAAAAGAAGGGGGTCCAGGGTAAAGCCCCTTTGCAGGTGGTCCAAGCAGCTCCCAGGCTGCCTCTCCAGGTTGTACCACTCCAGACTAGGCAGGCCCAAATGCTAAGGACATGCCAAAGGAAATGGGAGAAGGGAAAATTCCTGAGAAATGAGAATTTGACTACGTGTCCAGTTCTATAATCTAACCTAGAGAGAGGTACCTAAAATTGGTCCCCCGGGTGATGGGCTGGGCCAAGGCAGACAGCCAGCCAAGAGACATGGCTAATGCTGGGTTATTATTGATTCCAATCATCATTAGCTACAATAACTTAACTCTGTACCCACATCAAACACTTTGTTATTTAAAAAAGCTGACACATAAAAAGATGGCATTTTGCAGCTATGAAAATAGCAAAGAAGCTGGTGTCAGTGGCTGACGCCTGTAATCCTATCTACTCAGGAGACTGAGATGTGAGGATTGAGGTTTAAAGCCAGCTCAGGCACTGAAGTCCATGAGACTCTTATCTCCAATTAACCACCAGAAAACTGGAAGTGGCGCTGCCGCTCAAGTAATAGAACACTAGTCTTGAGCTGAAAAGCTCAAGGACAACGCCTAGGCCCTACGACTGACAAAATAAAAAAAGAAGATAACGACTGTAATGAAAATAGACATTTTTTTGCCAGTCTTTTTTTTCCCTTTTTTGTGGGTCATGGGGCTTGAACTAGGACTGGGTGCTGTCCCTGAGGTCTTCAGCTCAAGGCTACCACCCTACCCTCAAGCCAAGTCCCACTTCCAGTTTTCTAGAGGTTAATTGTAGAGTCTCAGGTCCTTTTGTGTCGGGGCTGGCTTTGAACCTTGATCTTCAGATCTCAGCCTCTTGAGTAGCTAGGATTATAGGCATGAGCCACTGCGCCCAGCCCCAAAATAGACGTTCTTATAACATCATCTATTAACGGATTTTTGTTTGGTTTTGCTTTTTAGTCCAGTCTTGGGGCTTGAACTCGGGGACTAGGTATTAACCCAGAGCTATTCTGCTCAAGGCTAGCTAGTGCTTTACCACTTGAGCTAGAGTTTCACTTCTGGCTTTTTTAGTGGTTAACTGGAGATCAGGAGGCAGAGATCTAAGGGTCACAGTTCAAAGCCAGCAGGCAGGAAAGTCCATGAGACTCTTATCTGTAATAGCCACCAGAAAAGAGGAAGTGGTATAGTGGCTCAAAGTGGTAGAACACTAACCTTAAGAGCAAAAGCTCAGGAACAGCACCCAGACTGAATTCCAGCCCAATGACAAAAAAATAAATCTCATAAACGTTGCCTAGGTTGGCTTCAAATCACAGTTTTCAGTTTTCAGCCTTCTGAGTGGCTAGGATTACAGATGTGAGCCATCAGCACTTGGCTAATGAATACCTGATAAAAGCAATAAAGTGATGTTTATCAGAAGCTAAAAAAAAACCTGTTCATGCTCTTTGATCCAGAAATTTTGTCCAGAAATTTTTCCTAAGGAGACAGAGACGAACAGAAACATTTTTGTAGAAGACTGTTGACTCCAGACTTTTATGATGGAAAAATGCTAACTGCCCAATGTCAGGGAACTGGTTAAAGAAGTCATGGGATGTCTATAAATAGAACATCTCAAAGGATGTTTCTGAAGACAGGACTAATCTGTAAAGTCAGATGTCAGAACAGTGGTAACCCACTGAGGTAGAAAGGAAGAGTAAAGGGCAGTTTGTGGGTGTGTTCAGGTTTTTTATTTGTATTTTGGAAACAGGTTTGCTCTGTAGCCCAGTCTGACCTAAATTTGTGATCGTCCTGCTTCTGTCTTCTCATGACTAGGATTATAGGCAGTAGTGCCATGCCTGGAAGTTTTTCTTTTCTTTTCTCTCTCTCTCTCTCTTTTTTTTTTTTTTTGTTTTTTAGGTCTGAGTCCAGAACTCAAACTCAGTACGCAATGTTTTTGCTCACTGGCTAGTGATCTACAAACAGAACCAGACCTCCAACCCCAACACTAGAAATTTTTCTTTTTAATTGTTATTTTAAAGGTGATATACAGAGGGTTTACAGTTACATAATTCAGGTAACTAGTAATTTCTTTTTCAACAGTGTTACGTCTCATCTCATTTTCTCCCAGTTTTTCCTTCCTGACCTCCCTCCCACACAAATTATACAGTTCATTCTCAATGCAGTGTCTACTGAGCTCACCTTTTGTCCTACCATTTTAGTGTTCCCCTTTACCCTTCCCACAACAGATAAACTTATTTTTTTTTTTTCCAGTCCTGGGCTTGAGCTCAGGGCCTGAGCACTGTCCTTGGACTTTCTCAAGGCTAGAGCTCTACCACTTGAGCCTCAGCACCACTTCCGGCTTTTTTCTATGTATGTGGTACCGAGGAATCGAACCTGGGTCTTCATGCATGCTAGGCAAGCACTTTAACCACTAGGCCAAACTCCCGGCCCAACAGATAAACTTATATATGAGACAAAAGGTACAGAAAACAAAAACAGTGACAAAGGAGAAAAAAAAAAAACCAACTTCATTTTCATTTCAAAACACATCATTTTATATGATCATATACATTGATCCCTTCTGATCCTCTCCTAAGAAGATCCTCCAAGAGGTGCACTGTGTGAATGTCTCAAGTCCTATATAATTCATCATGTCTAAGTGTATATATATAACCATCTATTGTATTTACTTATAAATTTATAGGCACATTCTAGTTACACCAAATAAGGGAAACCATGCCACCTATGTTTCTTTGAGTCTGCCTTACTTCCCTTAATGTAATTTTTTTCCCATTTTTTTTCTTTTCTTTCTTTCTTTTTTTTTTTTTGGTTGGTCATGGGATTTAAACTCTGGGCCTGGGTGCTGTCCCTGAACTCTTCAGCTCAAGGCTACTGCCCTACCCCTTGAGCCACAGTGCCAGGAAGGTTTTCTGGTCATTAATTGGAGATGAGTCACTCAGGGCCGGGAGTTTGGCCTAGTAGTAGAGTGCTTGCCTAGCATGCACAAAGGCTCAGGTTCGATTCCTCGGTACCACATACACAGGAAAAAAGCCAGAATTGGTGCTATGGCTCAAGTGGTAGAGCTCTAACCTTGAGGAAACCCAAAAACAGTGCTCAGGCCCTGGGGCCAAGTCCAAGACTGAAAAAAAAAATTTTTTTGCAAAAGAAAGAAGTTTCACAGGGCCGGGAGTTTGGCCTAGTGGTTAAAGTGCTTGCCTAGCATGCACGAAGACCCGGGTTCGATTCCTCGGTACCACATACATAGAAAAAAGCCAGAAGTGGTGCTGAGGCTCAAGTGGTAGAGCTCTAGCCTTGAGAAAGTCCAAGGACAGTGTTCAGGCCCTGAGCTCAAGCCCAGGACTGGCAAAAAAAAAGAAAAAAGTTTCACAGACTTTAGTACCCAGGCTGGCTTTGAACCATGATCCTGAGATCTCAGTCTCCTGAGTACCTAGGATTACAGGCATGAGCCACCGCTTTAATGTAATTTTTTCCAAGACTTTCCATTTCCTTACAAATGGTAGAGCATAATTCTTTCTAATGAAAGCACAGAATTCTATGGTGTATATATGCTATATACCACATTTTCTTGATCCATTTGCCTGCTAAGGGGTATCGGGGTTGATTTTATATCTTGGCTATGGTAAACAATTCTGCAATGAACATGGTTGTGCTGGTAATCTTAGTGTGGCCTTGTTTGTGGCCTATCGGATAATGCACATGAGTGAAACTGCTGGCTCATAGAGAAACCCTATGGTTAGTGCTTTCCAAAGTGGTTGAACAAGTTTACATTCACACCAACAGTGTAGTAGGGTTCCTTTTTGGCCACATTCCTACCAGCACCTGTTACTATCAGTTGTGGGGCTTGAACTCAGGACCTAGGCACTGCTCCTGAGTATTTCTTCACTCAAGCATTTTTGCTCAAGAAACTACATTTGTCTATTTTTTTCATACCTTCTTACATCTTTCAAACCTCTCAAAATACTTAATATACATAATTGCATTCCATGTATACTGTTTTATCTACTGCCAACAAAAATCCTGTGAGGTGGGCATAATTATTTTTACAGGGCTCAGAAAAGGATTACCCCAAAGTACACCACTAGTTATGAAGCAAAGCTGAAGTTTTAATTGGTTTTCTGATTCCAGGCATCAGGCATTTTTCATTTCATCCCCTCAGAAATGGGTGGAAAGCTGGGAAGTATCCCAGCATTTGACTAAGCCAACTCTGAGCTCACCGGACTAGAAACAGGAGAGACTAATCCAAGGTGGATGCACCTCTTTGCTCTCAGCAGGAATGATAATCAAGCTTTGTGTGTGTGCATGGGTGTGGCATGCATGCATGTGCCTACATGCATGAGATGTTTTGCCAGGAAGGAATGGGAAAACCACAGCAGGATATAGTGAAGGACTTCTTAAATCTGGAGGAAGCCCCAGAACAAGTAGTTCTCTTCAACAACTGCCTCTTGAAAAATAGGTGCTTTCCTATCCCCATATACGGACTTCCTCTCCTCGAGACTTATCTGGCCAGGAATCTATCATCTGAGACAGGATGAAAAAGCTAGACAAGGGGGCTTGTGACTTAGTCATTCTCAGGCTATTCTGTGGCCTGCTCCTAGATGGACCACGTGGTAAGCTTAGGCAAGAATCTGACTCCTCTGAGAAGTTGGAGTCCCAGGCCCTGGCTGGCTCCTGCTGCTGATACTCGGCCTGTTCCTGGGCCTACCCCACTCCCTACACAGACACACAACCACTCAGGATCTCAGAGAGCTGCTGAGGGCATGACAGAAATTGTAATTTCAGGGAATGTTTTAAACTGGCCAGGAAATAAGTATAAGATAATCCTTCTCAGCAAACTGAGTAAAGTCAGCTAATCTACCCATATCTCTGCTATATCTAACACAAACAGAATCCGCACAGGTATAGACATTTTTGGCACAAAATAACACTGATGAAAAATTGTAACTATAAATGAGAAACAACCACAACTGTACCAAATACCATAGAGTTATAATAATTTGGCTGGTATTTTAAATTTCAAGGCATTTCACTTTAAATGACTGACTTCATATCAGGAAAGAGAGCCATATTCATTATCTTCCTTGAAAGTTGAGAAAATGAAGCTCAAAGACACCTGCCAAGGCCATGCAGAAGCTTCCAGAACCAGAAACCAGATCTAGTCTCAAGTCCACTGCTCTCCCCCCAGGTATAAAACACCCCCTTTACAGGAAAAGAGAAGATTATTAAGGGGAAATACCACCTCACCTTACCCCTCCACAAGGCAGGGAGGCCTTAGGTAGCCTAGGGGTCTAGGCAAATGTATCACCCCACTTCCCCATGGGTACTCACCCCAAGAGCTTGCTGTGGTCCAGCTGGTGGCTTGGGGGCATTCGACAAGCACTAAACACAATGATCTTCCTCCCATACTTGTCATCTCCTAGTGCAAAGAAAGATGGAGCAACGTGTGTTGAACCACAAACAGGTGGGTGAGGAATATCAAGGTGCCAGCCTGGAGACCTGTGCCAGTGAGTACGCGGGTCTGAGCACCCCATGCACATTACCTGTCTGTGTGCAAGCCAGTCTCATACTTGCTAGGCACAGGAGCTCTACTACTGAAGCCACATCTACAACCCCCCTTCTTTTTCTGTATGTTGCTCTCAAGGGAGGTTCTGACTTTATGTCAGGGCCAGCGTGGGCTGTGATCTCCTTTTCCTGTGTCACTGAGGAGGACAGGTAGGCACTGACTTACGCAGTCTCCATGCTTTTCTGTAACTGGGATGACATGACTTCGTTTTGTTTTTCCAGTCCTGGGGCCTGAACTGAGGACCTAAGCGCTGTCTTTGGGCTTTATCAAGGCTAAAGCTCTACCACTTGAGCCAAAGCACCATTTCTAGCTTTTTTCTATGTATGTGGTACTGAGGAATCAAACCCAGGTCTTCATGCATGCTAGGCAGGCACTCAACCACTAGGCCCAAACTCCCAGCCCCCAACATGACTTTTCAAACATGACTTGGGCTCAGGTCCTGAGCCCAAGCACAGGACTGGCAAAAAAAAAAAAAAAAAAAAGTCATGTTGGAAATAATCCAAATGCCTATCAATGATTAAGAAAAAATGGTGGAATACAGTGGAATACTGTTTGGCCACAAAAAGATATATATATTAATAAAATGCTTACCAACATATACTACATGATATATCTAGAACAGATAAATCCATACAGACAGAGGCAAAGTAATGCTTTCCAGATGCTAGGAGGAGGGGGACAGTGCTACTTAATGGATATACAGCTGTTATAGGGGGTAATAACTTGAAAAGGAATT
Source organism: Megascapheus bottae (assembly GCF_031878675.1). Lineage (NCBI taxonomy): Eukaryota > Metazoa > Chordata > Mammalia > Rodentia > Geomyidae > Megascapheus > Megascapheus bottae. Next base: position 12,852,584 of record NC_143524.1, on the reverse strand, counting down.
ACAAGTAACAGTTGTGTTACAAAACAGTTGTGTTAGGTGCCTGTGAGCTCATGCCTAGAATCCTAGCTACTCAAGAGGCCGAGACCTGAGAAGTAAAGTTCAACACCAGCCGGGACAAAACTGGGAGACCGGTATCTCTCTAAGTTAGAGCACCAGCCTTGAATTAAAAGCTAAGCAAGAGTGTGAGGCCCTGAGCCAGGTATGATAGCTCACGCCTGTAATCCTGAGATCTGAGAATCACTGTTCAAAGCCAGCCCAGGCACTAAAGAATGTGAGACTCTTATCTCCAATTAACCACTAAGAAACCAGAAGTGGTGCTGTGGTTCAAGGGGTAGAGTGGTAGCCTTGAGCTGAAGAGCTCAGAGACAACAACCCAGGCCCAGAACTCAAGCCCTACAACCGACAGAAAAAAAAAAAAAAGCGTGAGGCCCTGAGTTCAAGCCCCAGTATTGGTACATGTACACGTATACACATACATACATACACACACACACACACACACACACACACACACACACACACACACACACAGAAGAAAATAATGGATGCACAATATCAGCTATGTACTAAATGCTACTATATCTTATACTTTTTATATGACTGATGTTTTTGTCTTTGTTTTTGTTTTGTCAGTTGTGGGGCTCAAATTCTGGGCCCAGTCACTGTCACTAAGCAATTCAGCATAATGCTACTGCTCTACCACTTGAGCCACAGCGCCACCTCCAGTTTTCTGATGATTAGTTGGAGATAGAGTCTCATGGACCTTCGTGCCAGGGCTGGCTTTGAACCACTATCCTCAGATCTCAGCCTCCTGAGTAGCTAGGATTATAGGGGTGAGCCACTAGTGCCCAATAAGCACATGGCCCAGAGCTCCATCCCTGTCCGCATTAAGACTATTTTAGAGGACTTAAAAGAGTTCCAAGGAAAATGGAAAGCTGTGGCAAAGCAAAACATCTGAAAGATGTTTGCCCAAAACAATCATCATCATCACAACAGTGATCTAACCACTGGCTCTATCATGAAGCCAGGAAGCTCATAGGACACAAGTTGCTGCCCCTAAGTGAGAGGCTCTTCCAAACCCAGCATGGATCGGGGGCTCCCAAGAAAGCTACAAGTAGCCAGGGCCTGCTCCCTACTCCTACAATTCCAGGGACCTTCACTTCTCCAGATACCAATGCTGCACTTCCTTAGCCCCCAGTCTCAGAGCCAAATAAAAGACCACCTATATAGTCCCTGAAATGCAGGGAGGGTCTCTCTAAGGACAGCTCACACCATCTGGTGTCTCCTCTATTTAATAAGCCATACTCTTTCTGATCCTTCTTGATCACTGACAGAACCCAGGAGTCAGTACTTTTCCAGGGAGTTCCCAAAGCCTTTACCCTTTTTTCTAGGGTTAAAGCGGTCTCATTGGATGGACAGAAAGAGGCTGCTGGAATGCATCCAGGGTGGCCAGCTGAAAAGCTGACTACGTTGTCCAGCCCCGATTCAGCCCTTATTCCTCCCTGCCTCTCTTAGCCCTGAAAGGAGCTAGTCAGGACTCTCCAAGTATTTCCTCTATCAGTACCGAAAGCCCAGCCCAGCAAGTTCAGAAAAATGCTGTCCTTCCCTAATGAGTCCTAATATCTAGATCTACAGAACTACGAACACTAACCTGCCCCAATTTTACTACCCTGACACACTTCTCATCTGAACCTCTCCCCAGATACTCTGTGAAACCTGATCCTGTAAATGATCCTTAAATCTGTCCATGGGGCTCTCAGGGCTCAGTACTACATCTTTGCCCTGTGCCAGGCACAATTCAACACAGCCATATGGCCTATCCATGCCAAGGCTATCCATGCCAGGCTAGGCTGTGCCTCTGCTGTTTTTCATACTCTCTAGAGACAGTTCTATTCTATTCCTTTAGGCTAACCCCTATGAACCAAGAGACTCACACCAGGCATAATCACCTCCTTCTTCCCTACCCCACCCCACCCTACCCCACCCCACCCCCAACAAGTCAGCTGGCCCTTTTCATGGTTCTCAGCATAAACCATCATCTGCTGTCATTACACTGACTCTGCTGTGTAATTGTTTTTACTTTTGTCTCCTTGTGGCTCATGATTAGCTTGAAGACAGGGATTGTGTCTAGTTGGCCTTTGGAACTCTAGCACTGGTCCATTAAATATTGGTAGATGGATACAGTGGCATATGACTGATCATTTGAGGCTACAACTTCAAGACCAGCTTGGACAACTAAACGAAACTCTGTGTCAAATATTAAGTGTTTGTAGCCTGACTAATCACAGGTCACTGTTAAATGATATATAGTTTTATTTGTGTTTTGCTTCTTGATATTTAGGTTATAAGTAAGGCTGTGTGAGACAGTGACTTTCCCAAAGCCAGGGGCAGAATTTCTCCAGACTGCCAAACAGAGAGAGAATCCTTTATATGTCAGGGTGAAGAAGCAACATAGCCCAATCCAGAAGCAGGTCCACCTTTTTTTTTTTTTAATTTTGAGACAAAGTGTCACTATGTTGCCCAGGCTGGCCTAGAATTATGATCCTCCTGACTCCATCTATCAGGTACTGGGATTCCAAGCAGACAGTTTGCCTACTTTGAAGGCTCAGGTGTCCACTGCTCTCTTACTATACCTTAGCCTTGACTCTGACGTTCCTTGTAGAACAGCTTCAATGGCTCTGGCACTGTGTTCCTGCTAATTTGTTTCCCACTGGCTCAGATAGGGGAAAGAACAGCTGGCAGAGGGGAGGGATGAAGGGTAAGACTGGCAGGCCAGCCATACAATCTGCCTCAGAAATCCCTAGTGCTCCTACCATGAGTCCAGAAGAAGACGCATCCTTTGCCTTCTCCCACCAAGCAGAGGAAATGCCCAGAATGCTGGGAACACTCAAAGCATTCTCTTCTTCCCCTACTCTAGCAGTAATAGCAGCCTGGCTGGCTGGCAGAGTCTGTGAGCTTTTATGGCTCTGGAATGTGAAGAGCTAGTAAGTGGTTAAGTTAGCAGCCCTGGTAAGGCCCAACCTCACAGCCAGCTACAGCACCTTGGAAACAAGAACTGTGTATTCTTGAGCAGGGTTCCACCAAACAGCTCAGCAGATCCACCAGTCCATGATATCTACATGAAAAAGATTATAAGCACACACATACTTTTTTTGTATAGAAAAGTATTGGCAACCTGGAAATACCTTTCAGAGTCTCAAAGAAGCCTGTGACCAGCTTGAAGACCTACTTCTCCAGATTGTAAACGCCTGTGTGTGGGTGTGGATGCATGTGTGTGTGATATTGGGTATTGGAATCCAGGCCTCACACCTAACTAGGTAATACCCCACCACTGAGCTGCTCTAGACTATAAACTTCCTGAAGTTTCCCTCACTGAGTTCTAAATGCTGACTACTGGGCTTACTCTAATTCAAAATCTCTACTTTTTTTTTTGCCAGTCTTGGGATTTGAACTCAGGTCCTGGGTGCTGTCCCCAAGACTCTTTGTGTTCAAAGCTAGCACTCTACCACTTGAGCCACAGTGTCACTTCTGGCTTTCTTTCTTTTTTTTTTTTGCCAGCCCTGGGCGTGGGCTCAGGGCCTGAGCACTGTCCCTGGATTTTTTCCTCAAGGCTAGGGCTCTACCACTTGAGCCACAGCACCACTTCTGGCTTTTTGCTACGTATGTGGTACCGAGGAATCGAACCCAGGTCTTCATGCATGCTAGGCAAGCACTCTACCACTAGGCCAAACTCCCAGCCCAGTTCTGGCTTTCTTAAGTCATTTTTTGGCAGGTAAGAATCTCATGGGGATTTTCCTGCCCAGAACTAGCATTGAACTGTAATCCTCGGATCTCAGCCACCTGAGTAGCTGGAGTCACAGGAGTGAGCCACCAGTGCCCAGCTTACAATATTATTCTTTTTTTTTTTGCCAGTCCTGGGCTTGAGCTCAGGGCTTGAGCACTGTCCTTGGACTTTTCTCAAGCCTAGAGCTCTACCACTTGAGCCTCAGCACCACTTCCGGCTTTTTTTTCTATGTATGTGGTACGGTGGAATCGAACCCGGGTCTTCGTGCATGCTGGGCAAGCACTTTAACCACTAGGCCAAACTCCAGGCCCCTACAATATTATTCTTGAAATGAACACTGAGTGAAACCAGGATAGGTATGGGGGCTAACAGAGAGCAGTAAGGAATACCAGGATAAGACTCCCAAGTCAGGTAAGGAACATCACTAGGGAATGGGCCCTCCCTCTCTCCCCCTTAACTGGAATTCCATCATCCAAATCCCTGGGGGCCTGGCACTGGGCAAGAGGCAGGGAAACCACTAGGACAAGAATCCCATGTAGGGCCGGGAGTTTGGCCTAGTGGTTAAAGTGCTTGCCTAGCATGCACAAAGACCCGGGTTCGATTCCTTGGTACCACATACATAGAAAAAAGCCGGAAGTGGTGCTGAGGCTCAAGTGGTAGAGCTCTAGCCTTGAGAAAGTCCAAGGACAGTGTTCAGGCCCTGAGCTCAAGCTCAGGACTGGCAAAAAAAAAAAAAAGAATCCCATGTGAAGAAGCCCAGAATACTCCCGTCTGCTTCCATGAGGGCGTCACAAAGCTGGCAGCTGTGTCTCCAGCACTGGGGAGAGAGCTCAATGGGGAAGATACAGTATGACAAGCCCTAATAGCCAGGCCTCTGCATTCCCCAGATACCAATCAAGGCCTCTCCCAGGGTGGCCTAAGTGTTAATCAGCAACTGGACAACTTCTCCAGCCAGCATTCTGGGCATTACCAGACCAGACTGGGCCCGCCCACAACCTGCAGAGCAGGCCAAGGACTCTGAAGGTGGGGGCTGGGCCTGTAGAGCCTGGGGTCTTCTGGAGAAGGCTCAAACATTTGTTACATTGTTATAAATTATCAGGAATTTTTCAAATCAGCTGCTATCATGTTATAAGCTTGAAATTAGTCAGGGTAGAAACTGAAAATGCTACAATAATGGCTTCCTCCCTCCCCCCCCCCCCCAATCCTCCCTCTTCCTAGAAGAGTCTACTGCTAAACATTTACCAGCAAACCACTGGAAAGACCCCTCTGGGACCAAGTCAAATTTGACTAAGAAGTATGACAACTATTGCTAGTGGAGCCAACACAGGCTGCAGAGCAGTGGAGGACACACCCCATTCTTCCTTCCCCACAGGCTGATTTCATTCCATTTCTAGCACAGGAACATTACCAAGGACTCATCAAATCAGCCTTACTCTGACAGTGCCAATTCAGACTGTTCTCACTAACCAGCAAGGCACACCACCTGAAAGCCAGGCAGGCCAGGCCTGGTATGAGAAAGGCTTCTCTCTCTTCTCACAGCTCCTTCCCTTTGATCTCTGGGTGTGTCCTCACACAGTCTCCACCCTGTCATGCCATGCCTCCCATAAGCTCTACTATTTCCGGCCCCTCAAACAGCACCAGCTCCAAGCTCCCCAGAGAGGGGCTGCAATTAAGCTGGCCCCACTGGCCTCTCCCAAGGGCCCTTCCCTGATTATACCCCAGAGGCCGAAGCCTAAGCATAGGCAGCCAGGACTAACACCTACCTGGCTGGGCCCCCTCAGGCTCGTCACACCCTGGAGAAAACAGAAACACACTGCAGGGCAGCTACAGGGGACAAGGACAAGTCAACCTATGCCCAACCTGTCTTATGACTTGATCACTAGGTGATCAAGTACACTATAGTGCAATAACTTCCACAGGTCACTCTCCTGTGCCCAGGTCAGAACAAGGGAAGGAAAAACTCAACCTTGCTTCTGCAAAGGTAAGAGGCAAGAGCCAAGGACCGCCCCCCCCCCACCCCCCGGCTGCGACAGGTCCAAACACAGAAGTCAAGGAAACACTTTACACACCAGGGACAGTGTAGTCCTATAGTCCAACAGCTAGTTCTGCTCTGGGCCCAGCATGCCTGCTGAAGCTCTCAGCTGCTTCCCCATGGCCAGGTACCTCCAAGTATGTGGCTTGTCTTTAGCCAGGATACTGGGCTCCAGAGACAGCATTCTATGGATTCCTTGTGTCTCAGAGTGGACTCAGACTAAGTCCTTCCTTCTAGCTGCCTGACCTCACGACTGCCTCTTCTATCAGTGAAATCTTGGAGACAGGAGCCAGCTTATTCAGAGGTCTCCAGTTCCATATCTCTACTAGGTCCTGCCTTATGAACAGAAGGGAGTTCTCTGAGCCAGAGTGACAGGAGAGCTGTACCTTTTTCTTTTCTTTTTTTTTTGTAAGTCAGTTGTGAGGTTTGAACTTTGGGCCTGGATATTGTCCCTGAGCTCTTCAACTCAGGGCTAGTGCTCTACCACTTGAGCCACAATGCTAATTTCAGTTTTCTGGTGGTTAACGAAGTAAGATTCCCAGCCTTTAGTGTCCGAGCTGGCTCTGAACTGCAATCCTCACATCTCAGTCTCCTAAGTGGCTAGGATTACAGGCATGAGCCACGAGCACCCAGCTCTGTACCCATTCTTAGCTGGGCAGGAACTTGATGCTGCACAGATGCTTGCACTTCTGCAAGAAGACTCTGCCCACTCTAGACTTCCTGGTCCCAGAAGGGACTGAAACAACCCCTCCTCCCCAGGACTTGATGGGGAGAAAAGCTGACATCACAGTGTGGGAAAAGAATGAAGCAGAGGGGCTGAGAGTTTGGCGTAGTGGTAGAGTGCTTGCCTGGTATGCATGAAGACCTGGGTTCAAATCCTTGGTACCACATACATAAGAAAAAAAACAGAAATGGTGCTGTGGCTCAAGTGGCAGAGTGCTAGCCTTGAGGAAAAAGCCCAAGGACAGAGCTCAGGCCTGAGTTCATGCCCCAGGAATGGAAAAAAAAAAAAAAAAAAAAGGAATGAAGCAGAGTAAGGGGAAAGGCAAGGCCACATATTCAGGGCCATCCATATCTAGTCCTGACATACATTCATTACTGTAACACTGTCAGTGATGTACAAGGAAGAGTTCAGAGAACAAAGCTGGAAATCAAACTTAGCACTTTCTGACTTCAAAGCTACTACACCATACTGGCTCCCACATGCCATCTGCAGATGGAGACAAAGAGGCCACGGTCAGGAAGTGGTGGTGAGTAAGGTTACCAGTCAGTGATCTTAAGTCAGCTTTTAAGGGAAAAGCGTATGTGCTCCAGAGCTCCAATGGCCAGGGTCAGACAACTGTGTGGGCACAGACTGTGTAGAGAAAGCTACGTTGCTGGGTGTGCTCACCTGCCACCTCCACAATCTGGTGCCGGGCAATGTCATAGTAAGGGTCATCCCACTTCAGATGTGTGACAGGTTCCGGGGAGCTGCTTTTGGAATCATCTGTGGAACACAGCAAATTCAGGGTGAACCATCTGAGAGCTTGTTTGGAGGTTCTAGCAGGGTCAAGTAGCAGGGTCTTGACCCAAGACCAGTCCTCCTCTACGGGGGATGGTCATCCTCTTCGACTGAGCGTGCAGCTTCGGGAGGGATGCACATGGAGTGGTGAGGGAGGAAGGGGACACTCGCCTAGCCATCCAGATCAGCCGAATCCACCCTGACGATCAATGGGGTGACAGATGTCGCAGCCAGATCGCCCTCACATCCAGGGTGAACCATTTGAGACTCACACAGTGCTCTTTCTGAGATTCACCCTCTGTGACTCTCTCTCAGGAGGCCTAGGTCCCTGGCCTGACCCTAGGGCTGTCTACATGCCCATCCTGTGCTTAGGACTCACTCAGCAGGAAAGAGGGTCCCTGTTTAAGGTACCTGCAGCTGCCCAGAATGGCCATGCCCACCTGACTTGGGAAAGTCTGGCATCTCATCTGAGGGCCAGTTCTTTTCATCAATGGAGGCCAGCTTCAGCTGGTTCAGAGCCTGGTTGGCATCATCAAAAGTCAGATCATCCTGAAGTTCTGAGGCTGGGTCCATGGCCAAGTCTGTCCCTCACAGCAGAAACTGAAGCGAAATCTAGGAGAAGAGAGAGGTCCATAGTCAGCCATCCCCCTTTTTTTAACCTTCTGTAATTTTTACAGCTAACTGCCTGCTCCTATTCTTCCCTTTCTTGGCTCTCTGGTTCCTGAACACCCCTCTTTCTGCCAAGAGCTGAGGAGCATGTTGTCCTAAAGGTAGCTGGGGCAGGGGATGGCACAGCTCAGCACCTCCCTTCAGGTCACCAGCTGGGCAAGTAGGACTGTGCCAGGTCCCGCACTGGCTGCCACCCATCTGACTTGGTCAGATGCATTCTACAGTGGGCAGAAAAGCTCATGTCTCTTTCCTCAGGGAGTCCTGAAGCACGGTACATCATAGCCCACTATAGAGGTTAATGTCACAAGATCTAAGGAATCTCTAATATGAGTCTCTAAACACCATGTCTGGAAAAAAAATTACTGTTAACCTGACTATTACACTCCTTCCCACTAACCAAAGAAAGAGGACATAGCCACCAAGAGCATCCATAGAAAAGATCATGGCTGAGGGGCCCAATTGGGTTTGCCTCAGGATAAGAACCAGTAACAAGAGGTGGAATCTGCCTGCCAGTCCCAGCACACAATCTGTAGGGCTCCTCGCTACCCTCCTAACCTGTGGGTTCTCTGGATGCTAGTTTCAACATGAGAAAGCCAACAGATTGCCCTAAGAACTGGAATGCACAGATAAGAAAGGAATCTGGGGGGTTGGAAGTGTGGCCTAGTGGTAGAATGTTCATCTAGCATGCATAAAGCCCTGGGTTTGACTCTCTAGGACTACACACACAGAAAAAGCCGGAAGTGATGCTATGTCTCAAGTGGCAGAGAGCTAGCCTTGAGCAAAAAGTGTCCAAGAACAATGTCCAGGCCCTAAGTTCAAGGCCCAGGACTGGCACAAAAAAAAAAGGAGAAGAAAAAGAAGAGAAAAAAATAAAGCTGCTCATGACATCCAGAGTGCTGAAAAGAAGAAATGAAGGACAGAACAAGCAGGCACAGCAGGAAAATAGCAAGTGCTAAAACCAGATTTCTCTACGTCTGAGATTCAGCCAGAGATGGTGGCACCTTCTGCCTTCAGTCATACAGGAAGTACCTCTCTTTCCCACCACAAGATCACCAGATGAGGGAGGGAGGAGGCGCAATTCAATCTATTTGGCCAGCCCCAAGAGGTTGCTCTAAGGCCTGCTGCATTCCTGGAGCCCAAAAAGTGACATATATGGTCACAGAATCAGCAAGGCAGATAAGAACAGACATGACCAGAGGGTGGGTAGGAAGAAAAGAAAAGCTGCCATTACAGATCCATAGACTCTGGGCTCTAAGATGATCTGACAATCTCCCACACACATCACAGCCCAGGGCTCTGGATAGTGAACTGGCTCCAAGGACCTAGCAACAACCTCCTTGTTTCTAGGGCAACCACACTAAGTCAAGGGAAAAAAAAAAAAAAAAAACTGTTGCAAGCTCCTCAGCCAAAGCCATTTTTTCTCTCCCTCTCTTGTGGCCTTATCCCTACTCTATTCAGCCTTGCTTACATCAAAATGGTCACTGTCCACAAACACCAAAGCTAACCTGTCACAAATGGGGATGCATTTCTCTGTGAACTCACACACCCTCACCTGAAACCCAGCTTCTCACTCCCCTTGAAATCTGAGCCTGACACCAAAGAACCTTCAGGGTTTTTGTTTTTTGTTTTCTCCAGTCCCGGGACTTGAACTCAGGGCCTGGGCACTGTCCTTGGTCACTCTTTGCTCAAGGCTAGCGCTCTGCCACTTGAACCACAGCACCACTTCAGGCTTTTTCTGTGTATATGATTCTGGGGAATCGAACCCTGGGCTTCAAGCACGCTAGGCAAGCATGCTACCACTAGGCCATGCTTCCAGCCCAACAACTTTCAGTTTTAAGAAATCTACTCCCCTGAGGCCCATCACCTCTCCCCATTTCTCCCCTTCATCCAATCAGGAGACTGTTGGGCCACTTCCCAACAGGGGCCCCCAGCCTAGTAAGAAACAAAATCTAGCCCAAAACAATCAACTCCACCCCTGATCCCTCCCTCTAGCCTTATGTTCTATCACTGCTCAGGTACCAGGTGCTCCTTTAACCTTATTCACAGATAATCCAAAGACATCTCCTGCATTATGTAGGTGTTTGATGAGCTGGAAACAGCATAGAGTCAGGTATATGGAGAACCTGAGTTACAATCTTGACTGTCATTGAGGTACAAAGTTCCTGGGCAAGCTTTTTTCCTATCTGTACCTAAATTTTCTCATCTGTAGAAGCAAAGGTTTCTTCCAGAAATTCAATTCTCCAGTGTTTAGTGAGCAGAATTAGAAATAGCATCTAGGAGTTGAGCTATGTGTGAGCTGGGTTTGAAGAAGGGAAAACACCTAAAAGGGAGTTCAGCTGAGTGCTAGTAGCTCATACCTGTAATCTTAGCTACTCAGGAGCCCAAGATCTGAGGTCACAGTTCAAAGCCTGCCTGGGCAGAAAGGATCATGGGACTCTTATCTACAATTAACCACCAGAGAACCGGAAGTGGCCATGTGGCTCAAAGTGATACAGCACTAGCCTTGAGCAAAAACAGCTCAGGAAGAGCACCCAGGCCCTGTGTGTAAGCCCCAGAACTAACAAACTAAATAAATGGAAGTGGAGCTTGAACTCCACCTCTTGTCCAGTTGACTCCACTATTACCACAATTCTTCCAAACCTGACCCCCTTCACTCTTGGAGAACCACCTTTTCCAGAGTAATTACAATGTTGCCCTCCCTGCCTTACTGACCTGTCTGATACTCCTCCAACCTACAGCTGTTGCTTTGTTTGGGCTTGGAAATTCATCCCACTCAGTGGGAGCCTGAGGGGATCCAATGAGGAAATTCTAACATAAAATAGAGATGAAGCATCCTGGCTGTCTAAGATAATAACTAACAGCAAGTTCTGCAACACTCTGTATAATACTTCCTGCTTTGAGATTATTTCCATCTACAATAAACACACTCACAAACACACATACACATACACAATTTTGAAGCTGGGGTTCTAACCTAGCTACTCAAGAGGCTGACATTTGAGGATCACATTTCAAAGCCAGACAGGGCTAGAAAGTCCATGAGACCCTTTACCTCCAAGTAACTACCAAAAAGATGGAAGTAGAGCTATTATTCAAGACGTGGAATTCAAGGACAGCACTGAGTTTCAATCCTCAGGATGACCCCCCCCACACACACACACCCCTACCTCTAGGCAAAGGGTTTTGTTTGTTTTTTACTTTTAGGAAATGGTAGAGCACACTGAAATTACAATATTGTAGTTTTTTTTTCTCAGAGCACAACTGGCACTGCTGGGTAGGGGAGGGATGGGTGAGAATATTGAAAGGGATGACACTGACCAAGATATTTTGTATTCATAAATTGCTTTGTTACATGGCAACTGCTTTGTACAACTAAAGTGTTTTAAGTAACACTACATGAAAATTTGCATTCGATTTTGAGGGTTTGCAAACCTACTGAAAACTAGTTTAAGAGCCTATGCAAGAGCTAAGGATATACACCGGAGTGTACAGCACTCTGCCTGTCATGCATAAAATCCTATGTTCTATCCCCAGAACCATAAAAATATATAAACTGTCTTCCTAATCACAAAAGAAAACGAACATTTGTCCAGGGCTTATAGAGCAACTTGGAATGAACATAAAACTATCAACTCCACAACAGTATTCTCATATATACGTGTAAGTCCATTTTGATGAAAGTGAGAAGCAGAAAAAATAAGGAAATTGCTGAGGGCCATAAAACTCATGTAGAGACAGGTTTGTAATCCAATCCTAATCTACTGGTTTGAGGAGGTCTCCTGGTGAAAGTCAATCCCTTAAACAATTTCCTTAGTGACTTTCAGTCTTATGAATCACAAGGTTCAAAGCGGTGGCCAAAAGGGTCAAGCAAAACCACTCCTCTATTCTTCCCTGGAATCACAATTTCTAATAGCGGCTCCAGAATTTAAAAAGAAGGAAAGCAAACTCGCAAATTCCACCACATTGCGATAACTCTGAACTATAATCGCGTTTGCACAGACTTAACCACAAAACTAAGGTGATTGCATCATTTCACAAGTTAAGAAAGTGAGGTGGAAACCTGGCCCTGTTAAATAGCAAGGTTGGAACATCCCCCCCCCCCCCCCAGATTTCTTGTTCTCGGTGCACGGCCCGATGGCATCAAGAACACTTCTCTCTCCCCAGGAGCGAGTTCCTGATCAGACCTCCTAGTGGGGCCTCTTCCTGGGGTTCCGCAGGAAGAAGTCTGCAAAAGGAGCTGCAGAATTCCCTCCGCGGATAGAGGTCCCTCCCCTAGGTCTACTATCGCTGCTGAGCTCAAGTCCTCCAGGTCTTGAACCAGCTCCTTCCCTTCCCCGACCCCGCACGAGAAGACCCCGCGCCCCAAAGCTCACCGTGCCCGGGCACCGCTCCCACAGCCACGCCTGTCAAAGCTCAGCAAACATCCGGCTCCGCTGAGGAACTGGAACCGCCCCCCCCGAGGGGGGTCCCGCCCTCACTCCCTAACCACTTCCGCCACACCTCCAACCTACTTCCGGACCGCTGCCTGGTCCAACCTCGTCCTTTCCAAGGAGCCCTGCCCATTTCCGGCTAGTGCCGGCCCAAGTATCCGCCTAGAGGAGGGACCATATAACTTGTCCGACTCGTCCCACCTCAAAGGAGGCGAGTTGAACCGCTCAGTTCCGCTTTCCTGGACACAGAGTCCCAGATGGGCTTCCGCAGTCGCCATTGCGTTTTGATTTGGATCCAAATTTTCGTCTTTCAAGGACTGCTAAACTTGAGGTCTGGCTCAGCAATGAGATCTGACTTTTCGGAGTCGTCCCTGAAAGGAAATTTGGAAGTCAAAAATCTGTTTCCGGGAGGAGCTAAGAAGAGGACGCTCACTTCCGGAGAGGGGAGGCTTTTCAACCCGGGATGGAGGAGGCGGAGCAGATGCACTTGGAGACACGGTCGCTCCGTGAGTGATTTATGAAGCCGGTACCCTCAGTCCAGGCCCACATAGCCCCACCATTGTCTAGCCAACGTTCTCCCCCAGTCTCTTTTCCTCTCGAGCCTCCGTTGTCCTTGGAGTCTCTGGAGCTTCTTAACGACTCCTGGGCTTCCCTGAAAGCATTCCTGATCCCCTTAGCGCCCTTGCAAACCTCAGACCCTCCAGGACCAGTTGAACCTGCGATATCCCTCCGCGCCTTTCCCCACACCCGCCTCACCTTCAGGCCGTCTTCCTGCAGCCCCTGAGCCGCCTCTGGGCCCGAAATCAGGATGGAGTTCTTCCAAAGAAGGTTGTGCGCAGGACTCCAAACACTTCCCGCCTGGACAGTGCCCAGCCGTCCTCGCTCTGAAGAGCCTCCCCGGAGGCCTGGCTGTCGGCCCCTCACCTGGCAAGAAACAGCGCTTGAGTGTCTGGTGTGTGGGGGAGCCCCTGCAGCCCGGGCTGCACTGGGGGCCGCTAGAAGAGAAGTCAGTGTCTGAGAAGGATCAAGGAGTGAAGCCATCACAGGAGGAGGTATTGAGGGACCAGGAAGTCTTTGTGATTGAAAATTTGAAGGAGATTCAGACATTTCTGGACGACTGTCCAGTTGGTGGTTAGAAGCAAAGTATTTTAAGGGCTACGAGATGGTTTTGTCTCATTTCTGCAGGACTGCCTTTCCTTGAGTTGCAGTAGTTGAGGAATCCAGGGACTGAACGTAGTTAAAAACTAGATTCCTACAGTGTCATCAGTGGCAAAGGTCAAGAGCTAAAGCTAGCTGAATTCAGAAGGCATGGGATCAAATCCCATCCAAATTACACGTTTCCTTATACTCCTCTGTAAAAGAAATAAATGGCTGTCCCAGAGCACTAGATGAAATAATGCAGATGAAATGTTCAATGTTTAATTGCATAGTAAGTACCGCTACAAAATTGCTATTCTTTAGTACAATGGTGAGAATCTGTAATCCCAGCTATGAGAGACAGAGAGTCAAACGATTGAGGTTCAAAGCCAGCCCTGGCAAAAAGTTAGCTGAGGCATTATCTCAACGAAGAAGTGGAATGGAGGCTCAGGCCTGTGATCTTAACTACACCAGAGGCTATCAGTAGGAAGATTTTTATTTGAGGCTGATCCTAGTGGTAGAGTGCTTGCCTAGCATGCACGAAGACCTGGGTTCAATTCCTCGGTACCACATACATAGAAAAAGCTGGAATTGGTGCTGAGGCTCAAGTGGTAGAGCTCTAGCCTTGAGAAAGTCCAAGGACAGTGCTCAGACCCTGAGCTCAAGCCCAGGACTGGCAAAAAAAATAAAATAAAAAAAATCATATTCCTTCCCCCCAAAAAAGCAGAAAAGGACAGGGAGTGTCGCTCATGTAGTGAAGCATCTCTCTAACAAGCATGAGACTCTTTGAGTACAAACCCCAGTACCACCAAAAGAAAATAAAAAATGTTCTTACTACTTTATCTGCTTGATTCTCACTGGAAGACAGTAATGTGTTGAATTTAGCAATTTCTCACAACAGTAGGAGGGAGGTCGGTGGGCAAATTTTCCATTTTCACTCACTGAAAAGTCGAATTGTCACTGCAGGCTTCTAACCTCCCAGGAGCTTCAGCTTAGATTTGTCCTAGAAGTTGTTTCATCTAGTTTTTGTTTTGTTTTGTTTTCCTGCCGGGTTCCCTCAATTTTTTTTTATGCTTTATTTCAGGACCTATCATGCAGTCTGTGGAGAGGCGCATGCACCTGGAAACAGAGTTCAGGCTGGACCAGGTAAGTTACAGAAGCGTGCAAACTGAATATGCATGCAAACTTCTTTTCAAGTGAGAATTACAGAAACATGCCATCCCTTGGGCCTGACTTCCTTGGAGCTGGGACTTAAGAGGCTCTGTTGAACTCACTCTTGTTCTGCTTTGCAGTTTAGTGCAGGAGGCAAGACTGGAAAGCGAGGGAAATGTGGCCCTGGTTCAGATCAACAAGAGGCTCCACTTGCAAGTGTACCAGGTTGTGCTGCCAGGCTTTGAGCTGCTGCTGTGGCCCCAGCATCTGTCAGAGAGCCTGAGCCCAACACAGCCTAAGCCAGAGGATGGGGCAGTACTGGTGGAAGAAGAATCTGCTATACAAAAAGAAGTGTCCTCCCCTGGAGAGGATGCAGCAGAATCTTGCACAGGTATGTGCCCAAGATGTTACTGCACTATCCCACAACTCCCCCTCATCATCAAAACACCCTGTGATATGGCAAAGCAATGTTTATGGCCCAGCCTAGTAAGAGCCAACAGTGGAACCTTAGGCTTTCAGAATCTGATTTGGGCTGGGTGTGGGTCAATAATAGAGTAGTTGTGTAAGAGTTCTACATCTCCTCCCCAGCATCAGGAAAAAGAGAACAGGGAGAAGAGGGAAGGGATGAGGAAGGGAAAGGGGAAAGACAAGGAGATTACAGTGAGCTTGCAGTGTAGAATTGGAAGATGAGGAGAGTTGAATGAGGACCATGGTATATGATTGCTGGGTGTGGTAAGGCTAGAATATCAGGCAAGCTGTCATTTGATGTTTTCTGTTGAAGTGTAGTGAGTTTTTCCCTTGGAATGAACAACAAAGATTATTTTTAACTTCTATATTCCTAAGTATTTCCTGAAATAAGGTCATATTAATGTAGAAGCAAACTGTGTACAATGTTTCCAATCTGTTCCTTTTTTTTCCCTCCCTACCCCACATCTCCCTTTTAGCCTGCACACTGTTCTTGGGCTTTCTCAAGGCTAGCATTCTACCACTTGAGCTTTTTCTGTATATGTGGTACCAAGGAATTGGACCCAGGGCTTCATGCATTCTAGGCAAGCACTCTAATACTAAGCTACACTCCTAGCCCCTCTTTTTCTTTCTTTATCTTAAAACTCTGATACAATTATTCATTTGTGGTGACTTTTGTCATTAGTATACACTCATTGTCCAAACTAATGGCCTTTGTTATATTTTTATACCATGTATGATGTGCATAATATATTTTCCTTTCCCTTCTATTACCTTATTTTCCTAGTACACACACATTCTTGCCTTTCCTCCTTCCCATATAGTCCTTTTAAAGAAAGGCAGAGCATGAATAATTCTGAAATACACTTTATCTCTATAAAAAGTCCTAAGTGTCTAGAGCGAATCATGTTGAGTGAGACAAGTCAAGACCTAAGGAACAAAAGGCACATGGTATCCTTAATATGTGGCTATTAAATCCAAACAGTACAAGAACGAGGACTCAATATCTGCATACCCAATGCCATGGACATGGTAATGGAAATATAAACATAACTATATAGACATAAAAACCTATGACTCGGGCCGGGAGTTTGGCCTAGTGGTTAAAGTGCTTGCCTAGCATGCATGAAGACCCGGGTTCGATTCCTCGGTACCACATACATAGAAAAAAGCTGGAAGTGGTGCTGAGGCTCAAGTGGTAGAGCTCTAGCCTTGAGAAAGTCCAAGGACAGTGCTCAGGCCCTGAGCTCAAGCCCAGGACTGGCAAAAAAAAAAAAAAACCTATGACTCTATAGACTTAATGTTTTATTTCATAAATTAATATGTTTCTATGACATACAAACCCTTAGCCTAATTTTGATTAAGTTCTAAATACTAAGTCCCAGTGATTGTAAATAGAGATTCCCTCCTTGAACACTTGTTTGTTAAACTTGTCATTTAAAATATGATG
The DNA here is from genome assembly GCF_031878675.1 of Megascapheus bottae. Lineage (NCBI taxonomy): Eukaryota > Metazoa > Chordata > Mammalia > Rodentia > Geomyidae > Megascapheus > Megascapheus bottae. The sequence continues at coordinate 12,835,964 of NC_143524.1, read as the reverse complement.
TAAAAATCAACGTTAATAAATTCTTTAATTAAAAAAAAAGTCCTAAGTGAAGTCTTTCGTGGCCGGGCTGGCGTTGAACCACGATCCTCAGATCTCTGCCTCCAAAGTAGCTGGGATTACAGGCATGAGCCCCCCAGTGCCCAGCTTCCAGCCCAACATTTTCCTAATTAGAGATAGTCACAGGACTTTTCTGCCTGGGCTGGCTTTGAACCTCTATCTACTATTACAGGCATGAGCTACCAGCACCAGGCTTGTATTCTACTGTTCTCTCTTCCAGTTTGACATACTTCTCTCATGTCAGGCAGGAGGCTTTTGCAGGGGAGCTCAGGTGAGAAGTAAAGATCTTGATGCAGTATCCTAAATGTGTATGTCCAGAGAACTAGGGATAAGCCAGGGGGTAGGACCATCAACCAGGTATGCTCTGGGGACGAGGTTGAGGCCATTGCTCCTACTTGAGAAACAGGAGAAAACATGTGCTATGTAATTTCCTAGTGACACTGTCAGCCACCAAGTTGAACTAACCTGGGCACCATACTTCTTACCTTACAGACTTGGGTTACCAGTCATCTCACAGTATCCAGGCAGAGAACATGGGGAGTCCTGAACCTGTGTCTCCATCCCAGGACCAACTTACCAACATGAAACAACCCCTGGGCCCACTGCATCAGGGTGGCCATGTGGATGAGGAGCACACACCCCCAGCAGAGATGTCACCTTCTGCCATGGGCACCCAGCCACATGCCTCCTTAACCACAAAGTTACATGTCCCCCATGATCCGTGCCTACCTGGAGCAAAGACCTCAGAGCCTGGGCCCCACCTCACTGACTTTCCTGTGCACTCACGAAGCCTTCCTGGCCCAGCAAGAAGCTCCCCCAAACAGGGACGACGGTACCCATGTGGGGAATGTGGCAAGGCATTCCTGCAGCTGTGTCACCTCAAAAAGCATGCATTCATACACACGGGCCACAAGCCCTTCCTGTGCACAGAGTGTGGCAGGAGCTACAGCTCCGAGGAAAGCTTCAAAGCCCACACACTGGGCCACCGAGGGGTGCGGCCCTTCCCCTGTCCACACTGTGACAAGGCCTATGGCACCCGGCGAGACCTCCGAGAGCACCAGGTGGTCCATTCGGGTACCCGGCCCTTTGCGTGCGAACAGTGTGGCAAGGCCTTTGCCCGCCGGCCCTCCCTGCGGCTCCATCGTAAGAGTCACCAGGCGCCCACCACCCCTGCCCTGTGCCCGTGCCCAGTGTGCGGGCGCTCCTTGGCCAACCAAGGCTCCCTGCAGAACCACATGCGTCTCCACACAGGAGAGAAGCCCTTCCTGTGCCCGCACTGTGGCCGGGCCTTCCGCCAGCGAGGCAACCTGCGAGGGCACTTGCGGCTCCATACCGGGGAGCGCCCTTACCGCTGCCCGCACTGTGCCGACGCCTTCCCCCAGCTGCCCGAGCTTCGGCGCCATCTCATCTCCCACACTGGGGAGGCCCACTTGTGCCCCGTGTGTGGGAAGGCCCTCCGAGACCCGCACACTCTCCGTGCTCATGAGCGCCTGCACTCTGGAGAGAGGCCCTTCCCGTGCCCTCAGTGTGGCCGGGCATACACACTGGCCACCAAGCTGCGGCGCCACATGAAATCCCACTTGGCTGACAAGCCCTACCGCTGCCCTACCTGTGGCATGGGCTATGCCCTCCCCCAAGGTCTCAAGCAGCACCAGCTTAGTCACCAGCCCCAGGGCCCTTCCTCTGCTTCCTCTGGGCCTCCTGCTGCCTCTGAACCCACCATGGTGCTCCTGCAGACAGAGCCAGTGCTACTGGACACAGGCAGCCAACAGGAAGTGCCCTCTGGCAGGGATGTTGTCGAGGTGACCTTTTCACAGAGCCAAGAGAAGTACAGTGTGGTGCCAGAGGAGCCAGGCCCCGGCCCCAGCCCCAGCATAGCGCTGATCCATAAGGATGTGGGTGGCCTTTGGTGGCTGGGCTGAGGTGGTGGAGATGGAGGTAGGCACCTGGCCCATAAGACTGTTCTAGCTCTGCATGTCTGGGTCTTCCCTTTGGGTCCCCTGACAGGTCCAGGAGTGTTCTGGAAGAAGCAGACGAGGACAACCCTCCCAGATTATGCACCACTGCTGTGCCCAGGACAGCTAGTAGAGTCCCTAGCAGAGGTCTTTGTCCTGCATTCCCCTCATCATAGCGCACCTGACCTGGCCCTGCTGTGAGAAAGGTAGGCTGCTCTGCCACCTCAGCTGGGGGCTCAGTGCCGGGACAAGCCTCTGAGCAACAAGCCCTTGTATTTGAAATGAAACTGAATGGCTCCTGAGGGTTGAAATACAGCTTAGCCCAAGTGTCACATGTCTGTGGTTCAGACTTTTGATGATTTTTGGCAGCTTCTCATGCCACCAGAAGGGCTGTGAAGCCAGTCAGCAATCTGGGTTCAAGGACACGGAACTTGAGAATGGTAAGGGCAGGATCTGTGCCCCTCTGTGTATCTTCCCTACAGGCCACACAGCTGAGGGAAGGGGGAAGGGGTGCTTTGTATCTGCTGGACTGGGCACTGTGTGGTTTCATTGGTCTAGGGGACTTAGGCTTTCCTAAGTCAGGGTAGGGGTGTTGTGGAGCGGGGCTGTATGTGACTAATCCTTACAACAACCCTGCAAGGAACTACTTCTGTTATCCTTATTTTACATATCAGCAAACAGGAATAGTGTGTTAAGTGTCACAGAGGTCACAGCATTGCTAGTGTGTGGGCTGAGAATCTAGCTAGAGCTGGAGTTAGCACCTAACTCCTGCTTCTCTGCCCCTGGTTCGCCCATGAGCTCGTGAGTGTGTTCATAGGTGGGGTGTGGGCACCGCAAATGCAGATGAGGAGGAGGAGGAGGAGGAGGAGGAAACTCCACAGAGGCTGGGCTGGGAAGGCCTTTAGTAACGTGACAAGCAGGAACTGAACAGCAGAGGAGAATGAACAGAATGACATTTTGGGGAGAATCTGGTTCCAGACAGCAGAAACCTGGCAAGCAGCATGACCAAATAAGGACCAGGAGCAGAGGGACAAGGAGGCCTTGTAGGCTGCAATCAGGCCTTGGATGGATATCATCTCTACTACCTACAAGTAAAGGAATTCAGAGTGGCTAAGAAATACCTCATTTGATGAGTTAGATCTCCAAGACGGACATTTCTTATTTGTATCATGGATGGGTCCTGAGTTTGAAGTGCTTGTGAGAGAGTAAGCAATTTAGAAAAAAGACTAAGTCAGAGGGAGAGGCACAGCCACCAGCCAATAGATGGTCATCAGATCCATGGGGTAACTGGGTGCTGGTGACTCATGCCTACAATCCAAGCTATTCAGGAGGCTGAGATCTGAGGATCATGGTTTGAAGCCAGCCTAGGCAGGAAAGTCCCCGAGACTCTTATCTCCACTTAATCACTAGAAAACTAGAAGTGGAGCTGTGGCTCAAAGTGGTAGAGCACTATCCTTGAACAGAAAAGCTCTGGGACTATGCCCAGGTTCTGTTTTCAAGATCCATGACATACACAAAAAGGCTATGAGCCAATGCATTGACTCATGCCTGTAATCCCAGGAACTTAAGGTGGAGATTCAAGAGGATCATTATGGTCAGGCCCAGTGGTTCACACCTGTAATTCTAGCTACTCAAGAGGCTGAGATCTGAGGATGGCTGTTCAAAGCCAGCCCGGGCACTAAAGACCCTGAGACTTATCTCTGATTAACCACCAGAAAAATGAAGTGGCGCTATGGCTCAAGGGATAGGGCAGTAGCCTTGAGCTGAAGAGTTCAGGAACAATGCCCAGGCCTAGGGGTAAGGTGGTAGCCTTGAGCTGAAGAGCTCAGGGACAGCGCCCAGGCCCAGAGTTCACACCCCATGACAGACACCCTAGGCCAAAAGCAAGATCCTCATTCCCAGTAGGTGGCACACATTTGTCATCCCAACTATCTGAAGCCCTAAATAAGAGGACTGCAAGACTGTTACAAAGATGGGAAGACCTGAGGCTGGAGGCATAACTCAAGTGATAGAGCATCTGCCTTGAGATCAAACCCCAGCAATGACCCCCAAAATAGGTAGGACTGGAAAGGATCCAGACAGAATTACAGAAGCCAAGGCATTGGAACTTCCTTCAGGTCAGGGAGCAGAGGAGGACTTATTTGAATCTTCAACCAACTGAGAAGAAAACTCGGTGTGTATCACCGGAGCCATGGAAGAAGCATGTGAACACGGGTGGGCTGCGAAGCAGCTGCCATCAAGAGGGCTGAAACTTGGAAGGTAGAGAGCTGAGTGCAGGTGGAGCCACACATGGGATTGCTTTGAGTCAGAAGGTTGGAGGTGCATGCACTCTCGTTTCATCCTTAAAAATCTGTAAAATGTATTGTGATCCCTGAGTCACAGCTGAGGGAACGGGTTCAGACAGGACAGGTAACCAGCCAAGACCATAGGAAAATAAAAGGCACCATTTTTCAAATATGAGTCAGTGTTGTGGGTTCCTAGCACTGCGCTATGATGTCACCATCACATCTGCCACTGTCATTAACTCCGCTGCCCACCTGATCTGAACAGCTTATTGGCAAAGCCTGTCTGAAATCACCCAAGGGGAGAGAGAACTAAAGTAGCAGTGGACTGTGGGGAGAAAGACCACACTAGAGACAAACTGCTGTCAAGCTCAGCCCGCCCTGCTTCTTGGAGCCTACCCATGTTCTTCATCCACTTGGCATTTCAACTCGGGGGAACTGCTCAGTAGCATCTGCCCTGTGGTTAGGCACCCTGGGGGACTGGTCTCATTGCTTGATGGTGTACTGCAGCACAGCCATCCCAGATGCTCACTCCCCCCATCCCCCACACAGAGAACTTCCTTCATGAAGGCTGCCAGTGATACTGGTTATATCCTGCCTGTGGGCTGGCAGCAGCCCTGAGCTTCAGTGGGGCTGAGTTTTTAAAGGTAAACACCACACGCAGGTGGTCATGTCTGTATGACGTCACATGGTGATGCCCAGTCACAAGGATGAAACCACACAGAGGTGATGAAGGTTAAGCATTTTTACAAAAACAATTTGGGGCTAGGCCCCAGTGTCTCATACCTGTAGCTACTCAGGAAGCTGAGATCTGAAGATCACAGTTCAAAGACACAGTTCAAAGATCACAGTTCCGTGGACACAGAAATCCACAAAATTATCTTCAATAAACCACCAGAAAACTGAAAGTGGTGCTATGGATTAAGTGATAAAGTGCTAGCCTTGAACTGAAGAGCTCAGGGACAGTGCTCAGGCCCAGAGATCAAGCCCCATGACTGACAAAAAAACAACAGAATTTGGCAACTAAGCTTGACAGGTTATTACAATACTAAAGGGTCAGTGCCAAACTAACATGCTCAAAGGCACGTCATTTGGAGGTGCACCAAAATACACAACTAAAACCAGAACAATGTTAGGGAGTCTTGTCATGCTCCATGTAAAAGATAAAGACAAGCCAAGTGATGGTGGCTCAACCTGTAATCCTAGCAACTCAGGAGGCTGGGATCTGAGAATCGTGGTTCAAAGACAACCTGGGCAGAAAAGTGTGCAAGTAATTCCAATTAAACACCCAAAGTGGAGTTCTGGCTAAAGTGGTAGAGTACTAGCCTTGAGGAAAAGAAGCTCAGGCACAGTGACCAGGCCCCGAGTTCAAACCCCAGACTGGCACACACAAAAAAGTCTGGAGTCTGTAAAAGTCATGAGGTCAGTCCATGGAAGACTAGGACAGAGTACAGACTAATCCCTATTATGAGTGCTTGCAGTTCACACAAAGCACTGCTTTCTTGGGATAGCTGACCACAGAGATGTTTGTTTATTTTTGCCAGTCCTGGGCTTGAGCTCAGGGCCTGAGCACTGTCCTTGGACTTTCTCAAGGTTAGAGCTCTACCACCATTTTCGGCTTTTTTTCTATGTATGTGGTACTGAGGAATTGAAACCGGGTCTTTGTGCATGCTAGGCAAGCACTCTACCACTAGGCCAAACTCCTGACCCAACACAGAGATGTTTTGTTTCTTCACATTGAGAATGTGTTTTCCTTTTGATTCTAGTATACTTATAATATTGAAAATCCCTTTAATCCCCTTTTCTCCCTCCCTCAATAAAAATAATGTATATTAGTGTGGAAGTATGCAGTACTAAATTGGAATGCTGATATAGAGCAAAGATCCCATGAAAATGCAGCTGGAGAGGCCTTTTCACAGATGCAAATTTACCCAACATAGGGTCTGGTTGTGGAGCCCCCAGTCAGTAAGTGCAGGCTAATAAAGGTCTCTTTGCCCTGATTTGCCACTTCAGTAGTAAGAGAAATCTATACTAGGGCTGCTTAGTGGAAGAGCATGTGCTTAGCACGTAAGAGATCCTGAGTTCAATCCTTAGCACTAAAGAAGAAGCTGAGTGTGGTGGTACATACCTTGAAGCCCGGCCCCTTGGAGGCTGAGGTAGGAAAATCAGGACTTGGAGGCCAGTTTGAGGCAGATCCTGCCTCAAAGAAAATTCAACAATACAGTAAAATCTCTATATCCTGTTTAGAAACCTTCGCACGTTGCAGTGAATCATGGACTATAAAGAAGTGGATCAGGTTCTGTTCCTAACTAGAATTAAACTCCATCAAGTGCCTCAGTTTCCTCATCCATTCAGTACCTTATACCTGACACGTGATGAACAACTATTAAACTGAAACTGATTATAAACAGTATTGTCTGGGGCCGGGAGTATAGACTAGTGGTAGAGTGCTTGCCTAGCATGCATGAAGACCCAGGTTCAATTCCTCAGTACCACATACAGGGAAAAAGCTGGAAGTAGTGCTGTGGCTCAAATGGTAGAGCTCTAGCCTTGAGAAAGCCCAAGGACAGTGCTCAGACACTGAGTTCAAGCCTCAGGACTGGCAAAAAAAAAAAAGGTCTTTGATCTGTTTCCCAGGCCTCCAGGTAGATTCTCATGGGGACATGGAGAAAGTGCATGAGCTCAATGAGTCCCAGTCTCAGCTCCACTATGGAGTCTCTTGGTTACCTATTTTTTTTGTCCTTCTAAAAATAAATTGCTGGGCTCCAGTAGTACAGGTCTATAATCCTAGCTAGGCAGGTGGGTCAAATGTTGATCACAGAAAGAAGGCAACCTAGGCAGCGAAAAGGCAGAACGGGTGCTGTGATTCATGGTAAAGCACTATCATTGAGCAAAAAAACACCTCACGGACAGCTTCCGGGCACTCAGTTTAAGCCCTCGGACTGATACAAAAGTAAATAAATCTTGAGCAGTTACACCTGTAACCCTAGCTGTTCAGGAGGCTGAAATCTGAGGATCATGGTTTGAAGTCAGCCTGGACAGAAAAATCCCTGAGACTCCTATTTCTAATCAGCAAAAAGCCAGAAGTGGATCTTTGCCTTTAAAAGTTTATAAAGATCTGGGCATAGTGGCTCTCACCTGGGCACAAAAAGACCTGAGACTCTTATCTCCAATGAACCTCCGGAAAACGAGAAATGGGGCTTGGCTCAAGGGTAGGATGGTAGCCTTGAGCTGAAGAGCTCAGACCCATGACCCCCCCACACACACAAAAGGCACAAGAAAAACACATACAGTGGTAGATTTCTTCATTACCTTGCCTAGAGCTGTTTGATAATTATGTGTATTGTAATATCCCAGCCATTTGGGGGACCCAAACCCCCAAGCAATAGAGTCACTAGCACTCAGTGAACCAAGCTGTAAGTCAGTTTCATAGCAGCACAGCAGCTACCCTCCACCTTCAGGCTGATAAAGAGCAGCTCCAGCCTTCAGTGAGGCTGAGCTTTTAAAGGTAAACACCACCCACAGGTGGTAGTCACGGTATGACGTCACCTTACGATGCCACACTCAATAACCACAAGGATGAAACCACACACAGGTGGTCGAGCAGGTTGAACATTTTTACAAAAACAAAAACAATTTGGCAGCTAAGCCTGCCAGGTTTTTACATATATGAATGTCAAATCCCACCAAAGTATATGCTTATATATCTGTGGCTTATGCTTATAAACATAGCTACTCAGGAAGATGTGATCTGCAAACCAAAGTTCAAACTCAGCCCAGGCACAGGAAATATTCGAGTTTTATCTTCAGGTAACCAGAAGAAAAAAAAAGCCTGAACTGGAGGTGCAACTTGAGCAAAAGCTCAAGGCCCCTGAGTTAAAGTCCCAATACTGGCATTTGCAGGCAGTCATTTGTTTTTCTTTCTTTTGTCTTGTGTTTTGAGTCTCTATTGCTATTTTCTGGAAGTTAAATGTTATATGATGACACCACTCATTAATAATAGAATGAATTCAGGTATCATTTTCTTTTTCTTCTGTGCTAGTTTTAGGGCTTGAACTTAGAGCCTGGGCACTGTTCTCACATTTTTTCACTCAAAAGGCTGGCACTCCACCACTTGAGCCACACCTCCATTTTCAGCTTTTTGCTGGTTAATTGGAGATAAGAGTCTTATGGACTTTACTGCCCTCACTAGCTTCAAACTCTGATCCTCAGATCTCAGCCTCTTCAGTAGATAGAATTACAAGTGGGAATCACCAGTGCCTAGCTTTGCTTTAGATTCTTGAAATATGCTTTTTTCCAGGATCTATGTCAAACAGACGGATCTTTCTGTGCTTTTCAAGCCAAGTGTGATCAGGCTCAAACACAGCACAGGTGTCATGCACTTTCCAGGAATCCTCTTCAGGGCTGGAGCCACTAAAGGAATAACTTTGGTCCCTTGTTTTGGAGCTGGAGTGATGTTATCTGATTCGATGGAAGAAACTTGAAGCTGGATGAGAGCCAAGCAGATAGGAGCTAGTGCTCTCCCTGAAAGTTCCATTTCAGGCTCACGGTACTAACTTATATCTTTTAAAAATTTTTTATTGTAATTAATAGAAGGGTTACATTATATTTGCCAGATAGAAGGTGCATTAATTCATATACATTGATACCCTTTCTCATGTCTTAGTCCCCATTTCCCTCCCCCCACCCCCACCCCTCATCTTGTTTTCCCCCTTCCCTATCCAATTTCAAATAGCCAAATACAAATATATCCAATATACCAGATAACAAAGTGAGATACTGTAACAATATGAGATAACCTTTCTCTTCAAATCGTATAAATCTTTCGCCTTTTACTAACTTATATCTTTTATTTTTTATTTATTTATTTTTTTTGCCAGTCTTGGGCTTGAGCTCAGGGCCTGAGCACTGTCCTTGGACTTTCTCAAGGCTAGAGCTCTAGCTCTTGAGCCTCAGCACCACTTCCGGCTTTTTTCTATGTATGTGGTACTAAGGAATTGAACCCGGGTCTTTGTGCATGCTAGGCAAGCATTTTAACCACTAGGCCAAACTCCTGGCCCTAACTTATATCTTTTAAATCAAAATAGAAGACTGCTGATCAGCCTGAGGAAACAAAAACTGAAGGTAACTAACCACCTAAAGAGCATAATTTCAGCTCCAAGACAAGTAAGATTCTTTTTTTTTTTTTTTTTTTTGCCAGTCCTGGGCTTGAGCTCAGGGCCTGAGCACTGTCCTTGGGCTTTCTCAAGGCTAGAACTCTACCACTTGAGCCTCAGCACCACTTCCAGCTTTTTTTTCTATATATGTGGTTCCAAGGAATCAAACCCGGGTCTTCATGCATGCTAGGTAAGCACTTTAACCACTAGGCCAAACTCCCAGCCCTGAAAAGTAAGATTCTTAAAGATATATCTTCAATTTTGAAGCTGTAAGCTTTCCTTAAAAAATATAAAAAGACAAGACCACTTTGTGAAACATGGATAGAGCACTACTAGGCTTGGAAATAAATACTGGCATTCTTGAGTTCTTCATCTTGGAGCATAATTGTTCTGTTTTCAATGATTAAAGATGTTCAATTTACAGCATAACCTTAGTCCTACTCATTTTGTTTTGTTTTGTTTTTCTGATGCCAGCTAGTTAAGAACAAAGACAGCCTTCAACATGAGCTGTTCTCAGCTGGAAATGGGGCTCACTGCTAAGTGTGTGCTGTGCATTGGTGACAAGAAACTTCAATGATGTATTTGGTTGCATGGTACCAGTCAGATCCTGGAAGTGTTTCAAGGAACACAGTTACCAGAAGTAAAGGGCTCATATAACAAAGCCTGAGTGGGTAGGGATATACCTGAGCCTTCAGAGCCTGGACCCATGGAGGTATCCCACAGAACTCTTAGATCCTTCCAGAACCTCCTTCACAGAAGTAACATTCTCCATTCTTCCTGAAAGAACCATATCTTCTTAGCTCTCCCAAGAAAACATGGAGGTTGTCCAATAGAAACCTATTTAACCCAGCTTTGATTTGTAAAAGGAAGAAATTTACTTTTTCATTGTCAATATTTTCATATGCAAAAAATTTAAAAGCCAAGCATCACTGGCTCAACATTTGTAATCGTAGCTACTCAGGAAGCTGGGATCTGAGGATCACAGCTCGAAGCCAGCCCAGGCAAACTCTTAGCTCCAATTTAACCAAACACAACAACAACAATAATAATAATAAAGATGTGGCTCAAGTGGGTAGAGAGCCAGCATGAGGAAAAAAGACAGGTGAGAATTCTGACAAGGCCTTGAGTTCATGCCTCAGTACGGGCAAACAAGACAACATGAAAAACAAAACCAAAGTGGCGCACTGCCTGACAGTGTTAGGAGTTGCCATAGGGGCTCAGTACAGATGTGACAGAGCCTATTCCATAGGTCTGCTAACAGATTCGCACACAAAAAAGGGAGCTATATAATTATGATTAGTGAAGATTTCTGGATATAAGTTTAAATTTCAGTATTTATGGAAATTTCTAATATATGTGGTATGTATAATAAAGCTGATTTGTGAGAGTCCTGGTTCCCCATTACTGACAATCCTATCTCTGTTCCCAGACTACACATGACCCCAGACAGCCGAGGTCTAAGGATGGACAAGACAAAGCACGAATCTGTGCCTCCCTGTGTGTCTGCTCTTTGTCCTTCTGTCCTCTTTAGACTCAGGTCTAATATTTACCTTGCAAACAGGAAACAGGGGAGGGACAGGAGGAGTAGGCTGGGCTCCACAGCTGTGTTGGACCAGAAGCATCCCCCGGCTGTCCCAGGGCAGACAAGTGGGTGAGAAGCGGTTGTGCCAAGGAGACCTGCAGAAGTGGACTGGCCCTTGTTCTGGTGCAAGGGATGAGGGATGATCAAGAGAAAGTCCAAAAAGGCCTTGTCTCTTCCTCCCATGCAGCTACCACATACCACCATGCTGCATAATGCCCTGGCCAGGAAGGGAGAGGAAGAGGACCTGCCCCTAGTGGCTGAGAGTTTGGGCCAATTTGAGGCCAATTCCTCTCTGCACACCCCCTTCTCCCCCAGCATGAAGTAGAACCTTGGCATCTGGCCACACTCCTGTGATTGCAATAATTGTAATAGCTTTGTTGTAATTACAGAAATGATAATACATAGATGTGTGTGTGCGTGTGTGTATGTGTGTGTGTGTGTGTGTGTGTGTGTGTGTGTGTCCCCTGGGCCTTGTTTTCTGGGCCTGGGTTTGTTTTTTTTGTTTTTTTTTTTTTTTTTTGTTTTTGTTTTTTTGCCAGTCCTGGGCATGAGCTCAGGGCCTGAGCACTGACCCTGGATTTGCTCAAGGATAAGGCTCTACCACTTGAGCCACAGCACCACTTCTGGCTTTTTGCTATATATGTGGTACCGAGGAATTGAACTCGGGTCTTCGTGCATGCTAGGCAAGCACTCTACCATTAGGCCAAACTCCCGGCCCCTGGGGGTTTTTTTTGTTTGTTTGTTTGTTTTTGTTTTTTTGCTCAAGGTTGGCAATCTACCACTTTGAGCCACACCTCCCCTTCTGGCCTTTTATTGGTTAATCAAAGGTAAGGGTCCATGCCTTTTCTGCCTGAGTTGGCTTTGAACCTCAGTCTTCATATCTCAGCTTCCTAAGGACAGGATTACAGATGTGAGCCACCAATTCCTGATAAATCTACTGATTATTAAACACTATATTTTGGAGCTTTACTTCTAATCTCATAGTGCAATATCATTTCCACTGTACACATAAGAAAACTGAAGCCCACAGACAATCAAACCACTATCCCTGCTGAGGTTGGAAGGAGCTGGGGGAAGGGAAGGGCTTGTGGCTGTGCTAGTCCATGTTCCCACAGGTATCAGGAAAAGGGGTAGGTGATGGCTTTTTCTCTGTGCTTCCCCTGCCCGCCAGAAACCATCCATTTCTGATCCAGGTAGCTCTGTCTTCCCGGATGGCGGGGGTGGGCCAGAGGATGATCTATCCACTTGTCCCCACGGCCCTGACCCGCTGACCTCTCCCTTGAAACCGATTTCTTCATGCTAGTTCAACATTAACTCAGAGGGTTCAGGACAGTCCCTCAGATCGCAGGAGCGGACACGTTATGGCGCACGTCGGAGGCCCGCAGCTACCTGGCTACCTGGCCCTGGCTACCCTGTTTACCCTTGTGCACAGCCAGCATGGTAAGAGATTCCTTGGAAGCTGAGGCAGGAATGGAGGGCTGCAGGCTGGGGCTCTGGGCTGGGGGTTACCAGGCTGGTCCCTAGGTAGCCCTCAGGCCAGAGTCCAGCTTCAGGAAGGAGTCAGGTGCTCAGGGCTTCGAGGAAGGTGGCGCCTTCTTGCAAGTCTGCTGAGTGGGCAGGGGCAAGCAATGACAAGAAGGAGCAAGGGAGCTGTGTGTAGCCGCCTTCTGGATACTCCGTCCCCCAGACATCTCCTTGCAGTAGCCAGTAAGGCCAGGCCAGGTTTGCTGCCTGGCCCAGGATGGCAAATGCCACTCAGATCCCTGGAGTGACAGTCCCCTGCCCCTTCTACCACAGTGTTCCTGGCCCCTCAGCACGCACTAGCGCTGCTCCAGCGGGTCCGCAGAGCCAACTCTGGCTTCCTGGAGGAGATGCGCAAGGGCAACCTGGAGCGCGAGTGCGTGGAGGAGCAGTGCAACTATGAGGAGGCCTTCGAGGCTCTGGAGTCCACCACTGCCACGGTGAGTCACCGGCCTGCTGGTGGGGCCCACGCTCCCCTCAGGGGGCCCAGGGCATGAGGCCCACTGGGGAGGCACGAAGAAGAAACATCTCCGGTACTTGCTGTGGTGATGACTTCAGGCCTGAGCTCCATTTCACTGGGTACCCCCAGCTTCTCTTGGGGCTCCAGATACCTAGAAGATAGCATGACTCTAGGACCTAGTGAGGCTCATGCAGTGTGCAGACTGCAGCCTTCAACATCAAGCCACAGAGGGTCTCTCTGGGGCACCTGACCCAAGAAGAAGCTTTTTGTTTCCCCTTCTAGGCCATGATTAGGAAATGGGGTGTTTGGAGAGGTGAGGCCAGGAGCCCTGGGTTCCAAGTCTCAGTATCCTTGGGCTCTGTGCAGCGCCATGGCCTTCTGTTCTCCTGTCTACCCTGTAAGTGGGGAAGCCCTGTTCAGTCTTCTGTTGCTCTCATTTATCTTCTCCTTGGGCAAAATACAAGAGGATGTGCATGTATGTCCCCAGAGCCCTTCTCTGGTGAGAGGGGTACGGGAAGGTGTGTGCTTCAGTCTTACCTTCATCCCTTGCTTTTCAGGATATCTTTTGGGCCAAGTACACAGGTGAGTACCTGGCAAGGTTTGCCCCAGGACTGGAGGCCTGGGCATTTCAGCTAGAGAATATCCTCTCCCAGAGGTACACCATCTGCCCAACTTCCTGTTCTCCTCCTCCCTCCTCCCTTCCCTCCTCCCATCCTCTCATTCTTTCCCTCCATTTCTTCTTTTTCTTCCCCTCCTTCTCATCCATCCATGGTCTATATCTCTGTTTCTGTCATCTTCATTTTACTCTGCCACCCAATCCCTAAGCCAATCCCAAAGGTGTCTCTGGTCTTTTCCAGCTTGTGATTCCATGAGGAAGACTCGAGAGATTTTCACGGAATGTATGGAAGGTGAGAAGTGACAGGATGTGGGGACAGTCCAGAGAAGAGAAGGGGGTGGTGGTGGCTCTGATGGCCATTTCAAGCCCCTGACATGGCCTTTCTGTCCCTGGGGTGAAATATGTGACTTTCCATGTGATTCCGTGTCTAGAAGTTAGTTGGAAGAACAAAGGAATGATTGGATAAGAAACTCATCTTCAAGGCCTCATTCTCCTTTACCTCTGTCTAATCAGAGCTTTGAGCATGGCATATGTTCTTTTAACCTAACTTTCCATGGCTCCTCATTATGTACAGAATAAAATAGATTTCTTAGCCTGGCAAAATGTTCAGGTCCATTTTTTTAGCTTCTCTTTCTAGATCTCCTGTTGGACCAAACTCAAGACTTATGATTTTCTTCAAAACACACACTGACAGCATGCTAATATACAAACACGGCTCAGCCTTTGCTAGGATTGTCCCTTCCTGGAGCAGTCACTGCGGTCACTGTCCTTCAACTTCCCCAAGCCTTCAGGGAGCTGCTCTATCCACCAGAGCGTTCGGAATCTATCTTTAATCTGCAACAGGCCTTGTCCACGAAGGGAATCTGTTAGTCACTGGCCATCATTTAATTTCTTTTTTTAAAAAAATGTGTTAATTTTAAAACATTTATTTGATCACTTATTTATTTTTTAGACAGTGTCTAACTATGTAGCCCAGGCTAGCCTCAACTTCAAGGGTCTCCTGTCTCTGCCTCCTGAGTGCTGAGATGACTCCATCTTGCCAGGCAGGTGGTACTGGGGAATGTTTTTCCTTTTTTTTTTTTTTTGGCCAATCGTGGGCCCAGGGCCTGAGCACTGTCCTTGAACTTTCTCAAGGCTAGAGCTCTACCACTTGAGCCTCAACACCACTTCCGGCTTTTTTTTTTTCTATGTATGTGGTACTGAGGAATTGAACCTGGGTCTTCAGGCATGCTAGGCAAGCACTCTACCACCAGGCCAAAGTCCCGGCTCATATTTTTCCTTTTTTTTTTTTTTTTTTTTGTTGGTCATGGGGCTTGAACTCTGGGTCTGGGCACTGTCCTTGAACTCTTCAGCTCAAAGCTACAGCCCTACCCCTTGAGCCACAGCACCATTTCCAGGAATTTTTTTTTTAAGCTGTTGAATTGCTTTCACTTTCAAGGAATTGACCATCTCAAGGAAAGAAAAATAGAAGACATGCAGGAAAGTTTTCCAGGTGCCCAGACCCCACAAGAGAAGGCAATAAAATGAGAGAAACCTCCCCCAAAGTAGAATTTACCTGGCCTTGTGGGAGACCATGACAAACAAATTTAAGAGCATTTCAAGCAGAGGACATGGCGTTTGCAAAGGCCCTGAGGCTTAAGGAGCTAATGCAGAAAGATCAGGCCAGGTTAGCAGCCATAAGTAATCACTGAACAGGAAGTGCATGAGGGCAGGCACCTCACTTGACTGTGACTCATGGCTGTGTCCTGGTACAGTGCCTGTCATTGGGTTGTATATGGTGGGCATATCTGGTTACTGCCACTAGGTGCCAAGGAAGAGTAGAACACATGGTGGAGTGAGTTTTGCTGGAGTGGGGATTTCCTGAGGCATTAATGCTGACCCAGGCTCTGTCTCTACAGGTCACTGTGCCAAGGATCTGGGACTAAACTATCGAGGGACTGTGAATGTCACTCGGTCAGGCATTGAGTGCCAACTCTGGAAGAGTCGCTACCCACACAAGCCTAAGTGAGTGGCGGGCAGGCCTGCCAAGCAGTGGGCTGATGGGAGTAAAGACATTTGGGTAATCCTGGCTCTTGCTAAACAATCTCCTTTTCAGCATCAACTCCAGCACTCATCCTGGAGCTGAACTGCAGGAGAATTTCTGCCGCAACCCAGATGGCAGCACCCTGGGTCCCTGGTGCTACACCACAGACCCCACTGTGAACAGGGAGGAATGCATCGTCCCCATCTGTGGTGAGCTGGGGTGATGAAGTGGTCCATAGCCAGGGCCCAGGGGCCATCGTGGGGCTGGCAACCTGGGTTGGACATCAAGATCCTTGCCACCTTCAGAGCTCAATGGGCCTCTTAGCCAGGGGGTCCCGGAGACCTGGGTGAGCTGCCAGGAGCAACTCTTTTCCTTCCTAATGTTGACTTCTTTATGCTTCCAACTGTGCCTCATTCCAGACCTGCATTCTGTCCTGTCAAGGTCCTCTCTTCCTGGAAGCCTCCTTCACCACTTCAATCCACATGTCCTCTTCTGAGCACCACTGAGCAAGCCTCATCCAGCTCTAGTTCCACATGCATTTGTCATTCTTTCCTGTGGCTTATTCAACTAGAGCTATTAGCAACATTGCAAAACAGAGTAGGCAGACACCATATCAGGGATGCACCAATAAGCTAATCTCTTACATTTCCTCTTGGCTACTTGCAGCCATATTGCTCCTGTGGCTACAGGGCCAGTGGATACTGGTTGGGCTGCAGTGGGTGGATTAGCTGTGGGTACAGGTCCAGCCGAGCCTGACTCCTGTGGGCCCAGATCTGCTCCACTTATACTCACACTGGGGTGGAGGCTGGAAGACTGCAAATTTATGAGGAAGCTCTTCCCATGGTGATGTACAGCCCTGCTTACACTCCATTGGCTGGAGCAAGTCACATGATCAAAGCCAAAGTTAAGATATGAAATACTCACTACCTGTAATAATCACCAGGAAAGGATGTCGATCCGGGCAGGGTAAAGAACCCATCTTCAGTATTTAACCCATGAAAATACAGGGTCTGTTCTTTATTCGCTTCGAACCCATTTTGGACCTACTGTTCCATCTTGAAACTGGTTTTAGGGTAAATAAATTACCTCTTAGTGTAATAAAACTAGTAACTTTTTAGATGCTAGTTCCCTCTACACACGCTGATGAACCTGACTTGTCTACAAAGACATGCGGTGTAGGCCTTAGTCATTTAGCCTTTCCTGAGCCCCATAAAAATAGATTCCTGGGCCAGGAGTTTGGCCTAGTGGTTAAAGTGCTTGCCTAGCATGCATGAAGACCCGGGTTCGATTCCTCGGTACCACATACATAGAAAAAAGCCGGAAGTGGTGCTGAGGCTCAAGTGGTAGAGCTCTAGCCTTGAGAAAGTCCAAGGACAGTGCTCAGGCCCTGAGCTCAAGCCCAGGACTGGCAAAAAAAAAAAAATAGATTCCTTCAAAAACCAAACCAAGTCAGGTGCAGGTGGCTCATGTCTGTAATCCTAGCTGCTTGGGAGCTAAGATCTGAGGATCCCAGCTCAAAGCTAGCTTGGGCAGACAAATCTAAGCAACTCTTATCTCCATATAACCAGCAAAACCAGGCTTGAGCAAAAAAGTGAAAAGACAGAGTGAGGCCCTCAGTTCAAGCCCTAGTACTGGCACAAACCAACAAACACAACAAAAACCAAAAACTACTCCAAGGATCTCCTGTCAACAAGTAACCAGTAGGCCAAAAGGCCACCTGGTTGTCATCATTTCTGGCTTATTATTGCTACCTATTTATGTGGTGTATTTTATCCCCTCAATCCTGCCAGGCAGGCCTGAGCAAACCTGTTTAAAGAGGACGGCAGTCTGAGGTCATACAGGCCGAGGCATTAGAATGGACCTGTGGGGTCACATCCTCTCTGGTCTCTTCTTCCTTCCCCCAGGTCAGGAAGGATATGTCCCTTCTAAGGTGGTTCCCAGGACTGGAGGCTCCAAGGCTAATCTGGACCCTGCACTGGGACAGTGTGTCCCTGAGCGTGGCCAGCAGTATCAGGGGCAGCTGGCAGTGACAGCGCTGGGGACTCCCTGCCTGGCCTGGGCCAGTACAGAGGCCAAGACCCTGAGCAAAGACCAGGACTTCAAACCGGAGGTGAAGCTGGAGGAAAACTTCTGCCGAAACCCGGATGGAGACGAGGAGGGTGCCTGGTGCTATGTGGCACACCAGCCTGGCGACTATGAGTACTGTGATCTCAACTACTGTGGTGAGCGGGCAAGCAGGGGAATCTAAAAAGCAGAAGACAAGTCTGGGGGTGAAGGGAAGACAAGAACAGTTATGCTGGTCCCCCCCAAACTTACTGAATATGCAATTGGGAGTGACTGCCATTGCAGCCTTAGAGAAACTCAGCAGGAGAAGATCTTACTCCCATTTTACAGATGAACGAATCGAGGCCCTGCTAGGATGTGACCTAGTGACCCAGAGGCACCTGCTAACCTCAGGACCAGGGGTCTTTCAAGGCTGGCAGGAGATCTGGAAGAACTAAGGTCTGGGTGAGGAATGGCCCAGCCTCGCTCAGCCCCAGCCAGTGTCCTGGCCTTTACAGATGAGGCAGTGGAAGAGGAGGCCAGCGAGGATGAGGATGTGGCCATCTCAGGGCGCACTACAGTGGAGGAGTTCCAGCCTTTCTTTGATGAGAGAACGTTTGGAGCAGGGGAGGCAGGTGAGGCCTCTGTTGCTGCTGCTGCTGCTGAGTGCAGGGGTCTGGGGTTGGTGGCCAGGGATCAGCCCCTCATGGCTGGCTTGCTCTGCAGACTGTGGCCTGCGGCCTCTGTTTGAGAAGAAGTCACTGCAAGACGCCACAGAAATGGAGCTTCTGAATTCTTATATGGAGGGGCGCATCGTAGGTGGCTCAAACGCTGAGATTGGCATCGCTCCCTGGTGTGTCCTGGGCTGCCTCACTGCAGCTCCGCTGGAAACTCTGTCCTTGGCTCTGGCTAAGCATCCTGCTACCTCCTCATCCTCCCAGCACCTCTGCTTCTAGCGCTGGTGATGGGCAGAGGCCCGGCTCACAAAGACTCCTGCTCCCCTTTCCCAGGCAGGTGATGCTGTTCCGAAAGAGTCCCCAGGAGCTGCTGTGTGGGGCCAGCCTCATCAGTGACCGCTGGGTCCTCACAGCTGCCCACTGCCTCCTGTACCCACCCTGGGACAAGAACTTCACGGAGAATGATGTTCTGGTGCGCATTGGCAAGCACTCCCGTACCAGGTGTGGAGCTGTGGCCGGTGGGTATGGGGTCTGGCCTGCCTGAGTGTGCGCAAGAGGGTCTCTGGTGGATCTGGGCTTTGTGGGGTGTCTTGAACACCCCCACAAGGACATGTCCTGATAGGGCTGCAGACTGAGGAAATCCTGCTGTGTCCTCAACTCTGTTCCAGACATTAGGATGTGGGGTGGGAGTGGAAGTCTCTTCAAAACAGTGACGAGAGCCGGTGCTGGTGTCTCACCTGAGTAATCCTAGTGACTTAGGAGGCTGAGATCGGAGGACAGCACGTCCAGGCCAGCCAAACCACAGAAAATCAGAAGTGGTGCTGTGGCTCTAAGTGGTAGAGTGCTAGTCTGGAGTGAAAGAACTAAGAAACAACATCCAAGTTGAGGTCAAGCCCCATAACCCATGAAAAAAATAAAAGTGATTAGCCGGTGCCCACCCCTGTCTGTCTGGCAGGTCTGATGCCAGCACCTCGTGTGGGTTAGGACTGATAAGACACCATGGGATGAGGAGGGGCTGCAGTCCATGGCTCATTCCTTTTCTTGGGAACTGGCTGCCCCTCCGTGTGGGCCTCTTACGGCATGGATTTGTAGCCTCTTGGTTTCTCTGCTGGGGTCTCCATAGGTATGAGCGGAACATAGAAAAGATCTCCATCCTGGACAAGATCTACATCCACCCCAGGTACAACTGGAGGGAGAACCTGGACCGGGACATTGCCCTGCTGAAGCTCAAGAAGCCTATCACCTTCACGGACCACATTCAACCCGTGTGCCTGCCGGATAAGGACATAGTGACCAGGTTGAGGCTGAGTTGTTCCGGGCTGCACAGGGTTCCCTTTTTTTTCTAGGTTCCTTTGTGAAGTGAACTCACAAGTTCTTTCCCATCCTGGAGGTGTGTGTGTGTGTGTTTCATAAATTAAAAAATGTTATTATAAAGGTAATATACATAAGTCAGATAATGAGTACAGATTTTTTTTTGGGGGGGGGTGATGATGCTGGGACTTGAATTCAGGGCCTGGGTGCTATCTTTCTGAGCTTTGTACTACCTAAAGGCTAGTACTCTACCATTTGAGCTTCATGAATGGCTTTTTGGGGGTGGGGTGGGAGCTAAATTGGAACCAGAAGTTTCACAGATTTTCTTGCCTGGGCTGGTTTCAAATCATGATCTTGAGATCTCAACCTCCTGAGGATAGGACTACAGTGTAAGCCACACGTACCGGCTGAGTTTTAGGTGTTGGTCTCTGGGAAATGGTGCCAGGACCAGAAAGCTCCTGGTTCTCACTAAACCCTTATTCCTTCCTCAAAGGTTGTTCCAGGCTGGACACAAAGGGCGGGTGACAGGCTGGGGCAACCTGAAGGAGACATGGACAACCAGCATCAATGAGGTACAACCCAGTGTCCTGCAGGTGGTGAACCTGCCCATCGTGGAGCGGTCAGTGTGCAAGGCCTCCACTCGGATCCGCATCACCGACAACATGTTCTGTGCTGGCAAGTCTGTGCTTTCTGGGCCTGGGGAATGGCAGGGGCCAGGGTGGCAGGAATGAGAGCCTAGGATTCCTGGCTGCGGCAAGTTGCCCAACCTCTTGGAGGCTATCCCTTCCATAAAACAGAATATATACCATGAATTCATGTAACACTTAAATGAGACCGTGAGCATGCATGTAGCTGGCGTGAGGTCAATTCATTTTTTCAGTTATTCAGCAGTTAATTAAATGCTTACTACATCCCAAGCAGCACTGGAGAGTACACAATAGGAACCAAAACTGATCATTTTCAACCAGGTTCTAGAAGTTCATATTTATAATCCCAGCTACTCAGGAGGCTGAGATCTGAGGATCACCATTCAATGACAAGCCAGGGCAAGAAAGTGTGTTAAGATTTTTTTTTTAATTTTATGGTCAAGGTGATGGACAGAGAGGTTTCAGTTACATATGTAAAGGACTGAGTACATTTCGAACATTGTTGCCCCTCCCTCATTTTTCTCCCACTTTCCCTCCTCCCATCTGTGAGATTCTTATCTCCAACTAGCCATCAGAAGGGTGTTTAACTGGTGGAAAATCAGCTATGAGAAAAGCAGGTCAGGGACAGTGCCCAGATGATGAGTTCAAGCCCCAGGAAGATTCTTCTTAGGAAGGAATGACAGTAAAGCTCTAGGGAACAGCCAGGCACTGGTGGCTACTCAAGAGGATGAGATCTGAGGATCATGGTTCAAAGCCGACATAGGCATGAAACTTTGTGAGACTTTTTTTTTTTGACCAGTCCTGGGCTTGAACTTAAAGGCCTGGGCACTGTCCTTGGACACTTTTGCATAAGCTAGTGCTTTGTCACTTGAGCCACAGTGCCACTTCCGGCCTTTTCTGTGTATATGGTACTGAGGAATCGAACCCAGGGTTCATGCATGCTAGGCAAGCATATGCTCCTGGCCCTCGTGAGAATCTTACTGCCAATTAACCACCAGAAAACTGGATATGGAGTTGAGGCTCAAAATGGTAGGGCACTAGCCTTGAGCTGAAGAGCTCACAGACAGCGCCCAGGTCCAGAATTTAAGCCCCATGACCAAAAAAGAAAGAACCAACAAAAGAAAGAAGAGAAAGAAGGAGCTCTAGAACATCATTTTTGGTGCTATGAAGAACAAAGCTGGGTAAAGGAGCCAGTACAGGGGGCCAGGATAATCCAAGCAGCCAGAAGTTTGACTGGAAGAAGTGAAGGAGTGAGGCAGGCAGGCATATGGAGGCATATGACTCCAGAATCAGCAGGTGCAAAGGTTCCTGGGGTGGGAACCAGCTTGGCAGGTTCAGAGAGCAGTAGGCCCCCAAAGTGCTGCTTCAAGCCTATTATTATTTTTGTTTTGCCAGTCCTGGCTTGAACTCAGGGCCTGAGCACTGTCCTCGAGCTTTCTTAAGGCTAGAATTCTACCACTTGAGTCACAGCACCACTTCTGGCTTTTTCTATTTATGTGGTAACTGAAGAATCAAACTCGGGTCTTCGTGCATGCTAGGGAAGCACTCTATCACTAGGTCCCCAAGCCTATTATTATTATTATTATTTATTTATTTATTTATTTGCCAGTCCTGGGCTTGAGCTCAGGGCCTGAGCCCTGTCCTTGGACTTTCTCAAGGCTAGAGCTCTACCACTTGAGCCTCAGCACCACTTCTGGCTTTTTTCTATGTATGTGGTACCAAGGAATCGAAACCAGTCTTCATGCATGCTAGGTAAACACTCTACCACTAGGCCAAACTCCCAGCCCAAGCCTATTATGTTTGAATACTCATATCTTTTTATTTTGAAAAATGTGATGGTCCTTAAATGAAATAGAAATTTTAAAGATCATATATAGTTGATAAACACGACTTCATGATGATGATGATGATGATTTTGCCAGTCAGGGCCTGGGCAGTCCTTGGACTCCTTTTGCTCAAGGTTAGTGCTCTACCACTTGAACCACAGTGCCATTTCTGGCTTTTTCTGTGTATGAAATGCAACTACTTTATATGAAGTGTGATGAGAATGGAATTTGGTATCAGCAAACGGATTAACAGAGAAGACAGCAACCTGGAAGTAGCTAGTCTCCCAGGAAGCTTCCTTACAGTCTTTCAATTATGCCTTTGAATTTCCATCAAACTGATTGTTTTCAGTGGCATTATTTCTACTCATTAGGACACTTGCTTAGTCCTTTTCCTGACATTATCCCATTCATCTCTTGCCAGTAGATTCTAGTAGGATCACTCACAAGTATAGTCTTCCCTGAGTTGTTGTTACACATTTATTCCATTCCTTTACAGATTTCGACTTTTTAAAGAACATGACTTTGGTGTTTCATGTTTGGGTATTTGTGTGTTAGTTCTGGGGCTTGAACTCAGGGCCTGAATACTCGGAGCTTTATAGAGGTTAATTGGAGATGAGAGCCTCATAGACTTTCTTGCCCTGGCTGGCTTTAAACCGGGGTCCTTTGACTCCAGCTTCCTGAGTAGCTAGGATTTTAGGTGTGAAGCATGGGCTCATTTCACGTTTTGCAGCTGCTATGGAAAAGACGCCGCAGAATGCTTGGCCACTGAGGATTTCTCTAACATCTGTGAAGTGTCAGTTTTATCAGGATATGCTTCAGCTGTTTCAGCCAACGTTTATTCATTTGTAAATTTGGGATTATTCACAAGATTCTCAATTCAGTTCACCTTCTATCAATCAGCTATATTTGCTCAACCTCACACTTAATATCTTTTGGTGTTATGAACACAACTGAATACACTAAATTATACTGACATTTGGATGCTCCTATACCATAGTTATGCTGTGTGTGTGGTTTTGTGTGTATACTTGTAGTTATTTTGCATTATAGAGGCTGTGTGGGAGTTTTGGATAAAACTCATTACTTCAGCTTTCTAAAACTCTAACTTGCTTTCTAGTGTTTATTTTTGGCAGTACTGGGGTTTGAATGGGGCCTTGTGTTTACTAGGCAGGTGCCTTACCACTTTAGTCATAGCTCTACCACTTGAGCTCTAGGCTCCTTTTTTTCTTTTTTTTTTTTTAAAGTCTACCAGTACTGGGGTTTGAACTCAAAGTTTCGTGCTCTAACTTGGCTCTTACTCTTAGCCAGTGCTACTTGAGCCACTCTTCCCATTCTGGCTTTTGCTGGCTAATGGGAGTCTCATGGGCTTTTCTGCCTCGGCTGGCTATGGACTGTGATCCTCAGTTCTCAGCTTCCTGAGTAGTCAGGATTACAGGTGTAGCTACCAGCTCCTGGCTCTTAGGTTGCTTTCTGAATCCTTCTCCTTATTGGGTGGAGAATGGACTGCAGGTAGAACGAGTGGACTTAGGGAAACTGGCATAGTTGGGATGGGGGTGGGGGAGGGGTGGTCCAAGGGACCTGGCCTGAGGTTAATTTGGGATATATATTAAGAATTGGAGGTCAGAGAAGGGGTGAGGTAGATACTTGGAGGCTGTGACTCTTGAAGGGAGGGGCTTCAGACCTCTGCTCTTCTCTCTCAAGGTTACAAGCTTGAGGAAGAGCAGCGAGGGGATGCGTGTGAAGGCGACAGTGGGGGTCCCTTCGTCATGAAGGTAAGCCATTGTGGTGGATATGGCTTGCTGGGTGGGGAGGAATGGGTGAGGAGGAAACCCCAATTTTCAGAATCGGTAGCTTAGCTGGGTAAGACCAGTATGACCTTGGACTTGATTCTTGGAAATGTCATCTTTCTTCCTTAGAACCCCTACAACAATCGCTGGTATCAAATAGGCATTGTGTCATGGGGAGAAGGCTGTGACCGGGATGGGAAATATGGCTTCTACACACACGTGTTCCGCTTGAAGAGGTGGATACAGAAGGTCACTGGGCGGTCTGAATAGAGGGCCACTCCTGGCAAAATCACAGAGGACAATCCAATGAAAGAATTTTTGTGGTTTCTTAAAAACTCTAGTTCCCATTAAAAGTGACACTTGTCAATGAGCCTCAGAGCTTCCTGTGCTATTTGTTGATGCAGAGTAGTTCTAGGCTAGGCTCAGCAAGAGCCAGGAATGCTGGACAGCCGGACTTGAAGGAACCTGCCACTACTAGAACAGGGCTGGCTGAGAAGGGAAGAGATACCCTCCAGGCTTTAGTGGGCTATCTCATTTAAGTCTCACAACAGATAGGGATGTCCTTAGAAGTGAGGTAGGTAAAATGGGATTTGGAGAAGTCGTCTGCCTAAAGTCACACAGCTAGGGCCACGAGAGCTTGGAACATGGAAGACAGGGAGGCACTGGCTGCTCCACTGCCAAGCCTAATTCAGAGCTTTCCCAGACATGGAGGAGAGGCAAGAGGATAGACAAACCAAGTGGGGGGTAGATTTATTTCTCTCTTAACTTTCCTAGGAGCCCCTATATCCTTCCTCCTATGGTTAAAATGGCTAATTTATGCCCCCAGAGAGTCAGGTTTTAAAATGCCTTCATTTGAGAGTACTATGGGAAATGGTGGCTAGGGGTATGGCATCCTAACATGATGCTCAGGTTCATATATTGTGGCTCCAAGCAGAGAAGAGGTAAGCATGGGCAAGGCTTCTCCTAACCCGCCCAAGCATGTTTCTTTGTATTTTATGACATGCAGAGGGTCTCCCAGCTCACTTAGTGCCCACTGTCCTTCAGGAAGCGCTCCAGGAGACAATGATACTTCAGCTCCCACCACCACATGCTAACTGGCATGGTTACACGTCCTTTGTTGGTCATCTCCCCCCCCCCCCCAAACAATGTATGGGATAACAGAGCAGCTCTTTCCCATAACAGAGTTTATCAGAGATTTTTAAAGAAAATAGTGGCTATAGGGTGTTTATATGGATCTGAAAAGAAGGGGGGCCCTGTGGCAACCATCTTCAAGGTTATTTTCAGCAGTGCTCACTAAAGTGGGACGGAACATGGCTCTGCCCCACTGCTGCTGTCCTCAGACCTCCATCATATTCCTCAGTTACAGAATAGCATAGCATTCTGCTATGATTCAGGGGACACTGCAACCTAAAACACACATGACAGAGTTTCAACTCGTGAAATGCGGACCTGCTGATAGTACATGGAGGTCTGAGCCACTTGGATGTAAGATAGGAGAGTAGTGTAGTAGGTACTATTCTTAGCTGATGATCTTCAATTCATTTGAACAAAAATCCCCTTTTTTTCTTGGCAGTACTGCGGTTTGAACTCAGTGCCTCAGGCTTACTTGGCTTGTTGCTTTACCATTTGAGCCACATCTCCAGTCTGGTTTTTTTTTTTTTGCTGTTGACTTTGGAGATGGGGTCTCATGGACAATATAGCCCTATTGGCTGGCTTTAGTCTCCCAAGTGCTGTGATTACAGATGTGGCCCACTACACACACAGTCTTTTACTTTTCACTACATGAACTAACAGAGAATTAGGATAGAGTTGTCTGAGTTATTCTTTGATTCAGGGTGATTATAAAGCAGGATAGAAATGCAGTGCCACATTCAATGTACTTGCAGTATCTCTGTTACCCTAGTTTCTTAGGAGGCTGAGATCCTGTATTTGAAGCCAGCCCAGGCAGAAAAATCCAGGCGATTCCATCACCAAAATAATCCTTAAAACAGTCAGGCTGGAGAATGGCACAAGTGGCAGAGAGGACTGCTGAGCAAGCATAAAACAGTACTAAGTTCAAACCCTTAGTACTGGAAAAAAAAAAAACCACCCAGACTTTGCTTTTTAAACAAGAATATACCAGCATCACCATTGGTGTTGCAGGCTTTGAGATCTTGGGAGTTTTCGAATGAGCTTTCCGAATTCTAGACCCAAGCACAGTCAAATATATATGTGATATATGCAGATGAACCCAAATCTAGTTGCTGGATGGGAAATACCGTGTGTTCTCATGGACATCACTTTCCATGAGAAATTTCAACTTTGGGCAGCTTAGAGGTCACTTTAAAGTGATACCTGGAATTGAGGGAAGATTCATTTCATGGACAACCAAGAGGGATTAATTTCATGTCAGTCTTTAATTTCTTGAACACCACCTGAATAGGAGGTAAGCTAGAAGTGAAAGTTATTAGGAGTTTTATGATTGCTGAACTCTTCCCTGGCTTCTAGCTTCTAGAACTTCTTAGTTCTAAGGAGTTTTTCTGTGGACAGAGTTGCTGTGGAATTTACCCCAAGGGTGAATCTTCAGACCAGGTGTAAAGCAACTGGTAGTCTGAACAAAGACACACTCAAGCTGAGCAGCAAAGGATGAAACTTACTGATCAGTTGGGGGGTGGGAACCATTACAGGCCAGCATGTACTGCGAATGCCCTCCTGCACATCTAAGTGACTAGTACCAGGAGTTCCTTAGATCACCAGAGAAGATTGGGAGATTGGGGGAAGTCAACCAAGGCCCTGCCTGAGGAAAGGTGAGAGTTTCCTACCTCTACTGGAACTGTGTAGGAAAAGCAATGAGTGACATGGCTTGGAGGGTGTGAATCAAAAGAAGGTAGTGCTTGGCAGGCAGGCTCTCCTTCACTGGCTGAGCATCCAGTCCCCAGATAGAGGGAGAGGGGACGTGGCACAAACAGGTTCCCAGCTCTCCCCAAATATGGAGCACTTGGGGAAATGTGTATAGTTAATGCAAACTTTATTTATAAAAGACTCTTAAATTAGTTGTCTCATGCCATGCATTCATACAGAATACAGTGACCCTTCAGGGCTACAGAGAGAAGAGCTCACAAACTCAACGGAAAACTATTAAAGAGTTTCTAATAGTTAAAAGCTAGGAAAGATCAGGACAATTTTACAAATGAGCAATTAAAAAGAAATAAAACAAGGAGGATATGGAACCTAGTCTGAGCTGAGGGCAGCTGTTTCAGTCTGTACACTAAGCTAATCCACAACAGTCTTCTAGAGGTGGAAGCAGAGGCAGTGCCAGCATGATGCTATATGGATGGAGGTGCAGGACGCTGCCCAGTCCAGCCCAGTGCCCGGCACTCTTCCCCGTCCATGCCCACATTGCCGGATACTCACGACCAGTCTGTGTTTGCACGCTAGGCCTGGGATGGCCACTTCATACTACAGGGCTTCTAGTTTAGTAAACTAAAGCTGCAAGGTGTGGGGGATGGGCACCTTCATTTGCGACTGCTCTTTATTCTCTCCAGTCTCTTTTTCAAGTCATCAATGTTGGTTGTGGAGGAAGAGGTCAGGGTTCCGGCACAGTGGGTCTGGTTGGAATCCAGGGCTGAGTGCTGGTGCTGCTCCCGTGATTCTCGAAGCTGGGAGAGCTTGCTGTGTAACATGTCTGTGGAAGAGGCGACTGGGGGAATTGCTGGTTTGGAGAGCAAAGAGGTCAGTGGAGGTCGATCATCTTGCTAGAGAGGGAAAAAAAGACACCGCCTAAGCTCAGGGGAAGCAGGCTGACATATACTAGGGCTAAGCAGATCCCCTAGGGGCCAGCCTGCCCCGGCCCCGTAGCCCTCGAGACCCACACAGAAGGCAGAAGGAGTACCTTTGTGTTGTCCAGGCCACACCGCTGTCGGAGGATTTTTAGCCTTTCCAGGTAGACAGATGGTCCTACCTCTTCTCCATTAGTGTTACCTATGGAGGGGACTGTGCTTGTGGGGGTAGGCACACATGTGACCTCCATCTGAGGGGAGATGCCTAGAGAGGAAAATGTAAATGGAACATTTAGGTATATTCATATACCACATTTCCAGACTTCTTTGCTTAATCTGCCACTGAGAACAATTAATAATGTACAGTGGC
This sequence comes from Megascapheus bottae, assembly GCF_031878675.1. Classification (NCBI taxonomy): domain Eukaryota; kingdom Metazoa; phylum Chordata; class Mammalia; order Rodentia; family Geomyidae; genus Megascapheus; species Megascapheus bottae. Next base: position 12,807,893 of record NC_143524.1, on the reverse strand, counting down.
ACTGGCTCATACCTGTAATCCCAGCTACTGAGAAGGCAGAGATTTGGAGGATTTTAGTTCAAGGCCAGCCCAGGCAAAAAAGTTACCAAGATTTCATCTCAACCAATAAACTGTCATGGTAGTGCATGTCATAGTAGTGCATGCCTATAATTCATCTATGCAGGATGTCTTAGGTAGATCAGTTTGCCCCAGGAAAAACATGTGAGTCTTTATCTGCCTATATGGGTCAAGTAGTAGATTACTTGCTTAATAATCATGAGGTTCTGAATTCTAACATCTAAGTAAAAATAAAAAATAAATTTCCAGGGCTGATGGGTAATCAGAAGCAGGGCACAGTCTAAACAGCATAGGGACTTGGGTTTTATCCCTAGAAGCAAAAGCAAGTAAACAAACAAAAACAAAAATCTCTGGAGGCAGGCTCTTCACTGTGCTGAAAATAAAAAAAATTAGCAAGGGTTTATTTGGAGCTGCTTACAAAGCCTGTTCTCAAATATACAAGACAAACTCTAAGAAAACTTCAAGGACTAATAGAGGGGTGGAATGTAAGTTGGATCTGGTACACCCTGGTTATACAAAAGGTGTTCCAGGAATCACAAGGCTGAATTGAGTAATCCAAAGAGCCAAGCTACCCCAGAGTACACTAGAAGGGCCAACTAAACACCTGCACATCTTAAATCTGCAGAAGATCCAAATTAAATTCAGACCAGTTCATTCTTTTTCTTTTCGTTCAGTACTGGGGCTTAAACTCAGGGCCTGGACACTGTCTTTGAGCTTTCTCAAGGCTAGCACTCTACCACTTGAACCACAGCACCACTTTTGGCCTTTTCTGTGTATGTGGTACCAAGTAATCAAACCCAGGGCTTCATATGTGCTAGGCAAGCATTCTACCACTAGGCTACACTCCTGGCCCTAGACCAGTACATAAAAGGGCAGAAGCTCTTCTTTAAACCTGCCAAGGACAACAAAGAACTCAAAACTATGGGATCCTATGACCTCAGAGGTCCCTATGAGGGAGAGGTGCTGAGGTGTTTAGCATTAGAGTATCTGTAAGCCCATCCCAAAGATCAACAACTAAACCAAAACAACAACATCATCCATCTATCTATCTATCTATCTATCTATCTATCTATCTATCTATCTATCTATCTATCTATCTATCTATCTATCTATCCATCTACCTATCTATCTATCTCAGGTCCTCAACTTTCTGAGAGGGAACAATAATAAAATTCAGCAATTTAAAAATTAACTAACTTAGGCTCAGTTATGTAGTTCTTGTCTTACATGTAGCAAGGCTCTAGGTTTTTGTGTTTGATCCTCAAACACAAAACAAGAACACCATTTTTTTTCTTTTCCTCACCCGCCCCCTTCCCCTTCCAACCCGCCGCAGTCCGGAGGCTTGAAGTTTGGGGCTGGGCACTGTCCCTGAGCTTCTTTTGCTCAATGCTAGCCCTTTATCACTTGAGCCACAGTGTCATTTCCACATTTTTTGGGTTGCTTTTTGGAGATAAGAGCCTCACAGACTTTCCTGCCCAGGCTGCTTTGAACTGTGATCTCCAGATCTCAGCCTCCTGAGGAGCTAGGATTACAGGTGTGAACCACCAGTGCTGGGCATGAACACCACTTTTATTTCAATGTAAATTCGTTACTCTTGTAAAGGAAAAAATAGAAGAAAAAGTAGAAGTATAATACAGTTTTTGCAAAAAGTAGAGAAGGATTTTTTTTTTTAAAGAAGGGAATACCCTGATAGGGTGAAAAATGAAGAGTAACAATAGCTAACAATAAGAGATGTTTGAAAATTCAGATACAAAACCAATGGGTGCTTCAAATGTATTTCCTCCAAAACTAAACCAAATCAAGTCAAGCAAACGTGTAGCAAATGTGCCACCTAGGCCACAAATACCAATTGAATAAATGTTGGCTATCAGTAGAAAGGATGTTGGAAATGAGAAAGGAGACCCTTCTGTGTATAAGTATGTACACATATTCTCCTACAAACCTCCAAAAAATTCCCCCCCAGCTGGACACCAGTGGCTTATACCTGTAATCCTAGCTACTCAGGAAGCTGAGATCTAAAGATTGTGGTTCAAATCTAGTTGGAACATGAAAGTCCATGTAATCCCAAGAAAACCAGAAAATGGCTCAAGTGGTACAGTGCTAGCTTTGAGCTGAAGAGCTCAGGGACAGTGCCTAGACCCAGGATTCCAGCCCCATAACTGACAAAAAAAGAAAAAAAGAAAATAGAAAATTGCCCCATTTCCTCCAACAAAAAAGTTTCTTGGAGAGAAGCAATGTAAAGTGTCCAAAACAAGAAATTCCTACTGGTTAAGAAAACAATAGAAATGAAGCTTTAGCTGAGAAAGATACACTGGAAGAAACTGACCTGAGTCTGAAACCCACATAGGGCAAACAAACTCTGGAATTAAGTAGTAGGTGAGGTTCACTGAACTTGGACAAAACCTGAACACAGAGTAAACATGACAGCTGTAATTTGCCCTGATAGGGAGCTTTTGCAGCTGGGTGTATATGGTTGACACCTGTGGCAGTTTTTTCTTTTTTTTTTTTCATATATTTTTTATTGTAATTAATAGAATGGCTACATTATATTCACCAGATAGGCGGTGCATTACTTCACATACATTGATGCCCTTTCTCGTGTCTTGGTCCCCATTTCCCTCCCCCCACTCCCGTTTTTTTCAAAATGAAACAAACCTCTTACATCTTCCTTTGCCATTAGATTGAGAACAGTAATTTTCAGTGTTTTTTATTAAAAAAAATAATTGTGGAGACAGTAACATTTCAGCTTGAACTTAGAACATTCATTCATTCACTCATTCATGCCATTCAACAAATATTTTATTGCCAGGCAACAACAACAAAAAATCCTTTCCCTAGACTTCAAAATCAAAAGCCAAACAACTAGCCGGGCACCGTGCTCAGGCCTGTAATCTAGCTACTCAGGAGACCGAGATCTGAGGGTTATAGTTCAAAGCCAGCCAGGGCACTAAAAAGTCCATGAGACTCTTATCTCCAATTAATCACCAGGAAACCAGAAGTGGTGCTGTGTGTGGCTCAAGGGGTAGGGTGGTAGCCTTGAGCTGAAGAGCTCAAGGACAATGCCCAGGTCCAGAGTCCAAGTCCAACCAAAAAAACAAAAAAGTCAAACAACTGACCTAATAGATACTGTGCCATATGAGTACAGACAAAGATCTGAAAGACAAAGGGAACTAGCTAACAAGACCATCTTAGGAAGAGCTAAGATGGTAGAGTTCAGTGGTATAGAACATGCTAGACATGCTTAAAAAGCAGGGCAAAAGCACCTAAAAGGCCAGGGCAAAAGCCCCAAAGTCCCTGAGTGCTTCAGAAGAAGCAAGATTAGTAGAGTTGTAGTGTAGTAGATGAGGTGTCAGACGTATCAAACAACATGGGACCAGGGAGTTTTTACTCCAGTGGAATACAGGCTTCTAAATAATGAGAAGCCTCACTCTGATGCTCTTTGTAGAAACAGATGTAGGGAGGCAGGGTGGTATGGAAGGTAGGAAGGTAGTGCTATTACAGTCTAGGTAAGACTAATTAATCACTAGAAAATGAGAAATGGGGGACCGGGAGTTTGGCCTAGTGGCAGAGTGCTTGCCTAGCATGCACAAAGACCCGGGTTCAATTCCTTCTTACCCCACATACAGACAGCATAAAAGCCGGAAGTGGTGCTGAGGCTCAAGTGGTAGAGCTCTAGCCTTGAGAAAGTCCAAGGACAGTGCTCAGGCCCTGAGCTCAAGCCCAGGACTGGCAAAAAAAAAAAAAAGAAAATGAGAAATGGGGCTATGGTTCAGGGGTAGAGCAGTAGTCTTGAGCTGAACGGCTCAGGGACAACACCCAGGCCCAGAGGTAGGGCAGTAGCTTTGAGCTGAAGGGCGGAGGGACAGTGCCCAGGCCCAGAGTTCAATCTCCATTGACCCACCAAACAAACAAACAAGACCAAGATGGAGAAGGGTGCAAACTGATCAGGTATGGGGGAGGGAATACCAGAGTTTATTAGCTTTTCTTTTGGGGGGGGGGGGTCGGTTGTGGGGTTTGAACTCTGGGTCTGGACACTGTCTCTGAGCTCTTCAACACAAGGCTACCGCCCTACCCCTGGGCCTGGCCGTTATCCTTGAGCTCTTCAGCTCAAGGCTACTGCCCTACCCCTTGAGCCACAGCATCACTTCCGGTTTTCTAGTGGTTAACTGGAGGTAAGTGTCTCACATTCTTTAGTGCCCAGGCTTGGCTTTGGACTGCAATCCTCAGATCTCAGCCTCCTGAGTAGCTAGGATTACATGCATGAGCCACTGTCCGGCTTGAGAGCTTTTTAGTTTTTAACAGTTTTACAAGCTGGCAGCTATTTTGAGCTCATTCATGGAGCTCTCAAAGGAAACTATCCGTACCTGTTGAAGTGGGGATGCGACCTTTGCCTTCCCTCTCCATCTCAATCACTCGAAGACCTCTTTCTACGTAACTTTGAAAGAACTGTGAGGAATTTTTTAAAAATGGTTCAATATCAGCATCTGAGTATTTCTTCTTATATTCATATAGCTCTGCTAAACCCTGATAAAAAAGAAAAAGGAAGAAGTTGAGATATATTTGTTAGTGTTCCTTTTCCACAAAGCAGATCCTTGTTTATCTAAACTCTTTCCTTGTTACCTTTGTGTTTTTTTTTTTTTTTTTGCCAGTTCTGGGGCTTGAACTCAAAGCCTGAGCATTGTCCTTGGGCTTTCTCAAGGCTAAAGTTCTACCACTTGAGCTACAGCACCATTTTCGGCCTTTACTTTGCATGTGGTACCGAGGAATCAAACCTGGGTCTTCTTGCATGCTAGTCAAGTACTCTACAACTAGGCCAAACTCCTGGCCCCTCCCCTTTTTACCTCTTTCGTGTTTTCTTTGGAGCCAATCTTCTTAAAAATCTCTGCTAAGAAATCATTCACTTTAGCCTTTGATGACTTTTCATCCTGTGACATGAAAGGCACAAATGCAGGCTGGTTAGACTTGAATTACTCATAGGAGTCAATGATAAGCTCTTTACAGAAAAATATCTCAAAATCTGGGCTTCACTGCTATGTTCTGCAAGGGGAGTCATAAGTGCTACAGGTCTACAGCAGAAGCATCAGCATGATGAGCCTTTAGTCAGGTTTTCCCCTCCCTTAATTAAGGAGAAAACTAGTTTATTCCTCCCCAATTAAATAGATCCCACATTGGATTTATCTAAGGACTAATGCTTTGGGCCCACAGAAAACTTTCCTGGAGGCCCCCAAACACGTTGTTATTTATGGTTTAAAACTCTGAAAATTAAAACGTTTAAGCACCACAGTAGACTAGACCCTAAGCTTTCACCTTGGAAGTCAGGCCACTCACTATTCGAGAAGCTCCCTTTTCTGTTTCCTTATCAGATTTGTTTCCAGTCTGGTCCATACTGTGCTTCATCATCCGGCAGAGATGGGCCTCCAGCTCAGACTCATTCTTATTGTCAATCATTGTGAGGTGGTCTAGGATCTGAGGGAAACAAGTACATTCATATAGTAGCAATGCCTTTCCCATGATGTTCTCCTATGTTCTCTTAGGGACCAGTTGCTGTTCTCATTCACCTTGGGTCCTTTTAATTTGCATAAAGTATGCAGGAGGGTCTTTAGGGTCCTTATAGGAAATTCACTTTTGCATTGCTTCAGTTTCTCTTTGGGGAACACCTTCATGAAAATGTGGATATCTAGAAGAATTCTGTCCAGGTTAATGCTGTTGATGGTGTCTGGTAACAGTCGAACCATTCTCCAGAGACACTATTGAAAAAAGAAACAAAGTTAGAAGTGACTGAAAAATGAGGATAATTTGTTACCATTCCCAAGTTCATAGCTCATTTTTAAAAAGATGATCCAGGTATATAAATGTGGTATCGTACCCTTCCTGCTCAGCTATGAGAACACAAAACATTATTTCAATTGTGTTATTTATTGAAGTAGGACAAGTCATCCTTCTAACCATCCATCCAGCTCTACTCTTTCCTCCCATACTCCCAGAGATGGAGGCCATCAGTTAATATTGTGAAAATGTCTTTTGCAGCCACCATCAGAAGTGGCAGAGGACAAAATGAAGTTCAATCCTTTTGAGTCATAAAAAGTATTTCAATGTACTTGAATATCTGCAGAAGATTTCTTACCCTCTTGCCAAAATTTATGACAATTCCAAAGAATGGCGAAGATTAAGCTGTGTGAGGACATTAATATGGACTAAGGTCAGCAGGATGGTAAAGAAGTCCAGGCTTACAAGAAAAAAATCAGTCATCTACACTGAATAGGTGCAGCAGGAAAGGCTGAGAGGATAACTGTTTACGTGGGTGTTCACTTAAGCAAGGTATTACCCCAGCTCAAACAAAACAAAGACTGCAAAAAGATCCTGGAATGGAAAGCCAAATCTCACAAAGTACAAAAAAATAGCAAATATAAATAGAAATAATTGAACACCCTTGGCTAGAATTCTAACTAACCCAGAGGCTGAGATCTGAGGATCATGGTTCAAAAGTAAGCCTATACAGACAAATTAAAGACACCGTTATCTCCAATAAACCACCAAACGAAACCAAACCAAACCAAAGAAATCAAGGCCAGACTAAGAGGTGTAGTTCAGCTGGTAGAGTGTCAGCTATGAGCAGAAAACTCAAGTTGAGGATTTGAGGTCCTGAGTTCAACTCTCAGTACCGGCACAAACCCCGCTCCCCACCTTGCAAAAGACAGAAATTCCATCTTGGGTTTCTTGGCCTGTTAGAATAGACTAACTCAAATGGTTAAAACTAAATCTAACCTGAGGGAACAAAATGTCTTGCACTATAGATATGTTCACCTAGAGTCTAAAATATGTTCATCAGGAGACTGAAATAACATAGTGCTACGTATATTTTTCCTTCTAAAATTAAAATTTGTCATATCAAATTTCTTGCCATTTGAATCTGGGACAACTTTAGTGAAATATCTATAACATAGCTACTTGAGACCAAGAATTTTTAGATGTGAACTCAGGGTATAAATTGGTAGACGGGGAAATTTTATTTTTTGAAAACTATTTACTTAACCGGGCATGGTGGTTCATGCCAGTAATCCTAGCAACTCAGGAGGCTGAGATCTGAGGATCACAGTTCAAAGCTAGCCCTAGCACTAAAGTCCATGAGACTTTTATCTCCAATTAACCACAAAAAAACCACAAGTGGCACTGTGGCTCAAGGGGTAGCGCGGTAGCCCACAGTGCCCAGGCCCAGAGTTTAAGCCCCACGACCGATCAAAAAAAAAAAAGAAAAAAAAAAAATATATATTTACTTAGGGCCAGGAGTTTGGCCTAATGGTAGAGTGCTTGCCTAGCATGCGCCAAGCCCTGGGTTTGATTCCTCAGTATCACATACACAGAAAAGCCAGGGTGGTACTGTGGCTCAAGTGGTAGAGCTCTAGCCTTGAGAAAGACTAAGACACTGCCCAGGCCCTAAGTTCAAGCCCCAAAACTGGCCAAGAAAACCAAACCAAAACAAAACAAACAACAACAACAAAAAAAAACAACAAAAAAAAACCCAACTTATTAGTTGGGCATCAGTAATCCTAGCTACTCAGTAATTCTAGCTACTCAGGGTTCTGAGATATGAAGATCACAGTTCAAAGCTGGTGTAGGACAGTCTGTGAGACTGTCATCTCCAAGTAACTAACTCCAACTCCACCCTCCTACCAGTGCAAAAAAAAAAAAAAGGAGCCAGAAGTGAAGCTTTAGCTCAAGTGGTAAGAGTACTAACCTTGAGCAAAGTAGCTCACATTCAAATTATGCTGGCCCTGGGGCTTGTATGTACACATATACATACACATGAGACAGTCTTACTGTCTCATTGGGGACAGGGCCCAAACTGGCCTTGAAATCGCGATCTTTTTTGCCTTTGATACCTGTGTGCTTGGATTACACTGGTGTACCACCATGCTAGATTTACCAATTACATTTTTTCAGATGTGTACTGGTTTATTGAGTCAATGTTTTGTTTTGTTTTTTGAGGTTGGTTGTGGGGCTTAAATCTGGGCCTGGGAGTTGTCCCTGAGCTCTTCAGCTCAAGGCTAGTGTTCTACCACTTGAGCTATATAGCACCATGTCCCTATTGAATCAATGTTTTAACCTCAAATTTCTTTTTCCCTATACTTTTAATGAAGTGATAGCATCTTTGAAAAGAAAAAAGATGAAGTAACTTCAACATTACCTTCATAACAAGTTCTGAGAATTTGGGAGAACTGGCTGTTGCTAGCAGGCTATCTTGGAGCAAAACAAGTAGGGCGCTGGAAAAACAAACATACTATTAAAATATTTCAAATCTTATTATAATTAAAATCAATCATTGAAAGGCCAACTGTGAAGATTCTCTCTCTAGTAAATTGAGAACTCATGGATGAGGATTCATATTAACATTTGGTTACTAAAAATAAAAATCATCTTGGTAAATGGTAAAGTTAATTGTTTTTCAGTGTCATTAGTAGACCCAAGAGATATGTACCTGAAATGCACATGCTAGAAGAACTGAAACATTTCACAGTCTATTCTGTGGTATTCATCTATTCATATGGTACTAGTCATCTACTGACTTGTTAGTAAACTATGGTCTCAGATCAGAAAACTTTGCTTATTACGGGGGAATAATAAACCAATTTATTAGGAAAACCCAAATTTATAACTATCTAGTAAACATAAATCATATGTAAACAAAGCAGAGGCTACTTTGGACTTTAATGCAGAGATATAAATATACCTGAGGATGTTTGTCTGGTCAGATTTCTCCAGAACTTTCACCACCAAGAGGTTCACAGAACGAATCACCTGTTGCCCTTCCTCTAGATCTTCTATCCGGGAATCCAGCATTAAGGTGATGAGGCCATGCATCAGGTCTTTCAGTACTCCAGTGGATGCTTCCCGGGCCAGGCTCTCTATCTGAAATAGCTATTCAATTCTAACTATGTTAGGGTGGCTAAACTCAAAATATAGAATAAATCAGGTGGTGGTGATTCAGGCCTATAATCTTAGCTACTCAGGAGATTTAGATCTGAGGTTCAAAGTTCAAAGCCAGCTTTTATCTACAATTAACCACTAGAAAACCAGAAGTGGTACTGTGGCTCAAAGTGGTAGAGTGCTAGCCTTGAGTGCAAAAGCTCAGGGACAGCACCCAGGTCCTGAGTTCAAGCCCCACAGCCAAAAAAATCCAAAACCATACATACATACTAAATACACACACACACACACACAGAGAATAAAGAAGACGAATGACTGATATATTCTAGTACATGATATATGTCCCCATAATATATAAGTGCCCAGCTCAGAGTTTTAATTTAATTCTGGTGTCGTTTTTTCCTAGTATAACAACATTTTTAATGTAAGCACACTATTTATGTAAAGCTAAATAGGGACTATCATGTTTATTCAAGAAGTTGAGAAGCTAGGCGCTGGTGGCTCATGCTTATAATCCTAGCTTCTCAAGAGGCTGAGATCAGAGGATTTCAGTTCAAAGCCAGCCTGGACAAGAAAGGCTCAGGGAGGGCCAGGAGTTTGGCCTAGTGGTACAGTGCTTGCTTAGCATGCATGAAGACCCAGGTTTGATTCCTTGGTACCATATGTATAGTAAAGGCCAAAAGTGGTGCTATGGTTCAAGGGGTAGAGCTCTAGCTGTAAGAAAGCTGAAGTATAGTGCTCAGGCCCTGAGTTCAAGCCCCAGGACTCAAGGGAGCTGAGGGGGAGAACTTGACAGGAAACAGAAATTTAGGTGGCATGTAAGCATTCTACCATAAACTAGAGCTGTCCCAACATTAATAGAAATAAGTCAGTAGCTTATTAGAGAACTCATGGAAAATTCTAAGTGACAATTACTCATTGAGACATCCACACTGATGCTAACTGGGTAGAGACTGAAGAAAAGCTCCCTCACTACAGAGACCTTACCGAAATCATGTTGCCGATGATACAGCTATATAGCTTGATGATCTCATCCTTCTCCAACTTCTCATCTGCCATATGTGTGTTGTAGATGAGTCTCAGCTGCATGAATGTGGCTATCAGAAATTGATCGATGTGTCCAGACATGGCTTCAGCTTTGTCTTCCTGTCTTAGGACTTCATCGATCTGATAACAAAAATTCCAAAATGTATTTTCCAAGCTTCATATTGCATAGCAGATACTCTAAGCAATGTTTCTATAGGAGTATTTACTAGCAAAGTACTTCCAATATCTTTTTTTTTTGCCAGTCCTGGGCTTGAGCTCAGGGTCTGAGCACTGTCCTTGGACTTTCTCAAGGCTAGAGCTCTACCACTTGAGCCTCAGCACCACTTCCGGCTTTTTTTTTCTATGTACATGGTACCGAGGAGTCGAACCCGGGTCTTCATGCATGCTAGGCAAGCACTTTAACCAGTAGGCCAAACTCCCGGCCCCAGTACTTCCAATATCTTACCTAGAAAAAAATTCAGTTACTTTACACATAGCTTGTCCTGAAAGATGCAATCATTCAATATATATTTACTGAGCAAGTTACTATTAAATGAGTAAATATCAGGTCCATTCTAAGAGGCTAAGTGACTAATTTAGAAACAATAATCTTAGACCTGGAGGTAAAAGCTGACACACTGAAAACTTTACAAGAAGGAATAGGAGATACACTAGGTCTCCTTGGCACAGGTAGAAACTTTCTTAATAAGGACCAAGAATCACAACAAATCAGAGAAAGGCTGGATAAGTGGGACTGCATTAAACTGCGGAGTTTTCGTATGGCAAAGGACATAGCTTGTAAATTAATTAGGAAGCCTACAGAGTGGGAGAAGATCTTCACTAACCAAACAACGGACAAAGGCCTCATATCTAAAATATATCAACAACTCAAAAAATTGAATCACTCCAAAACTAATCTCCAAAGTAACAACCATCCCATTAAAAAATGGGCCAAAGACTTAAAGAGAGTCTTCTCTGAAGAAGAAACAAAAATGGCCTATAGACACATGAAGAAATGCTCAACATCTCTGGTCATAAAAGAAATGCAAATCAAAACAACTCTAAGATTCCACCTCACTCCAGTTAGAATGGCCAGAATCAGGAAAACGAATAATAACAGATGCTGGAGGGGATGTGGCCAGGAGGGATCACTACTACACTGTTGGTGGGAGTGCAAACTCATTCAACCACTATGGAAAGCAGTATGGCAGTGCCTCAAAAGACTAAACATAGAACTCCCCTATGACCCAGCAATTCCACTACTTGGCATTTACCCAATTATCCAGAATCTAGGGCATACTAAATCCACTAGCACAACAATGTTCATTGCAGCATTATTTACCATAGCAAAGATATGGAACCAACCTAGATGTCCCTCAGTTGGTAAGTGGATCAACAAGTTGTGGTATTTGTACACAATGGAATTCTATGCTGCCGTCAGAAAAAACGACATCGACCCATTTGTTAGGAAATGGAAAGACTTAGAAAAAATCATATTAAGTGAAGTAAGCCAGATTCAAAGGAACTTAGGCTCAATGGTTTCCCTCATTTGTCATAACCAGTAGAAACCTTGGGCTCTACTAGGAGAGATCTGCAATAGAGCAAAACCTTGATACATAAGGCCATATAGTATGAAGCTAATTGAAAGGACCTCCAGGATATTGAAACAAAAGCCATATAACGAATGACTGTTGTCCTTAACGTACTATGTTATCTCTCATCTCCTTTGCTGTCCCTTGGGTATCTCATATTGTTACAGTATCTCACTTTGTTATCTGATATATTGAATTTATTTGTATTTGGTTATTTGAAATTTGATAGGGAAGGGGGGAAAACCAAGACAGGGTGGGGTGGGGGTGGGGGGGAGGGGGTGGGTAGTGGGTACCAAGACATGTGAAAGGGTATCAATGTATGCACCTTCTATCTGGCAAAAATCATGTAACCCTTTTATTAATTACAAGAAAAAAAAAGAAACAATAATCTTGGTGTTTAAATGTTCAATTTATTAAAAACAAAGACTTTTAAATTCCTTAGGCAAGATTGATAGGAAGCCAAAAAAGAATAGGAAGAAAGAAGCTGGATATGTGTAATCTCTGCATTTGGAAGCCCCTGCGGGTTACAAAATGAGCTAGAGGATAGCTTGGTCTACACAGCAAGATCCTGTCAGACAAATTTTAAAAAGAAAAGAAAAATTTCATGCGGAAAAAAAACCCAAGATGGGCTCAGTGGTAGAGTTTTTACTCAGAAAGTATATTGCCCAGTGTGTGATCTGTAGAAATGACTAGGAAAAAGAATTAACAAAAGAAAATCTCCATTTACCTGGTAAGCAAAGTGAGACTCACAAAGCTCAGACTACTTAGTTCAAATTGAAAACTTAGCTGGGAGTTGCTGGCTAAAACCTGTAATCCTAGCTACGTAGGAGGCTGAGATCTGAGGATCACGGTTTGACCAGCCTGGGCAGGAAAGTCTATGAGACTGTTCATGTACTTTATAAGAACCCAGCCTTTTAATTCAATAGAAACATTTAAAAATCACTAAAATCAAGATAATTTTATTTGTAAAATCTGCATAAAAACCTATGTATGCATGTACCAAAATTAGATGTATCATTACCTTACTGATGAATTTTCCAGTGTTTCTAATTTGGCCATTTGTATACTATTACAATAAATATCTTTGTATATACATACATGCATGTGAGTATATGTATATGTATCCTAATGTGCTTGTTTTTATTTCTAAGAGTATTTTCGGACTATAATTTCTTAGTTTGAATGATACAGTACAGTTTTGTCTGTGCGTGTGTGTGACTGTGTATGTGCTGGGGAACGAACCTAGAGCCCTGAGCATGCTCAGCACACACTAGCAAAGATCTACAAATCTAGCAAAATTTTGGAGGGCACTGTGTTGGAACAGGGTTAATTTTTATGTACTTGCTAACTTTCTGAGTATCTTCTAAGATCTGGTTTATTTATATTTATGTTTCTCTTAAGGATTTTTTTTTCTCCTTCTCTCAAGATTTCATTGGTTATATGGGTTGCAAATATATGCCACAGTATTTCACTTGTTTATTTAGTATATAGAAATTTTCTCTTGCTTAAAATTTATATGACAAAATTGTCTTTTTTTTTTTGCCAGTCCGGGGCTTGAGCTCAGGGCCTGAGCACTGTTCTTGGACTTTCTCAAGGCTAGAGCTCTCCCACTTGAGCCTCAGCACCACTTCCGGCTTTTTTTTTCTATATGTGGTACCGAGGAATCGAACCCGGGTCTTCATGCATGCTAGGCAAGCACTTTACACTTTAACCACTAGGGCCAAACTCCCGGCCCCTTTTTTTTTTGGCCAGTCCTGGGCTTGAGCTCAGGGCCTGAGCCCTATCCTTGGACTTTCTCAAGGCTAGAGCTCTACCACTTGAGCATCAGCACCACTTCCAGCTTTTTTCTATGTATGTGGTACCGAGGAATTGAACCCGGGACTTTGTGCATGCTAGGCAAACACTCTACCCCTAGAGGCCAAACTCTTGGCCCCAAATTGTCTTTTATTTTAGGTTCTGGGTTTCCTGCCTTAATGATCTTGGCAAATTCCTAGATATTAAAAAAAAAAATAAAAATAAAATAACAACAACAAAAGACACACTTGGCAGAAGCTTCAAATTTTTACAAGACTACTTGTATATGTGTGTGACTGATTTTAAACTCTTACATTTATGGTTGGATCCATCCTCATTTCTTTTTTTTTTTTTTTTTGCCAGTCCTGGGCTTGAGCTCAGGGCCTGAGCACTGTCCTTGGACTTTCTCAAGGCTAGAGCTCTACCACTTGAGCCTCAGCACCACTTCCGGCTTTTTTCTATGTATGTGGTACCGAGGAATCGAACCCGGGTCTTCATGCATGCGAGGCAAGCACTTTAACCACTAGGCCAAACTCCCGGCCCTCCATCCTCATTTCTGATGTTTTAATTTGTGTTCTGTAATCAGGTAGTACTAGAGTTTGAACTCAGGCCTTATGTTTGCACAATGGAACTCTGACAGTTGAAATAGATGCCAGCCTGGCTAACTGGAGGTAAGAGCCTCATGGAATTGTTGGGCTAGTTTTGAACCTCTATTTTCAGATATCAGACTCCTAAGTAGTTAGGATTACAGAAACAAGCTACTAGTGCTTGGTTCCTGTGTGGTATGTATGTATGTATGTATTTATTTATGCATACATGTATGTCAGTCCTGGGATATGAACTCAGGGCTTGGGTACTGTCCCAGAGCTTCTTTCGCTCAAGGCTAGCCTTGATTGATACTTAGCAATGGTAAAACAAAACAAAAGCAAACAACAAAAAAACTGAAGCAGTGACTTCTGTGGGTACAACTCAGTGGCAAACTGCTTGTCTGGCATGTACAAGTCCTGGAGTTCAATCTGCTGGACCAACAGAAGAAAAAAGAACATGTACTGTCTTTGTTTAAAAATTTCAAATGGGGTGCCTGAAGTTTGGCCTAGTGGTACAGTGCTTACTTAACATGCATGAAGACCTGGGTTCAATTCCTCAGTACCAAATACATAGAAAAAAGCTGGAAGTGGTGCTGTGGCTCAAGTGGTAGAGATCTAGCCTTTAGAAAGCTCAAAGACAGTGCTCAGGCCCTGAGTTCAAAAAAAAAAAGAAGAAGAGGAAGAGGAGGAGGAGGAAGAGGAAGAAGAATTCAAATTGATTCCCATGATACTTAGAATTTAAGCAACTCAGATGAGTGTGGTAGCTCATTCATGCTTATAATCCTGGCTACTGGGGAGCCAGAGATAATGATCAGTCTGTGGTCAGCTCAGACAAAAAGTTAGGAAAAAAATAAAAAAAAATCTCAACCAATAAAATACTGGGCATAATGGTACTAGCCTGTAATCCAGCTACATGAAAAGTATAAATACAATTGTGGTCCACACTGGTTCAGGAAAAAAATAATACTGTATCTTCAAACTAACAAAACCAAGAAATGACTGGACGCATGGTTCTAGTGGTTAAATGCCTGCCTAGCAGGCATAGGGCCAAGTTCAAACTCCATAACTCCCTCTTACTTAAAAAAAAAAAAAAAAAAAAATCACAACTTACTTAACATGGAAACTGTTTTCTACCTTTTATTAGTTGTTTCTCATGTAGAATGTTCTTATCCACATCAGCACTTTTTTTCTTTTACCAGTCTTGGGGCTTAAACTCAGGGCCTGAGTACTGTCCTTGGGCTTTTTCCCTCAAGGCTAGTGCTCTACCACTTGAGCCATAGCATCACTTCTGGCCTTTTCTGTGTGGTACCGAGGTATCAAACCCAGGCCTTTGTGCATGATAGGTAAGTACTCTACCACTAGGCCAAACTCCTGGCCCTGCACTAGCACATTTTTAATGATAAAAGTTTTTTTGATTATTCAATCTAAGTAACTGTTCAGTCTTTCCTATCTCTACATATGAGTTAAATTTACATAGTGGTCATTTTCTTGTTTGTTGACAAGTAAATGTTTTCCATTAAGATATAAATTTCATGAGAATTAGTCCCTAACTTGCTTACTGCTATATTTCTAGCTCCTGATAAATGAATGTATGTAATTATAAAAATGCAAAGGCTTAGGTACAGTGGCTTATGCCTGTAATCCTAACTATTCAGGAGGCTGAGATCTCAGGATCATGGTTCATAGCCAGCCTGAGTACTAAAGTCTGTGAAGACTCTTATCTCCAATTAACCAGTAGAAAACCAGACGTGGTGCTGTGGCTCAAGAGGTAGCCTTTAGCTGAAGAGCTCAGGGACAGTGCCCAGGCCCAGAGTTCAAGCCCCATGACAATGACAACAACAAAAACAAAAAAAGCACAGGCTCTATTGGAGCTATTTCCTCTGAGATGTGCTTTCTTTTTCTTTTTAAATAGGGGTGGTAGTGACTGCTAGTATGCAACCTATCATTCTTATGGCCACTAAGTCTATCAGTGGAAATACTACCATTGGAGGAACTTCCATTACCTGTGTTAGAGCCTGGATACTTGTGCTGATGTCACCACTGGCTACTTGGGAGATAATAAAATTGATTGTGGATGCTGTATTACTGTGCATGTCATCAAAGTGTGGAGAGACAGCCCGGATCCTAGACAGCAGAGCAAAGGGAAAAATTCAATCTATTATAAGATATCCCAGCAAGTGGGAATCATGCAATCCTGTACTAGATCTCAAAATATTTCTAAAATATGCTATTAGATACTAGTAAGTTTTAAAATGTTTTAATTATGCACTCCCATAGAGGATTTTTCAAATGTATGCTTTGATGATTAAATGAACAAGCTGAACTTACTTGGGCTCAGGAATAAGGACTGGTTCAAAAATGTCATCCAGTTTATGCTGTACAAGTTCTGGCATTTCACATCGGACTGTACCATTGTCATTCTCAATCTCATCTAAATCCAGCTGGAATTCTCGCCGGACCATCTGGGCTGCCTCAGGATGCCCACTCATGTTTCGGGCTTGGCTAAAAGAAGGGAAAAGAAGTTCCTGAACTAAGAGAGACTTCTTAATTAGAGAGCAAGAGTAGCTTTGCTAGCTGCCCCAAAGCTTCAAGACAGATGTTCAACTTCTGGTTTCAGCCCCCCTGAATGATTTCAGTCCTTGAGTGTAAGAATGTGGCTTAGGCAATAATATTGGTTATAAATGGCTAATAATAATAATAATATTGGTTATGAAGAACATTACCAGCTAAATTCTAAGTATTATCAATTAAGTTATAAGTACTATCTCTAATTTGCTAATGGCAACAAATCTTGTACTTCTATTCGAGATGGAACATAAAATAATTGTATCAACTCAAAGCTCACTATTTACGGACAAAAATATTAAGAAAATCTAGATTGGCTGTTTTTATTTTTTAAGGACAGTCATCCCTCTTTAAGAATACTCTAGGAAGGTTATGGCCAGTATTATATCTCAGAAATAGGTATGTAAATTTTCCAAGTGCAAATTGGTTAAAATTATATGCACGATACAACTCAAAATAAGAGTTGCCTTCCTTAAAATGTAGAATTTTGAGTCCCTATGCCAATTCTGGGTTACATGCATTTTATTTAGCCACATCTCAACCTGAGAACAATCAAATATATTGTGACAGTGAGTTGTCATATCTGCTAGCCACTAGACTTTCATAGAAGGCTTCATATACATGTGGCTACCGAATATCCAGGTGATTAAACTCAAATTCAGTCACCCTCCAGAGGGGGATGAATCCATGTAAGAAGTTAGAAAGATATAAGAGCCCTGCTAATGAAAAATTAGCAGGCAGTACTTACATCCTATAAGTGCGATACATAATTCTGTCCACGGAAAAGCAGTGAAAGAAGGCACAAGACCATTTAGAAGTGATTTTGAGACAAAGATAGACAATGAAGACTGGAAGATTAAACATTTGGCTATAAGACATACACCCAGGTTTTAGTCATGCATGATAATGACTACAAGAACTCAAAATTATGTTACAGGACAAGCTCTGAGCACATAAAGCTAAGTGAATACTTATGCTCTCAGACAACTATCTCTATTTCCATACTTAAGTTTGGAGGACATGTCTTCAGCTGGTCCCTTGCGCAGCATGTTGGCATTGGAGTTTATGCCCTGTGCACGCTGTGGTTTCTCTTCCACCTGTTTCATTGGGGCAGTAGAAGGCCTCTTTGCTGATCTCTTAATCCTCTCTTCCAGCATGCTCATATCCTTCTCAGAAAGCTGTAAACATGGCCCAATTAAGCCTATTAGTATATTCACACAGAAAAATGAGAATTTCAAATTTAATGGAAGACTGAACAATTACCTTTTTTTTTTTTTTTTTTGTCAGTTGTGGGGCTTGAACTCTGGGCCTGGGTGCTGTCCCTGAGCTCTTCAGCCCAGGGCTAGTGGTCTACCACTAGAGTCACAACACCACTTCCAGTTTTCTGGTGGTTAATTGAAGATAAGTCTCACTGACTTTCATGCCTGGGCTGGCTTTGAACTGTGATCCTCAGATCTAAGCCTCATAGCTAGGACTATAGGTGTGAGACATGGGTGCCTCACAGGAATTACCTTATGCTGGGCATAATGACACACATCTGTAAATTTGCTACTCTAGAAGCTGAGGCAGGAAGACAGCAAGTTTGAGACTATCTTAGACAATTAGCAAGACCCTATCTCAAAATAAAATTTTAAAAAAGGGCTGGAGACATAGCGCAGTGGTAGAGCACTTACACAGCATATGAAAGATCATGGGTGGGGCCGGGAGTTTTGCCTAGTGGTTAAGGTGCTTGCCTAGCATGCATGAAGACCCAGGTTCGATTCCTCGGTACCACATACATAGAAAAAAGTCAGAAGTGGTGCTGAGGCTCAAGTGGTAGAGCTCTATCCTTGAGAAAGTCCAAGGACAGTGCTCAGGCCCTGAGCTCAAGCCCAGGACTGGCAAAAAAAAAAAAAGAAAGAAAAATCATGGGTACAATTCCAACAACACTCTTACTCTCTCTTTTCATACTGAAGAAATGGTTCAACCAAGTTAAAAATGAGTTTACTTTCCAAACAATACATTGATCAAATTCTGCTAATACCTGCTTAGCTATTAAAAAAAAACAAAAACAAAATACTTAGGAAGGAAAAATAAAGGTGCAACAAGAAAAGATAATAATATGATTAAAATAATGGGAAGTTAAATCTTCCTGCCCAGCACTGGAAAGTCTATTATCTCTAATTAATAACCAAAGAGCTAGAAGTTGAGCTGTGCCTCAAGTGGTAGAGTGTCAGCCTTGAGCCAAAATGCTATGAGGTACCCAAGTTGTAGCCCCAATGGTGGTGTATGCGCAAGCACACACACACACTGTAAAATATGTATTGTATGTATGTTTATTGGTCATGAGGCTTGTACTCAGAGCCTGGACATTGTCCTTGATCTTTTTTGCTCCAGTCTAGTGCTCTGCCACTGTGAGCCAGTTTTCTGGTGGTTAGAGAAAACTCTCATGGATTTTTCTGCCTGGGATGGCTTTGAACCACATTCCTCAGATCTCAGTCTTCTGCATAGCTAGGATTACAGGTGTGAGCCACCAGTGAATGGCCTAAAATAATCTTAACCTTTAGACTCAAAATTATCACCTGCTTTATTTCCTTCATAGTGTGGTGAGGATTTGATTAAATAATAGAATAGATGCACAGCACATATATATGATCTCTTAAAAGTTACTGAAACAAAGGATGAGGTACAGAGACTGCAGTGAGTAGCTCAAGAAAGGAATCAGAGACAGGTCCTAATGTGCCCAGAAAAGTGACTCTGTCACTTAAGAATCTTGATCTGACAGTATTAGTACCTTCACTGGTTATAAGGAAATTACTTATTAAATAAAAACTAAATAGGCCGGGAGTTTGACCCAGTAGAGTGCTTGCCTAGTATACACGAAGATCTGGGTTCAATTCCACAGTAAAACATACATAGAAAA
The DNA here is from genome assembly GCF_031878675.1 of Megascapheus bottae. Lineage (NCBI taxonomy): Eukaryota > Metazoa > Chordata > Mammalia > Rodentia > Geomyidae > Megascapheus > Megascapheus bottae. The sequence continues at coordinate 12,788,445 of NC_143524.1, read as the reverse complement.
AGCCAGAAGTAGTGCTGTGGCTCAAATGGTAGAGCTCTAGTCTTGGGAAAGCTCAAGGACAGTGCTCAGGCCATGAGTCCAAGCCTAGGACTGGCAAAAAAAAAAAACCCCACAAAACAAAACAAAAAAACTAAATAAATTTCTACAGAATACTGCCATACAATCCAAATTAGTGCAGATATTCATTCAAAAATAATTCTAGTAAAATATAGCTTAATGTTCAATAGTAATCATAGATGCCTATTTAGATGGGTTGAGTTTATAACAGGTGGTAAAGCCTAGGTATAGCTGAAACTTCAGGAAACCCAACCTGAGAGTTTTTAAACTCAGAATTCTTTTCATCATAGGCTAACAATGCCCATGGAACCATCACTTACATTTCCAATCAGTTTGAACACCTGATCTCCATGTACATTGTATACTGTTACGATGGTGTTGAGGGCAGCATTGCGAACAGCGTTGTCACGGTCTCCTATGTGAATAGCTATTTCCTTTAAGGCTTTTCCTGGGGTTGGCTGGCAAACATTCATGCCATAGGACTCAACTAGACACCCCAACTCTTCCAGGCACTCTGTTGGAGAAGGAAGGCTAGATGAATGAGACCTGAAACATATTTGGCACATATGAAAGCCTTTAGAATTTAATTCTGGCTCTATGTGTGTGTTTTGGTGGGGTTTGAACTCAAGGCCTAGGCACTGTCCCTGAGCTTCTTTTGCTCATGGTTATCACTCTACCACTTGGCCACAACTGTACTTCCAACTTTTTTGGTGCCATAGGCACCAATTTTTTTTTGTTTTGTCAGTTGTAGGGCTCAAACTCAGGGCTTGAACACTGTCTTTGGACTTTCTCAAGGCTAGAGCTTGATCACTTGAGCCACAGCACCATTTCGGGCTTTTTTTTTTTTTTTTTTTTTTTTAATGTATGTGGTACCAAGGAATTGAACCTGGGTCTTTGTGCATTCTAGGCAAGCACTCTACTGGTAGGCCATACTCCTGGCCCGACACCAACTTTGATGTAACTTTTTTTGCCAGTCCTGGGGCTTGAACTCAGGGCCTGGGCACTGTCCTTGGACACCTTTTGTTCAAAGATAGTGCTCTGCCACTTGAGCCACAGCATCACTCTTGGCTTTTTGTGAGTATGTTGTACAAAGGAATTAAACCCAGGGATTCGTGTATGCTAGGCAAGCATAGAAACACTAGTCTATGCACCTGGCCCTTACATAAATATTTTCTTTCTTTTTTTTTTCACATAAATATTTTCTAAAAATATTTTTTTTCTAGCCGGGTGCCAGTGGCTCATGCCTATAATCCTAGCTACTGAGGAGGCTAAGATGGGAGGATCATAAATCAAAGCTATGGCATGGAAGTCCATGAGACTTTTATCTCCAATTAACCATCAGAAAACTGGAAGTGGCATTATGGCTCAAATGGTAGCGTGCAAGATTTGAGAACTCAGGGACAACACCCAGGTCCAGAGTTTAAGCCCCATGACCGAGACACACACACACACACACGCCTCAAATGGTAGCGTGCAAGATTTGAGAACTCAGGGACAACACCCAGGTCCAGAGTTTAAGCCCCATGACCGACACACACACACACACACACACACACACACACACACACACACACACACACTCTCTCTCTCTCTCTCTCTCTCTCTCATTGTCCTTTACCAATGAAATAAGAGCGCTATAGCAATTTTTTCTGAAAGAGATGCCTGTGAGTCAGATGGCCCCTGTGCACTTGAGTTTGTCACCAGGGTGGTACTGGGTGATGCCTGTATCATCTGATACCATGGCTCCACCAGTGTGCAACTCATCATTCTCACAGAAATTGAAAGATTAGAATTGATTACAAAGACTGAACACACACACACACACATACACGCACACGCACACACACAGTTTGCTTAACCTGCTCTTTGTTTAGAGTTTTTGGATTTGGTTCCTTCCATGATGAAGAGAAACATTTTGCTGGCTGGGTAGACAAGGCACATCCGGTTTAGGATGGCACGGACATCTCTACGAATAACATCCTTTGGTTCTCCAACCTAGTCAGGAAAGAAAATAATGAGTGAATGAAGCCTTATTTTAACAGGAAAGATGAATAGTGAAAGGTATAATCATAAAAAAGTAAAAAGGGGCAAGGAAATAAAAACATAGGGAACTGGGTTAGTTCAAACTTTGTAAGCAGTCTCCCAGAACAATATATTACCTTAACAATGAGATAAGGAATAAAGGAAGATGCTTCACTCTCAGTAAGGTGATATTCCTCTTCACTCAGCAGAGTGAAGAGCAACTTTAAATATTCCAGTGCTTTCATCAGGACACTTGTATTGGTGTCAAAAAACCGCAGGGTAAGCCATTTTAAGATGAGATCCAAGCAACCAATAACACCCTCCTTTTCACTCTCCAAGTGCTTAAAATAAAAACAAAACAAAATACCTATAAAGACTATAATTATTAAATATTAGTGTCTGTCAGGCAAGTACTTGTTAAATTCTTCTCAAGCCCCCAAATCAAATATTGTGTGTGTGTGTGTATGGGGGTCATGGGGCTTCAACTCTGGGCCTGGGTACTGTCCCTGTGCTCTTTAGCTCAAGACTGCATCCTACCCCTGAGTACCCCTATAGTCTCCTGAGTAGCTAGGTGTGAGCAACAAGTGTCTGGTTAATTTATTCACTTTTTAGGTAGGGTTTTACTATGTATAACTGAAGTTGTCCTTTAATTCAGAACCTCCTACTTCAGCCTCTAAAGTATGGATTACAGAAGTACACTACCAGCATAACTATATCCCCCCAAATGATAGGTTCATTTAAAAATCTCAAAATATATGATCATTTAGTCTATAAAATAAAGATACCTCTAGAAAGTGAAAACACAGTATGATGTATTCTATTTCCTTTTTATTTTGGCTAGTCCTGGAGCTTGAACTCAGGGCCTGGGTACTATCCTTGAACTTTTTCTGCTCAAGGCTAGCTTTCTACCACTAAGCCACATTCCTACCCCCTCTACGTGCTTATTTAATGGGTTCAGAATTTTCACATGCCTGAGATACAGGCATATTTATTTATTGCAGACTTACATCAACCATGACAGCCAGAGCTTTATTGTGGTGCTGAAAATCTGAGTGAAACATCTCATCCTGTAACCATTTAGCCACACAGCTAGACATCTGTGTTTTGAGCTGTTCAATGTATTCATCCCGAGGGGTACTGAAATTCCACTTCAGCACCTGAAAAAAAGAAAAAAAAAAACCAAGAATAGTAAAAATGGGCTGGCTATATTCAGCTGAAGGAATAGCTTATTTAATGTAGCTATAAGATTTAATTTGGAATACCTATTTTTTATTTTGTTTTTGATATCTAGAATTCACTACAGTGTCCAAGCTGGCTTTTGATTACTCAGTCCTTTTGCCTCAGCATTCTCCAGTGTTGGGATTATAGGCACATATTTTTTTTTAGGGGGGGGCAGGGGGGCCTGGGGCTTGAACTCTGGGCATGGGAGTTGTCCCTGAGCTCTTCAGCAGAAGGCTACCACTCTAACCCTGGAGCCACAGTGCCACTTCCCATTTTCTAGTGGTTAATTGGAGATAAGAGTCTCACAGACTTCAATTCCCTGGCTGGCTTTGAACAGTGATCCTCAGATCTCAGCCTGCTGAGTAGCTAGGATTACAGGCTTGGGCCACCACACCTGGCTCCAGCATATTTCTTAATTAAGCAAGATTCTTTTTATGACAAAATATGAACACAAAATGTTGCCTAATTAGATACTATTTTGAAAATGAACTACATAACAGGTAAGAGGAGACAGGAGTGAAAAACTGGAAAGGAACAAGGGAAGGGGTGACATTGTCCCCCCAAAAATGACATTTGTAACTGTAACTCCTCAGTACATCACCTTTCTAATAAAAAAAAAAAGGAAAAAACAATATTCCTCAATTGTTATACTTCTGCAAGTTTCATAATTCTGGAAAATTATGAGAGTTGGAGAAGTAGTTTAAATGGCAGAACCTAGAATTCAAACCCTAGTACTACAAAAAAAATGTTTTTGAGGGGGGTGTGGGGGGGAGGGAAACGGGTACCAAGACATGTGAAAGGGTATCAATGTATGTGAATTAATGCACCTTCTATCTGGCAAATATCATGTAACCCTTTTACTAATTACAATAAAAAAAATGTTTTTGAGCAATTTTTACTAGCACTATCAATGAATGCTATAATTATACTGTATCATATTGTCAGTACCCATAGCACAATTTTAATAGCAAAAAACCCTTTTTTTCCCAGTCCTGGGGCTTGATATCAGGGACTGGACCTTGGACACATTTTGCTCAAGGCTAGCTCTCTGCCACTTCTGGATTTTTCTGTGTGTGTGGTTCTGAGGAATCGAACCCAGGGCTTCATGCATGCTAGGCAAGCATCCTATCACTAGGCTACATTCCTGGACCCTAAAATAAATCTTAAATAACAAAATCAAAAATGCCTATCTCATTCTAGGAATTCAGTGCAGATAAAAGTCACACATGTGCACAAAAGTGTAATAGTGAAATAAGAAGTAGCCTAACTTTCTAATCACCTTTCTAGTAAAAATAAAAAACAATTTTTGCTGGGCTCTGATGGCTCATACCTTTAATGCTAGCTACTAAGGAGGTTGACATTTGAGGATCATGGTTCAAAGCCAGTCAGAGCACTTTAGTCTGTGAGACTCTTCTTTTTTTTTTTTTTTGCCAGTCCTGGGCTTGAGCTCAGGGACTGAGCACTGTCCTTGTACTTTCTCAAGGCTAGAGCTCTACCACTTGAGCCTCAGCACCACTTCCAGCTTTTTGCTACATATATGGTACTGAGGAATTGAACATGGGTCTTCCTGCATGCTAGGCAAGCACTCTACCGCTAGGCCCAGCCTTAGCATAATTTTTGCATTTTAAGATAGTACATGTTAGAGGCCAGGAGTTTGGCCTAGCAGTAGAGTGCTTGCCCAGCATACACGAAGACCTAGGTTCAATTCCTCGGTACCAAATATATAGACCTAGCCTTGAGGAAAAAGCCCAAGGATAGTGCTTAGGCCATGAGTTTAAGCCCTATGACTGGCAAATACTATTTAAATTGTAAATAGCCAATAAATATAACTACTGTATGCAAATATGTAATTTTGATGATGTCATCTACGAAGAAGAGAGAAATAAAGTTTATTTCCTGTAAAAAAAAAAAAAAAAGATAGTACATGTTATAAAGAATTAAATAGGAGCCAGGAGTGTAGCCTAGTGGTAGAGTGCTCGTCTAGCATGCACAAAGCCCTGGGTTCAGATTCCTATGTACTACACACACAGAATAAGTCAGAAGTAGTGCTGTGGAAGAAGTAGAATGCTAGCCTTGGGAAAGCTCAAGGACACAGGGCAATTGCCTAGAGCAATAAAGGTCCAAGGACAGTGGCAAGGCCCTAAGTTTATGCACTATGTCTGGCAAAAAAAAAAAAAAAAGCAGCCCACTACAGATGTTTAGTTGATTAAAAAAGTAGGTTCTGCCTGTTGCTGGTGGCTCATGTCTGTAATTCTAGCTACTCAGGAGGCTGAGATCTCTGAGGATCTAGGTTCAAAGCCAGCCCAGGCACTTAAAGACCATGAGACTCTTATCTCCATTAATCACTAGCAAAACAGGAAGTAGTGCTGTGGCTCCAGTAGTGCTGTGGCTCCAGGGGTAGGGAGGTAGCCTTGAATTGAAGAACTCAGGGACAGCACCCAAGCCGAGCTCATGTCCCATGACCCTGATACAAATGAAGAAAAAAAAAAAGGTTCTTTAAATTTTAAAGTAAAAAATGTAAAAGACCAAGACTACTAAATGATTTCTTACTAAACAAAAAAGTAGGCAATAGATATATTCTGGGGCTATTCCCCCCCCCCCAGTCCTATTCCTGGATACTTTTTGCTCAAGGCTACCACTTGAGCCATAGCGCCACTTCTGTGGTACCAAGGAACCAAACCCAGTGCTTAGTGCATGCTAGGTAAGCACTTTACCGCTTGGCTATGCTCCCAGCAGAGAAAAAATAATTTGTGAGCAAAAAACTCTAGTTTTTTACAATATAAATGTGGAAGCCCGCAGTTTGCTCTCCCCATCCCTGTTTTCTGCCTGAAAAATAAATAAATAAATTTTGGACAGCAAAACTTATTTGTTCATTGATTTATTTTTGGAAACAGGGTCTTATAGTCTGGTCTTAAAACTATCTTCCTGCTTCAGCCTCCCAAAGGCTCAGATTAGGGCCATATGCCACCATACTTCATTGTGCTTTTGCTTGTTTATTTATTTATTTATTGCCAGTGTTGGGGCTGAAACTCAGGGTCTGGGTACAGTCCTTAACCTTAAGCTTTTTTTCTTTTTTGCCAGTCATGGGGCTTGAACTCAGGGCCTAAGCACCGTCCTTGGACTTTTCTCAAGGCTAGAGCTCTACCACTTGAGCCACAGCACCACTTCCAGCTTTTTTCTAGGTACCAAGGAATTGAACCTGGGTCTTCTGCATACTAGGCAAGCACTCTACCACTAGGCCAAACTTGTGGCCCCTCCTTAAGCTTTTTTTGCTCAAGGCTAATGCTCTATCACTTGAGCCACAGTTCTACTTCTAGCTTAGTTTGTTAATCTCACTGCCTGGACTGGTTTTGAATCATGATCCTTAGATCTCAGCTTCCTCAGTAGCTAGGATTATAGGTATGAGTGACTGCTACTCAGCTAAATAAAACTGTTTTTAAATAAGTTAATAAATAAAAAATAAAGAAGCAAAAGCCCCTAAAAGATCCTTACCTTTAATCCTTTTTCATCTTTCATCCTTTGCTCCTTTCCATTTGGAACAACAATAAAAACAGGTCCAGATTTGTCTTCATCTTCCTTTAAGTTGGTTTTGCTTGGTATTTTCTTTCCTTGTGCACTCTACAGCCAAGTTTAGAGAGTATTGATTAGCTAAGCAACTTTTCTTTAGGAACATAATGTCACCAGTTAAAGGTCATTACAGAAAACAGAGAAGCTTTTCTACATTATACTCCAACCCAAAATAGTTACATGTAATATCTTTTTTACAGGTTCTCTAGAATAAAATCCTTGTTATTTTGGAGACAAGTCATTATGTAATTCAAGCTAGTCTTAGCTTTCTAAGTACTAGGATTGTAGGTGGTAATATACCAGATTAGAAATATAATTACATAGATTGTTTCATAAATCTTGGCTGGCTCTTGATTAGGCTCCTGGTTAGTTGGAAGGGCTATTACCTGTCTCCATTAGTCTTGTTTAGTCTAGACTACTTTTAAATTACTGAATAGTTTTTTTTTCCTTGAAAACCTCACTCTTTCTTTCCATGGAAATATTTTGATATACATTTAATTGAGAAAGTTTTTCCATTTCTATTTCTATTTAATGTATACCTACTACAGCAGTGTTTTGGAAATCTTTAAATATTTTATGGGAGGTTACTGTAAATACTTTGAATACTTTATTCACTAATAGTTTTAAAACATAATTCAGTAGCTAAAGGTGTAGCTCAAACGGTGTTAGAATATTTGCCAGTGCGATGGCTCATGCCTGTAATCCTAGTTACTCAGGAGATTAAGATATGAGGGTCACGGTTCAAAGCCAGCCCACGCATAAAAGTCTGAGTCCAATTAACTAGCAGAAAACTGGAAGTGGCACTGTGGCTCAATGGGTACACTGGTAGCCTTAAGGTGACGAGCTCAGTGACAGTGCTCAGGCCGAGTTCAAGTCTCATCACTGACAAAAAAAAAATATTTGACCAATAAGTGATGGACCCAAATTCAAAACTTAGTATTGCCAAATAAGTAATTAAAGATTCAGAATTTTAGTTTCAGATGGAAAGAAAATAGCAAGTAACCTTACATATGTTTAAGGTAAAATGTGAATTTCATTAACAGAATTATTATCACAAATATAGCAAGAATTTACCATTCCTAGTTGGCCATCCAAACACAAGCAAATACAAGATTTATATGAAATTGATTTGTAAATTGCAAAAGAAAATGGCATTAAGAACAGGGTGAATAGGGGATAGGGATGTAGTCAAGTGAGAGAATACTTGCATGTTTCATGCTTCAGGTTCTAGCCCTACTAAGGACAAAAGTTATAAATACTTCAAAGCGCTTCTTATCAAAATATTAAAATAAGTATGTACTCCATCTGGGATAAGGATATGAAGATGTGTAAGAAAAGACTTCGTTGCATAGTTCAGAAGAAACTTTGTCTTAACTCATAGTGCTAAAGGAGTACTCAACACAAAGAAGAAAAACATTATTTTAATAGTCAGAACACAACACAGAAATGTCTACTCTATGACAGGCACTGAGTAACAAGTTTCTATTCTTCTATTTTTCATTAATTACATGTACCTAATAAAAGTTTTCTCCAGATTATTAGCTTTAACTATTTACTGCTAGATTTACTACTGATCGCTAAATGCAATTTTCCTTTTGCAAGTATTGAATGATCAGCAAAGAAATACAGTGACTAAATTTGAATATAGAAACTGATGAATTTCGGTGATTCAAAAGTGGCTCATGCCTGTAATCCTAGCTACTCAGGAGGCAGATATCTGAGAATTGGGGTTTAAAGCCAGACAGGGTAGGAAAATCCGTGAGACTTTTTTCCAATTAACTACCAGAAAACTGGAAGTGGAGGTCTGGCTCAAAAGGTAGAACACTAGCCTTGAGCTCAAGAGCTCAGGGACAGCACTCGGGCCCAGCGTTCAAGACCCACAACTACATACACACACAAAAAAAACCCAGCCTGAGCAATGTTAGCATGAGACCCTATCCAGAAAACCAAAGGGAGAAAAGAAAAGCAAAAACAAAAGGAAAATGCTTGTTTAATAAGAATCTTGTAGAAATATTTACTTTGATATTACCAACAACAGTGATATTCTTCCACGGACAATATGTTCTAACAAAATAATTTATTGTGTAAAATCAACACAAAAGCAAATCACTAAGTTTGCAGAGTAACATACCTTTGCTTTGGAGGAAACTCCTTGAGTTTTGGCCTTCTTTGGATCAGGCTTGCTTTCTATGGTGCTGGAAACAGAATCTTCAACAGGTGCTTTGAAAAAATCACGTACTATGTTAGTTAAATTTTACCTAACATTACTTTATTCTGGGTACATTAAACATAAAATGAAGCTGGGCGCGTTGGCTGTAATCCTAGCTACTCAGGAGGCTGAGATCTGAAGATCAAGGTTCGAAGCCAGCTAGGGCACAAAAGAACCTGACTCCTATTTCCAATTAACCTCTAGAAAACAGGAAGTGGGGCTTGGCTCAAGGGTAGGGTGATAGCCTTGAGCTGAACAGGTTAGGGACAGTGCCCATGACTAGGTCAAACCCCAATGATCCATCAAAAAAAAAAAAAAAAAATGAAACCTTATGTTTTACAATTAGTACTTTTTTCTGTTTTGCCAGTCCTGGAGCTTGAACCCCAGGAATTGTTTCTAAGCATTTTGTGCTCAAGTCTTCAGCAAAAGTGCTACTTCTGGCTTTAGCCATTTATATGGTATTGCTGTACTGAACCCAGGGTTTCATGTATGCTAGGCAACTCTACCACTAAGCCATATTCCCAGCCCTATAAGTTACTCTTTAAGGATACCCTGATGAAATAATTCAGAAAATTTCTACCTAATTTAACAACACTTAAACTATATAATTTTTGTTTGTTTTTGATATGGATACTGGGGCTTGAAGAACTCAGGGCCTTATGCTCTCAATTAGCTTTTTCAGTCTAGGCTGGCACTCTACCACTTGCACCACGCCTATTAAGTGAAAGTAAGTCTGTCAGATTTGTCTACTCAGGTTGGCTTCTATCCAAAAATCCTCAGACCTTAAGCACATGAATAGCTGTGATTACAGTCGTAAGCCACTGACATAAATAAAACTAGATATTTAAAGTTGGTTTGTTTGGTCAGCACTGGTGACTCATGCCTGTAATCCTAGATACTCAGGAGGCTGAGATTTGAGGATTGAGTTTCAAAGCCAGCCCAGGCACTAAAGTCCATGAGACTCTTATCTCCAATTGACCACTAAAAAAACTGGAAGTGGCATTGTGGCTCAAGGGTAGGGCTCAGGGATATAGCACAGGGCCTGAGAGTTCAACAAGCTCCATGATCGACCAAAAAAAAAAAAAAGAAAAAAGAAGAAAGAAAATATTATTAGGGGCTGGGATGTATTTCAGTGGTACAGTGTAAACAAGCTTAGAATATATTAAGATCTTGGTTCAGTCCCCAGCACCAATCTCTTCCTATTTCTCTCTACAAAAGAAAAAGACTGAACCTTGAGCTAAAGAGCTCAGTGACAGCACCCAGGCCCAGAATTCAAGCCCCATGACCAACAACCAAAAAAATAAAAAACAAAAACAAAAAACACCCTAATAAATAGTAGACTGGATTAACAAATAGCCAAATTAGCAAATACTGGAAAGAGACATTTGTAGTTAAGTAGCATTTTAAGAAGCTATATGACTTTGTGTGCAAGTAATTAATTTTGGGTTGCCCCGTCTGTTGGTGAAGTGGATTAAGCCAGACGGACATAATTTTTCTAATTGCGGTACCTAGTGGCAGAAAATTGTTGTAGAAACCTTAACCACATTAGAGTATTTCAATGTACTACACCAATACCTTCCTTTGGACTGTAAAACCAAAAAGTCATCTTATATTGTAATGATCTTATACCAGCTTTCATGTTTTATATCCTTCCCTTTTAGCTTTCTCAAATTAAGTTACCTGATATAGGCTGGAATTTGGCCGGAGCTGATCCTCCTACTGGTTTAGATACTGCTTTAGCAGGAGCGGCAGGCTTTGCTGGCATGTTAGCTTTGGCTTTCTCTAGCATGGCCAATACTTGATCTTTAGAAGTTGGCTACAGAGAGAAAGTAAAATAAGTAAAAAGCAACAGAAATGATGCAGCTTACTAACTGAGCTACTACTTTTGAAATTCCAATGAATTAAGGGAGGCAACACACTGTAAGAGAAGTAACACACATTACGGAGTCATATTCAGGTAGCTATCATTCTAGAAGGCACAGTTTTCACTCTTGTTGACTCTAAGGCTTTACTTTTGCTTTTTCCAGCATTTCAAAGTGAGCCTCAGTAAGTAAGGTGCTCTTTTTTATTTTTATTTTTTTTTTTTTGCCAGTCCTGGGGCTTGAACTCAGGGTCTGGGCACTGTTCTTAGGCTTTCTCAATGCTAATGCTCTACCACTTGAGCCACAGCAGCACTTCTAGCTTTTTCTGTTTATGTGGTTCCGAAGAATTGAATCCAGGGCTTTATTTATGCTAGATAAGCACTCTACCACTAGGTTACACTCCCAGCCCCTAATGTGATCTTTTGCTTATATAAATTCATTGGGGCCAGGAGTTTGGCCTAGTGGTAGAGTGCTTGCCTAGCATGCACGAAGACCTGGGTTCAAGTCCTTGGTACCACATACATAGAAAAAAAGCCAGAAGTGGTGCTGAGGCTCAAGTGGTAGAGTTCTAGCCTTGAGAAAATACAAGGACAAGCCCAGGACTGGCAAAAAAATAAAAATTAAAAAAAAACAAATTCATGTTTAGGCTGGGAGCTGGTGGCTCATGGCTGTGGAATCCTAGCTACTCAGGAGAGATCTGAGATTTGAATACTACAGTTCAAAGCCAACCCTGGCAGAAAAAGTCACTGTGAGATTCATCTCCTATTAACCATTTAAAAAGTAGAAGTGGAGCTGTGGCCCAAGTGGTTGAGTGCTGGCCAAAGAGCTTAGGGTCAGTGCCAGGCCCTGAGTTCAAGCCCCATGACTGCCAAAAATTTAAAAATTCATAGTCAGTATTTTTCTAATGGCTTTTAACAGCAGCAGCATCGATTAGAAATACCTTTAGTTTTCCAGTAGCTTTGGCCATTTTTTCATATCCTAAATGCATCATGAAGAATGGCAAAGCATCTTGGGCCTTCTTTCGCACATCTCCATTTCGATCTTCTAGACAGGAATAAAGATGAGGAACACAAAGGATAAGGTCTGTGGGGGTGGAACGAAGGGTAGGTAGTTTCTCAGCCAGCCAGCCCAGAAGCTGCCAAAAGAAATAAGGATTAGTCATTCACTTCAAGGGAAAACTGACTTGGTTTCAATAATCCCAAACATTAAATATTATTTTTTTCTTTTTTCAGGACTAGGTATTAAACCCAGAGCCTTATGTATGCTGTAACACTGAACTACATATGTAGTCTCTGGATTTTCTTTCTTTCTTTCTTTCTTTCTTTCTTTCTTTCTTTTTTTTTTTTTTGTGGTAACCAAGGATTGAATTCATGGCTTTATGTTTGCTAGCCAAGTAATCTCATTTTGCTTTCACTTTGTTTTTCAGATGGAATCTTGTACTAACTTTTGCCCATGCTAGCCTCCTGAGTAGTAACTATTATAGGTGTAAATCATCAGTCCAAGCCTGCAATAAGAAGATTTTAAATAATAATATTTTAAAGTATTGAACTCTATTTTTATGATTACAACCTCTGATTTTATTTATTTATTTGTTTGTTTTTTTGCCAGTCCTGGGCTTGAGCTCAGGGCCTGAGCATTGTCCATGGGCTTTCTCAAGGCAGAAGCTCTACCACTTGAGTTTTTTGTGTGTATGTGGAACCAAGAAACTGAACCCAGGGCTCCGTGCATGCTAGGCAGCAACTCTACCAATAGGCCAAACTCCCTGCCCTACCATTTAAAATTTTAAGAAAAGATAAATGTCCATTTTAATAGCCAGTACTTTAAATAGCTTTATTATTAAAGAAAGCACATAAAGCCAAGTGCCTGGTGGCTCACACCTATAATCCTATCTACTCAGGAGGCCAACATCTGAGGATCATAGTTCGAAGCCCAGGTTTTGAATTGGACATCAGAAAACTGGAAGTGGCACTGTGGTTCAAAGAGCATTTCCCTTGAACTGAAGAGCTCAGAGATAGTGCCTAGGCCGAGTTCAAGCCCCACCACTGACCAAAAAAAAAATAAAAGCGCCAAAATAGAAAATTAATCACGTTAATACGTTATTTTAAATCTTCCTTCCTTCTATCCTTCCTTCCCCCTCCCCTCCCTCCCTCCCTCCCTCCCTCCCTCCCTCCCTTCTTCCTTCCTTCCTTGTATCTCACTATGTAGCATAGACTGTCCTGGAGTTTGCTACTTCCTAAATACTATGTCACTACATTTGATTTCTTTTTCGTATTAACTCTTGGCATAGAATCCTAGCTGAAATGTATGTTCATTATGGAGGTCCTGACTCATAATGTGGTAAAGACATGAGTAAAAGCACATGACTGATTTATCATACTAACCTCTTGCCTCAAGAAAGGATTTTCCTTTTTGAGCTCTTCAGAAAGATCTTCTCCTTCCAGCCATTCCTTCATGCCAGTCTGTTCTGCCCAAGCATTGACAGTTGCTAGAGCAGCAGCTCGAACATTATTCTGTATGGCAAAAATAGCAGGGCATAGTTTGGAGAATGAAGTTTGTTTCTTAATAAACTTGGACATTGGCAGTTTCTCTAAGGTTCATAAAACATACTTGAAACAATGTTCTTTGAAATGAGATCTATGGTTATATTAAAAACTCCAGAAGCAAGGACAAAAATATACAACTCTAAATTGAAAAAGAAAAAAGCTCTATACTTTGCTTTTAGGAAAAATAGTAATCTAGGCATAAAATATTAAGATTTTGCTCTCTGAATCTTTGTGGCTCTTGGGTCTCTGACTACTTGGTAGAGAATATAATTTTTTTCCCCCAGTTCTGGGGCTTGAACGCAGGGCCCAAATGTTGTCCTTGGGCTTTCTCAAGGCTAGAGCACTACCACTTGAGCCACAGCAATACTTCTGGCTTTTTTCTATGTATGTGGTACTGAAAAATCTAACCTGGTCTTCATTCATGCTAGGCAAGCACTCTACCACTAGGCCAAACTCTCGGCGGCAAGAATGTAATTTTTTTTTTTTTTTGCCAGTCTTGGGCTTTAGCTCAGGGACTGAGCACTGTCCTTGGACTTTCTCAAGGTTAGAGCTCTACCACTTGAGCCTCAGCACCACTTCCCACTTTTTTCTATGCATGTGGTACCAAGGAATCGAACCCGGGTCTTTGTACATGCTAGGCAAGCACTCTACCACTAGGCCAAACTCCTGGCCAAGAATGTAATTTTTTATGTTAGACTTCAACGTGGTTAAGATTGTAAAACATGTACTGGCTAATGTTTGAATATTCACACGTTTTTATACTTTTATTCAAAGTATGAAAAAGACTAAATGACATAAAAATATTAACTCAATCCTTCAAATTAAGCTTATAACACAAAAGGAAAGACATTAAAATATTCAGTGTAGAATGAAATATAAAAGAGTTGTCATTGTCAACTATACTTCAATAACTTCTAGGACTATGAAACTACTAACATCTTACTAATCTAAAAGGTCCTGCTCCATTAGTTTAGGAAGAAAATAGTAGAAATTAACTTTAAGATTCTCAAAATTTACACGGTAATACGTTGGAAATTAACTTTACAACTTGGGAGGGATGGGGGAAGAAAAGAAAAAAATGGGAAGGGGTAACAATATTCAATAAGTAATGTACTCACTATCTTACGAATGCAACTACAACCCTTCTACGCATCACCCTGGCAATCAAAATTTATTTTTTTTTCTTTTGCCAGTCCTGTGGCTTGAACTTAGGGCCTGAGCACTATCCTTGGGCTCTCTCAAGGCTAGCATGAGTCACAGAACCACGTCCAGCTTTTTTGTGTATGTGGAACCAAGGAACTGAACCCAGAGCTCCGTGCATGCTAGGCAAGCAATCTACCAGTAGGCCATGATCCCAACCCAACAATAAATTTTTTTTTAAATGAAAGAAAAAAAAAACCTCATATGCTTATTCTCTATATGAAAACTTTTAAATGATTAATAACAGTAAGCAGCAATCACTTATTTAAACAAGTGCATTTTTGTTAAATAGGCATAAATATAATGTATGTTAAATACTCAAGTTTGTAAGAAAGAAGATAAAGAAATTTCAGATAAAGAAATTGAATCAAAGAGAACAAACTATCTAAGCATCATAAAGCTAACTGGTGATATATTTAGTCATCTTAATACTGCCTGGAAGGTAGATGTGTTTAATATCTTTTTTTTAATTTAAAGAATTTATTAACATTGATTTTTCACATCATATTTCAAATGACATGTTTACCAAATAAGTATTCAAGAAGGGAATCTCTATATATAATCACTGGCACCTAGTTTTTAGAACATAATCAAAATTAGGCTGAGGGTTTATATGTCATAGATACATATTGATCTATGTAATAAAACATTATGTCTATAGTCATAAATTTTTATGTCTATGTAGTTGTGTTTATATTTCCAATACCATGTCCATAGCATTGGGTACGCAAACTTTGAGTCATCGCTCTTGTACTATTTGGATCTAATAGCCACATATTAAGGATACCATGCGCCTTTTGTTGCTTCTATCTTGACTTATCTCACTCAACATGATTCGCTCTTGATTCATCCACTTCCCTGCAAATGCCATTATTTTATCTTGTATGGTGGCTATGTAGAATTCCATTGTATATGCTTAATATCTTTCTTCTAATATTCTCACCTTTATACCCTTATATCACTAGGCCAAACTCTCGGCCTCCATAGCACTACTTCTAACTTTTCCCCCTTGGTTATTTTTAGTAGTTCATTAGGGATCTCATGAACTTTCCTGCCTATTCTGGCTTTGATCTTCAGATCTCAGCCTCCTTGGTAGCTAGAATTAAAGCCATGAGCAACAGGGGCCTGGCTAATTACATGTACTATAGCCTAACAATAAGCCTAAGGTTTACTTCAGAACAGAGTGTGGTAGAAAAGTTAAGTTTACCTTGCTATCTCCAAGGACTGTGATGACAGGGATGCCTAAACTCTTTACATGTTGCTTGATGTTTGGTCCCATGGCTACTGCCAATTGCTGTAAGATATTCAATGTCTGCTGCACCTGAGTGGTTAAGAGCCAAGATTTGCTGTTATACAGTTACTATAGCAGACTTTTAGCATACTTAAAAATGAAAGAAACAAACAAAAAACCAGGAATACCATCTTGTTTGATAAGTGATTTTTAGGCTCCCAGTATACTTTTTTTTTTTTTAAATTTTTATTTTTATTTTATTGCTGTGGTAGCATATAACAGGATTACAGTTACATTCATCAGGTAGTTGATACATTGATAAGCCTCCTCTTTTTTTTTTTTTTACTATGTATATGTACCAAGGAATCGAACCCGGGCCTCTGTGCATGCTAGGTAAGCACTCTACCACTAGGCCAAACTCCGGCCCTTTTTTTTTTTTTTTTTTTTTTTTTTTACCAGTATACTAGGGCATAAACTCAGGGACTGAGTACTCTCCCTGAGCCTCTTTGTGCTCAAGGTGAGCATTCTACTATTTGAGTGACAGCATCACTTCCAGTTTTTTCTAAGTAGTTTATTGTAGATAGAGTCTCACAGCAGCCAGGCGCAATGGCTCACGCCTAGCTACTCAGGAGGCTGAGATGTGAAAATTGCAGTTCAAAGCCAGCCCGGGCACTACAAACCACATGAGAGTCTATTTCCAATTAATAACCAGAAAACTGGAAGTGGCACTGTGGCTCAAGGGGTAGAGAGGTAAACCTTGAGCTGAAGAGCTCAAGGAACAACACCTGGACCAATGGGTAGGGCAGTAGCCTTGAACTGAAGAGCTCAGGGACAAAGAGAAGGCCAAGAGTTCAGGTTGCACAACTGACCGAAAAAAGAGAAGTCTCAGTCATTTCTGTTTAGGCTGGCTTCAAATTGCAATACTCAGATCTCAGCCTCCAGAGTAGCTAGGATTATAAGCATCAGCCGCTGGCTTCCAGGTTAGGCTTCTCTTTTTATTATCAGTTCACAAAACTGTCTAATTAGAATTTTAGACTACATGTTATACTTTATATATTACTTTTCACTTTAGATTAAAAAAAAACTGACACAAAAACTCATATTTACAAATTAGAAATTAAGCTATTTCATATACATGAGACAAGTTATTAAACAATGGATTACTTATAAAAACTCTGAAATTTATGAATATTTGATTAATAAAGGTGTATATCTTGAGATACATTTCAGAATTTAAGAAATCTATTTCTGATTCAAAACAAGTAAAGCAATCACTCATTTTTAAAAGAAATATAAACACTGCTATTTTGTTTTTATTTTTTGTTGGTGGTGGGTCTTGATCTCTGGGCCTAGGCACTGTCCCTGAACTCTTCAGTTCAAGGCTAGTGCTCTACCACTTTAAGCCAGAGCGACACTTCAGGTTTTCTGGTAGTTAATTGGAGAGAAGAGTCTTCAGTTCCCTGGCTAGCTTTTGAAACTTGATCCTCAGATCTCAGCACCGTAAGTAGCCAGGATTATAGGCATCAGCCATCAGCTGCAAAGGAACTTTCTATAGAGGAAGAAAAGACAAATGCTATACGTACCAAGATTTTATTTGAATCATTGAGTCGACCCTTTAAGGCAGCTGGAAGTTCACCAATGTTTGGCTGGATAAATTTCGCTTCATTAATAATTCCAGCCACTTCATCTAAGCCTTCTTTTCTGATCTTCCAATTCTTATCACCAATCTTAGACACCAACTCCGAAGTAATTTTATCACTGAAAAACAAAAGCCTTTTAAACTTCTAGATTCTTAAATATCGTATCACAAAAATTCCAAGTACTGAACTTTTTTAAAAAGTAAGGTGTCATTGAGAATTTAGTATTATGAATAAAATAAATTTCCCCAGAGTGAAAACTACCTGATTTCTGTTCTTGGCAAAAGATCAACAACATCATTGCCTACATCATCTGGTTCCTCTCCATCTTCTCCTTCATCTGTACCACTTGTGGTGTGCTTGGAAATTCCTCTAGTTGGAGCAGGAGGGCTTTGTCCCTGCATCTACACATAAATGAATGAGACTAATAAACTTAATGAAAAATGTGAGAACAAACAGATTGGTGCTTGAAGATACAGAAGGTGCCTAAGTCAATGTCTCTCATATATACATACATACATATATATATATATATATATATATATATATATATATATATATATATTATATGTATATATCCCCGGTTGTGAGGCTTGAACCGTGGGCTTGGGCACTGTCCCTGAGCTCTTCAGTTCAAAACTACTGTCTTTAGCCTCACTGCCACTTCCAGTTTTCTAGTAGTTAATTGCAGATAAGAGTCTCATGGACTTTAGTGCCTGAGCTGGTTTTGAACCTGATCCTCAGATCTCAGCCTCCTGGATTACAGGCATGAGCCATTACGCCCAGCTAACACAGTGTTTTAAAAGGCATTTTAATTATTGCTGGAATTCTAACTCTGAAACTATATTGCAAGCCTATTCAAATCTGAATTCTCTATAATAAAGCTGTTTTTTTGCTTTGTATCTCTTAGACAATATAGAGTAAGTTTAACATTGACCAATTTCAGTTAAGTGTTACTCTTCCTTGGATGACTTTTCATTTTAAATCATTATGATTATTATTATTTTGTTATTATTTTGGTACCAATTTTAGAGCTTGAATTCAGGGCTTGAGTGCTGTCTCTGAGTTTGCTGCCCACAGCTAGAGCTCTACTGCATGAGCTACAGCTCTACGTCCAGCACACAGTGTGAGTGTGAGTGTGAGTGTGTGTGTGTGTGTGTGATTAATTGGCAATAAGAGTCTCATACTTTCCTGCCTATAGTGGCTTCAAAGTAAAAGTCTCAGATCCCCGCCTCTTGAGTAGCTAGGATTACAGGCATGAGCCACTGGTGCTCAGTTATTTTAAATTATTTTTTATTTTTTGTGGGTCATGGGGCTTGAACTCCACCTGGGCGGTCCCTGAGCTCTTCAGCTCAAGGCTATCCTACCCCTGGGCTTGGGCGTTGTCCCTGAGCTCTAAAGCTCAAGGCTACTGCCCTACCCTTGAGCCAAGCCCCATTTCCCAGTTTTCTAGAGGTTAATTGGAGATAAAGAGTCTCAGGTCCTTTTGTGCTGGGGCTGGCTTTGAACTTTGATCTTCAGATCTCGGTCTCCTGAGTAGCTAGGATTTCAGGTGTAAGCCATAGTACCCGCCTTAAATTAGTTTTAAAACAATTCATGTGCCTCAAATGGTAGAGCTCTAGCCTTGACAGTGCTCTGACCCTAAGTTCAAGCCCCAGGACTGGCAAAAAAAATTTAAAAAAAGCAATATTCATGATGCTTGAAATTCAAAAAGCACAAAAGGACACAGGAAAATCTTTCATGTCACATCTAGTTTCTTAGTTTTCTTCCTTACAAAGTTATGAATTTCATATGAACACTTCTAGGGACACTGCGTGAACACTGAAATAAATATACACATTTTTTATTCCAAAGACTTAAATAAATTGGACTTATATATATATGAGATTCTCATGTCCATTAATGGATTTTATCACTGTGAAACTTTTACCTTTTCAAATTCTGCATCTATCTGGGATAGCAGAGCAGGCTTCTCATCCTCAAAAAACATTCTCAAAGATGGACCAACATATAGGTACATTACACCAAGCAGGGTAATAGCAGAAGTCCTCACAGCCTACCAGAGATAACAAATATAACTTTATAAATCAGAATAGACCCACAAAGATGGCTACCATTATTTTTTACATGTGCTAGAATGTACTTACTGGATTTGTTGCAGCAAGAGCAGTCTTTACATTGCTAATGAAAGCTTTGACATTCAACCTAGAGGAAACAACGGATTGAAGTACAAATAAATGAAACTTTCAAAATACTCAGCCATTTATAAAACTGGACTAGAAGACTGGCTCCTGCTCGAGGAATGATTATCCTTTCACCACACTTACTTTAAAGTGTGCTTTAAATACAGTCTGTTCAGGCCAGGTGGGTGCAACGGCTCACACCTCTCATCCTAGCTACTCAGGAGGCTGACATGTGAGGATCACGGTTCAAAGCCAGCCTGGGCACTAAAAAGTCTATGAAATTCATCTCCAATTAATCACCAGAAAACTGGAAGTGGGGCTGTGGCTCAGGGGGTAGGGATGGTAGCCTTGAGCTGAAGACGCTGTTCAGAGACAGTGCCCAGTCCCAGAGTTCAAGTCCCATGAACCATTCCCCCTCGCCAAAAAAATACAATCTGTCCACTGAATAACTGTACTATAATTAAGATTCCTAGGTCTAGGGGCTAGGAGTTCGGCCTAGTGGTAGAGTACTTGCCTAGCATGCACAGACTGGGGTTTGATTCCTCAGTACCATATACATAGAAAAAGCTGAAGTGGTGCTGTGACTCAAGTGGTAGACTGGTAGCCTTGAGAAAGCCCAAGGACAGTGCCCAAGCCCTAAATTCAAGCCCCAAATCTGGCAAAAAAAAAAAATAAAATAAAATAAAAAAATATAATGTTCATTCAATAATCATACAAGATTCCTAGATCTAGAGGAAGTTTGCCTAGTGGCAGAATGCCTGCCTAGCATGCACTTCTTTTTCTTCTTTTTGGTAGTACTAGGATTTAAACTCAAGCCTCATACATGCAAAACAAGTACTCTACCATGTGAGCTATATCCAAACACTAAACACTATAATTTCTTGCCAGAATTAATTGATTAGCCTACCATTATTATCCTTATCTTGGCTGTATATTCATTCTGACTGTATTAAGAATAACTCTGTTACTATACTGTACATGCATTCTTCCCCTTGTAGTGCTGGGGATCAAACTCAGGGACTTATACATGTGAAGTAAGTGCTCCTACCATTGAATTATGCCCCCAAACCCCCCCAAAAACATGTATTACAGGTGGTCTTTAAGAAGATCAAACAATATCTTTTGAAAGGCAACTTTAAAAAGTAACTAGGATTAGTGGTGTACATATATGTACCAGCACTTGGGAGACTAAGGAGGATTCTTTCAGTCCAGTAGTTCACTAACCTAGATAAAACTGCAAACTCTGTGTTTCACATCAAATTTATTTGGTAAGAGCCAGGCATGGTGGCTCACGCCTGTTATCCTAGCTACTCAGGAGGCTGAGATCTGAGGACTGTGGTTCAAAGCCACCCCAGCACTAAAGTCCATGAGACTCTTATCTCTAATTAACCTCTAGAAAGGGGAAGTAGCACAGTGGCTCCAGGGGTAGAGTGGCAGCCTTGAGCTGAATAGCTTAGGGAGAGCTCCCAGGTCCAGAGTTCAAGCCCCACAACAGATCAAAAAAAAACTTAGTGGGTAAAACAAAGTTAAACGAATTCTACTACAAGATTTATTTTTTAAATTTTATTGTCAGGATAATGTATAGAGGGGTTACAGTTACATTCATCATGTGTGTTACTTCTTGCACTTCTCATGGTTTTGTCCCTGTTTCCCTTCCTCTCACCCCCTATTACAAGATTTCTAAGAACATTTAATTCATCAATGTGTTTTGTCAGTCTCTGAATGAATGTGATTATATGCAGTAATTTCTGGATGCATATGATTAGAAATATCTGATATTGGCTTTCTGTTGGTGAGAACATTTTTAATGTACACTAAAATGCAAAATAAGCTAATACAGACATTTGAAAACAAAGATGGCTTGTTTTATAAGTAAATTAGAAAATATAACCCTCGTTCTTTAGAAATAATAAAAAATACATATAATCACATGTTAAAGAGTGCTTATTTTCCATTTCTTTCTGACTTACCCAGTAAAACCAAATTCTTTTATTGCATTTGATAGCCAGTTCAGAGTTTCTGATTGATTCTTCGGATTCTTTTGTGAGAAAGCCATTGACATAACCTGGAGAAATGGAAAATCAACATCAGATTTGTATTTTCTCACAGAAGTATAACATGGCTTTAAAGCAAATGTGGGTTAGGCATAATTGTAGTGTGTGTGTGTGTGTGTGTGTGTGTGTGTGTGTGTGTGTGTGTGTGTGTAGTACTGAGAGTTTGTTTGATAGGCAGGTGCTCTACTGCTTAGCTACATTTAAATTTTTTTTTGTGCCAGCACTCATGCTTTCCACTTTGCTTTTTTGTTCAGAGCCAGTAATCTACCACTAAGCCATACCTCTCCACACTTCTAATCTGACATTTCCTTATTAACTGGAGGTGAGTCTCATAGACTTTTCTGTAGGAGTAGTTTTGAATTTTTTTTTTCTGGTAGGTCATGGGGCTTGAACAAGGCCTGGGTGCTGTCCCTAAGCTCTTCAGCTCAAGGATATTGTTCTACCCTCGAGCCAAGCCTCATTTCCCATTTTCTAGAGGTTAACTGGAGATAAGAGTCTCAGGCTGGGGCTGGCTTTGAACACTGATACACAGCCTCCTGAGTAGCTGGGATTATAGGCATGAGCCACCAGCCTGGCTTTAATAATAGTTTCACTTCCTGCCTAAGCATGAATATCCCTTGACTGCAATCAGTCTAAGGTCTCCCATTATAGCTGGAATGACTGGATGATTATAATGTTCTTTAAAAAATCAGAATATTATTACTATTACTATAATCAATCAATCAATTTTTTTGGTGCCAGTCATGGGGCTTGAACTCAAGTGTTTCAGGCTTCTATCTGGCTTTTTTTTTTGCTCAAGACTGGTACTCTACCACTCGAGCCATACCTCTACTTATAGATTTTTACTAGTTATTAGTTATAGACTCTTGTGTATACTCTCACTTTGAACCATGATACTTACATCTTAGTTTCTTAAGTAGTTTCAACTAAATTTTCATTAACAAGCAACAGTATATTAGTAAGCATAAAGTAATATTTGGAGCCAGGTGTAATGGCTCAAGTCAGTAATCTAGCTACTTTGGATGTGGAGACTAAGGGATTTTTGAGGCTAAGTTTGAGGATAGCCTAAAAATAAAAAGGTCACAAGACTCTCAATCAATGACTGAGCACAATGGAGCACATGTTATTCTTGCTATAGGGAAAGCATAAATAGGGGGAACCAAGATCCAAACAGATTTAGGCAGACAAGAAGATAAAAATCTTTAAAATTACCAGTGCAAAAAAGGAATGGAAGTGTGCTGTAGCTCAAGTGGTAGAGCACTAGCCTTGAGGAAAGCCCAGGGACAGTGCTCAGGCCCTGAGTTCAAGCCCCAAGACTGGCCAAAAAAAAAAAAGTAGAGGATCTAATTGTCAAGAGTTAAGAGAGTTAAGACTTGAGTTTAATCCTAGTCCCAGAGGAGGGAAAAAAGAAGGGGGCAATAACATTAGGACAATGTAGGGAAGAAAGCTCTGTGATACTAACCTGTTCAGCTGTCCATGGCAACATACATGCTTCAGCTATTGCTGTCATAGCTTCCTTTGCATTGTTTCCACATTTTACATCTCCAATCTTATCTACAAGGCCATCTAATACAATCTGAGCTGATGTTTTAGAGAAGTTTCCCTTCTGGGCAATCAAAGCAACTATGTGAAGCTTCATCTGCATCACCTAAACAACAATAAGTATTATAAAATTATGAGTCAGCCAAAAACATTTATTTAATCATACAGCAGCCTGTATATTCAACACCAGTAGAAATAATTGCCACAACCAAAGTAAAACCAAAATCTAAAGCAGAAGCAAAGCATTCTTCATTTCTTTATCTTTTATAACTTAGCAAAGTACCTAGATGACAGTCAAGAGAGAAAAAAAAAGACTCCAAATCAGTTTCAATACATAAGGTGAGCTGAAAAATCTGTTTATTTATTTTTTTCAGTAGCTTCTCCTCTGTGACAGTCTCAGGGCCAGGCCTCTTTACAAGCCCCACTGCCATACCACACCCTCCTTTCCTGATGTGCCCCTTATTGATGGAATGACTATTTTCTGTAGCCAATCACTCTCCAGGGTACCATCCTTCACCCCTTCCCTCTAGTCTGGGAGGGACAGGCGATTGGTCACAGGGGAAATGTTCTAGCTTCCACTTACTTAAGCCAATTTTATTGGCAGAGATAAGGGAATGCCATGACTTGGATAGCAAATAATGACTGGGAGTGGAAGATGCCCCCTACTGGGAATTATGATGTGCCACAGGAACGACCTAGGTGATTTTCATGTATTTTGAATCAATCTAAATAAAATGGTTATAATGATTACATAGCTCAGAGGTAGTACTATAGCTGCTTAAAGCTATAGCTGCCCCTTTGTTCATAAATATTTTCCTTTGAATTGTCTGAACATTTTATTAAACTACTAGAATTTCAATCAACTGTAGATCCATTTAGGAAATAAATATCCTCTTTTAAAATACAATTATCTTACATGGGACTCCCAGACCAAGTATCTCTGGTTAAGATGATGCTCCATAAAGGAATTAAGAGCACTGGGAAGAATTTGAACTCTGAAATTACCTTTAGGTAATTAGTTTTAAGCTTAAACTCATAGCCCCCAATCAATTTTGCTCAACACTGGAGATCTATCACTTGAGTCATGTGTTCAGCTTTCTAAGGATTTCAAATAATTGTAATTTCTTTCTTTTTTTTTTGCCAATCCCATGGCTTGAACTCAGGGCCTGAGCACTGTCCTTGGGCTTTCTCAAGGTTAGTGTTCTACCACTTGAGCCACATCACCATTTCCGGCTTTTTTCTATGTATGTGGTACCGATGAACTGAATCCAGTTCTTTGTGCATGCGAGGTAAATACTCTACTACTAGGCCAAACTCCTTGCCCAGGATTTCAAATACTACAACAAAAATTTAGGGTTTATGAGTATGATCTAATGGTAGAGTGTACACCTAGCATGCATGAAGCCCTGAGTTTAATTCCTCTGTATCACATATATATAAAAAAAAGCCAGATAAGGTGCTGTGGCTCTACTGGTAGAGTACTAGCCTTGAGAAAGCTCAAGGACAATGCCCAGGCCCTGAGTTCAAGTCTCAGGAGACAAAAAAAATAAACAAAAATAAATAAAAAATAAAGCTACAAGTTTCATAAAAAGACTGAGCTTTTCAATGTATGTGAATTAATGCACCTTCTATCTGGCAAATATCATGTAACCCTTTTACTAATTACAAGAAAAAAAAAAAAAAGACTGAGCTTTCCAGAGATTTAATTTGCTTTACTCTTATCCTTTTCTTTTCAGATCCATAATGGTCTTCAAAACCAGCAGTCATGACAAACAGCTGTGCTGATACTACAGGGTGGCAGATCAGGTTTAGAATTCCTTAAAAGACCCCAAACCAAAAGAAGTATTGTCATTATTTGACTTATCTGGCAATTTCCTGTAAAAGTTCCCTTTGAAGACCTGTTATTTGATAGGACTTTGGCTAGCTCAGTGGGAAAAGCTCTCTTCTCAGAAAATGTGTTGAAAATAATGTGTTTATCTAATATTGCAGCTGGCCCAAGGCTGCAATGCCAGCTGACACAAAGGAGTTTGGTCAAACACTTAAAAGTTGGGAGACTAAGATATCAGGTGATTTTGTAAAGTTCCTATTTATTCACAAGAAGACAACAAACACATATTCAGGCTGTATGCAGTTCCAGGATAAACATAAAAAGAATTCAATTTGCTCACTGCTGGATGACCATCAGATTTATCCTGCAAAAAAAGCTTAAGTGAAGACTAAGATGATGTTGAAAGTGTCAGAGCATTGAAAGTATGCCCCAACACACACTTAGATTACTTTGGAAAAGGGTGGAAAGTATAACAGTTAAAACATTTAAGGATATCTCTGTAAGTCATAGGCTAGCTATGAAGCCAACTGAGCAGAGGCTTTGGTGAATATAAATCAGAATTATAATAAAATTATACTTGATATTTTAAATAATAAAAAATAAAAATAATTATTGGTGAGAATAGAGAAAATAAAATTCTCATATATTGCTAGTGTGAATGTAAAATGTCATAATCATTTTATAAAACAGTTTATAAATGGGGGTAAACAGGTATTATGTGACCTCAACAATTCTACTTCTAGGTTTGTACCCTAGAAAACTGATACTGTTGATACAAAGATTTGTGTGTCAATGTTCACAGTGGCATCAGTCACAACAGCACAAAACTGAAACAACCTAAATGATCACTGATAGATAAATGCAAAACTAAGATAGGGTGTAGGATATATCTATAAAATGGAATAGTCTGGTAATAATAAGTTAAAAAATACAGCTGATATATGGGTAAACATTGAAAACATTCTAAATGTAAGCCATATAGAAAGGTTCATATTCTGGGAGTCTATCTAAAATATCTAATACAGTTGACCAAAAAAATAGATAGTAGCTAGGGGTTGAAAGGAGAGTAACAGAAGGTGATTGTTACTTAGCATATGGTTTTTCTTGTGGGTGATGAAAATATTTTAAAATTGGAGCTGCAGAACTAAAACTTATTGCATTATATAATTTAGAACAGTAAGTACTACAGTTTCTAATTTGTTATGAAACATAAAGGCTTAAAATTATTCTGTGTAGGGATCTAACAAAGGATAGTATTGGCTAAAATCAGATATCCTCTTTTCACATATATAGAAACTGCATGAAGATTTTTAAAGTGGTTGAATAAGGGCAAGAGGGCAGGACAAGAATATGTATAGCTAACTTATAAAGCTCTATCATGGGTAGATGAAGGGAAACACATTCTAGAAGGAAGGTAGAAACCTCTACAGAGAAAACTGGAGGTGAAAGAAGAGTAAAATAAAGGACTAGAAGGATGCCAAAACTAAAACTGTTAACATTTCCTTTATAAAGTTCTAATTACATAAGCTGACCCATAGAATAATAGAATATGAATTATTTCAATTAAAAATGTTAAATCTAGAAGTAAAAAAATACCTGAAAATTAGTTTCTTTCCAACCAGGCTTTTTGGCAAGCATCCTCACTAATGATTGACATGGCATTTCAGCTCGCTCCATTAGTTCAACAGCCTTAAAGTAAAATAAGACAATAAGACAGTTAGGGTTAAAGACTAGTTCCAAAAGTAGGGTAAATAACAAAGTCAAGTAATTTCTTACCTCTGAAAGAAAAAAGAAACTTTGAGAAATAAGAGAGGGAACATCTTTCTGTGATACACTTCTTAAAATAAGTGTTTAGTTTATCAACAAATATAAAAATTTTAAATTTCATCTAAGTTACTCATCTACAGACTTACAAAACAACAAAAGAAAAGCCACACAATGCAGGTGTTGAAAGATAAAACATTAATGGCTATGAATAACAAATAAACCAAAAAGTCTTTCATGTATCAATTTCACTGCTTCCACATAATCTTCCTCTCACACTCTATTTATCCCTTTGCACCTACCTTTTGAAACTCTTCCATACAGGCTAGCCTTTCCTTCCAGTTACTGCTATCTAAAAGCTGTATACAGGTAGGGGGAAGGACACCTGAAGCTTTTTCTTCACATACTTCTATCTGTAGGATTAAAAATACATCAAAATTAGGAACAAGTTGTACAGTGTATACAAGTTGAACTATGAACAGGGATGGGATGGGGAAAGATGGAGAATGATGGAAGGGATGACACTACTCATTATTTGACTTTTGGAAATGAAACCCATTTGCTTAACAATAAAAATGAATACATAAAAAATTACGTATTGGGGCCAGGAGTGTGGCCTAGTGGTAGAGTGCTTGCCTAGCATACATGAAGCCCTCAGTTTGATTCCTTGGTACCACTTACACAGAAAAAGCTGGAAGTGGTGTTGTGGCTCAAGTGGTAGAGTGCTAGCCTTGAGAAAGCTCAAGGACAGTGCTCAGGCCCTAAGTTCAAGCTCCAGGACCGGCAAACAAATTTTTAAAAATTAAAAATACTTGATATATTGTACATACATTTATTTGTTTATTTGAAATAGGAAAGGGAAGGGGGGGAAAACAAGATGATTGGGAGGGGGTGGGGGGAAGAAGATGGGGACAAAACCATGAGAAGGGCTATCAATGTGTGAGCATTAATACACCTACTACCTGGTGAATATAACTGTAACCCCCTATATATTACCCCAACAATAAAATAAAAATAAATGGATAAAAATTAAAAATAAATTAGGTATTGGTTAGGAAACAGTAGCAAAAAGAATACCTTTGCCACAATTAAAAGAACATTCTTGGGGCTAGGAGTTTGGTCTAGTGGTAGAGTGCTTGCCTAGCATGCACAAAGACCTAGGTTCATTTCCTCAGAACCACATACATCGAAAAACGCCAGAAGTGACGTTATGGCTCAAGTGGTAGAACTCTAGCCTTGAGAAAGTCCAAGGATAGTATTCAGGCCCTGAGCCCAAGCCCAGGACTGGCGTGTTATAGTATGAGGCTTCTTCAACATAGGTAAGTTTTCCCAAGTACTTACAATAAGCAAAAATATAGTAATTAACTGTCTATTGTACAATCCAGCAAAGAAAGAATTCAAATGTCCTTATAGAGCTCAACATGTTAGTTTCAAACTTTGAGAAACAGTATTATACTCACAGAGAGTTCTGGTTCTACTATTTCTTTGGTCTCCAATCCTTTCTTATTCTTGGTTCCAGTGCTCCCTGTACCACCTGAAGCAGCTGGTTTCCCTTTCTTAGGTGGTACACCAACCTAGAAGACATTTTTAAAAAGTAAAACTGTAAAGATTTGAAATAATTTTTTTTGGTTAGTCATGGGGCTTGAACTCTGGGCCTGAGCTACTGCCCTACCCCTTGAGCCTTAGCAACACTTCCTGCTTTTTGTGGTCAATTGGAGATAAGAATCTCACAAACTTTAGTGCCTGGGCTAGCTTTGAACCGTGATCCTCAGATCTCGGTCTCCTGAGTAGCTAGGATCACAGGCAGTGAGCCACCGTGCTCAGCTTTCATTAACGTTTCTTAAAAGTTTTTGGCTCAGAGAACTCTAAAATTTTCATTAAAATCTGAGGATTAAGAAAAAAATCTCTACATAAGCTAAATCTGTATAAAGAATATAGCATAGGTTCCAAAGTAGGGAAATGATCTTCATATAGCACTTCTAATTCAGAATAAGTTAATAAAATAAAAAACAAAAATGATGGAATGATATTTACAAATGAATTTCAAAATGACATCTTGATGTTTTAAAAATATCCCTGAATCTTTACAACAATGGTAAAAGTAAAACATAGTTTCCCTAACACTTACTCAAGGGTTAATCCCAATGGTTCCCAATATCAGAATTTATTAAATTTCATTGTAAAACTACATGATTTGGGCCTGCAATGTGGCCTACCAGTGGACTAGCACGCATATAGCCATAGGTTCGATTCCTCAGAACCATATACACAGAAAAAGACGGAACTGGTGCTGAGGCTCAAGTGGTAGAGTACTAGCCTTGAGAAAACTCAAGGACAGTGCCCAGGCCCTGAGTTCAAGCCCCATGGCTGGGTAAAGAAGAAAGAAGGAAAGAAAGAAAGAGGGGGGGGGGGAGCGGGAGAGAGGGAAGGGGGAGGGGAGGGGAGGGGAAGGGGAGGGGAGGGGAAGGGAAAAGGAAGGCGAGAGGAAAGAGAAAGAAAAAGAAAGCCAGCTCGCCAAGAGCAACTGTAAAAGAAATCTTTGGCTATTGTTAAAGACAGCCATCTCACTGAGTCTTCTTTTGTTTTTGTCACTATAACAAACAGGAACACATCTGGTATTTCAATTTTATTAAGCATGACACAGTTTTAATATGTTAATGATATTTACTAAACCTCTTTGAACTAAATAATCTTGTCCAAATATCAATTAATTCCTATGTGGTTAAGAACTTGTATCAAGGATCTATGTTTCCATGCTTGGTGGCTCACATCTATAATACCAGCCCTGGTAAGCAGACAGAAGGATCCTGAGTTTAAAGCTAGCACGGGAGAATGGTAAAGCACTGCATAAAAAACCCCAAAACACAGAAATGCCTACGCCAAACAAAAACCTCATAAATGTCATTTTAGATGTTGAAAAGGATCCTCCTTCTGCCTCACAAATGCTATGATTACAGGTTTGTTACTATAACCAGCTAATAATTTTATATAGTATACAACCATCCTTAACAATCCTAGAATAAATTTATAATCCTAGAATACTCCTTATTGGACTTTCATTTGCTAATATGTGTTTACTTATCTTCATTGAAATTCATTTCACCACCATTTTGGAAGATCACAAGAAAACAGAAATATATCACAAGTACTATAGTCAATGATAGCAATATGTGGTAACCACATCACTATTCACCCTGCTTTAATCTGTTTATGCTATGCTTGTTAAGAAAGACCCAAACTTAAAAAGGAAAAAATACAAAGTCAAAAGATCAAGTTCATCTTTAAAAACATAGACCTTTTCTAAAGCTGATATTATCTTGCAGGTAGTCCAAGATTTTAGGGTATAGTATGAAGACAACTTTGAAAAGCCCAAGAAGTTCAAGAGATTCTATCTTCAAAATAAACAGCAAAAAGCAGGACTGGCAGAGTTCCAGATGACAGATGACCAAGTAAGCTAAACAAATACCCAGTGAGGAGGGTGGAGGGAAGAGAGGGAAGGCAAAAAAAATTCCTTTTTTATTGGGTCCATCCTGATGTTTGCACTTGGGACCTATGCACTGACCCTAAAGTTTTGTGCTCAAAGCTAGTGTTCTATCACATGAGCCACCGCTCCAGTTTTTTTTTTTTTTAAATGGTAACTGGAGATGAGTTTCATGAATTTTCCTGACTGGACTGGCTCTGATTCTTAGACCTCAGTGTGTTGAGTAGCTAGGATTAGAGGAGTGAGCCACCAGAACCTGGTTCTTCTATATTTTTTAAAGACTCCTTTTGTAAGAGAAGACCAGCTAGTCTGGGCAGGGAAAGGTTTGAAAAGGTAAGATCCAAGTGGGATACTAAGAAAATCTAGACAGGTTTTGAATCTAGATTATTGTCTAGACATAGGAGATCATAAGGAAAGCCAGGCACTGGTGGCTCACACCTATAATCCTAGCTACCCAGGAGATTAAGATCTGAAAATCATAGTTCTAAGACAGCCTATGCAGGTTTATGAGATTCTTGTCTCTAATTAATTACCCAAAAATGGAAGTGTTCAAAGTAGTAGAACAATAAGCTTGAGCACAAAACCTCAGGGATACTACCTAGGCCCTGAGTTCAAGCCCTATGATTGACAATAAATAAATAAATGAAATCTGAGGACTCTCATAATAAGAAAGAGTCTTTATAACATTTCATTTATAAAGATAATTGTATATTACAAGTATTTTATAACACTGAATTGGAAACTCTTTGTCTGAAAAATTTAGATTGCTATATTTACCATAATTAAACACATTTTCTCGGGGGAGGTACTAGTTCTGGGGCTTGAATTTAAGGCATAGTACTCTACCAATTGAGTCACAGCTCCACTTCTAACTCATTTGGTATCTAATTGAAAAACAAGAATCTCATGGACTTTCGTGTCCAGACTGGCTTCAAACTGAGATCCTTAAATGTCAGCTTCTTGAGCAGCTAAGATTATAGGGGTGAGCCACTGGCACCCAGTTCCATTTTTTATCTCTAATTAGGTTTTAGAAAGCCAAATGTACTGTTTTTAATACTTGGCCTTCATTAACAAATATTCAAGGTATTCAATGACCTATCTCTGTAAATTGCATTGAACAACCATGAACCTAATACTCAGACTCTGTATTATTAAATTCATTAATTTTCAAACCATCTACTAACCTTAGTAGTAGGTGCCTTTTTTAAGGGTCCTGGCTTTGGTGCTGAAATGTCCTTTGTATCCTTGTCCCCTGCGGCCCCTGAAGCAGTAGCCCTTCCAGGTATAGGCTTGAATTCCTTCTTTTCAGCTGCAAGTCCAGCTTTCTTACCATGTATCAGTTCCACTTTTTCTGAACATTCTTTAATCTGCAGAATGAAAGTTAAGATGAACATCATTATGCTGCACTTACTTTTAAGCACAACTACTAATTTCCTGGCAAGTCACTTCTTGGAGGGAGAAAATAGGAAGAAAAAGGTATGGCTTAAGTAGTAGGAAAGCCTGCCAGATCCAAACCCCAGTACTTGGAGGAGGGAGGAAGGGGTGTAGGGGGAGGGAAGGGAGGAAAAGCCTTTTTCAACTACATATGAGTATTCAGAAAATTTTTATTTAAAAAATTATCTTTAGGGGCCAGGAGTTTGGTCTAGTGGTAGAGTGGTTGCCTAGCATGCACGAAGACCCAGGCTTGATTCCTCAGTACCACATACATAGTAAAAAAAAAAAAAAAAAAAAGCTGAAAGTGGTGCTGTGGCTCAAGTGGTAGAGCACTAGCTTTGAGGGAAAAACCCAAGGACAGTGCTCAGGCCCTGAGTTCAGAATTATGCCAGAATTGGCAAAAAAAAAAAAAAGAAAGAAAATTATCTTTAGGGTCAGGAGCATGGTCTAGTGGTAGAGTGCTTACCTAGCATGCATGAAGCCCTGGGTTCGATTGCTTGGTACCAGATACACAGAAAAAGCCGGTAGTGGTGCTATGGCTCAAGTGGTAGAGTGCTAGTCTTAGGACGATATCAGGCCATGAGGTCAAGCTCCAGGACTGCTCCCCCCCCCCAAAAAAAAAAGCCTTGACCTTCTTGGAAGCCCATTTTATTTCTTTAAGAATTAAGTCCTCCCTCCTTACCTCCCCCAGTCCTGGGACTTGAACTCAGAGCCTGGGCACTGCCTTTAAGCTTTCTCAAGCTAGTTTCTCTCTCTCTCTCTCTCTCTCTCTCTCTCTCTCTCTCTCTCTCTCTCTCTCTCTCTCTCTCTCCATATATATATATATATATATATATATATATATATATATACACAATGGAATTCTACATAGCCAACAGACAAGATAAAATAATGGCATTTGCAGGGAAGTGGATGAATCTAGAGCAAATCATGTTGAGTGAGGCAAGTCAAGACCAAAGGAACAAAGGCGCATAGTATCCTTAATATGTGGCTATTAGATCCAAACAGTACAAAAGCGAGGGCTCTATATTTGCATACTCAATGATATGGACATGGTACTGGAAATATAAACACAACTACATAGACATAAAAACTTATGACTCTATAGACATAATGTTTTATTACATAAATTAATATGTATCTATGATATACAAACCCTTAGCCTAATTTTGATTATGTTCTAAAAACTAAGTGCCAGTGATTGTATAGAGATTCCCTTCTTGAATACTTGTTTGTTAAACATGTCACTTGAAATATGATGTAAAAAATCAATGTTAATGAATTCTTTAATAAGAAAAAAAAAGTTATGTTGGAGCCGGGTGCAGTGTAATCCTAGCTACTCAGAAGGCTGAGATCTGAGGATCAAGGTTGAAAGCTAGCCCAGGCACAAAAGGACCTAAGACTCTTATCTCCAATTAACCTCTAGAAAATGGGAAGTGGGGCTTGGCTCAAGGGTAGGGCAGTAGCCTTAAGCTGAAGAGCTCAGGGACAGCACCCAAGCCAGAGTTCAAGCCCCATGACCCACAAAAAAACTTATGTTTTTATATTTCAAGTGAGATCAACCAGTGGAGTATAAAATAAAATTTCATAAGCTGATTATCTGCATTTTTTTCCCTTTTCCTCCTCCTCCTCTTCTTTTTTTGACAGTCCTAGGGCTTGAATTCAGGGCCTGGTCACTGTCCTTGGACACTTTTTATTCAAGGCTAGCACTCTGCCAGTTGAGCTACAGCACCATTTCCCGCTTTTTCTGGGTATATGGTTCCAGGGAATCAAACCCAGGGCTTCATGCATGCTGGACAAGGATGCTACCACTAGGCCATGTTCCCAGCCCGGCCTCCCTTTTTTTTTGGGCTCTGTCTCTGAGCTTTTCAGCTCAAGGCTATCACTCTACCACTTGAGCCACATGCCACTTCTGCATTTCCCCCCCAAAATGAAACAGAACACAGACAATTAATAAGGGAACCAAGAGTATCGGAGCATACCCACAACCTGAGCTACTAGGGAAGCAGAAGCAGGAGTATCCAAAGTTGAGGCTGGTCCAGGAAGAGATAACAGTAAAATCCTGCCTTAGTAAAATAAAAATAAAAGGGCTGGGGACATGATTCAAGAGATAGAAAGCACTTGCCTCACACAGGATTTCAAGCCTCAACAGTCCTCTTCCAAAATTAAATTCTATATGCGATATGAAATTTCCTTTCTACTTTACTGTGCATTTGTGATACTGGTGCTTGAACTCAGGGCCTGAGCACTCTCCCTTAGTGTAAACCTGCTGTCCTATCACTTAAGCCATAACTCTATTTCCAGCTTTTTGGTGACGAGTTAGAAATAAAGTCTTATGGACTTTCCTGCTTGGGCTGGCTTCAAACCTAGATCCTCAAATCTCAGCTTCCTGAGTTGCTAGGATTATAGGTGTGAGCCACCCATAACTGGCTTCTTCCTACTTTGAGTAGTAAAATAAATAAATAAAAAACACTTGTGAAGGGGGCCGGGAGTTTGGCCTAGTGGTAGAGTGCTTGCCTAAAGTAAAAGGCTAGAAAGGAAGTAGGTGGGTGCCATGATGAAGTGGGTATACAGTGTATTCTGGACAGGGATTCCAGGGAAGGTCTATGAACCTGGAACATTTTATTTTATTTTATTTATTTATTTTTAAAAGTTTTTATTTTAAAGTATTTTTCTCTTCTTTTTTTTTTTTTTTTTTTTTTTTGCCAGTCCTGGGCTTGAGCTCAGGGCCTGAGCACTGTCCTTGGACTTTCTCAAGGCTAGAGCTCTACCACTTGAGCCTCAGCACCACTTCCGGCTTTTTTCTATGTATGTGGTACCGAGGAATCGAACCCGGGTCTTCATGCATGCTAGGCAAGCACTTTAACCACTAGGCCAAACTCCCGGCCCCCACCTGGAACATTTTAAACTGAAGAGAATTGCCTAAAATATTTGTCCTTCCTCTTTGTCCCACTAGCTTTCCTCATCTCCCCATGCCTAGTTTGAGCTACCTCTCTTAACACCTCTGCAAATACCCATGCATCAGAGATTACCACTGAGCGTGAAAAAAACCCTCAGTGAAAAAGGGCCACACTCCAGCAAAGGCCCGCCTCTTGAACTAATATGACTGAGGTGAATTGTACTTTTTTTCTCATAGTTGGTTTCCACATGCTTTTCTGCGTTCATCACTTGGCTCTTTCTACAGTCAGAGGAGGAGCTTGATTTTTCTGCCTTCAATCAGAACTGATTCTGCCTGAATCTGAATTTGCCTGTCCACTAGAATACAGCCATCATGACATTCTGACTGTATCTTGTCATACTTGCTCTCTGAAGTTATGCCTGTCTCAGAACCCCATTGGCACCCAGGAGAAGCTCAAGCCACCTAGAGAAGCCATGTGGAATTGTCCACTTGAATCTTGCTGCAGGTTGGGAGGCTTCAGATGATTCCAGCTCTGACACTGTGTCACTCCCAACCTTTCTAGTTTTCCCTGCCACAGTCCAGATGCTACTAGAAGAGAAAAGTCTTATCTGTGCATTGCTGATCTGCAGAGTCCAAGGGCAAGGCATGCTTCAATGGTCGTTGCTTGCTGGCACAGAGTTGTATTGCAGAGCAATATATAATTAGAAAAAGAACCTTTCAGAAGAAGCCAATCCCTTCAAAGTTTGGTTACATTGGCTTGCTATTAGAAAAGCAAGCAATTGCTTGCCCCCGCAGCTAATGGAAGATAGATTTCTATGAATAAGAAAGAGTATTTGTTTCATTTGGGGTTTGGGTTTTTTTCTTTTTCTCTTTGCTTCTTGGACTGCATGTAACAAGGAAACAGGGACCAGTGGATTCCTTTAAGTGTTTTAACCGTATACAGATGAATAAGCAAATGGTTGGACTTGCTTCCTAATCTCTTTTCCTTTCCTGTATAGCTGAGAATTGGTTTCCACTCTAATAAACTTAAGCATTTAACCAGGAAAAAACAAAACAAAACAAAACACTTGTGAAGGGGCCGGGAGTTTGGCCTAGTGGTAGAGTGCATGCCTAGCATACACGAAGACCCGGGTTCGATTCCTCGGTACCCCACGTACATAGCAAAAAGCCAGACATGGTGCTGAGGCTCAAGTGGTAGAGTACTAGCCTTGAGAAAGTCCAAGGACAGTGCTCAAGCCCTGAGCCCAAGCCCAGAACTGGCAAAAAACAAAAAACAAAAACCACTTGTGAAATTTTATCAAATAGGTATCAGTATTTTGAAATTTCTAAGAGATAAATCCACAATACAAAAACACAATTCTTTTGTTCACTTTCATTATAAAAACTGTTATTGACCTACCTTATCAAGTTTGAGTTTGTCTACATCAGCTAAGAATGGGTTTACTGCTTTCTCACCAACAACCTTCAAAGCAGTACCCAA
Source organism: Megascapheus bottae (assembly GCF_031878675.1). NCBI lineage: Eukaryota > Metazoa > Chordata > Mammalia > Rodentia > Geomyidae > Megascapheus > Megascapheus bottae. Next base: position 12,752,231 of record NC_143524.1, on the reverse strand, counting down.
TGCTTCAAATGCAGCATCTCTGACATCAGGAGCAGAATCATTGATGTGCTATACTCCAAAAGTAAGCAAAATAATCTTTAATAGAGAGCACCTGATATTTTACTAATTATAATTAAGATCAGTAATTAATAAGAATTTGCCATTTGTAATTTACTGAAGTTGATCATTAATAATCATTTTCACAAATTCTTTCAAGATTAAAGAAATCTGTACAAATACAGCAAGTACATGATTTGTTGCCTCTTATCATAATGTCTCACTCCCACATGATCTTCAAATAATACAGATTTGATGTCTTTGGTTGGCTAGATCTAGCTCAATACCATTATGTGACCAAGTTAACAAAATTTCAGCAGTTAGCAGAATCATAAATTATCTGGTACTTTTCTTGAAGAATGGACACACAATAGGGTATTCTAAGGAAGGTCTGTTTTTCAAAAGATCATAATCTACATTATGAAAGTTAAATAGTTACTGTAAGAAAAAAAATTTGCCTGTCAGTTACACTGACAATCTATACCTTAAGTAGAGCAGCACAAAAGGGCTTTAGTAAGCTCTTTGGCAGGGTAGAAGCAGTGCAGTGCCGGAAGCTTCTTGCAATAAAAAGAGATGTCTGCTGCTTGATGGTTGGATTTTTATTATCCATTACAGCTAAAACGTCCTCACTGATGTTCTGTAGTGTGGTCTTTAGAAAGAAAATGTTGTTAATGAGCTTTTCTAAACTGTAGTTACTCAAAAAAATCACAATGACAAAACTTGCTCTAAATAAAACCACAAATTCATGCAGGTGACTTACAGTAAGGAAGATTGCATCAATTGCTTCCTGCAGGGCTTGTACCACTTGAGGCTTTTTTTCCTTGAATTTCTCCAAAATGGTTGGCACAACCTGCAAAATTGAACAGCTGGAGTAATATTTAGCAATTTCAAAAAAAATGAACTATTGATACATGCTATTATAAATAGCTGAAAAAAAAAAAACTCAAAAATGATGCTAGGTGAAAGAAGCCAGTCACAAAAGACCATATACAATAGGATTCTGTTTAAATGAAATGTCAAAAGTTACAGAGATAAGGATTGGAGATCTGTGAATACTAAGGTCTTAAGAGAGAGAACAAGCTCAGTGCCGGTGGCTCAAGGCTGTAATCTTAACTACTCAGGAGCCTGAGATCTGAGGACTGAAGTTTAAAGCCAGCCTTGGCCCAGATGACTGTGAGACTCTGATCTCCAATTAACCACTAGATAACTGGGAGTGGCACGGTTCAACTGAAGAGCTCAGGGACAGTGCCCTAGCTGAGTTCAAGCCTCATGACTGACAAAAAAAGAAAAAACCGTTTTCTATCTTGAAAAGATAAGATTTTTATGCAAAAGCATAAATTATGTTAATAAACAATATAAAACTAACCAAAAAGATAGTTAATGTATTGATTGCATATACATGTATGTTTACTACTACAAAAGATTATAATTTTGATACAACTTATCTGTAAGTCTAAGAGTTTATATATTTTTTATTTTAAAATTTTAGAATTTTCATTTTTTTATTTTATGCTTAATTTATTTTGGGACCCAAAGGTCTCAATGTGTTGTCCTTCTCCAACTACAGACACAACTAAATATTCACATTAGACCTTTTTTTTGGTCAGTTGTGGGGCTTGAACTCAGGTCTGGGTGCTGTCCCTAAGCTTTTCTGCTCAAAGCTAGTGCTTTAAATGTGGCTCTGAGCCACAGCACAACTTCCAGTTTTCTAGGGGTTAAATTGGAGTTAAGGGTTCCATGGACTTTTTTGCCAAGTTGGCTTTAAACTGTGATCCTCAGATCTCAAACTCCTGAGTAGCTAGGATAATAGGTGTGAGCCACCAGTACCTGGCAACCACTCTGTTGAACTCAGGACCTGAGCACTATCCTTGGGTTTTTCTCAAGGATAGAGCTCTACTACTTGAGCCACAGTACCACTTCTGGCTTTCTTCTATGTATGTGGTACCAAGGAATCAAACCTGGGTCTTCGTGCATGCTAGGCAAGCTTCTTACCATTAAGCCAAATTACGGACCCCACTTCTGACTTTTCTATGTATGTGGTACCAAGAAATCGAACCTGAGTGCTAGGTAAGCACTCTACCACTAGGACAAACTCCTGGCTCTTGGCAATCACTGTTTTATAGTAGTTTCCTGCACACATTTTGATTATGGTAGTGGTTCCTGGAATCTTTTGTATTTTTGGCAGGAGATGTTCTGAGGATAAAACCCAACAGGTGTTTTATCCATGAGTTATATGCAATCCCATGGTTATTATAAATTTTACTATTTCTTATTATGCATATAGTCACCAAAATGAACCAAGATATTTGTAAGAAAATACTAACCATATAAATCCAATCAACTGGGCCGGGAATTTGGCCTAGTGGTTAAAGTGCTTGCCTAGCATGCATGAAGACCCGGGTTCGATTCCTTGGTACCACATACATAGAAAAAAGCTGGAAGTGGTGCTGAGGCTCAAGTGGTAGAGCTCTAGCCTTGAGAAAGTCCAAGGACAGTACTCAGGCCCTGAGCTCAAGCCCAGGACTGGCAAAAAATAAATAAATAAATAAATAAAAATAAATAAATCCAATCAACTTCATTCTTTAAACTGCCAGATGCACTATATAAAAAGTTCTTATTGCTTCAAATCTAGTATTTGTGAGAAGCTAGGCTGCATATTAATAAGGCAGTGAGAAATTTACACTTTCTAACATATAAAGATTTATGTTAGAAAGTTGTTTTAAAGCATAAAGCAAACTACCTTGCTGTTTTAAATAAATTGGCAGGTTTATATCTAAAAAAGAGTGTTACTTACATGTCCTGCATATTGTCCAAATTTCTTCCTTAGCCCAACTGCCAGGCCAGTAAGGCATTTTGCTGCCAAAGCTACCAACATGACATTGGTGTCTTTCCCAACAACCTAGAAGAAAAGAAAAAAAAAAGAATCACAATTTTGTTGAAAAGTATTAAAATGTATTCAAAAGACCTCTGAAAGCTATTATACTAATAGATGGCAAATTTTTAACAGAAAATTTTTATTCTTTTTTTGGTCAGTTTTGGGGATTGAATTCTGAGCCTGGGCACTGTACTTGAGCTCTTCAGCTCAAGGTTACCATACTACCCCCTTGAGCTACAGTACTACTTCCAGTTTTCTAGTGGTTAACTGGGGACAAGTCTCAGAGATTTTAGTACTTGGGTTGGCTTTGAACTGCAATCTTCAGATCTCAGCCTCCTGAGTAGCTAGGATTACAGGTGTGAGCCACCGTACTCAGCTTTATTTATTTATTTATTTTTGATAATAGTGAATTTAGGAAACTATCATGACTTTTTTCTGTTGCTGTATGGAAGACAAAAAGTGTCACTATTTAGCCCATGCTGGCCTTGAACTCACCATCCTCCTGTCTCTCCATTATGTATAGTCTATTTTTTTTTTTTTTTTGCCAGTCCTGGGCTTGAGCTCAGGGCCTGAGCACTGTCCTTGGACTTTCTCAAGGTTAGAGCTCTACCACTTGAGCCTCAGCACCACTTCTGACTTTTCTATGTATGTGGTACCGAAGAATGGAACCCGGGTCTCCATGCATGCTAGGCAAGCACTTTAACCACTAGGCCAAACTCCCGGCCCCTAGTCTATTTTTTTTTTTTTGTCAGTCCTGGGCTTGAGTTCAGGGTTTGAGCACTGTCCTTGGACTTTCTCAAGGCTAGCACTCTACCACTTGAGCCCCAGCACCACTTCCAGCTTTTTGCTATGTATGTGGGGTACCGAGGAATCGAACCCGGGTCTTCGTGCATGCTAGGCAAGCACTCTACCACTAGGCCAAACTCCCGGCCCCAACGTTTACTCTAAAGTGTTACTCACAATTTCAAATAATTGACTATTCAATAGTGGTATGTGATATAAAAAAAGTCCACAAGGATTCTCAATTGCAAATGCCATTGTAATCATTCTTCTCTCTGGGGGGAGTTCCTGGGCCTGCAGTTACCATTTTACTCACATAATGATCATTTAAGTTTGTACTTGGAGGCACTTAGCGGATTCTCCTTCATCATGTTTATACTACTGCCCTTATATGATCCAAAGAGCCCAATACTTATGTAAACTCATTGGTTGTAGATGTATGAGTGTCAATTCAGCAAGACTGGGTTCCTTCCTGGCAATATTTTTACTAAGACAATTAAGTGAGTTGGTGCTCAAAAGCTGCTTTACTAGCTGTGTGCTGGCAGTTCTCTAATACTAGCTCCACAGGAGGCTGAGATTTGAATATCATGACTTGAAACTAGCCCAGGAAGAAAAGTTTGTGAGACTCATTTCTAATTAAACATAACAAACCGAAGTGGAGTTGACAAGTGATAGAGCACTAGCATTGAGCAAAAAAAAAAAAGCTCTGGGACAGTGCCCAGTTCCTGAGTTTAAGCCCCAAGACTGGCACTCCCCCCAAAAAATTGCTTTACTTATAAAGTGTCCCAACTTTTTTTTCATTCTTTTCTCCTCAGATGTAATGCCTCTACTTCAAATTTATCTAGCCTTGTACTTCTCAAAACGGAAAGCTTCACTTTCAATTCTGTTATTATTGACAAACATTTCATTTACTAAGAATATTTTAGGAATACTGAATATAATACCAAATACCTAATTCTACTGGAAAAAGCTGTTTCAAATCCTTTATATCTTATTATTTTTTGAAAAATATATAAAATTCATCATATAGCCCTACAGTTTGCTTAGCAGTTTGCTGAGATAACACAGAATGGTATTTTTTGTGATCTAACAAAAACAAGGCCTTCATATAACTATAGATTAGCATAGCTTACTTTAATAGTTCATCTTGCAAAATTGTAATATTTAGTTCTAAATCAGCAAGAGGTGTTCAGAAGATAGTAAACAACATATGAAGGCAAAATAATAATATAGAAAATATTTCTAAAACTAACACAACCGTTTTTTAAAATTCTTTAAAAAATACAGCCTTTCATTCAAATACCATTAGAAGTGACCCTTAAATGGTAATATATTTATGATAAGAAAAGATCACTAAATTACTGATGAAGAGGAAAAAGAAAAAATCAATGGTCTGGATTGTTGCCAGCATATTAAAACTGAAAACTCCCCCCACTTACCTTCTTTAATGCTTTTACTAAATCTGCATAATCGCCTGCTTCCAGTTTGGGGTTTTTCACTAGTACTTCTACAGCCTCCAGGGCTTCTTTTCTCTCTTGCCATTTTTTTGCCTCCTGTAATAGAAAACAAAAGAGAAGAATAAAAGAATATTTCTATTTTTTTTTTTTGTCAGACATGGGACTTGAAGTCTGGGCCTGGGCGATGTTCCTGAGCACTTCAGTTCAAGGTTTCCGTCCTACCCCTTGAGCCACAGTGCCACTTCCATAAAAATATTTCTTACACTCTACTTATTCAAAGACACATTTTTTCCCCCCAGAAACTTTTCCTAAAGCTAATTTAAAATTAAAACTGTAGGGCTGGAGATGTGGCTCAAGTGGAAAAGTGCCTGCCTAGCAAGTATGAGAGGCCCTGAGTTCAAACTCCAGTACTAACAGAAAATTAAAACAAAATAAAAACAAAAAATAACCTGTAGCTAACTGCATGTGGTAGCTTAAGTTTATAATCCTACCTACTCATTAAAGATTGGAGGATCATAATTTGAGACCAGCATGGGGGGAAAAGTTCTTGAGAATCTTGTTGTGATGGTGTTTGTCTGTCTATAGGGAAAATACGATGGTGTGAGATGATACAAGTTTGTCATTCCAGTGATATGGAAAAATACAAATAGGAAAACTGAAATCCAGGCTGGTCTGAATATAAAAAGCAAGACCCTATTTCAAAAAGGGGCTAAGTCAAGTAAGTTGAACACTGCCTGGCAAGTACAAAAGGCCATGTGTTCAAATACCACTAACAACAAAACACAAACAAAATAACTTGCCAAACTGTGTTATCTAGCCAGATATGTTTATATAATTTTTATTCACATGTAAAATGCATTTTAACACTTCAAAGCCATAAAGCAACTGAAGTAAATCAAATGCCAAATTCTCATTTTTGTTAGTAAATAAGCATCAAAAAGGAAACAAGCCAGTGTGGTGGCTCACGCCTATAACGTTAGCTACTCAGCAGGCTGAGGTCTGAGCATCAAGTTCCAAAGCCAGCCCAGGTACTGAAGTCCATGAGACTCTTATCTCCAATTAATCAATAGAAAATGGGAAGTAAGGCGGTAGCCTTGAGCTGAAGAGTTTAGGGCCAGCACCCAGGCCCAGAGTTCAAGTCCCATGACCCACCAAAAAAAAAAAAAAAAAAAAAAGGAAACAGGCTGGGAACAGTGACTCATGCTACTTGAGGAGGCTGAGATCCGAAGATCACAGTTTGAAGCCAGACTAGGTAAGAAAGTCTGAGACTCTCATTTCTAATAAACTATTCAGAAAAAGCTGGAAGTGGTGCTGTGGTTCAAGTCTCTTTTCCTGCTCAGGCTGGCTTCTAATCAACATCTTCAGATCTGTCTTCAAAGTAGCTAGTTACCCAGCTGCAACTTTTGTTTTGAGACAGTCTTGCTATATAACTAACCCAGGTTGCCTTCAAAGAGGAAATTCTCCTGCCTCAGCTCCCTGTATGTTGCCAATCATGCCTTCCTGACTTAACAACATTTATACAGTCAAAGTAGGATCTCTCCTAAGAAAAGGATACTTAATATAATGGGAGGCTACCCTCCCATTAATGTAAGCTAATAAAAAAAAAGTTTAAAAAATAAAAGATAGGAGAAAAAGGGAAAGAAGGGAAGAAGGAAAAAGAGAAATATTTAGAGAAATTTTTGATTGTCATGCTCTGGGAAGAGGGTATTGCTGATGTCTGGTAGGTACACATTCTAAAATACAGAGTAGCCCCAACAAAACAAAAATTATATGACAAAAATGTCAAGAAATTCTGGGCTCACGTAATGACAAGGGAGATGAACAAAAGGAGGTTATTTTTTTTTGTTGGTACTAAAGGTTGGACTTGAGATCTTATGCTTAGTAGACTGGCCCATGACCAGAGTCCCTGTTTAATTGTAGGTAGGGTTTCACTTCTCTTGATTAGCCAGCCTGGACTTTGATCCTCTCATACAACTGGGAGGAATGACATGTGCTACCCAGCGTTATTTCACTGAGCTTGAAAACCTTTGCCTTTGCTCAGGTTAACCCTGAACCACAATCATAGACTTTCAAGCAGCTAGAATCATAAACATGAGCCACAATGTCTGGCTAGACAAACTGGAGTTATTTAAAAAAAAAAAAAAAATCAAAAAAGGAGAAAATAGTCAAAAACAACCAAGTTTTGGTTTTGACAAAACATATAAAGGAAAAAGTGCTGTCATGATTGCATATACAAAGTAATATTAAAGTACAGAGGAAGAAGTAACTAACTTAAGGGAGATATAGGGTCAAGGAGTGTGGGAGGAATACTAGACATAGTATTTTCTAAGTTATAATTTAAAATGAAGAAAGTTTAGCTACTACTTACAATTTTGTCATAAAAGTCTTTGGGGAGTTTGGAAAGGATTTCGACTGCTTCTAAAAGCTCATAAGCATCTATCTGTGGCACCTCATCATCATCATCACCACCTTCCAGAAGAAAACCAAATCAGATGTTAAAAGAATGGAATGTTTTTTTCTTTGTCAGTAATCAGTTCTATTACATCTTCCCCCCGCCCTCAGGCACTGAGCTGTGTCCCTGAGCCTCTCTGTGCTCAAGGCTAGCACTCTACCACTTAAGCCACAGTTTTCACTTCTAGTTAGTTTTTCAGACTTCCTGCCTGGGCTGGTTTGAACTGTGATCTTCAGAACTCAGACTCCTGAGTAGCTAGAACTACAGGTGTGAGCCAGACATCCAGCTACCTGTTGATACCTTAATGGATGCTAGGAGTTTGACCTAGTGGTAGAGTGTTTGCCTAGCATGCATGAAGGCCCAGGTTTGATTCTTTGGTACCACATACACAGAAAAAAGCCAGAAATGTTGCTATGGCTCAAGTGGTAGAGTCCTAGCCTTCAGAAAACTCAAGGACAGTACCCAAGAATGGCCAAAAAAAAAGGGGGTGTGGGGGGACGGAGGGCCGGGAGTTTGGCTTAGTGGTAGAGTGCTTGCCTAGCATGCATGAAGACTCAGGTTCAATTCTTCAGTACCACATACATAGAAAAAGCAGGAAGTGGTGCTGTTGTGACAGAGCTCTATCCTTAAGAAAGCCCAAGGACAGTGCTCAGGCCCTGAGTTCAAGCCCTAAAATTGGTTAAAAAAAAAAGGAAAGAAAAAAAATCTTAATGGAGAAAGGACTAATGTTATTCTTGCCACACTCCATCTAAATTTTATTAAAAATATTCCTTTAAAATATGCCTAGTAAAACACAAACTCTTGATAATTTTTTATCATCAACTAATGTTTATAACTGATTTATCAGAACTGGGCGCAGTGGCTCACACCTATAATCCTAGTTACTCAGGAGGCTGAGATCTGCCAGCTCGGGCACACAAGGACCTTAGACTCTTATCTCCAGTTAACCTCTATAATAGGGAAGTGGGGCTTGGCTCAAGGTTAGGGTGGTAGCCTTGAGCTGAAGAGCTCAGTCAGGGACAGTGCCCAGGCTGAGTTCAAGCCCTATAACCCCAAAAATAAAAAAATAATAATTGGCTTACCAGGCTGGGAATGTGGATTAGTGGTACAGTGCTAGCCTCGGGCAAAAGAAGCTAAAGGATAGTGCCCAAAACCTGAGTTTAAGTTCCAGGACTAAGGGGAAAAAATGACTTACCCCCCTCAGCATCACCACCAGAAGACTGTTGCTGTTCCAATTTAGCTTCCAGTTCTTGCTGGGAACGCAGAAACCGAGTTGGTTTAGGAGCACCTGTTGGCAGTTTGACCCATTCTTCTTCTAGCTCTTTCAACTGAAAATATCATAAAATATTTTAAAGACTTATTTATATATGCAAGATAATAATGAAATACCCCTATATTATTAATATAAGCTAAAAAAACTTAGTTATAAAGCACCATTAGAGAATATATTTTATACTTATATTCATTCATTCATTCATTATTTTAGAACTCATGTATGTAGCTCTAACCAGGCAAACAAGAATTAAAATTGTATTTATTTTGTAGCATAAGCCAAACTGATTCACATTAGTTACTACACCGAGGATGTATGTCTAGGCACTAAGGAAGAGGAATAAAGTCCAGTTCTTAGGACATTAATTAGTTCATGAATTCATATGTAGTTGCATAATCAAAAAAACATCAAAAATAGTTCTAAAAAAAAGGAAGATTGGGCCAGGAGTTTGGCCTAGAGGTAGAGTGCTTGCTTAGCATGCACGAAGACCTGGGTTCGATTCCTCAGTACCACATAGAAAAAAGCCAGAAGTGGTGCTGAGGCTCAAGTGGTAGAGTGCTAGCCTTGAGAAAGTCCAAGGACAGTGCTCAGGCCCTGAGCTCAAGCACAGGACTGACTGGCAAAAAAAAAAAAAAAAGAAAGGTTTCAAGGAATTGAACCCAGGGCTTCATGTATGCTAGGCAAGCACTCTACCACAAGGCCATGCTCCCCACTCCAGACAATACATTATACTTTAATATTAGAAGGGATTTAGCTCAGTGATTAGTGCTTACCATAATCAAGACTGGGTTTACTCCTTAGTATTCCCCACCAAGAAAAAAATAGATTAATTACTTTTAATACTAGCAAAGATAACTACCATACCAGAATCATTGAAGGTGTATTTGAAAAGCAAAACAGCAACACAGAAAGTTAGGTAAGAAAAGTCAATTGACTTTCAAATTACGAATAAAAAATATGGGTAAGGAGAGAATATCAAAATGGAAAGGAACATATCTCTTCATTTTTACTTCATGTAAACACAATTACAAAACTGTGCCTCACCTGGACAGAATTTATGTTTTGTAATGGGGGTCTCAGGGCATCCCGAATCCATCTATAAATCTCTACAGCAATTAATTTGGCTTCATCTCGAACAGCTTTCTCACGAGACTCAAAGAGTTTTGGCAATACTTTGATGATTGGCTTAAGTAAAATAATTTTGGAACCAAATTCACTAGAAAAGTTGAAGGGGGAAAAAAGTCAACATGCAATGTACTTGGATTAGCTATGTATAGCCCCATACATCATAGTAATAGTGACATAGGGTGAGTTTCTTTAAGGCAGCAAAAGAAATTTACAATCATGAATATATTTTCATAAAAATATTTGTGTCATTTTTCCAATAATATTTTTGTGTAAGACTCAAAATAATACTAACATTTAAAAACCAACTTTGTAGATAATCAGATAAGGAAGAATTCAAATGTATAGAGGGGCAATAAAAACTTAAAAATATATAATTAGTTTAAAGTGATACACAAAGTATAATACTATTCCTATAATTAAACCATAAATCCTGGCAATGTGCACTTCATTCTTTGCAACTATCATACAGTAACTCTCACCAATTTAAATTTCTTTGATTTCGTGTTTCCTGTCAGAAAAACAAGTACATTCTGACTTTACATAGAGACAGTGCCCAGGCCATGAGATCAAGCCATAGGACCAGCACACATGCATACAAGAGAAAGTACATTTAACTTTCTGTATCTGCCAGGTATATATAATATTTTCCAAGTTCCCAACTGAAAAGTAGTAGTTTTATTTTTTATTTTTGTTATGTTAATTTTTGTGTTGGTCATGGGGCTTGAACTCAGGGCCTACGTACTGTCCTGTCCCTGAGCAGTTTTTCTCAAGGCTAGCAGTCTACCACTTTGAGCCACAGCTCTATTTGTGTTTTCTGGTAGTTAATTGGAGTCTCATGCACTTTCTTGCCCAGGCTGGCTTTGAACTGGGATCCTTAGATGGCAACCTCCTGAGTAACTAGGATTACAGGTGTCAGCCACCAGCATTCAGCCATTTTAATTTTTTTAGATGGTGATTATTATGTAGCTCAAACTAGCCATGAATTTGAAATCCTCTTGGTTTAGCTTCCCAACTGCTGAATTATAGGTATTCACAATTAAGCTTAGCAAAATATATTGTTAAATGTGACAACTGATATGCACAAGTTATTTCATTTGTATAAATGTAAAAAAAAAAAAAAAACTTCAGTAATAGGAAGTAGACCAACAGATTAAACTGTGAAAATATTTCCTTTATAAAGTGATTTTTGTTGTTGGTGTTGTTCATGTGGCTTGAACTGGGCCTAGGTACTGTCCCTGAGCTCTTCAGCTCAAGGCTACATCCCTACCCCTGGGCCTGGGCATTGTCTCTGAGCTCTACAGTTCAAGGCTATTGCCCTACCCTTGAGCGAAGCCCCACTTCCCAGTTTTCTAGAGGTTAATTGGAGATGAGTCTCAGGTCTTTTTGTGCCTTTTTATGCATAGGCATAAAGTAATTTTTAATAAAGTATCTGGCTATGTTCCAATAGAGATATCATAGTATGAAAATAAACCAGATGATGACCAAGATTTCCTTAAAAATGTACTTTACATTATCTGAAAAGAAATTCAACTTAGCTTAATTATTTCCCAAGACTAAAGGAAAAATAAAACATTATGGTGATCTCACGTTAGTTTGTTTTAGGGTTACCTAATATTTATTTTCTCTTCTCTTCCTTTAGACAAAAAGAAAGTAAAAACTTCTTAACACTGCTACTGTTCATTTCATTCTTTTTGTTTCTGTAGAATCCTAGTCTACTTTTGAAGACAAGTCTATAATGAAAATAGACACCTTAGCAAAATAAAACCTAATTTTGACACACATTATTACCATAGGGTAAAAAAATTCAAAGATTCTTTCTAGAAGCTGGTTCTAGGGACAGGAATATTTCTGGTCTAGGGGCTGTGAATGTGGCTTAGTGGAAGAGTGTTTGCCTAGCATACATGAAGCCCTGGATTGGATTCCTCAGTACCATATAAACAGAAAAGGCTGTAAGTGGCGCTGTGGTTCAAGTGGTAGAATGTTAACGTTGAGCAAAAGAAGTTCAGTGCCCAGGCCCTTAGTTCAAGCCCCAGGACTGGCAAAAAGCTATCACTAAAAGAACCCAGATTTTAGCCTCACGGTACTAGAGAGCTGCTCATTCCACTAGATTCTAAAATGCTTTAGGACAAATAAACAACCATTCAGGGATGGTCAAAACAACATCAATAAGGAAGACAGGAACTATGGATGTAATTCAGTGGTAGAGCACTTGCCTGGCATATTGCAAGGCTCTGGTGTGATCTGCAGCAGAGCAAATGATAATGATAATGATGACAATAGTAACAACGTAAAATATATTTAATTTGTTCTTTTCATATCCTTATTCTCCCAGTTGCTTAAAGATGAAATGACATAAAATACAGAAAACTAGAAAATTTTAACTTAAAGGCCAATCATAATAACGTACATTTTTATTTTGTTCAGAATAAATTGATCTACTTATACAAGCACAGTTCCAAGCACAGTTCTGATAACTAAGTTAATTCATTAAATTTCTAAGATGATAGAATGAGACTATTATTTATTAATCATAAAAACACATGCCTGATATAAGGTAAGAAGTAGGCTTGATATAGAAACTGTTAGAAAAATCCAGATGAAAATAAAATTCTATAAAAAGAACATTCAAAACCAAGAAAAAGACAACGAAAAACATTTAAGATATGAATAAAAGCTAGTTTTAACAAAAATTAAGAATGCTGATACTTGGACCTGAGAGCATGGCCTAGTGGTAGCATGCTCACCTAGCATGCATGAAGCCCTGGGTTCAATTCCCTGGAACAACCTACACAGAAAAATCTGGAAGTGGCACTATGGCTCAAGTGGCAGAGTACTAGCCTTGAGCAAAAAGAGTCCAAGGATAGTAATTAGGCCCTGAGTTCAAGTCTTAGGAATGCTGATACTTGTACATAAAATTTGTTCCAAGATGTAGATCAAATATAAAAAACTGCGAGAGTTGAGTTGGGATGATCCATCACTCTTTTTCCCTTCTCTATTTCTACCAAACCTGTATTGCTAAATAAATATTTTCTAAACTTACACACACACACACACACACACACACTCACTAGAGCTTTTTTCTAAAGTAGATAATATACAAGTTCCGAGTTCCAGTCCCATCACACTAAAGTATTTAACATGGACAATGGACAATAACTAGAGATAGGATATCATATTAGAAAGACTATCTAATCAGAACAAAGTAGTGATTTATCCAATTTTCTTTCACTTGTTCTAATATCAATAAAAAACTGCAATGCCAAACAAGAATTATAAAATTGAAAATAACTTAATATACCAAGCATGGTGGTATATCCTTTTAATCTGAACACTCAGGAGGCTGATGTATAAAGATCTAGAATTCAAGGCAGCCTAAGGTATAATAGTGAGACCATGTCTCAGAAAAATAAGGGCTTTATTATTAAAAATGATAATGTGGGCTGGAGTTTGGCCTAGTAGTAGAGTGCTTGCCTAGCATGCATGAAGACCGGGGTTCGATTCCTTGGTACCACATACGTAGAAAAAAAAAAGCCAGAAGTGATGCTATGGCTCAAGTGGTAGAGCTCTAGCCTTGAGAAAGCCTTGAGTTCAAGGTCCAGGACTGGCAAAAAAAAATAACATAGTTTGTTGCTTTAGCCAACCAACTATGTTATTGTGGCCAATAGAAGATGCATAATAAGGATAACAATAGAAAACTGCTTAAACATCTTGGGAACATTTTTCTATCAAAATGCCAATTTTCAATCTAAAAACAGATTAGAATTACCATGCTGCTCATCTTTATAAGAATGAGAGTTACAGAAAGTAATATATAACAGACTTGAAGGCTAAAACTACTCAATGCCAAGTGCCACATTTGAGGAAAATTTTTTCTTTTTTCCCTGGTTTAGATAGCATGACAGGTAGAGTTTAGCAGTTTCTATTTCCATTTAAACCAGAAACTCAACTTATACACTATAACAGAGCAAATGTACAAAGAATCTTACCTTAAGGCTTTCCTCAGTGTTTCTATACAGGCCACTATGATCTTGGGGTTCTTATTGTCCAGCCCTTTTAGAAGTTCTTCTTGCACAGCCTCTCCCTTCTCAATTTCTATGTACATAAGACAGATCTCTATGCCCAACTCCTTGGCTTTGGCTTTAGGCTGATTGAACACTTTACTTACAACACCTGACACAACTTCTCCTGTGGTTCTGTAATATAAACAATTACCACCACAAACAAAAGACACATTTTAGTAGAAATAGTAGGAAAGAAGATTTTGTTTTGTTTTTGCCAATCCTGGGGCTTGAACTCAGGGCCTGGGCACTATTCTTGAGCTTTCTCAAGGATAGCACTCTATCACTTGAAGCACAATCACACTTCCAGCCTTTTCTGTGTATGTAGTACAGAGGAATCGAATCCAGGGCTTCATGCATGCTAGGCCAGCACTATACCACCAGTCCACACTCTCTGCTTAGAAAGGTTTTAGAAAGAGATACACAAGTATCTCCTCTTGTTTAGACACAAGAAAGTTTCCAATTTTTAAAATTATGTTTGAACTGGTGATGTAATTCAAGTGGTAAAGGTCCTGTTCAATCACTAATAGCAATATAAATGTTAAAAAAAATTTATCCAATCCATAAAAAACTTAAGGAACATTGTACTAGATATAGCTTTAGGGGTTTTTTTCTTTCCTTTTTTTTTTGTTGGTCATGAGGCTTGAACTCTGGACCTGGTCTTTGTCTTCAGTAGGCTAATGTTCTACTTGAGCCACAGCACTACTTCTAGCTTTTATCTATGTATTTGGTACCAAGGAATTGAACCCAGGTCTTTGTGCATGCTAGCGGAGCTCTCTACCACTAGGCCCAACTCCCAGCCCCTATGTTTAATTTTTTTTTTTTAACTTTTGTACAAGACCTAGGGTTAAACTCAGGTTCTGGGTACTGCCCTAAGCTTTTCTCCTCCATGTTAATGATTTTGAGTCAAGTTTCATTCCCTGTTTTTTTCGGTAGCTAGATGGAGATTAAGAGTGTCACAGGCCCAGCACCAGTGTTCATAACTGTAATCGTAGCTACAGGCTGAGATCTGAGGATCACAGTTTAAAGTCTGCTCAAGGAAGAAAATCCATGAGACTCTTATCTCCAATTAACCCCCAGAAAACCAGAAGTGGCTCAAAGTGGTAGAGCACTAGGCCTTTAGCTACCAGATAGAGTACCCAGGCCCAGAGTTCAAGCCCTATGACTAACAACAACAACAACAAAAAGTCTCCTGGACTTTCCTGCACAGGCTAGTTTCAAACCACTATCCTCAGATCTCAACTTTCTGAATAGCTACTGTTATGGGTGTGTGCCACCAGGGCTGAATGAAAATTAGTATATTCTAAAACTTCTCATAAGTAAGGATATGGAAACATACATAAAATCTCATAGTACTAGTCAAGGTTTTTTGTTGTTGATGTTGTTTTGTCAGAATAAGAAGAGTACTTACTTTCCTGCTACATGAGCATTTTCAACATAAACAAGTGCAGCTTCTAGTCCTTTCAACTGAACCACTGCATTGGAATCTGTAACAAATTTTTTTATCAATCCTAGAAATTTGGACCATTCTGGGCTCTTTTCATCTTTTATTTTCTGGAAGATCTTCAGGGCATCTTCATATCCACTTAATCTTGCTTTCCACAACTAAAAGAAAAATAATATTTGAAAAAAAGTCATTTTATTATATATTAATATTATGTAGGAGAGGAGATAAAAAAATGAATACATCCCAACACTAGGTAATTTGAATAATGAATCCAATGTTTGCAGACAGACTGATTAAAAAGTTAAAGAAATTGATAGTTTTCAAAAAAAAGAACTCTAATGAATAATTTACTAAGGTTATCTAAAATTCTTAGTAATTATACATTACAAATGCATTTTATTTACTTTGTATCCAGATATATTACTCACACACACATACACGTGTGTGTGCGCATGCACACGGCATACGCACACACTCAGAGATGTGGCTCAAATGGTAGAATACTGGCCTTGAGTGAAAAAGCTAAGGGACAGTGCCCAAGTTCTGAGTTCAAGCGCCAATACCAATATACAAAACAACAACAAAAATAAATAGGAAAGAAACTTCACTGATGAAACTAGGTGGATCACACAGCATTCAGTATTTAGAAAATTCAGTCATGGGATAATGAGTTTGGGGCCAACTTAGATTATAATAGTGAGTTTGAGGCTAGTCTGAACTACTCTGTGAAATCCTATCTGAGAAAGATGAGAAATATGCTGAGAATGACCTTGAACTGCTATGCTCTACCTTTCAAGTAGCTACAGTTTTTAGCCACCAGCTTCAAATAATTTTTTTTCCTACATTCCTAGTAGCTAGTTTTAGTCTTATGCTACCAGCTTCAGACAATTTCCTTCTTTCTTTCCTTTTTTTGGTTGATCAAGGGGCTTGAACTCTGGGCCTGGGCGAAGTCCCTGAGTCAGCTCAAGGCAAGCACTCTACCACTTGAGCCACAATGCCCCTTCCGATTTTTTCGTGGTTAATTGGAGATAAGAGTCACACAGACTTTCCTACCCAGGCCGGCTTTGAACTGCAATCCTTAGATCTTCTGAGTAGCTACAATTATAGGCATGAGCTACCAAAGTGCCCAGCTACAGATAATTTTTTTTTTTTGCCAGGCCTGGGCCTTGAACTCAGGGCCTGAGCACTGTCCTTGGGCTTTCTCAAGGCCAGAGCTCTACCACTTGAACCACAGAACCATTTCTGATACCAAGGAATTGAACCCTGGTCTTTGTGCATTCTAGGCAAGCATTCTACCACTAGGCTAAACTCCCAGCCCCCAGATAATTTTTTAAATTTAATTTTGTTTATTACCTTTAAGAAGATATACAAGGAGATTTCAACATGTCAGTGTATGAGTACAATGCATCTTAATGTCATCCTGTTCATCATTCTCTCCATCTCTCTGAAACCCATCTACCTCAAATAACCCAGTTCTATTTTCACATATGTACACTGATTATGACTGCATTTGCCAAACCCTTGTTCTCCATTCATTTGCCATCATCTTACCTTAACTTTCTCAAAACTTGATAAAAACATGTTTCAGATTCCTGGTATTCCTATTTTGTTAATTTGTAAATTAGTTGTTTAAAGCAGATGTTCCCTTGTGTACATTATACTTACTCAATTTGTTTGTGTATATGTGTATATGACCCTGGATATATTTCATATGTTTATGACTTAGATCTAACTTCTACATCTGAGCCAGACTTACTTCACTTAACGTAATTTTTTTCCAGATCCATACATTTCCCCCATAAATTACATATGATTATTAATATTATTATTACTGGTTGAGTAAAATTCATATACACAACATACACACCTCACATTTTCTTGATCTACTCATCACTGTAAGGTATTTGGACTACGTGAGTAGTATAGCACTGAATATGATGTGCAGTGTCTTCTCTAACTTTACTTGGAATTCTATGAGTAAATGCCCAAGAGTGGTATCACTGTAATAAAATTACCTAAGAAGTCACTTCTTAGGTACATTACAAAGTACTTCACTTATTTCTTTGGATTTTTTTCAGAGACTCAAAAAAAAAAAAAAACCTTTTTAAATTGATCCTTTTTTTTTTGGCCAATTGTGGGGTTTGAACTCTGGGCCTGGGCGCTGTCTCTGAGCTCTTCAGCTCAAGGCTAGTGCTTTACCACTGGAGCCACAGCGCCACTTCCAGTTTTTTGGTGATTAATTAGAGATAAGATTTTTGGGCCTTTTTTTTTTTTTGGGTGGTCATAGGGCTCAGACTTGGGCCTGGGCACTGTCCCTGAGTTCTTCAGCTTAAGGCTACCCCAGTGCCTAGGCATTGTCCTTGAGGTCTTCAGCTCAAGGCTACTACCCTACCCCTTGAGTCACAGCACCACTTCCGGTTTTCTAGTGGTTAATTGGAGATAAGAGTCTCTTGGTCTTTAGGTCTTTACTGCCTGGGCTGGCTTTGAACCAAGATCCTCAGATCTCAGCCTTCTGAGTAGCTAGGATTACAGGCATGGGCTACTGTGCCCAGCATCACAGGGGTTTCTGTGCCTGGCCTGGCTTTGAACTGTGATCCGCAGATCTCAGCCTGCTGAGCAGCTAAGATTATAGATGTGTGCCTCCAGTGCCTGGCACATTCACAATTTTTTTTTTTTTTTTTGGTGGGTCATGGGGCTTGAACTCTGGGCCTGGGCACTATCCCTGAACTCTTCAGCTCAAGGCTACCATCCTACCCTTGAACCAAGCCCCACTTCCTTTTTTCTAGAGGTTAACTGGAGATAAGAGGGTCAGATTCTTTAGTGTCTGGACTAGCTTTGAACCTAGATCCTCAGATCTCAGCCTCCAGAATAACTAGGATTATAGGCGTGAGCCACCACGCCCACCACCTTCACCTATTTTTAATGACATAAAATAAAATAACAATAAATCCAAGCCAGCCTGGTGGCTCAGTAAGTAAAGCTACTCAGGAGGCTGAGATCTGAGGATTGTGGTTCCAAGCCAGCCCAGGTACTACAAAGCCCTGAGACTCTTATCTCCAATTAATTACTAGAAAAGGGGAAGTGGGGCTGTGACTTAATGGTAGGGCAATGACAGTGCCCAGGCCCAGAGTTCAAGCCCCATGACCCACACACAAAAAAAAAAAAATTAAGAAGGCATTAGTGTTTTTCAAATCACAGTGTAAAAAGCATGTCTTAATAAGGCAACAGTGTAACTGTTGAGAAAGCAAGCCAATAATACTGAAATTCAAACTGCAGAAAAGCCTTACCTTGTGCTCACATTTCTGATCCACAGGCAATTTCAACCATTCACTGTCATCTCCCATTGTGTTTCCAGTTTTTCCTTGGAATTAATAGCAGTTCCTGGTCAGATAAAAGTAGGTACCTATTAACTCTAGCAATCAAGTAGTCTTTAAAAAAAAAAAAAAACTTAAAAAAGGACTTTTCGAAGATGAAAACTATAAAATGAAAGCTATAAAAGCCTAACGAAAGAAATTAAAGAGGACACTAGGAAATGGAAAGACAACCCATGCTCATGGCTAGGGAGAACCAACATAGTGAAAATGGCGATACTGCCAACATTGATATACAAATTCAATGCAATCCCCATCAAAATCCCAAAGACATTCTTTACTGAAATAGAAGATACAATCCAAAGGTTCATATGGAATAAGACATAGAATAACCAAAACAATCCTAGGCAAAAAAGCAATATTGGTGGTATTACAATACCAGACTTCAATCTCTACTATAGAGCTATAATAACAAAAACCGCTTGATATTGGCACAAAAACAGACCAGAAGATCAGTGGAAAAGAATAGAAGACCCAGAAATAGAACCACATAGCTATAGTCAACTTGTATTTGACAAAGGAGCCAAAGATATACAGTGGAACAACCACAGTCTATTCAATTATTGGTGCTGGCAAAACTGGACAGCCACATGCAGAAAGCTAAAAATTGACCCTAGCCTTTCGCCATGCACAAGCATTAACTCAAAGTGGATCAAAGACCTCAATGTCAGTATGGAAACCGTGAAACTGCTACATGATAGAGTAGGAGAGACACTGGAACTCATAGGCACAGGCAAAAGATTCCTAAACAGAATCCCAGGGTCACAACAGATTGGAGAGAGACTCAATAAATGGGACTACCTAAAAATAAAGTTTCTGCCTAAATACAAGCATAGTCGCAAAAGTAGAGAGACAGCCAACCAACTGGGAAAAGATATTTACCAGTAATACATCTGACAAATGCTTAATATCCAGTATCTACAGGGAACTTAAGAAACTAATCCCCCAAAACCCAACAAACCATTCACTAAATAGACAAGGGAACTAAAGAGAGATTTATCAGAAGAAGAGATTAAATGGCAGAAAAGCATTTGAGAAAATGTTGATCATCCACGGTCATAAAGGAAATACAAATAAAAACAACCCTAAGATAACACCTTACCCCAACAAGAATGGCCAAGATTTTGAACTCAGACAATGACAGTTGCTGGTGGGGTTGTGGGGAAAAAGGAACCTTACTGCACTGCTAGTGGGATTGTAAGCAAGTTCAGCCACTCTGGAAAGCAGTGTGGAGGTTTCTTAAAGAACTGAAAATTGACCTTCCCTACGATCCCACCATACCACTTCTGGGCATCTATCCTGAACATCAAAACCCAAGATATAATAAGGACACTTACTCAGCTATGTTTATCTCTGCACTATTCACAATAGCCAGGCGATGGAAACAATTCGGATGCCCTACTGCAGATGAATGGATACAGAAAATGTGGTATATATACACAATGGAATTCTACATAGCCAATAGACAAGATAAAATAATGTCACTTCAGGGAAGTGGATGAATCTAGAGCGAATCATGTTGAGTGAGACAAGTCAAGACCAAAGGAACAAAAGGCGCATAGTATCCTTAATATGTGGCTATTAGATCCAAACAGTACAAGAGCGAGGGCTCCATATTTGCATACTCAATAATATGGACATGATACTGGAAATATAAACTATATAGACTCTATAGACATAATGTTTTATTTCATAAATTAATATATATCTATGATATACAAACCCTTAGCCTAATTTTGATTATGTTCTAAAAACTAAGTGCCAGTGATGTATAGAGCTTCCCTTCTTGAACTCGTTTGTTAAACATGTCATTTGAAATATGATGTAAAAATCAATGTTAATAAATTCTTTAATAAAAAAAGGACTTTTCTAAGATTCTTTTTTTTTGTTGTTTTTGTTTTTGTTTTTGCCAGTCCTGGTCTTGAGCTCAGGGCCTGAGCACTGTCCTTGGACTTTCTCAAGGCTAGAGCTCTACCACTTGAGCCTCAGCACCACTTCCAGCTTTTTTTTCTTTATATGTGGTACCAAGGAATCGAACCCAGGTCTTCGTGCATGCTAGGCAAGCACTTTAACCACTAGGCCAAACTCCCGGCCCGATTCTTTTTTTTTTTTTTTCCAGTTGTGGGGCTTGAACTCAGGGCCTGAGCACTGTCCTTGGCATGAGCCTCCAGCACCTACCTCAATATATTTTTTTAAGGATTTTTTTTTTTGTAGAAAAGAAAGATTGATCTTAAAATTCATACAGAAAGACCAACAACTCTGAATAGCAAAAGTAATACCGAATAGAAAGAATAATGCTAGGCCAGGAGTATGGCCTAGTGCTAAAGTGCTTGCCTAGCATGCACAAAGTCCTGGGTTCGATTCCTTGGTACCACATACACAGAAAAGGCCAGAAGTGGTGCTGTGGCTCAAGTGGTAGAGCACTAGCCTTGAGAAAGCTATAGGAGAGTACCCACATCCTGACTTCAAGAAAGGAAGGAAGGAAGAAAGAAAGGAAGGAAAAGAAAGAAAGAAAAAAATGCTATATGTGATCATAATTCTGGACTTCAAATTTTATGATGGAGCCATAACAAAACCAGCATGCTATTGGTAAAAATAAATAAATAAATAAAAGACTGGGCCGGGAGTTTGGCCTAGTGGTAGAGTGCTTGCCTAGCATGCACGAAGACCCAGGTTTGATTTCTCAGTACCACATACATAGAAAAAAAAAAGTTGGAAATGGTGCTGAGGCTCAAGTAGTAGAGTTCTAGCCTTGAGAAAGTCCAAGGACAGTGCTCAGGCCCTGAGCTCAAGCCCAGGACTAGCCAAAAAAATAAAAATTAAAAAATAAAAAATAAAAGACCAATGGAATAGAAAAACATAGAAATAAAACCACACACCTACAGCCATTTAGTTTCTTACAAATAAATACAATAGAAAGCAAATCAAATCACATATAATAACCAAAAATAAAAGACAGTGTTTCAATAGTCCTGAGAAAACTAGTCATCAACATGCAAGAGATAAAAACTCGACTCCTCTCTCTCACTTTATAGAAAACTTAACTCCAAATGGAAAAGGGCCTTAATGTAAGATAAAAAAATGTCTTTTCTCTTTTCCTTCTTTGGTGTTGATCCTGGGTCTTAAACTCAGGGCATGGGTGCTGTCCTTGAGCTTTGAAGTTCAAGCTTAGTGTTCTACCACTTGAACCACTGCTCCTATTTTTTATATATTAACTGAAAAGTCTGATGGAATCTGCTGCCTAGGCTGGCTTTGAATTGCAATTCTCAGATCTCAGCATCTGAGTAGCTAGGATTATAGGCATGAGTCACTGGCCCCTGGTTGACCTGAAACTTTTAAACTATTACGTGAAACTACAGGAAAAACATCAAACATATGGACAGTTATTTTCTGAATTATGACTCTGTAGCCCAGAAAGCAAAAATAAAAATGTACAAGTAGAGCTATATCAAATTAAGATTTGTACATAGAAAAAGAAACAAAATTACCAGAACAAAGACACAACTCACAGAATGGGAAATCTTCTCAAGCTGCTCAACAGAGTTAATATCCAGAATATACAAGGAGCTCAAAAAAACTAAACGGTAAGAGAGCATAACACCCAATTTTTAATAAATGAACCAATGAATTGAACACATAGTTCTTGAAGAAAAATACAAATGGCCAAGAAAACAGGGAAGCAGGGCTGTGGCTCAGAGGGGTAGGGCAATTCGATGATAGATGTGATTTTTTTTTTCCCCAAATAAATAGGAATAAAGGGGGGCCCGGGAGTTTGGCCTAGCGGTTAAAGTGCTTGACTAGCATGCACAAAGACCCGGGTTCGATTCCTCGGTATCCCACATACACAACCAAGCCGGAAGTGGCAGAGACGAGACACAACCAAACCGGAAAAGTGGCAGAGACAAGACTGCGACGGCGACAGAGAGCGAAAGAAGCGAGCTGAGCTAAAGTGAACAGAGCCCAACCGAGTGGTGGCCGGAGCGAGCAGGACCGGAGCGTGCGGGAGCCAGCCGAGCCAGAGCCAGCGAGGCCAGAGCCAGCGGGGCCAGAGCGAGCGGGGCCAGAGCGAGCGGGGCCAGAGCGAGAAGGGGCCAGAGCGAGAAGGGGCCAGAGCGAGCAGAGCCAGGAGCAAGCGACAGCTGGCCGGGCCGGAGCGAGCGGGGCCAGAGCAAGCCAGGGCCGGAGCGAGCGGGGCCAGGAGCGTGCGGGAGCGACCCGGGCCGGAGCGAGCGGGGCCAGAGCAAGCCAGGAGCAGGGCCGGGCCGGAGCGAGCGGGGCCAAGAGCAAGCTGGAGCGAGCCGGGCGGAAGCAAGCGGGGCCAGAGCGAGCGGGGCCTGAGCTAGAAAGGGGGCCTAGCCGGGCCGGAGCGAGCGGGGCCAGAAAGAGAAAAAGGGGCCAAAAAATAAAAATAAAAAAATAAATAGGAATAAAGGAAGGGCACACCAGTAACCCTGCTACTTGGAAAGGATCAAAGATTGAAGCCATCTAGGGCAATAAGTGAGGAAGATCACATCTCAACAAATCAGCCAGGCAAGGTGGTATAGCATATAATCTCAGCTATGCAGGAGGCATAGGTAGAAGGATCATGGTTCAAAGCCAGCCAGGGTTGGGGATGTGATTGATTCGGTAGAGTACTTGTCCAGTAATGCCCAAAGTTCAGCCCCCAGTTCTGGGTGGGGAGAAGAGAGGAGTGGGAGAAGGGAGAGGGGAGAAAAATAACACCTTATAACTAAGATGCAAGTAGAGGGAAAGTCTAATGGAGAAACAGAAGGCTCCAGTCTGGTAGTTAAGGAGAAAACTGGTTCCAATGAGAGAAAAGTGTATCACAGAAGTTTTGAGTTGTCTATGAAGAGAAGAGGAAAAGTTGAGAATAGGAGTCTGATTTTAGGCTTCAGATATGTGATCTTCAAATGTTTGAAATGTGGATCAGGAACAATCAGAGGAATATGGATTTTTGTAAACATAAATATAGAAAAAACTTGAGGTTTTTATTAGCATGGTTTGATGTCTTTGTTGGAAAAATGGCCAACAAAGAGAAGCATTAGTAAAATTAATCAAAACTATGTATGATGCTTGCTATGGTTCATGTGTCCCAATCCCTACAAAAATATTCAGAATTTTCCAATTGTTTAAGCCAGTTGTTTAAAGCCTTTGCTTCAATCTAAAATGGAGGCAAAAGCAATAAGACCAGCTAAAATAAATCTGCTCTATAGGAACATTATCATTTTATATCACTGATCTATAAAATAACTCCCAAAACCTCAAATATCATATAGTCCATACTGCTATTGAAAAGGGGTTAGAAGTAATTGTTTATTTTAGATCAGAGGTTAAGAAATGCTTTCAAGGTTAAAAGGTAAAACTTAGAATAAATTATTAACTTCTCACTTCAGTGTTTGAATAACAAATTTCCTATTAAATGTGTACCATGTCCTTTCATAAGATGTAGACCCCAGAAACCAAGCATTTTCTTGTTGTTCAACCCACTAAAAGTAAAGCACCAAGATATTACATCATGAGCAATATTAGAGCTAGACTGAGAACTAGATAGCTTCACAATTCAATTCTCCCCAATCACCCAAGGGTTTAAAACCTTCATGTATAGTTCCGGTATTCTGGCCTGGGGCTGGTGGCTCATGCTTGTAATTCTACTACCCAGCAGGTTGAGATCTGAGGATCGTGGTTCAAAGCCAGCCTAGCACAAAAGTCCATGAAATTCTTATCTCCAATTAACCACCAGAAAACCAAAAGTGGCACTGTGCCCAAGTGGCAGAGTGCTAGCCTTGAATTGACGAGCTCAGAGACAGCGCCTAGACCCAGGACCAGGCTCAAAGAAAAAAAAAAAATCCTGAATTCTGATATACTGTGTAGCCCATGCTAGTCCCAGCTCTATAGTCCCAGCTCTCATCTGAGCCCAGAAGTTTGGGGCCAAACTGGACAATATACCCATATCCATCTCAAACAAAATTTCTAGAATGACCAGTGATGTGTGATGATCGGCTCAATTAACTTTATTAAATAAAGATAAAACAATGCGTGCTAAAAAATCTATTCAAAACATGTCCAGGAGAGGGCTGGGAGTTTGGCCTAGTGGTAGAGTGCTTGCCTAGCATGCATGAAGACCTGGGTTCGATTCCTCAGTACCATGTACATAGAAAAAAGCCGGAAATGGTGCTGAGGCTCAAGTGGTAGAGCTCTAGCCTTGAGAAAGTCCAAGGACAGTGCTCAGGCCCTGAGCTCAAGCCCAGAACTGGCAAAAAATAAATAAATTAAAAAAAACAAAACATGTCCAGGAGAGACAGACAACTGGATTATGTAGGTGTCAAAGAGAATTTAGGATTTTTATTACTTAGTAAAGGCCAAGTAAAATCAAGCATGTAGAATAAATGACAGGCTTTTCCTTCATTAAAAAAAGAAGAAGAAGAGCTGGGTGTAGTGACTTATGCCTGTAATCCTAGTTACTCAGGAGGCTGAGATCCCAGGATCACAGTTCAAAGCCAGCTCAGGCACTAAAGTCTATGAGACTCTTTTCTCCTACTAACCACTAGAAAACTGGAAGTGGCACTGTGGCTCCAGGGGTAGGGTGGTAGCATTGAGCTGAAGAGCTCAGGGACAGTGCCCAGGCCCATAGTCTAAGCCCCATCACTGACCAAAAATAAAAAAGAAAGAAAAGAAAACCAAAAACCTTCAAAGCCTCTAGGTATTTCTCATTAGAAAGGACAAATGTTATCCTCTTGCTGGCATATTGTTTATTATCAGGGGACTAGGAATCTGAACTACTTCCCTAGAAGGTTATCTTAAAATTTTGGTGTATTTGCTTTCCTTGTTCTGGGACAGAGGCCTCCCACATATTCCCTCAGAGACAGAGACAGGTAAAGAGCTGTGTCTTTCACATCGTGCTATTCTATCAGCAGGAAAGAAGACTGGACTTTATTAGATGACCACTGTCAATGTCGCCAAAGTCGGGGGGACCAAATACCAACACAGGCCTCTGGGGAAATAGAAAGTTAAACTGGCTGTAAATTAGGTCAACTTTTTGAGTTACAGCTCAACTGTACCAAGGAGGCTTAAAACTTTATGCTTGTTCATTCTGCTATTCAGGCCTCCAAACCCCAAGCTACAGATCCAAAGCCATAAGCATTAGATTCAGCTTCACCCATCCAATTTAAGCTAAGCTATACTTTAAAAGCAAAGTAGCTCATGCTTGTAATCCTAGCTATTCAGGAGGCTGAGATCTGAGGATCGCCATTCAAAGCCAGCCTGGGCTTAGAAAGTCTGTGAGACTCATCTCCAATTAACCACCAGAAAACCAAAAGTGGTGCTGTGGCTCAAGTGGTAGAGTGAAGAAGAGAGCAGAAGAACTCAGCACCCAGGCCCAGAGTTCAAGCCCATGACGATTAAAAACAAACAAACAGGGCTGGGAGTTTGGCCTAGTGGTAGAGTGCTTGCCCAGCATGCACGCAGCATGCACGAAGATCTGCGTACCACATACATAGAAAAAAATGAAAGTGGTTCTTTGGCTCAAGTGGTAGCGCTCCAGCCTTGAGAAAGCCCAAGGACAGTGCTCAGGCCCTGTGTTCAAAGCCAGGACTGGCAAAACAAACAAGCAAGTAAACAAATCAATTATTTCCTCAATATAAGGAGGACCAGGCTATAGCAATGCCAGACTGTAGGTACTGTTGACCCACTGCATATCCAAACAAGCATCCTAGGGCTGCTGTCATTACTCATAACTACAGCAGATGTCCAGGCTTTTCTTTACTGCAGTCAGCACTGTTTATCCTCTTTCATAGCCTTAGCCTGTTAGGCCAGAAAAGTCCCTGGAACTGTCCACCAGGATTTCTAGCACAGGGATATAGGAACACAGGTACAAGATGCTTGCTCCTCATTCTGTCTGACACATTCCCAGGGGTATGGACACTAATATCTAGTTCCTGCTGATCCTTCAGCAGGCAGGCAGGCAGGCAGGCAGGGCAGGAGGCAGAAGCTTTGGTAAGGCTAGCTGCTAGGAAATAAATCCTCTGGGGCAGGAACCAAACACACTAAGTGCCCTCAGCAAGCTCATCAGAGGTTTAAAGGGGCAGCAGCAAATAGAATCTTCAGCTCGAGATTTGCAAACTTCAGGGTACTGCATCCAGCCTACAGGTTTTCTAAGGCAAATTAAGGTTAAACTAGAAGTGTATAAAAGTTGGGTGGAGGACTGGGAGTTTGGCCTAGTGGTAGAGTGCTTGCCTAGCATGCATGAAGACCTGGGTTTGATTCCTCGGCACCACATACATAGAAAAAAGCTCCAAGTGGTTAGTAAGCTATAAAGGAAGTATGAGGAGTATTTAGTGCTGGGTGTGATTTCAGCAGGGTTTTGAATAAATGAATATCTTCGTGTGATTTGAAAAAAAAAAAAAGCTGGAAATGGTGCTGTAGCTCAAGGGTAGAGCTTTAGCCTTGAGAAAAGTGTAAGTACAGTGTTCAGGCCCTGAGTTCAAGCCCCATAACTGGCAAAAAAAAAAAAAAGTTGGGTGGACTTCTTTAGTGTATAATGTTCCAGTGACAAAGGAGAGGACCTGTTTCCAGTGTCACAGTCCCTATTCCCCCTTCATGCAGAGTAGGCACGCTCTCTACCACTAAGTCACATTCCCAGCCTGTTTTTTTCCCCCTTTACAGAGGAAAAAAAGATATCAAATATCCATAATTCTACAAATTACTGAGTAATATAGTCTTCTAGGGAATAATTCTGTAAGTAGTACACATGTATATGAATGGAAACTGGAAAGGAAGATGAAAAAATTAATGTATTAGAGATGGCACTTGTGCTTAAGAAAACTCTCTTCATTGTAATGCCAATGTTAAGACAATAATAAATAATGTACATATAAGGGAAAAGAAAGTTTTAGCAATCTTTCAGAATTATTTGTCATATCACATTCAATGAAGAAAAGCCAAAAATAGTGATTAGGAGTATGGATTCTGGGAAGAGGGGCTATAGCTCAAAGTAGTAAAGCCTTGAGCTCAGCCCATGAGTTCAAGTATCACAACCAAAAGAACAACAAAGAGTATGGACTCTAAACTAAAAGAAACTCATTAGATGTTAATAGATGCTGTGGCTTTGGTAAAATTCCCACCTTTCTGTACTTCTTTTATCTCTTTGTAAAATGAGAAAAATAGGAGAGGGTCAAGGTTATTATAGAAATTAATACATATATTAAAATTATAAAGCACCTAGAAAAAGTGCTATGCATGTTGAATAACATTTATTATTTCCAAGAAACATTATCTGTGCCATATTCCTTTTAAATTAAAAAGCAAATATTCCTTGTATTGGCTATCCTAGCTTCCAATGTTCCCAAATGTATAAGCAGTAATAAGTAACAAATAGTAAGGGAGAAGGGAGATTCCCTGAGCTAAGAGCTTCCATATTACTGCTTTACTGAAATATAACTGATCCACAGTAAAATTCACTATTTTTTTAAATTTTTTTTTGCCAGTCCTGGCCTTGAACTCAGGGCCTGGGCATTGTCCTTGGGCTTTCTCAAGGCTAGAGCTCTACCACTTGAGTCACAGCACCATTTCTGGCCTTTTTTTCTATGTATGTGGTACCAAGGAATCAAATCTGGCCACTAGGCTAAACTCCCGGCCCAAAATTCGCTATTTTTATACATCTATGAGTTTTGACAAATAGAATTATATCCATATCACCACAATCAAGAATATTTCTATCGGCCTCTAAAATTCCCTTGTGACCTTTGTATTCAACTCCTAGGCAACCGCTGATAAGTATTCTGTTTTAATTGTTTTGTTCTTTCAACTACCTTTATATAAACATATACAGTCATCCAGTAGGCTATCTTTTGGGTTGGGATTCTTTCACTTAGCATAATTTAACTCAGAGCAAGAGCTGTGGTATGTTGATAAGCACCTCCCTCACAGCATAACCAAAAACAAAAAACAACTGAAGTCATCCATGCAGGTACATGTTATGATACTACCTTTTGATTGTTGAATTGTATCCATTATATAATGTGAACACATTTTTAGCATTTAGGTATCTATTTGCCAGTTGAAGATATTTAAGTTGTTTCCATATTATGAAAAAAATATCAACTTTCTCATACAGATTTTAGTATAAACATTAGTTTTTTGTTTGGTTGGTTTTGCCAGTCCTAAGGCTTGAACTCAGGGCCTGGCACTGTCCTTGAACTTTCTCATGGGTAGCACTCTACCACTTGAGCCACAGCACCACTTCTGGCTTTTTCGGTGTATGTGGTACCAAGGAATTGAATCCAGGGCTTTATGTATGCTAAGCAAGCACTCTACCACTAGACCACACTCCCAGCCCAAAACATTAGTTTTTTTTATTTTTATTCCTAGAATGGGAATGCTAAGTTGTATAGTGAATATCAAAGTAACTATATGAAACATCTTACTTCCCCCTATATTAATTATGAGAGTTCAAACACCAAGAATCATTAGTGTTATCTTTTTTTTTGGGGGGGGGGCTTAAACTCAAGGCCTGGTGCTGTTCCTCATTTTTTTTGCTCAAGTAGAGTGCTCTACCACTTGGGCCACAGCTCCACTTATGGCTTTTTGGGGAAGTTAACTGGAGATAAGAGTCTCAAGAACTTTCCTGTCTCAGATCTCAGAATACAGAATAAAGAGGGGAAAAAAAAAAAAAAAAAAAACTTTTGGGCCTGGAATTTGGCCTAGTGGTAGAGTGCTTGCCTAGCATACATGAAGACCTAGGTTTGATTCCTGGGCACTATATACATAGAAAAAAGCCAGAAGTGGTGCTGAAGCTCAAGTGGTAGAGCTTTAGCACTGTCCGAGGACAGTGCTTAAGTCCCTGAGCTCAAGCCCAGAACTGAAAAAAACAATAAACAAAAAACAAAAAAACTTTTTTTTTAAGAAGGAGAGACACAGGACAGAGAGAAAAGAGATTTTTTTTTTGGCATATAGTTTATAATTGGTCAGCTCAAATGCTTATCATAGAAGAAGCACATCATGGCAAAAGCACCTAACTGAACACAAATGCTCATCTCACAGTCAGGAGCAAAAATAAAAAGGAAGGCTTGGGATCACAATATCCTCTTTAAGGGAGATACTTCCAATGACTGGAAAGCT
The DNA here is from genome assembly GCF_031878675.1 of Megascapheus bottae. Taxonomy (NCBI): domain Eukaryota; kingdom Metazoa; phylum Chordata; class Mammalia; order Rodentia; family Geomyidae; genus Megascapheus; species Megascapheus bottae. The sequence continues at coordinate 12,722,239 of NC_143524.1, read as the reverse complement.
TCACACTTCCCACATCTTGTTTGTTGGCAATACTGGGACTTTGAACTCAGGGCCTTATGCTTGTTGGGTAGAAGCTCCACCATTTCAGCCATGACTCAGTGCAAAATTTTGTTTTAGTAATTTTTGGTTTAGTCTTCAGTTATGCTTATGCACAGGTGAACCTGAATCATGATTTACAATTTTATGGTTACTGTGAGGCTAGGATGACAGGCACACAACATCACATTCAGTTTATTGAAACAGGGTCTTGTTGTCTAGTTTGATCTTGAACCATGATTCAGTCTCTGTTTCTTGAGTAGCTGCGGTTATAGACATGAGCTACCACACCTGGCTAAGGCCATACATCTTAAATTTCCAGTACCTTTCAATGTTGCCAAGGAGGAAGTTAAGTCTTTAAGAGTCTTTGGGAGACATTTAAAATCCAAATATAGATACTAGAAGAAAGAGCCTAATATTGTACAACAATGAGAACACAGAGTGGTTATCCCTTGATTCCTAATACCAAGAAGCAAGGTTTCTTGAAGAGATGGCTAATTTTAGTTCTTCACAGGAAATATGAATTGTTGTAGTGTCAGAAAGTTAAACAAGTGCTCAAAACATAAACCCAAATACACAACAAAAGAATCAACCAAATTAATCAAAATACATACATTAAAGTGGCCCAGGAACCAACTAAAACAGCTCTCAAATGGACCAAACTATATGTGAACAACAGTAGTACTGGAAAGTATAAGGTAAATATATCCTTGAATTCATACTAATATACTTGACTAAATAAATGGAAATGGAGGGACAAATATACACAGAATTTCAAATAAATTATATATTGTAATTTGCAAGGACAAGAAATAAAATTCACAATTTTAAATGTGGATAGCGACTTCCTTTCAAAGAAAGTAACATAAAAAGGGATGAAAGAATAACTTCACTAGAGAGAAACTTCAAAACATCACCTCAGCAAGAAAATGAAGGTCACAAATCATGTTGCTAGTGTATACCTTTAACATGTGATGAAAATGTCAGTTTACAAACTCTGTAGTATTCCTATTAAAAATCTACAGCCCTAATCATCACAAAAACATCAGACAAATTTTAACAGAAGGACCCTACAATGCATTTGACTAGTGACCTTCAAAACTTCTAGAGATCCAAAACTTTTTATATTGGAAAATAAAATAAGGGCAACCTAGCTTTACCTTCCTACTCAACTGACATAAATACAAATCTAATTTTTCTAGTTTTCTTTTCTTTGCCTTTCCTTGGGCTTTAACTAAGGGCCTGGGTGATGTCCCTGAGCCTCTTTAAGCGCAAGGATAACGTTCTATCACTCAAGCACAGCACCATTTCTGGCTTTTTTTTTTTTTTTTTTGCCAGTCTTGGGCCTTGAACTCAGGACCTGAACACTGTTCTTGGGCTTTCTCAAGGCTAGAGCTCTACCACTTGAGCCACAGCACCACTTCTAGTTTTTTTTCTATGTATGTGGTACTGAGGAATCAAACCTGGGTTTTTGTACATGTTAGGCAAGCACTCCCAGCCCTTGTGGCTTTTTTGCTGTTGTTTTTTTCACCAGTCCTGGGGACTGAACTCAGGGCCTGAGCACTGTCCTTGGTCTTTAGCAAGGCTAGCACTCTATCATTTGAGCCCCAGCACTACTTACAGCTTTTTTTTTGTTTTTTTTTTGGCCAGTCCTGGGCTTGAGTTCAGGGCCTGAGCACTGTCCTTGGACTTGCTCAAGGCTAGAGCTCTACCACTTGAGCCTCAGCACCATTTCCGGCTTTTTTCTATGTATGTGGTACTGAGGAATCGAACCCGGTCTTCATGCATGCTAGGCAAGCACGCTACCAGTAGGCCAAACTCCCGGCCCTGACAGCTTTTTTTATGTATGAGGTACTAAAGAATCAAACTTGGGTCTCCATGCATGCTATGCATGCTAGGCAAGCACTTTACCACTAGGTCAAACTCCCAAACCCATTTCTGGCTTTTTTTGAGTAGTTTATTGGAGGTAAGAGTCTTACAGGGACTTTTCTGTCTGGAATGGCTTTGAACCATGAACCTCAGATCTCAGCCTACTGAGCAGCTAGTATTACAGGAATGAGCCACCACCAACTAGCTCTAGTTTTCTTAATGGAAGACTTCTTAGGTAATCTGTTGAGATGCTGCTCACATTAAAAGATACAGAAACATAGCCAATTGGTTAGTTATACACTGTATCACTTTATCACACAAAGAAAACTATGGTCCTTTGGCTCAACAAATACTTTTTAACCATCTACTTTGCACAAAACATTGTTTGAGGCACTGAGATAACCTCACAGAGGAAAAAACAAAGTATGCTTCTGAGGAGCTCTGACACAAACAAACAGCACACCATGTAACAATAAATGCAGTAAATAGAGGAAAGTAAGGAAAAGTTATTGAGGCAGCTACTGTAATTGGGAACTTTGAAAAATGCCTCTTTAAAGTGTTGCCATTAATTGAAAACTGGGTGGAGCCTAAGCTGGAGTAGGGTAGAACATTTCAAGCTACAGAATAGCAAATGCCAAGCCCAAAAGAATAAGCTTAGTTTGTGAGAGGTGTTTCAAGTAGGCAGAGTACCCTCATAAGAATGATCTTAAGGCTGGGAGTATGACCTACTGGTAGAGTAACAGCCTTGAGAAAACTCAGACAGTGCCCAGGCCCTAAGTTCAAGCACCAGGACCAGCAAAAAAAAAAAAAAAAAAGACCTCAAGTCATCTATTCTGAACTCAAGATGAAAGAATATGTAAGAATATATCATTTAAGAACCTCAACCTTGGGCTGTGTTTGGCCTAGTAGTAGAGTGCATGCCAAGCATGCACGAAGACTGGGATTCAATTCCATGGTACCACATACACAGAAAAAAAGCCAGAAGTGGTGCTATGGTTCAAGTGGTAGAACTCTAGCCTAGAGAAAAAAACCCAAGGACAGTGCTCATGTCCTGAGTTCAAGCCCAGGACTGGCAGAAATAAATACCTCAGCCTTGAGGTGAAGAGCTTGGGGTGGGAGGAAAGGGGGGAAACTCAAGACTTTTCCAATACCATCAAGTCTTTCAACTATAATTGGATTAACATTTCAATTTTATACACCCTACCTGATCTATCCTACTGTCATGCTGCTCATATAATAAACACTACTCTGAGCTGACCTTACATATTCACATCCTTCATATTTCACATCTCTGGTAAACTAAAAAAGGATGAAAAAAAGAAAGAAAAGAAAGTGAAATAAAAGGAGTAGAAGAAGACTGCCCAAAATTTGTTCTGGAATTCTCAAATAGAAATGTTTATATAGTACAACCTTAAGAAAAAAGACTAGAGGCTGGGAGTTTGGTCTAGTGGTAGAGTGCTTGCCTAGCATGCACGAAGACCCAGGTTCAATTCCTCGGTACCACATACATAGAAAAAAGCTGGAAGTGGTGCTGAGGCTCAAGTGGTAGAGCTCTAGCCTTGAGAAAGTCCAAGGACGGTGCTCAAACCCTGAGCTCCAACCCAGGACTGGCAAAAAAAAAAAAAAAAAAAAAAAAAAAAAGAGAGAGAAAAGACTAGAGACAAACATTTAAATTTAGATTCTATCACATATATGATTTTGTCTAACCTTTCTCAGTTCCTTTACTTGTAATAAGCTAGAAATCGGGCACGTTGTGGGGGGGGGGCTAACTACTCAGGAGGCTGAGATCTGAAGATCAAGGTCCAAAGCCAGCCAGGGGAACAAAAGGACCTGAGACTCTCCAATTAACCTATAGAAAATGGGAAGTGGGACTTGGCTCAACGGTAGGGCAGTAGCCTTGAGCTGAAGAGCTCAGGGACAACACCTAGGCCTAGGGGTAGGCCTTGAGCTGAAGAGCTCAGCACCCAGGCAGAATTCAAGCCCTAAGACCCACAAAAAAAAAAAAAGTTAAATGCAGACCAGTAGCTCACACCTGTAATCCTAGCTAAGCAGGAGGCTGAAATCTGAGGATCCAAGTTTGAAGACACGCAAGCAGGAAAGTCCATGAGACTCTTCTCCAATTAACCACCAAAAGCTAAGTGGAGTTGTGGCTCAAGTGGAAGTGCTAGTCTTGAGCAAAAAAAGCTCAAGTATAGTACAAGACCTCAAATTCAAGCCCAAATATGAGTACTAAAAAACATTTTAAAAAATCACTCAATAAATGCTAGCCACTACTAGTAAAAATATGAATTAACTTTGTTCAAGGACCAGTACTGAGGAGGTAGTAGTCAGTCTCTTTGGAAGATTAAACTGTCAGATTCCCTAAGTCAGAGGATCAGGTCTATTTTTCTTTTTTTCACCTGTACTTTAAGCCTAGAATAATACATAAACAAAAACCCATCATGTCAAAGAAACATAAGAAAGCCTGCCTTTACTGAGCTATGAAGCTTTCATTCCTCATTTTTTAACACTATCCAAAGGTATTGTTAAATGTTATTTTTAATTTTTTAAATTTTCTGTTATTATAAGGGTGATGTACAGAGGGGCAACTTAAAGAGTACATTTCTTGTTAGACAATGTTACCCCTTCCCTCACTATTTTTAATTCTTAACCCAAATCTAGAACAGCTCTTCACAATATTAAGATATGTTCTATATTATAGGCATGTTTTATTACATAGATTAATATGCATCTATGACATACAAACCCTCAGCCTAATTTTAATTATGTTCTAAAATCTAAGTGCCAGTGATTGAATATAGATTCCCTTCTTGAATATTTGTTTGTTAAACACATCATTTGAAATATGATGTGAAAATCAATGTTAATAAATTCTTTAATAAAAAAGATATGCTCTATAGCTACTACTAGAATTATGAATTATATAAGACTGTATCTTCATAACTGAAATTTGGTGATGAAAACTTTAAAACGGGTTAGGCACTGTGTGGCTATATTCCTAGCTATGCAGACTGAAGGATTTGAGGCCAAACATAAAGTTCAAGAACCTAGCTTAGTCAATATGCTTGTCATTCCAGCTACTCCAGAGGCTATAGGTAGGATTCATTTCTAAGACCAGAACGGATGAACATCTTGAGACACTATCTGAAAAATAACTATGTTGGCAACATAGTGCAGTTAAGTGTCTGCCAACCAAGCATGAGGCCAGGAGTTCAAGCCACAGTATCAGCAAAGAGAAAAAAATGAAAACTTGTTGAAACTAGCAAAGTATAGGGCATATTGTGATGGTATACCTTTAGGTGTCTTACATTCACGGCCTTTAAAAACTTGTGTGAAAATTTTCCTCACAAGCTTACCAACTAGGTTTAATTTGTGCTGGCAAAGTTAATTCACCTCACCTTTACATCATTATTTTGCAACATTACAGTCTGTCCAGTCACTTCAAAAAAGTTTCAAAAGAATGTTAATTTATTTGCTTGTTAGGTCAAAGGACTTTTCAGGGTAATGGAAATGAAGAAAAGAGGCACTCACCTTTCTAAAAATGAGTTTTCATTTACTATAATTAAGCACAACATAAGAGAGAGACACATCATATCTGGGCCAAGATTCCAAGTTCTGGTTCCCATGAGAATTCAATTAGAGCCATGCATCAATTTGGGGCAAGTTCTGCAAAAACTTCCCCCTCTATTGATTCCGGATGAAAACTTCACAGTTAAAAAGAGTCGTGAACATGGATCTCTTTTCTAACACACAACAGCCACTCTAGCAATATTTCTCTCGTCATTTTCTATGCAAGGATCAAAAAGATTAAATCTCTCCTGACGACGACGATGAGAATAATTGCAGGTTGCGATCTCAACTAACGGGGTGGGGAAGATGGGGAAGGGGAACCAAAAAGTAAGACTCTGGCTTTGCTGAGCTCCCCATATTTAAGTGGCAAGGCCTGCTTAACCTACACTGCTACGTTATTGTACTGCTCGTAAAATCTTTAGAGGGAAAGGACACTTGAACTCTCTTCTAATCGACATCTTTCGGGCGGAAGCCAAGCAAAAGAGCGAACCGGAGAAGGATCAGAATCACATACAACTCGCCGCCGGTAGGGAGATGGATGTTGAAGAGAAGGCCAGGCCCCGGTGCCACTTGTCCTTGTCACGCTCGGAGGCGACCACCGGGCCCTCCACAACCCCCACAACCCCTTCCTCATTCATTCATTTAGCAATAAGGCGGCGCTCCCTCCGTCAGGCCCGACTCGCAAGGCCCCCGCCCTTAGTCCTAGAGCACCTCAGGTCCAGGAGCGGCCCGGCGCCGCCCGCATCCCCCGGGCCTCGGCCTCCAGCGCCCGACTGTGGCGCGCTCTGGGGCATCCGAATCCCACCCCGGCCTGCACCGCACGCGAGCGCCCGAGCGTCCACGGCCGCCCCCCCTCCCCGCCCCCAGCCTGCCCAGCCCTCTTCGGGTCTCCTCCCGGCCTCCGCCCCGCTCCGCCGCCTCAGACCTGCCGGGTTCGTGCGGCAAAGCAGGCGCGCGTCCGCGGAGGCCTCCCGCCCGGGGCTCAGGAACCCTCCGTGCGCGCGACGCCCGGTTCCGAAGGCCCAAGCCAGTCGGGTCGGGCCCACCCGTCCACTCACCTCCGCCGGGTCAGAACCGAGGGGCCTGCACTAAAGCCGTTTGAAACCGCTTGGGCCGCCGCACACCCCGCAGTGTCCTCGTTGTTGATTGGTTCTCAGCGAACCGCCTGCTGCCCCTTTATTGGTCCGTTTGAAAGGGCTGTGGGCACGCGCCGCCTGCCGTCTTAAAGGAGCCGCGCGCAGCCGTGTTTGTCTAGTGACCTGAAGCTTCCCTGTTCACCTCCGGAGCCAGAGACTGGAAAGCTGCTGACCAGCCTGCAAATAGCGAAAGGTGTGTGCAGAAGCTGTACATCCCCAGCCATCGGCGTATTTGCTTTAATTGGATGTGATTAAACTGCCGCCAACACTTGACTTCTGTTTCTGAAACCTTGCATTTACAAATATTGATTGTGGTGTTCAGTACTTAAGGAAAACAAGAGAGGTGGCTGGGAGGTATTGGCAAAATAGCCAACGACCGTAGATTGTAGTTTTGTACCTGCTTGGAGCAAATTTTCTCAGTGAATTGGTGGTTTAGTTTCCTTTTATGTAAAATAGAATAATTTTTTTTTCTTACACGTTTAGTATTAGGATTTAATATAACGAATGCCTCTGAAGGGCCCTTGTGAACTGTAATGCATTCTACACATGCTTGTACTCCTTTTAGTATAGTGAGTGGTTTGGTTAGTATGCTTCTCAAAATTATTGTTTACCCCTAAGCTCAACATTTCTAGGATTATAAATCCTAGGGGGCCCGGAGTTTGACCTAGTGGTAGAGTGCTTGCCCAGCATGCACAAAGACCAGGGTTGGATTCTTTGGTACCACATACATAGAAAAAGTTCAGAAGTGGTGCTATGGCTCAAGTGGTAGAGTGTTAGCCTTGAGAAAACCCAAGGACAGTGCTCAGGCCCTGAGCCCAAGCCCAGGACTGGCAAAAAAAAAAAAAAAAAAAAAAAAAAGATTAAGTCCTAGGCCTGGAGTGTGGCTTAGTGGTGGAGTGCTTGCCTAGCATGCATGAAGAAGCCTTGGGTTCGATTTCTCGGTACCACATACACAAAAAAGACCTGAAGTGGTGCTGTGGCTCAAGTAGTAGAGTGCTACTTAAGCAAGGAGAGGCTCAGGGACAGTGCCCAGGCCCTGAGTTTAAGCCCCAGGATTGTCCAAAAAAGAAAAAGAAAGAAAGAGATTAAGTCCTAACTCCCAAGATTTGTGATTGAATAAATAAAATAGACTCATCACTGGATTCAAAGTAATGTGAACAGTGTACAAATCAAAAATCGTAGATATTTAGAATGGGAGAAGTTGATGGAAAATGCCTGTGGAAGACTTTTTTGTGTGTGCCAGCAATGGGCTTGAATGCAGGGCCTTAGGTATAGTTAGTGCAATACCACATGAGCCTCAACTTCACTTTTGGCCTTTTGGTGGACTTTTCTCTCTGGGTGGCTTCAAATCATGACCCTCAGCCTCTTGAGTAACTAGAATTACAGATGTGTGTCACTGTGCCTAAGAGATGTACTTTTAATTTTTAATTTAATTATTGGTTTGTTTTTGCCAGTCCTAGTACTTGAACTCTGGGCTTGCATGCTGTCTCAATGCGCTTTTTGCTCACAGCTGGCACTCTACCACTTTGAGCCACTGTACCACTTCTGGCTTTTTCTGTGATTAATGGGAGATAAGTCTTATGGACTTTACTGCCTGGACTGGTGTGAAACTATAATCCTCAGCTCTCAGCCTCCTGAGTAGCTAGGATTATAGGCATGGTCCATCAGTGCCTGGCTAAGGTGGACTTTTAATCAAATACTTGAAATACATATAGGAGCTAGAAATATAAGTCAGTGTTATAGCTTTGCCTAACATCAGTGAAGCTGCAATTTGATCATCACCAACTTTGGAAAATTTTTTCTAATATTGAATGTTTCAGGGCATATAGATCACTAACAGGCTAGATGATGGTCCTAGAATAAGGAAAAGTAAATGAAACAATTAGTTTTTCATATGTTATTTGTCTTTATCTGTTAAATTGGTGAAAATGGAAAAGCTCAACCACTTTTGGCTGGCTACAATTTGGAGAAACAGAAACTCAAACTTAGCATTGTTAAGTATATAATTGGTGAATTTTTTAGTAGGACAATTTGGCAGTTACTCAAATCTAATCTCTACAAATTACCTGGCCCAGTGAAACCATTTTTAGGCACTTATCCTACAGATCTATGCAAGTATGCAAAGAAACACGTACAAGAATGTGTACTGAGGATAAGAATATAACTGGAATGCACATGTCCATCAATAGGGAACTTTTTACAAAAATGGTGGACATCACTTAATAGAACACGATGCAGCTCTTCAAAAAAAGAATGTGCTGGAGCTGGGCACACTGGCTCACACCTGTAATCCTACCTACTCCAGAGGCTGAGATCTGAGGATCAAGGTTCAAAGCCAGCCCAGGCACAAAAGGACCTGAGACTTTATCTCCAATTAACCTCTAGAAAATGGGAAGTGGGGCTTGGCTCAAGGGGTAGGGCCGTAGCCTTGAGCTGAAGAGCTCAGGGACAGTGCCTAGGAAGAGTTCAAGCCCCATGATCCACAAAAAAAAAAAAAAAGAATGTGGCTGGGCCAGGAATTTGGCCTAGTGGTAGAGTGCTTGCCTAGCATGCACTGCCTAGCATGCACAAAGACCTGGGTTCGATTCCTTGGTACCACATACATAGAAAAAAAAAACTGGAAGTGGTGCTGTGGCTCAAGTGGTAGAGCTCTAGCCTTGAGAAAGTCCAAGGACAGTGCTCAGGCCCTGAGTTCAAGGCTCAGGACTGGCGAAAAAAAATGTGGCAAAACTATATTTGCTGGAATAGAAAAATTATACAAATTATATTATAAATAGAAAAAAGACAAATTTCAAATAAGCCTATGTGAAATTATTTTATTATATATAGTTATAAATGAATATGTTTGAGCACGCCTGAAGATGGTGAGAATATTCCTGGAATTTTCTTCAGAAAGGGAAATCAATATTTTGCCATCAATATGTTATTCATATAAATATATTTTTTATATATTCATTTATAAATGTTATATATTAACAATACATATGTATATATATGTGTATAGAGATGTTGATATTGATATCAATATAGCTATGGATATATGTGGCAAGGAGAATTTCTAGTAGCATAAAAGTAAAAGCCAGGACACAGAGGATTGGACATAACAGATTTGATTTTAGGACAAGATTCATAGTGGGTAATAGAACACATGATTGGCAGAGAAAGTTAGGTGCATTTCTTGGAGGCCATTGAAGTTATATTTCACAAAGTATGTAAAAGAAAAATTTTAAACAAGAGAATAACAAAAATTAAGGCTTTGCTTTGGGAAAAATGAATTAGCTTGATTAGCTGGAATGAGTTGGAGTTCAAAGCTTAGTTTAGAATCGGATATAATAGCAGTAAAAGGGATGAAAGCAGATTCAAGGGTAAAGAATTTCATAAGCGATTAGATGAGTTGCAAAGGCAAGGGTGGGACCCATTTAGAAAGATGAGTCAAAAAGAGTGCCAGGACTTGATCCCAGTGTAAGAGGGCAATAATTGCCTAATGGAAGTAGAACATCAGGAGAAGTCTTTCTCAAGACGAAGGTGGGGAGTTTAATTTTAGGCTTGTTTATTTTCCAGTACCAGTTGAAATGGAATCATTCAAGCAGGCCTAGAGGGAACCTGGACACTCCTATAATCCTAGCTTTTGGGGAAGCTGTATCTGGGCTTGGTGATATGGCATGCCTTTCATCTCAACTACTATAGAAAGCTTAAAATAGGTAAATCATGGTCTAGGCATGCACTTGGGAAAGAAAGGAAGACCTTATCTCAAAAATTAACTGACACATCTATTTATCTATTTTCCTACAAATGACCTTCCTTCCCTCCTTCCCTCTGTTATTTCCTCTCTCCTCCCGACCCCCCCCCCTTCTTGCTGGTCCTAGAGCTTCAACTCAGAGCTTAGGCACTGTCTTTGAGCTGCTTCTGCTCAGGGCTAGTGCTCTCTCTACTTTAGCTACAATGCCACTTCCAACCTTTTCTGAGTAGTTTATAAGAGATAAAAATCTCACAGACTGGGCCCGGGAGTTTGGCCTACTGGTAGAGTGCTTACCTAGCATGCATGAAGGCCCAGGTTTGATTCCTTGGTACCAAATACTTGGAAAAAGCCAGAAGTGGTGCTGAGGCTCAAGTGGTAGAGCTCTAGCCTTGAGAAAAATCCAAGGACAGTGCTCAGGCCCTGAGCTTAAGCCCAGGACTGGCAAAAAAAAAACAAAAACCTCACAGACTTTCCTGCTCAGACTGGCTACATAATCCTCAGATCTCAGCCTCCTGAGTAGCTAGGATTACAAGTGTGAGCCACCAGTGCCCAGCATATTTCGAATTTTTTTTTTTTTTTTTGGCCAGTCCTGTGGCTTGAGCTCAGGGCCTGAGCATTGTCCTTGGGCTTTCTCAAGGCTAGCACTCTACCACTTGAGCCACAGCACCACTTCTGGCTTTTTCTATGTATGTGAAGTGCTGAGGAATCGAACCCTGGTCTTCGTGCATGCTAGGCAAGCACTCTTACCACTAGGGCAAACTCCCAGCCCCCATATTTCATTTTTTTAATGGCTGAGTTTTATCACACAGTATTACATGTATATGTATACACATATGCACACATGTACACATATACACACATACATGAATACATGCGTGGTATACGTTTTTCTTTGCCCAGACATGAGTTGTGGACTGCTTTCACTGTTATATTTTCTGTATGTTGATTTTCTTTCATAATATATATGCCCAGATATATTCTTCAGATATATAGCAGTCATAAAGTTGGTTTATTTGTTGTGGGGATTTTTTGTTTTGTTCAGGACCAGGACTTGAACTGTTTGGTTTTTTTGGGAACCAGGACTTGCTTTTGCTCACTAGCTGGCACTCCACCACCTGAACCACATTTTCAACCCCTATTTTTAGTGTTTTTGAGGAACCTCCATACTGATTCCTATGGATGAATCTGGAGATTATCATGTTTGTATAATATATAGCATAATGAAATGCCCCAAATGTTTTGAAAAAGTAGAGGAGGAGGAAGGGGAAGAATGGGAATATGATGGAGAGGGTAAATTAATTATTAAAAGGATATTGTATGCATATATGGAAATATCACGATGAAGTCCTCTCATATTATAAATGTATGTTAACTCAATTTTTTTTGCCAGTTCTGGTTCTTGAACTCAGGGCCTGGGCACCTTCCCTTAGCTTCTTTTGCTCAAAGCTAGCACTCTACCACTTCAACCCCAGCACCACTTCTGGCCTTTTCTGTTTATTTGGTACTGAAGAATTGAGTCCAGGGCTTCATGTATGCTAGGTAAGCACTTACCACTCAGCCACATTCCAAGCCCAACTCATATTTTTTAAAAAAGTAAAAAATAGGGGCTGGGAGTTTGGCCTAGTGGTAGAGTGCTTGCCTAGCATGCACGAAGGCCCAGGTTCAATTCCTCAGTACCTTATACATTGAAAAAAGCCAGAAGTGGTACTGAGGCTCAGATGGTAGGGCTCTAACCTTGAGAAAGCCCAAGGACAGTGCTCAGGCCCTGAGATCAAGCCTAGGACTGGCAAAAAATAAATAAATAAAGAAAAGTAACAGTAAATCATGCAAAAAAGGATTGGAGATGTGGCTCAGTGGCAGCGTGCCTGCCTAGCAAGCCTGAGGCCTGAGACTCTGAGTTCAGACCCCAGTCCTACCCTACCCATAAAAAGACAGGATGGAAGTTGGGAGAATAGATTAAGACTCAAGTGCATCTATAGCATGAAGGAGATCACAAAGGGGAGGCCAGTAGAGAAAGCAGAAAATTAGATGAGGACAGATTCACATGAAGGAGAAGAGCCAATCAAAACAAATGATGACCTTTGAGAAATGAACAAAGAATATATACAAATGGTCTTCTTCAATCATAGGTCACTGGCTTATTTACTTTATTTCAAAATTACAGGAAACAGTCTGAAGATAACGTTAAAGGAAAGGATGATGATCATTATCTGGAATTTGTTCAGTAGAGGACTTGCACAACTTGGGTGCTGGAGAGTTTCAGAACAAGTCGGCAAATTCCCCCCTCATAAGAGGAGATAGTTGGGCCAGGCACTGGTGGCTCATGCCTGTAATCCTAGCCACTCAGGAGGCTGAGATCTGAGGATGGTGGTTCAAAGCCAACCTGGTTCAGGAAAGTCCCATGAGACTCTTTATCTCTAGTTAACTGCCAGAAAACTGGAAGTGGCACTGTGGCTCAAGTGGTAGAGCACTAGCCTCAAGCTGAAGAGCTCAGGGACAGTACCCAGGCCCAGAGTTAAAGCCCCACAATGGACCAAAAAAAAAAAAAAAAAAAGAGGAGTCAGGGCCTGGCATGTACCTGGTGGTGGAATGCTCACCTACCATATACAAAGCCCTGGGTTCAATTCCTTGATACCACATACACAGAAGAAGACGGAAGTGGCACTGTGGCTCAAGTGGTAGAGTGCTAGCCCAAGCAAATAGTGTCCAAGGACAGTGCCCAGGACCTGAGTTCACGCCCCAGGACTAGAAAAAAAAAAAGAGGAGATAGTTATTATATGTTTGAATCCACTCATTTATTTATTCACTCAGCAAATATTAAGTTGTCTACTATGTGGAGGGACTGTTCTAGGTACTTGGTATAATCAATGAACAAAATAGATCAAAAACAAAAAAATTGAAAAAAAAAAACCCCAATAACTTCCTCAACTCAAGGAACTCATACTACCATGAGGAGACAGAGATGTTCCTGTAAATAGTTTTGCTAGGCAAGTACTCTACCACTAGGCCAAACTCCCGGCCCCATAAATAAATTTATATTAGAAAATATGTGCAAAAAATAGTACAGAGTATAAGGGATAGGAAAGTAGGCTTGGAAAGACTATAATTTTTCAGAGTGGTCAGTGTAGGTCGGTGTATTATTGAGATTACATTTGAGCAAAGACTTAAAGGCCACAAAGGAGTATGTCTTAAAGAAGAAATTGTGAGTCACAGGGAATAGCTATACAAAGGCCCTATGTTGGGAGCATGAGGAACAGGGAGGCTAGTATAGCTGAAGCAAAATGGTAGGCAGTAGGAGGAAGTAGGAGATGCGTTGGGATGATTGAGGAAGAGTTTTGTGACAGATCAAAACCTAGTAATGACTTGGCCCAACATAGATACTCAGTGAGTTTGGCCAGTCATCTTTTGCAGTCTAGGATTATCATTAAATAGCATTAATCTCTGTGTTTATTAGAGTTATATTCACTTTATTCCAGGGAACTTTCATGTGTGTGTGTGTGTGTTTGTGTGTGTGTGTGCTGGTCCTGGTGCTGCTGCCCCTGGGCTTCTTTACTGAAGTCTAGTGTTCTAACACTAAACCCTACCTCCACTTCCAGCTTTTAGATGGTTCACTGGAGATAAGAATCTCGTGAATTCTGTTTTGTTTTGTTTTGTTTTTTTGTTTTTTTTTTGCCAGTCTTGGGGCTTGAGCTCAGGGCCTGAGCACCTTGGACTTTCTCAAGGCTAGAGTTCTACCACTTGAGCCACAGCACCACTTCCGGCTTTTCCTATGTATGTGGAACTGAGGAATTGAACCTGGGTCTTCCTGAATGCTAAGCAAGCACTCTCCCCACTAGGCCAGACTCTGGGCTCCCAGGCTGCCTTTGAACCATAATCATTAAATCACAGCCTCCTGAATGGCTAGGATTACAGGTGTGAGCTACTAATGCCTGGCAGTTCTACATATGAAGTATATCCATAAGGCAGTGGACCTTCAAGATCCAAGTAAATGCTGTATTTTTACAACCAGAAGCAGGAAACTAATGTCAAGCATTGTGGCTGCTGAGTAACTGTGTTGAACATTTCTAAAAAGTCTGATAGGTGTTCATTCTAACTGTCATTAAAAGCTACATTATGGTTGAAGCATTGGTACCATGAGACATAGATCCTTTTTTCCATACAATGAGTTTTAGCTTTAATGATTCACTTCCTTTCACCTTTCAGTCCGAGTGTCTCTATATTATTTTCTGGAGGTAGGAGTGATGACTTAATACAGATCTCAAGTGGCTCTGCTTTGTAGTTAAATTGGCTTCTAGGATCACAAAGCCTATCCTAACTTGCACTTATTTAATAGATACCAGTTCAATGGAGGAATAGGTTTTTTTTTTCCTTTTCTCATAACACACATGTCCACTTATTATAGCCTCCAAAATACAGCCTTTGACCACAGGAATATGGACCTCATTGAAGAGGAAGAGGCAGAGACAGAGATAGGAACCTTATTTGTAGACTACCAAGAAGCTTTTAAGGAATGGACAGAAAACTAAAGGGAAAGGCAGGATATGTGAGAGTTCTTTGTTCTTGGATTTTGTGTCTTATAAAATCAAATAAGCAGATTGTATAGCTTGGGGCTAACTTAGCCCTGGCTTTAAACTCAGACCCTTCATTAGACTACTTGGATCTGTTTTTAACACTACACTAATGAGTTCAAAATTGGGAGCTAGAGCCTTCCTTGATTGGAAACTGTTCTCTATGCCAAATTCTGTTAGCTTCTGCCAGTTGTTTGAGAGGCTGATCCCCCCCCCCAAAAAAAATGGGCCAGATTTGGGGACTTGTGCTTGTAATTCCAGCCACTTGTGAGGTAGAGAACATTAGGATTAAAACTCAAGGCCTACTCTGGCAAAAAGTTAGCAGACCTTATCCCAACCAATAGCTTGATAGATGCTTCTCTGGGGGAAACGTTAGTAGGATTGTGGTCCAGGTTTGCAGGAGTGAAAACATGAGATTTCATCCCCTAAATAAAAAGTGTCCCAGATATGGTTCTAATTGTAGAGTGCCTGTCTTGTAACTGTAAAATCCTAAATTCAATCCCTAGTAACACGGGGAGGGGAGGAGAGGGCAGGAGAGGGGAGAATGGAAAAGAAGAAAAAAGGAATGAAGGAGGGAAAGAGAGAGGGAGGGAGAAGGGAGAAAAAGAGGGTTTCAAAAGAGACTCCCTTAAAATACCCTCTAGGAAGTGGCGCTGTGGCTCAAGGGGTAGGGTGGTAGCCTTGAGCTGAAGAGCTCAGGGACAGTGCCCAGGCCCAGAGGTCAAGACAAAAAAAAAAACCCTCCTGGGCCGGGAGTTTGGCTTAGTGGTGGAGTGCTTGCCTAGCATGCATGAAGACCCAGGTTCAATTCCTTGGTACCACATACATAGAAAAAAAGGCCAGAAGTGATGCTGTGGCTCAAGTGGAAGAGCCCTAGCCTTGAGAAAACCCAAGGACAGTGCTCAGGCCCAGAGTTCAAGCTCTAGGACTGGCAAACAAAAACAAACAAAAAAACCCTCTTACACACACATCCTTTCAGTGGATGGGCTGAGTATCTTATACAAAAAAGAGACATTCAGAGTCAAAAAGAGACAACAGGGTCGGGAGTTTGGCCTAGTGGTAGAGTGCTTGCTTAGCATGCAGGAAAACTGGGTTTGATTCCTCAGTACCACATATGTAGAAAAAGTTGGAAGAGGTTCTGTGGCTCAAATGGTAGATCTCTAGCCTTGAGAAAGCCGAAGGACAGTGCTCAGGCCCTGAGTTCAAGCCCCAGGACTAGCCAACAAAAAAAAGAGAGAAAATATTGAGGAGGGCAGTACTGGGGATGGAGTCCAGGACCTTATACATGCTAGGCAAACTTTCAGCTCCTCAACCACATTTATCATTATATTCATGAATTAAAGCTTGCTGGATCCCTTTGAATGTTCAAGACTTACACCTAGAACTTAATGTCTCCCAGCATGCCTCTTCTAAGTTTCACCCATTACTGCCTTCTAGTTTTCTTCAAATCTACACTTGGGGAAAGTATCAAGTCATACTATGAAGACCTGGTCTTCTCATAGGCCAGAGATATTTTCATATTAGGTTCCAGTTTGTTCATATCATAAAGTAGTAGTAATTTATTTTGAACATTTTTAACTATGTTAGAAATTCACCTGCTTTTTTGCTTTTTTGGATTGGCTTGGTGTGTGTATGTGTGCATGCATACTGATCGTGGGACTAGAACTCAGAAATGCTGTCCCTGAGCTTTTGTGCTCAAGTAATGCCCTCCCACAGCTCCACTTCTGGGTTTTTGGTGGTTAATTGGAGATAAGTGTCTCATGGACTTTCCTGCCCTGTTGGCTTTAAGCCATGATATTCAGATCTCAGCCTCCTAAGTAGCTAGGATTACAGGCACAAGCCAGTGGTGCTCAAGAGTTTTAGGTTTTATATCCAGAGAACCAGGCCAGGTATTTCCCACCCTTGTTCCATCTTAAAGATTTCACCTTTTCTTTTTTCCTCTCTGTTGTGGGTTTGTTTCTGAAGTGGAAGAAAGGACTGTTATCTTTGAGCTATTCTGCTTGTTTTTGTTCTAGCATACCTATCCCTTGAGAAAATTGGGAAAATTACACATTATAGTTTATATTCAGATCTTGTCACTTTAAATGGAAAAGGTTTCAAGTCTTCCTTGTTTTCATCATTCTTCATCTTTTTTTTGGTGACAAGCAGTGCCTACGTCATAATCAAAGATCAACAAATAAATGAGATGCTTATGGTTTAGAAAATCAGCAATTGAACTAGGTGCCAGTGGCTCACACCTGTAATCCTAGCTACTCAGGAGTCTAAGATCTGAAGATTGTGATTTAAAGCCAGCCCAAGCAGGAAAGTCCATGAGACTTTTATCTTCAATAAACTACTCAGAAAAAGCCAGAACTTGGTGCTATGGCTCAAAGCTCAGGGACAACGGACTTGACATTAAATTCTACATATAGTATTAAGACTAACACAATTTCCAATTTTCATGTAGGTTGGTGGGGAATATCACATCCAGATAACCTGAGAGACTGCCTTCATTTCTGTTCCAGACTTTATGGATGGATGATGAGCAATGAGATAGCAGTTCCATAAAATAAATGAAATTTTTTGTGGTGCCAGAGATTGAAACTAGGACCTTGCGCATTCTAAAACAAGAGCTCTACCACCAACCTAATATTTTCTATGCCCTGAAATCAACAGAAGCATAATGCTCATCTGTCCCATTCTCAGACTATGTATTAAAACTGCCAGGCTCTAACAGAGCCTGTGGCAGATCTGTTACTGGAATGCCTCGTTCTGATTCCCATAAATTTCTTACTATGTGAGTTTTGCCAGTGACCATCACTGCAAGATAAAGTCAAGTTCTATGACATCTAACTCCTCAAAAGACCTAGAATAAGCCGGGCACAGTGGCTCACAACTGTAATCTTATTCAGGAGGTTGAGATCTGACGATCACGGTTCAATGCCAGCCCGAGCCCTAAAGTCCATGAGACTTTTTTTTTTTTTTTTTGCCAGTCCTGGGCTTGAGCTCAGGGCCTGAGCACTGTCCTTGGACTTTCTCAAGGCTAGCACTCTACCACTTGAGTCTCAGCACCACTTCAGGCTTTTTGCTTTGTATGTGGGGTACTGAGGAATCGGACTCGGGTCTTCGTGCATGCTAGGCAAGCACTAGGCCAAACTCCCAGCCCCCTCCATGAGACTCTTATCTCCAATTAACCACCAGAAAACCAGAAGGCCCAAGGGATAGGGCAGTAGCCTTGAGCTGAAGAGCTCTGGGAAAGTGCCCAGGCCCAGAGTTCAAGGCCCACACCCCCGACCAAAAACAACAACAACAACAAAAAGACCTGGAACATAAATAAAAGATACATGGTACATAGGCCTGATAATTCCTTTTTGTGCCTGGAGATGTGACTGATGATCACGACACTTTTCCCATCCAGTCTGGTCAGGAACTTAGGCAGCTATTAACAATGAATGAATGGACACTCAAGATGAAACCAATTTGTCATCTTCCTCTAGAGGGAGCAATAGTGTCATAAACTCTGGTCTTGACCCGTCTTCTTAAGATGAGCTGAAAACTCTCAACAGAAACTTCATACCCTTTATTGCTCTTCCTCGGACCCCACACCCCTGAAGAAAGAGGTGATGTCTGCAGCAGGTTTTTTCACAGCATGAGCTTACCAGACGGAGCAGGTGCAGGATTAGTCATGACTCCAAGCCAGGCAAGGTAATTAAGAAAAGCTAAATTTATATTAAATTATCATAAAGTCCTAAAATACTGAACATAGTGGTTAAATAACTCCAGAAAGTCCAATCTCTCCAAGTGAGTAACGTTAAAACCATTACACATGAGCGTGGGAGGATCACTTCCATTAGTTTAGGACAGAGAGATTTTGCTTTTTTTTACAGAGTAAATCAGTGCTCAAATAGATATTTCCTCAAATATGTCCTTTCTACATTCTGAACAGCCCAAGTGCAAAAAATCTTCCCCTTTCCGATCAAGGAAATGCCACTCTTATTTTTTTTTTCCTCCCCTACCATCAATCTAAGGACTCAAATGTTTCTTCTTTTAGTGCCTCTTTAAAGGTGAAATGTCCCCATTTCCTTCCAAAATTGGTGCTCCTATGTTCCCATCTGGGTGCACAGGAAAAGTCTTCTTGACCTGACTTGGTTGGGCCTTGGGGCTGACAGCAGGGCTAAAGGCTTTGCATCTGTCTCTAGTGGTCTTAGAAATGACCAGAAGATATATGATCATTTTTTTCACTCACACCCATTTTGATTGCTGATCCCTCAATACTAATAATCATGGGAAATACTTCAAATTCAGAAGTTTCCCCTAGAAATCCTCCCATCCATTCACAAGCTCTAGGTCATCTCTCCTACCACTTCTAATTCTTGGATAGAAAAGAACTCTCCCTGGGCTGGGAGGGTTCATCCATGGTTCTTTCTACCTTTCTACCTCTTACACACTCCTTTATATATTCATTTAACCCTCCTCACCCCAACACTTCAGAGACTGCTGATATCACAAGGCTAGATCAGAAGAAGCAAAGTAAGCCCTCTCCAAAGTGGAAAAAGAGCTAAGAAATTTTAGGACAAGAAATCTCAGCTTCAGTAAGACTTCTGAAACTCCTGCCCTTGTTGTATGTGAGCCTGAAGCAATTGATGGCATCTCAGTGTTAGAAGTCATTTATAGCCATGAAAAGAGTTGTCATAAGAGCTTATGAATTTAGATCCTTGATCATCTAAGAAAAAACATAGGAGTTTCAACTTCATGATACTTGAATCCCTGGGTGTCCCCTATCTCTAATTGTTCTTTCTGACCATTTATGGAAACTTCAGGTCCTTCTTAGAAAGATTAAGAGGATCACTTCCTTCAGAGTCCCAGAGAATGGGTGGTGTGAGGAGGGGCAAGACTGGCATAATAATTAAGTTTGGGTGGGATGCTGTGTTTGGTCTAAGCAGAGTTTCTTAGATATTTCAGAGGCTCAGACTCTAAAGCTCATTATTTACTGAAGCCACTGGCTCATAGCCTGTTTACTTAAAGGCTTAGGAAATGTACTGATCAGTGGTGGCACCAGAAGAAATTCTTATAAGTGAATAGCCATAGGATAGGGCTTCCAGTCATCAAAGGTAGAAATGGCTCCAGATATTCCAGCAGGAAGAACAATAGCTTGAGCCACACCCACATTTCGCCTATATCTGCAGCTAATAGAGCAGTGACTCCTAGGTGAAAAATTACGTCCACTGCCAGCAATGGACAGTATACCTAGACCCAATGCCCTCCAAAGCTTTTTCATATTATCAACCCATGAGGCTGGAGGTTTTCTAAATACCCAGACCAGCTAGGCAGACTCTTCCTTTTTCTTTCAGACTCCATCCATTACCCTTTTTTTTACCCATCACCTTGTGCTCCAGCCCCTGGCGGTCCAGTTCTCAAAGAAGCCATCATGTCAGCTGTAATAGCAGAAGAGTGCAGTCCTGCATCATCAGCTGCATCAGGGCTGTGGGGTAGACACTGAGGGTACCAGGGGAAGGGGAGGTGGGCTCTACACTGAGCCCGGTTTCTGGGGGCACAAGGTGGAATGAAAGAGGTGAGGTGATGGTACAAATCCAGTCTACATTCTTGAGATGTGCCCTCATTTCTTGTGCCCATATTGCTATGGACTCAGATGAACAAAGAGCTCCTGTGAAGTCTTGGGAGCAATTTTGGGATGGGAGGAAAAAGATGAGCATGTGAAAAGGGGGCCTGCTGTATAAGCGAGCACAGGAACTGGAAGTCCATAGAGGAGAAGGAACAGGCAGGCAGGGAAGAGAACATGGACATTTAGACCTGGCTCTCTGAGGAGAGCTTGCGTTCATGTTTCCAGCCTGTGTCTGGCAGAGAGCCCCGTCTTTCTGGAGTGGCTGCAGTGTGGACGCTGCTACACTCTGATTGCTCTTCCTGTAGTAGCTGCTCCGTCTCTGTGTCATCCAGGGAGCCAGAGCTGGCCTGGATGGACACTGTGTCTGTCTTCATGCATACATGATCTCGTAGAAGGCCCCCCCGAGAGCTTCGCAGCTGCTTAAGGTCATCCCACTCTGCATCATCCCCAGACAGAAGGCAGATTCCCTCCACAATCTTGATCTTCTCCTTGGTGTAGTTGTGGTCAGGCCCACCCTAGGGTGAAGAATGAAGAATGATGATCTAGTTAGATGTCAGTTGGTTGGCTTTGTACTTAGGGTTTTGTGATGAACTGGGGTAAGAGTAGGAATGGAACACACACACACACACACACACACACACACACACAATTGAATGGGGGAAATGTGGTCAAAGCAAGAATATGAATCCTCACCTCATATTTATTACCATTATTATGTAGGGAGAGGGAGAACCATGACTTCTAGTTCTGGCTAGGTTACCTTGGGAAAATTATTTAACATCTATAAAACTCAGTCTCCACATCTGAAATGTGGGGAGAAAAAGAGCATTTGAACATCACAAGCAATTTCTGTGAGGTTAAATGAAGCAATACATGGAATGCAATTGTTAGATTGCTGAGCACAGGATGCATGAAAAACATGTTAGTTATGGTTACATGGTTTTATGGTTTATTAATGGGGCATCGTGTTGATGTAAATAGTCAAAAGCAATTGGCAAAAGCAAATTGGTGTGCATGTACTAAAGATTTTGAACTACTTTATGTGCTAGTTTGTTACATTGTTACTGTGGTTTATTAATGGGATGACATGCTGCTGTAAATAGTCAAAAGCAATTCAGTGAGCATGTATTGAGAATTCTGAACCACTTTATGTGCTAGTTTCTTAAGAATCTTTCTAATTTTGTTCAGCAGAAAACTTGGAAGGTAAGACAGGAAAGCTCCCAAAAATTCTCCTATTTGGATTCAAAATGTACATTCAGTGGGGCACCTTAACTTGGAACCTTTTGGGCAGGTTACTCTGGACCTGCTTCAGTAAGCCTTGGGACCATTCCCAAGCAACCTAGATTATTCCAAGGATAGCCCCAGCTTATGCTCAGGCTTCTTCATTTATGAGCCTCCTCAAAGGGTAGCTTCACTCCTGGTTTCTGTGGGATGTCAGTCAACATAGCATAACTTCCAGGAGCCAACAGGCCATAGGGTTCTGTCCCTGAGGTAGTGTCCCTGGCCAGGGTCCAGCAACCACTACTTTATATTAGTAACACTTCTATTCCAGAGGTATTTATTGAGCTCCTATATGAAGCAAGGAATTGGGAAAGGTGCTTTGATAATGATCCCTGCTCTCTGGAAGTGACAAGTGTCCTTGATCATGCAGAAAAAGACAACAGAGAGCACAGCATACACAGGCATCCATTCACCTAGCACATACTACAAACAGGAATTACTGTAAAATTAAGAGGAAGGCCACTCTAAGTTGTCATCACAGAGGTGCAGTCAAGTAAAGATGGGGCACATGGGATTAGCAATTTTAGGGATACTACTCCCTCTGCACAGACACACAGCAATAGGTACCTGGTATCAAGAGGCAATCAGAAGAGAAAGGGTGAAAGGCTATCAGAGGGGTGAAAGAGGTGCTGAGGAAGAAGCATACAATGGAAGAAAGGGGTTACACAATCATCATTTCTTTTTTGATGATGCTAAAGATGGAACCTAGGCCTTGTGAAAAAGCTAAGTTGGTGCTCTATCCCTAGCTATATCCCCAGCTCTTCTTTTCAGGTCTAACTACTGGCTTTCATTATCATTCTCTCCTGCTACACCTCCCCCCCACCCAGTATCCAATCCTATAAGAACCCAAGTATCTTCAAGTCTTTCTCAGAGATACTGAAGAGTCTTACCATTCCTGTAAGTTATCTACAAAGGTTTTTTTTTTTCTCTCGTCCTCCTCTTCCTCCTCCTCCTCCTCCTCCTCGTCTTCCTTATCCTCCCCTCCTTCCCTGTTCTCTTCTCCCCCCACCCATCATTTTTCCTCCTTCCCTCCCTCTCCCCCCTCTGTCTTTAGGTAGTACTGAAAATTGAATTCAGAGCATTACAGGTATTACTCAAATACTCGAACATGAGCCACACACCTAGCCTTGAAGGTTTTCTTTGGAACTACAGAGAAAGCTTTTTAAATATGGTAATTCTTAGATCCCAAAAGCATAGAATTTCTGTATAAAGTATAATCATTATGTAAGATCCCTGCAGGTGTGAGAGCAGTTTTGACTGCTCAAGACAGGCCAAAAAACTGCCTGTCTAGGGTCTTCTTAAGTGACAACTTCTGATGAAGACACAGGTTAAGAAAATTTGAAATCCCAAACTATAGATCTTCTGTGGAAAGGGGACTATTTTTTATACCTAAATATTCAGTAAGTAATTTTCTATTGAAGTAACAAAGTGGTAAGAAAGACAAAAGCAAGTAAATCTTCAGTATTTTAGAGAAATTTCTTAAAGGCCCTGTGATAAGAAAAAGGATAGGTAGGGAAAAACCAGCCATCCTCAGCCATAAGCTTGGATCAGAGATTAGAAAAGGGAAGCTGGGTGTGTTGGTTCACATCTATGATCCTAGTTACTCAAGAAGCTGGATTGCAGTTCAAAGCAAGTCCACACAGAGAAATCCATGAGCCCTCCATTTCCAAAATAACTAGTTATTTTTTTTTTACCAGCAGATCAAAAAAGCTGAGCAGTGTAAAGCCCTGAGTTCAACATTCCCACTCCCCCCCAACACACACACACACAAAACAAGAAGAAGAGGAAGAGGAGGAAGCAGAGGAAGAGGAGGAGGAGGAGGAGGAGGAGGAGGAGAAGGAGGAGGAGAAGGAGGAGGAGGAAAAGAGAACTGTGACTCATGCCTATATTCCTAGCTACTCAGGAGGCTGAGGATGACAGTTCAGAGCCAGCCATGGCACTAAAATCCGTGAGACTCTTATCTCCAATGAACCAGAAAACCAGAAGTGGTGCTGTGGCTCAAAGTGGTAGAGCATTAGCCTTGAGCTTAAGAGCTCAGGGACTGTGCCCAGGCCCAGAGTTCAAGCCCTACCACTGATCCCTGATTCCCTCCATCCCCAAAAAAAAGAAAGAAAGAAAGGGAGAGTTCAAGAGATCTTGGGAGTGTTTTTTTTGGGGGGGGGAAGTAGGGAAATGACAATTGTAAAAGAGGAAAGAGCTGCTAGAGGCTGGTGGCTCATGCCTATAATCCTAGATACTTAGGATTTGAGAAGTTAAGTGTGAAGCCAACTTTCTATGAGAGAAAGTCTATGAGACTCATGTCCAATTAACCAGCAAAAAGTCAGAAGTAGAACTGTGGTTCAAATGACTGAGTGAAAAAGCTAAGAGACAGTGTCTGTGACTTGAGTTCAAGCCTTTGTACTGGCACACACACACACACACACACACACACACACACACAAAGAACCTATGACCCAGAAAAACATCATCTGGCAGAGTGATCTATACTCACTGAATCTAGACCTAAATCTTTAACAGCTAGTGTCCCTCAAAGATTGTAGATTTAGGTTTCTACAGAAATCAAAATTAGAAATCTAAATCACACTTAATTTTCACTCTAATTCCCACAATAGCAGATAAGATCATCTGATAACCCTTCCGAATCTATTCAGGCAACTGAAATGTAATTACTTACTACCTACATCTTGTCCCAGACATAACCCTCCACCTTGAATATAAATTTCCATGTTTACCTCTTTTTTATAACACAGTTGATTGTACATGGCTGGTTTGGGGATTGCTTCAATTTTTACTTCCTGAGTAGAAGTACGGTAGGAAGGGTTGCTATAAGTCAGGTTCTCCATTCCAGGATCAGTAAATTTGGATTTTTTATGTCTTTAGAAGAAAAACAAGAAATTAGTTCAGATTTTTATGATTATTACCTGGAAAAGTTGAAACCTACATGTAGAAGGTGACATCTTTCTTGATTTTAATCTTATTAATACAGTTTTATTCAAATTAAGTTATTCGACAGAGAGGTTATCATTTCATAAGTCAGGAAATGAGTAAATTTTTTTTTGGACCTATTCCTTCACTTTCCCCCAGAGACAAAGCCTAGAACCAGAGTTCAAGCCCCAGGACAAGCCAAAAAGAAGTTTGTAGTGCTGACACATTAAATGGGATATGGTATTAGCAGCAGCTGAAGCAATAGCAGATTCTAGACTTTTTGTTGGTGTTGTTTTGCTGTAAGTTGTGTTTAAAACAATTGGGGTTTGCTGCCTGTAATCCTAGCTACTCAGGAGGCTGATATCTGAGGATCCTTTGTGTCAGTCCAAGCACAAAAGTCTGTGAAACTAGCCATCAGAAAACTGGAAGTGGTACTATGGCTCAAGTGGTAGAGCACTAGCCTTGAGCTGAAGAGCTCAGGGACAGTGCCCAGGCCAAGTTCAAGCCCCATGATGAACAAAAACCAACAACAAAAATTGGAGTAAAATACAAAGAAAAAAAAGCAATACAAAAACATCATAAGTTGAAAGCTGGGTGCTGGTGGCACACTCCTGTAATCCTAGCTACTCAGGGAACTGAGATCAGAGGATCACACAGTTCAAAGCCAGCCCAGTCAGGAAAGTCTGTGAGATACTTATCTCCAGTTAACTACCAAAGAACCAGAAGTGGTAGGGTGGCTCACCTTGAACAAATAAGCTCAAGGATAGTGCATAGGCCTTGAGTTAAAGCTCCACACCATCCTCCCCTCCCCCACAACAAAAGATCATAAGGTAAAAATGAAACATTCATCTTTCTCAAATGATTGCTACAGAGCAATGCTAGATCAACCAGCATTGTAGTAGAATGTTATATTTGTGTGAAGGGACAAAAATCATTTCTACTTTCAACAGTTTGAGGTAAGATAAAGAAGCAAAGATGCTGCAGTAGAATATCTATACCCTCAGCATCCTAATCTATAACTAAAAGGGTTGCTTTGCTATGGTCTTAAGGAAAATGTGACTGAGAAATAGAGTTCGTATTCAGGTTTCAATTCTCTTCTTTCATTGCTGCCTCTTCTAGTGCCCCAACTAGGGACACAAACTTTAAAATGAGGCTGTTAAGATGTTAAATCAGGGGCTGCGAGTTTGGCCTAGTGGTAGAGTGCTTGCCTAGCATGCACGAAGACCCGGGTTCGATTCCTCAGTACCACATACATAGAAAAAAGTCAGAAATGGTGCTGATGCTCAAGTGGTAGAGCACTAGCCTTGAGAAAGTCCAAGGACAGTGCTCAGGCCCTGAGCTCAAGCCCAGGACTGGCAAAAAAAAAAAAAAAAAAAAAAAAAGATGTTAAATCAGTGAATTACACAATTTCAGGATATCCCAGATATACAATAAAGACAAAGGAGTATGGAGCCCTTGCAGAAAAACTGAGCTTACCTATACAGCATCAAAGCTGCAATCACCACCAAAATCAGCAGAATACTGAGCAAACCACCGATGGCATAGCTGATATGAAGTCCTTCACCTAGGAAGAAAAGAGGGACACTAGCAGGAACCACTAGCAGAAGAGCTTCTGCATACTATCTGAAGATGGAGGAGGGGCTTATGACTCAGAGGTGGTGCCACAGGAGGTTGAAAGAGGAGGCCAAGAAGAAAACTATCATTTCCAGCATCTCCAATTCCAGTTCTACCATTCACTATATGGCTTAAGGCAAGAACCAAAACTTCCAAGCCTACATTTTCTCATTAGTTAAGTGTAAATAATGAATTCCTCATAGGGCTGGTAGCAATTAAACGTGTGTCTATATACATATTCAGTAGCCACTACCCCTCATACACTTATTTTGTGTTCTTCCATTCAGTTACCCACAGTCAACATAGCCCCAAACATTACTATAATGCAGGAAAAAAAATCAAGATTTGTCCTTGAGCTTTTCTTAAGACTAGCGCTCTACTACTTGAGCCATATAACCATTTCCAGCTTTTCCTTTTCCTTTTCCTTTTCCTTTTGTGTGTGTGTGTGTGTGTGTGTGTGTGTGTGTGTGTGTGTGTGTGTGATGGAAGCTGTCCCTGAGCTCTTCAGCTCAAAGCTACTGCCCTACCCTTGAGCCAAGCCCCACTTGAGCCAAGCCCCACTTTCTAGAGGTTAACTGGAGATAAGAGTCTCAGGTATTTTTGTGCCCAGGCTGGCTCTGAGCCTTGATCCTCAGACCTCAGCCTTCTGAGTAGCTAGGATTACAGACGTGAGCCACTGTGTCCAGCTCCAGCTTTTTCTATGTACGTGGTACCAACGAATCAAACCTGGGCCTTTTTGCATACTAGGCAAGCTCTCTACCACTAGGCCATGCTCCTGGCCCCTCCAGATGTTTTTTGTTTGTTTGTTTGTTTGTTTTTGTTTTGTTTTGCCAGTCCTGGGCTTGAGCTCAGCGCCTGAGCTCTTGGACTTTCTCAAGGCTAGAGCTCTACCACTTGAGCCTCAGCACCATTTCTGGCTTTTTTCTATGTATGTGGTACCGAGGAATCGAACCTGGGTCTTCGTGCATGCTAGGCAAGCACTCTACCACTAGGCCAAACTCCCGGCCCCCTCAAGATGTTTTAAGAGGGACCACATTCATATAATTTTTATTATAGTTCATTGTTATAGTTTTTCTATTATTAATTACTGGTGCAGCTAATTCATAAAGGAGACTATATCATAGTTTATATACATACCATGTACATATTTATATGTGTGTGTATCAGAAAAGATAAAGTATATATAAACCTCAACACTATCTTAGTTTTAGGCTTTCACTGGCTGTTTACAATGTATCCCACATGGACAGGAAGGATTACTGTTCCTGCACACACATTACTTATCAAATGCTTGCCATATGGAAAGCAGACCATGAGCTTTGGCTATTTTATTTCTATGTATTTAATCTATGAAAAAAATCATTACCCAGGAGAATCCTCATGATATATCAGGGGAGAGAAAGAGTCTTTATCTCTTTTTTTCTGAAACAGTTGGATCCTCAGGGCTTACCTGGAACAGCAGGTATGGCCTCATTGGAATGTACACAGAGGCCCAGCAGAGCATCCCTTTCTGAGCACCTGTGAGCATAAAAAACAATGTGAAGGCTACTTGTTATTCAAAGGAGATCTTGTCCTCCTCTGGGAAAGAAGGTAAGGTTTGTGATTAGGCTTTCAAGTTTGAAAATGTACCAGGTGGAAGATAGTAGAAATATATCAAGGGCAGGACCAAAATAGAGAAATCAGTGTGGATTAGTGATTGTAAGCTACTACTATACTATGTTTACATGTGTTTTCACTTACGAACCTTTACAAATGAAATTCAAGTTTGGGAGTGTGCTAGAAGTCTGCAGAAATAATACTAAGGATATCAGTGCCAGGATTTCTTTCTTTTTCCTTCCTTCCTCTTTTAAAAATTTTGTGAGGGCTTAGCTGTGCACAGTGGCTCACACCTGTAATCCTAGCTACTCAGAAGGCTGAGATCTGAGGATCAAGGTTCAAAGCCAGCCAGAGCACTAAAGTCTGTGAAACTTTCTTTCAGATCTCAGCCTCCTGAGTAACCAAGATTATAGGCATGAGCCACTGGCCCCTGGCTGGCATCAGATTTTCTTAAACTACCAAAATGACTGGGAAACAGCCATGAGCCAAGTAAATCTGATTATGGCATGAGGTACAAAAAAAAACTTTCTTTTTTTCTTTTATGAGAGAATATGCAAAATATCCAGAGAGAGAGGGCTCAGAGAACTAATTTGACATGCTCAAAAGATAACTTCTTCCCGGCAACAAGTAGGCAATTAATGGCATCTCCTACGAGCCTGGAGAAAAGCTACCTACAACAGCATAAACAAAGATGCATTGAAGGTTCAAATAGAATTCTGGTCATTAGAAAAGATCTGAGAAGGAAGTCATGAGTTTTCCAAATAAATCTGGGGTCTGGGAGTATACTTGCAGAACATGTGAGGCTTGATCTACAGGACTGAAAACCTCCATACCATTATATTCCTAAAGAAATCCCAAGATTAATAATAATTGATAGTACACGTGAATACTTGAGCATTTGCTCTTCTTCAGAGAGAATGAACATAAGCAAAGGTACAAATCATGTACAAATTTTAGAACTTTGGAGATAATAAGTTAGAGTCCTCTTTTGGAATTATTGTATTTCTGCTTTCAGAATTAAAATCAAGTGTTAATCACCTTGACAGACACTTTAATTTTAATGTTTGGTATGGATGTGTGAAAGTTATTAGAGATTGAACTCAGGGCTTGTACTTGCCAGGCAAATGTTTTGCCATTTGAGCTATGCCTCTAAGCCTGAAATATATTTCATACTTGATCAAGAACTACCCAAAATTATACTTGCTTATTTAATGTGTGTGTGTGTGTGTGTGTGTTTATACATGCATTCATAGTGTGAGTGCCAGGATACATTATAAGCTAAGGCCATCGTATCCCTAGAGAAACTTTTTTTTTTTTTTTTTGGCCAGTCCTAGGGCTTGAACTCAGGGCCTGAGCATTATCCTTGGGCTTTTCTAAGGCTAGAGCTCTACCACTTGAGCCAATACACCACTTCCGACTTTTTCTACGTATGTGATGCCAAGGAATTGAACCTACGTCTTCGTGCATGCTAGGCAACCACTAGGCCAAACTCCCAGCCCAAACTTTTTTTCTTGTTATAAAGCTACAACCCAACAGACCACTGTAGGACGAGACTATACACTAAACCTGTGACATGAAAGCCAGGAGAGCGTCTGAAGGATGAAGGAAGAATGCATGTGTAAGACACCTCCTGAATGATTGCCCTTTAAAACTGTACTTAAAAGGATTTTTGCCCTCAAAGCTAAAAGGGGACTCATTTGCAACGATCTACAGGTCTAAATATCACCTCCTGTCCCAAAATAACAGGGATGGGTGGTTCGTGATGTGATGCCAGGATTACCAAGCTGGGACACCAGTCCTGGGCTGAGGGCAGGGGAGAGCATGGCAGTTGTCATCACAGGTCCCCTCTTCTTGTACTGACCCCACTTACCTTCCTCCCACCTCCTCCAGAGATGTGCCAGTCCTGGTGGTAGAAGAATGCAAGGTGGTGGGCAGTGTGTTGAGTAGCACTGGGTTCTTTTCACTGATGCTGGTGGCCCTGGGGGCAGGGGGCACCAGGCCAGGTACTGGAGAGAGAAGAAGCTTGGAGTAGGCTGTTGGAAACTCTAAAAGTGGCAGCTGCAGAACTTGACAAAGCAATTTTTTAGCTGCCCTAATCCCCAAACCCTAATTTAATACTATAAATAAAAAGGATTTAGATTCAACATTAATAGTTCTGGATAAGCTAGCTAGTCCACAAAGGTCAAGAGTAAAACGTTAAGCACTGATTTCAGCTCCCACAACAGGGATCTGTAATCAAGACCCCTGATTTTTTTTTTTTTTTGGCCAGTCCTGGGCCTTGAACTCAGGGCCTAGGCACTGTCTTGGGCTTTCTCAAGGCTATCATTCTACCACTTGAGCCATAGCACCATTTCTGGCTTTTTCCCTATGTATGTGTTATCGAGGAATATAACTCGGGTCTTTGTGCATGGTAGGCAAGCACTCTACACTAGGCCAAACTCCCAGCCAAGAGTCCTGAATTCTATGGTGGTGAATGCTAGAGATCAGAGAGACCCAAGTCTGAGCAATTCTGAGACTGCATTGCTTCAGTCATTCTCTGTGTAACCTTTTGTTAGGAGGATCCCACCAGACAGACCAAGTTGTGGCTGCTGATTCCCTATCTTTCCCAGGATTTTATTCCTCCAGAAGGCACTCCTCTGACTCACTGAGGGAGCAGGGCCGGCTGTCCAGCTCATCAGGGCAAGCACACACAAAATCCAAGGCTCTAGCAAAGCAGAGGTGGGTACAACCACCATTGTTCACACCACAGGCATTGGTCCCTGGAAACAAAACAAATATGTGTCTGGTCTGGGATAGAACTGGCTCTTCCAATTTAACACTCTTGAAAAAGGAAGAAATCTAGAGCCACCTATTCCCAGAAATAATAGGGTAAGAAGGAAATAATCACAAGGGGGGTTAAAAGGTCAAAAGAGCTTGAAACATGAGCTGAAAGGCTCTCTTGGAGTTCTAGTTGTCATAGTCCCTGATAGTTCTTGGGGCAACTATTCCCAGACCCACTGATGATGAGGAAACAGACTCAGGACCCAGTGGCTCACCTGTCTGCCGCTGAGGGGAAACCACGATGATATCCATGAGCCCTTCCACATTTGCCAACACTGTCTCCTTGTTGCGGCCTGAGTACTTATCAACACGCTGGATGGACTTGGTCTGCCAGTCTGTCCAGTAGATCCATCTGTCCTGCTACTCGATGAGGAACCCAAAAAGAGGAAATATTCAACCGTCAGATCCCAGAGCCATATCTGTGCCTCAGCCTCTGTGCCAAGTCAACTTCTGTGCATCCCCTGATATGACATCATCCAGGAGATTGCACTAAATCCATAGACATTACTGTTCTCGCCTTTGTCTGTTCTGTACCTTGCTGTACTTCCACACGTGGTCAGACGTTCTATTGTAATTTATTTCTGTTTGCCCTGCCCAACTCTGGATAAAAATGTATTTCATTCATTCCTGAGTCTACAGGTGAATGAGTGGCTCTCTGCCAAGTAAATAACAGTAAATTTGGAGGTTCTTCTAGGTCCCTATTCTTCTTGGCCTTTTTCTCAAAGCCCTGGCCCAACTCTCTGCGTGCTTTTGTGGGCAGCTTCTTTCTTAATGCAATCATGGTGGCATTTTCAATCACAGGTAGCAAAGGCAATGGAAGTATTTCTCCTCTCTATCAGAAACTAAAAGGGAAATTTATAGATTGAAAAATGATCCTCAGTTTAAGCTTATTATTAGGAAAAGCCAGATAAAATCTTTTTAAATCTTTTTTATTGTAATTAATAGAAGGGTTACATTATATTCGCCAGATAGAAGGTACATTACTTCACATATATTGATATCCCTTCTCATGTTTTTGTCCCAAGCCAGATACAATCTTTTAAGATGGTAGAATATAACTGATTTTATATAGGTAAGAGTGTGTGGCTCAGATATAGGGATCTGGATTCAATCCCCAAAAGCAAATGAAAAAAAGAAAAAGAAAGAGAACACAGAGTAGATGATGTTTGTCAGATACATACAGAATTCTTTTTTTTTTTTGGTTTGGGGCGGCAGTCATGTTGAACTCAACTTGAGAATCCTGTCCCTGAGCAATTTTGTTCAAAGCTAGTGGTCCATTATTTTGAGCCACAACTTTACTTTTGGTTTTCTAGTGGTAAATTGGCATTGAGTCTCAGGGCCTTTTCTACTGGCTTTGAACTGTGATCTTCAGATCTCAGACTCCTGACAAGATTACAGGTGTGTGCCACCAGCACCTGGCTTCACAGATTATTTTTGTCAGTTGTGGGGCTTGAACTCTGGGCCTAGGCACTGTCCCTGAGCTCTTCAGCTCAAGGATACCACCCTACCCCTTGAGCAACATCACCACTTCCGATTTTCTGGTGGTTAATTGGAGATCAGACTCTCATGGACTTTAGTGCCTGGGCTGGCTTTGAACCAAGATCCTCAGATCTCAGCCTCCTGAGTAGTTAGGATTACAAGCATGAGCCACAATGCCCAGCTTCATACAGATTTTTAAATGACTAAAAATCTCTATTCTATAGCCTCAGATTTGGGAGATCTTTTTCTGCCTCCAAATTATCTTACAGTGCTAGAATTCTCAGGAAGAACAGCTAACAAGAGTTAAAATGTTTAGCATTTCACACTTACTCTGGGCCAGATACTGGGTTAATGCTTTGTGTGTATTTCAGAAGGATACTATTATTAAACCTATTTGTTTTATAGATAATTGAAACTTACAGAGGTTTAATTTCTTATTCAAAGTTGAAGTTATTAAATAAGATATGTAGGGCAAGGAATGTGGATTAGTGGTAGAGTGCTTGCCTAGCATGCATGAAGCCCTGGGCTCAATTCCTTGCTACCACATAAACACAAAAATAAAAATAATTTAAAAAAATAATATGGTATTTAATAATATAGACAGAACTTGAACCCAGGTACCTGGCTCACTGAAAGCACTCAATAGACAACTGCCTAGAGGCCTCAGATATATCCACCCTTTATTTAGTGAGCTGCCAGAGCTCCAATTAAGGAACTGTAGCATTAGGATCAATAGGGATCAAAATGCCTATTTCTAGGCCAGGAATAGTGATGCACACTTGCAATCCTAGCTATCTAAAAAGTACAGGTAGGAAGACTGTAGTCCAAGGTAGCTCTGGGCAAAAGTAAGAGACCCTACCTGGAAAATAAACTAAAGCAAAATAGGCTAGAGGTGTAGCTTATAGGGGTAGAGGGTTTCCCTAGCAAGCATAAGTTCAAACTCTGGTACTGCCAAGAAAAATGTAAAAATGCTTTGTGAAGGCTCAATCCTCACAAAGCAGTTTCTCCATAGCCAAGGCCTATCATTTTAATAAGCTCTATAGCTGGTTCTTTTTACCTCTATAAGCCACTCCTAGCAGACCAGACCAGTGGGACTTAGTTTAAAAAAATGTGTGCATAGGGCCGGGAATTTGGCTTAGTGGTCGAGTGCTTGCCTAGCATGCATGAAGACCCAGGTTCAATTCACTGGTGCCACATACATAGAAAAAGCTAGAAGTGGTGCTGTGGCTCAAGTGGTAGAGCTCTAGCCTTGAGAAAGCCCAAGGACAGTGCTCAGGTCCTGACTTCAAATCCCAGGACTGGCAAAAAAGAAAATGTGTGTATATTATATATAATATATTCCTTCAAGTGCTAGAACTTGGGGGCAGTGGGCTCAGTGGCAGACTACTTGGTGATTTAGAACCCTAAGGAAACACACCCTAGGCAGAAGAGTTAGTTACCTCTCTCCTGAGCCAATACCTGTGTGAGAGCAAAAGGATGGGACACGTGGCTGACCAAGACCTGCCGCAGTTTCCCATTGAGGTCAGCACTCTCAATCCTGTCCAGGTGTGCATCTACCCAGTAGATTCTGCAAAGCAAAAGGGAGAAGAATGACAAATGCTTGCCAGGGAAGATGCCCTCTCCTGAGCTAAAATGGCAGCTGCTATGGGCAGTCAAGAAACTCCCACTGCCAGGAGTGGTGGCTCATGCCTATAATCTTAGCTACTCTGGAGGCTGAGATCTGAGGATCTCAGTTCAAAGCGAGCCAGGGCACTAAAGTCCGTGAGTCTATTATCTCCAATTAACTACCAGAAAACTGGAAATAGTGCTGTGGCTCAAGGGATAGGGTGGTGTCCTTGAGCTGAAGAGCTCAGAGACAGTGCCCAGGCCCACAGTGCAAACTCCACAACCAACCAAAAAAAAAGAAAAGAAAGAAGAAAAACTCCCAGGAGGAAAGACTATCGATTTTAAGGGTTAAAGCTAAAGAAGGAAGCTGTTCGTTAGTATGGAAGCAAGAGCTATTCTAGGGAGGCGTTGAGAGCTGGTGACAGGGAAGTAACTACCCAGCCCCATTTTTGGTAACTTAATCATTCTTTGGCTCTTACCCCAAAATCAAACCCAAATTCTTTAAGAAAAAAGTTCAACTGATGTGGCTCTTCCCAAGGTTAAGAGAAGAGGGTATTCTGCCTGCTCTCTGCCACCTTGATTCATTCTCCATCTTCTAGAGTCAGAAAGGAGAACAACCAGCTTTATATTCTCACACTTTTCTAATCTAGACTAGAAGCTGCAAATTCCAGTGTCTAAAGTGATTAAGAAGTTTAAAAAAAAAATTAAAACAGAAGAATCAGTCCTTAAAATGATTAGAGACATAGGCTCTGTGGTCCAACAGAGGATATGCTCTGATAGAGGCCCTGAAATTAATATATGTATAAAATGTAACAGATAAAATGTAACAGAGGGCTGAGGGCTCGCTTTAGCAACTCCTATAAGACTGTTCTCCACGTTGCCTTCCATCTTTTCATTTCCCCTGCTTCAGTCTCTGACCTCTTATTGGTCCACCTGATTTCCAGGAGTCTACTTAGGTCTGGATTCCTACCTGCGAGTATCATAGTCCAAGGTAAGGCCATTAGGCCAACCTAGGTCTGTGTTGATGAGGACCTTCCTCTCAGAACCATCCAGGTTTGCCCGTTCAATCTTGGCAATATGACCCCAGTCTGTCCAGAAGAGGTACCTGAGATAAAACAAGGACATCATCACCATCAAGAGATGGCACCCAGAAGTTGACAGAATACCATGAATACACCAGTACACTAATATATAAGTACCTGCCAATAGCCCCTGTTCCACCAGGAATATTCTTCCCCAGATCTCTGCTAGCCATAAACTTACCCCTTCCTGGGGAAAACAGCAATGGCTCTGGGCTCATCCAGGCTGTTGTTGATCAGTACTTTGCGGCAGGAACCATCCAGCCGTGAAGCTTCAATGGTATTTCGGCCTGTATCTGTCCAATACAAGTTCCTGGCCACCCAGTCCACTGCCAGCCCATCAGTGGTCTTCAGCCCACGCCCAATCACTGTCTCCATGTTGCTGCCATTCAGGTCTGCTCGCCTTAGGGAGAATCCAGAGGTGAATAAATGACCACATTGATCAGGAATACACTGGACTCTTTTAATCTATACGGGATCCCTGCAAGACTGTAAATTCCATGGGGCATAAGGGAAATGTCTCCTAGCACATTCCTCAGCACCTGTCATGATAGATATTCAATAAAATACTTGCAGTTGGAATGAATTCTTAGGAGGGCAGTGTGATCCTTGCAAACTGGGTTCACCTAGCCACAGGACAGGGTAATAATTCCCCATTTAGCTTTCGGAAAGGACAAAGATTGCTAGGAAGTGACTATAAGAAAGTCAGAGCCAGGCACCAGTGTGCTCATGGGTATAACCTTAGCTACGCTGGAGACTCAGATCTGAAGGATGAAGGCTGAAAGAGCCCAGGCAGAAAAATTCATTAGACTCCATCTCCAAAATAATCAGCAGAAAACAGAGCTGGAAGTGTAGTCCAATTGGTACAATGCTGGCCTAGAAAGCATGAGGTCTTGAGTTCAAGCCCCAGTACCTTCAATTTAAAAAAGGAGAGAGATATTGGAGCCAGGAATGGTATTCAGTAGTCAAGTGAGTATTTAGCATGTCTGAGGTTCAATCCTGAATACAAAGAGAAGAAGAAAAAGAGAAGGCAGAGAAAAAGAAATGGCAGATTTGTCAAATCCTACCTGTATACTTTTACAGAGCCTCCCCCAACTAAATAAATCAACCTCAAGATGAAGAACATGAGAGCATATGACAATCACTGGAGGATTTCTCAATTGCATATGACACTGCCCCCAGCATGAAAGCCAACACACCTGCAGGGAGAACAAAGGCAACTATCCCTGTCCCCCATAGGAGTCTCTGCCACCAAAAGCCATTATAACTGGTAGCAGGACATCATATTCCTGAGTTGTGTTAGATCAGAAACTTAAGGAATAAAAATAAATGTGGCTCATGCCTATAATCCTAGCTACTCAGGGGCTAAGATCTGAGGATTGCATTTGGAAACCAGCCCTCGCAGGAAAGTCAATGAGACTCTTATCTCCAACTAACCACCAGAAAACCAGAAATAGAGCTGTGGCTCAAAACGGTAGAGTGCTAGCTTAGAACCAAAAGCTCAAGGACAGCTCCCAGGCACTGAGTTCAATCCCCAGAACTGGCATACACACACAAAAATAAAAATAAAGTTTAAAACATTTTATAAGTCACTATAGCCTTGACACTGGTCCAGGGCTACTATTCTGAAATACCCAGCTTTATGAGTCCTAAGGGACTCTTAGCACTCCCTCATCTCCCTCATGACCCAGTGGGTAGGTGGGTCCCCAGCCTAACTTTATATGATTTGGCTTTGTTTTTATAATTTATTTGTCTTATATATTAAATCTTCCATATAATCTTTATTTTATCTTGAGATAAGATCTTGCTATCTTTGTTCAGGCTGGCCTTGAATTCATTATCTTCCTGTCTTATTCTCCTGAGTAGCTAGGATAATATAGTCTTTTTTGTTCCCCCCTCGTCTTGGGCCATGAACTCAGGGCCTGGGCTCAGGGCCTGAACGTCTCTATGTTCAAGACTAGAGCTCTACCACTTGAGCCACATCATCATTTCTGACTTTTTTTGTTCATGTGGTACTGAGGAATCAAACTCAGAGCTTCATGATTGATAGGAAAGCACTCTACCACTAAGCCACATTTTCAGCCCTACATACACTCTTAAACAAACAAAAGTTTAGAACTCTGTTCTTAATGAAGGCTCTACAAAGTGATGAAATTAGGATTAGAAGTTGGTGTCCGAGGGCTGGGAGTATGGCCTAGTAGTACAGTGAGTGCTTGCCTAGCATTCATGAAGCCCTGGGTTCGATTCCTTGGTACCATATACACAGAAAAAGCCAGAAGTGGTGTTGTGGCTCAAGTGGTAGAGCTCTAGCCATTAGAAAGCTTGCAGTGGCTCACACCTGTAATCCAAGCTACTGAGGAGGCTGAGATCTGAAGCTTGTGGTTCAAAGCCAGCCTGGGCACTAAAGTCAGTGAGATTCTTATCTCCAATTAACCACCAGAAAACCAGAAGTGGCACTGTGGTTCAAGGAATAGGGCAGTAGCCTTGAGCAGAAGAGCTCAGGAACAGCGTCCAGGCTCAGAGTTCAAGTCCCACAACTGACAGAGAGAGAGAAAGAGAGAGAGAGAGAGGGGGGAGGGAGGGAGGGAGGGAGGGAGGGAGGGAGGGAGAGAGGGAGGGAGGGAGGGAGGGAGGGAGAGAAAGAAAGTCCAAGGACAGTGCCCAGGCCCTGAATTCAAGCTCCAGGACTAGCAGAAAAAGAAAGAAGGAAGGAAGGAAAGGAGGGACGGAGGGAGGGAAGGAAGGAAGGCAGGAAGGAAGAAAACTGGTGTTTAAATCACAAAATTACTTAGTTTATTTAGCTGTCAACCCTGAATATAACCTCTTAGAACCTATAAGGTTACATTCCCTGCAATTTTCAGTGCTACCCATACCTGATAACATCAAGGAACACATCTGTATAGTAGACTTTTCCATCCACACTGTCATAGTCCAGGGAGATGACATTGTTGAGCTCAGGGACTGGGACATGCACATCTGTGTGGTCGTTGGTGTCCAATGAGATACGTCGGATGGATCCTCGGCTGGAGAAGAGCAAGTAGGTCTCAGGAGAGTGATCACAGGTCTTCCCATCTCCCTTCAGCTGGATGCCAGTGGGGCAGGCACAGGAGAAACCAGAGGGTCGAGGCAAGCAGAGATGGGAGCAGCCACCATTTCTTGGGCCACACTTATTAAAACCTGGTGAGAGATAAACCATCTTTCACATCCAGCCTGGATGACTGGTTGACCCTCAGAAAGCCTCAGTTTCTTGGACTGACTCCTTTCTGTTCAAAGTGACAAAATTCAATGTCTGGCAGGGATATGATAGAGGGAGTGACTCCAAGAGTTGTTTGAAGATGACAGCACCATACAATGATCCTAGAAAGAAATGGCCTCTCTGATTGTAAAGGAATTCTTGATTAGAAATACGTGTGCAGTTAGATAGCCCAGAAATCCAGAGATGCTGACTCACAACTCCAGGAGTCTTCTTACCTGGAGGCTGTGTCCGATCCACAGCCTGAATATCCATGAGGCCTGGCAGGTTAGACCTCACCAGGATGACATTACTACCAGTACCCTTGTCAGCACGATGGATGCTACGAGTCTGCCAGTCAGTCCAGTAGATATAGGAGTCAAGTAGGGTGAGGCCGTATGGGTGTTGCACTGGTGACACCAATGTGTGCCGATTGGCACCATTCAGGTCAGCAGCTTCAATTCGCTATAGGAAAAGGAAACAGTGGAAAGCAGCTATCAGTTAGTTGGCTGACTGGAGCACTGGATTACCGTTGCGGGACAGGCCTCTTCTGTCTTGCTAGGCTTCCAGGAAGCAGCAGGGATAGAACACTTACCTCCGTGTGGGCATCAGCCCACAGCAGCTGGGAGCTAGCCTTGTCCACAGTCAGCCCATTGGGCCACCCGAGGTTGTTGTTGATGAGCACGGTGCGGTCTGAACCGTCCATTCCAGACCGCTCTAACTTGGCATTCTCCCCCCAGTCTGTCCAGTACATAAACCTGAGTGGAGAAACATCACATCCAATTATTGTAGCCTATTCCAGTGCACTAATGACTTTGCATAGGACTTCACATTATGTCATGGAATCCTCATAAGACATGCCTTTTTTTTTTTCCTATTAAACTTTCGCTCCTATTTTATGGTAAGGAAACTGATACATGATGAAAGAAGCTAAATATAACTCTAAGGCTCATGCTATTAACTTATACCCTATCAGCATACTGAAAGAAGTGAATCATACCCTAAG
Organism: Megascapheus bottae; assembly: GCF_031878675.1. Lineage (NCBI taxonomy): Eukaryota > Metazoa > Chordata > Mammalia > Rodentia > Geomyidae > Megascapheus > Megascapheus bottae. The sequence goes on along the minus strand of NC_143524.1, from coordinate 12,683,082 downwards.
GATCAATCTACAGTGACCTCCAGAGTTGTGTCCTGTGACCCATGCTTGTTCTCCATTGCACATGCTTGTACTCCATTACCCCATCCATAATCCTAGCCTAGCGGATCCATGCCTCTCCCCAGTTCTCACCCCATCTCGTGGTACAGAACGATAGCCCGGGGACTGTCGAGGTTCTGCCACACCAACACTTTGCGCATGGACCCATCTAGGTTGCCCACTTCGATCCGGTTTGTTCCTGTGTCTGTCCAGTATACTTTCCGGCCAATGGCATCTACAGCGAGCCCATCTGTGGTCTGCAGCCCTGTAGGAAGTAAAAAAAAAAAAAAAGCACTCTGGCTCCTGCTTCTAACAACAGATGGGAGCTGGGTACCTGTAGCTCACACCTATAATCCTAGCTACTCCCAAAGCTGAGATCTAAGGATCACTATTTGAAGCCAGCCAAGGCAGAAATGTCAACCAGAGTTTTATCTCCAATTAACCACAAAAAGCAGAAGTGGAGCAGTGGCTTAAGTGATAGAGACCTAGCCTTGAGCACAAAAGCTCAGAAGCAGCACTCAAGTCCAGAGTTCAAGCCCTAGGTCTAGCAAAACAAAACAAAACAAAACAGATGGTGCTGGTGACTCAGGAGGCTGAGATTTGAGGATCACAGTTTGATGCCAGCCCATGAGACTCTTATTTCCAATTAACCACTCAAAGAAAAAAAAAAAAAACCAGGAGTGGAGCGGTGGCTCAATTGGTAAAGTGCTAGCCTTGATCACAAAGAGCCTCAGGTACAGTACCCAAGTCCTGAGTTCAAGCCCCACGTCTGATAAAACCAAAACCAAAATAGGTTGGATATTTTCCGCACAGGTGATGCCAGGCCTGGGAGGAAGGCTCACCTGTAGTGATGATGTCCTCATGCTGTGAGCCATCCAGATTGGCACGGCTGATCCTATGCAATGTGCTGTCAGACCAGTATACTTTTCCTGGAAAAGGAAGACTTGACTCAACCCCGCTCACTCATGCCCATAGAGAAAGTGCCATGCAGACAGGGATGGGGAAGTGCTAGGGGGAACAGGCAGCTTCCAGGCACTCACGTGGCAACAGTGATGGAAAAGAAAGGGTGAATAGCTGTTGGGCAGGGAAAGGAATTCAGGTGACAAGGAAGATGGCACAGACCTTCCTGAGGGTCCACTCCAATGGCAATGGTATTCTTCATGGTCACATTGATAGGTAGCACCACATCAGCAAAATAAGGGATGTCCAGGGAGACCATGCGTACGTCTATCCTCCTGGCGAAGATGAGGAAACTGTTCATGCCTGCTCGGGTGGAGAAAGCAGGGACAGTCACTCCAGCAGATCCATTAAAGGAGTCAAACATTAAAGGAGACAAACAAATTTATGCCTTGACCCAGCTAGTTTCTAGTTGTGTAATCTTTGGAAAGTTACCGCAATTATTTAAGCTTCAGTATCCTGAGGTATAAAATAGAGACAATTACAGGCAGCTATACGGATTTAAAAAGAGCACATATAGGGGCTGAGAATTTGGCCTAGTGGTAGAGTGCTTGTCTAGCAAGCATGAAGACCTGAGTTTAATTCCTCAGTACCACATACATAGAAAAAAGCTGGAAATGCCACTGTGGCTTAACTGGTAGAGCTCTAGCCTTGAGAAAGCCCAAGGACAGTGCTCAAGCCCTGGAACTGGCAAAAAAAAAAAAAAAAAAAAAAAAAGCATATACAAACAAAACATTGTGGATATGAAGCCTGTAATCCTAGCTACTTAAGAGGCAAAAAAGAGAAGGTCACAGTTTGAGGCCAGCCTATGCATAAAAGTTCCTAAGAGACATATCAACCAATGGCTGGGTGCCATGGCACTTTCTGTTAATCCCATGTCCAGGACATGGACACAGTGGTGCTTGCCTACTATCCTCAGCAATGTGGGGAAACACATACAAGTAGTCCAAACTAGCCCAGGTATAAAGCAAGACCATGCCATGAAAACAACCAATGCTAAAAGGGGCTGGAGGTGTGGGTCCAGTGATAGAACACTTCAAGAGGGATCAGGAGGGGAGGAGAGGGGAGAGGAGGAAAAATAAAGGATGAGTATTATGTTTCATATGTCTTCATAAATGATACTTCATTAATATTGTGGAAGGAACTCTTTATTATAAAGCTTAAAGGGAAGGAGTTAAGGGACCTCAGAAAGCTTTATTTACAACCTAGAAGGCACTCAAATACCCTAAGGTGTTAAGAACTTAAATGCAGCCTACCAAAACCTGACTTCTAACATCTGGATAGCAAGGTCTTGGTTCTAGGATATTCCCATCATAACATTATCACATAGCTCACCCATTCACAAGAGGGGTATATATAAGGAGTTGAGGATACCATTACATGGCAGATACACATTTTTTTGTTTTTTGGTGGGTCATGGGGCTTGAACTTGGCCTGGGCCCTGCCCTTGAGATCTTCAGGTCAAGGCTACCACCCTACCCTTGAGCCAAGCCCCATTTCCCATTTTCTAGAGGTTAACTGGAGATAGGAGTCTCAGGTCCTTTTGTGTCTAGGCTGGCTTTAAACGTTGATCCTCAGACATCAGCCTGCTGAACAGCGAGGATTATAGATGTGAGCCACGACTCCTGGCCACAGTTTTATGTTATATTCTGATTTTTTTATTATCGTGGTAATGTATAGAAGGGTCACAGTTACATTGGTCAGGTAGTAGGTGCATTGCTTCTTGAACACTGATATCCTTTCTCATGTTTTTGTCCCCTTTCCTTCTCCCCAAACCCTGCCAATCATCTTGTTTTCCCTACTTCCCTTCCCTGTTTCAAATAAACATATATACAATACACCAAGTAACAAAGTCAGATACAGTAACTACAGTAGATTAATCGTAAGGAGAAAAAAGAGAAAAGAAATAACTGCACATAGTACATTGAGAACAACAATTACAAAGATAAGCCTCTTGTTTCCATATCCTAGAGTTCATTTTGTTTAGTGTCATCCTATATGACCATATGTACATAGCTTTTGACCTATTGTGTTCGTCTGCTAGGAGAGTCCTAGATGTGTACTGATTATTACAGATGAGGGAAACCATGGAGCTTATGTTCCTTTGGGTCTGGCTTACTTCACTTAATATGATTTTTTCCAAGTCTTTCCATTTCTTTACGAATGGGGTGATGACATTCTTTCTGATGGCAGCATAGAATTCCATTGTGTATAAATACTGCATCTCCTGATCCATTCATTTATTGTGGGGCATCTGGGGCATTTACCATATCTTAGCTATGGTAAATAATGCTACAATGAACCATCATTGTGCTAGTGGCTTTAGTATGTCTTTGTTTCTGGACATTTAGGTGAATGCAAAGGAGTGGTATTGCTGGGTTATAGGGGAGTTCTATGTTTAGTCTTTTGAGGAATCACCATACTGCTTTCCATAGTGGTTGAACAAGTTTACACTCCCACCCACAGTGTAGTAGCTATCCCTCCTGGCTAAATCCTCGCCAGAATTTGTTGTTATTAGAGTTCTTGATAATGGCCATTCTAACTAGAGTGAGATGGAATCTCAAAAGTTGTTTTGATTTACATTTCTTGTATGACCAGAAATGTTGGGTCTTTATGTGTTAACTCTGATATATATATATATATATATATAGATAGATAGATAGATAGATATAGATATATATTTTTTGCCTTTTGGTAGTGCTGGAGTTTGAACTCAGGGCCTTGTACTTCTATAGCAGGCACTCTACTACCTGACCCATCCCTCTAGGCTCTTTCTGCTCTCATAATTTTTTTCAAATAAGGTCTTATTTTCCTTGCAGCTGCCCTGGACTTCATAGCTGGGATGACAGGTTAGCTTACCACTCCACCACTCCATCCAACTTTTTATTGTTTGAGACGGTGTCTTGTAAACTTTTTTGCCCAGGCTAGTCTTGAACCATCCTCCCCCTAATTTCAGCCTTCTGTGTAGCTAGGATTATAGGCACAAATAATTACCCCTGGCTCATTACATCCATTTTTTGGCAGAAGGAAATAAAGTGCCTTTTTCTAATCAGTGTATTAACATTTTCCAACAGAGGAAAAGAAAGTGTCTTTAGACAAAAGCATCTTTTACTAATCTGTGTGAAAATCATAACCAGTAGGATCTGTCTAACTTGCTCCCTCTGGCCTCTCTCTTAAACTTCTACCTTCTTATTCTCAAAGCTTTGTCTCTTCCCTAAACCACCAAGATTCATGGATTCTCAGCCCGTGACTTTGAGGATCTATCTTGCAGGATGTCTGTAGAGAACGTACTCTGTCCAGATTTGTGATGCTTCAACTCACCAGGTGAACAGGTCTTCCCACCAGATAGCAGATTGATGCCTGTGGGGCAGGTACAGCTGAAGCCGCTTGGATTTGGGGACCGAAGACATAAGTGGCTGCAGCCGCCATTCTCCATAGCACATGGTGTGGTCACTGTGTAGGGGAGGGACAGGGTCAATGGGGCAGGCTAGGGCATAAGAAGACTGAAAAGAAGGCACAATGGCTGAGGATTGCTCACCTGGCGGCCGCTGGCGATGAAAGACATGGATGTCCATGAGATTCTCCAGGTTCTCCTGGAGAGTTTCCCTATCTAGTCCCGTTAACCGGTCAGCACTCTGTATACTCTTAGTCTGCCAGTCAGTCCAATAGATGCGTTCTCCATAGAGGGTCAGCCCAAAAGGGTGGGGCAACTGGCTTCCAATCAGTACCTGCAGGGACCCAGTACTGTCATTCCCAGCAAAGTGGAACAGTATAGAGCAACAGTCAAGAGCTCAGCATGGAGTCAATTCGAATGCAGCTTGTGGACTTGGCTAGGAACTAGTTATATAATCTCTCTCTGAGGCTTGATCTACTAATCTGTGATATGACCAATGATAGTGCCTGGCTTCAAAAGTTGTGCAATGATTTCTAAAGATCGTGTATTACTTATACAATTTTATCGCATCTATGCACGAGCGCAAAAGGGAAAAATAGCAGTTTTATAGTGGACACTACCTTAACCCTGCAATCAAAAGAGATACCATGATAATGGGTCATGTCAACATCTGTGCCTACTGATGAGACACTGAGGACTTAGGACATGACTCCATTCAGTATCTTTCCCAAATCTGAATCTAAGCTCAAGGAAATGTCAGGCAAACTCCAATGGAGGGTCATTCTATAAACGAATTGGTGTTTTCTTTTTATTTTATTTATTTATTTTATTTTTTTTTTTGGCCAGTCCTGGGCTTGAGCTCAGGGCCTGAGCACTGTCCTTGGGCTTTCCGCAAGGCTAGTGTTCTACCCTGAGCCACCACACCATTTCTGGCTTTTTCTATGTATGTAGTACTGAGGAATCGAACCCAGGTCTTCGTGCATGCTAGGCAGGCACTCTACCACTAGGCCAAACTCCCAGCCCTGGTGTTTTCTTTTAAAAAATGTAAAAATAACCAGCAAAAGGCATAGCTGGAGGCATGAGTCAAGTGGTAGAGTGCCAGCAAACTGTGAAGCGAAAAGCCAAATAAGCTCAAAGTCCTGAATTCAAATCCCAGTACCATTTTTTAAAAAAGTACATAACTCAGCACAACATATAATCTTAGATATGATCTTAAAACTAAAGGAGAAAGATGGGGGGATAATGACATTAATAGGGAAATTAATAGTAAAATTAAACATGGGTCATAGAATTTAAAGTAATATTATATCAATGCTAAATTTGATAGTTATAGTTATATAAGACAAAGTCTTTGTTCTTTAGAAATATGTGGATTTTTTGTTTGTTTGTTATGAGGCTTGGACTCTGGGCCTGAGTGCTGTTCCTGCGCTCTTCAGCTCAAGGTTACTGCCCTACCCCTCCAGCCACAGGACCACTTCCGGTTTCCTGGTAGTTAATTGGAGATAAGAGTCTCATGGGCTTTACTGTCCAGGCTGGCTTTGAACCTCGATCCTCACATCTCAGCCTCCTGAGTAGCTAGGATTACAGGCATGAGCCATCATCACACCCCACTGTACTGGAATTTTTTTTTTTTTTTTTTTTTTTTTTGCCAGTCCTGGGCTTGAGCTCAGGGCCTGAGCACTGTTCTTGGACTTTCTCAAGGCTAGAGCTCTACCACTTGAGCCTCAGCACCACTTCCGGCTTTTTTCTATGTATGTGGTACCAAGGAATCGAACCTGGGTCTTCGTGCATGCTAGGCAAGCACTTTAACCACTAGGCCAAACTCCCAGCCTGTACTGGAATATTTTGTAACTAAGATGTCTCCTATTTAATCTTGCCTCAGAAAAATAATTGTCTGTGTGTGTGTGTGTGTGTATGCACACATGCATGGACATGATAATGGAGAGAGAGAAGAGGGAACAAGAATAGTACAGTATGTGACAAAAATGTTCATTATTTGTTCTTTTTACTATTCTGTTTTTTTTTTTTTTTTTTTTTTGGCCCCTTTCTCTTTCTGGCCCCGCTCGCTCCGGCCCTGCTCGCTCCGGCCCCGCTCGCTCCGGCCCGGCTAGGCCCTCTTTCTAGCTCAGGCCCCGCTCGCTCCGGCCCCGCTTGCTTCTGCCCGGCTCGCTCCAGCTTGCTCTTGGCCCCGCTCACTCCGGCCAGGCCCTGCTCCTGGCTTGCTCCGGCCCCGCACGCTCCTGGCCCGGCTCGCTCCGGCCCCGCACGCTCCTGGCCCCGCTCGCTCCGGCCCGGCCAGCTGTCGCTTGCTCCTGGCTCTGCTCGCTCTGGCCCCTTCTCGCTCTGGCCCCGCTCGCTCCTGCTCGCTCCGGCCACCACTCGGTTGGGCTTTTTCTCGCTTCTTTCGCTCTCTGTCGCCGTCGCAGTCTCGTCTCTGCCACTTTTCGGGTTTGGTTGTGTCTCGTCTCTGCCACTTCCGGCTTGGTTGTGTATGTGGGATACCGAGGAATCGAACCCGGGTCTTTGTGCATGCTAGTCAAGCACTTTAACCGCTAGGCCAAACTCCCGGGCCCTCTTTTTACTATTCTTTAACATTTTCTGATAGTTGGGAATTTATAACAAAATAAACAATAGCTGTCAGCAGGGAGTGCTGTTCTGGGGTTATCTGGGCAGTGGAAAGATGTCTGAGAGTCACCCTACCTTCCTCCTGCTGCCGTCCAATCCAGCAAATTCAATGGTCTTCATGCCAGCATCAGCCCAGTACAGCCGCTGGGACCCATAGTCAATAGCCAATCCATTAGGCCAGGTCAGATTAGAAGAGATGATGACTTGGCGGGCAGAGGCATCCATACCAGCTCTCTCAATCTTGGGACTTGCACCCCAGTCAGTCCAATACATGTACCTGAATGTAGGCAAGACAGTCCTAAAGACCTTCCAGCTAATACTTAGTGGGGAGTTGAGGGTGTAGTTCAATGGTACAAATTCTGTCTACCACATGTGAAGCCCTGGGTTCAATCCTCAGCATGGGAAAAAACATCCAGTGGGGACCCAGGGTACTCTAGGGTTTTAGGATTTCTGCCTGCAAAAGCTGCCCAGCATTCTGCTTCACCATCCAGCTCAACCCTGGGCTCAGAGCAGTCAATGGAGGCCTTGACTCTTATCCAGTTAACCACCAAAAAGTCAGAAGTGGAACTGTGGTTCATGTGGTAGAGTGCTAGCCTTGAGTAAAAAAGCTAAGGGACACTGCCAGGCCCTGAGTTCAAGTCCCAGGACTGGTACCAAAAAATAATAAGTTTGTCTAGAGAAGAGGAGACCGAGTGTCTTTAACCTTCTGTGGATTTACCAGTGCTCTTGTGTTCTGATGTGTCTACAAGATCTAGTCACTCTCCCCACCCCACCCCTCATATGCAAGTCTAGGGGGCTTGGTGCACTAAAGGGCAGTCTCACCCGCCCATGGGTTCCACCACAATGTCTCGAGGCCGATCAAGGTTCTCCCAGATGAGTACTGTCCTCATGCTGCCATCAGTGTTAGCCACTTCAATCCGGTCTGTACCTACCAAGCAGGGAGAGCAAAGACAGTCACTTCAGTTTTGCCTCCTTATCATCCTTGCCCAGTACAGAGTCTGGCATGCAGCATATGCTTAGTAAATATTTTGTGGCAGATGCACAAAAGCTATTTTTTGTTGTTGTTGCTGTTTTGTTTTGTTTTTAGAAGAGCAAGATTTCCTAAAGTAAGGCAATTAACTCTGCCTTTTAATTCAATGCAATGGTTCTTAGACTTTAGTGTATACACAAATTAGGAGAGATTGTTAAAATACAGATTCCTAAACTTAATCCCTTGATTCAGGTAGCCTTGTGTGGGACCTCAGAATCTGAATTCCTTTCTTTCTTCTTCCCTTCCTTCCCTTTCCTTCCTCCCTCCTCTTTCTTTCTTTCTTTCTTTCTTTCTTTCTTTTTCTTTTTCCTTCCTTCCTTCCTTCTTTCCTTACTTCCTCAATCATTACTGGGGACCAGACCCTATATCTTCTAGGTAAGTACTTTACAATTTGAACTATGCCCCTTGCTCTAGAATTTGAATGTTCATCAACCACACAGGTATACTTCTGGTATGTTGCTGGTCTAAAGATTGGATACTTTAACTAGCATAGGATTAAAGGCAATTCCTTTACCGACAGACCTCCTCCCCGGCTAAGAGATAATACCTGTTTCATCCAGATAGCAATTGAAGGAAAACTATAGAGCACAGGTTTATCTGAAATGCATCAAACCATTTTCTAGCTTCAACTTCCTAGTCATTTGACTAACAACCATCACTTAGATTTAACTTTCTTGACTCAGCTCTACAATAGCCCCACTACCTCTGACCTCCCAAACACTTCTGATCAGAACAGATGTAATCTTTCTACTCTGAAGGGAGGCTTTCATTTTATTTTATTTTATTTCATTTATTTATTTATTTGGTACTGGTACTGGGGCTTGAATTCAGGGCCTGGGAGCTATACCTGAGCTTTTGTGCTCAAGGTTGGTGCTCTAATCAGTTGAGCCATAGCTCCACTTGTGGCTTTTTTGTGGTTAATGGGAAATCAGAGTCTTACAAATTTGTCTGCCCAGGCTACTTTTGAACCATGATCCTCAGATCTCAGCCTCCTGAGTAGCTAGGATTACAGGTATGAGCTAGGGGTGCTTACCTAGGCCAGGCTTTTAACTAAGAGAAATCCTAGACAGCCAGACTACAGTTCCTAGTACATACCTGCATCTGTCCAGTACAGCTTGTTGGTGACCCAATCAATCGCCAGGCCTGCAGGGCTCTCTAAACTGGTATCCACTACCACCTGCATAGGAAGCAAAGCTGTATCACCAACCGAACTTTCAATCAAGCTCTGGAGCCCAGACCACCAATTCACCAACTATGAGAACCCCTTCCCGTGGAGAAAGCAGATCCCACCCCTTAATCTCTGCTCCCTCTGAAGGCCTGGGTCCACCCTGGGCCCTACCTCCTGTCCTGTTCCATCCCACTTGGCCCTGCTGATGGTATCAGTGCTGACATCTGTCCAGTACACGTGGTCATCCCGGGAGTCCCAGTCAAGGGCCACAGCACTGCGCACGTCAGCCAGTGGGATGACATCATCGGACAGGTCCTCTGTGTCAAAGCTGATCCGACGGATGTCCATCCTTCGGGCAAAAAGCAGGAACTTGTCAAGACCTGATCAAAGGCCGAGAGGGGTCTTCTTTTAATGCTCTAAATCCAGCAACAGTGACAGACACAGATGCTCACCTGTGTGACACCTGGTTCAATCACAATTCCTGGGACCTGGTGTCCTTTACCCCCTACTCTTCACCCTGCAGGCCCGCTTGAGCACTGAAGCCCAGACTGGCATAAGTCAGCCTCAAGAACCCAGTGGAGCTGGGTGAGGTGGCTCACGCCTATAATCCTCGCTACTCAGGAGGCTGAGATCTAAGGATTGCAGTTCAAAGCTAGCCTGGGCAAAAAAGTTCATGAGACTCGTCTCCAATTAATCACCAGAAAACCAGAAGTGGCGCTGTGGCTCAAGGGGTAGGGCAGTAGCCTTGAGCTGAAGAGTTCAGGGACAGTGTTCAAGCTTAGAGTTCAAGTCCCATGGCAAACAACAACAACAAAAACCCAGTGGAAACAAACTCTACCAAGGGTAGATGGCATTTAAGGGTTTGTCCAATTCAAGCTAAAAATTTGTCCCCTTTTATTTTTCTCGATCTGATTGAACCACTGTTAACGCTTTACCCTACTTATAGGATTTCATTTGTGTCAGGGCCTTTGCATCTCTTATTTATTCTTGTTGGTTCATTTTGTTTTGGGATAGTCTCACTGTAGCCTAGGCTAGCCTGAAACTCAAGATTTTCCATCCTCTGCCCCTTTTCTGGTCTATGTGAATCCTTTCCCAGTATAGCCCTTTCTTGGAATCTAAGACCTCTGCAGATACCAAAATCCACAGATGTTGAAGTTTCTCATATAAAATGGCATTATATTTTGCACATAATCCTATGCACATCTCAGATTACTTATAATACCCAATGCTATATATTTGTTTGTTTGGTTTTGGTGATGTGTGGTGCAATATAAATTCTTTGTAAATAGTTTATACACTGTATCATTTAAAGAATGATGACTTAAAAAGCCAACATGAGTTCAGTTTAGAAGTAATTTTTTTTGAAACTGTATTTTCTGCATGCAATTGGTTGAATCCACAGTGCAGAACCCAGCTATGAAAGGTTATATACACTTTATTTTCTTTTCTTTTTGCCAGTCCTGGGGCTTGACTTAAGGCCTGAGCACTGTCCTTGAGTTTTCTCAAGAGTAGAGTTCTGCCACTTGAACCACAGCACCACTCCAGCTTTTTCTATGTATGTAGTACCGAGGAATTGAATCCAGGTCTTTGTGCATGCTAGGCAAGCACTCTACCACAAGACCAAACTCCCAGCCCCTTCAGTATCAGAAATAACTTTTTGAAACAGTATTTTCTGTATGCAATTGATTGAATCCACTGTGCAGAATCCAGCTATGAAAGGTTATATACACTTTTCTATTCAGAAAAAGCACTTCTTGCCTAACTAAACAAACTCGCTTATTTCAAACTCTAAAGAACTCATAATAGGAAGTGCCCTGGGAAGCATCTTGCAATAGGAAGTGCCCTGGGAAGCATCTTGCATCTTACTAATAGGGAAGAGTTGAGCACAAATGAATATAAGGGTAAAACACATTATACAGAACTAGCTTCTTAAGGACTATGTGCTTGAATGCCAGACATGTCTGCATGTTTTCCATAAGTGCACTCTCTGGGATGAAACCAGATGTGAGAACTGATTCTAGCCAGATTTAAGAGTGCCAGTGGATGTGTAGCAGTAAATAAGGAGTGAAATGTCTAAGTATTATCCCAGGGCCGTATGCCTAATCAGTTCTGTCTGGACTATTCTTAAGAAAAGTTCAGCATCTATTATGCTGAGCTCCCTAGGACCAACCTGGCAAGCAATGCCTCTAACTTTAGCTCCAAGGAAACCAAAGGAGCAGTCCAGAGATTCATCTTTTACTAGTTACACATGTATTTATCCAGGATCTACTTAGAGAATCACCAGAAATGCTAAGTTTGGCTCCCTCTTGTAGGGGCTGACACAAAGTCTTCTGTAGGGGAAAGGGGAAAGGTAGAGAGCTTAGAAATCGATCCTCTACTTTCTAGAAGAACCCAGAAATGACTTGCTATTTAGCTATAAGGTATTCTACCTGGTGAAACTAATCATAAATCTAGTGGCAAGTATTCATATTCAACCTGCGGATGTCACTGAGCCCTCACCAATCATTTTGGGTCTTCAGTCCTCAGCTTTGCTATATAATCCTTTCAGCCACCTAAGTTCTTTCTGTAGAGGCTACTTGAGGCTTGTGGCTCTTCCTAATGACAAATAATCCCTCTAACTCCTGTCATTGTCTCTTTCACCCGCCCTCACACAGTACCTCCACTGAGAATGGTGTTATCACACCCACTTACTCTGGGCACAGGCGTGGCTGTTGATCTTTCGGAAGCCGGTAGGACAGGCACAGGTGTAGTTCTGGCCACTGGGCAGACACAGGTGGGTGCAGCCTCCATTATTGTCCCCACAGCGGTTTTTTCCTGTTCAAGGAGCCCAGAGCAAGATGGTCAGGTAAGATCCAAGGTTTACCAAGGGAGCCCCCAGGTCAGGGAGTTGGGGGGGTGGGAGTGGGGGGAGAGTGAGCATTCCAAAGGAAGAAACTTTGTCTTGTTATTTATGTATTTTTTAAAGATCTGCCCCAGCTGCTAACATGTAGTGAATACCTGACATATAGGAGATACCCTATAAATATTTGCATGAATTAGATGGGAACAGTGAAGCAGAATGAGTCTTTCAGGAGTCTTGATGATGTACCACCCTAAATGTCCAGCAGAGGGAGGAATTAGCCCGTGTCAATGATTTTTTTTTTCTTTTTCTTTTTTTTCTTTTTTTTTTTCTTTCCCTCCCTTCAGTTAATGGCAACTATGACAAGTGCAAGGGAGTTTGTCAGAGACACAGGCAGCCACATTACCCATGAGGCTACTCTGGCTCACCTGATGGGAAGTGTTTTACCTGCAGGTTGGCGCTGGGGGTGCAAGGTATGAATGTCCATGGGGAAGTGGAGCTTGTTGCGAATGATTTCCTGATTCTTCCCAGTAAACTTGTTGGCACTATTGATGCTCTTGGTGTGCCAGTCTGTCCAATACAAGCTATCTTCAAATACTGTGATGGCGAAGGGATGCGGGAGGCCTGGGCAAAGTCCAGAAAGATCTCAGTTCAGACATGGCCTACCACTGTCCTCCCCTCCCCGCCCCCTGTCCGCCCCCCCACTCCGCCCCACCCCAGCCCAGACATGGCAGCTGTACAAATGTCATCCTCTGCCAAGGCTCCTATGGGCAGGAATGGGAAAGGAGGATGAAAGGTGAAGGAATGAGGAGAAAGGGCCTCACCCTGGCTAATGACAGCCTTGCGGTGACTCCCGTCCAGATTGGCCCTCTCAATGACGTGGTGCTTAGCATCAACCCAGTACATACGACGTCCTGCATAGTCAATGGTGAGACCATTGGGCCAGAAGAGATGGGTATCCGCAATAATGTGCCGTCCAGAGCCATCCATGCTGGAGGCCTCAATGCGAGGGGTGTTGCCCCAGTCTGTCCAATAGATGGTTCTAGGAAGAAAGGTAATGAATTCAGAGGAGGGACAGTTGGGTAGTAACCAGGAAAATAATTAGAGAAGAAGCTTCCTTCTATTTCATCCAAGAGATTCTGTCTAGAGAGTGTTTATTTAATTTTTAAATTTATTTATTTTAAACAACTGTTTTTTTCAATGTTGAGATTAAACCAAGGATCTCCTACTGGACAAGCATTCTACCACTGAGCTATATCAATAGCCTTAACAGTATTTTTGGGCCGGGAGTTTGGCCTAGTGGTAGAAGACCAGGGCTCAATTCCTTGGTATCACATACACAGAGTTCAAGCCCCACAACCAGCACACAAAGAAAAAGATTTATAATTATCAAATGTATACAGCTTAATTCAGAGCATTTATTTGGATTAAAAACTGTTTTGTGTACCTGTTATGAACAGGGAATTGTCTTAGAGCTCTATCAGAGAAGACTAAAAGTTTACAAAGGGAGCCCTCCAAGCCAAGGAGTGTTTTAGGCACCAACAAATATAGAGATAAACAAAACAAAGTCCTAATGATCATGAAAATGACAACGTTGTATAAAGTAAGTTTTTAGGATAGCACTTGTCACAATTGCCACAATCTTTCTCTTTATTTTATATACACCTACACACACACACACACACACACACACACACACACACACACACACACAGTTTCTAAAACAGTTGAAACACAAGACAGATGTCTGATGGCATTGAGTATTAATTTTTATTTTTATTTATTTATTTTTGCCCATCTTGGGGCTTGAACTCAGGGCCTGAGCACTGTCCTTGGGCTTTCTCAAGGCTAGAGCTCTACCACTTGAATCACAACACCACTTCTGGGGTCTTCGTGCATGCTAGGCAAACACTCTACCATTAGCCCTAACTCCTGGCCCCTTTATTTTATTAAAAAACATTTTTTTTTTCTGTCAGTCACAGGGGCTTGAACTCAGGGCCTGGGAGCTGTCTCTGAGCTTTTTCATTCAAGGCTAGCACTCTACCATTTTGAGCTATAAAGCCACTTCCAGTTTTTGGTGGTTCATAGGGATGAGAGTCTCATAGACTTTCCTATCTGCGCTAGCTTTAAATTGGGATCTCAGCCTCTTGAGTAGCTAAGATTATAGGTGTGATACACTGGCACCAGGCTGGTATTAAGTATTTTTTTTAAAGCCAAAAGCTAAGAATTCCCATTTCAAGGTATTTTTTAATTAGCTTTAAAAATTATTTTTAATGGGGGGAGGGAAATGGGGACCAAGACATGAGAAAGGTATCAATGTATGTGAAGTAAAGCACCTTCTATCTGGTGAATATAATGTAACCCTTCTATTAATTATAATAAAATATATGAAAACATTTTTAAATTAATGATAATTTTTATTTTTCAGTTCACCTATTAATTTTTGAGCTACTCTATTTTTAATTATTTGCTAATAAGGTTGACCTAATAAAAACTTAAAACTTAACTAATAAGTATAGTACACGCTATTTAAAATTCATCATTTCACCTGGGCAGTAGTGGCTCATGTCTATCATCCTAGCTACTCAAAAGGCTAAGATCTGAGGATCATGGTTCAAAACCAACCCAGGAAGGAAAGTCTATGAAACTGTTGTCTCTAACCACCAGAAAATGAAATTAGAGCTGTGGCTCAAAGTGACAGAGTGCTAACCTTAAGCAAAAGAGTTCAGGGACAGTGTGCCCAAGCCCTGCGTTCAACCCCTTGTGACTGACACAAAGAAACCAAAGTATCATTTCAATATTCATACATGAGATAGTTATATATTTTGGGGGAGGGAGGGGAGTTTTGTTGTATCTTTCTTCTCCTCTCTCTCCCTCTCCCTGCCCCTTCCTCTCCCTCCTCCATAACCATGCTGATCCTGGGGCTTGAACTCAGGGCCTGGGCACTGTTCTTGAAATTTTTGCTCCAAGCTGATGAGTGAAGGGGGGACATAAATATTAATTTGTCTAATGACACAGGACCAGTTACGCCATAGCCAGAAGCGTCTGGGTACAGAGACCACATTGTTAACACCACACCGTGAGGGTGACATGAAAAAATGTGGCCTAGTTAGCTGGGAACTACCCTCACACAATAGAAGACAGGAACCTAAGACACAACGTACTCACCCTTCCATGGGGTGTAGTGCAATGGCCCGAGGCTTCTCCAGGTTTTGCCATAGCAGCACCTTCCGATGGGCTCCATCCAAATTGGCTACCTCAATCCTTGATGTCCCTGAGTCAGTCCAGTAGAGTTTGTCATGGACCCAATCCACAGCCAGCCCCCCTGGGAAGAAGAAAAACATGAAGACATTCAGAGACTTGGCCTGGGCTCCTTTCTTTCTTAGTAACAAAAGCAAAGTCTTACATGGAGCAGTTTCTGGAGCCAGCCCACTGTTGTAACTACTTTGCTTTAATTCATATATTCACTCATTTTACCATCATCACTCTTGTGAGGTAGGTCCTATATGACCACTATGAAGATGAGGAAACTGAGGCAGGGAGAAGTCAAGCAACTGACTGGGGAGTATGCATTTTCTCCTCATAGCCAACCACACCCCACCCAGGAACCCAGGGCTTTATGTGTGGCAGGCAAACACTTTACCATAAAGCTACATCCCAGCCCTCACTATCAAATTCTAACCTTCTTCACCTGTTTGTAGACGAGCTTGAGAATGCCAAATTAGCTATTGTAAGTGTTGGTTTTTCTTTTTAATTCTGTAAAATATTTTAATACTTATCTGAGTCAATTAGAATATACTTCATATTAATTAATCGAACTAAACTCAGATGGAAACTAGATGCTAAGACTGGTAGACAACTGTTGCTTTCATCCATAAATCTGATTCTCTTATGACATTTACCAAGTTTATACCTGAACCTCTATAAATAATGCAGGTTGGGGGTATCAATGTTTGTGAAGAAATGCACTTTCTATCTGGTGAATATAATGTAACCTGTCTATTAATTACAATAAAATAAATAAATAATTTATGCTGGGCATCAGTGGCTTATACTTATAATCCTAACTACTCAGGAGGCTGAGATTGGAGGATTGTGGTTGAAAACCAGCCTGGGCAAGAAAGTACATGAGACTATCTCCAATTAACTACCAAAAAGCTGGACACAAAGTTGTGGTTCAAGTAGTAGAGTGCTAGCCTTAAGCACAAAAGGTCAGAGACAGTACCCGGGCCCTAAGTTCAAGCCCCAGGATGGGGAAAATTAAAAACAACAACAACAAAAAGAGTATGTATATGAACAGATGTTTTCTTTTATTCGTTGGTTGTGGGGCTTGATCTCAGGGCCTGGGTTTAGTCCCTGAGATTTTGTGCCCACTTTGAACCACAGCTCAAGTTTTCTAGTGGCTCCAATTGGAGACAAGAGTCTCAAGGACTTTCCTGCCTGGATTAGCTTGGAATCATGATACTCAGTTCTCAGCCTGAGTAGCTAGGATTACAGGCATGAGTCACTGGTGCCCAGCTCATATGTTTTTTTCTTTTTTTGTATCAGAGTCCCACCCAAGATCTTAATGGAAGAAAAGAGACATTGAGTGAGTTTCATAAATACTGGCCTGACTCTTCCTGTTATCACTGCTTTACAGTGTGTCCCTGGTCATCCCCACAGGGCCTCGTTCCCTACCTGGGCTCTCTAGCCCAGTAGACACAACCTCCTCCACATTGCTGCCATTGAGGTTGGCACGGAGGATGCGGTCCAGGGTGACATCAGACCAGAAGACCAGCTCACGCCGGTGATGGAAGTCCAGGGCGATGGCATTCTCCAGGTTGTTCAGCAGCAATGTATACTCAGAGCGGTGTGGTAGCACCTGCCGGATGTCAATTCGATTGGCAAACAGAAGCACAGGTTCAGGCCCTAGGATAAGGTATAGAAATGTGATTCCATTGCACTGCAGAGCTGCCAGATTTCCATCTGCATGTACCCCTAGATCCTCAGCTGAGAGCTAGAGCTCCTTGACCACTTGGATAAGAGTGAAAATCTCATCCACTCCACCCCCGTCCAATTTTGCCTCCTTTTCTTTTTAATGCTTATGCTTTTGAATTAGCATCTATTTGTAGTATGTAGAAATTTCACTGTGATAGTTCTATACTTGTGCATAGTATACTTGACCAAAATCCACCTCCTGATACAGTCTATTCCTCTTCTCCTTTCTCCCTTTTTCTAAACAGTACCTTTTCTTACGGACAAGAAAACTATCAGTTTGACTATGTCAGGCATTCTGTTTCTCTCTCAGCAATCCCTGAGCTCTAGACTACTTGGCTTTCTTCTGCCAAGTCCTCAGCCCATTCAGCCAAATGCCCATATCCCTTACCTAGAGCTTTGCAGCTGCGTCGGTCAGGTCGCAGCTCATAGCCTGTTTCACACCAGCACTGGAAGGCTCCTTCACTGTTGGTGCAGCCCTGGCTGCAGTACCCCTCCTCAGCACATTCATTCACATCTGTAAACATCAGGTAGAGTCAGGAAGTCTCCTCTAGTCATCTTCCCCCTACACTTAACTCCCAGTCTAACTAGCTCTTTCCTGGCTGGCTTCTCAGTCAGGATTTGGTGGAAAGGTTATGTAATAATTGCTTGAGGGCTTTACAGTCATGTAGACCTAGTTAAGAATCCCACCTCTACTACACTTTAGCTGTGTGACCTTTGATAAGTTAACCGCTTGGAGATTCTATATCGCCTATCCGTCAAATGGGAGGAATGATCCTAACTTCCAAGAGGTATTGCAATACTAAAGCCAGGTCATGGGCATCAGATGTCTAAACCATAGGAAACCTAGCTGTCTAGCTATTGTCCCTGCCCAGCATCTTGTTCCAAACCAGGTACCATCTCACCTTGGCACGTGCGCCCATCCTCAGTGAGTCGGTAGCCTGTGTGGCAGGTACACTGCACTGCTCCCCGAACCATCTGGCACTTCTGGGCACAGCCACCGTTGTTAACATTGCAATTTTCCTCACCCGTCCGAGGCCCTACGCCAGCCAAACCAGATTTGGGAGTTAAGCCCAGAATCTACTCCCAGACATGCCAACTTGGCATTTCACCTGGACCATGAAAAACAGCTCCCAAAGTTGCAAGAGTCCCTGGGAAGAATTCCCTTTGAACCCGATGGGTGGGGCTCAGCCACAAATCATGGGCCAGATCTGCCCACTGGGGATACTCACGGCAGTTCTGGTGTGGGCCTTCGTCACTGTTGTCACCACAGTCATTGACCCCGTTGCACAGCTTCCTTTGTCCAATGCAACGCCCATTCCAACACAGAAACTGGTCAGAGGCACACTGGGGGCTTCCTAGAAAGAGAAAGGAGAGTCAAGTCACCGCAGGGCAAAGCTTGGGTCAACAAGAAAGGGGAACCTGTCATTTTCTAGGGTGAGCTGGAAACAGATGAAACAAAAGGTAGGAGGGTTGGAGGTATCCAAGGCAGGAAACATCTCAGACAAAACTGGCTAAATGTCTGTGCTGCTTTTCTTCCCTTTACACCACAGTGCATGAGGGATTGAGAGAGAATTTAAAGATATGCCAGGTATCATGTGGCATGGGGATACTTCTTCATTACGCCAGAGAGAGCAGCCACTGACACTCCCAGCCCAGACTGGCCCTGTGTTCTAGGCTATAAGGATGCAGGTCAGTGATGTATGTGGCTTTGACCCTGGAACTTGGGAAGGGCAGAAATTTTAATTCAGGCCACGGAAAAGATATGAATGAAATATCATTTGTATCCAATTGAGAAAATAGCAGTGATTCCCTCTTTTCACCACCTCCCCTATAGGTGAGGATTGTGGGACACCCCAGGGAGACTCCACCTGTGTTCTCACAGTTCTCTTCATCACTGTTGTCTGCACAGTCATCCTCCCCATCACAGCGCCAGGACAGGCGGACACAGCGGCCTGACTGACAGCGGAACTGTTCGGCTGTGCACATTGAAGTGGCTGGACAAAGCAAAGGTCGAGTGAAAAAGTTAGCCCCATTTCAGGCTGAAATCCACCCTGCCACTCAAAGCCAGACTTTGGATCTATACCCAGGTCATTCTTTCCTTCTTTTTGTTTTTACAGTAATAGGGTTTGAATTCAGGGCTTTTGTGCCTGCTAGGCAGACAGTCTTCCACTTGAAATAAATCTCTAGTCCTTGGATAATTCTTTTAAAAAAAATAAAGAATTTATTAACATTGATTTTTCATTATATTTCAAATGACTTATTTAACAAACAAGTATTCACGAAGGGAATCTCTATATACAATCACTGGTACTTAGATTTTAGAACATAATCAAAATTAGGCTAAGGGTTTATATGTCATAGACACATAATAATCTATGTAATAAAACATTATGTCTAAAGAGTCATAAGTTTTTATGACTATGTAGTTGTGCTTATATTTCCAATGCCATGTCCTGCATCATTGTTTTTGACACCAGTGTCAGCCAATCTACCTGACATCTTTGTGTGAGTCAGAGAAAAAGATACCCTTTTTTCAAGACCTTTTCCTGTTACCTATTGGAAAATTGCCATGCTGGGTATATAAATATGACATCTATTGGGGGACTGGGAATGTGGCTTTGTGGTGGAGTACTTGACTTGCATGTATGAGGCTCTGGGTTTTATTTCTCAGTTCCATGTTAAAAAATAAATAAAATTAATTTTTAAATGACATCTATTATGCAATGGGCATCCCTTTGGTCATTGTACAACCTACACACAATGCCTGACAGTCTTATCCAGTGGATCCTCAAGCCAACTGATAGTGGCCTATTTGGCTACATAGCTCATCCCTGAAGTCTGCATCTTTACTCCCTGCCTTTAGTGCCATTCCCCTACTTACTGCAGTTGCGCTCGTCAGACTGGTCATCACAGTCTGCATCTCCATCACAGCGCCAGCCTGCATTGATGCACAGGCCACTGTCACACATGAACTCCCCGGAGCGACAGGGCTGATGGGAGGCTGGGGAAACAAAAGTCTTCTGTCTCTAGCCAGTCTGTGCACACAGAGCCCCAGAAAGCTCTAGCTCCCACTACCCCCCCCAACCCCAACTTCTCCTAAGAGACTAGGACTCCTGAAACTCCTCCCCCTGAGTGCCTGCCCCAGTTGGCACCTGTGCCTTGCCAGCCTGGCTGCCCCTCCTCCTGACTGGCCAGATCACTCACAGCAGTCTGACTCGTCTGACCAGTCTCCACAGTCGTCATCACCATCACAGTGGTAGATGTCAAGGATACAGCGGCCATAGGCACACTGGAACTCTTCCAGGTTGCAGGGGGGTGCAGGCACTGCAGAGGCTGGAAGGGAGGCAAAGGTAGGGAAGGCCTGATTCCTCTAAAGGCCCAAAGCCTTCAGGACAGTGCCTTCCTAGAGAGTTGTAAATGCATTTCATGTGGGATATAGTTAGGTAGACATTCAGCCTTCCCTACCTGAGGCTCCTATTCCTACCCTGGCTCAGCTCAGCAGCCTTCTTTTTTTTGGTACCAGTCCTAGGGCTTAATCTCAAGCTCTGGGTGTTGTCCCTGAGTTTTTTCCCTAAGACTACCACTTGAGGCACAGCTCCACTTTTAGCATTTGGGGAGGGGGGCGGTTAATTGTAGATATGAGACTCAGAGATTGTCCGGCCCCAGTTGGCATTGAACCTTGATCCTCAGATCTCAGCCTCATGAGTAGCTAGGATTACAGACCTGAGCCACTGGTGCCTGGCTTCCAGCAACTGTGTTTAACCCACCCTCCTTGCCTGCTGCAGACTCACCCCTCAGCCTGGTCTTTATCTGAGGAGATGGAGCCCACCTCTCTTAACCCCCCATCCCAGCAGAATAAGATCTAGGGACACTCACGACAGCTCTCCTCATCAGAGCCATCTTTGCAGTCTGTGTCACCATCACAGTACCAGTGCTCAGCAATGCAGCTCCCATCACGGCATCGGAATTCTTTGTCTGAACACTTGCGCATGTCTAGAGGAGTGCAATGGGATAACCATATTGAGAGAGCCCCATGGGAACCCCTCTTAACCATCTTCTCTGATTCCCAGTCTCCCTGGCTCTTGGGGCTACAGAATTCTTGATGAGCCTGGACTGTTCTGCCCCCCAATCTTCCTCTAGATGTTTCAGATCCCTTTGGGGTCAGTTCAAGGGCTACGTGGGATCATGGCTGCTGTCTCCTCCCAGGGGCTAGTCCCACACCAGGTCCCCACCTGCCTCCCCACAGCATCACTCACCACACTGTTCATCGCTATTGTCGCCACAGTCATTGTCACCATCACAGTGCCATAAGCTCCGGATGCAGTAGCCATTCTGGCAGGGGAACTCATCCTCCTCACACTCTCGGGGGGCTGTGGGCACAGAGCGGGAAGGCTGTAGTAGGCAGAGAATGCAATTCCTACAAGCCTCACCCAAAGTTGTCCTGAGCAGTCAAGTTGCTCCCTATGTTGTCTCTAGGACTGGTTGGCTTAACTGATCAAGAGAGGAGATAAAAGGATAGGACAATATCTAAAAATGCACATGGGTTCTGGGCATCACATTCTGAAGGACAATCCTTCCCCAACCAAGTGGCCCCTGCCAGTACTCACGACAGTCCTGCTCATCGGAGTCATCTTCACAGTCGTTGTCTCCATCACATACCCAGGAGCGGCGGATGCATTTGCCATTGTCACAGTGAAAATCCAGAGGGGAACAGGTGGGCAGCACTGAGCCCACAAGAAGAAGGGAAAAAGGGAATCGGTCAGACAAGTTACAGTGAGCCAGGAATCCTTTCCTAGTACTCCAGTTCCAACACCCTCACCCAACCTGCCCCATTTCTGTCTAAAAGACATTCCTCATGGACTCCTATGCCTGCCTCCAGCAGATGGAGGTGATGATAAGCAGAAGCTGCAGCTATGCAGTGGCTTCCTCTCCATAACTTCAGAGGTCGAGACTGGGAGGATCATGCTTTGAGACGGGACAGAAAACTCCACAAGATCCCCTTTCTCAATCCATAGCTGGGCACAGTGGCATGTGTCTGTGTCATCCCAAACTCTGCGATATCCTGAGTCTAAGAGGATCAAAATTCTAGGCCAGCCCAGATAGAACACTCCACGAGTCCATTTAAATGAAGGGAAGCTGGACGTGGAGGTATGTACCTGTGATCCTAGCAAAAGAAAGCCTAATGTAGGCAGATTAGGGCAAAAGTGCCCCACCTGGGTGGGAATGTGAGCCCCCCGCTCTGAAAAAATAACCAGCAAAAGTATAGTTGGAGGTGGGGTGGCTCAAGTAGTAGAGTGGCAACTGAGCAAGTGTAAGCTTAAACCCAGGATAGCGAGAGCAAGAGAGCGAGAAAAGAAACTATAGCTAAAAAGCAAGTAGAAGGGAATCATGGCAGGGATCCACAGGGCAATGGAAAAACTGCTCAGAGAACTCAATGCCATGAAGAAAGCAATACGAAAAACATGGGCAAGAGAAAGAAGTGCCTTTCTTCTCCTTTCCTTTT
This sequence comes from Megascapheus bottae, assembly GCF_031878675.1. Taxonomy (NCBI): domain Eukaryota; kingdom Metazoa; phylum Chordata; class Mammalia; order Rodentia; family Geomyidae; genus Megascapheus; species Megascapheus bottae. The sequence goes on along the minus strand of NC_143524.1, from coordinate 12,660,553 downwards.
ATTCAACAATGATTGACACATCTGGGCTCAATTTCCAGTTCTAGAGCTCATTACTCATCACGCTGAGCAAGTCATTTACCTCCTCTGAGTGATAGTCTCTTTGACTATACAATGTGGGTAATTACACTCCACTCATAGAGGTCTTTTGAGATAATGCGTATGAAAGTGCTACACGTAAGTGAGGCATTTATCATTATCACAATTAGCTGAACCGGTTAGGGTTAATCAGGTCCAGGTTGTGGCTTCTTATTCATTAGACTAATTATCACCATCAGGTGTAGATAGTGCAGGTCAGAGACTGTACCCCTAAACTCAGGAAATGGTGTAGGAGTGATATTTATATTATTCAAGATAAGACACGCTGGCCTGTCCTCATATCTTATTACACTAGGGAAAAGGGAAAGTTAAGATTTCTTTTTTTCTCTATATATTTTTATTGTAATTAATAGAAGGGTTACATTATATTCACCAGGTAGAAGGTGCATTACTTCACAAACATTGATACCCTTTCTCATGTGTTGGTCCCCCTTTCCCTCCCCACAGAAAGTTAAGATTTCTTACAAAGCTTTTTTTATTTTTTTTCCTCTGAGGGGTGGGAGGGTTTAGTGCTGGTCCTAGGTAAAGCTTAAACTCAGGATCTAGGTACTAGTGGTCCTCAAAGCTAGTATCTGCTACTTGAGTCATAGCTCCACTTCTAAATATATATGTTTAAATATAACACATGTATATATAATTTTATTGTTATTATTAAGTTGTTGAATGAACAAGCTAAGGAACAATGCCTAAGTCCTAAGTTCAACCCCAGGACTAGCACCAAACAAAAATTCTAAATGAAGGGGCTGGAAGCGTAGCCCAGCGGTAGAGTGCTTGCCTAGCATGCATGAAGCCCTGGGTTCCATTTCTCGGTATCAAATACTCAGAAAAAGCCAGAAGTGGTGCGGTGGCTCAAGTGGCAGGATGAATGAGCAAAAAGTGTCCAAGAACAGTGTCCAGACCCTGAGTTCAAGCCCCAGGACTGGAAAAAAAAATTTAATCAAAACACCAATCTATGATTACACAGCTCAAAATAAGAAACATTAAAATAATTCATCTAAGTATAATATATGAGTTTCAAGATGCACAAAAAGGTGATACATACATGCAAACATTCATATAAACAGATCTTTTAAGGGAGACTACCCTATAATTTTCAGGGTATTTTCTTCCATTCTTCTATTCAAAGTTTGTCTTATTGGACATGAAATACAGATGATTAGAGGCACACATATTGGGACAAACAATGCTTTATCAACCATGCTTTGTTATCCTTGAAGGAGTCCAATTCTCTGAGTCTAATGTAGTGTATATACAGGCTTGAGTTTGGCCCCAATCCTAGGTCCCTCTTCTATCATCTCCCACCATGGCTGGCATGGCACTTACTACATCCGTCTTCATCACTGTGATCCCCACAGTCATTATCTCCATCACATTGCCACTGGGCAGGGATGCAGGTACACTCGCCAAGGGCACTCACTGCACACGTGAAATGACTCCGACCACAAGCACACTCAGGGCTGCTGGCTAGGCCTGGGCAGAGGGAAAAGGAACCAAGAAGAAGTCAGCTCCCATTCAACCGAAGCCTATTCCAGGACAAGAAGCTGTTGCAATCAACACTGCCACTCAGGGAGCCACGTGACACTGCAAGAATGTAACGGTGCCTTCTTACTACCTTCCCAGGTAGAAATGGTCCAAAAGATAGCCTCTCATTTTTGCTTCACCGGCAGGCAGTCTGGGTATCCCATCATGACAAGAGATGGCATCTAGAGACAGAAGGGGAGATGCTGACAGGTCTCCCCTATGTTTCTTGCCAAAACTAGATTGAGATGTAGATGCTTTTTTTTTTTTTGTCTCTTATCTTCATCTAGCCAGAAAGAGCAAGAAATAGTGGGTTAAAATGCTGCAGCCAGGTGGGTGCTGGTGGCTCACACCTGCAATCCTTGCTATCAGGAGGCTGAGATCTAAGGATTGTGGTTTGAAGCCAGCCCAGGCAGGAAAGTCCTTGAGGCTCTTATCTCCATTAGAAAACTGGAAGTGGAGCTGTGGCTCAAACTGGTAGTGGTAGCCTTGAGCAGAAAAGCTCAGAGACAACACATATGCTGAGTTCAAGCCCCATGACCATCACCACCCCCCCCCAAAAAATTGCTGGAGTCTCTTAGGGTTAAGGAATTAAAATGGGGATAAGAAGCCGGTGGAAGAGATTGGGTCATCTCAAGGCAAAGTAACTAGGCCCAGCCAGGGCCTTCCTGTGGGATAGGACACAGCCTAAAGAAAGGCTGGCAGCTGGCTCCACCCCCAGCTTCAGCAGCCCGCAGCTGGGCTTCCCTATTGAGCATCAAGCTATCTGCCTGGCCAAGTCCCATGACCGGCTGCTATGCCCCCTCCCCAGTGTGCCCAGCAGGATGCCCTGTGGATAGCGTGTGAATGGCTCAGTGCCCCTGCTCCAGCCTCAGCTGGAACAAAGGGTTCTGCCAGGGTCACTCTCCCATTCATCTAACCCGCTGGGCTGCTGCAGCTGGGGGAAAGAGAGCGCCAGGCTCATGGCTCATCTCTCACCCTTGCTTTCTTGTCCTCTTCCTCTCCTTAGTTGAGCCCTGCCCTTAGGCTGGGCTGCTACAGCGAAGTAGTTAGTTCTAAATTGCTTAGTGGTAGAATGTGGCTTAGTGGTAGAATGCTTGCCTTGCATGCATGAAGCCCTGGGTTCGATTCCTCAGTACTACATAAACAGAAGTGGAACTGTGGCACAAGTGGTAGAGAGTTAGCCTTGAGCAAAAGCCAGTCAAAAATGGTGCCCAGGTCCTGAGTTCAAGCCCCAGGACTGGCTAAATAAATAAAATCGTCACCCTTCCTCTACCGTTATCTGTCCCAGCTTCTTCCTCAATCATTCATCCTTGTCTCCCATTAAAATGACTTTATGTGGCTAGAATTTAGCACCCCAGAATGAATGCAAGGAGGGAAACCCACACCTCTAATGGTAAGGGTAATGAGTGATGAGCATAAAGCCAAGCTTCTTTTTTCCCTTTTTTCTTTTCTTTTCTCTCTCTCTCTCTCTCTCTCTCTCTCTCTCTCTCTCTCTCTCTCTCTCTCTCTCTCTCTCTCTCTCTGCCTTGCCTTGCCTTGCCTTGCCTTGCCTTGCCTTGCCTTGCCTTTCTCTTTTTTAAAAATGGGGCTTGAACTCTGGGCCTGGGCGCTGTGCCTAAGCATTTCAGCTCAAGGCTACCGCCCTACCTATGAAGCCACAACCCTACTTCCTGTTTTCTAGTGGTTGGTTGGAGATAAGAGTCTCATGGACTTTAGTGTCTGGGCTTGGCTTTGAACCTCAATCCTCAGATCTCAGCTTCCTGAGTAGCTAGGATTACAGGTGTGAGCCAAGGCGCCCAGCTCTTTTTTTTTTTTTTTTGGCTAGTCACAGGACTTGAACTCTGGGCCTGAGCTCTGTTTGGGCTTTCTCAGACTAGAACTCTGCCACTTGAGCCACAGCACCATTTTCAGCTTTTTCTCTATGTATACGGTACCAAGGAATCAAACCCGGACTTCTGTGCATGCTAGACAAGCATTCTACCACTAAGCCACACTCCCTGTGCCAAGGCAGAGCTTCTTAACCAGTAATGGATGGAGGGACGGATGGGTGAATGGATGACCAGTCTTTGGCATCTGTGAATCCTTGATACTATAGGCAATATCTGGGGTGAGGGACTACCGAATTCCATTGGCTTCTCAATGGAGCTATGGCCTTCCCCTCCCCCATATCAAGGGAACCAGTGCCCTAGAAAAGTTGCAAGCTTTCCATTTGGGAGGTACAACATCTCTGCACACTTCACAGGAATGCCTTAGGAAAATGCGGGCCCATTGTTCCTGTCTCTGCAAGTGCAGGCCAAAGAGTTCTTCCTTAGGAAAGACACCAAAGATCCAGCTGTGCCAGCTCTAGCCACTTCCTTTTTAGACTATTTCTGGAACTCTGAAAAGTCTGAGACTGTCTCTCAGACCCTGAGGAACCCTGGCTCAGCTCACCCCTTTAGGGACCAATGCCAGACTCAACAGCAATGCAGTTCATGTCATGAGGCTCCCTCCCTAATAGCCTCTTGCTGTGGAGGCTGGGGAAAAAGGGTAAGGCTAAACCAGTCTCAGGTGGGGATGACTTTTCCTTTTAGCAGTATCTAGTGGCATTTTGGTTGTCATGACTGATGGAGCTACTGGCAGCTAGTGGGTCAAGGTCAAGGATACGGGTAGACATTCTTTTTTTTTATTTTCTTTTTTTCATATATTTTTATTGTAATTAATAGAAGGGTTACATGATATTTGCCAGATAGATGGTGCATTAATTCCCATACATTGATACCCTTTCACATGTCTTGGTCCCCATTTCCCTCCCCCCCACCCCCATCCCTCATCTTGTTTTCCCCCCTTCCCTATCCAATTTCAAATAACCAAATACAAATATATCCGATATATCAAGTTACAAAGTGAGATACTGTAACAATATGAGATAACCAAGGGACAGCAAAAGAGATGAGAGATAACATAGTACCTTAAGAACAACAATCATTCATTATATGGCTTATGTTTCTATATCCTAGAGATCCTTTCATTCAGCGTCATACTATATGGCCTTTTGTATCAAGGTTTTGCTTTATTGCAAATCTCTGCTAGTAGAGCCCAAGGTTTTTACTGATTATGACAAATGAGGGAAACCATTGAGACTAAGTTCCTTTGAGTCTGGCTTACTTCACTTAATATGATCTTTTCTAAGTCTTTCCATTTCCTAACAAATGGGGCAATGTCATTCTTTTGACAGCAGCATAGAATTCCATTGTGTTCCAAATACCACATCTTGTTGATCCACTCATCAACTGAGGGACATCTAGGTTGGTTCCATATCTTTGCTATGGTAAATAGTGCTGCAATGAACATTGTTGTGCTGGTGGATTTAATATGTCCTTGTTTCTGGATGATTGCGTAAATGACAAGTAGTGGAATTGCTGGGTCATTTCAATACCAAACTTTAGACTCGATTACAGAACTATAATTATCAAAACCGCTTAGTACTGGCACAAGAACAGGCCTGAAGACCCAGATATTAAACCACAGACCTATGGCCACCTAATCTTTGACAAGGGAGCCAAAAAAATAGAATGGAAGAAAGACAGCCTCTTCAACAAGTGGTGCTGGCAGAACTGGTTAAGCACATGCAGAAAACTAAAGTTGGATCCTTCTTTGTCACCCTGTACTAGAATTAACTCCAAATGGATCAAAGACCTGGAGGTAAAAGCTGACACTCTGAAAACTTTACAAGAAGGAATAGGAGATACACTAGACCTCTTTGGCACAGGTAGAAACTTTCTTAATAAGGACCAAGAATCACAACAAATCAGAGAAGGGCTGGATAAGTGGGACTGCACTAAGCCGCAGAGCTTTTGTATGGCAAAGGACATAGCTAGTAAACTAATTAGGAAGCCTACAGAGTAGGAGAAGATCTTCACCAACCATACAACAGACAAAGGCCTCATATCTAAAATATATCCACAGCTCAAAAAATTGAATCAATCCAAAACTAATCTCCAAAGTAACAACCATTCCATTAAAAGATGGGTCAAAGACTTAAACAGAGTCTTCTCTGAAGAAGAAACAAAAATGGCCTATAGACACATGAAGAAATGCTCAACATCTCTGGTCATAAAAGAAATGCAAATCAAAACAACTCTAAGATTCCATCTCACTCCAGTTAGAATGGCCAGGATCAAGAAAACTAATAACAACAGATGCTAGAGGGGATGTGGCCAGGAGGGATCACTACTACACTATTGGTGGGAGTGTAAACTCGTTCAACCACTATGGAAAGCAGTATGGCAGTTCCTCAAAAGATGGGTAGACATTCTAGAGTATGTAGGACAGCCCCACCTCCATCCTCTCAATGAGCTAGTTAGAAATGGCAAAAGAGTTGAGAAACATTAGCCACAAACAGCAAGGAGTAAAGATGTATCTGAGGGAAATTCCAGACTAAAGGTGAGTTGGAGCCAGTCTCATAACTGTAATCCTAACTACTCAAGAAGCTGAGATCTTAAGGCTTGCAATTTAAAGCCAGCCAGAGCAGGAAAGTGAGACTCTAATCTCCAATTAACCACTAGAAAACCAGAAGCGAAGCTGTGGCTCAAAGTGGCAGAATGCTGGGGCCAGGAGGTTGGCCTAGGGGTAGAGTGCTTGCCCAGCATTCATGAAGACCCAGGTTCGATTCTTCCGTACCACATATAAGGAAAACGCTGGAAGTGATTCTGTGGCTCAAGTGGCAGAACTCTAGCTTAAGAAAACCCAACGACAGTGTTCACACCCTGAGTTCAAGCCCCAGGACTGGCAAAAAAAAAGAAGTAGCTTTGAGCAAAGAAACTAAGAGACAGCACCCAGGCTCTGAGTTCAAGCCCCAGGACACACACACACACACACACACACACACACAGAGAGAGAGAGAGAGAGAGAGAGAGAGAGAGAGAGAGAGAGAGAGAGAGAGAGAGAGAGAGAAAATTTGGAGATGGTGCATGTAGTTCCTATCTATAACACTGACCACTGAGGAGGCTTAGCTCTGAGGATACAAGTTCAAAACCAATGTTGGCAGACAAACCCAAGAGATATCACCAATTAACCAGCAAAAAGATGGAAGTGGAGGTATTGCTCAAATAGAGCTCCAGCATGAGCCAAAAAGATATCAAAAGAGGGAGGCCCAGGGTACTGGCACCAAAACAAAAAACAAAAACAAAAAGAACTAGAGAAGGGAGGAGAGGAGAGGAAACAGGTGGGAAGAAAGCACTAGATCTGGAACAGAGAGACCTGGTTCTAGCTCATACAATGTAGTCCTTAACCTAGCTTCCTCATTTATTTGTTTAAAAAGTTAAAGCATTACCAGGAGCTGGTGGCTTATGCCTGTAATCCTAGTTACTCCGGAGGTGAAGATCTGAGGATCATGGTTCAAAGCCAGCCAGAACAGGAACTCTCATCTCCAATTAACCACCAAAAACTCTATGTGGAGCTATAGCTCAAGAGATACAGTGCTAGCCTTTAGCAAAAAGAGCTTAAGGACAGTACCCAGGCCCTGAATTCAAAGCCCTAAGACTGACACCAAAGAAGTTAAAAAAACTGAAAAAACACTGGACAAGAAAATAAAGGTGCTAGAAACCAACCTGGTGCCATGACACTCTGAAGCTATAAAATGAATAGAGAATGGGGCTGTGAGAACTAATCATTCCAAAAGGCTTAATTTGGGGGAATCTGAGTACCAGGATGGGAAGAATCAGATCAAGAGTACCCTGCTGCTAAGCAAGAGAAAGCAGAAAACAGCTCCAGTTTCCAGGACCCCACCCCCACCTCTGCTGAGTGATAACAGAAGTCCTGATTTCCTGGTGCAGACTTCAGGAACAAAGCTTTTCACCGGGTAGGCATCAAGTTAGTTGCAGGTGGCTGGAAAGTCACCACTTCCTGCATGTCAGAGAAATATCTGAAGTCAACGCTGCAGTGAATGAAGGTCAGGCAGCCAGCAGCCAGGCAAACTCTTGACTCGAGCATTCAAACAGGAAGCGGACACTTTATACTCCAAGAGGCCAGCTTTTCTGGACAACTGCTGCCCCTCTGGGGACCCCCAGAGGTAGAATTTTGCCTTTTCATTCAAATCTTGGCAGCTTTTAACCCTTTTAAAGTAACAGAATGGTAAATGAAAAGGGGAAACAAATGACTGCGGGTGGCAAAAATGCAGCATTCATTTTAAGAGTTAGAATAGAATAGAAGCTGTGCTTCTATCCTGGAAAGTAGTTTGCCAGCCGCACACTGCAGCAACTCTGACCCCTAGGTGTTTGAGCAGTTAAGCCCATTTTACCTGACGCAATTCAAGTCAGCAACAGGTAACATGTTAATATGTTCTTAGAAACTTCTGGAGAGGTTAGCCAAAAATCTCACTATTTACATCACTTCTCCCTCTTTCCAGTCATGTTTGTAATCTCACAGTGCTTTCTTTCAAAAGAATGAAAGGAAAAAATGCTCATCTGGTATAGAAGACAGACAACCGTATTATACAATAGATTGGAGATAGCATAGATTCAGGACTGAGGGACTGAGGTTTAAATTTTGGCATTAATTCTACAACTCTGAGCAAGTTTGCTAATACTTCTAAGCCTCAGTTTGTTCATCCATAATATAAGAATGGGACAGCTGTACCCCCAAAGGATGTGGGGACATAATTCATGCCCAACAAAAGTTCCATAAATAAGACAACTATCATCTACTGAGTACCTAGCTGGTGGCCTCCAAGTACTTCTCTAAGTGCTTTTCATATGCTACATCAATGAACACTCTCTACAACCCTTGGGAGGTGGCTCTGTTACTGTAGTTTATCACTTTAAATGGAGAACAATGAGAAAGTGAAAGCTTAACTGTATAGATTTGTCATCCAGGTGAGAAGGGCTGGGGCTAGTATTTATTCTCAGGAGGGTGGGTATTATTGCTTCCCTCCCAATAAATGATGTCACTATGGGGGTCAGCTTGAAGGTCTCTCTCCCTTGAGGCATCTCCATTAGCAATTCTGCAGTAAGTTTATAGGTCTCAAAACAGTGACTTCTCTTTCAGGTTCCAACTAAGGTAAAGATCAATTTCCTTTGCCCTCAGGTGAAGTAGTAAAGCAGGGGAAGTCTGGAGTCTTACCCCTTTTGAAGCTTTTGAACTATGTGCCATGGGTCCAGGAAGTAACAAGGATTTTGACAAGAAATAATTACACATCACAGTTCCCCTTTACAGTTGGAAAGCTACATTGGCATATGCACTTGCAGTCTCATTTAATCATTACAATAACTGAGCAGTTCCTGTGGTGCCAACTGAAATAGGTAATATCCTTGGCTTTGACTATGATCAGTCAAGTGTGAGGCACACAGGAGAACTAGGAAGGAAACCCCATTCTGACCCTTTGACCAGCATTCTTCTCAGTGTGATCTAGGAAACCAGACTTGGCAGGTCACACGAATGTACACTCAAGTGTCTAGTAGCAGTGTTCTCTGCCAAGGAATAAAGCTTATTTGAAGGTAGGTCACACCTGACATGAAGATACGCAGGTGGATGTTGAGTACAGACAGCTACAGAGCAACTTTCTTGAGTTGAATGAGAGATGAGAGGGCTTAAGAAGTACCCTGAGTGTGTTGTATGGAAGACATTGAGATTACAATGGAAAAGGAAGAAATCAGATTCAATACTCACATGGGTAAAACCTGTCTTTCTTCTTTTTCTTTTTGTGCCAATACTGGGGCTTGAACTCTGGCTTTCCCCTCCCACTTGACATTTTTAGTCAAGGTTGGCTCTCTTAACAGTTGAGCCTCACCTCCACTTCTGTCAACATTTTTTTTTTTCAAAAGGATTTTCAATAGTATAATTAGCACATACTCCTTGTAGGGAGAAGAAATCATTATGGCATTTCTATGCATACAATATATTCCCCCTCCCCCACCCCATACTAGGTATTGAACCAAGGCCTCATACATGCTAGGCAAGTACTGAAATGTGTGACCACATGGGAATGTGATAGCATCATCTAAAAGATACCTAGATACCTGATCCAAGCAGTCATGTGTGTCTCCTAAACATCTGTAGCAATACCCCCCCAAAAGTGGGGTGTATGTTGCTGGCACAGAAGGCTAGAAAGTAAACTCTTTCCTGACACCTGCATCCACAAGACCCAGGCTGAGTTGGAAGCCTCTGAACTGTACCCAGAGGCCCTTTGTGTTGTTCACTTACTAGAATTAAACTTCTTGACAGTTGGAATTGTTTGATATTCAGTAGCATGTATTAGATGATGGATACAAGTTTGTTAGATGAATGAATGATATATTCCTCTTGAATTTTATAAGAGCTGGTGATAAAGGCAGAGAAGCACGTAAGAGTATCAGAAACAAAAGTACTCATGTTCTAACTAACCAGCATTCAAGAAAACTTAAATTGTCTTTTCCAGGCATCTCCCCAGCTCTCTCTAGGCCAAGTTTATTGCTTTCTCCTTACTGTATTCCAGCCATAAAATTGATATATCACAATTCAAATTATTATTATTGTTTGGTTGTGGGGCTTGATTTCTCAAGACCTGGAAGCTGTCCCTGAGCTCTTTTACTCAAGGTTAGTGCTCTACCACTTTGAACCACAGCTCCACTTCCGGATTTTTAATTGGAGATAAGGGTCTCATGGGTCAGGTGTTGGTGGCTCATGCCTATAATCCTAGCTATTCAGGAGGCCGAGATCTGAGAATCATGGCTCAAAGCCAGCTGGGGCAGAAAAGTTTGTGAATCTCTTCTCTCCAATAAACTACTCAGAAAAAGCCAGAAGTGGCACAGTAGCTCAAGTGGTAGAACACTGGCCTTGAGCAAACCTCACAGACAGCGTCCAAGCCCCGAGTTGAAGCCCCTAAACTGGCAAGAAAAAAAAAAGCCTCATGGGACTTTCCTGTCCAGGCTGGCTTTGAATCACAATCCTCAGATCTCAGCCTCCTGAGTAGAAGATTACAGGCATGAGCCACCAACACCAGGCATATGGATGGTCTTTCTTTACTCCTACCTTATAGATGGGAAACTGAGGTAGTTTGCCACTGAGTTCTGCACCATCATCTGAACCTAGAGCCTAAGACCAGACCCTCCCAATCCAACTGCTTCTCAGAACATACTCTTTTAACCCCCATCTCTGTAGGCTGGAAAACCCTATCTCACTTCCATTTTTGGTATTCTTTTTAGGATATTCCAATGCATATGGAAAAAATTTTTAAGCATTTTTTTTGTCCCAGAGAGGCTTTAAAAAGTTCCCAGCAAATGTAGTTTGTTGCTCCCTGAAGCCCTGTGTTACCAGGTGGACCTTGTTTTGAGATGTAGAGAAGAGGAAACCAGCTATTTTGAGCAGACCTTGTCAGAGTACAGCCATGCCCAAACCTTGTTGGATTTGTGAGATCTATCAGCCGTTTCTGTTAACAATAATTTTGAGGATCTATATAGGGACAAGAGATAGGATGAAATCTGATAAAGACAGTAAGGTTAACAGCAATAACAATAGTATCTCTTTACTTTGAACTTGACACATTATTTCACTTAAACCTCTCAGCAGCCCATGCCAGCACTGCCTGTGCTCTTCCCCCAAAAAATAAAGAAAGAGAGACAGACAAAGACCGAGGGACAGGAAGGAAGGAAGGAAGGAAGGAAGGAAGGAAGGAAGGAAGGAAGGAAAGGAAGGGAAGGGAAGGGAAGGGAAGGAAAGAAGGAAGGAGGCATATCAGAAGCATGGAGGATCTCAGATTTGAAGACAACCTGCATATAGAGTTCTAGGCCAGCCTTAACTACATAGTGAGACCTGTTTTATTTTTATTTATTTATTTTTTTTGCCAGTCCTGGGCTTGAGCTCAGGGCCTGAGCACTGTCTTTGGACTTTCTCAAGGCTAGAGCTCTACCACTTGAGCCTCAGCACCACTTCCGGCTTTTTTCTATGTATGTGGTACCAAGGAATCGAACCCGGGTCTTCATGCATGCTAGGCAAGCACTTTAACCACTAGGCCAAACTCCCGGCCCATGAGACCTGTTTTAAACAAACAGAGAGCTAAACTTTATGGGACCAGAAATTATGTGTCTGATATCCTTCTCCAAGGGTCCACTAAGATCAGAGAATACTGGAAAGTGTGTGTGTGTGTGTGTGTGTGTGTGTGTGTGTGTGTGTGTGTGTACATATACATATAAATATATATATATATATATATATGCCAGATACAGCAAAACTCTAAAAAAAAAAGTAACTTCCCCAAAATACATTGATATCTTTTAGACACTATGTCTCAGTTTATGAAGGGACAAAATGAAAATGGTCACCAGAGAAGATTACTCCTAGAACAGAAATTCTCATTTGAGGGAGACACATTTTAACATTTTAGAACCCTTCTATTTCACTTCCTTCTCTGAGCCTGTAGTTAGAAATTTCTTGCTTAAATGGTCTGGGGAAAGTGAAAAGAGGAAGGAGACCCCTTCTCTTATTTGATAGATCTGCCACTGCCATTTGGTTTTGTAAGAAGGCTGTAGTCAGTTAGTGCTGGTGGCCTACATTTGTAATTTTAGATACTTGAGAAGCTGAGAATCATGGTTCAAAGTCAGCTAGGGCAGAAAAGTCTCGAATTAACCAGACAAAACTTGGAAGTAGAGATGTGGCTCAAGTAATAGACCACCAGTGTTGAGGAAAAACAAGCTAAGGGACAGCATGTAGGTCTTAAATTCAAGCCCCGGGATATTGGCACAATAAAGATAGATAGGAAGGAAGGAAGGGAGGAAGGGAGGGAGGGAGGGAGGGAGGATGGGCTAGCAAGCAGGCAGACCAGGTACCAGTGGCTCATGCCTATAATCCTAGCTACACAGGAAGCTTAGATCTGAGGCTAGTTCAAAGCCAGCACAGGTAGGATCATTCATGAGACTTTTTTTTCATTTCATTTTAGTTATTTATTTTTATTTCTTTGCCAGACCTAGGGCTTGAACTCAGGGCCTGGGCATTGTCCCTGGACAGTTTTTGCTCAAAGCTAGTCCTCTGCCACTGGGATCACAGTGCCACATCTGGCTTTTTCTGTGTATGTATTCTATCACTAGGCCATACTTCCAGCTGGTATGGGCTTGAATTCAGGGCCTGGTGCTGTCCCTGAGCTGTTTTCTTCAAGGCTAATACTCTACCACTTTGAGCCAGGGCACCCCTTCATGGGTTAATCTCCAATTAACCACAAGAAAACTAGAAGTAGAGCTGTGGCTCAAAGTAGTAGAGGAACTAACAAACAATAAAGAAAAAAAGAAAAGAAAGGAAGGAAGGAAGGAAGGAAGGAAGGAAGGAAAAGAATAATAGAAAACTGACCAGGAATTTGGCCTAGTGGTAGCGTGCTGGAAATCTATCACTTGAGCCAAGTCTTCAGCCTTCTAAGGACTTCAGATAATACAACAAACATTAAGGGCCAGGAGCATGGTCTAGTGGTAGAGTGCTTGCCTAGGATGCATGAAGCCCTGAGTTCGATTCCTTGGTACCACATTCACAGAAAAAGTTGAAAGTGATGCTGTGGGTCCAGTGGTAGAGTACTAGCCTTCAGAAAGCCCAAGGACAGTGCCCAGGCCCTGAACTCAAGCCTCAGGACTGACAAAAAAAAAAAAACCCAAAAAACAGAATAATAGAAAAATGTCATCAATCCAACAGAGAAACTGTCTCTTGTCTGCATCCATGTCAACTAAGTGGTGGCCTTAGAGTACTCAGGCTGGGGCCATAGGAAGGAACACTTAGGATACAACCCCCAACTCAACTCTCCACCCCCCACCCCTGCATGCTTGTCTGGAAAGCTGTGTTTACAGAGACACCTACAAACTGCTCAGATTCTTTACTACAAGCTAATCGTGTGTCTCTCACAACCCTCTACTCTCTACCTACCTGGCTCTCCCTATGCTAAGACAAGGGGGGGGGGTCCTTCTCCCCGCCCCCCACAAAAATGCTACTGACTGGAGCCAGGAGCTTCCTGACTCCAGAAAAACCTCCGGTGATAAATTATGCAGCAGCACCTTTGTGTCCCCTGACTCCCAGCCAGATGGGAGGTTTGCTCCCAGTCTTTTGTTTCCGCCTTGGCTCACAACTCAGACCCTGGGCTCAGCCCAGAGGTGAAGGGGAGCTTCCCTAGGCCAAGTCAGGGCTTGTAAGCAGGTCTCAGCCAGGCTTTCCCCAGCTGGGTCTCTGGCAGGGCCCCTCCTTCCTCCCCTCTCACCTGAATGATGGGGGTGAAGGAAGAGACTCTGAAAGTCTCAGTTATGCATAGGGAAGCAAGCAGGGCATCCAAGAGTGCTGACAATCCACTCATCTGTGAGCATGAACAACAATGCCTACGTACACTGAAAGAATTGGGTCTGCTCCCATGGGCCTGAGAGGTGCCCAAAGGCACCCAAGATGTTTGCTTCTTGCTAAATCAAGAGCACAGGACAGAAAATAGACTCAAGAGATCGCCAGGAAGCTAGAGAATCGGCTCCTTTTGAACGGCTGCTCTGGGTTACGGTCAACTTTCCACAGCTCCCAGAAACATCACATCACTGGCACCAATTTAAAAAGAAGAAACAAAGAGACAACAGGGGTCAAACTTTGGGGTGGAGAAACTGGGGGGTGGGGGGGTGGGAAGGCTAGGGTGAGCCTGGAGCTGAAGTCCTGCATCAATTATTCCTACACACTGACAGAACTCCTGATTGAAGACAGTAGTTGTGAAGAGAGAAGGCTCTGAACAGCCCAGCCCCCAAATTGAGGCAATTACTACCTTATGGGGCCTGACTCCCCTGCTCAGGTCAGTGGAAGAGTTTGGAATTCTAAGCTGTCCCAGCTACAACAGATATCAGCTAGCACCTCTCACCTCGGGGTCATAGCAGTCTTAGGGTGAGAGAGTGCAGGGCATCAGACATCAGTCAACTGGCAAAAGAAAACCCCATCTTTCAGACTTTTCTCCGGGAAACTTGGGCAAAGTTCTCCTGGACTCATATTATAGCAAAACCCTCTTTAAAAAGAAAATAAAATCTGCTAGAAAATGTGGACAGGCAGCTATGCTTAGGCTTTATGAGGTTTACAGGAGTGAAAGGAGCAAGGTATTTCAAACAGAAAAGCAAAAAAAAAAAAAAAAAAAAAGTAAGTTGAAATGGATAAATAAAGAACCAAGCCTCATCCAGACTGTAATCAGACCTATAATCCTAGCTACACAGGAGGCTGAGAGCTGAGGACCAATCACTGTTTGAAGCTAGCTTAGGCAGAATAGTTCATGAGGCTCCCTCTCAAAAATAAATGACAAGGGCTGGGAGTGTGACCTAGTGGTAGAGTGCTTGCCTAGCATATACAAAGCCCTGGGTTTGATTCCTCCATACCACATACACTGAAAAAAGCCAGAAGTGGTGCTCAAGTGGTAAAGTGCTAGCCTTGAGAAAGCTGCTCAAGAACAATGCTCAGACCCTAAGTTCAAACCCCAGGACTGGCAAAAAAAAAATAATAATAATAACAAAAAAACTGGCAAAAAGCAGGACTGGGGGCACAAATCAAGTGGTGGAGTACCAGTTGCAAACAAGAAAGCCAAGCAAGAGCATGAGACCCTGAGTTCAAGTGAGACCTTCAGGCCGGGAATGTGGTCTAATTGAAAGAGTGCTCACCTAGCATGCACAAAGCCCTGGGTTCAATTCCTTGGTACTACATATACAGAAAAAGCCAGAAGTGGTGGTGGAGGAGGAGGAGAAGGAGGAGGAAAAGGAGGAGGAACAAGAGGAGGAGGAGGAGGAGGAGGAGGAAGGCAGCTTCATTTTACACATTGTAATTATTTATCTTATTTCCCATATTCCCAAGGCAAGAGCAGCCTATGATCCACTTATGCAAGATGGGTAATGAGCAGTTAAGTGTCAACTGAGAGTGATAGTAAGAATATAGTTAATTGTCAGGCTCTGTGCTAAATAGTTTGAACATTACTATTATCTCATTTTTTCACAGCCTTCATAGGTAGATTCCCCTACTCTGACCCACATCATCATTTCTAGATAAGGGCACTTGAAGTCTGGTAAGATCCAGTGTTTTATGCTGGGTCACCAAGAAGTGCTATTGATAAAATTCAAACCCAGGTCTGCCTGCATTTCATTCCTGAGCTGTGTCAGTAATGATTGGTGTTTGACAAATGTGTGCTAGCTGAATGAATGAACAACTGCATGGGTACAGAGCCCAACTTGGGGAATGCTCATGAGAGTACTGGGAGAAAAAGCCTGATCCTGCCAGCACTAAGCTAGATGGAGAACAGCAAGCACAGGCAGTCACCAAAGCTATTTATAGGGTAAAACTCAGGCTCTGCCAGCCAACCAGTCACACTTAGACTTCCTTGGGACACGGAATCCCACCAGACTGAGAATGGGGGGAAAAAAGTCTTCCACCATTGAAGATGAGAGGGCAAACAGGACATAGTCTGAGGCTCAGATGCCCCATGCCCAGGAGACTGCCCAAATGTGGCTATACTAAGTCAGAAAATGTAAAGGAGCTGTGGCTGGATCAGGCTAACAGACCTAGCTGATAGAGGACATAGAACTGTAAACATGAGATATGTCTAATCATAAGAGACAGATACCCTGCTTCTGAAGTAGTCCCTGAAATTTTTAGTTCTCATTCAAGAATTCCCTAGTAGTCACATTTTCCTTTAAAGAAGCAGCAGCAAGGCCAGGAGTTTGGCCTAGTGATAGAGTGCTTGCCTAGCATGCATGAAGCCCTGGGTTCAATTCCTCAGTACCATATTCACAGAAAAAGCCAGAAGTGCTGTGGCTCAATTGGTAGAGTGCTAGCCTTGAGGAAACCCAAGGACAGTGCCTAGGCCCCAAGTTCAAGTCCTAGGACTGATGAAGGAGGAGGAAGAGGAGGAGGAGGAGGAGGAGGAGGTAGCGGTGGTGGCGACAGCCACAGCAGCATACATAATCCCTCCCATCTTCCTTCTTCCTTCGGATTAAGACTAAAATTGAAGCAGTTCAAAGAGGGAGGAAAGCACTATAAAACACTCTGTGACTCTGTTCTTTATTGGACCATATCATGACTGTTCAACGTGCTCTTGGTCAGACACAGCTAGACTTGATACTCTTGCACCTGTCATTCTTAATACCGTGTGCCAGTCCCAAAGATGTTATCTGATATCCAACAGGGGACAGAAGAGGAAATCCAAAATCAGTGGCAAGCCAAGCATCTTTCACAAGTGCAAGAGATCAAGAACAAGGTCATGCAAATACCAGGACAACCATCACAACAAGCAGAGGAAAAGGAGACCAGTTTCAACTCAACTCTTCTGCACTCACCCTCACAAACATCTCCCCCCCCACACACTTAAAACCTTTGCAAAAGTTCCTGAGTAGAAATTTTTTGTTGTTGTTCATTTGCCTGGAAGAAACCTCCAGGACAACACAATTTCCATTCTTCAAATACCCATAACCTTCATGATCAAAGTAATCATGGTTATTAAGTTTCCTTCCCAAATCTTTCAAGGGTGGGTTGTTATGTAGACTGAAATGAAACTTAGATGCTATAGGAAAGGCCCTAAGGACTAGCAGAACCCAAACAAACACCTTAAACTTGAATTTACTTTAATTTACTCCTAGCAGAAGTCAAGTATGCCTAAGTAATCTATAGCTACAATTACAGAACTATAGTCTCTCTGCATCCCTGGAACTTAGTGTCAGGGATCCTCATGGTAGTATTTTTGGTGTAGATTCCAGGCTCTGCAACTGCTCAGTCACACCATGAATCTGTCCTTTCCATGTCTCCAAGGATAGCTCAGTAATCAAGCCAGGCCAAGTGCAAATCTCTCTGCCTCTGCCTACCCTGTGTGCACAGAAAGTCTCTATGTGTATTTGTTTCTTATAGTCCATTTTTTCCCATGAATAAAAGAACTCAGAGGAGTCACCAAGTAACCCCCCTTAATCCTTTTTCTATGAAGCATTAAAAATCCACAATTCTCTATTCCCATTCTCCCAGCCTCCCCCTTTCTCCACCCTGAGTCTATGTGGATGTAATGTATGCAGTTTTGACAGCTCTGGAGCAGTTAAAAAAAAAATTGGCTAGGGCTCAGCCCGGAACCTTCCAGCTCCCCCTTCCCTAGGGCAGAAGGCGACAATCTCCACTCTGGCTTTGTTGGTATCCGTTTTAACAATTTTTTTTTTCCTTTCCTTTCCCCAGTGCTTTGCCATTTCCCTTGATCTTTTTCAAAACTTCCTCCAGGGGGCCAAGAGGAAAGTTCCATCCCCTTCCCTTACAGCTGAAAGAAAGGGGAGGGGGAGAAACAACGCCCCCCCCCCCAAAAAAAGCATAGCTGTCCCTTTAAGGGGCCCATGTGGTGGGAAGAACGGCTACATTCCTACCCCAGTAGGGCCGCTGTCCCAACACGCCGAAGAGGCCACAAATAACCAAGGAGAGCTGGGGGGTGGAGGGGAGAGCAGGGCTCCAAGAGGAACGAGGGTCGGCTGGGCTACTACTTGGAAAAAGCCATGGGGAGGGGGAGAGGACCCACAGATTTTTAACAGACAGGAGAACACGGGAGCTAAAACTAATATTATTTAAGGTGGAGGGAGTGCTCAGACGGCACCACCACACACTTGCCAGGCAAGTTCCGAAATCTGCAGTTTCCACACGAGCTCCTCTAGGTTCAAGGAAGAGCCTGTGCTTCGATCGGGTTTGCAGAGACCCTCCCCCTCCATGTGGAGCCCCCACGTCCCCCCCCAACCGTGCTGCGAGGAGATGGAGAGAGCGATCCAGATTCCCCCACCACACACACGCACACACACGTGGAGACGCCGCGGTGGGTGAGACTGAGGGTGGGGTTCGGAGACCAATCTTTGATCTTTGGGGGGGCACAGATTTAAGGGAAGCCGCTGCTAGCGTCAACCCACGCTCGCGGCTGCGGAGAAAAGCGGATCCCTTTGGAGCTTTCAGCACACACCACAGTTGCGTCTGGGCACCGAACACGTTATTAATAAGGAGCAGATGAAGCATCAGCCCTGCTGCCATCCGCTCGGCTCCCGCCCGCCGCCCTCCGGGCCGAGGCCCCACCATACGCCCGGGGGCCTCCCCGGGCTGCCTTCGGAAGTTCAGCGACGCTCGTCCTCCCTCCCCGCTCCACCCCTGCACGGGCCAGGACTGACCAGCACGAGCCTACCACCAACAGTTTCTTCCCCAAGTTCCTCCAAAACCCTTGTCCAGCCCCCCCCCCAACACACACCTCACCCCTCCCCTGGGGAGGATCCGGGGGCAGAAAGCTGATTGGCCGCAGCCCGGAGAGGAAACCCAAAACACCACTGAGGACCAGACGCCGCGCGTCACCGGTGCCCCCAGCCCCTCGGTGAGGGCCAGGTGGAGTCCCGGGACCTGCTTCCCCGAGCGGAGGAGTCGGATGCTCGAGTACTCAGATTCCCCGGGCGGAGAGGGGGGCAGCCGAGACCCCCCGCCCCAGTCCCCAGAATATCTGCGTTCACGATCACCCTCGCCGCCTCCTTTTCTTTGCACACTTTCGTCTGCACCGAGGACTCAGACTCGGTCTCGACCTGAAAGGGAAGAAGCCCACCCCCCACCCCTGCTTGCTCTTTAAAGAGCAGCAGGGCGGCGCGGGAGGGGGGGCGAGTTCGCGCCCTGGGACCCGGACTAGATCGAAGCCCGGGTGGATTCCTCCCCGCTCTCCCACCCCGCCCGCCTCCCCTCGCACTTGAGCTGCAGCGGCGGGGAGCTTCCAGTCCCCCTCACTCCCCGGCACGCTTTTTCAGGGCTCCGGCTCGCAGAGAGCGCCGGGAGGGGCTCAGGCCCCGGCCTGAGTCCTCCGGTTCCCGGGGAAGCGGATCCCGCAAGCGATCGGACGCAGAACGAACTTTCCCGGTGGGCCGGTGGGCGCGGGCGCGGCGGCGACGCTTACCGTGTGCGCAGAGCAGGGCGCCCAGCAGCGGCAGCAGCGCGCCCCGCGGCCGCCTCATGGTGCCTCGGCCGCCGCGCCGGCGCTCCCTGCCGGCCGGGGGGGTCCCGCCGGCTCCCGCGGGACGGCGTGGTGTCCGGAGTCAGCCGAGGGTCCCCGGTGGGGAAGCCGTCCCGGATCCACCGCGCCCGGTGCGCCCTGCGACTCGCCCTCCGGACGCCGCCGCCTCCAGTGCTGCCAGAGCTCAAGCTGCCCAGCCAGGGGACCGGGAGAGGGGGGGGGTGTCCCGGGCCCGGCCGCCCCGCCCCCCGCGCCGCGGCCCCCGCCACCGCCACCGCGCCTGGCCCCGCCCCCGGCGCTGGCCCGGCCCCTTCCCGCCCTCCGCCCCCGCCCCCCCAGTCCTGGGGACCCTACCCGCCCGCGCCTCCCGAGAGGGCCCGACTCCTCCCTAGGCCGCCCCCACATTCCTAGCCTTTGGAGAAGGACCCCCCACCCCTCCGCCCCCATTACTACCACTCCAGGGTCCCTCGTGGAAAAGTAAAAAGATCGCAGCGACAACACTCAGACGAACTCCAAACCAAGGGGAGCATCCGGGCTGACCCGAGTTGCCTGGACGTGACCTCGGCCCCCCGACGGGCCCCAAGTCCAGACTTTATTGATGTCCTGGAATATGCAAGGCTTGCTAATGCATAATCCTCTGGGGTCTTTATTGACATCAAACAAGGGACATCAGGGGGCCCTTCCCGTGCAGTATCTTAACTAGCGTTCTCACTCTCAAAATTCCTTCTCGGGGATTTTTTTTTTCTGCTTCTTCTTGAAACCCCCCCCCCCCCGCCTCCCTTGTCTAGGGAGTGTTGTTCTAGGGCTAAATAATTCCGTGACCTCCCCTTTTCATTTACTCATTTCCTGAGGTGGTTGTCTGGGTCCTGTCGCCCAAGCTCAGACGTCCAAATTTGGCCCAGACAAACTTAGTTCCTCCTCACCCCGTCTTGGTAAATCAGCATTGTTAGCCTCTTCACCTTCTTTGACTTTCTGATCCTGGTAAGGAAGGGATGGAGGTAAAGAAATTAGCCAATATTTGAAGTTACAATCCCCCAAGAGTTCGCTCTGCCTCCTTCCAGTCTGCAGGGCCTTCTAGCAATATTTAACGTTTGGGACACTACATAAAATTGTAAACTCCACACTAGTCGTAGCTTTGTGGTAGCCAAGCCTTCTTCCCAATCCGTACTAATGACACTTTAACCATCTTCTACTTTTCTAGGTTGGATCTTGTTTTGTTACTTTTTCTCAAGTCTCCAACTTTCTGGAATATTACTTTCTCCTCCACGTTGATATGCCAAGATTTTCTGGCTTTGGGTCGTCTGTGGATTTTGTTAAATCTGTTTCCTTTTACCAGTTAGAGAGCCAGGAAGAACCATGTGCCCCAGGTTAGCTGAGGGTAAGGCAGTTTGGTATAATGCAAAGTGGGTATTAGGCTATTTTTCTAAATGGCTAGGTTGACATTTCATCCTTGTTTGTTTTTTTAAAAGGCTTTCACTTCAAATTAGTATCTTTGGCCAAGGTTTACATGAACCCTATTTTGCGACAGCTACAACAACTGAAAAATGTGATATGAACTCTTTCTTAGGACTTCTCCATGTTGTCTTGCCTGAAATTTTCACCCAGATGCAATGTGGTTGAACTAGCATCACCATGGTAACTAATACAGAGGCATTTTCTGGGTTGTAGTTCTCCTTGCTGACTGAAGGGGGCACTAGGACCAGATCAAGTTTGTGTGATCTTAAGTGCATAGCAAAGAGTCTACATCTGTCTGGCCTACTTTCTTCTCTTTACCCTAAAATCTAAGGAGAAAAAAAAGCCATGCAAAGTAGGGACTGATTCTTCAGTTCCCCTTCTTTCCAAGTCAGTTCTTGGTTCTTGTCGGGGTGTTTCTATTGCTTATAAATTCTTGCTTTTAATCTTGAGAAAGTCCTTGTGAGTCTGAAGATCATATTCTGTTCTACATAGAAACTGGTATAAAGAGGCCAGCCAGACACTGGTGGCTTACACTTGTAATCCTAGTTACTCTGGAGGCTGAGATCTGAGGATCACAGTTCAAAGTCAGCCCAGTCAAGAAGTCTGTGGGATTTATCTCCAATTAATTATCAGAACACCAGAAGAGGCACTATGTCTAAAAGTGGTAGAAGACTAGCCTTGAGCAAAAAGAGTGCAGGGAGTGTCCAGGCCTTGAGTTCAAGCCCCACAACCAACATAGAAAAAAAAAAGCTTATATATATATATTTTATTTATTTATTTATTTTTTTTTTTTTTGCCAGCCCTGGGCTTGAGCTCTGGGCCTGAGCCCTGTCCTTGGACTTTCTCAAAGCTAGAGCTTACCACTTGAGCCTCAGCACCACTTCTGGCTTTTTTCTATGTATGTGGTGCCCAGGAATCAAACCTAGGTCTTTGTGCATGCTAGGCAAGCACTCTACCACTAGCCCCTAATTTTTTTTTTTTAATTCCAGTACAGGCTACCTACATACTTTCACTGTCAAGGGATTAAAAATTATAAAGTTTCCACTCCATATGCAAAGGACAGGTTCTTTTCCAGAGGCATGATTTGTGCTGTTTTTCTGGGATTGGAGAGGAAGGGGGAGGTCGGCTGTGTCTGGCTCAGCCAGAGAGACTGCATTTTCTGTGTCCATCCTGAGTCCTTCTCCATGCTTCAGCACAGTTCTGATGCGCAGTGCCATCCCTGGCTGTGAGTCACTGGGAATATCAATGGGTAGAAACTAACTTTCATGCAGAGTCCCTGCCTGGGTCACCCCCTAGGGTGAGTTAAATCTTGGCTGTTAGAAACTGTTCTTATGCCAGGAAGACTAAGCCATATTTATTTTTACCAGGCCTCTCAGACTTTCTTATTTGAAGTGAGAAATCCTGAAAAGCATGCCAGAATGGGCTGTTTGTCTCCCTCTTATTGTCCTCTCGGGCATGTCTCTAGAAAAGTTGTAGGGGACTGCCAATTCCGGAGGGGTCTCAGAGACATTGATTTCCTCAGAAACACCACCCCTTCCCTTCATCCTTCTAGAACAGTCCAGGGAGCTGAATTTCTGAGATTAGAAAATTGCTCTGAATCAGACCATCATGAATGGCCTTTTCAAAGGAAACTTGGAGAGTGCTACAGAGAAGATAGAAATGGCCATGGTTTGGATGAAATGGAGTTGGTAGTGTTCTCTTGTAACACAGCAAACTGAATTTCTAACTATGATTCTTCTGAAAGAACAACTACTTTGAAAGAGTGGTCTTCAACCAGAAGTGACTTTGCAGGCTTGGGGGGATCACCTGGGGACATTCTTGAGAGTGAGAGCTAATGGTCTCAAGTGGGCAGAGGCCAAGGATTCTACAAAACATCCTGCAGCAAGAATCTTATCCCCACAAAACAAAGAACCATTAATCATGCTGAAATTGAGAAACTATTATTATTATTTATTTATTTATTTATTTATTTATTTTTGCTCAGGGCTCAGTGGGCTCAGAGCCTGAGCACTGTACTTGGCCTTCCCAAGGCTAGAGCTCTACCATTTGAGCCACAGCATCCCTTCTGGCTTTTTCTATGTATGTAGTCCCCAGCAATCGAATCTGGGTCTTAGTGAATGCTAGGCAAGCACTCTATCACTAGGCCAAATTCTGGCCAAAAAACTATTTTAACACATTAAAAATAGACTGCAAAGAGTCATCTCTGCTGACTCACTGTGTGTGTGTGTGTGTGTGTGTTGATACTTGTGCTTTACTTCATGGCCTGGGTACTTTTACATTCCAGGCTGATGCTCTACCATTTGAGCTACAGCTCCACTTTTTTTTTTTTTAACTTTTTGGTGATTAATTGGAAATAAGAGTTTCACAGAAAGAGCCAGGCCCTGGTGGCTCACACCTGTAATCCTAGCTCCTCAGGAGGCTGAGATCTGGAGATCACAGTTCAAAGCAGCCTGGGCAGGAAAGTCTGTGCGAATGAATTTAGTTGTAAATAATAGAGGTATTGAGGGAAAAGTAGAGCGTTCTATGAAAGAAGAGACTTAATTTAGATTTGGGGGTGCGAAGAAGACCTGTCAGGGGTACTGACACTTAAGCTGAATAAGAGTCATTATGGAGTCTGGGGATGTAGTTCAGTGGCTGAGTACTTGCCTAGTATGTATGAAGTCCCTAGGACCAAAGAAAAGAAAAGAGTCATCAGGCTAAGAGTAGATGGGCAGAAGGAATAGCATGTGCAAAGGTCCTATACCAGAAAAGAATCCATAGGACTTATGGAAAACTATCACTTCCCAGTCCTGAGGCTTGAACTCAGTGTGGGCACTGTCCCTGAGATTCTACTGCTCAAAGCTAGCACTCTACCACATAAGCCACAACTCCTCTTCCAACTTTTTCTGAGTAGTTTATTAGGAATAAGAGATTTTCTGCTTTGGCTGGCTTTGAACCTCAGCTTCCTGAGTAGCTAAGATTATAGGCATGAACCCCACATTGCCCAGCAATAGCACGACTTTTTTGATTTGTTTTGTTTTGTTATTTTTTTAACAATGGAGTATTTTATCTAGGTTCAGAGAACTAAAACCAGAGACTGGAAATGGTGAACTCCTCAGGAGATTGTCTGCTTTGTATTTCTGTACTCTTTTCAATTAACTCTCCACACTACTTTTATTTCTCGTGTCAACATTTTTATGTTCCAGCTCAGTGGTGGTATTTTATTTTATTTTATTTTTTGCCTGTCTCGGGGCTTGAACTCAAGGTCTGAGCATTGTCGTTGGGCTTTCTCAAGGCTAGAGCTCTACCACTTGAGCCATAGCACCACTTTGGGCTTTTTCTATGTATGTGGTACTGAGGAATTGAACCTGGGTTTTCATGCAAGCTAGGCAAACACTACCACTAAGCCATCCTCCTGGCCTCAGCGGTCATATTTGAGTCAAGATCTGGGGCATGCTCCTGATTTTGTTCCCTGGCCTAGCTTGGGGCACAGCCTGAAAGAGGGGACTTTCCAGAAAATTGTTATCTCCTGAAAACTTGAAAGTCATACCTCTAGCAAGATAAATAGTGCCCTTGTAGGAGCAAATACTGTTCTTATTGTAGCAGTATAGGTAAATTTAGAATCATAGCTAAATACTCAGATCAATAAAAATTTTCACTTAATAATATATGAATCAAACATCATTATAAATGGTCTTGGTCTCTCTAACTTGTTCTTTACACAGCAAGTAGGGACTTGAAAAAGATAAGTGGATCATACTATTACTGGGTATAAAACTTCTGTCAGGAGGCTGTGATCTAAGGATCAAGGTTCAAAGCCAACTCAGGCACTAAAGTCTGAGAGACTCTTTTCTCCAATTAATCTCTAGAAAACAGGAAGTGGGGCTGTGGCTCCGGGATAGGGTGATAGCCTTGAACTGAAGAGCTCAAGGACAACACTCAGGCCCATGGGTAGGGTGGCTCCGGGATAGGGTGATAGCCTTGAACTGAAGAGCTCAAGGACAACACTCAGGCCCATGGGTAGGGTGGAAGCCTTGAGCTGAAGAGCTGAGGGTCAGGGCTCAGGCCCAGAGTTCAAGCCCCATGACCCACAAACAAAATAAAACAATACAAAACCCTTCTAATTGTAGTTGTATTATATACAGAGTAATAAATATCCTTCTTTTTGGGGGGGGGGAGGTCACTGCCCCTAAATTTCTTTTGCTCTGTGCTAGCACTCTAGGCTAGATGCTGTGGTAACTGATACCTATAACCCTTGCTACTCAAGAGGCTGAGATCTGAGGATTGAGATTCAAAGCCAGGCTGGGCAGGAAAGCCTGAGTAACTCTTATTTCCAATTAACCACCAGAAAACTGGAAGTGGAGCTATGACTTAAAGTGGTACCGCACTAGCCTTGAGTGAACGAGCTCAGGGACAGTCCCTTATGTGTACTGTCTTCTACTTTTATTTTATTTTATTTTATTTTTGCCAGTCCTAGGCTTGGGCTCAGTGCCCAAGCACTGTCCTTGGGTTTTTCCTCAAGGCTAGAGCTCTTCCACTTGAGCCACAGCACTACTTCTGGCTTTTTTCCATGTATGTGGTACCGAGGAATTGAACTTGGGTCTTCGTGCATGGTAGGCAAGCACTCTATGTCTTCTACTTTTAATGCTGTTTTCTTGATCCTTACTCAGGCTTACCTCAGCTTTATCATGCTTTATCTTGTTTTATTTTCTTCATAGCATTTATCATGCTTTGAAATTATTTTATTTGTTCTTATATATTTATTGCCTCCCTCTCAAATACTATACGATAAACCCCAGTGGAGTGGGATCTGATTATTTTTTTCTTAAAATCATGTCTACCACATATTGCTCAAGATTTTTCTTTTTTGATGGGTCACAGGGCCTGAACTCTGGAATTCTGGGCCTGGCTACTGTTGCTGAGCTCTTCAGCTCAAGGCTCGGGGTCTACCACTTGAGCCGCTGAGTTTTCTGATGTTTAATTGGAGATAAGAGTCTCTTGTGTCTGGGCTGGCTTTGATCTGTGGTCCTTAGATCTCAGCCTTTTGAATAGCTAGAATTACAGGTAGGAGCCACCATCCTCAAGAATTTGTTGTTGTTTAATGAATGAGAATCAGACTAGGTTAAATAAGAAAGAAAAAGAAAAAGAAAGCTGGGAGAGGTGGCTCACGCCTGTAATCCTAACTACTGAGGAGGCTGAGATCTGAGGATTGCGGTTCAAAGCCAGCCTGGGGAACTAAAGACTGTGAGACTCTTCTCTTCAATTAACCACCAGAAAATGGGAAGTGGCACTGTGGCTCAAGGGGTAGGGCAGTAACCTTGAGCTGAAGAGCTTGGGGACAATGTCCAGGCCCAGAGTTCAAGTGCCCCCGACCCACAAAAATAAAATAACCAAGCCTTCAAGGTGAATTGGAGCCATGGCTCAGTTGGTTGAGCACTGGCCAATGAGGTAGAATGGCAGGTTTCAAATCCCAATGAGAGAGAGAAGAGAGAGAGAGAGAGAGAGAGAGAGAGAGAGAGAGAGAGAGAGAGAGAGAGAGAGAGAGAGAGAGAGAGAGAGAGAGAGAGAGAGATGGAGGATCAGAGAAAGGTCAAAATGAGTAAAAGAGGGTGCCTAACTTTCAGAAGCTCCTAATCTGGCAGACAATGAAGATTTATAAAGCAATGATAGCGTGATAGGCATAGGTATAAAGGATTGTGGAAACAAAAGAGAGAAGATTCTTAAGTTTAAGGTTGTGGGCATTGAATGTGGGGAAAATTTCAGTGTAACAGAAAGAAGAAAATGGGAGGGGTGCATTCCAAATGGAAGGGATAGCATAATCTCTCAAAAATGGCTGCCATCTTCAAAGACTGCACCATAGTCTTGTGTGGCTAGAAGAACATAGGATGATTAGGGAAAGCTCAAAGGGAATAATGCCAGGGCTAGTGATTCTATAATTCCAGCTTGTGAAGAACTAGAGACCAGGAAGAGCATTGTGGCTAAAGTCCAAACCTGGACAAAAGTTAGCAAGAACCCACTTAACCAATAACTGGATGTGTTGTTGCATATTTCTGATCTTGGCTACTTACTAAGTGTAAAAAGGAGGGTCATAATTCCTGGCCAGCCAAGGCATAAATGAAAGATCTAGTCCCCAAATACCTAAAGCAAAAAGAGCTATGGCTGTGGTTCAGTGGCAGAGCATTTGTCTAACAAATAGACTTCTGGAATTACAACAACAACAACAACAATAAAAGGAATTCTTAACCCACCATTGCCAAAAATCATTTCATATGATTCCCATATGTCTTTCATACATTTTTTATTTGCTTATTCAATGAACACTTCCATAGTTCATACAAAGAATAAGGGAGAAATTGTACAATTATTTTTTAACTTACCTTTCTATTTTTTTTGTATTTTTTTATTGTAATTAGTAAAAGGGTTACATGATATTTGCCAGATAGAAGGTGCATTAATTCACATACATTGATACCCTTTCACATGTCTTGGCTTACCTTTCTATTTTTTAAAACTCTTTCTTACTATATGCTATCAAGATAATACTTTTCCAAGGAGGGCAATAGGCTAGGAAGTAGGTTAACAACTGGTTTTCTTTACCTGATATCTGAAATGCTGCTATCCTAAGAGAAGCTTAATAAACTAACTAAAATATCACTAAGAAAACAGACCAAAAGGGTTGCAAAGTCAGGGATGGTCTCTGTATTCCAGACTGCTTTTCATGGGTATGTTGATTCTGGGTCTTGAATGTGGGGCCTGGACACTGTCCATAAGCTTTTTGTGCTCAAGGCTAGGGCTCTACCACTTGAGCTAAAGCTCTGCTTCTGGCTTTTTGGTGTTTAATAGAAGAAAGAAAGAAGAAAAGAAAGAAACTTCTTTGTTTTCAAACTATATGAATGTGTAATTCCTATTTTTTGCAGCATTTATACACGTTAATAAAGAATACATGTGTAATTGTCTTTAAGCTTTTCAGCCTTCAATTTAAAGCACTTCTTTGTTTCATCTATTTTTCTTTGATTTTTTTTGGTAATATTGATTTTTAAAATCATGATTGCTAGCCTGGTATGGTGGCTCACGCCTGTAATCCTAGCTACTCAGGAGGCTGAGATCTGAGGATCGGGGTTCAAAGCCAGCCCAGGCACAAAAGTACCTGAGACTCTTACCTCCAATTATTAATCACCAGAAAACTGGAAGTGGTGCTGTGGCTCAACGAGTAGGATGGTGGCCTTGAACTGAAGAGCTCATGGAAAATGCCTAGGCTCAGAGTTCAAGTCCCATAACTGACAAAAGAAAATCATGATTACTAGACAGATGCTCTACCATTTGAGCCATGATTCCAGTCCTTAATCACTTTCTCATAATGTATGAGTGACTCTTAACTGCCCAATAGTTTATGAACATTTCTTTTTTATTTGCAAATTCCCCCCAAATCTCTGTTCTGTTGATTTGTATAGCGAAGTTCAAAATGCCTTTTCTATAGCATTTTAAATTTAAATCTGTTAATCCCAGACTGTGACATCAGACTTAGTTTTTAACTCTACTCTTATGGAAGTTATTAAGTCTATTAATAAAAGCCTGTTAGTGGGAGGGGGGTGATAAATGGAAAAGAGAATATAGCTGAATATAGTCATCATACTCAACATCCACATGTGAAAAGAGAAGTAGGAAACTTGAAGTGATTGGTAGGAAAGTAGGGACGAGGGAGAGGGAGAATGAAGGATGGGGTGACTGATCAAGATACGCTGAACATATAAAGGGACATGTTAAGCCAGGCAAGGTGACTCATGCCTCTAATCCTAGCTACTCAGGAGGCTGAGATCTGAGGATTGTGGTTTAAAGCTACCCCTGGCACTAAAGACTGTGAAACTCTTATCTCCAATTAACCACCAGGAAAACTGGAAGTGGAGCTATGGCTCAAGGGGTAAGGAAATAGCCTTGAGCTGAAGAGCTCAAGGGACAGTGCCCAGGCCCAAGGTTCAAGCCCTACGACTGACAAAAAAAAATGTTAAATTGCAACCCCTTGTATAACCATTTGTTGATTTTAAAAAAATTGAAGTAAAAAAGAAAAACTTGGGGGCCGGGAGTTTGGCCTAGTGGTAGAGTGCTTGCCTAGCATGCACAAAGACCCGGGTTCAACTCCTCGGTACCACATATGTAGAAAAAAGCCAGGAATGGTACTAAGGCTCAAGTGGTAGAGCTCTAGCCTTGAGAAAAGTCCAAGGACAGTGCTCAGGCCCTGAGCTCAAGCCCAGGACTGGCACAAAAAAAAAAAAGAAAAGAAAAGAAAAGAAAAGAAAAACTTGGTAACTCAGCATGAATTTCATGACCTGCATTTCTTATAGCTACTTTGCCTTTAGCATATTTTCTGCTTGATGAGTTGATAATAGCTTGTCCTAGTTTCTTAAACCTGTTTTGCAGCAATAATTTATCCTTCATTTTTTTTTCCTGATAGTTTCCCTGAGGTTTAAAAATATATAGTACATATACAACAATTTTATGCAGTCTTCAATATTTTCCCTATTCATAGGCCCTCTGGAAAGTGAAAGATGTCTATTAATTTTCTATATCTAAAATCAGAAATTATCTTACAAATGGACATATTAATACATCCTCTCTCAAAGATGTTTTCCTCTTTGTTCTCAGTTTGGTGTTTTTTCTTTCTTTCTTTCTTTCTTTCTTTCTTTCTTTCTTTCTTTCTTTCTTTCTTTCTTTCTTTCTTTTTTTTGCCAATCCTGTGGCTTGAGCTCAGGGCCTGAGCGTTGTCCTTGGGCTTTCTCAAGGCTAGAGCTCTACCACTTGAGCCACAGCACCACTTCTGGCTTTTTCTATGTATGTGGAGTGCTGAGGAATCGAACCCTGGTCTTCGTGTATGCTAGGCAAGCAATCTACCACTAGGCCAAACTCCCAGCCCCTGGTGTTTTTTTATTTCTTATGCCTTTAACATCTTGTGTTATATTTTTAGTCAATTTTATATCACTTGTTTCTCTTTAGGGTAGTAAAATTGTCCTTTGACTTATTGCTCTGCCTGGGTGATTATTTGTTCTGGTAAATTTTCTAGGAATATGGTAATTTAGGAAGCTGAAAAATCTATTTAAATGGAAGGATTACATTTTTAAGTTAATTTTTCAATAGAACCACAAAAATACACTTCATTTTACAAATTCTTGTATATTTCCATTCTTCCTAAGAATGATACCATTTGAAAAATTTTTTTCACAATTGATATGGTGCCAAAATCTAGTATTATGTAATCTGTGACTGAAGAGAAATAAAAAAGCAGTGACTTCTTCACGGGAAGAAAAAACATTGCTAGGTCATAACATCTTCCATTGTTAGTTTTCAGATTACAATACAAGCACAAGAACTTTGTAGAATATTGAAAAATGTGAAGAAAAATATATAAATAAAATACACATAGTAATTCCACTACCAGGAAAGCTACTGGTTGTTTCTATGAACATTTTCTTGAAAGCAAAATCTAGTCACTTCCTAAGCCTTTCTAAATCCTCCTCTTTGACAAACTGGGACATTCTGAGTGGAACACAAAGTGTAAGTAGAAGGACTTTCATGGAAGGCATGGGACTATAGGGAAAAAAACCTACAAATTGCTCCAGAGATGACATCTTGTTCTTATTTAGTTTTCTTTGAGTCATTAACAGTCAGGCGCCACTGATGCTGAAACTTATCATTATTATAACCACAAATGGGTTAATGCTCAAACAAAGCTATATTCTTGGGGCCTGTCCCAGCTTCACCACATAGACCCCAGTACCTTCCAAATCCCAAGATAATACTCCATAAATAAGAGGATGTCAAATATGCAGCTTAAATTTGAAATTCTCTTCTTTTATCTGGGAGCTTCCAGTTGCTAGCAGGGCAGAACAAAAAAGAAAATAAATAAATAAATAAACACCAAGCCAACAACTCCTAAAATAAGAGGCTATGTGGTTCAGTGGTCAGACCACTAGCCTGGATGTTAGCATAGTTGACAGTCAGTTCCAGCCCTCCCACTGACTAGATGGATGACACTAGAAAAGTCATTCTGTGCCTCATGACTCAGTTTCCCTACTTAGAAAAGGGAGAAGTGTCTTAGATCATTTTCTTGGGAATATATGATATCTGCAAATAGCTGTAGGATGCTTAGGAATAAAGTCCTTCATAAATGATATAGTACTTATTGATATTATTAATAAATCACAGTTATTAAATTTATAACTCCTCAAATTTCATAAACAGAGGGGTGGAGGCAAATTTTTAGATAGAATTTTCAGGACTTCACACAAATATCAATTTAGTAAACTCATTACTTCAAAATACTAAACACAGCTCCTAGTTTGGCTCTGTTCCTTCCTCTTTACCACATCCAAAGCCAGAGTGACTCACAGGAGCCTAGAATTGAGACACATAGACAATTTTAAGGGAAAGAGAATTAGAAGGTTTGAGGCTCCTTGCTGGAGAAAGCTAAGAATAAGTCACTTAGAACACAAAGAGAAGAACCTTCTGTTTCCTTCTCCTCCCAGTGTAGGTGGTCTACTGGTTTCTCAGGAATTCCTTTGATGGCATGATTTTTGTTTTCTTTCTTAAAAAAAAAATCCATCTCGTTGGGGGGGCACTTACATTTACTTTTTTTTTTTAAGTGAGGATACAGTGGCATTTGCAGGTAGGTTTGCACTGTGACAGCTGCTACAGAACTCTCACCTTTGTTGGGAGTGGAGGGGAGCAACACTAGAAATCATCTGTGAACTTGAAACCTTATAAATATTCTTCCCTCTTAGATGGAATGTGTGTTTGTGTGTCTATGTCTGTGTGTGGACCTAAAAGGTGTCATTTGGGAAGGATGTCAAATAGACCAGAAGACCTGTCTAACGATAAAGAGAAATTTGAGAGGGAACAGCAATTATCTTACAGATCAATGAGCATCCTTTCTGTCCAGTCCTGTCATAGGCTGCTTGACCTCAAGCAGCAGCCAAGATACAGTATGCACGTGGAAGCACTTTGTAGCAATTTAAGATCACATTATGCTAAAAGAGAGAAAAACAGATAATGGGATAACAAGTGCTCACACGTGGGAACTATTACTGTCAGGAGGACAGCTGCATGGAGCAGGAATCCTTATGAGCGTCAGAAATTTTGGATACGGATGGCTCATAGTAATCCTTGGACATCAGGAAATATAACGGAATCGGAGGATTCTCCACCTCAGATCCTCTAAAAACCATCTCCACAAGAAGGCCAGGCCCAAAGGAAACCTGGAAGGCTAAGAAGGGACCACCGCTCCCGGAACTTGCGTGGTCGGCATCACGTTGCACTCCGGAGACTGTTTCCGTGACACCGCCTCCTCCCATCCCGCCTCCCGCCTCCTGGTTGCCATGGTAACGGCGAGACTGCATCCTGGGTTCCGGAAGCCGGGTGTTGGAGCTGCCGGGGTCAGAGGATGCTGAGTCCGGAGCGCCTCGCTCTACCGGACTACGAATATCTGGGTAGGAGCTTCCTTCTCCCTGCGGCCGGAAAGCAGTGCAAACAAATTAGGCTGAAATCTGTGGAGGAGGCGAGGGCCGGGGTCCGGGTAGGCTGGGGCGGGCCGGAGCGGTGGGGGTTCCAGGGCCTGAGCCTGTCTGTGAGGCCGCACGAGGAGGGAAAATGGCATGTGGGGCAGTACAGAATGTCTGAAACGGCCTGGCTGGAACTCAGGCAAGATTGTTTTGTATTCATGAGGGGTCAGTTGAGAATTTGGGGCTCGGTGAGGAGATTATTAAGATGCTGTTGGTGGAATCAGTAACCTTGGAACATAAAGCATCTGTGAATAATCTCTATCATAGTGACAGTATCACCTTGAGCTTTGTATAATACTGTTACGCTGAACATTTTGTATGCTGCATTCTTCGTTTGAATCTTCTCAACAGCTCTAGGAGGAATTATTGTGGTTCCTTCCATTTTACAGATGGAGAAGCTAAGGAGGAAGAGGTAGATAACTCGCGTACATAAGATACAAAAGGCAGGACTGGGATCTGAGCATGGTGTTTCCACTTTAGAACTTGACTCTTGACTGAGCTCTTGAACTGAGGCAGAAGTTGTAGTATTTATTGAGCACTTGTGGGTGTGTAAGGCATTTACATAGTGAAAACACACATACACACACACGTACATATATATATGTATATATGCATCCTTATATACACATACATGAAAAATCTAGACAGATTTGTAGGAGAGGGAAAGGGAGGTATGCTGGTTCTGGGGCCTAAATTCAGGCCCTGGGTGTTTTTTTTTTTGTTTTGTTTTGTTTTTTGTTTTTTGTCCCTGAGCTTTTTCGCTTAAGTCTAACACTACCACTTTGAGCCACAATGCAACTTCCAGTTTTCTGGCAGTTAATTGGTGAGAAGAGTCTCATATACTTTTCTGCCTGAGCTGGCTTCTAACAAAGATCCTCAGATCTCAGCTTTCTCCGTGGCTAGGATTATAGGTATGAGCCACTGGCACCAGGCCTTATCCCTGAGCTTTTGTGCTCAAGGCTAGTGTGTTACTACTTGAACCACAGCTCCACTTCCAGCTTTTCACTGGTTAATTGGAGATAGTTTCATGTACTTTCCTGTCTGGGCTGGCTTTGAACTGCGATCCAGAGATCTCAGCCTCCAAAGTAGATAGAATTACAAATGTGAGCCACCAGCACCTGATTCACTGATTGTTGTTATTTTTAATGAGGTGAGGGACTCTTGAACTTCTTTGTCCAGACTGGGGTTCCCTTCAACCTGTGATCTTCCCCATCTTTAATGTAAAGAGGTTTAGGGTGAAAGTCTTCTCTAACTTCTCTTACCTCCATACTGTAGCTTGAGCTTGTGCTTTTGCTGGGCATTTTTGCTCAGCATTGGAGCCCTTCTACTGGAGCCACACATCAACATCTGGTTTCCTGTTAATTGAAGGTAAGAGTCTCATAGATTTGTGTGTCAGGGCTGGTTTCTTAGACACCAGCCTCCTGAGTAGCTGGGATCCTAGTGTGAGCCATCAATGTTTGGCTTTTCTCTCTTGATTTCCTTCAGTCTGTCATATTTACAGCTATCCTCAGCTCTTCCCACCCCTCAGCTAACCACTATTACTATTTTCCTGGGTATCCTTCCAGAGTTGACTTTATTATGTACATAACATAGCATAACATATAGTGCACATGTTTTTCATTTAGTAATTGCAGAGTAATTTCTGTATCAGTAAAATGCTTTGGTGTTCTTTAAATGTTTTTTTTTTTTAATTTTTAGCTACATAGTACTTAAATTATTTATTTAACCAATGCCATACTGGTGGATAATGACTTGTCTCTAGCTTTTTTTTTCTTCTTCTTCTCTATTACTACAAATGTCTCAAGGAACAACCTATAGTTTTGTTCTTTGGCAAGTGTGTCTGCCAAGATTAATCCCACCAAGTGGAATTGTCAAGAATATTCACATGTGGAATACCGATAGATATTGGCCTGTTGCCCTTCATAAGGGCTGGACCATTTTATACTATCACCAACAGTATAAGGCCATGCCTGTTCCCCATGACCTTGGATTTTATTCAGCCTGTGGAATGAAAAGGGATTTTTTTTTTTTTTTGGTGGGTCATGGAGCTTGAACTCAGCCTGGGCACTGTCCCTGAACTCTTCAGCTCAAGGCTACTGCCCTACCCCTGAGCCTGGGTATTGTCTCTGGGCTCTTCAGCTCAAGGTTACTACTCTACCCCTAAGCCAAGCCCCACTTCCCATTTTCTAGAGGTTAATTGGAGATAAGAGTTTCAGGTTCTTTTGTGCCTGGGCTGGCTTTGAACCTTGATCTTAGATCTCAGCCTCCTGAGATTACAGGTGTGAGCCACCGCACCTGGAAAATGTGACTTTTTTTTTGGCCAGTGGTGGGGCTTGAACTCAGGGGTTGAGCACTGTCCTTGTACTTTTTTTTTCCCTCAAAGATAGATCGCTACCATTTGAGCCACAACACCACTTCCAGCTTTTTTCTATGTATATGGTACCGAGGAATTGAACCCAGGTCTTTGTGCATGCTAGGCAAGCACTCTCTACTAGGCCAAACTCCCAGCCACCGAAGATGAATTTTTTTAACCAAGTTTAAAGACTAGTTGGCTTTTGAAAGATATATGTATATACATATAAATGTATGTATTTGTGTATATCTACACAAATAGGCACACATAGACATAGTCAAGCACCCATACATACAGTAGAGAGGGTATGTTTGTGGGGAAGAATTTAAGAGTGATCAATAATGGACATGATTATATCACAGGTAATTTTGTATTCAGTGCATAATAATATCAAGTAATAACAATCAACATCTTTTGCTGATAGTGTTTTATATTTTATTTATTTGCCTAGCATTCAATAAATGTCTAAGATATTTGAAAAGCTTAGTACATGGCTCAGTTCTTGGGTGTTTTCTGTGTGAATCACATGTCTCAAAAACTTGGTGTATTTGGTATACTGGTGACTTGATGAGTAGAAGTTGGTGATCTTTTCGTAGTAGCTTAAGTGGAAGATCAACTTAGTGGCAACATGGACTAGGAATTTATAAACAGATTCAGTCTTAGGTTGTTAGAAAAAGCATTGGTGTTCATGGAGTCCCACCATCTGCCTAATGCTTGTATCCTGGACAAATATTCCTTCAGGCTCTATTGCATAGTGAAGTGTCTTACCCTGGTACCAATCATCATATGGCCATTCACAGCAACCTAAGCAGAGTTATTCTCTTCCCTGGCTTCTTCATGGTCCAGTAAACCATACAACTTTACTGAGTGTAAATGTGTTTTAGTAGAGAGCCACTCTTTCCTGTAATGATTTGACTTATCTTAGCGGCATGCTGTTTTGAAACAGTTTCTGTTTAATGACCACTTAACACTACTGACTGCATTTGGGAGGTATAGGCAGGTGGATTGGAGTTCAGAGCCAATCTGAGCTATAATAGTGAGAGCTTGTCTAAAACAAACAAAAAATAAAAAAGAAAGTACTCCCTGGAGATGAGATTATACTTCCTGATTTAAGAA
The DNA here is from genome assembly GCF_031878675.1 of Megascapheus bottae. Lineage (NCBI taxonomy): Eukaryota > Metazoa > Chordata > Mammalia > Rodentia > Geomyidae > Megascapheus > Megascapheus bottae. The sequence continues at coordinate 12,624,570 of NC_143524.1, read as the reverse complement.
TTTATGAGTTTGTCTGGGCACCCATGGCTCATATCTGTAATCCTGTCTACTCAGGAAGCTAAGATCTGAGGATCATGGTTCAAAGCCAACCTGGGCACAAAAGTCCATGAGACTCTTATCTCCAATTAAACACCAAAAAACCAGAAGTGGTCTTGTGGCTCAAGTGGTAGAGCCTTGAGCTGAAGAGTTCCCTGAGCTCCTGCAATACCCAAGCCCAGAATTAAAACCCTGTGACCGAACCAAAAAAACCCAAACGTGGCCGGGAGTTTGGCCTAGTGGTTAAAGTGCTTGCCTAGCATGCACGAAGACCTGGGTTCGATTCCTTACATACATAGAAAAAAAAAAGCCAAAAGTGGTGCTGAGGCTCAAGTGGTAGAGCTCTAGCCTTGAGAAAGTCCAAGGACAGTGCTCAGGCCCTGGGCTCAAGCCCAGGACTGGCAAAAACAAACAAACAAACAAACAAACCCAAACGTGTGTGTGTGTGTGTGTGTGTGTGTGTGTTTTGGCTTAAAATTTTTTTTTTTTACACATTATAAAGTTCATTGCATGCGGCCTCGAGTTTGGCCTAGTGGTAGAGTGCTTACCTAGCATGCACTAAGACCCGCATTCCATTCCGGTACCACATATGTAGAAAAAGGCAGAACTGATGCTGGTGGCTCAAGTGGTAGAGCTCTACACTTGAGAAAGCCCAAGGATAGTGCTGTGGGACTGGTAAAACACACACACACACACACACACACACACACACACACACACACACACACACACACACACAAAGTTCATTGCATGTGAATAAAACACATATAGCAAGAAAACAGCTGCAGACAGGAAAACCCTTGGCATTCAGTGAAATGAAAAGTCAAAGTGGAATACCCCTTGATGAGTATATTTAGGTTTCTTTTAGGTTTGTGTATTATAGTGACAGCTGTACAGTATCTATGGGTAACTCCTTTTTACCTCCCTGCTAGATACTGTATTTGCCTTTCCGAATATTAGTGAAGAAACTGTGTTTCATCATGTTGGGTAAACAGATCCTTTCCCCACTGTCTGTGGATTAGGATTCTATAATCCTGCCTTGGCATGGCGTAGGATCTTAAGATAATCGTTGATCATGCTGGAAATCACCAAAATGTAGTAATAAAAATTATGTTAGCAGGGTTATGGACATGGTCTTGGAGATATAAACAACTACATAGACATAAAAATCTATGATGCGGTATATACTCTATGGGCATAATGTTATATAGATTGATATGTATCTGTGACATACAAACCCTCAGTTTAATTCTAATTATGTTCTAAAATCTATGTGCCAGTTATTGCATATAGAGATTCCCTTATTGAATACTTGTTTCTTAAATATGACATTTGAAATATGGTATAAAAATCAGGGCCGGGAGTTTGGCCTAGTAGTGGTGTGCTTGCCTAGCATGCACGAAGACCAGGTTCAATTCCTCGGTGCCACATACATAAAAAAAAGCTGGAAGTGGTTCTGAGGCTCTGGCTTTGAGAAAGTCCAAGGACAGTGCTCAAGCCCTGAGCTCAAGCCCAGGACTGGCAAAAAAAAAATATGTTAAATAAAAATTATGTTAATGCCCATCTTGAACAGAGAGAGGAGAGACAGGTCAAGAGCTTGAAATAAGACCTAGGAAGAAGCCAAGTGCAGTGGCTCACACCTGTAATCCTAGCTACTCAGTAGGACTGAGATCTGAGGATTGTAGTTTGAAGCCAGGGAAGTCAGTGAGAATTTTTTTTGGTCAGTTGTGGGACTTGCATTCTGGGCTTGGGCGCTGTCCTTGAGCTCTTCAGCTCTACTCCTTGAGTCACAGCACCACTTCCTGTTTTCTGGTGGTTAATTGGAGATAAGAGTCTCATGGACTTAACTGCCTGGGCTGGCTTGGAACCACTATCCTTAGATCTAAGCCTCCTGAGTAGCTAGGATTACAAGTATAAGCCACTGGTGCATGGCCTGAGAGACCCTTATCTCCAATTCAACCACAAAAAGCCAGAAGAGGAGCTGTGACTCAAATGGTAGAGTGCTAGCATTAAACACAAATGGCCCTGAGTTCATTCTTGAGGACTGGCATATATATGTACACACATGCATGCACAAATACACACAAACTCCAGATTTCCAGCTTTATGAAAGTAGACTTATGGGAGACATCTACCAGAGGCCTGGGTGTGTCTGTGTATCTGGTTAGGTGTGGAGAACTGTCTAGAATTAAGGGCAACCTGTTCTAGATCCAGGTTTGCAAAACACAATCGTCTATGTGCTGACCTGAGTGTAAGAGGGTTGTGAGGTTTATTTAATTAATTAATTAATTTTTTAAGTGGTAAAATTGTCTGTTTACTTTTTTTTTTTTTTTTGCCAGTCCTGGGCTTAAGCTCAGGGCCTAAGCACTGTCCTTGGACTTTCTCAAGGCTAGAGCTCTACCCTTGAGCCTCAGCACCATTTTTGGCTTTTTTTTTTCTATGTATGTGGGAGGAATCGAACCCGGGTCTTCGTGCATGCTAGGCAAGCACATTACCACTAGGCCAAACTCCCAGCCCCGTTTACTTTTTTTTTTTTTTTTTTTTTGCCAGTCCTGGGCTTGAGCTCAGGGCTTGAGCACTGTCCTTGGACTTTCTCAAGGCTAGCACTCTACCACTTGAGCCTCAGCACCACTTCCGGCTTTTTTCTATGTATGTGGTACCGAGGAATAGAACCCGGGTCTTCATGCATGCTAGGCAAGCACTTTAACCACTAGGCCAAACTCCTGGTCCCTTACTTTTTTTTTTTTTTTAACAATTTATTTATTATTATTGGGATAATGTATAGGGGGGTTACAGTTATATTTGTCAGGTGGTAGTTATATTACTTCTCGAACCTTGATACTTCTCATGTTTTTGTCCCTGTTTCCCTCCTCCTAGCCCCATGAGGTTTATTTTTTACTCCACCTAATTTTGTATAGTGTATGCCTTCTCTCACACTCCAAGCTGGCTCTTTTGTTATGTGGAATCTGCTTATTTTCACTAAAGTTGGTAAAATTGATCCCTCTAGAATCCTCATTGCTTTTCTTCTTTAGGGGGTCTGTGTATTCAGAGAAATTGAATGTTTTTAAGCTAGCTAGCTAGCTAGCTTTCTTTCTTTCTTTCTTTCTTTCTTTCTTTCTTTCTTTCTTTCTTTCTTTCTTTCTTTCTTTTCCAGTCCTGGGACTTGAACTCAGGGCCTGAGCTCTGTCTTTGGGCTTTCTTAAGGCTAGAGCTCTACCACTTGAGCCACAGCACCATTTCTGGCTTTTTCTATGTATATGGTACTGAGGAATCAAACCCGGGTCTTCATACATGCTAGGCAAGCACTCTACCATTAGGCCAAACTCCCAGTCCCTTCCTTGTCTTTGTAAACTATTGTTATCTTTCCTTTTCCTTTTTTTTTTTTTTTTTTTTTAATACCGGGGTTTGAACTCAAGGCCTTATGCTTGCTAGATTTGTACAATATTGCTTGAACAATGCCTCCAGACCTGATTTTTGCTCATTCATTGTTTTTGTTTTTTGCCAGTCCTAGGGCCTTGAACTCAAGGCCTGGACACTGTCCTTGTGCTTTCTCAAGGCTAACACTACTACTTGAGCCACAGCACCACTTCTGGCTTTTTTCTGTGTATGTGGTACTGAAGAATCAAATCCAGGGCTTCATGCATGCCAGGCAAGCACTCCACCACTATGCCAGGCTCTGAGTCCCTGTTGTTTATTGTGGTACCGATCCTCAGATCTCAGCCTTCTGAACAGCTAGGATTACAGGCGTGAGCCACCATGCCCAGCCGGGTTTGTCGATTCTATAGCCTGTGTTTTTCAAAAAAGATAAAAACAACTATTGGATGAAAGGACAGGGATGTTGTTTCTCCATTAAGGATGAAACTTTTTTTTAATACTAGGATTGAACATAGGGCCACACATGCAAGGCAAACACACTAAAGTACATCTCCATTCAAGGATGGAGCTCATAAACAGCTCATTAGATACCAGTAAGTATCCTGAGAACAGGATTTTTTTTTTCTACCCTGTGTTAAGCATGGAACCCAGCACATTGCTTCTGTTACACAGCATTTTGCCACACCTCAGTCCCAGCAGAACTTATCTTACCTATCATTCTATATCCTCCTTTCACAGTGTAGACACTTCATGTATAGATGATAAGTGGAATAAGAGTATGCTGGCCTTAGGGTGCCCCCAAATAGAAGTAGCTGACAGCATCAACTGTTTACTAAGAACACACTGTGTGCCGGGAACTTCTTTTTTTTTTTTTTTTTTTTTGCCAGTCCTGGGCTTGAGCTCAGGGCCTGAGCACTGTCCTTGGATTTTCTCAAGGCTAGAGCTCTACCACTTGAGCCTCAGCACCACTTCTGGCTTTTTTCTATGTATGTGGTACCAAGGAATTGAACCCAGGTCTTCATGCATGCTAGGCAAGCACTTTAACCACTAGGCCAAACTCCCGGCCCCTGCCGGGAACTTCTTAAGTGTTAAACCTGTATTGATACTTTTGAGGATAGTTTCGTTTGCTATAGGGAATTATAGCACAGTGATACTGAACAACTAGTTGATAAGTTGTGGAAACAGAATTCAAATCCAGCAGTCTAATTCAAGTCCACATCAAACTCTGTCCTATAAATACCTTGATCAGCTTCACAAATGGAGGCTTCAACCATTGTGTAGACCTATGCATGGATCCTGAAATAAGTTCAGTTGACTCTACACAGCCTATTTCTGCCCCATGAGAGGGCATCCTAGGAATCAGGATGGACCAGGGAATGGTAAAATTCCAGTTTATTCTTGCCAATGGATTCTTCTTAGGCAAGTCGAGAGGAATTTCCAAATCATTTGGGAGGGCTTTTTTTTTTTTTTTTTTTTTTGCCAGTCCCAGGCTTGAGCTCAGGGCCTGAGCACTGTCCTTGGACTTTCTCAAGGGTAGAGCTTTACCACTTGAGCTCAGCACCACCTCTGGCTTTTTTTCCCTATGTATGTAGTACCGAGGCATCAAACCCAGGTCTTCGTGTGTGCTAGGCAAGCACTCTACCACTAGGCCAAACTCCTGGCCCACATTTGGGAGGATTTTATTGACAATAATCTATGTACTTTGGGTAACTGTGTGACATTGAAGAAGTTACTTAACCTCTCTGTGCCCTTGTTATAGTACCTATAAAATGTGACTACTAGAACTTTATGAGCAGGGCACTGGTGGCAGACGCTGGTGGCAGGCGCTGGTGGCTCACACCTGTAGTCCTATCTACTCGGGAAGCTAAGATCTGAGGATTATGGTGCAAAATTAGCCTGGGCAGGATAATCTGTGAGGACTTTTATCTCCAAACAAACACCAGAAAACCAGAAGTGGAGCTGTGGCTCAGAGTGGTAGAGCTCTAAAGTGGTAGAGCTCTAAGCCTTGAGCAGAAAGCTCAGAGATTGCACCCAGACCCTGAGTCTAAGCCCCGAGACCAACAAAATACACAACAGCAACAAAACTTACTGTATAAACATTTAGAGCAGATCCCAGCTTTTATGTTTTGTGTACATTACAGAAAAGTTTCTCAGATTCATTCTGATAGAGCACCTGTGTAGTTGCTAAGTAAATATTAACTATTACTACTAGTATATTTATTTTAAAAATAGGTAACACATCAATGAGAACCATGAAAATGCCTCTCAGATTTCCTACTACAGGGAGGAGAGTAGGGTAATTTTGACTCACTACCCTGGCTTTGATCTTACACCTCATTCCCACGGAGGCTGTTAGTTAGTGACCTACAGGAAAGACCCACCAGGTAAGGTGCTCTCTGTGGGTGACCTCACCTTTCCCCCACCCCTCCAGCAATGAAATACCTCCTGCTCTTCCCTTTCCTAGGGGTTTCTCAGATCTCCCAGGCTCCTCGAGCTCCTTTCTCATTTTCTGTCAAGGGCGTTTTCCCTGGCATATCTCTTGCATGTCCAATCCTGTCTTGGAGTGCTTCTCAAAGTACCTGAACTAAGCAACATCCACCAGTCACGGATGTAGTCTCTTCCAGCCTCAGGGTTGATAGGGCTTCTTTAAGTCTTGGCAAAGGTTCTGACGTGGGATTCTTGCTCTGTGGAAGACTCTGAAGTTTTGTTCAGCTTAGCTGTTTGTCGTTGATAGCATAACAATGAAATTTGCTTGTCTGACTGCCAGACACAACTTTATTTCTATTTTTTGCTTTTGAATGAATCTTGATTAACATACTTTTATTTTGAATATAATTAATGAATCTTCCAAATCCAATCCTATACTAGGAAACATTACTGTTGCAGTAAGTTAGCAGAAATGTTCTTAAGTCCTAAAAGTATTGGGGTTATTCCAGCAAGGAAATGAAATAAAATATAAATATTATACCTACTTTGTTGTTATTGATTGTAAGGCTTGAATTCAGAACCTGGGTACTGTCCCTGAGCTTCTTTGTGCCCATTCTACCACTTGAGCCAGGGCCCCACTTTTGGTTTTTGAGTGGTTAATTGGAGCTAAGAGTCTTGCAGGGACTTTTCTTCCAGGGCTTGGCTTGAAAGCATGATTCTCAGATCATCTCAGCTTCCTGAGTAGCTAGAATTATAGGCGTGAGCCTGGTTATTATACTTACTTTCTAACTACTTGGAGACTAGATTAATAAATACAAAACTAGTCATATATATATACATATATATGAATATATGTACACACATATGTATATGCCAGTCCTGGCTTGAGCGCTGGGCCTGAGCACTGTCCTTGGGCTTTCTCAAGGCTAGAGCTTTACCACTTGAGCCACAGAACCACTTCCGGCTTTTTTCTATGTGTGTGGTACTGAGGAATTGAACCTGGGTCTTCGTGCATGCTAGGCAAGCACTCTATCACTGGGCCAAACCCCTAGCCTCATTTTAATATTTTTATTAGCATTATTTACTTATACAGAGGGAGATTACATTGTGACAATTCTGCACATGTTTGCACTGTATTCTAGGCAATCTCACTGCATCACTTCTTTTTTCCCCCATCTTTCTTCCTAAAGTAATTTCAACAGGTTTCATCATTTTTATTTTCATTTATGCCAGTCATTGTTTTGACTATATCTATCTTCTTTCATGCTCCCACCCAACCCATTCCCTGCTGGTACCAGGCCCCCCTTCCTTCTTTCCTTTCTTCTCTACATAAAACAAAACACAAATATAAAGCCTTCTCTCTTTTACCACAGAGAACACACCATATGTAGAAGATAGGACCTATTCTTTTTTTTTTTTTTCCTTTGTTAGTTGTGGGCCTAGTTGCTATCCCTGAGCTTTTGTGCTCAAGACTAGTGCTCTATTGTGGGCGTGGGCATTGTTCCTGAGCTCTTCAGCTCAAGGCTAGTTCTCTACTTCTTGAGCCACAGTGCCACTTGCCACTTCCAGTTTTCTGGTGGTTAACAGGAGATTAGAGGCCCATAGACTTTCCTTCCCTGGCTGGCTTTGAACTACAATCCTCAGATCTCAACCACCTGAGTAGCTAGGATTATAGGTCTAAGCCACCAGTGCCTGGCAGGACCTGTTCTTAAATAACTTTTACACAGAATGACAGTGAAATTAAGTGTCATAATGGAATGTGTGAACTGTAGAGTTTGGGGCCAGCATATCTGGCTCTTTCTCAGCTTAACAGAAGCTTCTCAGGCCTGGTAGGGACTGTACTGTTCCTTTGGTAGCCCAATTGTGGAAGATGCCTTTGGCTGCTGTTTCTGCAAGTTGAATGTATACTCTCGTACTTTTTCTATGACTGTGAAGGAAGAAGAAGGAACAAATGAATTATGAGGCAGGCTTTTCCTGACCCATACCACTCCCACCTCTACAAAATACATTTCAGGGTGACTTCAATGCTAGTCCAGAAATAGCTCTCTAAACATTTGACTTTGCTTATCCCTTATATATTCAAATAATCTTAAAAATCCTTTTTCCAAATACTGTCCAAAAGTTGGAGTTGGAGGTCACTTTTTTTCTTTGTGCACGACTACAGTAGTTGCTTTAGGGAGTAACTGTAGGGAGCTGAGTAGGTAAATGAAGTTTCAAAATGTGTTAATAGTAGATCAGAAGTGACAAGGCCCATTGGCCTATGTAGTTCATCAGCCTGTTTATATCCCCATTACAGTTATCACAGTTCTCTCGTTTTCTCCTTAGATACTTGGTTATTGTCTGTTTCTTATTAGAGTGTAAGCCATGAGGACAGGCTTTGTTTTCCCCCCAGTATCTCTTCAATCTAGCACAGTGGTTGGCCCAAGTAAAGTGTTCAGTTGCTGAATGAATGGTCTGCTTTAAGTAGCAGAATAAATTTTAAAATAAATGGGAGAAAGGAATCCAGTTCCACAAATAGTTATTGAATTCCTAGCCTGTGAGAGTCACTATGTGGTTTTTTTTTTTCCCCTTTGATGGGTGAAAGAAAGAGTGACTGGATCCTTTGGTCTTTAACAACTTTGATTATATTCTTGGGTGATATTATAGTTTATGCATTTTTGGTTACATAACAGTAAGATTTAGTTCATTTTTCAAAAGTAGTATTCAAACAATTTGGGGGCATCTCCATGAGATCCTGTCTTCAGGTTGAGCAGAGTGAGAGGCTTTAAGAGTGAATTACCCTTGTAAATGAGTCTGTGGGTCCTCATTCTGGGTTGGGATCACCCTTGTGCTGCCTTCCTAACAGCCCTAAGAAATAGCTCATTCTATGATTGGAATTTCAAGTCAAAACACATTTATCTGAGCAGAATTTTAATCATTTATCAAAGCAAGGAGGGATTTTCCCACTTCACATCTGAACTTACCAAATTACTGATCCCATTAGCTGTTTTATTTTTCTTAAGCACCTTTCTTTAAACAAAGCAATTACTGCTGCAATCATCAAATATATTTTTCATAAAAGCTTTTAACAAAGTTTTGTTTGATTAGCAGGAACCTAGTAAAAGTAAATATTGTTTGAAAGGCCCTTTCAGAGCTCTTTCTTTTTCTTCATTGAATTAGCTTTTAAAAGCACTGTTCTTTGGAGAGAGTAAAGAGCCTCTTTCCAGCTGTCCTATTGTGTAGCTCTCAGGTCTCCTTGTTAACACTATTATCTAGCCCTGAAATTACAGGTAATTGTGATAAAACACAAGATTCAGTTTCTATAATCACATAGAAATCTGCTCTGCATGAGACTTCATATCAGGTGTTAAGTTCTGACTTCTCTCACCTAAGATAACCCTCTGGCCCCCTCTAGTAAACAGAGACTTTTGGCAGAGGTAGGGCTTCATTAGGGGTAGGCTTGTTGCCTTTTTGGTAAAATAAATAAATAAATAAGAAAAAAAAAATCTGTGGAGCAGAACTCTTCCTGTGGCCAACTTACATACAACGTGCTCTAAATGAGAAAATTATATATTTAAAAATAGATATGTTGGAAACAATAACACTTTTGAATGTGCAATGTACCAAAGGCCACAAGCCTTTGGCTTTGCTTGTCAAATGGAGAGGCTGCCAGAACCACTTGGCTCCATGGTTCTCAGGCCCCAAAGTACTGCAAATTGACACATAAGTAGGCACCACACAAAGAAATTTAGCCCATGAGAAAGTGAGTTTGGGCGCCGGGACTGGCTGCCTTTCTCTCTTGTGTGGAGTTCTTTCCAGCTTTGCTGCTTCTGTCTCATCTTAAGTTTTTTTTTTTTTTTTTTTTTTTTTTTTTTTTTTTTTAAAAAGCGAGATTAAATGTGTCTGCTATTTCAGCATGTTAACAGCACGGGCAACATGAGGCTAGCACTCAGGCCACTGTTGAGCCTGTCATATGGAAGGAATTGCCTTTCAGGGGAGATTATTATTGTGTATGTAGGCACACAAATGCACATTCTGCCTGGAGGAAAGTGCACAGAAGAGGAGGCCTTATGCTGCCACTCAGGTCTCTTTGTGGAAAGCTGCATAAGAAGCCCTTACATGGCATCATCACTTCTTTTGGGCTTAATGAGTCATCTTTGTGTGTTGGCTACTTAAAAGAAAAAGGAAAAAAAGAAAGAAAGAAAAAAGAAATGCACTCTTCCTCAAGTGAGTTGCTTTTATTGGCCCTGCAGCTTTGTCGTAGAGTATTGTACATTCCTGATGACATCATTTACACTGCTAGTGCACAGACAGTAAACAAAAAATAATTTAGCTTTTGGGCATCTAGACAAAACTTAAAAGAGTCCAATTTAGAAAACCGATAACACTGTACTTTATAATCATGCATGACTCCAGTCCTTTTTGCAATTTGGTGCATTTCCTGTAGAAAAAAGTTGGAGCTGCACACTTGTGAATTGTGCACAGTTCAGACTTGAGTCCATGGTCAAGCTGGTGGATGTAATTCAGGCCTACAGGAGTAGGTCATCACGATCTTGGATCCATGGTGTTTTATCTATGAAAATAGTAAAGGGGATATTGCCACTTACCTTACAGCAGTGGGAGAAGTGGGAGAAGATAAATTTGTGGAGTTTACAGGGAAGGTATTTTGTAAATAGAAAATACTGTCATTATTTTCCTTGATTAAACTTTCCCAACAAATGGAGTTGATAAAAGTTATCCCACAGAAGGTTGAGAAGATGTGTTAGGTAATACTCATCAGATATCTTAAAAGTAAATTATTTAATGAAAACTAAAATTGGTGGTTGTCCTTGGTATTCTGAAAGCTTTCAGACTTGATTACTTAGAGTCATGATTATATTATAAAGTTTCACATAATTGCTGGACTCGGGAGGCTGAGATCTAGGATCACTGTTCATAGCCAGCTTGGGTACTAAAGTCTGTGAGACTCTTATCTCCAATTAACCACCAGAAAACCAGAAGTGGTACTGTGGCTCAAGGGGTAGAGTGGTAGCCTTGAGCTGAAGAGCTCAGGGACAGCACCCAGGCCGGTTCAAGTCCCATAACTGACAAAAAAAAAAAAAAGGTTTCACACAATTAATTAATTTTTGTTGATGTGGTAGAGAATGGTAACTAGGTAAATAGGGTAAGTCTTCTCAAAAACCTGAGAAAAGTCTGGGAGTTTGGCTAGTGGTAGAATGCTTGCCTAGCATGAACAAAGACCCAGGTTTGATTCCTTCGTATCCCGATGTGGTGCTGTGGCTCAAGTGGTAGAGCTCTAGCCTTGAGAAAACCCAAGGACAGTGCTTAGTCCCTAAGTTCAAGGCCCAGGACCGCAAAACAAAACAAAATACCTGAGAAAAGCTCCGTCTTTCTCTGTCTCTGTCTCTGTCTCTGTCTCTCTTTCTCTCTCTCTCTATGTCTCTCTCTTTCTCTTTCTCTTTCTCTTTTTTGTGGGTCATAGGGCTTGAACTCTAGACCTGGGCTCTTCAGCTCAAGGCTACCTCTTGACCTACAGCGCCACTTCCAGTTTTCTGGTGGTTAATTCAAGGTAAGAGTCTCATGGACTTTAGTGCCCTGGCTGGCTTTGAACCATGATCCTCAGATCTCAGCCTCCTGAATAGCTAGGATTACAGACATGGGCCACTGGCACCCAACTTTTGTATATTTTTTTCTATTGAGAGTTAGAGATATATTGTAGGAACCTAAATTTTGTTATCAGAGCTAGTTCCACTTAAATAACAGCATTTTTCTTTATAGACAGAGAGCTATTGCTAGGAGATTGGGGAGTAGAACAAGGGAAAGGGAGAGCCACAGAAACCAGGAAGGAGAGTTTTGAGATGGGGGAGAGGGGCAGAATGAGAGAAATGGATACTTGAGAGAAGATAAAAGCTGCAGAGGGCTTTGCTAAGAGATGACAAGGGGAGGTTGCTCTGGAGTAGCTGCAGGATATCTGGAGAGTAAATGGCAAAAGTGAAGGAGCTGAAGCTCGCTAGGTTCATTCCTAGAAGTCTGGCTGTGATAAAATTCTTAGCCAGCTGGTGGCTTATGCCTCTAATTCTAGCTACTCAAGAGGCTAAGATCTGAGGATCCTAGTTTGAAGCCAGCCCAGGCAAAAAAGTCCCCATAAGAACTCTCATGTCCAGTTAGCTACTCAAAACCCAGAAGTGGCACTGTGGCTCCACTGGCTGAGGGCTAGCCTTGTGCACAAAGAGACTCAAGGACAGAGCCCAGGACCTGATGGCCTTATGACCATCACATCAAACAATAACAAAATTGTCATCCCTATAGTATAGATAAAGGTTTAATAATATGTCTGTGATAAGATAATGTCATTTCCATAGTTACATTTAGTATCCCCTTCAACATCTTATTATTTTTGGAAATAACTTATATGTAAGCTTTTTCTCAATTAGGGGAAATTCATTCCTAAGTAAGAAATCAGATCTTAAGATGCTCTTAAAGTTTTGTGTTGTTATTTTACAAGAAATTATTGCCTTTGAAAAAAATGGTAGATAGTAAGAATTGAGGAGGACACAGATGAACTTAGAAATTGAGCTGGGAGTTAATGGTCTTTACTTGATAGCCTCTTCCTTGTCTTGAAAGTAAGACCCAAAATTATCTTTTTCCATTTAGGGAAGCAGAAGTGAAAGGCCAAGAATGCAAAGGAATTTTGTTGGTTTCTGGGGACAAGTGCGTTTACAGCATTAATGGAGCATTAACAGAAACTGAGCTAAGCTGACCTGACCGTGTAAATTGGGGAAAATAAAAATACAAAAATAATGAAGCATAATTGATTAAAAGATAGTGTCAGAAAAACAAATTGTCACATAGGTAAAGAAAAGGAAGAGCCAGGCACTGGTGGCTCACGTTTGTAATCCTAGCTACTCAGGAGGCTGAGATCTGAGGATGGTGGCTCAAAGCCAGCCGGGGCACAGAAGTCTGTGAGACTCTTTATCTCCAGTTAACCACGAGAAAACTGGAAGTGGCCCTGTGACTCAGGGGTGGTAGCCTTGAGCTGAAGAGCTCAGGGACAGCGCCCAGACCCAGAGTCCAAGCCCCACAACCGACCAAAAAAAAAAAAAAAAAAGCCGCGAGTTTGGCCTAGTGGTAGAGTGCTTGCCTAGCATGCACGAAGACCTGGGTTCGATTTCTCGGTACCACATACGTAGCAAAAAGCTGGAAGTGGTGCAGAGGCTCGAGTGGTAGAGCTCTAACCTTGAGAAAGTCTAAGGACAGTGCTCAGGCCCTGAGCTCAAGGACTGGCAAAAAAAAAAAAGATCTAGTTAAAATAATAGTAAACACAATAACCTAGTAAGAATACTATCAGCTTACTGATTTTACATTCTCAAGCAAATAAAGTAGAAAGGAAGTTTCTTTGTCTTTTCTCCCTATCTTAGTATTGTTAAAATTCTTTTCATCAGCTTAATGTTTCTCTTAAACCAGGCTCCTTTCACAAGGCCTTCTCCTCCTGGGTCATTTTGTTTTGGAAAAACAAAGTACAAGAGAAATAGAAGAGAATGTAGAATTTCATTCTCATTCTTTTAGGAATAGTAACTCTTATAGAAGAAAAATGTTTACTTATGCTCAGTGGGGCCTCTGTATTGTCCTGTAGAGTATAATATTCTCACTAACTATCTATGGAAGAAAGTATAAGTGGGGACCAGGAGTTTGGCCTAGTGGTAGAGTGCTTGCCTAGCATGCACGAAAACCCAGGTTCGATTCCTTAGTACCACATACACATACAAAGAAAAAAGCCCAGGATTGGCCAAAAAAAAAAAAAAAAAGAAAGAAAGTATAAGTGGGAAGGGAAGTAACTTGCATAATGCCCCATGGAGTCATGAGTAGGGACAGGATGAGCCATCATGTCTCATGTTGTATGATATACTGGCTAGGGCTGTTGCTTTGAGGAATGGCAATGAAGCGCTGATGATGAGCTGAAGATAGCACAGCTGTCCTTGATATTATTATTATTATTATTATTATTATTATTATTATTATTTTATAGTTCATGGATCTCAGGGCCTGGGCACCATTCCCAAACTCCTTTTTTTATTTTTTTGAACTCAGGGCCTGAGCACTGTCCTTGGGCTTTTTCAAGGCTAGAGCTCTACCACTGGAGCTGCAGTACCACTTCTGGCTTTTTCTATGTATCTGGTACTGAGGAATCGAACCTGGGTCTTCGGGCACGCTAGGCAAGCACTCCACTAACAGGCCAAACTCCTGGCCTCCCAAACTCTTTTTGCTGTAGGTTAGTGACCACTTTGCGACACAATCTCCCTTCTAGTTTCCTGGTGGTTAATTAGGGGGTAAGAGTCTCACAGACTTTTCCTGTCCAGGCTGCTTTTGAACTGTGATCCTCAGATCTCAGTCCCCTGAGTCAGCTGGATTAGAGGCATAACTCACCTGCATCTGGCTCACCCTTGATGATTTCTCCTCCTCCTCTCCCCCCCCTCCTGTTCTCTTCCTGTTCTTTTTCTTCTTCCTCCTCCTCTTCCTCCTCTTCTTCTTCCTCCTCTTCCTCCTCCTCCTTTTGGTCAGTCATGGAATTTGAACTCAGTCTGGGCTCTGTCCTTGAGCTCTTCAGCACAAGGCTACCACCCTACCCCTGGAACTACAGCGCCACTTCTGATTTTCTAGTGGCTAATTGGAGATAAGAGGCTCATGGACTTTAGTGCCTAGGCTGGCTTTGAAGCATGATCCTCAGATCTCAGCCTCCTGAATAGCTAGGATTACAGGTGTGAGCCACTGCACCTGGCTCACCCCTGATGATTTCTGAACAGAGATTTTTGGGTGTCTTGCACTGGGTAGATCTGACTCTGTCTCTACACCGAGTAGAGAAATGACCATTAGTGAGAATATCCTTCCCTGTGCTGCTTCGTGTTTCACATGCTGCCCTCATTTGTTCTTTTTCCTCTACTAGTTCAAAATGAAGCATCTGGTAAGGAAGCAGAACTGTCACCAGTTCTAAAATTAAATAGAGTGCTTCCTCTGTTAGTAAATGAAACAATTAATTTTAAAAGTCTTTATGTAAGTTACGTGAAATACTGAAGCATTGATTTATGGCCAGTCTGTTTTGTACCATTTAATTAGCATTAATCATGATCATTTTGGGGGGGAGGGATTGGTTGTGGGGCTTGAACTCTGAGCCCGGGCTCTATTCCTGAGCTCTTCAGCTCAAGGCTACTGGCCTAACTTTGAACCTAAGTGTTGTCCCTGATCTCTTCAGCTGAAGGCTACCTCCCTACCTCTTGAACCACAGTGCCACTTCTGGTTTTCTAGTGGTTAATTGGAGATGAGTCTCATGGACTGTAGTGCCCAGGCTGGCTTTGAACCATGATCCTCAGATCTCAGCCTCCTGAGTAGCTAGGATTTCAGGCATTAGCCATTAAGCTTCACTTCATTTAAAGCTTTTTAAGAATCATATTTTATGATTCAATGGAAAAATAATATTCATGACATTAAGTATCAGCTTTTTGCCAGGCACTACTGTGTTAAGCCTGTAATCCTAGCTACCCAGAAAGCTGAAATCTAGAGGATCAAAGTTCAAAGCCAGAAGTGAGCAGAAAAGTCTGAAAGAGTCCATCTTTAATTAACCAAGAAAAAGCTGATTTAAGTGGTAGAGTGCCAGCCATGAGCATAGCCAAGCAAATTGAAAACCCTGAGTGCAAACTCTAGTACCACTTAAAAAAGAAAAAGAAAATATATTAGGTTCTTGCTCTGTTCCTTATAAACTCTGTGGTCTTGAGCATTTGTAAAAGGGGGTTAATCTAGCCTATCAATGCTTTGATTAAAGGTCAATGATATGTACATGATTATAAGGGTCAATAATATGTACATGAGAGTATTTAGTAAAATATGAAAAACAACACAAGTGTTATTGCTTCAGCTGTAAAAGCCATTGCCCTGTCTTTACAGGCCAGTGTACGTGGACGACAGCAGTACATTTCTTCAAGGCAGTGTCTAGAAAGGCTTCGTCTGGTCCTGTCCTGGACTCACTTGATGAGGAAGTGGCTAGTGATCTGTCTTATTGGATACTTGCCAGCCCATTAATTTGATCCTATTTATACCTTCTGGAAAATATATAGATGCTTTCTGATAATGCTAAGTTTGTCTGCATACAATAGCAGAAACTACAACAAAAGAGAAGCATAAACCCAATAGAAGCTTATTTCTCTCTTGTGGAACAGAAGTTTGAGACCAGGCAATCAATTAGTAGTTGGTGGAGTAAGCTTCAAGGTGTCAGCAGTCTTTCTTTCTTTCTTTCTTTCTTTCTTTCTTTCTTTCTTTCTTTCTTTCTTTCTTTCTTTCATCAGTTATGGATCTTGAACTCAGGGTTTGGGTGCCTTCTTTGAGTTCTTCTGCTTAAGGCTAGTGCTCTACCACTTTGGCCATAGCTCTAATTCCCATTTCCTGGTGGTTAATTAGAGATGAGGCTTATAGACTTTCCTGCCTGGGCTGACTTTGAACCATGAACCTCAGATATCAGCCTTCTGAGTAGCTAGGGTTGCAGGAGTGGGCCACTAGTACCCAGCTAGTTTTCTAATTTTTCTGTGCCAATATCCTTCAGACTGATTTCTATCCCTAAAGGATAATTTAATGGGTCCTCATTATGTTTGTTGCAGAGCTTACATTTATGTAAGCTTTTAAGTAAGGAAAAAATGAAGGAAAAGAAAATGGACTATACACACCTAGGAAATGAGATTCATATTCAGGTGTTGTTTTATTCATTGCTAATAAATTCTGTAGGAGCTATAGATGAGTTTTAGATTTTTGAATCCTAAAATTATATACAATATATTAAATGATATCCTTTTTGTGAGATTATCTACGGGTTATCATTATAACCTTACAGTAACACCCGCTATTTAGCAAGATGTAGTAGCTCACACTTTTCATTGTTACTGCTTAGATTATGAGCATTGTAGTTCAAGGTTAGTTCAAGAAGAAAAGTTCAGAAGACTATCTACAGAAAGGAAGCTGGCTGCAAAGATTCCAGTGATAACAGGAAGCCTAAAAGTAGTAGGTGGATTGTGGCTCTGCTATACTCTGGGCAGGAAAGTTGAACCTATCCTGAAAATAACCAGCAGAAAATAAGGCTGGGGTTCAAACTCCCATTACCACCGAAAAAATAAACAAAATAAAGAGGAAAAAGAAGTCTTTTCTTAAAAATGGGTAAGAAAGTCTTCACCTGATTAAAAATGGAGAGTTCGAGAATGCCATGTCATTGGTCCTGCAGTAGATGAATGTTCATGATTATATTTTCAGAGGCACTAAGTAAGCAAGCTTCAATTTAAAAGGCAGTGGGGCTGGCCACTGGTGGCTCATGCTTGTAATTCTAGCTACTTAGGAGATTGAGGCTTAAGGATCACAGTTTGAAAACAGCTCAGGAAGAAAAGTCTGTGAAACTCTTATTTTCAATTAATCAGAAAACAAATAAACAAAGCACTGGAAGTGAAGGTATGGCCCTGCATTCAAGTGCCCATACCAGCACCAAAACAAAACAAAACAAAACCTCACACTGGTAGGCTAATAGCTTTCCTAGCATCTGCAAGGCCCTAGGTTCAATCCTCAATAGGAAAGAGAGAGAGAAGAAAGAGACATACAGAGAGATAAAAGAGAAGAGAGAGAGAGAGAGAGAGAGAGAGAGAGAGAGAGAGAGAGAGAGAGAGAGAGAGGAGGTGGGGGGGCGGGGAAGGAGTAGGTGTTACCGTGCCGTATGAGGTTTTGGCTTGCCATTATCGTCAAGCTATAACCTCAGTTTCTTCAGCTATGTAATGGGGCTGAGTTGTTTCATTAAATTGTAACTGTGAAGGTGAAATGAAAGGAAGTCCATCTAGCACAGTACACTGCTTTGGCACAGAGTAGCTCACCCTCTCCCACCATAAGGTTCTTTCTTTTCTGTACTTATTTTAAGGCCCTTATTGTCCATTGCACTTTGAAGTACTAGACCTCTGCAAATCCATCTTCAGAGAACTTGCCATGATGCCCACACTCAAGAAGAGCACATCTTATTAAGTGGTTAGCAGCCCTTTCCCATGCAGATTTGCAAGCAAAGTGTGTAAAAATCAGACCCTGAATTTGTTGCCTGGCAGCACGTGTCCCTGAGTGGTCGTACATGGCTTGCATTGTAATGGCATCAGTGCTGGGGCCAGCTGGCTGGACATGTCCTGCCACTTGGGTGAGGGCCTCCATTCCTCAACAAAACAGCAGCCAGCACTAGGGTTAACAGAAAATGACAAACCAGGCATGGATGAGGGAGGCGCCAGCGGAGCAGCGGGATGTCCTTTGATTTGCTTCTGGTATTTGCATGTCTTTCTTGTGATGTCTGTGAAATGTTCAGAATGACAAAGTTTTTAAAAGACCCGCTGACTCTGCCTGGAAAATGTAAGAAAGAAAGAGAAAAAGAGAGAAAAAAATCCTCTCTGTTTAGAGACCTATTATGTCCAGCGAGCCTGCATTTTCTATATCTTTCTGTTCATTTTTTATTAATGCAAACATTTGCATGAAGACAGAACCTTTGTTTCTTAAGGAGTTCATCTGTTCCTGCTGCTTACTGGCCCTGCCATGCAAGAGCACAACAGAACCTTTGTTATGCTTGCAGTCTGGCTGTTTATGGATGGTGGCTTACTGAGGACTGCTTCCTGTGCTGTGTGCTTCCATTTGGGGTAAAAAGGAAAAAAAGAAAAAAGAAAAATAGTTCTTAGGAGTGAAAAGAATTTAGACTTGCTTTTTATTCAAGTCCTGGATGTTGAAATGACAAGTAGCCCCCAGACTTGTGAGGAACTGGTAATTGCATGGAATGTTTCCCCCCTCCTCACTTTACCTTGAACATAATGAGGCTCTTAGGAACAATCACAGGAACAAGTGCCTTCTCAGGGAGAGAAGGGACAGTGAAAAGGCAACAGACAGAGTGGCTGAGAACAGGACAAAAGTGGCTTCCTGTAAGGGCCTGAAGAGCATTGGAGAACGTGTTTTGGTACTTAGGGTTTCCCACCTGGGAGGCACAGTCCTGAAATGGTTGAGTTGAATAAAGAATAGTACCACAGTTTATAAATAGAGGGTACAGTTTATGTATTCATTCAGTAAATATTTGAATGACTACTGTATAGAAAATACTGAATGGTCCTGAGTGTTAGAGAGGATAACAGAGCAATGAGTCATGGCACCTGTCTATCTTCAACAAGCAGGATGTCTAACAAAGAAGATAAGCCCATGGATAACAGAAATAGCTCTCTAGCAAGGTTTAAAATGCCATGAAAACATTTAATACAGGAATACTGGTCTTTAGGGAGTTCTGAAGAAGAAAAGGTTGCTTCAGGCTGAGAGAGAATCAGGGAAAGCTCCATAAAAGATGCATTTGATTTGGTTGAGTTGGGCCCGACCAGAAAGGTGGAATTGGACATTGCAATATTCCTAAAAGTGGTGAATTCCAAAATAATTCAGCTTGCAAAATAGATGCAAAGAATACTTTGTGGGGACTTTGGTAGTGTTTTATACTATTATCTGGTTATATGCTAGGTATTGGCATGAATTTTCTGTGTACACGAAACTGAGGCTTCCTGGCTTAGCATCTACTGTTTCAGTCATTCATTGCAGATGGTCTGTACACTTTGGCCTAGGCCTCTGGGGCATTGGTAAATATCCCCACTAGTATCCTTTACTTTTATAACTGAAATAAAAACTCAGTGGGATTATTGAGCATTATTTCAGTTATTTCCCAGAGTCTTGGCACATAGTTTTTTTTTTTTTTTTTTGCCAGTCCTGGGCTTGAGCTCAGGGCCTGAGCACTGTCCTTGGACTTTCTCAAGGCTAGAGCTCTACCACTTGAGCCTCAGCACCACTTCCGGCTTTTTGCTATGTATGTGGTACCGAGGAATCGAACCCAGGTCTTTGTGCATGCTAAGCAAGCACTTTAACCACTAGGCCAAACTCCCGGCCCCTTGGCACATAGTTTTTAAGTGAGGATTTGACAGTGTCACACTCATTGGAAAAACAGCCCCTGGGCTGGCAGTGTGACTCAAATGGTATAAGGTTCTGAGTTCAAACCCCAGCACCACAAAAATAAAAATAAATAATATATTAGAAAAAGGAAAACTGTCCTTGTTTGTATGAAGGTTTTATCATCCAGGAGAGGGTCCAGTGCTAAATTACCTTGAATTTGTCACTTCAATTATTGGGAATGGTGGCTAGTTTTATAATAGTGTTAATAGAAAATGTCAGTTAAATGATAGATTATTGTATTCCTGTCTTGCTGCCTAAGTATGACTATTCTGTATAGTTATAGTTAAATGGCATATTAACAATTTAGCGAAAATCTGTGAGTTTAACAATCTATAAAGCACTTGCCTTTAAATGCTACAAGTTTTGATGAGTGTGTAGCATAGATAATTTTCACACTGGAGCTATTTCCCTATCTGACTTACCATTGTAAGTGCCACATGATTGATTCCATGTTTGCGATTTATAGGGTTGTTTTTTTTTTTCTGTCCTTGGTCGTGGGGCTTGGACTCTGGACCTGGGTGCTGTCCCTGAGCTCTTCAGCTCAAGACTACTGCCCTGCCCTTTGAACCACAGTGCCACTAGTTTTCTAGTGGTTAATTGGAGATAAGAGTCTCACGGTCTTTAGTGCCTAGGCTGGCTTTGAACCATGATCCTCAGATTTCAGCCTCCTGAGTAGCTAGGATTATAGGCGTGAGCCACTGTGCCTGGCTTACAGGTTTGTTTTTAAACCTGTGCTTTCTGGAAACAGTCTTATGAAGGTTTATGAGTTGATTTGATAACTATATTGCTCCATAAGTAACTATTTTTGCAAAGTTATTGTCATGACAGTTATTACTTGGTTTCTCTATTATCCCTTAGATTGTAACTGTGGGAAACTTAAGTGCTACTTTGATTTTTCTGGGTTTCAGGAAGTACATTTTGTTATGGTCAGCTAGATGAGTACTATAAGTTTAAGTCCCTGTGAAAGCCTCCCTGAAAAAAAGATCTATAGTTTCTGGCATTTGAAATTCCAGGACACTAACCTACTAATTCTGTATTATGAGATTTAGGCTGAAAGTACTGAGATAGTAGAATTTGACTACTTATTCTATTTTTTTTTTTTTTGCCACTACTGGGGCTTGAACTCAGGGCCTGGGTACTATCCTTGGGTTTCTCAAGGCTAGAGCTCTACCACTTGAGCCACAGCACCAATTTTGGCTTTTTTTGCTGTGTATGTGGTACCGAGGAATCGAACCTGGGTCTTCATGCATGCTAGGCAAGCACTCTACCACTAGGCCAAACTCCGGGCCCCTACATGAAAATTTTTGTAGTCACTTCTTGTTTTCCAGTTGTCACAGGTAATATGTATAATGCTTTGTTTGCCACTGGTCTGTCTTTTTGTATTTCGAGTGTGATTAGTTGGTAGTCACAGAAGCAATGTCTTAAGTTTTATCTATTTTGTAATTGATGTAAAAGATCTTTCCTTAATTCGTAAATTTGTCTTCCTTAATTTGTAAATTCTATTAGATGTATGCCATTCTGATTCAGGACCTGGTCACTGTCCCTGCACCTCTTTATGCTCAAGGCTAGTACTCTACCACTTGAGCTACAACCCTACTTCTGGCTTTTATGTGGCTAATTATGTCTTCTGGCTTTTCTGCCTGGGGTGGCTTTGAACTGGGATCCTCAGATCTCAGCCTCCTGAACAGCTAGGATTGCAGGCATGAGCTACTGGCACCTGACACCATTCTGGTTTTTATTTATTTATTTATTTATTTTTGAGGCAAGGTCTCACTATGTTGTCTGGGCTGGCATCAAACTCATGAGTCTTTTGCTTTAGCCTCTCAAGTAGTTGGGCTTATATGTGTGTACCTCTATGGCCTGCTAGCAAACCTCTTTAAAGATGGCAATATCATGCATGGACTGTCATGTAGACCAAAGGCCTGGGTTCAAAGTCTGTCTCTGCTGCTTGCTAGCCCTTTAAAAGATTGCCAGGCACTTGTAATCCTAATTACTCAGGAGGTTGAGATCTGAGAATAATGGTTCCAAGCCAGCCCAAACAAATAAGTTCATAGATTCTTTATCTCCAAAAAAGCCACACACACACAAAAAAAAAATCCAGAAGTAGACCTGTGGCTCTATGTCTACAAAATAAAGCACTCATGACTGGGTTCTGGTGGCTCATGACTATAATCCTAGCTACTCAGGAGGCTAAGATATGAGGATAGTGGTTAAAAGCCAACCCAGGCAGGAAATTCCATGAGATTCCAATAAACTACCCCAAAAGTCAGAAGTGCAGCCGTGGCTAAAGTGGTAGAGTGCTAGCCTTGAGCAAAAAAAGGGAAATTCAAGGATAGTACTCAGGCTCTGAGTTCAAGCGTGAGGGTCAGCACAAAACAACAGTAAACCCATATAACATACAATGAGTTCAAGCGTGAGGGTCAGCACAAAACAACAGTAAACCCATATAACATACAATGAGTTTTTGAAAGCATGCATCTCAAACTATTAACAGCTATTTCTGCGTATGAACCTTTAAAAATAATTAGGATGGAAAATAGTAATATGTGGATTTAAAACATTTGTTTAAATTTAGAGATCTTAACTACTTTGATTTACTTATGTAAATTTTTCTAGTATTGCATCAAAGGCAGCAAATTCTAGATAATGCATGTAAGAAGGCATGCTTTAGTGTTGGGAATGTGGCTTAATGGTAGAGTGCTTGCCTAACATGCATGAAGCCCTGGGTTCGATTCCTCAGTACCACATAAACAGAAAAAGCTGAAAGTGGTGCTGTGGCTCAAGTGGTAGAATATTAACCTAGAAGAAGCCCAGGGACAGTGCCCAGGCCCTGAGTTTAAGCCCCAGGACTGGCAAACAGTTTTTGAGAGATAGTGGGGTCTAGGGGAAGGATATCAGCTTTCAAGTCACACTGAGTTAGAGTTCTAGCTCTAGAGTTCTAGTTCTAGAGTTCAAGTTCCTTAAATTTGTGCAGGTTCTTTAAGCTTTCATAAGCTTCAAGAAAGTATTTCCTACTTCACTGGGGTGTGTAAGAATGAAATGTGTTAGTTCTCATTCCTTCATCTCCTTTGGTTCAAGGGAAATTGGTCTAGCGTGGTCTAAGATCAAAGATGAATGATAAAATGCTTCACCAGAATGAACTGTATCTTAGGACTAGGCTATCCCAGGAAAGATGAGGTTGTAAATAATTAATCTGAGAGGTCTCATAACTTTTTAAACCGTTAAGCCATGTTATTTGTACCCCAGGAGATCAAATACAATATTAGTGATTTATAAATGATAATGAACTTGGAACTACTGAGAAGTTTACATAAGAGGGTGTTATACAAGCTTGCTTTTCTTGTTTTTGAAAACAATTTTAATTCAGTTCGACATTTATATGTGCCAGCTAGCATCTGAATCAAAGAGGCCTCAAAGATCAAAATGTGTCCATTGATAACACATATAATAACTCATATGAGTATTTTTCCAGTGAGACTTGTTTATTTTAATCAGAGACTGTATTAAACAATAATTAAAAAGACAAAAGTGACGTAACTAATGTTGCAGGTGGAAATTCTAAACCCCTCAAGCAAAATCTTCCAAGTGGGACTCCTTATCATTTAATTGCAAGATAAACAGCCAGCACTTTGATGGTATTTATATTTGGGAAGAGAGTAAAAGGAAATCATGTTGGACTTTCCCTATATAAATTAGAGCCCTCTGAGTAATTAGCAGTTCATAAGTGAATGCTTCCCACAAGTTTAAAAGCTATAGTTAATATGGGCATATCATTATATGTATTATTATTGGTATAAAATTTTATATTGCTTAGAAATGCTTGAGTATATTCTCCAAACATCCTTTTTTTCTTTTTGACAGTTCTGGGGCTTGAACTCAGGGCCTGAGGACTGTCATTGGGCTTTTCCTCAAGGCTAGCATTCTACCACTTGAGCCACAGCACCACTTCCAGCTTTTTCTGTATATGTGATATGGAAGAGTCAAACCAAGGCTTCATGCATGCTAGGCAAGCACAATACTACTAGGCCATGGTCCTGGCCGCTGCAAACATTTTTGGTTGAATGAATAGGATTTTAAATAAGTGGATAAGGGGCTAATATATATTGAACACTCACTGTATGTCAAGCACTACATTAAAGTTATCCCACAAGCTGGGGGCTGGTGGCTCACACATGAAATCCTAGCTATTCAGGAAGCTGAGATCTGAGAATCACTATTCAAAGCCAGGCCAGCATGAAAGACCAAGAGACCCTTATCTCCAATTAACCACCAGAAAACCAGAAGTGGTGCTATAGCTCAAGTGGTAGACCACTAGCCTTGTTCTGAAGAGCTCAGGGATAATGCCCAGGCCCAGAGTTCAAGTTCCATGACCGACCAAAAAAAAAATTATCCACAGATTGTTTCATTTAATCTTCACTACAATCTTAATGGTGGGTGCTATTATTGCCTGAATTTTACAAAAAACAGCAGAGATTGGATTATTTGCATAAAGTCAATTTCAGAGCTAGGAATCAAGTACAGATGAGCCAGACTAAAGAGCTCATGTTGTTGTTGTTGTTGTTTTGTTTTGTTTTTTTCACTGCTTTGAATTACTGTTGCTTTTTTTTTTTTTGCCAGTTCTGGGCCTTGAACTCAGGGCCTAAGCACTGTCGTTGGGCTTTCTCAGGCTAGAGCTCTACCACTTGAGCCTTAGTACCATTTCTGGCTTTTTCCTATGTATGTTGTACGGAAGAATTGAATCCGGGGTCTTTATGCATGCTAAGGCAAGCACTCTACTACTAGGTCAAACTCCTGGCCCTACTGTACTGTTTTAATCTGTAGTCAGTATGTGACAAGGATAATATAATCATTAATATTACCATTTGTATGCACCAAATGTTTACTTACTTTTGTTTTCTTCAGACTCAGAATCTTCAAACCTGGGTCTTCGTGCATGCTAGGCAAGCACTCTTATCACTAGGCCAAACTCCAGGCCAAATTTACTTACTTACTTTATTTATTTATTTTTATTTTTTATTTTTAATTGTTGGGATAATATATAGAAGGGTTACAGCTACATTTGCCAGGTAGTAGGTGCATTACTTCTCACACATTGATATCCCTCCTCATGTTTTTGTCCCCATTTCCCTCCCTGAACCCCCTCCCAATTATCTTGTTTTCCCCCTTCCCCTTTTTATTTCAAGTAAACAAATACATAGACAGTATACCAGGTAACAAAGTCAGATATAATAACAATATGGGATTAACCAAAGGACAAAAAAAAAGAGAAGAAAAGGGGCCGGGAGTTTGGTCTAGTGGTAAAGTACTTGCCTAGCATGCACGAAGACCCGGGTTTGATTCCTCGGTACCAAATACATAGAAAAAAGCTGGAAGTGGTTCTGTGGCTCAAGTGGTAGAGCTCTAGCCTTGAGAAACATCCAAGGACAGTGCTCCGGTCCTGAGTTCAAGCCCCACCACTGGCAAAAAAAAAGAAAAAGAAAAAAAGAGAAGAGAAATAACATAGTACATTAAGAACAACAGTTACATTTATCAAATGATACTAAGATTATGTCTGCTAAGTAGCAACTTTTGATACTATTTTACATGTAACAACTTGAGATGTAACATTTATTTATTTTTATCTGGTTGTGTTCTTGAACTCAGGGCCTGGGCAGTGTCCTTGAGCTCTTTTTGTTTAAGCTTAGTACTCTACTACTTAAGCCACAGGCTCTACTTCTGGTTTTCTAGTGGTTAATTGGAGATAATAGTCTCATGGAACAGGTCTCAAACTCCAGAGTATCTAGGATTACAGGTATGAGCAGTATGTGCCTGGCTTGAGATTTTTATTTTTAATTTTTTGTGTCAGTCATGAGGCTTGAACTCAGGGCCTGGGCTCTCTCCCTGAGCTTATTTCAAGCTAGCACTCTACCACTTTGAGCCACAGTGCCAATACCAGTTTTCTCATGGTTAATTGGAAATAAGAGTCTCAAGGACATTCCTGCCCAAGTTGCCTTAAAGCCATAATCTTCAGATCTCAGTCTCCTAAATAGCTATGATTACAGGCATGAGGCACCCATATCTGGCCAGACATACTCTTTTTTTTAGTTTAGTCAGTCGTGGTGCTTGAGCTATGGGCCTGAGCATGGTTCCTGAGCTCGAGGCTACCACCCTACCCCTGGAGCCCCATTACTACTTCTGCTTTTCTAGTGGTTTATTGGAGATCAGAGTCTCAAGGACTTTCATACCCAGGCTGGTTTTAAACCACGATTCTTAGATCTCAGCCTCCTCAGTAGCAAGGATTACAGGTATCCTCCCCCGTACCTGGCTGGACATACTCTTAATATCATATCCAATTTAAAGTAAGAGTGAATGTTGAATCAGTGACTCACATCTATAAACCTAGCTATTCAGGAGGCTGAGATCTAGAATCTTAGTTCAAAGCCATCTAGGGCAGACTCTTATCTTCAGTTAATTACAGAACATGCCAGAAGTAGAAGCATGGCTCAAGCAGTAGAGCACTAGCCTTGAGAAAAAAAGCATCTCAAGGTCAGTGCCCAGATCCAGAGTTTATGCCCCAGCACAGGCTAAAATAAACAAACAAACATGGAAAAGGGGTATCAATGTTGGAGAAGTAATGTACCCACTACCTGATGAATGTAACTGTAATCCCTCTGTTACCCTGATAGTAAAGCACAATAAAAAAAAAAAAGTGACTGGTATAGA
Source organism: Megascapheus bottae (assembly GCF_031878675.1). NCBI lineage: Eukaryota > Metazoa > Chordata > Mammalia > Rodentia > Geomyidae > Megascapheus > Megascapheus bottae. The sequence goes on along the minus strand of NC_143524.1, from coordinate 12,598,029 downwards.
GTAAGCTGTCAACATGGAGTGAATTGACATATTCAAGAGGTTTCTAATCCACAATTTCTTCACTTGCTCAGTTCCGTAAGGACTCTAGTGTTTACGTGCATCTTGTCTTGTCTTTCTTAGTTATTTTTCAGTGTAGCTAGGTGAAGGTGTATATGCTCATCTCAAACAGTGAGAATGTGACATGTACCACTGGGTTAGTAAGAATGTTAGGACAATAGACCTTTATTGGTACATGTTGGAAGACTTGATCTAATCATGGCATGGAAGTCACGGCTAGGCAGAAGAGGAAAAGCCAGTCTTAAATGCTTTTCCTTTTCCAGAAGGCAGCTAAGGTGCCCAGATATCTTTGCCCTCCAGGGGTACAGGTGTGTGGTTTTAATTCTTTAATCATTCACTATAAATTAAGGCTTATTCCTTTGCATTTTGAAAATAATATAAGACAACAGTCTTCATGTTTTATTGCCAAGCAAGAGCTTTGAACTTCAGTCTCATTGAAGTTTGATAAACTGTGAGGGTTTTCCAGAGGTGGGTGGGACACTTAACTGCAGAGTAAACACTGGGCTGATAAGAACTGCAGAAGAAGGAACCTACTCTGGAGCAGCTTTTAGTGAGAGCTGTATACTTGGCTGTAGGCTGGTGAACAGTTCTCAGCAGGAGGAGCCTTTCCCTGTCTCTGTCCTTCTTAGCTCTTAGCCTTCATCCACACATAAAAAGAGCAGCAGGGCTTTCTATTTTCACTTTGTGGAACTGGGAATGGGCAGGGCAAATACTTGTGGTAGGGTGGTTCTGTGTAAGAAACTTTGAAATGTAAAGACAAGTTATAACTTCACACAAATGCTTATTGGCATGCAGGTGTGGACAGGACATAAAGATGACACGTGTGCAAGCACACACATGGCGTGCACACACATGATTCACATAAGCACATTTCTCAGGTGATTTTACTGCTAATTTGCCTTTGTGCTTTGTAAAATAAACTGATAACTGATGATAAAGTTTTAATAATGAAGACAGACCTGGGTTTGAATTTTGGCTTCTATTACTACTAGCAATATATTCTTGTTTTTTTTTTTTTTTTGCCAGTCTGTGCTTGAGCTCAGGGCCTGAGCTCAACGACTTGAGCCTCAGTACCACTTCCGGCCTTTTCTATTTATGTGGTACTGAGGAATGGAAACGGGTCTTTGTGCACGCTAGACAAGCATTCTACCACTAGGCCAAACTCCCTGCCTGTAGCTATGTATTCTTGAACAAGTAAATTTGGTCTCAGGTATCTTTTTTTTTTTTTTTTTTTTGTCAGTTGTGGTGGTTAATTGAAGATAAGAGTTTCTTGGCCTTTTATCCAGGCTGGCTTTGAACAGTGATCCTCAGATCTCAGCCTCCTGAGTAGCTAGGATTACAGGTGTGAGCCACTGCACCTAGCTTGGTTATCTCATTTTTTTTTTTCCCAGTCCTGGGCTGGGGCTCAGGGCTTGAGCACTGCCCCTGGATTTTCTCAAGGCTAGGGCTGTACCACTTGAGCCACAGCACCACTTCTGGCTTTTTGCTACGTATGTGGTACCAAGGAATCGAACCCAGGTCTTCATGCATGCTAGGCAAGCACTCTACCACTAGGCCAAACTCCCGGCCCTGGTTACCTCATTTTTAAAAGAACAAATAAGAAAACATTTATCACAGGATTATTGTGAAAGTTAAGAAAAGCAATGTATGTAAAACAATTAGCACATTAGCAAATGTGTAATAAATTGCAAAGGGGCTCAAAAATGGTACTTGTTCTTTGTATCTAGTAATAAATATCTGATGAACAGGGAATGTTAAATAGGCTGGCTTCTCTGTCTATTTTCCTTTTTTTAATGCAAAATCTTATTTTCTAAAAAAATTTCTCCTTTCCTCTTTGTTCCAAGGGGACAAAAGTACTTTGACTCCAACTAGCTGAAAATGTTTCCTGTGTAAAGGGTTTTCATATTGACTTTAGTCCCTGGAGCTAGGGAAGAGATACACTGGATTTGCTTTAGGTAGAGGTAAATCATAGGAGTCTTTGTAAGAACAGCATAAGTGGGTAGAAGAAAGGAAGGAGAACATAGAGATGAAAATATAGCTGATTTTAACATTAGTCTGGCATAGTTTTTTCTTTATTATCGGGATAATGTATAGTGGGGTTACAGTTACATTCATCAGGTGGTAGGTGTGTTACTTCCCACATATTGATATCCTTTCTCATGTTTTTGTGCCTATTTACCTTCTTCCACCCCCCATAGTTTCATTTAAACTTTAGACTTTGATTGCTGGTATTTTGGAAACCAGTTTTAATGCCAGAAACTGACATGTATTAACTTTTAACTTTACTCTCAATTTTAGCCTTCCCTCCTCTCTCCATCTTTTCTTCCCTCCTTTTTTTTTTTCCTCCTATTACTCCCACCCCCACCCCCTTTCTCTGTACTGGAGGTTTACCTTGAGGCCTTACACAGGCTAAGCACAAACCTACCACTGGCAACCCTTAGTTGCAAGTTTCTTAAAGGGATGTTTTTGTGGTTGGTTAAACTACTCGGAGTATGAAGCACCATTTTTACTTTCACATCTTTTGAGGGTGGGGTGGACACTTGCTGGCCTTGGAAGCACTCATTGTATAGATGGGACAGTCTAATGTAAACATGTCCTCTTCTGGCCCTTAGACATGGTGAAATCCTAGCATCATCACAATCACCAATGCCAGATGGAAACTCACTGAGTTTAGCTTAATTGAGAAACTTACTTGTTTTATGAACTTTATTAAACTACCGGGATTAGGAACAGGGTTTTTGTTTGTTTGTTTGTTTGTTTTTTCCAGTCCTGGTGCTTGAACTCAAGGCCTGAGCACTGTCCTTGGGCTTTTCCTCAAAGCTAACGCTCTACCACTTGCGCCTCAGCACCACTTCTGGCTTTTTGCTACGTATGTGGTACCGAGGAATCGAACCCAGGTTTTCATGCATGCTAGGCAAGCACTCTACCTCTAGGCCAAACTCCCGGCCGCATCTACTTGGGCCTCGGGTAGGGTGTTGGCCTAGCACATGCATAGTACACTGATTCAGTCCCCAGCATCTATTTTTATAAATTTTGAGCATTTCCTCGATATTCTTTTGAGGAGTGAACCTGTGAACAAGAAAATATCCACTTTGACAGCAACTTCATGAAATTGCGGTGTTTTGTCTCAATCCAGAAAGAAGTATTTTGATGACTTTTTGGATGGCAGATGGGAACATGAATCAGAAGTTTCTCTGTAAATGTGCCATTATGCCATTATCATACCTAAAAGATAAAACTCATAGAGGGGAAGCCTCTGTCAAACATCTGATTATAAGAAGCATTACCCAGGCACTAGTGGTTCACACCTGTAATCCTAGCAACTCAAGAGATTGAGATCTGAGGATGGTGATTTGAAGCCAGCCTGGGCAGGAAAGTTCATGACACTCTTATCTAAAACTACCAAAAAGCAGAAACTATGGTTCAAGTGGTAGAGTACTAGCCTTGAGCAGAAAAGCTCAGTGCCTAGGTTCTGAATTCAAACTCTAGGATCAAATTTACAGAAGTAAATCTCTAATAATCCTTTCTGAAAGCCTTTAAGGAAATATAACAAGTATTTATAATGTACTGATCATTGTAGAATTTCATATGTATTATTATAATTATAAATTATTATTATTATTTGCCAGTCCTGGGCTTGAGCTCAGGGCCTGAGCACTGTCCTTGGACTTTCTCAAGGCTAGAGCTCTACCACTTGAGCCTCAGCACCACTTCTGGCTTTTTTCTATGTATGTGGTACTGAGGAATCGAACCTGGGTCTTCATGCATGCTAGGCAAGCACTTTAACCACTAGGCCAAACTCCCGGCCCCCACTTCTGGCTTTTTTTTATGTATGTGGTACCGAGGAATCGAACCTGGGTCTTCATGCATGCTAGGCAAGCATTCTACCACTAGGCCAAACTCCTGGCCCTACATGTATTATTTTAATTCTTCTGTTGTATACAGTTAGCAAGCCCCAATATTGTCCACCCATTTCACAGAGGAAATGGGCTTGGAGGAGAATTTGTTCAGAGTCACACAATAGGAAATGATAGGACTGCAAAGCCCAAGTGCTTAAGCAGTTGCTCTTAAGCTTTAGAATATATAAGAAGCACCAAAGCTACTTATTAAAATCAGATTACTTGGTTTCAGTTAGACATTCAAGATCACTGACTCTAGAGTGGCCTAGATTACAAATCTGCATTTTAGGCCAGGCACTGGCCTACACACTGCCTCACATTTATAATTCTAGTTATTCAGAAAACAGATCTGAGGGCTGGTAGTTTAGCCTAGTGGTAGAGTGCTTGCCTAGCATGCATGAAGACCTGGGTTCGATTACTCGGTATCATACACATAGAAAAATATCAGAAGTGGTGCTGTGGCTCAAGAGATAGAGCTCTACTCTTGAGAAAGCCCAAGGGTAGTGCTCAGGCCCTGATCTCACACCCAGGACTAGCAAAAAAAAGGAAAGAAAGCAGATCTGAGGATCATGGTTTGAATCAGTCCAGGCAGTCAAATCTGAGGCTCTTATTTCCATCTAACAAGCAAAAAGCTGGAACTGGAGATGTGGCTTAAGTGAGATCTCCAGCTGTGAGCAGAAGGCTGAGTAGGAGTTCAAGGCTCTGAGTTTAAGCCCTAGGACTGGCAAAAACAAAACAAAAGCAAACAACAAAAACTGGAGGGGTGTGTGTGTGTGTGTGTGTATGTGTATGTGTGTACATACACGTGCCTTGGGGCCTGAGCACTATCCTTGGGCTTTCTCAAGGCTAGAGCTCTATCACTTGAGCCACAGCACCACTTCTGGCTTTTTCTAGGCATGTAGTACCAAAGAATTGAACCCAGGTTTTTGTGTATGTTAGGCAAGCACACTACCACTAGGCAAAACTCCCAGCCACACATCTCCATTTTTAACAGTGCCTCCTGGTGCTCAAAGAGTGATTGAGTAGAATTAAATGATATGGTTTTTCCCACTTTACAAACAAGAAAACAACTGTAGATTAAATAACTATCCATGATTAAGCTATAAAAGGTAGCCATGATTCAGACCTAAGTCTAACTAATATTCTCTCGGTTAGAAACCTATTAATTTTAAAGTTAAAATTTTGAATTATTGACATATTATTTGGTTAGTGGAGTTCACCTTGACATCTCAGTGCATGTATATATCATACATTAATCTCTGTTCCTCTGCCCTCTCCACACTTCCTTCCTCCTCCCCTCTGACTCTCCTAGTAGTCCCCTTCTAATTTCATGTCTTTTCTTTTCCATTTCTATATATGAAAGAAAACATGTGATACTTGTCCTTCTGCGTCTGGCTTATTTCAACAAGCCCATGATTGAGCTACACATTTCCTAAGCCCAACAAATGCAGAAAAAATACATCTAAAAATCAAGCCAGTCGTTAGAAGCTCTTGACATTTATCAACGTTAATAACTTACATGCAAAACAGCATGAAAATTTTCATAGTCCTTAAACATTTTCAGTGAACTTTTTAAATGAAAGAAATGTATCTTTGTAATCAGAGATATGCAAAGGATGGAAGGAATAAAGGAAGATCCAGAAGGTGTATCCCTAAGGGAATTAAAACTCTGCCACCCATCTTCACCACTGAAAAGAAACGGAGGGCTGATGTTTTGACTGGCAGCCATTCAGATGGCAGTAGGGCATGCTCTTCATCATCCTCTGTCCTGAGATCATAGCTCATTGCTCAGATTTGATCTGCCTATTTCAGTCTGCTTGCCACGACAAAGCTAACCCGTTGATTGACTCACATGGCCTCTTACTGGGATTGTAAGAACATTTTTTCCCTTTTTCATTTTCTCTCTCTGCTTGTTTTGTCTTTGCAGCTCAGCGACATGTCCTCACATACATGGAAGATGCAGTGTGCCAACTGCTAGAGAACAGGGAGGATGTTAACCAATATGGCATTGCCAGGTTCTTCACTGAATAGTAAGTACGTAGGGCAAACCCAAAGAGAGATATTTGAAAGTAGGGCAGGGAGTGTGAAGAATATGGCAAGATGGTGATGATGCAGTGGCAATGAATACTGAGTTTTGGTGGGCTGCTTGAGGTCAGCCTGGCATGTTTTAGAGCATACCTTTGGTGTAGATGGGTTGTTCAGTGATATGGTCCCTAAATGGGCATGACTATCAGAGCCTAACTGCTGTTTTTTAATCTACTAACTATGTTTTACTCAGTCCATATTATAACTTTTTTTTTTTTTTGGTCAGTGTTGGGGCTTGAACGCAAGGCCTGAGCACTGTCGCTGAGCTCTTTGGCTTAAGGCTAGCGCTCTACCACTTTGCTCCACAGCTCCACTTCTGATTTTTTAGTTAATTAGAGATAAGAGTCTTCTGGGGAAGCCATGATCCTTGAGCCATAGCCCCACTTCCCACTTTCTAGTGGTTAATTGGAGATAAGAGTCTCATGGTCTTTAGTGCTTGGGCTGGCTTTGAACCACGATCCTCAGATCTCAGCCTCCTGAGTAGCTAGGATTATAGGCGTAAGCCACCATGGCCGGCGCTGAAATCTTTTCGGTAGTGATTCTTTAACCTGTTTCCCCCCATCCTCAATGGCTGATTTTCCTCACAGAACTGTTTAGGATACTATTCTTGTGCAGTTTGCCTACAGAACACTATGTTAATTATTTAAGAGTATTGCACTTAGTGGTTTACCAGTATTTTTAGAAAGAGATTTTTTTTTAATGTATGTTCTCTTATTTTATTTCTGTATTTATTTATTTTAGTGGCATTGGGATTTTGATCTTAGGATCTCATGCTTTGTAAGCTGGCACTCTGTTACTCAAATCACACTCTATCTCCATAAAGAGGACATCTTTCACAGATCTTTTTGAAGGATCATGCTTCAGCATTAAAGTATCCAGTGGGGTGTGTAGGAGTCAAAATGATTACTCCTTTCGGAATATCATTGAATTTTTTTTCAGCTAAATGAGATAATCATTTTTAAATACCTTAGTCTTCATGAAAGGCTGTGCTAAAGAAATACAAAATGTTATTGTTAATAAGATGCCATCACATATGTTTACTTGGATTTTCTTTCCTTATTTTCTTCTGGTTTATTAGGAACATTCTAAGAAAGGAAGAGCAACCTCTTTTAGGTTTTGTTTTAATCATGTCTTGAAGATAGATATCTGTTTCGAGGATAGGGTTTTCTCCATCTCCTCTCTGTTCTACAGATGCTCCTTTAAGATCAAATAGCTATTTTGATATCCTTGAGTTGCTGTTAAAGGAAAACTTGACTTTTCCTAACATTTTTGCTGAGTGAGAGTTCTTATAAATAAAATCTAGGCTTCTTGTGGGCTGGAATTTTAGGTTCTTGGGAAAAACAGATTTTCTGGTTGAAGAACTATTCTTCTAAAGGAGGATGAAGTGGAGAAGGGAATCTCATGTTCATGTTCTCATGGTTGGGCCAGAGCAAATGAGGTGGGCCAAGGAATGAAGTCTAAAGTCTGGGATTGAATAGCCTTGCATGCTTTTACAGGACTGACAAGCCTATGGGTCAAATTTCTAGGCCATTTAATCTGTACCAGTACTCTAGAGGCTTCTTGCCAAGTGAAATATGACTCTTCTGGGGTTAATGCTTCTTTCTGGCTTTAAAATTTTTACCTTCCTACCCCCATCTTGTTTGTAAGTTTTTTCAGTACTATACTGGTTTCTTAAGAATAGTGTCATTTTTTCTTTATCTGTTTTCTCATCATCCCTTTGGTATGATGCTTATTAGCATATAATAACTATCAGGTTTTCTTGTATTCTTCTGACTGTTGCTATTTTGTGTGTGTGTGTGTGTGTGTGTGTGTGTGTGTGTGAGACAAATCTCTATTTTTCTATTTAGAAAGCTGTGTGGCTATGTGCCATGTGTCTAGTGGTCCAAAAGTGACTATACTGGCCTATGTAGCTGATACAAAACTCAATAGTAAGTCTTAGAACTGTTTGAAAATGCTATTGACTCTGATCCTAGGTAGCTTTTTATTTACCAATACACTGTGTGTGTGTGTGTGTGTGCATGTGTGTGTTTAACTTTTTTTTTTTGTCTTTTCTTTTTGTACTGGGGATTTAACCCAGGACATTGTACTTGCTAGGCAAGTACTTTGCCATTAAGCTACATCCCAGCCCCTAATACACTGTTAAAATTAAATTAAAAAAATTTTTTTCATAGCACTGATAGAAATCTAGTTGCTAAGTGAATTGTTTCTTGTTCCTAGGAAACTAAAAATTACATAATATGAGTGGCACATACTTAATACATCAGATTGGCTTGAAGAAGTTGAGAAGGGAAAGTAAACCAGCGTCAAAACTTCAAAAACATATATATATATATATATATATATATATATATTTTTTTTTTTTTTTTGCCAGTCCTGGGCTTGAGCTCTACCACTTGAGCCTCAGCACCACTTCCAGCTTTTTTGTATGTATGTGGTACCAAGGAATCGAACCCGGGTCTTCGCTCATGCTAGGCAAGCACTTTAACCACTAGGCAAGCACTTTAACCACTAGGCCAAACTCCCGGCCCCAAAAACATATTTTAAAGACTTGGATTTGTAACCATTGTGGCAGGATGAAAAGTACTATTTGGTAGTATTTGGTAGTATTTGGTAGTATTTGGTAGTATTTGGTAGAAAGAAAACCTGAATAATAGAAGCTTCTGATTTTATTTTGTGAATTTACTTGATCTAATGAAAATCCTTTTTTCAGGTCTCAAATTATGATTTATAAATGAGAGAAGCATGAAATAGAAAGGAGGAAAAAAAGAGCTCTTTATTCTTTCAAATCTTCTGGAGCCTTGACCAGACTTCTGAAACCCGAGTCTTAGTTTATCTATGAAATGTGTTTAATAAAATCCTTACATACTAACATTAACAGTAATACAATGATTATGCTGAGTTTTTATTAAATTCATATTGTTTTTGTTTTCTCAGTCCTGGAACTTGAACTCAGGGTCTAAGCACTGTCCTTGGGCTTTCTCAAGGCCCTACTCTACCACTTGGGCTCTGGCTTTTTCTGTTTATGTGGCACTGGGGAATCTGAACCTAGGGCTTCCACCTCTGAGTGTTGTCCTTCAACCAGGAGAAGGTGAAAGGCATTGATATTTAGAGGTGCTATTCTAAGAACAGACCAAATCATTGCAAGGTCAGGTCCTCGGAAGATGTATGTCCAAGAAAACAAGGATGGAGTAGTATCTGGGACTTGAGACCGCATCTGAATGTGACTAGGTTCTTAGGATAAGGATAAAATGAGAAATACGGCTTTTTAAGTCCTTGGAAAAAAATGATGAGAGAAAAACAAGCTGTAATCGGAGAATTCGTATCAGTGTTGGGAGCCATTCTTTGCAGGCTAAATTGGTAGCTTCAACTCTGTGGCATCAGGGAGTTTGACCTCCGCAGAGTAATACTGAAAACAGTAATACTCTGTGGTCTTTGTGGTCTTTGTCTTTGGACCTAGGAGGGCTTTTTTTTTTTTTTTTCTTTTTTGATCAACTGTCTTCTTCCTGTTTTGGTTTTTAAATGATGACTTGAACTGGTAAAATTTTGATGAAGACTGTTTTGGCTGCAAGAAAAACAAGTACACAGATTGTCTTCATTGATACTTTAAGAATGAAAACATAGGGCAGTATTCATTTAGGAATAATTTTAGAACACCTTTGATGTGCCTCTATGTACCAGGCAACAGGAATATATCAAGGAACAAGACAAACAAGGTGCCTAACCTCATGGACCCAGTGTTTAAAAAACAGATGGTCAATGAACACAAACTGATGATGATAATATGAGCTATGTGTGAAGCACTGTTCAAAGCATAAATCATTGAACTGTCACAAGACTGTGAGGTGCACATAAAAGAGAGGTATCACTCTCAAGGTTATACAGCTAACAACTATAACAAAATAAATAACGGGGGAACAAAACAGGGCAAGGGGATGGTCAGAGGCCTATTGGAAGAGGTGACATTTGAGAGTCAGTACCTTAGTTCAGAGGGTAACTTAACTTCTCTTGGTCAACTTTAGTTCTGGGCTATCCGTATTGAAAAAGAAATTGATTGGTTTTATTTGCTGCTACTCAGAATAAAGGGTCCTTAATAGTTGGTGTTATGGAAAGCCACTATTAGGTAGTTTGCTCCCTTGTGCCTTGCTCAGATTGGATGTTGAGAGGAATAAAGTACTGAGAGAAATTGCCTGTATTATTTGCAACATGGATATTTAGTTGGGAAATTGAAAGCCCTTTTGATTTCTTATAAAAGTTTCAACATGACATTTTTTTATCGTTTTGATTAGAATAAATCCATTAATTTACTCTTAGAGAAAAAGGAGGTCCCAATAGTGAATATTCTCTCTTTTTTTTCAAACTGTATTTTTTTGGTCTTTTTTTCTTTTTTGGCACTGGGGATCAAACCCAGGATGTTGCACTTGTTAGGCAAGCTCTTTCCACTGAGCTACATCCCAGCCTCATATTCTTAAATATATCTTAGTATATATCATAATGTATATATTGTTAAACTATATCTCCAGTGAAAATTATCCATGATATTTTGTAAAATATGAATTGTTTATTCCTTCTCAAAATAGGTACTCAAAGTCCTATGAAAGATGACCTGCTTCTTGTCTACATAATATAGAACAATCGGGGTGTAAAGGTTCAGTTCTGAAGTTAGCAGATACTTTAGGATTATCCTCCATCTAGCATTAAGTGATGTTGTTTGGGTTGTCCCTGTGTCGATGACAACAGAAGAACAGAGGCAACAAGACACATACCAGAGCTAGGTACAGTGGCTCCTACCTATATTCCTAGCCTGTAACCCTAGCTGGAGATCAGGAAGCATTTGATTTGAGGCTAGCCTGGGGAAAAAGGGGTCACTAGACCCTTTCACAAACCAGTGGCACACACTTGTCATCCCAGCCATGAAGGAGACTAAGATGGGGAAGATAACAGATCTAAACTAGTCTGGGAAAAATAGTTCAGGAGACTGCATCTCAGTGGAAGCAATCGGGCTTGGTGGCATGTATCTGTCATCCTTCAGTGTGGCAGCAAGTATAAAGTAGGATTGGGCCTGGGCAAAAAGTGAGATCCTATCAATATAACCAATGCAAAAAAAAAAAAAAAAAAAAAGAACTAGAAGTGTAGCTCAGTAGTATAGTACCTGCCTATTCTTAAGTAGGAGGCCTTGAATTCAGTCCCCAGTACTCAAGGAAAAGAGAAAAAGAAACAGAACTTTTTGATATCTTTGACTCTACTCATAGCTGTGAATGAGGATAGACTTAAGATTTCTCTGAGCTGCTCCAGCTCCCATGTTTTCCCCATTTATTGTTCATTTGAGCCAAAATATGGTGTGGTGAAGTAATGGTGACTAATCCTATTATAGGCTTCTTCAAAATGGGTATTACTTCTCCCTGAAGCCAGCCCTGACTGCTTTTTTTTTTTCCATGGTGCGGTTCTTAGTGAGAGTCAATACATTGTAACAGAAAATTACCCATCTCTCATTGTCAGCATCTGGATTCCTAGACTCAGAATTGCCAGGAATAGATTTCATCTTCAGTTAAAGCAATATTGTCTTCAGTTACTGGCCCAGACATTTCTGTTGGCCATCATTTGTGAAATCTATAGAGGATTTTTTTTTAATATATATACTGACAGAGGTACACATATAGCAAAGGGAACCATACAAGTTTCATTCAGTACTAGCATTCTACTACTTGAACCACAGCTCCACTTCTGGCTTTTTGGTGGTTAATTGGAGATAAGAGTCTCATAGACCTTCCTGCCCTGGCTGGTTTCCAAGATCTTCAGATCTCAGCTTTTGATTATAGGTGTGAGCCATTAGAACCCATCTAGTCATCTGGATCTTTTTTTTTTTTTTCTAGACCTAGGGCTTGAACTCAGGACCTAAGCTCTGTCCCTGGGTCTTTCTATGCTCAAGGTTAATGCTGTACTACCTTATCCACATCACTACTTCCATCTTTTTCTGTGTGGTTTAATTGGAGATTAGAGTCTCACAAGGTCTGGCAGTTTGGCCTAGTGATAGAGTGCTTGCCTAACATGCACAAAGACCTGGATTCGATTCCTCAGTACCACATACATAGAAAACTCAGAATTGCTATGGCTTAAGTTCTAGTCTTGAGAAAGCCCAGGACTGGCAAAAAAAAAAAAAAAAAAAAAAAAGAGTCTCACAGACTTTCATGCCTGGGCCAGCTTTGAACTGTGATTCTCAGATCTCAGCCTTCTTAGTAGCTAGGATTACAGATATGAGCCACTGACGCTTAGCTTGAGTATGTTTTGAAACTGAAAATTCGAAGGTCATTGAAGACCCAAGGAACTGCCTGCTAGGTAGAATTCATCTTCTTCTTGAGACACTTCATGGTATGGTTACTGGAAACCGTCCAGCAGCACTTGACTGAGAAAATGATTTCACAGCCCACTGGTGCATTCATTCATTCAGAAGTCAGAGTCAAAGGTTATAGAGGTAATAACTGAGCCTAGCTTATCCTAGTCAGAAAGGATCCAATTTCTCCACTCCCTCCCTTTTTCAAGAAAAACTTGTCTTAATACTGTTGAATAATAGGAAATGAAGGAACTCTATCATTGGTCTAAGTGTCTCATGTCCCCATAATAATACTGATATTTTTCATAGGAGCTGCTTTTGTAGTTTGCCTAGTATAAAACTTAAGTATAATTCTTCACACTAAAATATCTCCCCTTAGAGAAATAACATGATTTATTTCAATCTATAAATAATATAAAGGACCTTTACTTGGTCTAGGCCATCATATTGTGACTACTTCCACTCTGATAATTCCCTGAGTACCCCTCTGGCAATGAAATATACACATAAATCTGAATTAACAAATCTGTCATGCTATTAACAGTACAAAATAGCTCATCTGAAGTTCAGAAACGTGACTTCATCAGCAACAGAGCAATTTAAATTTTTCTGTGCTTTTAATTTCTTCCATAATTTTCTCAGAAGTCTAGAAAGATCTATGGTGCTGGCAGCACAGGCCTGGCACAAGAACAGGAAAGAATGACACAATCTGGCACCTTAAGCAGAAGTCTTTGATGATGTGGGGTGGGGTAGCAGGATAGAAGGGAAGGAGGAAGGATAGTTAGGATCTTGGCAGCGACATAAAGGCTCTTCTTCCCTGAGAAAAGTGAAATGTAAGGCAAATGTAGCTTCCTTCTGTTATGATTTGCTACAATATTTGTCTCTTAGCTTCCAGCTCCTCAGCAGGTGCATCCTTACAGTTAGTGACTTAAATTCTTTCTCAGGATCCTTCAAGAGGGGTCATAGCCAACCAATTTCCTGTCTGAGGCCAGGACTGTGATTTTTCTTTTCAGCTATCAGATGTGAACTGAGTAGCACAGGGAAACTATCTTATCAGAAAATGAGATGAGCATGGAAACTTATTTCAGGACAGGTGGGTTTCAGCATTGGGTTTCAGAACTTATTCTGAGTTTACATAAATATGAATATCATGTTGAGAACGGCTTACATATAAAACATTGTAGTAGTCTTGAATTCATCTCTTTGTCATTAACTGACTTCAACAATCAATGAATGTCTTTGTTATGACTTTCTGGAACTAGGTCATTGTTAGTGATAATGCCTGTCTTAGAAGATTGCAGTGTAAATCAATTGAAAGGAATGAAGTATTGTATCTAGATATGTTAGAATTCTTTTCATTTATGTGTCAGTCTTTTGTCTGTGTGTGTTAGAACTGGGGCTTGAATTTTGGTCCTTTAGCTTTTTTGTTCATTCTGCCACTTGAGCTACAGCTTCACTTCTGGCTTTTTATGGTTATCTTAAAATAAGAGACTCATGGACTTTCTTGTCCAGGTTGGCTTTGAACTGCGATCCTCAGATAGCAGCCTCCTGAATAGCTGAGATTACAGGAATGAGCTACTAGTGCCTGGGTTGTCATTTCTATTTAACTCCAAATTTCTTGGAATATTTTTTTACTTTATGGATCTCTTGGAAAGTGGTAGTCTTCCTCTTCTTCATTTTTTTCTTTAATTTTTTTTTTTTTTTGCCAGTCCAAGCCCTTGAACTCGGGGCCTGAGCTCTGTCCTTGTGCTTTCCCAAGGCTAGAGGTTTACCATTTGCACCATAGCACCATTTCTGGCTTTTTAAAATATACATACATATATATGTATGTATATATATGTATATTTTATATATATATGTATATATGGTACTAAGGAATCGAACCCAGGTCTTCATGCATGCTAGGCAAGCATCTTACCACTAGGCCAAAATCCCAGCCCTTCATCTTTAAATACCGTCAAAGTTACAGATCTTGAGGATTTTCTATTGTCTCGTTTCCTACAACACTTCTTGCTTACCTTATATTTTGCATATTTCATGGAGATGAAAACATTGGTGTTTTAATCCTGCATAATTATTAGCCGTTTCGTGTTAGCTACTTTTCTCACCTTTTTGTTCATTCACAGTACAGCTAAGAAAGTTTTCATGTCTTATTTCTTTTCGCTAATAAGTTATTTCCTAACATCATGTCTATACCCCCTTTTTTGCACTTCCTGAGATTAAAAAGTCAAGGTGTAATGAGAAACCCAAGTCAATCAAGTCAATTCGCTTGTATCTTTCCCACTCCTCTCTGGTGCTCTGGTGATGTACTCAGAGTAATGAAAAGCAGATCTTCTCTGTTGAGGTCACACTGGCAGCCAGCTCCAGGAAGCTGTTTATCTGTGCTTGCTGAGCCAAACTCCAGCCTTGGAACAGTTGGAATGTATTGAGAAACCACAGACCCCAAAGAAGAGAATGTTACACAGACAGTCCCATTCAGAGAGAGTGTTTACACTGCACAAACTGCAGTTTACTCATATGGGGATAATTGTTTACGTGCATACTCTTGTATTTCACCTTCTATGTAATACATATGCCTTCACAAGAGAACTGTACTGCTCTGCCTAGATTGCCCTGAGCATTTACTTTCCATGAGAGATACTATGGATGTAAAAGCTACCTTTTCAAGGTAGTGTTTTTTTTTTTCCCAGTCTATTTGATACTTAGTATTTTAAACTGTAGAGGTCTGATCACTAAAGCATCAAAAGATATTGTGTTTCTTGAATGTTTTCTTCCAACAAAATGTTTTTCTTCATCCTTTACCATATAATACTATATTGTTATAAAGCTTCAAATGTGCTTTTTATCAGTGGGGATGTATGATATGGTCACTTGCCTATAGAGAATATAATGCTAGTTATGAACACTGAAACACAAGATCTTATATAATGGCATTCAGTTGTGTGGTCCAATATACCATGCTCAGTCACAGAACGAAGAGTAAGAATAAATGATGGCTATAAGGCAAATAACAGTAGTTAAGGCATTGTGGAAGAGTTTGTCTTGACCTGAAAAGGTAAGCAGGAATTGGATAGATAAGAGATAGGAGACATATTTTCATATGATGTGAAATCCTATAGTAGATCTATTTGAGAGTCTAATAGATCACTAGTATATGATCTTGGGCAGGTTCACTAATGTTATAAAATAGGGAGACTGATATTCAGAATGGGAATTCTGTGTTGCCTACTTACTGGAAGTATTAAATGAAAATATGAATGGAAAGTGTTGCTGGGCACTGGTGGCTCACACCTGTAATCCTAGCATCTCCGGAGGCTGAGATCTGAGGATTGCAGTTCGAAACTAGGCCTATCTCTATGAGACTTGTATCTCCAATTAACCACAAGAAAACTGTAAGTGGCCCAATGGCTTAAAGTGATAGAGCACTAACCTTGAGTAAAAAAGCTCAGGGACAGTCAGTACCCAGGTCCTGACAAAGGAAGAAAGGAAAGGAAAGGAAAAAGAAAGGAAAGGAAAGGAGTGAGCGCAATATTCCAGCAAATATTGAATAGTGATAGATACTGCTTCTGTAGGTATTTATTCATTTATGCAGTATTCATGCAGTAAGTGTATATCTTAGGCAGTGTTCTACTTATCAGACAACATTTGAAAAAAACAGGTTAAAAAACCCTAATCCAACCTAGGTACAAAAAATCATATAGGATGAGACTAAATGAAAGGATCTCTAGGATATGGAAACAAAAGCTTTATCTTGTGTGATTTTTTTTTTTTTGCCAGTCCTGGGCTTGCACTCAGGGCCTGAGCACTGTCTTTGGACTTTCTCAAGGCTAGAGCTCTACCACTTGAGCCTCAGCACCATTTCTGGCTTTTTTCTATGTATGTGGCACCAAGGAATTGAACCCGGGTCCTCGTGCATGCTAGGCAAGCACTCTACCACTAGGCTAAACTCCAGGCCCCTCTTGTGTGATTTTTGTTCTTAATGTACTATGTTATTTCTCTTCTCTTTTTTTTGCCCTTTGGTTAATCTCTTATTGTTACTATATCTGACTTTGTTACCTGTATGTATATACATTTATTTGTATAAATGGAGATAAGAGTTTCACAGACTTTAGTGCCTGAGCTGGCTTGGAATGGATCCTTTAGGTCTTGCAAAAAATGTTACAAAGATAATACAGAACTCTCTGTAACCATGGCAACACTGTCAGCTGGGTACTTCACATTACTTGAAAGCTGCTGGGCTCTGGCAATTGGTCTGTGGTAGAACAATTGCCTAGCATGATCCAAGTAACTTGAGTTTGATCCCTATAGATCTCATTTGAATTTGCACTTTTTTTTTTGCCAGTCCTGGGGCTTGAACTTAGGGCCTGCACTGTCCTTGGACACTTTTTGCTCAAAGCTAGTGCTCTACCACTTGAGCCACAGTGCCACTTTCAGCTTTTTCTGTGTATGTGTTACTCAGGAATTGAACCCAGGGTTTTGTGCATGTTAGGCAAGAACTCTACCATTAGGCTATACTCCTGGCCCTGCAATTTTTTTTTTTTTGTCACTCATGGGGCTTGAACTCTGGGCCTGGGCATTGCCCCTGAGCACTTTAGCTCAAGGCTACTGACCTACCCCTTGAACCACACTGCCATTGGTGGTTAAATGGATTAAGAGTCTCATGGAATTGTTAGTGCCTGGTTGGCTTTGAACCACGATCCTCAGATCTCAGCCTCCTGAGTAGCTAGGATTACAGACATGAGCCACCACACCTGGCTGCACTTTTGTTTTTGAAGGGCAATAGTTTCTTTTTTTTCTGGTATATATTCTAGGTTGATAGTTACTTCACCATTTTATTTACTATTATTACCTAATTCTGTCTTACGCTTGCTCCTTAGAAAATATTGTTTGTTATGCTGAGTGCTGGTAGGTCACATATATAATCCTAGCTACTCAGAAGGCTGAAATCTGAGGATTGTGGTTTGAAGCCAGCCCAGGAAGGAAAGCCCATGAGACTCTTACCTTCAATTAACCACCAAAACAAAACAAAACAAAATACCCTGAAGTAGAGCTGTGGCTCAAGTGGTAGAGCACTAGTTGCTTGTGACCAAAACCACTGGTTGTTATTCTGATTCTGATTGTTTGTTAATATATTGATGGGCCCATTATCAATGCTAAATTCTCATTAGTTATATAGTAGTATTGGATGAATGAGCTGTTATTATTTACAAGAAATATTTAGATTTTAATTTCTGCTTAACTGGTAAAAATCTTATTCTCTCTCTCAAGCTTTCCTGTGGTTCCTGGGAAAATCTTTAAAATTGCCCACAGTGAAAATGCACTACTAATTTCCAGGAAATGTCATAAGTTTCATTGAATGAGATTCTGTCTGTTTAGTGATTGCTTGAGTACTGATAGATTCCATCCAAACACTTCCTACTATACTGTTGAAATGTTTGAGAAAACAGACGAATTAATATATTAAGTCTAATATTCAAAGTAGAGAGAGTTTAAACCTATTTTAGGAATTTGAAACAGTTATCATCCATAATTTTCTCAAAAATAGATATTTGTGCAAAGCTGTCAAACTGTAATCCTGTGAATAATCTGTTTCAAGAGTGTGTTCATGACATTTTTCTTAGAATTCTAAGAAATATGCCAGATGGTAGAAATGGCAGAGAAGAGGTTTCTATCATTGACAGATGGGAAGATGGATGGAGGGAAGACAAGAATTTGTGCATAGGGCTCAGAGGAGAGGAATTTAGATATATTGACTTCTTAATTGTAAATAAGAAGTCCAGATAGGTGGGTAAGAATAGATTGTTCACCTTTCAGCACCCTGCAATTTAACCCAACCACAGAAGGCAGAGAGGTTTTGGGTGTGGGAATGACTTCTGATAGGCTTCTACTACAGAGCTTCTCAGTAATGATATGAAAGAGAAACTCAGAACATCACTTAGATAAAAAAAAAATCTCATGGGCTGGGAGTTTGGCCTCACTAGGTCTAGCATGCCTAGCATGCACTAAGACCGGTTCAATTCCTTGGTACCACATACATACAAAAAAGCCAGAAGTGGTGCTGAAGCTCAAGTGGTAGAGAAAGGACAGCGCTCAGGCTCTGACCTCAAGCCCAGGACTGGCAAAAAAAAAAAAAAAAAAAAAATCTCAGATACGTATCATGTATTAACACTCATCAAACTATAGTTCTTTCTTTCAGAATTGTATATTTACTTGTCTAGTATGCCTCTTTTTTTTTTTTTTGGCCAGTCATAGGGACTGAATGCAGTGCCTAACCACTGTCCTTGGGCTTTCCTCAAGCCTAAAAAATAAAAGGCAACTCTTAACTCCATTGTCCAGTTAGCTTATTTCCTCTCTATTGTTAATGTCTAAATTACCAGGTCTTCCAACCCATTTTTTTCCTCCCATAATACCATTCTGGAATGATTTTTCTTTTTCTTTTTTTAATTAAAGAATTTATTAACATTGATTTTTACATCATATTTCAAATGATGTGTTTAACAAACAAGTACTCAAGAAGGGTATCTCTGTATACAATCACTGGCACTTAGATTTTAGAACATAATCAAAATTAGGCTGAGGGTTTGTATGTCATAGATACATATTAATCTATGTAATAAAATATTATTTCTACAGAATCATAAGTTTTTATGTCTATGTAGTTGTGTTTATATTTCTAGTACCGTGTCCATAGCATTGGGTATGCAACTATTGAGTCCTCACTCTTGTACTGTTCGGATCTAATAGCCACATATTAAGAATATCATGCGCCTTTTGTTCCTTTGGTCTTGACTTGTCTCAGTCAACATGATTCGCTCTAGATTCATCCACTTCCCTGCAAATGCCACTATTTTATCTTGCCTGTTGGCTATGTAGAATTCCATTGTGTATATATACCACATTTTCTGTATCCATTCATCTGCAGTAGGGCAGCTGGATTGTTTCCATCGTCATTTTTGTTTTTTGATAGTAACAAGACTTGAACTCTGGACCTTGTATTCTTACTTACCATTTTTGCTCCTGTCTGGTGCTCTACTATTTGAGCCATGCCTCTAGCCCAGCTTTTAGCTGATTATTAAAGATGGAGTTTTTTGGGTTTTTTTTTTGTTTGTTTTTTGGCCATCCTGAGCGTTGAACTCAGGGCCTGAATACTGTTCTTGGGCTTTTCCCTCAAGGCTAGCACTCTACCACTTGAACTATAGCACCACTTCCGGCTTTTCTATGTATGTGCTACTGAGGAATTCAACCTGGGTCTTCATGCATGCTAGGCAAACACTCTACCACTAAGCCAAACTCCCAGCCCCTACATGGAATTTTTAGAACTTTTCTGCCTAGGTTGGCTCCCAATCTTGATCCTCTAGGTCTCAGCCTCCTGAATAGCTAGGATTATAGGCATCAGCCACTGGTCCCTTGGCTAGATGTTATTTTTTGTATCACAGAATGGCTTAAATAATGTTTTAGTACTAGAATTGGCATAATATGGTGTGGTATGAGTGGTATGGGGATTACCAACTTACATTTAGCAAATGCCTATTGAAAGCCTACTACATACCAGACAAGTAATAGATAATGAGATAGATAACAAATAAGTTAAATAGATAACAAATAAGAAAGTCCCAGGATAGTGTTCACACCCTGAGTTCAAACCCCAGGATGATGATGATGATGATGATGATGATGATGATGATGATGAAGCAGAAGCAGAAGCAGAAGCAGAAGAAGAAGAAGAAGAAGAAGAAGAAGAAGAGGAAGAAGAGGAGGAAGAGAAAGAAGAAGAAGAGGAGGAGGAGGAGGAAGAAAAGGAGGAGGAGGAAGAGGAGGAGTTGTTAAGGGAAGGATATTGGAACACTAAGTGGCTAGGGGAAGCTTCACTGAGGCCTTCTGTTGCTATTGCTGCTTTTGATACTTACTTAAAATGATTGTCCTATTCTTTACCCATGTGCCAATGACTCACATTTGTAATTCTTTTTTCTTTTCTCCAGTCCTGGGGCCTGAACACTGTCCTTGGGCTTTCTCCAGGCTAATGCTCTACCACTTGAGCCACAGCACCATTTCCCGCTTTTCTATATATGTGGTACCAAGGAATCAAACCTGGGTCTTCGTGCCTCCTAGGCAAACACTCTACCACTAGACCAAACTCCTGGCCCCTCACATTTGTAATTCTAACAACTCAATAGGCTGGGATCTGAGTATCACAGTTCAGAGCCAACTCTGACAAATCTGCCAGACTCTTACATCCAGTTAACTAGCAAAAAGACAGAAGTGGAAGTGTGGCTCAAATGGTGGAGTACCAGCTGTGGGTGAAAAAAGCCAAGCAAGAGTGCAAGATCCTGAGTTCAAGCCCCAGTACTGGCACATACAAAAAAGAATATTCTTGATTAAGATAATGAAAAAAATAATAAGAAAGAGATATTATAGTCTATAGATAGATTGAGAAAGGAAAAGGGGGACAAAAGCTTGAACCAGTACTTTATTTGCTTCCTAAATAATTTGTGACCATTCATTTCTGTATCAAGGATATGATGGTGCTAGGAATTGGTTGACAGATATGACTTTATTCTCCCTACCTCTTATATTAACATATTTTTAAAACAGTGTGTGTGTGTGTGTAAGCAAGCAAGCATTCACCTATTTTTCTCCCCAGAAATCTAGATCCTTTCTTTTTTTTTTCCAGTCCTGGGCTTGAGCTCAGGGCCTGAGCACTGTCCTTGGACTTTCTCAAGGCTAGAGCTCTTCCGCTTGAGCCTCAGCACCACTTCCGGCTTTTTTCTATGTATGTGGTACCCAAGAATCAAACCTGGGTCTTCATGCATGCTAGGCAAGCACTTTAACCACTAGGCCAAACTCCCGGCCCCCTTTCTTTTTTTTTTTTGGCTAGTCCTGGGGCTTGAACTCAGGGCCTGAGCACTGTCCTTGGGATTTCTCAAGGCTGGAGCTCTACCACTTGATCCACAGCACCATTTCTGGCTTTTTCTATGTATGTGGTACTGAGGAATGGAACCTGGGTCTTCGTGCATGCTAGGCAAGCACTTTACATCCTCTTTTTAATCAGTAAAACTCTTTAATTTGCTAGAGATGGCTTTGTACTCTGTTAACCACTCAGTGGAGCAAGCAAGTGTTGGATAGCCTCTTTTTTTCCTTTAGTTGTAAAATTCCATCAAGCTAGCTCGTTAACTGGAGTGGATGGGAACTGGAGAACTATTCATTTGGCAATTGACAAAGGATATTAGAAGAAAGAGAAAAAAAATCTTTCTGGTATGTTTGTATAGGAATTTGGGGATGCAGAGTTTAGTTATAAACAGCTAGATTAATATGTTTAAAAACTTCTATAACTCTTACGTCATTCCTTGTTTTATAACATACTAACAAGTTCTTAGAGGTAGCTAAACCAGTGGTTGGGAAATTCTGTGGATTAAAGATCTTTTAGGAAGTGACCTTGTGGCTCAAGGAGTAGGGTGGTAGCCTTGAGTTGAAGAGCTCAGGGAAACACCCAGGCCCAGAGTTCAAGCCCCACGACCACAAAAAAAAAGAGATCTTCTAAAGGCATTACTCACTAATGGGCAATGTGCTTCGATGATCAGTTGGCAAACAAGAGTTAGCCAATACAGAAAGCCATCCTAAGTCTGTGATTACCCCTGTCTCTATGAAGGAGGGATATAGTTTGTAGGAGTGGGTTCTTTGTGGTAGATCACCTTTGTTTTGTAAATTTTTTCTATATAAAAAGTATCCCATCTGAAGACAGCAAGAACATTTAATGACCCTAGTTGTTAATCATCAAGCAGTTTCCATATTGAGGTATTAGGCTGTTTAAGATGGAAAGGACAGCTGTTTGTCAGCTACATCATTTCTGATAAGATGTTACTACTTTGCTTCCTACTTATTACCTTTTCTTTTTGTCAGTTGTGGGACTTGAACTCTGGGCCTGGGCGCCATCTCTGAGCTCTTCAGCTCAAGGCTAGTGCTCTACCACTTTGAGCCATAGCAATTCCAGTTTTCTGATGGTTAATTGGAGGTAAGAGCCTCATAGTCTTTCATGCCAGGGTTGGCTTTGAACAGTGATCATTAGATCTCAGCTTCCTGAGTAGCTAGGATTATGGGCCTGAGCCACTAGCGCCCAACTCCTACTTAACAGCTTTACCTATTCTTGTTGACCCATGGGAGAAATGAACTACTATATGGGTTCTAGCCAAATCTTTGTCATCAATGGCTCCTAGTTACTTGGAGACCAGAGAGCACCTGGTCATCTGGAGGACTGTCTCCTCAGTGATTGATGCCTATCTCGACAGGCTCCCTAAACTGCTCTTCCATGTTTTCTGAAGTACCTTAAGCATTTCTGCATGGTTACTCATTCTCTTCTATTATACCTCCTCCTCTTGCTTTACTGAATACTGAATTTCCCAGCTCACAACTCTAAGAAGGAGCTTTATTTCAGAGCAGAAAGAGGCCCCCATATGTGGCCTATTATATCCATATCAACTTGCTTACCCTTTTCAGACAGCTATTGTCTTTTAATAGGGTCCTGCCTGGCAGGGGTAGTCCTTAATTCCTGCCATGTAAGAATGGGCAGCTTGAGTTACAGCAAACTACATTTCGGTACTCTGATCAAAAGGCCTCTGTTATTTTTTAAGTTTTTCCACCTCCCTCTCTTTCTCTTTTTCTATATCCTAGGCTAATAATTCAGCACAGCAAGGTCATTACAGACTTTGAGTTGGGAGCTGAGAGTGTTAAATTACTGACCTAGAATAAAAGAGATCTGGGGAGCTCTCAAGAAAGATAAAGGGATTTTGGCCAGTAAAGTGCAAGCCCAGCAACCCCACTTCTTAATAATATTATTTTTCTAATCCTCTCTGTCTCCAGGAATCTTTTCTAGGACAGGGGAAGATCCTCTGGCCAGAGAAACTGGGTTAGGAACTGAGAGACATCTTCTGAGTGTTGTATCCCAGGTGCTGGTAGCCTACTGGGTAGACACTCATATAACTGTCCCTTGTTGGCTCTCTTCTTTGGCAGTGTTTCATTTTCACTCTCTTCAGCCTTGTTCTTATCTTAGTTTGTTCCTGCTACTGTATCAGAATACTACAGAATGGGGAAATACAAGCAATTTTAAGTTTTTTAGCTTAAGGTTAGGGAGGCTAGGAAGTTCAAGTTGCCAAACCTGATGAGGTTTTTGTTGTTGTTGTTGCTGTTGTTTTCTGCATCATAACATGACTGAAGGCATCATATGATGGAAGAGTATGAGAAAAAAAAAAGAGAAAGAGAAGGAAGCTGACAGTCTTTTCTCTTTCTTTTTTTCGCCTTGATTTTTATCTATGTGCTATATTCATATATGTTGAACCATCCTTGCATCCCTGGAATGAAATAACTTGATCAACTTTTTTTTTTTTTAACACTTGAACTCAGGGCCTAGGCACTGTCCCTGAGCTTATTTGGCTTAAGGTTGGCACTCTACTACTTGAGCTACACCTTCACTCTCAGTATTTGGTAGTTAATTGAAGATACGAGTCTCATGTACTTTGCTGCCTGGGCTGGCTTGGAATTGTGATACTCAGATCTCATCTCTTGAGTATCTAGGATTATAGACATGAGTCACAGGTACCTGGTTTAGCGCTGGGGATTAAACATAGAAGGCCTGTACATTCCAGCAAGTATTTCACTTCATCTCTAAAAAATGAGGTTTCAGTATACATTTTCATTAAGATTTATTATCTATAGTTACTTTGTGATTTTTTCATCAGTCACAAAAATGTATTAAGAAATTTCCCTAAAAGGTTGGTGAATGGTTAGATGACAACAAATAAGTTATCAGAAAAATGCTCATATTCTGGGGCCGGGAGTTTGGCCTGGTGGTAGAGTGCTTGCCTAGCATCCACAAAGACCCAGGTTCAATTCCTCGGTACCACATGCATAGACAAAAGCTAGAAGTGGTGCTGAGGCTCAAGTGGTAGAGCTCTAGCCTTGAGAAAGTCCAAGGACAGGGCACAGGTCCTGAGCTCAAGCCCAGGACTGGCCAAAAAAAAAAAGAAAAATGCTCATATTCTAACATAAACCAGTTTTAAGATGGTCAATGCCACAGATTGTGTTATGAATTAATTCAAAGCTTCCCCTGACAAACAAGTGTTCAGGGAACAGCTGAACCCCTTGCTAAATTTATGGTCTTCTTTTAAAATTTCTTGGAACAACTCCCAAGATCTTTAGAAATTTTATAGCACCTCTTTATTTCTCTGGTTTTTAACCAAATAACACATTAGCCTCTCGTCTGCTTTTAAGTCTTTGGAGCAAGACCCTACCTGTCTACCCTATCTAGAGTTCTGGTGTGGTGTGGTGTGGTGTTGTGTGTGCACGCGAACATGCACCCCCGCGCATGCACACATTAATACTGGTGGTGTTTCTGCACAAGGTTTTGTACTTGTTTAGCCTGTATTCTGGGTTGGCATTCTACCATTTGAGCCATACCTCCAGCCCAGTTTTTTTTGCTGGATATTTTGGAGATGGAGTCTCTGGGACTTTCTGCCACACTGTGATCTTCCAGATCTCAGCCTCCTGAGTATGTAGCATTACAGGCATGAACCACCAGTGCCAGGCTACTTATGTGTGTTTACAAATAAAATTCTCTTTTGGAATAAGTAAACGAGCAAATGAAATTGAAATCTAAGCCTGGCACCCGTGACTCATGCCTACAATCCTAGCTATTCAGGAGGCTGAGATCTGAAGATTGCTGTTCACAACTAGCCTTGGCAGGAAAGTCCGTGAGACCCTTACTTCCATCCAGTTAACTACCTGAAAGCGGGAAGTAGTGCTCTGACTCAGAGTGGTAGAGCACCAGCCAGCCTTGAGCAAAAGAGCCCAGGGATAGCACTCAGTCCCTGAGTTCAAGCCCGACAACTGACCAAAAAACAAAGACAAAACAAAAAACAACAAAAAAAAAAAGAAGGAAAGAAAGATTGAAATCTAATGAGTTAATAAGAAAATTGTTTCTTTTCTTTTTTTCTTTTTTTTTTTATAAGATATTGCGAAGAAACTGATTTTTTTCCACCCTAAAGCTGTGCTCTTATCTTAGGAGTTCCAAATTAATACAGTGGACTTAAACTTGGAAAGTAAAGCAACAACCACAACAAAAATTTCTTATTCAAAGTCAGGAAAGTGAGTACTTGAAAAATACACATGGATTTGCCAGTATCTTTAGAGATAAATAAATATGGCTAATGGAAAAAAGTGCATTTGGGGGCCAGGAGTTTGACCTAGTGGTAGAGTGCTTGCCTAGCATACACAAAGACTTGGGTTCAATTCCTCGGTACCACATACATAGAAAAAAGCCTAAATGGGGTGGGAGTTCGGCCTGGTGGTAGAGTGCTTGCCTAGCATGCACAAATTCTTCTGTACCACATAACATAGAAAAAAAAACCTGAAGTGGTGCTGTGGCTCAAGTGGTAGAGTGCTAGCCTTGAGAAAGTTCAAGCCCCAAGACTGACAAAAAAAAAAAAAGTACATTTGTTTTCTGAAATGTAAGACTAACTCTGAGATAACAAGGAAAATGAGGAAGTGACTCTGGCTCCAGTGATAGAGTGCTAGCCTTGTGAAAGTAATAGCAGAGGAACACAGGCCATATTGAAATGATGACTGCAAGATGCTAACATCAGCATAATGGACAAGATGCTAAACCAGCCGGTGGCCCTGCCCCCAGGCACTGAGCCCACCTTCCAGGGACTAACTCACTGAACGTGGGCTCTGACCGGCAACTCTTATGACAGGGTCCTGTCACTTCCTTGTTGCCGCATTCTCTGCCTTGATGGTAGAAGTCATGAGAACCAAGGACATGTAGGTAAATCAGGTCCATCTTGGACTATAAATGTTGTTAGTGTTGCTCTCAGATGGGGTGGGAAGGAATTACAGCACTCTGTCTAGAGATCTGCTTGGGGCTACAGATACTCAGCCAGTGGGTTTCAGAGGATTGGCTAGTATACTTTCCTTATTCATCTCCAATGGTTCTTCCCTTAAGGGAAAGTGTTAGAGAAGGAAACATCTTCATTTCATTCAGGTTGGTGGGTCATTTTCCCAAGGAGCCCATTTTCAGTCTTTTATTTCAGACTGAGGTTGACCTGTCTCACAACTGATGTAATGCCAGTTTCAGATTCATCCCAAACCACAGCATTACATATATGTGGATGATTAAAACCACAACAAACAACCTAATAAAACCTCAGTGTGGCTGGAAAAAAAATATTAATGGGGGGCTGGAGGCTCAGTTAGTAGAACAATAACCAATGAATGAAAGCAGCAGGTACCAAGTTTAAGTCCTGATCTCAGACCTAAAAAAAAAAAAAAAAAAAAAAAAAAAAGAAATAATCAGCCCTTGGGGTTGGAGGCGTGGCCCAGTTGGTAGAGTGCTAGCCAATGAGCAAAAGTGACAGGTACCAAGTCCCAGTCCCAGTCTTGACCAGAAAACAACAATAACAACAACAACAAAAACCTACCGAGAACCTTCTTAAGGACTCTGGTAAGAGCAAAAGCTGTAGCTACATACAAATAGTGAAATTTACCTTAAAATAGTCAGGATCTGATGGCCCATGCCTGTAAATCATTCTGGCAGTCAGGAAGCTGAGGCAGGAGAGTCTCGAGTTCAAGGCTGGACTAGCAGCCTGGTCTACATAGTGAGAATCTGTCTTTAGGGAAGAAAAAAAAAAGTAAAAAATGATTAGGGAAAGATGATATACCTGAGTGATAGTTTATTGAGGCCCTGAGTTCAGTCTCCCGCACAGAAAAAAGAAAAGAAAAGAAAAGTTGTAGTACCACACAAAGAAAAGATAAACAGAGGGGGGAAAGAAACAAGAAAGTAGAATTGAGTTAGAAGGGAAAAAAAGAAAAGATAAGAAATCATAGGACAATATGTAAAAAAAAAAAAAAAGATAAGAAATCCGAGGACAGTATGTTTACCTGGCAGGAAAACAGACAGAAGCAATGTGAGAGCTGACAGTACAAAGGAAAATAATTTGATAGGGAGGGAAGGGAAGGATGTGAAGGGGACTAGGGGTGCCCCACTTACAACACTGGATGCAAACAAGCTGAGCCAGGTGGGATGTGACTATGGAAAGACAGAGCTACGAGAAAGAAAGAACAGGTGACAATTTCAGAGACCAAATAAGCCAGACATACATAACAGAGGTGAGCTGCAACCGAAATACTGTAACATTCTAAGTCTTTGTCCAGAAACGTCCAACAGAGCTAGCTGATAAATCTCCAAAGAAACCATGCAAACAGGATTATTCTGGGTTTCAAATGAAATTAGGCAAACTCCCAAAAAACTGTGACCATGAACTCCACTTTGAGGCCTTGAGGAATGGCTCAGAAACCTTGTAGGAAAGAGACAAATGAGAGACGTATAGCAACTTTAAAAAATAGTATATGAAAAGCATTTCTAGATTACTATCCTGTCTTTGTATTATTTAAATTTCTAACATACTCTAAAGTGTGTGGATGCAGTCACTTTTCCCAGTCCTTTGTGCTTTCATTCCCAACCCTAATGTGCAGCTTTCCCTGTCTACTGGCTTCAGTAAATCAGCCTTGTGAGAAGAATGCTTCTTTGCATGTGGAATGGATGGTACCAAACCATCTAACTTCTCCACTTTCTCAGTTGTAAAGAGCCACTGAGAAAAGTAATTGGGAGGTTACTGTTGCATGCTAGGCTTTCATCAGTAACTTTCAAGTTTGTGGGCATCAGAAGGAGTTTGAATGTACTGTGGCAGGGTTTTGATTAAATTGTAATCAAAGATCTAATGGGGAAATTTATTTTCAGAGAAGCAGCATTGGGTCTCTTTTTCAGCCTTTGTGGGCAAAATTTGATTGGTGATCAACTTGTTGGGAAACATTCACCTCTGCCCTTGGCAAAAGCTCAGTCAGGGACAAGACTGTGTTCCGCTCTGTTTTAGGAAGAGTCTTTCTGGGCTTTGTTGGCAGAAAAGGACTTGGTAAAGTGACTGAGGAAGAAATGACACTTTCTCAGTACTTTGAAATAGCCTCCACACTATGAGGGTATATGTGGCTATCTCATGAGTTCTCATCATAATGCAGTGAAATCTGATCCCACTGATGTCATGGTCTGAAAACTAGCTCTGATTCCTGTGATTATAGAAGCAGAAAACAAAACAAAACCTCAGTGTATGAGGCTAGTATTAGAGTAAACTGATAACTGATTTTTTTTTGCTGTTTCAGAAATTGCAAATCATATCTACCACAATGGCAGCTAAGTGCTCATAAATTAGTTTACCTATTCCCTGATAGAGAGTGAAGATTAATAAAGCCCTGTCAGATTTCTTCTTAAATCTGGGGATTTTTTTAAAAAAGAAGACAAAGATCTTAGATATTTACTGTAATTAAGCCAGTGCTCACAAAGAGGAGATGAAAATGATTCTGAATACTTATCTATTTTCAAAACCACACTGATACTTATTTCTTCATGGGCAACAGAGAACCTGCCATTAACAAATACAGCAGTTCACCTGATATATGTCAGTGGACAAAAGCTCATTTATTACAATCTCACTTTGTCAAATTTCCTTTGGAAACAGGATCATATTGTACACTTACTTTTCCCTGTAGTAAGTGTATTGTATGTTTGAGCAATAAGATGATAGATAACAATAGTGTAGTAGAGAAGTAATAATTCTTAAAAGTACTACATTGAATCTTTTTCCTTCCTTCCTTCCTTCTTTCCTTCTTTCTTTCTTTCTTTTTCTTTCTTTCTGGGTCATGGGGCTTGAACTTTGGGCCTGGGTGCTATCCCTGAGCTCTTCAGCTCAAGGCTACTGCCCTACCCCTTGAGCCACAGGGCCACTTCCCATTTTCTAGTGATTAATTGAAGACAGACTTTAGTGCCTGGGCTGGCTTTGAACTGTGATCCTCAGATCTCAACCTCCTGAGTAACTAGGATTACAGGTGTGAGCCACCATGCCTGGCGTACATTGAACTTTTATGTATAATTTTCTTATAGTATATTGTAAGAAGCTGGTAATGATTTGGAGAAACTGGGACCCTTGTGCATTGTTCATAAGACAGTAAAATGGGGGCCAGTAGCTTGACCTAGTGGTAGAGTGCTTGCCTAGCATGCACAAAGACGAGAGTTCAATTCTTCGGTACCACATAGATAGAAAAAAAAGCCGGAAGTGGTGTTGTGACTCAAGTGGCAGAGCTCTAGCCTTGAGAAAGCCCAAGGACAGTGACCAGGCCCTGAGTTTAAGCCCTAGGACTGGCAAAAACAAACAAACAAAAACAAATATTGTGATTCTACTTGTATGAAGTAACAAAAATAGGTAAATTTGGTTGTTTTTTGACTGTGTGTTTGGGGTGTGTGTGTGTGTGTGTGTGTGCCAGTGCCAGTAGTCCTGGTCTTGAACAAGGGCCTGGGTGCTCTCCCTGAACTTTTGTGCTCAAGGCCAGAATTCTACCACTTGAGCTGGCTTTTAGGTAGTTAATTGGAGTTAAGAGTATCCTGGACTTTCCTGCCCAAGTTGGCTTTGAATTGTGATCCTCAGATCTCAGCCTCCTGAGTAGCTAGGATTACAGGCATGAGACACTGGTACCTGGCTCTAGTCCTGGGGCATGAACTCCGGGCCTGGGCACTCCCCTTGGGCACTTTTTGCTCAAGGCTAGCGCTCTGCCATTTGAGCCACAGCGCCACTTCCCACTTTTTCTGTGTATGTGGTACTGAGGAATCAAACCCCTGGTTTGGGCATATGAGGTGAGTACTCTACCACTAGGCTACACTCCCAGTCCTCCAAAAATATTTTTTAATTTGTTTTTATTGTCGGGATAATGTATAGAGGGGTTACAGTTACATTCGTCAGGTAGTAGGTTTATTACTAAAGTAATTTTTTTAAAGAAAAACTGCTGGGCTAATGGCACCCAGCAATTTTTTTAAATATTATTATCAAAGAGGTTACATTTCTGTAAGTCAGGTTATGAGTACAATGCTTCTTAGTCAGTGTCACCCCTTCTATTATTCACCCTTATTTTCCCCTCCTTCCCCTACTCTCAAGTTATGCAGTTCATTTTTATGTAATGTACATTGTCTATAATGGCTGCAGCAAACTGAGAGTTTTATTATTAGAGACTTAGAAGTGAGATGTGATGAAATTTAAGCATGAGGAATAGAGTAAGGAAAAGACTATGCAAAATATGGCATTTGAGATAATGTTTAAAGGCTGAATTAGCATTATAATTTCCCTTACCATTTAGACTATGATCTAGACACCAGCTTTTTATCCCTGGGGTATGAAACATACTATCTTGGCCAGATAGCTTCATAAATTTAGTCTGTAATGTTATCATTGTAGGCTTCATTTGCTGGAAATGTAGTCTACCCCATTTACCTGCCACATCCCATTTACTGTAGTTTTCATTTCCTTGCATAAGGAACAATAGCACTGGCCTAAACTGCATGGGTAGGTTAACCCTTTCAGAAACTTTTACAAATCTCTTCTCACATAGTCATTTGCCGAACATTGTTCTTAACCTTCTTCATAGTGTCTTAAAAGTAGATTTCTATGCTAGTGTACCTTGAAAAATCAGAAGTGTGTGATTTGCTTTTTCATTACAGTGCTGTTAATATTACTGGAAGAGGCTGGTTTTATCTTAAGTGATAACATATTCTGCTAAAGACAGCACACTCAACCTCCCCCTATCCCCAACCCACTGGTCTGTGAAAAAAGCATCAGGATAGATGATGGCTCCTGAATTTGTTTCCTGTTCAGTTCACATTCAGCTATTCTTTTCTTCTCTCAATGGTCCACAAATGAAAAGTGGCATTTGGATTTACCAGTTCCCTCTGTTGCTTGCTATCTTCACTTTAACGTCTGCTTCTCCACAACGATTAATATATTTTCCACTCATGAGTTACTTGTCAGGGATTTTAGGAGTTTTCTGGAACCTGTCTGCCCTTGGTATGGAAGATTACTGGATAATTGCCTATTCTCCTGTGGAATTTCCATTTTTAGATTACACCAGGCTCTACAGCCTAGATCTCTTTGGCAGGAGAACCCAAAGGCAGAGTATGTATTTTTTTCTTTCTCTGGCCCAGTTTAAACAATGAGTCACTTGGGCCCTGGGGCTTTGCTTCCTACTCTCACTTAGGGGCCACTTTCTACCCAGTTCATCTTGCTTGCCTTTTGTGTTCTATTTAGAATTTTCTGAATCCTTAACATATGGGGTTTGTCTCTGTGATTTTAGTCAGGGAAGTGTAGGACATTATCCCCAAGATGGAACAGACAATCCAGTCATATCCAATCAGTGTGTCACCTTTACAGAAGCTGGGAGATGCCAGGATAATGCAGGAAAAAAATACCTTTGGGGGAAGCATAATTCATAATGCAGCAGAGGAAGTAGTATTCCCCCAAAAGACATGACTACTAGTTTTATCCAAGTAAAACCTGAAAATTACCCTCCCTTTTTTTTTAATGTTGTAGAAAGGTTTTAAACTTCTTCAAGGTATAATGTTGGGGGGAAGGCATGTCAATGAATTGGACTCCCACGAGTTTCCTAGGAATATAGTTATATGAAAAGAAGGACCTACTCTAATCACAGACATCCTTCCTTTTCCCCTTTGGCAGTGGTAGTAGTAGCTCCATCTGTTTTTGTTTTTTATTGTGTTTTTTGTTTTTTTTTTGCTTGTTTTAAATAGTCCTAGGGCTTGAACTCAGGGCCTGGGTGCTGTTCCTGAGCTTTTATGCTCATGTCTAACTTGAGCCATAGCTCTACTGTCAGCTATTGTGTATGTGTGTGTGTGTGTGTGTGTGTGTGTGCGTGCACGTGTTCATGTGTATGTGTACATATGCATGTTCACTTAATTGGAGATAAGAGTCTCAATGACTTTCCTACCCATGCTGGCTTCAAACCTCAGTCTCCTAACTAGCTAGAATTACAGGAATGAGCCACCAGTGCCCAGCCTCTAATTTTGAACTTTCATTTTCATTCTAGCCTCTTTCTAATAATCTGTTAACTTTTCTCTCTGCAGTTTTAATAGTGTATGTCAAGGAACTCACATTCTCTTTCGAGAATTCAGCTTCATCCAAGCAACCCCTCACAACAGGGCATCATTTCTTCGTGCCTTCTGGAGATGCTTTCGAACTGTGGGCAAAAATGGGGGTAAGCCAATATTCCTCCCTTTCCTCTTTCCTCCCTTCCTGTTGCCCTCCATCCCTATTTTTTCTAACTTTTGTCATTCTTATATTCCTATAAATACCATTTGAATGAAAACTGTTCAAGGCTTTTAAAGATACACATCCACACACACACACATATAGATATATATATATCAGAAATATTCCATCACCACTGCCATCACTAATGATACCTATTAAGAACCAAATATAGCTCTGCACACTTTAGGTATAATAATAATTCAATCTTCACAATAGTACTCCGTGGTAGGCATTGTAATCTCCATTTTGTAAATAATGAAAGTGAGGATCAGAGAGTTAAGTAACTTGGAAGGTTAATAGCAAATTCTAGATCCAGATTAATACCCTGCAGGCTGGCTCCAGATCTTGGCAGATATTAAAATACAGTGCAGTAAATTTAAGAAATAATGTGAATATAATCATACCATATTTTATAGCATTTCACTTCATTGCTCTTTGCATATTTGTATTTTGACACATTCAATGTTTGTGACAACTATAAATAGAGCAAGTATATGAGACCATTTTTCCAGTAGCTCATCTCTATCACATTGGAGTAATTCTGACAATACTTCAAACCATCACTATTATACTGCCATTATCTCTGTTATAGTGATCTGTGAACCATGGTTTTTGATGTTATTGGTCTGGTAATTGTTTGGGGGTTCTAGGAATCCTGTCCATATAAACCGATGAACTTCATGAATAAATGATATATGTGTTCTGACTGCTACACACCTTGTCATTTCTCTGTCTCCCTCTCCTCAGAACCCCCTGTTCTCTGAGATACAGCACCTTGTATTTAGATTAATTAATAACCCGACAAAGGCCTCTTAAGTGTGCAAGTAAAAGGAAGAGAAGCTTGTCAGTCTGTTACTTGAAATCTAAACTCAGAAATGATTAAACTTAGTGAGAAAGTCATGTCAAAACTTAAGATTGGTCAGAAGCTGAGCTTTTTGCACAAGCAGCCAATTGTGAAGGCAAAGGAAAGGTTCTCAAAGGAAATTAGAAGTGCTACTCCAATGAACACACAAATGATAAGAAAGACAAGCTGCCAAGACAGGCATGGTGGCACATGCCTGTCAACCTGGGTTGCATAGCAAGTTTCAGGTCAGCCTATCTCAAAATACCAAAGACAAACTGGGAGAGAGAAAGAAAGGAAAGGAAAGAATGGAAGAGGAAGGAAGAAAAGAAGGAAGGAAGGGAAACAAAGAGAAATTGCCTAATTGTTTCACTGTTGATATGGAAAAGTACAGTAGTGTGCATAAAGGATTAGCCACAATATCCCCTTAAGGCAGAGCTAACCCAGGGTAAGAGCTCTGCCCCCTGCAGCTCTCTTCAGCTCTGCAAAGGTTGAGAGATGCTGCAGAAGAAAACTTTGAAGCTAGCAGAGGTTGGCTCAAGACTACTGCCTTACCCCTTGAGCCACAGCAACACTTCCATCTAGTATACTATAATAACCCGAATATACAAATAAATGAAGCACAGTAAAGTAGTTGAGGATAATTATTTCTCTGGTCTCTACATAAACACCCATGTACATGATTGTATAGGTGGATTTTTACTATTTATTCAGACTTTGTCTTTCCCAGTTCTTTTGTTAGAAATATTTATTACATACCTATTATATTCACATATGTTGTATACAGCTAGATCTGGTTTCTTGATACAGCATGTGGAGGTAGCTATGGAAAACAGATAGCCTTATTGTTTTCCTGATTTAGAACTGGGGCCTCTTCAAGAATTTATACTTGCACAAGGGATTCATGTAGCATTTATACTCTAAGCAGATGTGAGTTTCTTTATCTTTCTAATAGCAGCTGCCAGTGATCCATCCAGCTGCTAAAGGGAAGCAGCTCCAAGTCCTTACCGATTCTCTTATGCCATAAACAAGACGTAGATTTTTTTTTTCTTTTCTTTTTGGTCAGTCATGAGGCTTGAGCTCAGGGCCTGAGCACTCACTGTAGCTCCACTACCGGTTTTCTGATGGTTAATTGGAGATAAGAGTATCACAGACTTTCCTGTCCCAGCTGGTTTAGAACTGCAGTCCTCAGATCTCAGCCTCCTGAGTAGCTAGGATTATAGACATGTGTGAGGCACCAGAGCCCAGCTAAGACCTAGATTTTACAGTGAATATTTGTTACTTTACTTCTTAGTAATAGATTCTTTCCTCCATAGTACCCCTCCCCCCCCCACCTCCTCCATTTTTTGTGGAGGTTTGAGCTCAGGGCCTGTACTCTACCATTAAGCCAGACACTCTACCATTGAGCCATGTCTCCAGGCCTCTTCCACACTGGTTGTTTTGGGGTAGGATCTCACTTCATGCCAAGGTACATGCTTGGACCACTATCCTCCCATTTTATTCATTCCACCACTTCTGGGATAACAAGCACATACTACCACAAGCAGTTTCTTCCACTGAGATGGAATCTCACATCTTTTTCTGGCTTAGACTTTGATCCTCCTGACCTCAGTCTCCTAAGTAGCCCAGGTGACAGGTGTATACCACTGCATCCACAGCCTCTGATTTGCTTATCTAATGCAACGTTAGTGTCTGGGTAACTCTAAAATCTTTAAATACTTCAATATATTCTTAATTACGTTCCTTCCCCCCCCCCCCCCATGAAACCTTGGAACATCATTTAGTCTCGGAATGTGTCAGTTCCCAATTTTAATCCAAAGTGAGCTCTTGGATGAAAGTTTTGAAAGGAAAAGACTTATTTTGTCCCAGTTTTTGCAATAAAAATGCCAAGTACCAGGGCTGGGAGTTTGGCCTAGTGGTGGAGTGCTTGCCTAGCATGCACGAGAACCCGGGTTCAATTCCTCAGTACCACATATATACAAAAAGCTAGACAAAGTGCTGTGGCTCAAGTGGTGAAACTCTAGCCTTGAGAAAACACAAGGACAGTGCTCATGCCCTGAGTTCAAGCCCCAGGACTAGAAAAAAAAAAAAAAAACAACCTAAGTACCTACTTAGTGGGGCTGCTACTACAGTGTTTTTCTGTGCACAATTTGGTAGAATATTATGTACAGATTTTAGCATTATGGAGAAGAAACTAACTCTTCTGGGAGCTATAAAAGAACAATGTTCCAGCAAAATATGTCTAAAAATTAAGCCACCTGTAGGAAACGAAAAACCTTATCCCTTCATGCAAGAAATATTTTATTCCAATTTTTAGCATGTACAGTCATGCATTGACCTTGATACACAACTAAGTATTGAATGCTGTGAAGTTTCCTACATCTAAGTGTCACATAATTTCATGGATACTACTTTGAACGTCTTGTTTTTTTCGGCAGCTGTAGACTCAGAAACAATAAATACGGAAAATCTTTCCAAATATAAAAGCCTTTTAAATCTACCTTCTCATTTTATTACCTCTTTCAGTGTTGAAAGATTTATCAAAATTTTTCATATTTGGCAAAAATCAAAATTCCTTTGAGGTAAATCTTTTCTTTGGGGATATCAGCTCAAAAGAGCTTTTTTTTTTTTTTTTTTTTTTGGCCAGTCCTGGACCTTGAACTCAAGGCTTGAACATTGTCTTTGGGCTTTTTCAAGGCTAGATCTCTACCACTTGAGCCACAGCACCACTTCCAGCTTTTTTTTCTATGTATGTGGTACTGAGGAATCAAACCCAGGTCTCCGTGCATGTTTAGGCAAGTACTTTACCATTAGTCCAAACTCCCAGGCCCCTAAGAGCTTTTTATTCAGTTTATTTTTAGTTAGAATTTAATTTGGGCCTCTGTGCTTTTGTAAATACATACATATATCTATGTATATACATAATTGATTTTTTCAGTTAATAAAATAATGATTAATATTTCCTCTTTTCACTCATGAAGAAGTACATACTAAGGGACACGTCCTCTTCCCATTAGTAGTCTGAAACAGCTATTTTTTCCAATATTGGACATGTGTAGTGCTGACTATAGGAACTGAGAGACAGTTTCTGCAAGATCTTCAAAGAACATGGTGGGAGTTTTATTAGTGGAGGGGACAGAGATTAGAGGCCAAGAAATTGGAGATAGCTAGCAATTGCAGGCAGAAATAGTAGAGAGGCAGAATTGCTCAATGAACACCAGAACAGCGAGTCTTTGGTGCTGAAAATGAAACACTAGGAAATGAGAGACCAAATAATTCCTAGTAGATATACAAGTTTGGCATAGTGTTCACTTCTACCAGCCATAGTGGGAAGACCTCAAGATATTCCAAGTGTGAGATAAAGTCTTCAGCAGCTTAAAAGCAAAGCATTAGTCAGATGTGCAAGCAATTTAAGTGTACAGTCTTCAATATGTAATGGGTTAACTTAGGATTTCTATTTCACTGTGGTGCAAAAGTGATATATATTCATTAGAATTGACTGTGAATTTTGAATTTTGATCTTTTCCTGAGATGTTATATGTGGTAGGAGACTTGAATGATGCTTCATGCATTTTTGATTTGTAACAGTTTCAACATAGGATGAGTTTGTTAGAACATAGCCCCATTGTGACTTTAGGTGTATTGATATATCAGAACAAAGAAATCGAACTTAGTCCAACACTCAATAATGGAAAGCTCCTATAGTCTAGTACCCAAATACAAATGACCAGACATTTAAAAAAGAAAAAACAATGCAGAAAAATAGGATCTTTAACCAGGAAAAAAACCCAGTAATAACACAGATTCATTCAATAAATACACACTAATGGAAACTAAAACCCCCATAGACCTAGAAATGACCTATGTAGGAATTAATAAGGACTTTAAAAGTTTGTTTTTTTTTGTCCTAGCATTTGAACTCAGGGTCTTACACTTAATAGGCAATCATGACTTGAGCCATGCCTCCTGTTCTCTAAAAGTTATTTTAAATAATATATTCAAGTATTTAAAGGAAACCATTGATATGAGTGGGAGATAGATTATGTACAAAAATTCAGATAGAATTTCTAGAGATGAGGGCCGGGAGTTTGGCCTAGTGGTTAAAGTGCTTGCCTAGCATGCATGAAGACCCGGGTTCGATTCCTCGGTACCACATACATAGAAAAAAGCCGGAAGTGGTGCTGAGGCTCAAGTGGTAGAGCTCTAGCCTTGAGAAAGTCTAAGGACAGTGCTCAGGCCCTGAGCTCAAGCCCAGGACTGGCAAAAAAAAAAAAAAATACAGCATTCAGTGAACATGGTGATAATGTTGAGTGTTTCTATGTAGGTTATGTTATCTTTCTCCTTATAGTCCTATAGGTAGATGTTATTCCCATCTCTATGACATAGAAAATGAAATTGAAATTTAGAAAGTTAAATAACTTGTTCAAGTCACATAGCTGGTAAGTGAAAAAGCCAAATTCTACAGAAACCAGAATGCTGAACTCTAGTGTGTCACTGTTTCCCTGTACTCCTTAACACTGTATGAAATACTGGAAATACAGGGGTGAGGGACTGTACTTTCCCTCAGGGAGGGACAACTGCATTGTCCACAGATGGTTTCCAAAGCATTTAAGTGATTATTAGAGCCATCTGTAATATTGAGTAATAGTACAAGGAAGAGATCATACTTCCTGCAGAATAGGGAAAGACTATAAGGGAACCAAGACATTTGGGATGTGTTGTAGTGCCGTAGAAAGACACCATGAAGTAAATAAGGAATACATTTTCCTATCCATGTACTAAAACCAGGCCCCACCCTGCTTAACTGCCAAGATCTGGTGTATCCAGGGCGGTGTGGCTGTATATAGGAGTACATTCTAGAACAAGAAAACAAGATTTGAAAAATGTAGTGACATGAAACCATACAATTCCTTTGGAAGATGATAAAGTTCATTGTGGTGTGGCTGGTTTTTAGCTCAAAAGAAACATCCTCCCATTTCAAAAGGAAATAATGCTAAATGCTTAGCGTGTGCCTGCCACTGAGCTGAATGCTCTACATGAGTCATTCATTTAATCCACACAGAGAGCATATGTGTAGATATGATTATTACCCTGATTTCTACATTGAGAAATTGAAACTCAGAGAGGTATGTAACTTGCACAAGGCCATATTTTTAAAAATAGCATGACTTATATTTGCACATAAGTAAGTATTCACAAAGCCTTTGTAACAGCTGCTGGATAGGTTCTGAAGGACTTTATTTGTCCTAGAATAAATAAGCAAAAAGTGTGCCTTCTCCTGAAGTTAGTAGAACCTTATCAGTTTGTGTGTCATCTTCACATGAGACACTGGCAGGAGTATAGACAACAGAAGGCAAAGCAGGTAAACTGAAGACAGACCAGATAGGAGACCACATAGAAGACCCTGAAGTAGTTATTTAAGAAGTGACTTGAAAGACCCCTGAGTGATTGGGTGTGGAATGTGGGAAAGAACAAAATGAATGAGGGAGCTAAAACATTGCCAGTTTCATTCTTCCACTTTCCCCATTTCCTCTTCGTTCTTCCCTCCCTCCCTTTCTTTTGTTCTCCCTTTCTCCCTTCTGTCCTCTCCCCCTCTCACTCTCTCACTCTAGTTCTCTTTTTACATTTTATTCTGAATAAGTGTTTGTTTGTTTTTTAAATTAATTCAGCAAATACCTCCATGTCAGTTGCTGATGGCAGAGCAGTCTTTGGGGACAGGCAGAAATTCTTCCTGTCTTAAAGTCTGTACTCTGATAATCTGACTCCTGACAAAAACCCCTGCTTTTATGAAGTTTGCATTCTAAGAATTAGGGATCGGTGCTGAGTTGATGATTTTTTTTATATTGTCAGTTTTTCCAAAATACCTGTTCTTTTGGTGTAGACAAAACGGGTGCAGGTTGTACTTTAATCTGACTTTGACCAGTACTTCACCTCCACATTTTGTCCCAAAAAACTTGAGTTACTGTCTCATATTTTTAAATTAATTTGTTAGTTTCTACAGTTCTATACCCTTTTCATTTTAACTTCTTCCAAATATTTCTCCAAGAAAAAGTTGACAGTTTATTCCCCCTTGAATCTTTCATCTCCTTACCTTTAGTAATTTAAATTTTTCCTCTAGTTAGGTTTTTTTTTTGCCTGTCCTGGGCTTATCCACTGGGCCTGAGCATTGTCCTTGTTTTTTCTCAAAGCTAGAGCTCTACCACTTGAGCCACAGTACCACTTCCGGCTTTTTTCTATATATGTGGTACCGAGGAATGGAACCCTGGTCTGTGTGCATGATAGGCAGGCTCTCTACCATTAAGCTAAACTCCTGGCCCCCTTACTTTTTTCTTTTTCTTTTTCTTTTTCAATTTCAGTTATTGAGGGCTATCACATGTGTTGCACAAGCATTCCTGGAATGCTTTTGTCACCATCCCCTTTCCTATGTCAGCCTCCTCACCCTAAGCTCATACCCTCTAATAACCTCCCTTATCCCTTCAGGTTTGGGATTAAAGGTCAACCCTTAAGGATCCACCTTGTGACTCCCTACTCATCATCTTTATACTCATCCTATGTATTTTAATAATACCACCTCTTGTTGTTCTGATTAGAACAGTATTTTAATGAGCCTTTATTAGATTATAAGGTTCATGAGAGCAAGAACATGGTTTATTTTGACTATAATTATCTGCCTAAATTCCCAACATAAGTGAATGGTTTCTTCTTCTATAATTTAATATGAAGAGTCACCACTTCCCAAACACTATGCAAATGATATATTGTTAAATAAATTGCTTTACCATCTTTTATTTGAGGGTAGTTTTGTTTGTGAAAGTGTGTTATCCACTAACTTTTCAGTGTGTATAGATAACCTTGGTTTAATGTGACAATAAACTGGATATGATGGGTACACCTGTAGTCCCAGCTATTTGGGAAGCTGAGGCAGATGGATCCCTGAGCTCAGGAGTTTGAATTGAACCTGAGCAACATAGTAATATTGTTTCAGAATAAAACAAGTAGCAGCCAGTGCTGGTGGATCATGCCTTTAATCCTAGTTACTCAGGAAGAGTGAGGATCAAGGTTCAAAGTCAGCCCTAGCAAGAAAGGCAAGAGACTCTTATCTCTAATTAACAACCAGAAAACCGGAAGTGAAGCTGTGCTCAGAGTGGTAGATTGAGCAAAACAACTCAGAGACAGCACAGAGGCCCTGACTTCAAGCCCCATGACTGACAAGGAAAAAACCATTCTTTTAAAAGGCAGTGATAGGTACTACATGCTAGGCTTCATGCTCTAAGTGCTTCACTAAAAACTGGCCCAATCATAGCTATCTTATGTGAAATAATAAAATCCCATTCAATACCTACTCTTACTTCCAAAAGGAAGATTTAGATTTGGATCTGTGTTCCTGTTTTAATGTTTTTTTTTGTTGTTTTGTTTTGTTTTTGCCAGTCCTGGGACTTGAACTGAGGGCCTGAGCACTGCTCTTGAGGTTTCTCAAGGCTAGAGCTCTACTACTAAAGCCACAGCACCACTTCTAGCTTTTTCTGTGTATGCTGTACTGAGGAATT
The DNA here is from genome assembly GCF_031878675.1 of Megascapheus bottae. Lineage (NCBI taxonomy): Eukaryota > Metazoa > Chordata > Mammalia > Rodentia > Geomyidae > Megascapheus > Megascapheus bottae. Next base: position 12,557,089 of record NC_143524.1, on the reverse strand, counting down.
CAACCTGGGTCTTCATGCATACTAGGCAAACACTCTATCACTAGACCAAACTCCTGGCCCTGTGTTCATGTTTTAAATACCGATTAGCTTCCATTCTCGTTTCTGTATTGTGAGTCCAGACTTTACTCCATGAAAGATAGACTAGTGATTTGCTGATTATACATGCTGTGACCTGTAGATACCTTCCCTTTGGCTTGAAGTGTTAAAAATTCTTATTGAAAGTTAGCTGCTCATGTTGGTCATAAAAGTCTCAGTATCACTTGAAGAATGGAAAATCCTCCAAGCCCATGCCTACATTCCTTCAGGGAGAGACATTCCCAGGGTGGAGCCGCAGCTGCTCCCATAACAGGGCCTGGGGGCCTTGGATTTACCACCATCCCAGCTGCCCTGCTTCACCTGCTTGTGCTTCCTGCCTTGGCCTCTAAAGGCCTGCCTGTGCCTTTGCTACCATTGCCAGAACCTTCTGGTCCACATACAATCATTTAAAAAGTAGAGTTACACTCTTGATTTAGAGCTCAGAGTCAGGGGTATATTCCTCAATGAGGTTCTTGTTTTCTTTTCTTTGGGCCATCATAGTGCCTCACAAATTTTTAGAATTAAAAGGAACATCAGAAATCATTTCATCTTGTAACTAGGACTCAGTTTTTTGTTTTTTTTTCCTTTGTGATAATAACTCTCCTAATGGGTACATTACTGTGGTTTTGATTTGCATTTCCCTTATGATTACTAACATCCAGTTCAGTACTAGGTTTCACATTTTTCATCACTAGTTTATAGAGATAGTTTTAATTTTTTATGATGTTTACAATATGAATATATGTACTTTGATCAAATTATGCTATCTCTATTACTCTTTGTGTGTGTGTGTATGTGTGTCATGGGCCTTGAACTTGGCCTGGTGCTGTCCTTGAGCTCTTCAGCTCAAGGCTAACACTCTATCCATGGGCCTGGGTGTTGGCACTGAGCTCTTTAGCTCAAGGCAACCGCTCCATCCTTGAGCCAAGCCCCACTTCCCATTTTCTAGAGGTTAATTGGAGATAAGAGTCTATGATCCTTTTGTGCCCGGGCTGGCTTTGAACCTTGATCCTCAGATCTCAGCCTCCGCTAGCATTATAGGCATGATACCTGCTCTATTACTCTTTCTTAACCCTTCCTTCTCCCTTCTTTTTGAAAGTTCTCTCTCTCTCTCTCTCACACACACACACATATACAATATACCTCTATATTATTCACTCCTGTTAGCTTCTCCTTTTCCCCTTCCCTGCCTACTTATCCACTTCTCCCCAAACAGTTCCCCTTTTATAATCATATTCTATTATTTTTTTAAGTCTAGATTTCACATGTGAGTAAAAACATATGATAGTTGTCTTTCTGAGTTTGGCTTACCTCACTTAACATGATTCCTGCAAATGACATAATTTCATTTTCTTTATGCTGAATAATATACCATTATATTTATGTACCACATTTTCTTTATCCAATCATTGATTGTTGGGTGCCTAGGAACTAGGCTAATCCTTTATCTTATCTGTTAATAGCACTGGTATAAACATGAGTCTGAAGGTATTACATTGTATATTCCTGTGGATATATATATCCAAGAGTAGTAGAGCAGGATCTATTATTGTTTTCACACACTAAAACTTGAAATTTTGCTGGTTACATTTATTAATTCTGACAGGTGTGTGTGTGTGTGTGTGTGTGTGTGTGTGTGTGTGTGTGTGTGTAAGTGATCTTCAAGATTTTCTGCATTTAAATGATCACATCAAGCCAGGTGCTGGTAGCTTATGCCTGTACTCGCATCTACTCAGGAGGCTGAGATTTGAAGATTGTGATTCAAAACCAGCCCTTGCAGAAACGTCCTGTGCGACTTTATTTCCAATTAACCACTTAAAAACCGGAAGTGTAGATATGGCTCAAAGTGGTAGAGTGCTAGCCTTGAGCAAAAAGAACTCGGAAACATCACTGAGTTCAAGCCCCATAGGGGACAAATAAAACAAAAATAAATGATCAGGTATCTGTGAACACAGATAATTTCACTTTTTTCTTTTTAATTTGGATAGAAGGTGCATTACTTCACAAACATTGATACCCTTTCTCAAGTCTTGGTCCCCATTTCCCTCACCCAAACCCGATTTTTTTTTTTTTTGCCTAATCTTGCCAGAACTTTCTATACTGTGTAAAATAAAAATATCTTAAGCCGGGTGCAGTGGCTCACACCTATAATCCTCGCTACTCAGGAGATCTTGAGGATTGCAGTTCAAAGCCAGCCAGGGCACTACAAGCCCAGAGACTCTTACCTCCATTTAATCACTAGAAAATGAGAAGTGGGACTGTGGCTCAAGGGTAGGGCAGTAGCCTTGAACTAAAGAGCTCTGGGACAGCACCCAGGCTGAGTTCAGGCCCCATGACCCACAAAAAAAAAAAAAAGTAAATAAATAAAAAATAAAAATATCTTTATTCATGATGTTAGGGAGTTTTCTAATATTTTGTTTTAAGATGAAAGCATAATGGGAGCTTAGACGAGTAATTCTGGGTCATCAGGAGCCTAAGATCTGAGAGTGATAGTTCAAAGCAAACAAGTCCATGGGACAATTTATCTGCAGTTAAGCACCAAAAAGCCAAAAGTGGAGCTGTGGTCTGAGTCAAGGGAAAACAAGAGGCCCCAGATTTAACCCTAGTACCAGCATACACACACAAAAAGAGAAAGAAGCATGTCAAAACAATTGTGACTCATAGTTGTAGCCTCTGATACTAATAGATCTGCTTGTAATGTTTTTATTTCCTCTCTTGTTTTGTTTTCTTTTCTGTCGTTGGAGCTCAAATGCAGGACTTTGCATTTGCTAGGCAGGTGCACTACTACTGAGGTACACTCCCAGCTCGTAATCTTGTTTTCTTTTTTCCATAATAATGATCCAAATGCTCAAAGGAGAAGTGGCAGTACATTTATTTTTGTGTAGAGCTGAGTTGTTCACATTCCTAAGTAAAGAGTATCACTTTGGAGCAGTCAGTGAGTGATTTTTCTCAGCTTTTTAAAAACATCATTATTTGGAGGAAAATAAGTTTTTCTTTCTCTCTTCCCTTCTTTCTTTTCTTCTCTCTCTCTCTTTCTTCCTTCCTTCCTTTCTTTCTTTTTTTCTTCTTTCCCTCCCTCTCTTCCTCCCCATTCCTCCTTTCCTCCCTCCCTCTTTCCCTCCCCTTCCTTCTTTCCTTCCTTCCTCCTTTCTCTCTTCTCTCTGCTTCTTTCTTACTTCTGTTTATTTTTCTCTGTCTCTCTTTTTCTCTTTCTTTTATCCTTTCTTCTTTTTTCTTACTTTGTGGTGCTAAAAGATTAAACCCAGGACTTTACACACACTAGGTAAATGCTTTATCCTTGAGTTACACCCTTAGCTAAATAATGTTTATACGTCAGTTGTTCAATAGTGTTACTAAAAAAAATCAGATATTTAAAGGCTGTTACAGATTATATGTTGAAGCAATAAGTTCGTGTGCCTACATTTAAAGATAGAGCCTAACAGAAAGTATCTAAGGTTAAATGAGGTTGTAAGGGTGGGGACCTTATATAATAGGATTAATGTCCTTAGAAGAAGAAATACCAGAGAACTCCCTTTTCTCCTTCCTCCTCTCTGCCTTACAAAAACACAGTGAGCAATCAGCCATCTGCAAACCAAGGAGAGATCATTTCCCAGACTCCAGCCCTATACACTTGGATCCTTACTTCAGTCTACACAGAGCTCAGAGGAAGATACTACTCTATTTTTTTGGGTTTTTTTGGTTTGTTAGCCATTAGGCTTGAACTCAGGGCCTGGGAACTGTCCCTGAGCTCTTTCAGTCATGGCTAGTGCTCTACCACTTTGAGCCACAGCTTCACGTCTGGGGGTTAATTGAAGATAAGAGTCTTATGGACTTTCCTGCCTGATCTGGCTTTGAATTGCAATCATCAGGTCTCAGCCTCCTGAGTAGTTAAGATAATAGGTGCAAGCCACAGGCATGAGCCATAGGTACCAGGTACTTTTCTGTTTTTTAAGGCTCATAGTCTATAGTATTTGTTACAGCAGCCTGAGCAGACTAACATGAAGGCCATACTTTCACTCACAATTTCAGTACTCTTGTTATGCAAGTTGAATCCAAATTATTTTTGTTATGCAAGCTGAATCCAAATTCTGTGTTGATTCATCACTAGCATTGTATCTGAGGCTATAAGTACAATGGTATTACATTCTTGCTAACAAACTATATGATTTCCAAGTTGAAAAGCCTATATTTCATGGTTTTACTTTTTAAAGATGCAAGTAATAGTAACATCTCATTTTATTTGACTGTTTCCCTTCTATAACAGTTTGAACTTGAGACTCAGGCTTGCTAGGCAAGTGCTGTGCTACTTACACCATACCTGTCCCCAGGCTCTCACTGTTCTTACGCCTGCCTACATGAGCCAGGAAACTTTAGTATAAAAGAAAAATTCTGGTGTAACTCATGAGAAATCTGAAAATAACTCTGAAAGGTCTGCTTTTTTTTTTTTTTTTTGCCAGTCCAGGGCTTGAGCTCAGGGCCTGAGCACTGTCCTTGGACTTTCTCTCAGCTAGATCTCTACCACTTGAGCCTCAGCACCACTTCTAGCTCTTTTGTATGTATGTGGTACCAAGGAATCAAACCCGGGTCTTTGTGCATGGTAGGCAAGCACTCTACCGCTAGGCCAAACTCCCAGCCCAATTTTTATCTTTTATTCAATAGTATTTTGAAAAATGTGTCTACAAATTTAACTGCTTGGAACCATATATTTTACATGATCTCTCCTAGGATAGCCTTCTAATATTTTATTTAATCTAAAGATTGCAGTTCAAAGCCAGCCAGGGCAGGAAAGTCTGTGAGATTCTTTTTTTTGGGGCCCCTTTCTCTTTCTGGCCCCTGCTCGCTCCGGCCCGGCTAGGCCCCCTTTCTAGCTCAGGCCCCGCTCGCTCCGGCCCCGCTCGCTCCGGCCCGGCCCTGCTCCTGGCTTGCTCTGGCCCCGCTCGCTCCGGCCCGGCCAGCTCTCGCTTGCTCCTGGCTCTGCTCGCTCCGGCCCCTTCTCGCTCTGGCCCCGCTCGCTCCGGCCTCGCTGGCTCTGGCTCGGCTCGCTCCCGCACGCTCCAGTCTGTGAGATTCTTATCTACAATTAACCACTAGAAAACTGGAAGTATACACTGTGGCTCAGAGTGGTAGAGTGCTAGTCTTGAGCAAAAGAGCTTAGGGATAGCACTCAGGCCCATTTGAACCATGCTTTTAGTGCGGCTTTTTACTGGTTATTTTGGAGGTGGACTATAACAAACTTTATTTTTGCCTGGGGTGGCATGAATCATATACTCAAATCTCAGCTTCCTGAATAGCTAAGATACAGGTACAGGTATGAGCTACCAGCACCTGGCCAAATGATTTTTGTGTGTGCGGGGGTGGGGGGTGGGGGGGGAGGGGGGACATGGGGCTTGAACTCGGCCTGGCGTTGTCCCTGAGCTCTTCAGCTCAAGGCTACCACCCTACCCTTGAGCCAAGCCCCACTTCCCATTTTCTAGAGGTTAATTGGAGATAAGAGTCTCAGGTCCTTTTGTGCCTAGGCTGGCTTTGAACCTTGATCTTCAGATTTCAGCCTCCTGAGTAGTTAGGATTACAGGCATGAACCACTCTGCCTGGCCAAATGAAATTGTTTTAAAATAAGAATTAGTTTAACATATTATGGAACCTTACAAGTGCTTTTGCAAAACTGTTGAGTTTTCTGAAAGGAGCATGGTCTGAAAGTTCTTGCTGTAGACATTAAAAACTGAGGCCAACATGTTCTATCCAGTTGATGGCAGAACTAAGTCTAAATTGTCTAAATCAGTGCTCTCACTGTCAAGCTCTGCTGCTAAATGACATAAACATACTTTATACCATTTAGTTTTCAACATGAATATCTAATTTTCTAGCTCAAAATGTGACTATATTCATTGTTGCATAAAAATGTATTATAGCCAGGTGCAGTGGCTCATGCCTGTAATCCTAGCTACTCAGGAGGCTGAGATCTGAGGATCATGGTTCAAAGCCAGCCCGGGCTCTAAAGTTTATGAGACTCTTATCTCCAATTAACCACTAGAAAACCGGAAGTGGCACTATGGCTCAAAGGGTAGGGCAGTAGCCTTCAGCTAAAGAACGCAGGGACAGCACCCAGTCCCAGAGTTCAAGTCCCACAACAACAACAACAAAAAAGTATTATAGCTGGGTACCAGCTCACTTCTGTAATCTGAGCTATTCAGGAGGCTGATATTTGAGGATTTGGGCTCAAAGCCAGCCCAGGTAGAAAAGTCTTGAGAAATTCCATCTCCAGTCAATCAGCAAAAAAATAAGCGGGGCTGAAAGTATTGTTCAAGTGGTAGGGTACCAATTGTAATTAACAACAAAAAAAATGCTGTCAGCATAAGGCCCCCAGTTTCAACACACACATGCATACACACATGTACGTTTGACAGTTAATTGAGATTTTTCCATCTTCTTCCATTATTTTCCACTTGAAGGGTTGCTGTAAACTCTTTGCTTTTAAGTTTTACTTTACCTATTTTCTTTTTCCTTTTCTTTTTCTTTTTTTTGGCAGTCCTGGGACTTGAACTCAGGGCCTGAGTACTGTCTTCGGGCCTTTCCCTCAAAGCTAGCACTCTGCCACTTGAGCCACAACACCACTTCTGGCTTTTTCTATATATGTCGTACTGACGAATCAAACTGAGGTCTTCATGCTTGCTAGGCAAGCACTCTACTATTAGACCAAACTCTGGGCCAACTTTACCTATTTTCAAGAGAAAATAAATTCTACTTTGTTTAAAATGTTTTAAAAAATTTGATTCTGACTTTCATTCTTTGAAAGATACAATAAGCAGATTCTGGAAGTTCTTTAAAAATACAACCAATGGGTGGGAGCATAGCCGAGTAGTAGAGTGCTCACCTGGCATGCTTGAAGCCTGGGTTCTATTCCTTGGTGCCACATACACACAAAAGGCAAGAAGTGGTGCTGTGGATCAAGTGGCAGAGCACAAGCCTTGAGGAGAAAAAAAAAAGTGTTCAAGTACAGTGCTCAGGCCCTGAGTTCAAGCCCCAGGATTGGCAAAAAAAAAACAAAACAAAACACAAAAAAAACCTCTTGGTCAGTCCTGGGGCTTGAACTCTGGACCTGAGCACTGTCCCTGAGCTCTTTAACTCAAGTATCGCTTTACCACTTGAGCCACAGCACCACTTCTGATTTTTTAGTGGTTAATTGGAAATGAGAGTCTCATGGCCTTTCATGCCCCGGGTGGCTTTGAATTATGATCCTCAGATCTCAGCCTTCTGAGTAGCTAGGATTACAGGCATGAGTCACAGGCGCCTGGCTCCAAGGTTGTTGGGTTTTTTTGTTTTGTTTTGTTTTGTTTTTTAATATTAGGCTGAAGTGAAACTTAACATTCCATGTTTTTTTAAGCCATTCTCTAAAGTTGATCTGCCAGAATGGAATGTTAGACACCTCTTGGGCTTCTCATCCCTCACAGTTCTACTACGAACAAAAGCAAACAAATAAATTAAAGTTTATACACTGCGATTCAAAATAAAACCACCGTGGGTTAAAATTGTCAATTTAATAAACCATACTCAAATTTGATTGTTTTAGTGGATTTTAAGCTGGAAGCATATAAAAGCAAGCACCGATAGTGTTGAAAATTTAATCTTTTCCAGTTTTATTTTTCTTGGCATAAACCCTGTTGTCCATTCCTTCTGCCACCAACTGACCCTAATTTAGAACCATAATTAGACATCTTGGAGAGGTTGTTAAAAAGCCAGATTTCTAGATCTCCTCTTTAACCTATTCTATCATAGCAGGCAAGGGGCCTGCATTTTTATGATGTAAAGTAGGGCTGTAGCTCAAAGTAGTAGAGTGCTAGCCTTGAGCTGAAAGAACTCAGGGACAGTGCCCTGAGTTCTAGCCTCATGACCAACCAAAAATAAAACAAAAAAACCCCCCACCTCTATCAGTAACATTAACCCATGTTTCCATTTTAATAAATGGTATTTTAACTATTCAAAGGCATTACACCTTTGGGTTCCTCTCCTGAGTATCCTCTTTTAGTCTCAGTGTTTGTATTTGAATGCCTAAGTACTGTATAATTTAGCATGTCCTGTGTATCGTAGATCTAGCTTCTACATATGAGAGGAAACATGTGCCATTTTTCTTTCTGAGCTTGGCTTATCTCAGCATGATTTGTTCTAGGTCCATTTCCCTTCAAGTGACATAATCTTATTCTCTCTAATAGATGAGTAAACTTCCATTATATATAAGTACAATATTTTTAAAAAATCTACTCATCTATTGTAGGACATCTGTGTTGTTTCCATAACTTAGCTATTGTATATAGTGCAGCAATGAACTTGGTTGTGTACAAGCATCTTTATGGTATCCTGACCTGTAATGATCTAGGTAGATGTCCTCTATAAGGGGGAGAATGTGTGGGTAATAAGGTAGTTTAGTTTTTTGATTTGTTTTTTTTTTTGTTGGGTCATGGGACTTGAACTCGGCCTGGGCATTGTCCCTGAGCTTTTCAACTCAAGGCTACTGCCCTACCCTTGAGCCAAGCCTGTTTTCTAGAAATCTTCCCATTTTCTAGAGGTTAATTGGAGACACAAGTGGGTCCTTCTGTGCCTGGGCTGGCTTTAAACCATGATTCTCAGATCTTATCCTCCTGAGTAGCTAGGATTACAGGCAAGAGCCACAATATTGGCTTTTTTTTTTTTTTTTTTTTTTTTTGTGAGACAAAGTCTTGCTAAATGCCCAGGCTGGCCTCAGACTTGCCATCATCCTGCCTCGACTCTGAGTCCTACTAGAGCCAGCCAGCTTCAGCAAGTGTAACTTTCTATTTGCACAGCCCTGGCTGGTCACCCCTGCTAAGGCAATATGAATCGCATGACCACATTTTAGACCTAAAAGCCCCACCTAGCCACACTAGCCACACTAACCACACAGAAACACCCACTTCCTAGAAATACTCTTTGTGTCAGCCCCACCACACACCTTTGGTTTTGCTTCTCCCTGTGTGTAAAGCTTTCTCCCACGGTCATCCTGAGGTACTCCCATCTCAACTAGGTGTCTTCAAAAAGTCCTCCCTCCCACTTCCTGTCCACTCCAGAGTTACTCCACTATGGCACTCATTCTAGTATAATTTATAGCTCAAGGCTGACAAGCACAGAATCTGTTTCCTAAAATATTACATATGATTAAGGATAATAAGGGTTCTATATCTTTCCTACCTCCTCATCAATATTGTAAATGTATAATAACAACAAGCTTTTCTCTTTTTTTTTTCTGAAGCACTAAGAGAAGGACTTTAGAGTCAAGTGGCCCTAGATTCAAGTGTCTGCTCTGGTGGATATAATTCTGTGGCCATAGTCATCACTTTCTCCAAGTCTTAGATTTCTTATCTACAGATTTGAGCTGGAGGTGAAGCTCCAGTGGTAGAGCAATGCCCTGAATTCAAACCACTCCAAATATCAAAGGTAAAAATAAAATGGAGAATGTTAATTACTCAGTGTTGGAAAAACTTAAATTGGATAATGGACTAAAGCGTTTAGTAATCCTTGCACATAGCACTGCTTCGCCAAAGTATGTTTCTTTTGTCATTGTGATAACGCTCCATGCTAGCACCCTCGAGCTCAGAGACTGCACATTGTATTTTTTGAATTTCCATTCTGTGCCTTGCTTATTGTACGTGCTCAATAAATGCTGGGTGAGTAAATTAATGAATGCCTGCTGGGCCATGCTTATTTATAGTGCATTTCCAATCAGTTCAGCCTGTCTTGGAAGGCACAGTCGAAATTGCAATTTAACCATCCAGTACTGGCAGATAGTGGGGTTTGTAGGAAATGTTTAAAACTGTTTAAAAAGGCTACAGCCCCAATATACCCAGAAGACAGCTGCTCCCCTTCTGTCAGGAAGAAGAGAAATCTCGGCAAGCTGTTTGCTGTTTGTTTGTTCATCTTTCTGTAAACATGCCTTGACTTGGGAAGAGCACACACTTCCCCTACAGGCAGGCTTGCGTCTGGGAAGTTGCATGTATCAGCAGTCAGGAAGAAATCCCCAGTTCCTACCGAGAAATTCCTGCAGGGACTCAGCTAAGCTCATTTGTAGTTTTGCTGAGTTATTTACCAAGATGAAGGGACTGGGGTGTGGTTGGTCCAAGATTCCTCCTGGGAAGTCACTTCCAGAATCCCCTTCATTTCCTCACCCTTCCCTTCCTCTTTGTTCTCTGGCACTGGTGTGAGGGTGCAGCCAGTCGCACCCAGCTGGCTGCTGTTCCCAGCACACTGAATTCTTTGAAGCTGGCTGTTGCAGCCAAGGATTCCTTGTCCTGTTCTTTTCCCCTTGCCCTGATTTCAAAAACACTTCTGGAAACTTGCATCTGGCATGGTGACACATGGGGACAAACTCAGTGCGTTGCAAGCTGTTTTTCTAGATCTGCAGGGCCCTGAAGGACCTTTAGAGCTTTCATTGACCATTTCTTAAAAAACCCAGTTTGGTTGGTGCTGGTGGCTCACACCTGTAATCCTAGCTTCTCAAGGCAGACATCTGAGGATTGTGGTTCAAAGCCAGCCCAGGCAGAAAAGTCCATGAGTCTCCAATTAACTAGCAGAAAACAGGAAGAGGCGCTGTGGCTCAAAGTAGTAGAGTGCTAGCCTTGAGCCCAGGCCCTGAGTTTAAGCCCTACAATGGGCAGAGTAAACACAACTATGTGATAGGTTTTGCATGAGCAAATTACACAAAGCAGGCCCTACTAGAATGATGTAGAACTGATGCAGCACAGTGCTGACCACATGGTCACTTCCTAACGCAGGACAAGGATGTGTTAGGACAGGGATGTGCTTCTGCCAAAGATGGGCCCTTAAAGCGTTGATGGGTAATATTTACCAGCTGACTAATACCTTTTGAAATAGATGGATAAATGGATTTAATTATGTTATGATTTTAATAACTGCAGAATTAGCTTTCTGAATGTATTTTTAATATTTAGAACCACATTTGTCAGCCTAATGGGCCACTAATTCCTTGGAAGAACATTTCTTTCATTCTTTTCTTTCTCCCTTTATTCTCTCTCCCTCCCCCGCAGACAGAACCTGATTTTGTGGCCCATGCCAGTCTTGAACTCCCAGTCTTCCTGCTTCCACCTCCTGAATGCTGGAATTACAAATGTACACCACCATACTTGGCTTTTAAAATAAACATAGTTTCAGGAAATTTTCAATGAGGGGGCAAATACATGATAAACATCCAAGCAGACACTAGACATCTGTATTTATTGGTGCAAATTGCAGAACAACAAGATAATAAAATGCCATTTATAGAAAATTATATATCTTTTATGTTTATTTAGGTCTATATACATGTAAAGATGTTTGGAAAGAGGTTTACCAAAATGTTATGAATGGTTTTCTCTTGGTGCCAAGACTTTAGGTTCCTTTCACACTTTTCTGTAGTGTTTGAATTTTAGTTTGTTTGACTTTCTTCCAATACAGGGCCTTTTGGATGCTAAGTAATTACCTTTTAGTTTTGTATTTAGTGCTGATACTTAGAATTGAACTGAAGGCCCCATCTTCTGCAGCTTTTTCAGCGATTTTTTTGCTTATGGCTGACATTCTGCCACTGGAGCCATACTTGCATTTCTGGCTTTTTTTTCCCCCTAGTTAACTGGAGATACCTGTCTCTCAAACTCCTCTCCATCTCTGGCTTCAAACTGTGATTCTTAGATCCTCCTGAGTAGTTAGGATTACAGTGTTAGCTACCAGTGCCCAGCCCTTATTTTAGTGTTCTTTTTATTTTCTTTTCTTTAAATCTAATGGACATGTGTGCATGCTAATCCTGGGGCTTGAACTCAGGGCTACGGCATTGTTGCCTGAACCTTCTTTGCTTAAGGCTACAATACTGCACTTAAGCCACAGCTCCATTTGTAGCCTTTTGGTGGTTAATTGGAATGAGAGACTCAGGGACTTTCCTGCCTAGGCTGGCTTTGAACCGCAGTCTTCAGATCTTAGCCTCCTGAGATAGCTAGGACTACAAGTGTGAATCACCAGCACTTGGCTATATTTAAAAAAAAAAAAAAAAAAAACACAATAAAACAGTGCTGTTTCATCTGGGGGAAAAAAAGGAAAATGTTGTTTATGCATCTGCTGTGGCCTAGCTTTTCCCTGGTGGGAAAACAGCCAGGGGCTGGCCCAGTCTACAGTGCAGGCTGTGCTGCAGAGAAGTGTTGCAAAACTTCAGGAAGAAGTAGGGTCCAAAGCAGACTTTCACAAAGGAGTGAGGCTCTTCAAGTAAATGCAGATCAAAACTGTAGTGAGATGGGCACCAGTGGCTCACGCCTATAATCCTAGCTATTCAGGATCACAGTTTGAAGCCAGCCTAAGTAAGAAAGTCTATGAGATTCTTATTTCTGATTAACAAGCCAAAAAAAAAAAAAAGAGAGAGAAGAAGAGCTGTGGCTCAAGTGGTGGAGCACTAGCTTTGAGGGAAAAAGCTCAGAACAGTGTTCAAGATCTGAGTTGATGTTCCAGGACCAGCACAAACAACTGAAAATAGAGAAACCATATGGTATAGCTACACACAGGTGATATAAATGATAGACAGATAATGTATAATGTATGTATATGTATGTGTGTATGTATGTATATATATTCATATATATGTGTGGGTGCATACTTGAATAAAAGGCAGCGTGCTATAATAGAGACCCCATGCACACCTGTGGTTATTATCACACCATCTATAAGAGCCAAGTTATGAATCAGCCTACGTGCCCATCTACAGATGAGTAGATATAGAAAATGTGTCAGAAACACATGGTGGTATTAATTCAGCCAGAGATAAGAATGAAATCATCGTTTTTCAGGAAAAACGATGAAGCTAGATATCATGTTAAGCAAAATCATCCAGACTTAGAAAGACAAGTATCACATATTTTCTTTCACATGTAAAATATAGATTCTGAAAAAAAAACAGACATGAAAGTAGAAAGGAAACTATTAGAGAAGAGGAAGGGACTAAATGGAGGGGGAGAGGAAGATGGGGAAGTGGATAGGATCCAAGGAGATTGTGTGGATGTGTGAAAATACTACATTGAATCCCAGTACTCTGTATAATTAATATACAATAATAGTAAAAGTAAGAGAGGAAACTCAGGCTGGACCTTGAAAGATGGGCCAAGTTTACACAGGAGGGAGGGAATAAGGCAGCTGAGACTAAGGTGGTCACAATCATGATGGTGTTTGAAGCTAGGCATGGTGAATATTCCTGTAATCCAAGCTGTTTGAGAGGCAGAGCACTATCAGGAGCTCAAGGCCAGCCAGGTAGAAGTTAGTGAGACCCTCTCTGAGAAACAAAATTAAAAGGTGTGGGGGTAGGCATGGAGGACTGTTGCCTCACTCCTGTAATCTTAACTACCCAGGAGACTGAGATCTGAGGATAAGGGCTCAAAGCCAGCCTGGGAAGAAAAGTCTGTGAGACTCTATCTCCAACTAACTAGTCAGAAGTGGAACTGTAGCATAAGTGGTAGAATACCACCAACCTTGAGCAAAAAGCCAAGTGAGAGCATGAGGCTTTGAGTTTGTATTCCAGTACCCACACCAAAAGGTGTGCGTGGGGGGGGAGGATGCAAGAAGGATTGTAGCTCAAATGGAAAAATACGTGCTGAGGATCTGGATTCAGATTCTAGTAATAATAATATAATATGTTAGTAAAGACTGAGAAGAAACCAGCTTATCGAGAGTAATAAGCAAAGATAGCACATATAATTTGTAGAGATATTTGCCTTATTATCAGGTTAATTTCATAAGATATATTTATTTTGATATATTTTAAATTGCATTTTAGCATATTTGAAAGTATTTCTTTAAAAGTAGATCTTGCTGGGTATCAGTGGTACACACCTGTAACCCTAGCTGTTCAGGAGGTTGAGATCTTAGGATTGTGATTCAAAGCCAGCTCAGGCAGGAAAGGCTCCCCTGAACTACTGAAAAACCAGAAATGGCTCAAGTGGTAGAGTGCCTGTCTATCAAGCACAAGCTCCTGAGTTTAAACTTCATTACTAACAAAAGCATAAAGAGGAATTCTTTTTTCTAAAAGATTTTCTGTCTGTTTGGAAATAAATAGACGTGTAAATAGTTAAAGATAACTGGAATAGCTGGGCACACGGTGGCTCATACTTGTAATCCTAGCTACTTAGGGGGCTGAGATGGAGATTCAAAGCCAGCCCAGGCACTAAGGGCCATGAGACTCTTATCTCCAGTTAATCACCAGAAAACCAGAAGTGAAACTGTGGCTTAAGGAGTAAGGCAGTAGCACTTAAGCTGAAGAGCTCAGAGACAAAGCTCAGGCCCAGAGTTCGAGTCCCACAACCAACAACAATAACAAAAAAGATAACTGGTGGGACATGTCAGTCAAATATACATGTTTACTAAAATTACAACAATAAAATTACAAAAGGCAGAAAATGAGAAGTGGTAGCAAATGATGTAAACCAAGTTTTAGAATATGAACATCAGATGGGTGAGAACTGATTGAACAGAGACAACTGATGATTCCTGGCAAAAGGTAAAGGTATTCATTTGTGTCATGGAGGGCCAAACCGACTGAAAAATTGGAGGTGTCAGGTAATCTGAAATTGGAGGAGAGAGATCTAAGGATAGGAAGATTTGTTGAATGTTTTGTGTTTGTTGTTGCAGTACAGAAATCCAGACATTCATGGTGCTGTACAGTTGAGCCATGCCTCTAGCACGGTTCTTCATTGGCTATTTTTAGGATAGGGTCTCACATCTCATCTCCGTGCCTCAGGCCTCAATCTATCTACTTTAGATTTCTTATCATTGCTAGGATCACAGGCACTTCCTGCCATGTCCATGGAAACAAAGGATCACAGAGTTCTCTGCCAGGCTGGCCTGATGAAAGGAGATGACATTGCTTGGTGTTGCCATTCTCACTTCAGCTCTTTCCCTTCCTTTGTTCCGCTATTGTCCATAGATGTCCCTGGACAGCAGTAGAATTTTTTCTAGACAACCCTAAGCAGCCTCAGAGAAATTTTTTTTATAAATTTGCTGAAATAACTGGGTCTTAATACATTCATTCGCTAATGAAAGTCCATCGAGATAACCAGCCTATGAGTACCTCACTCCAAAATAGGAATAGACATACTCAAAGATCATACAAAATGTGGTGGTCTCTGGCATGGTTTAAGCGTTGATATGCTGGCCTTGAATGTGTGAAGCTCCAAGTTCAAAACCCAGTACTAAAAAATAAGATTGGACATGCATGAAGACCCAGGTTCAATTCCTTGGTACCACATACATAGAAAAAAGCCAGAAGTAGTGCTGAGGCTCAAATGGTAGAGCTCTATCCTTGAGAAAAGTCCAAGGACAGTGATCAGGCCCTGAGCTCAAGCCCAGGACTAGCAATAATAATAATAATAATAATAATAAATAAGACTGGGAGATGTCTGTAATATGTTAGCTAGAAATTAAACCAAAACAAAAAGGGGAGGACAGGGAGGAGCTCAGAAGTGACATGAAAGGATAAGAAGATGATACTAATATCCTTGTGAGGGGGAAGGGAAGAAATTGGACCCATTAACTAAGAATTTCCCACTATAAAATATTTCTTGGAAGTTAGAAATTCCAGCAGAAAGAAAAACATCTAACAGATGAGGTGACAGATAAAAGTTGAGCAAGTGATCCAGTAAAGGCAAAGGAAAACAAATTAGGAGAGGAAAAAAAATACAAGAAGGTAGGAGGCCTGGTCCAGGAGAAGCTCCAGGAGTGTGTGGAAGCTTGGCTGAAGTGGGAGTGCCAGCTGTGAACACAAAAGCCCAGCAAGAGCCTGAGGCCTTGAATTCAAGCCCTAGTACCAGTGAGCCTCTAGAAAGACAGAACAGAGCAGGAATAAGACTGCTATCAAAATCAGGTTTCTGAACAGCAGCACAGGAAGGTACAAGTCATTAAAGCCTGCTTTCAGAAGTCTAGAGGAAAATTCTTTCTAGTGTAAGATTTTATACTACACCAGTCAGTGGAAGAATAAAAACTTAGAGTCCTGCCCACTGGCAGGACTTTATACATTTTTACTCCCAGAGAGCTTTTCTCATGGAAGTACCAAAGGGTGTATCCCATGAAAAGATGAAACTCTATCTGGGCACCAGTGACTCATGGCTATAATCCTAGCTACTCAGGAGGCTGAGATCTGAGGCAGATGCTTTGGAGCTAGCCTGCAGGAAAATCCATAAGACTCACATCCCCAGCTAACCACCAAAAATGATAAAAGTAGAGTTGTGGCTCCAGAGGTAGAACACTAGCTTTGAGCACAAAAGCTCAGAGACAACATCCAGGCCCACAGCTCAAGCCACACAACCTACAAAAAGAAAAAAAAAGAAAGAAAATGAAAAGGAAAAAAAAAAAAAAGCCAGGCATGGTCCTAGCTACTCAGGAGGCTTAGATCTGAGGATTGAGGTTCAAAGCCAGCCGGGCACTAAAAGTCTGTGAGACTCTTATCTCCAATTAAACACCAGAAAACCACAAGTGTCACTCGCTGTGGCTCCAGGGTTTGGGCCGTAGCCTTGAGCTAAAGAGCTCAGGGACAGTACCCAGGCTCAGAGCTCAAGTCCCACGACTGACCAAAAAAAACAGAAAAAAAGAAAAAGACAATATCAGCAGTTCTAGGACATCCATTAGTACAGGAAAACTAGAAAGCAGCCAGTTCTGGCTGAGCTTGGGCAGGAGGCCCCAGGAGTCACTGCAGGTCTGATCCGTGCTCTACAAAAGTATTAGAGATTGATATTTCAGTGGAAGAAGTGCTAATTAATATTTATAAACTCCAAGCCAACCAAGAAAAGAGATCTACATGCCAAGAAAAACAAAAGGTTGCATAAAGAAAGAAAAAAAAAAGCCTATGGTTTGGCTGTGAATACTAACATAGCCACAAATAAATATTGAATACTTGTGTGGTAAGATTGATACAATATTGATAGAGTGGAAGGCTGAGTGTGATAATGTGTTCCTGGAATCCCAGATATCAAGGAAGCAGACATTGGGAGGATCTTAGTTTGAGGTTAGCCCAGGCAAAAAAAACTTAGTGAGGGAAATGGTACTGTGGCTCAAGTGGTAGAGTACTAGCCTTGAAGAGCCTCAGGGACAGAGCCCAAGCCCAGAGTTCAAGCCCCACAACTGACAATACATTAATTAATTAATTAATTTAGTGAGACCCTCCTTCCTCAGCAAATAATCTGACTATGGGAGTTTGCTTCTGTAATTTCCAATACTCCAGAGGCTTTAGTAAGAGAGTTGTAGTACAAGGCCAGTCCTTAAAGACCTATCCAAAAACCAACAAAGCAAAAAGGGTGAAGGCATTGCTCAAATGATAGAACCTTATCTAGTAGGAACATGGCCATGAGTTCCAAGCACTGCCCCCCCCGCAAAAAAAAAAAAAAAAAAAGAAAGAAGAAAGAGAATGGGAAATAGGAAGTATTTGTGTGTACTATATGATGAAAAAAAAATTGTCTTCTTTAAAAGTCAAAAGATGATGGGCCATGAGTTTGGCCTAGTGGTAGAGTGCTTGCCTAGCATGCACGAAGACCTGGGTTCAATTCTTTGGTACCACATATATAGAAAAAAAAGCCAGAAATGGTGCTGAAGCTCAAGTGATAGAGCTCTAGCCTTGACAAAGTCCAGGGACAGTGCTCAAACCCTGAGCTCAAACCCAGGACTAGCAAAAAAAAAAAAAAAAAAAAAAGTCAAAAGATGATGTCTAAAATTTAAAAATCAAGAAATAGCAACAGAATGAAAAATTAAAGTCTTGCTAAGTTAGCAAATCTTAACAATCCTACTTAACAAACTTGGCAAGTCATGCCTGTAATTTTAGCTACTCAGGAGATTGTGAGCTGAAGATTGCAATGTGAAGTCAGTCAGGTCAGGAAAGTCTGTGAGACTCATATCTTCAGTTAACCACCAAAAAGCTGGAATTAGAGCTGTGGTTCAGTGGTAAAACACCTAGGTTCAAGCTCTAGTATACTGGCATACACATAAAGCTTGAGATATTGGGATATTGAAAGACACAGGATTGAAGCTGCCAGTGTAAGGGCCTAACTGGTAGAGTAAGGTCCCAGATAAACTGACAGAACTGCAAAGCATGTCAGAACAGCTACATCTTAGTAAAAGAGAGGAGCTGTTTCTTTGAGGGAAAGAAGGAAGAGCTGAGGAAAAGTAATGAGGCAGGAAAAATTAAGGTTTAGAAGAAGGAAACTGGGAGAGAATGAAGAAAGGGGTGACATTGTTCAAAAGGAAATGTATTCTTTGACTTATGTAACCCTGTTCAATTTCAAATAAAAATAATTTTTAAGAAGGAGAAAAATTGAAGGACAGAAGTCAGATAGCTTCCTTCTTTCTGATAAAATAAGAAGTTATCCGCTGAGTGTTAGGGATTGTTAGTTTATAAATTTGAGAAGGAAAGCTGACTATAGGAAGGAAAGTCAAGGAGATGGTGAAGGGGTTATCTCATAGCCGTGATCACCCAATTGAGTTAAATCATAGAAACTTGCAATAAAGCTAATTGTTACGATTTGGGGACTTGTTCAAGAATGCTGGATCTACAAAAATTTTAATCATAGTCTTGGTTGGAGTAGCATTACGTTGGAGTTCCAAGGACTCAGAAAACCTGGGAAAATGTTTGCTCAGGGAAAATACCAGAAGACAGGTTTCCTTGTGGGATGCTTCAATCTGGGTCATTTAGAGGCCTTGTGGGAAGGATTGTGGGCCAGGAGAAAGACTTATACTTAAGAGACAAGAGAAGCAAAGCAGCAATTTGGTATCAAGAAGATCTATAGTTGCCCAGATATCTAGACACAAATCTGAGGGTGGGAACGTGTTGGAGAACATCTGGATTTAGATAAAAGAAGAGCAAAAGAGAGGTGACATCATTGTGGGATTAAACTGTAGGCTGCCTTGCCAGATGGAAGAAATAGATAAAGCATTCCCAAAACCAGTTTGAGGCAGGAGAGCGCCTTGAAAGGGATTTCTAGCATCAAGCTGTATGCTCACCATTGCACTCAGCCAAAACTCCGTCTGCTTGATTAATTCCTTTTCTCCTAGTTGTTTATATTTTTCTGATTATCAAACAAATGTTTTCTTGATGTAGAAGTGGAGTAGTATAGAGAAGTGTAATGAACAGGATAATCACCCACAAAGCCGCCACCCACAGCCCATCACCAAGTACTTATTGATTCCCACTAGTGTTTTCTCTGGACTGTTATCTTTGTCGGTTAGGATTATACTGTATATTGTATAGTTTTGTTTTTTTTTAAATCTAGAAGTCTCTTCTGATATTTTCTGGTTATCTCATATATATTCGTACACATAAATGTTTATATTTAATTCATTCTAAATTTTGATTTGCCTTCATTTTATGTTCATATTTTAGAAGGAGGAACTATGAGTTAGGATATCAAGATATGATTATAAAAGATAATTTCGGGGGCTGGGAGTTTGGCCTAGTGGTAGAGTGCTTGCCTAGCATGCAAGAAGACCTGGGTTCGATTCCTTAGTACCATATACATAGAAAAAAGCTGAAAGTGGTGCTATGGCTCAAGTGGTAGAGCTCTAGCCTTGAGAAAACCCAAGGATGGTGCTCAGGCCCTGAGTTAAAGGCCCAGGACTGGCAAAAAAAAAAAAAAGTCACATGCTGTGGCTCATACCTATAATCCTAGCTACTCAGGAGGCTGAGATCTGAGGATGTTCGTGTTCAAAGCCAGCCAGGCACTTAAGAACATGAGACTCTTATCTTCAATTAATCACTAGAAAACAGGAAGTGGGGTTGAGGCTCAAGGGGTAGGGTGGTAGCCTTGAGTTGAGGAACCTCAGGGACTGCACCCAGGTCCAGAGTTCAAGTTCCATGACCAAAAAAAAAAAAAAAAGATAATTTCGAGCCAAGAGTTTGGCCTAGTGGTAGAGTGTTTACCTAGCATGCATGAAGACCAGGGTTCAATTCCTTGGTACCATATACATAGAAAAAGCCGAAAGTAGTGCTGTGGCTCAAGTGGTAGAGCTCTATTAGCCTTGAGAAAGCCCAAGGACAGTGCTCAGAGCTGGAGTTCAAGCCCCAGGACTGGCAAAAATAAATAAATAAGTAAAAATAAAAAAATTAAAATAATTTCACTATTACTATGAGCTGAAGACTAATCAGTGATTAGGTAGGCAAAGGAAGTAAGGTATGAAAGTTTATGGGGGATTGTTACATTATTATAGGTAATACAGTAACTAACCTGCAATACCCAAGTTGAAATCTGTTAGAAGCATTAAAATTCAGCAAGGTAGGTATTTGAAATATACTAATAACTTGAATTAAAAAAGAAATCCCTTCAGCCAGGTGCCGATGGCTCCCACCTGTAATCCTAGCTACTCAAGAGGCTGAGATCTAAGGATCGTGTTCAAAGCCAACCTTGGGCACTAAAGTCTCTGAGACTCTTTATCTCCAATTAACCACCAGAGAACCAGAAGTGGTGCTGTGGCTCAAATGGTAGAGCACTAGCCTTGAGCTAAAGAGCTCAGGGACAGTGCCCAAGCCCAGAGTTCACAGCAACCGCCAAAAAAAAAAAAAGAAGCCTTCAGAGAGGAAAATGATGGAAGGGGTGATGCTGATCCAGATGTATTTTATTCATAACCTGACTTCTGGAATTGAAATCCTTTTGTATAGCTACTTAATAAAAACAAATATTTTTAAATTGCTTTCATATAGTCAAACAAGAATAAAAGACCCTGAAGACCCTGTCTGTTGTAATTTATCTTTCAAATAGGGTCTCAGTTTTGTCCAAAGAAGACCTTGGAATATGTTCCTCTGCCTCCCATATAGCTGGAATTACAGATATAAACCACCATGCCCTACTTATTTGTTGAGATAGGGGTCTTGGTAACTTTTTGCCTAGGCTGGCCTTAAACCTAAGTCCTCCCAGTCTCTACCTCCTTCATGCAAGTGCCACCATTCTTAGCTGTAATGACTGTTTATAACAGAAGAGATAAACCAGCTAGCATAGTCATACATACCTATAATCTCAGCTACTCAGGAAGCTGGGAGGCAGCCTGGGCAATATAACAAGAATCCATCTCAATAATACTAATGCCAATAATAATAATGTAAAATATCTAGGAACAAGTCTAACAAGAATATTGAAGGAGTCTGGCACCTGTGGCTCATGCCTGAAATTCAACTCCTAAGGAAGCTGAGATCTGAAGACTGAGGTTCGAAGCCAGTCCAGGGAGGAAAGTCCATGAGACCCTTATCTCCACCTAACCACCAAAAAGCCAGAAGCAAAGCTGTCTTTAATTATGGTCATCTTAGTAAATGTAAAATAGCATCTCACTATGCTTTTGATTTGTATTTCTCTGAAAACTATTGATACTGAACATCTTTTATGTGCATACTGACTATATATCTTCTCAAGAAATACTCATCCACATTACAATAAATATTAGCACTTTGTTCCTTTTTTTTTTTTTTTTTTGCCAATCCTGGGTTTGAGCGCAGGGTCTGAGCACTGTCCTTGGACTTTCTCAAGGCTAGAGCTCTAGCACTTGAGCCTCAGCACCACTTCTGGCTTTTTTTTCTATATATGTGGTACCTAGGAATTGAACCCGGGTCTTTGTGCATGCTAGGCAAGCACTCTACCACTAGGCCAAACTCCCAGCCCCATTAAATTATCTTTTTTTTTTTTTTCTATGTATGTGGTACCAAGGAATCGAACCTGGGTCTTCATGCATGCTAGGCAAGCACTCTACCACTAGGCCAAACTCCCAGCCCCACTTTGTTCCTTTTTATTGCTGAATACTATTCCATTGTATGAGTGTAGCATTTTGGTTTTTGTTCACTTGTTAAAGGACACGAGAGTATATGTAGTTTTTGTTTTTTTTATTTTATTATTATTATTTTTTGCCAGTCCTGGGACTTGAACTCAAGGCCTGGGCACTGTCCTTGGATACTTTCTGCTCAAGGCTAGTGCTCTGCCACTTGAGCCACAGCACCACTTCCGGCTTTTTCTATGTGTACAACACTGAGGAATCAAACCCAGGACTTTGTGCATGCTAGGTGAGTACTCTATCACTAGGCTATGCTCCCAAGATTATAAAAAGGTTTTTGCTATTATGAATCAAGCTTCTAGGGACATTTGAAAAGTTTTTGTGTGGGCATGTGTTCTCAGTTTTCCTGGATAAATTCGTAGGCTTGAATTGTTGCCTGTTTTCCAAAGTAGTTAATATTTTGTTTTCTCAGAAGCAATGTGTGAGAATTCCAATTGCTAATTTTTGGTATTTTAGACTTTCCTTTTAGCCATAATAGGAGGAGTGGAAGACTATCTCATTGTGATTTTCGTCTGCATTTTTTCAATGACTAATGAAGTTGAGCACTTTTTCGGGCTGTCTTTGAACTCTGGGTTCTGCTGCCTTAGTTGCCTGGTGCTGTGCATCCTAGGTGTGCATAACCATGCCTGGTTTGTTGATATCTTATTCTAAAAGCATTAGAGCTTGAGTTTTTATATTTATGTGCATAATAAGTTTTGAATTATTTTTATGGTAGTTTAGTTTTCTCAGTCTAAGAGAACGTTCTTGGGGCTAGAAAGGATAAAAATAAATACTGGTTTCAGGGAATGAAATTATACATAGCTGACTGCTTGAAATGAGCTCAACTTGATTTAAGTATTTAGTTAATTAATTTTTTTTGTCAGTGGTGGGACTTGAACTCTGGGCCTTGGCTTTGTCCCTGAGCTCTTCCTCTCAAGGCTCCCCCCCAGCACTACAGCACCACTTCCAGTTTTCTGGTGATTAATTGGAGATAAAAGACTCAGGGACGTTTCAGTGTCCAGGCTGGCTTTGAACTGTGGTCCTCAAATCTCAGCCGCCTGAATAACTAGGATTACAGGAATGAGCCACCACGCCCCACTCTCAATTTATATTCCATGGTACAAGGACTAGTGAATGAATTGGCTAAACCTCTGCTGACAGGCTTGAGAAATAGGACTGGGGCAGGGAAAATGGAAATGCAGTAAGGATGAGCAGGAGATATTTGAGATCAGAGTCAAGGAACTAAACCCAGAAGGTTACTTCAGAAGAGGGAAAGCTAGCAATATTGACATTTTTTTTTTTTTCTAGTCCTGGGCTTGAACTGAGGGACTGAGCACTGTCCTTGGACTTTCTCAAGGCTAGAGCTCTGCCACTTGAGGCTCAGCACCATTTCTGGCTTTTTTCTATGTGTGTAGTACTGAGGAATCAAACCTGGGTCTTCATACATGCTAGGCAAGCACTCTACCATTAGGCCAAACTCCCAGCCATGCAATATTGACATTTTACAAGTAGGAATAAATTATAACTATCCAGAAAAGGAAGCTGAGATCATGATTGGCTTGTCAAAATTGATAGAATAAGAAAAAGCTGAAGCAGTGAAGGAAAGCGGGGGAGAGGTAAAATGGAGGAAGAAGAGGAAAAGAAAATAAGGTTCAGTCTAATGGGTGAAAAAGACCTAATTCAACCCCAGCTTTCATTTCTTAGTAAAATCATGTTGGACAAATTATTCATCTCTATAAGCCAAGTTGTCCTATTGATAGAATAGAATAGGACAGTCCTAAGAATTAAGTAATTGTTGCACTGGTAAATGGACAGAAATCTATGTTTGATGTAGCTGTACTTAGTGTATTTCTAGTTTAATTGGATTTCACATAGAGGTAAAAATATCTTCATGATACTCTTGAAAAGAAACAGAGGAGCTGGGTGCTGGTGGCTCACGCCTGTAATCCTAGCTACTCAGGAGGCTGAGATCTGAGGATCACAGATCAAAGTGAGCCTGGGCAGGAAAGTGTGTGAGGCTCTTAAATTTTTTTTGGCCAGTCTTGGAGCTTGAACTCAGAGCCTAGGTACTGTCCTTGGGCTTTCTCAAGGCTAGTGTGCTCCCACTTTAGCCACAGCATCACTTCCAGCTTTTTCTGCATATGTGGTACTGAGGAATCGAGAGCTTCGTGCATGCTAGGTGATCACTCTACCATTAGGCCACACTCCCAGGCCAATGCTAATAACACAAAGGATTTGGTTCTAATCCTTTTGCTTTTGTTTATTTATTATTTATTTTATTTTATGTTGTCGGTCATGGGGCTTGAACTTACAGCCTGGGTGCTGTCCCTGAGAAATTCAGCTCAAGGCCAGCGCTCTAACCCTTGAGCCACTTCCTGTGAGGCTCTTATCTCCAATTAACCACTCCAAAACAAAGTGATAGAGTTCTGTCCTTAGATAGAAGAGCTTAGGGACAAGGCTCAGGCCCTGAGTTCAAGACACTCAATCAATGAAAAGGAGGAGGAGGAGGAGGAGGAGGAGGAGGAGGAAGAATGTGGGCTGGATGACATATAACTTCTTGAATAAGTTATTCAAGTGTGCAGAATAATGGCTTATTGTCTCTAGGCATGTTATTTGGGACTCTCATTAACCAAACTTTTTGAGTTTTGGTTCCTTATTTGTGTAAGTCTGCATTAATTGAAGACTAATTTGGGTAGCTACTAAATTGTCAGAAAGAAACAGATTGTGAAAAGCAATAGTGTAAGACAGAGCACAGAATATGGCCTTTGTGTTGTGGTTTTACCATTGTTACCTGCTTGTTTTTGAGTACATACATTGTTTAACCATTTGAACCTTTACTTCCTCTTTTATAGAGATAATAAACTACTCTAAAACCTGGCAGCCAAAACCAATAAACAGTATTTTATGCTTTCTGAGAATCAGGAATGCAGACACTGCTTAGTTGAATGGTTATGGCTTAGGATGTCATAAGGTTTGGAATCAAGATTTTGAGTGAAGTGCAGTGGTGCACACCTGTAGGTCCAGAACTTGAGATGCTGAGACAAGAGGATCACTTGAGTCCTGGAATTTGAGGTGAGCCTGGTAATATGAAAAGACTACATCTCAAGAAAAGATAGAAGGATGGGGGTGGGGGGAGGGAAATGAGGATCAAGATATGTAAAAGGGTA
The DNA here is from genome assembly GCF_031878675.1 of Megascapheus bottae. Taxonomy (NCBI): domain Eukaryota; kingdom Metazoa; phylum Chordata; class Mammalia; order Rodentia; family Geomyidae; genus Megascapheus; species Megascapheus bottae. The sequence goes on along the minus strand of NC_143524.1, from coordinate 12,532,049 downwards.
TCGATGTATGTGAATTAATGCACCTTCTATCTGGCAAATATCATGTAACCATTTTATTAATTACAATAAAAATATTAAAAAAAGAAAAGAAAAGATAGAAGGAGGGCTGGGAGTTTGGCCTAGTGGTAGAGTGCTTGCCTAGCATGCATGAAGACCAGGGTTCAATTCCTCGGTACCACATACATAGAAAAAAACTGGAAGTGGTGCTGTGGCTCAAGTGGTAGAGCTCTAGCCTTGAGAAAAGTCCAAGGACAATGCTCAGGCCCTGAGTTCAAGCCCCACAACTGGCAAAAAAAAAAAAAAAAAAAGCTTGGGGCCAGGAGTTTGGCCTAGTGGTTAAAGTGCTTGCCTAGCATGCATGAAGACCCGGGTTCGATTCCTCAGTACCACATATAGAAAAAAGCTGGAAGTGGTGCTGAGGCTCAAGTGGTAGAGCTCTAGCCTTGAGAAAGTCCAAGGACAGTGCTCAGGCCCTGAGCTCAAGCCCAGGACTGGCAAAAAAAAAAAAAAAAAAAAAATCAAATACTTTAAAAAAAAAAAAGCTAGCAAGAAGAGGAGGAGAAAAAGATGGGAGAAAGGAATAAGGAAAGGAAAAATAAAAAGTTGGGATTTTAGTTAGGGCTACAGTCATGTAGTGGTGACTCTAAACTCATGGTTGGCAGAGTGTCGTAGTATGTCACTGCCTGATGATGGGGCAGCTGATTTTCCCAGAGAAAGTAAGGGGGCCTTCTGTGATCTAGACTCTGATATTAATGCTGTTATTTTTGCTGTATTCTATTCATTAGAAGGAAGTAGCTAAGTTTAGCTTATATTCAAGAGGGAAAGAATTAAGACCTGCCCCTTGAAGGGAACAGAGTATTTTAGTATTTTGTGGATTTATCTTTAAACTACTACAATATCAAAAGTACTCAAAGTAGTGCTTTGCATGTAGTAAGTGCTCCATAAAGGGCTGTCATTATTCTGTTATGAATATACACTTAATACATATAGTCTTACTCTCAAATCAATGTGCTAAGATAAGACAAGCTCGGGATTAATTCCGTATCTACTATATCTGTTTTGTACACTAAAATGAATGTGTTATATGAGCCCTGAGTACATTGCACTGTTTAGCAAAATAAATTTTAATAAAACTTAGTATAGTTGTATAGCCTACAAATAGCAGCACCATGAATGTTCTTTTCATTGCTGGAGAATGGAATTCAAGGTCTTGCTCATATTCTGCAAACACTCTGCTCCTGAGCTATACTCCCATCCTCAAATATAGATAATTTGAATTAAAATCCAAACCTCCGTTTTGTAAAGAGTTTCATATATGTATTTAAATGCAAGTATTTCTATGCGCAAGCCTATAATCTTCACTTCTCAGGAAACTGAGATTTAAGGATCATGGTTTGAAGCCAGCTCAAGTAGAAAAAGCATGTGTAACCGTTATTTCCACTTCACTAGCAAAAAATCCAGAAATGTAGCTATAGCTCAAATGGTAGAGCACCAGGTGCCTAGACCCTGTTTTCAAACCCCATAGAAGCACACACACAAGAGAGAAAGAGAGAAAAATAAATAAATGAATGTATTTGTCTGTGAGGCCATCAAAGTGTAACAGTATAATATACTAATTTGTCTTTCTGAATATCCTCCTCTCCATTTAAAAAGTGCCACTGCTAAGACAGGGCCCCAGTCTCCAGCAAAGATAGGGAAGATTTGCTTGTTCACTCACCTTCCTTGAGGGCAAGAAGTAATTTTAGAGGGAGGTAAACTAATAAACAAAAGATTATATCAACAAAGTGTTCAATTAACTGGTAAAGCCTATGTTGACAGTAAAAATTAGGAAGCAAGAATTAAAATAGTTAAATCCCCAGGTGATTTAGATTTCCTCTATTTATGTATACATTTGTATATACAAGAGCACACAGGATTTGCCAAAGAATTGTCTGGTGTTCATTATAAATATATGTTATAAATATAATGAAGAGTAGAAGTGTAGCTCAGTGGTAGAGCACCTACCGACCAGACCTAAGCCTGAGTTCAAACTCCAGTACCACCAAAACAAAGCAAAACAAAACAAATTGTATGCATTATAAATTCAAGACTGAGTTCCAATGGCTCACACCTGTAAGTCTAGCTATTCAGGAGGCTGAGATCCATAGGATTGAGGTTCAAAGGCAGCCCAGTCTTTATCTCCAAAATAACTAGTAGAAATCCAGGCTGGGGATGTGGCTTAAGATTTAGAGCAGTAGCCAAGCAAGAAAACCAAGGAAGCATAAGAACCTGAATTCAAACCCTGGCCCTGGCAAAACAGCATAAGAACTCTCCTACATCGGGTGGACAGAGTACTTTACTTGAGTGCTGAATTAAAGGCATTGTTATACCTTAAACTAATAAATATTTTAGTATTTTGATTCATTTCAAACACTGGCCCTCAGGCTAGTGCCTGACATAGTTGAACTTCCCTAGGTTTTCACCAACATAGGGGTTACACCTCTAAGATGTGCAAAAAAAAAAAATAGTCACCAATTTGAAAGTTTGTAAAATACGTTCTCTGAAAAGCCAATACTCACATAGTATGCACTATTGCAGGAGAGGCAGGAAGTGTCCACAATTTCACAGGGATCTTATATGTGTATACACACATGAGTGTGCATGCATGCACACACAAGCACATGCACACACATGCTGGTACTGGGTGTTGAACACAGTACCTAGAAGTTTCACTTCACTTTTTCTCTCACTCTGGTGCTTTCCCACTTGAGCCACATCAGCTTTTTTTGCTGTTTAATTGTAGATGAAGTATCACAGACTTTACTGCCCACATTGGCTTCAAACCTTGGTCCTCAGCCCTCAGCCTCTTGATTAGACAGAATTATTGGCCTGACCCACTGGCACCTGGCACCGAGAGCCTCTTGAGTTGTAAGTGCATAAGTGATCAGGTCAATGGTGGCAGATGAAAGGCAAGGCGGTGGCTCTTGCAAGCCTTGCTGCCCACTATCAGATAAATAATAAACAGAAAAAGTACTTAGAGCTCCAAACAGTGAAAAGGAAACACATATTAAAAACAGACAGTATCTTAAGGTCATTTACTCCATGGGGAATGAATAAATGCCTTCATAAATCTTTATGTTCTTTGAGAGCATCTATTATGGTCCAAGACAGTAATTTATAATGTTGAACCAGAGTTAAATAATCAAAAGGTAACATAGGTTCACAACCATCTTTTTTTTTAGTGAGCTAAGAAAATTTATGAGCCAGTTTAGAGGTATTTCTATCAAACCTATGTAAAATGAAAAAAAGACGTTTTGGCACTCACACAAGCTTTGCTTAGTAATTTATAGAAGATTCAGAATGGATCCCTGGAAATAGCATGCACTGATTCAGCTCCATGGGGCATGCAGTCTGTTCCAAGTTACAGGAGTCTTGACACTACTTCATCTCTTAACAAAAAGTATATTCTCCTATTCTTCACCACCCCCCAATTAATTCCATTATCACATGGAGGGAAATGGACTCTAATTTTATAATATCACCTAAAATCCAGTACAAATTACAATTCTTTCCATCTTCTCAAATATCTTTAATAGATGTTTGTTTTCTGCCCAGGATCCAACTGTTTACACGTTCTGTTTGGTAATGGCTCTTTGGTTTCCTTTAATCTGGAACAGACCCCTAGTATTCTGTTTTTCCTGACCTTGACCTATTTAGCTAGTGTTTGGCCTAACCCTTCTGCACTGGTATGTAAATTCTTCAGGGACAGGGATTTTGGTCTTTGTTCTTGCTTCAGCCTTAGTGTTGAGAATGGTGTCTATTACATAGTAGGACTTAGTAAATATTTGTTGACTAAATAGATGAGTGAAAGACTAAGAAATACACATAATGAGTGTCAGGAAAAGTTGTTCAGGAGATGCCAAGGAGACTGGGAATCTATTGTTTTATTTATGTGTAACCCTTACCTCCGTGTAGTAAGTATACATGTTCCTGGCTTGAGCAAAAGGCTCCTTTTACATATCAAATTACATAGAAATGTAGTAGATACAAACGAATATTGAAGTGAGGTCTGGTAGCCTATACCTGTAATTTCAGTACTGTGAAAGCTGAGGCAAGAGGATCACAAATAGAGACCAACCCTGAACAGAATACTTGGAGAAACTCCATCTCCAGTTAGCCAGCAAAAAGCTGGGCTGGAGCAGAGCAAGCTGACTAAGCCCAAGGCCCTGAATTTAAACTCCAGGGCTGGAGCGCTGAAGCCATTGTGGAGCGGTGGGGGCGGGGTGTGGAGCACCAAGTCAAGCACTGGTGGCTCATACCTGTAATCCTAATGGATCCCTAGAAATAGCATGTACTGGCTCACGTGGTAGAGTTCAAACTCCAGTAGTGCAGAGAGAAATAAAACACTGGATATGGTGGTTCACGCCTATAATTCCAGCCACTTGAGGAGACAGGAACATCTCAAGTTCAACATGAGCTTAGGCAAAAGCAGCAGTGATACCTTGTCTCAAAAGAAGATGCAGGGTTGGGGAGTATGGGAAACAGCTTAGGTTGTAGAGTTCCCTTTGTGAGTGTAAAGCCCTGAGTTCAATCTCTAGTCCATTTGGGGTATATGAGGATATTCCCATAGAAATAAAATTTATGTAATTGGAGATGCTTTTATTTTACTCATTTGACTTTTTTTTCTTTTCAGTTCATCACTAATTAAAGACAAATTTCTGAGGAGAAATAGCATAACCAAGAGAGTACATTAGTCAATTGTATCTTTTTTTTTCTGACCTTTCCCATGATTTATTTAGTTCAGCCTGAAGAGCCTTTTGTGACACTCAAAAATCACTGAGGTGGAATAAAAGGCCTGAGCTGGGCCAGTGGTTTAAAGGACATGAGGGTGAGTCTTGTTTCACTTGCCAGTACCAGAGAACATCTCATCTGTGAGCTTTGTTCTCTTGTCCAACTCCAGTTTCTACAGGCTTCCTTTTTCCTTTGCTCTACAATCAAAAGGAAAAACTCTCACGTGATTATTGGAAATACTGGAGCAGTGAATTGTCTGAGGGGCTTGAAGCACTCTTTTTTTTTCTCTCTCTCTCCCTTCAAAGCTTTAAACTATACTTGCTTCACTGGTGCATACAGACCATTAAAACAGTTCTGTCACGTGATGTCATATGTGTTTTGGCTTCCAATTGAAAGAAACCTCTACAAACACATCTTGCAGTCATGCAGAATTTTTTTTTCTCTAATTGTTTTATGTTCTCGGGTATTACAGCACCTTTTCTACATCTGCCATAGACAAAATTCCTCTATTTGCCTTCAACCGAAAAGGAAGCCTGTTGTCACCCTAGTGAGGACAAAGTCTTATCCCTTTTCAAGTATATTGCACCTGCCTATCTTATCCTTTGCAGAGCAGTTCCCAAGGCCTGGGGTTCTGGAGATCAGAAACAGCACAGGAGGAGGGCCATGCTGTTCCAAACATAGAGAAAACACTGCAGAACTCAAGGTTTGCATTTCCCTGGCTTCAGTGCAAAGCAACTGGACATGGGCAGATGCTGCACTGTTTTCAAGTTGGCCTGTAGTTAAGCTAAAAATGACACAACAACTAAGGATTCCCTGATTTCTATTACTCAGAGAGATACTTAAAAGGTTCCAACTAACAAGAAAACAAATAGCCAGTCTAGGGGTGGCCAGATAATCTATAACTTCAGTAAGCGCCCCAAGTGATTCTGATGATGAATAAATTTAGGAACTGCCTAGACTCCATTATATTATAAAGGAATGATTGAAAACTCTTTAAAATTGTAGTAGTATATATAAAACAAGATTTGTTTCTGGGCTCTGTGGAACATGCCTGTTATCTCAAACTAGTGGAGGTGGGGGGGAGATGAACAATGTCTGCTCATAGTGTTGAGTGCCTGTCAACTACCCAGCAACAAAGAGAAACACAAATAGGGCCACGAGTTTGGCCTACTGGAAGAGTGCTTGCCTGGCATACACAAAGATCTGGGTTCAATTCCCTGGTACCACCTACATAGAAAAAGGCAGAAGTAATGTTGTGGCTCAAGTGGTAGAGCTTTAGCTTTGAGAAAGCCCAAGGACAGCACTCGGGCCTTGAGTTCAAGCCAGGACTGGCAAAAAAAAAAAAAAAAAAAAAAGAGAGAGAGAGAGAGAAACGCGAATAGAAGAATTGAAGGCCAGGCCAGACATGCAATGAGACCTTGTATCAAAAATAGCCATTGTAAAAAGGAACTGGTAAAGTGGTTCAAGGGGTAGGGTACCTGCTTAACAATCACAAGGCCCTGAGTTAAAACACAAGCCTATCCTGATAAACAAAACAAAAAGGCATTTTGACTATTGTGTATACAGTTCACTGATATTTACACAATTCATAATCACTGTCACTCTATCTAGAGACTTTTCAGCATTCTTAACCAAAACTCTGTACCTGTGAAATAGTTACTTCTCATTCCTCCTCTCCTTCCTCATAGAACCTGGTAACTTTGATTCTCTCTATCTGTGAATTTTTCTATACTGGATTCCTCCTATATGCAATATATAACCAACTTTTAACAAAAGCCAGATTGTGTTCCTGCTAGAGGTATGGGTCTGGGTGAAGGAAGCAAGCATTAACTGGGGCCTTGACAAGCCAAGGTCACACTTACATTTATTGGATTTATCTTAAGCACAGAAAACTTTGTTTATAAACGTTGGTTCCTTCATCTTAACTACTTTTATAATGACCTATATGTTCATGTATAAAATTGACTCAGAATAGTTCCTGACAGTGATACTCAATCTGACTTTCCTCAGAAATCAGTAAGCATATTTACATTTTTATTTTTTATTGGTGCGAGAAATAGAACTACCTTTTTTTTCATTTGTTTCTTTTGTTTGTTTTGAGACAAGTCTCACGTAACTCAGACTGACCTTGTAGTTGCTCTATCGGCCAGGCCTGCTCTGAACTTCCTGATGTATCTCCTGAGTGCTGGGATTATACTATACCTGACAACAACCATATTTTAAAACTTTAAACTTGTGTGTATGTGGGGCCGGGAGTTTGGCCTAGTGGTTAAAGTGCTTGCCTAGCATGCATGAAGACCCGGGTTCGATTCCTTGGTACCACATACATAGAAAAAAGCCAGAAGTGGTGCTGAGGCCCAATTGGTAGAGCTCTAGCCTTGAGAAAATCCAAGGACAGTGCTCAGGCCCTGAGCTCAAGCCCAGGACTGGCAAAAAAAAAAAATAAATAAAAAAAATAAATAAAACTAAATTACCTACTATTTAAAAAAAAAAAAAAACTTGTGTGTATGTGTGTGTGTCTGTGTGTCTGTGTGTCCGTGTGTTCATGTGTCCTACGGGCTTGAACCTTGGACCTAGGTGCTGTCCCTGAGCTTTCATGTTCAAGGCTGTTTCTCTACCAGTTAAGCCATAGCTCTACTTCTGGGTTTTTTTGGTAATTTAGTAGAGGTTAGAATGTCGCAGATGTTTTTTCCCAGGCTCGTTCAAAGACTGTGCATTAGCTCTCAGCCTTCTGAGTAGCTAATATTATAGGCATGAGCCATTCACTCTGGGCTAAACTTTAAACTTCAAACTTCTTTTTTTTTTTTTTTTTTTTTTGCCAGTCCTGGGCCATAAACTCAGGGCCTGAGCACTGTCCTTGGACTTTCTCAAGTCTAGAGCTCTACCACTTGAGCCTCAGCACCACTTCTGGCTTATTTCTATGTATGTGGTACCAAGGAATTGAACCCGGGTCCTTGTGCATGCTAGGTAAACACTCTACCACTAGGCTAAACTCCAGGCCCTGTCCTTGGACTTTCTCAAGGCTAGTTCTCTACCACTTGAATCACAGCACCATTTCAGCTTTTTCTATGTATGTGGTACTGAGAAATCAAACCTGGGTCTTCGTGCATGCTAGGCAAGCACTCTACCCACTAAAAAAAAAATTGTCAGTCCTGGGGCTTGAACTCTGGGCCTGGGTGCTGTCCCTGAACTCTTCTGCTCTAGGCTACTGCCCTGCCCCTGGAGCCACAGCACTACTTCGGTTTTCTAATGGTTTATTGGAAATAAGAGTCTCACAGACTTTAATACCCATGATGGCTTTGAATGGTGATCCTCAGATCTCAGCCTCCTGAGTAGCTAGGATTACAGGTATGAGCCACCTCGCCTAGCTGCTTTAAACATTTTTTAAAGAGTCTAAAATATATCATTTTATTCTGTTTCTATAGTATTAAGCCCAGAAGAAAAACTGTAGTAAGAACATTTTCAAAGTAAAAAAAGCAAAGGAATTGGTACTTTTAAATTTCTTCATATAAAAAAATATTTACTTGGGCTGGGAATGTGTCTTTATGGTAGAGTGCTTGGTTAACATGCCACATGAACAGAAAAACTGAAAGAGGCACTGTGGCTAAGTAGTAGAACACTAGCCTTGAGCAAAAGAAACTCAAGTGCCCAAGCCCTGAGTTCAAGTCCCAGGACGGTTTAAAAAAAGAAAAATGCATTTATTTGAAGCTATAGCAAATTTGAAGAATCAACAACCCTGTGTACAAGATTTAGTGCTTGAAAACAATCCTTCTGGCTCCTTCTAGATGTCTTCTTGAGTTAGGAAAGTTCCTGAGGACCCAGCCCACTACTCTGGGGGAGAGGATGACCTTATCTAGAATAGGACTCGTCACGAGCCACTGGATGATAGTGATTGTCTTGTCTCTTTAAGTAAGCAACTATCTGTGACATGCTTACCATCTTCACCGTCTGACTGTACAGGTCTCATCCAGCAGTAGTACAGTATGGCAAGATGTAATTATGTGTTTGCAAGTACTATGGAAAAAGAACTACCTGTTACTAAACCTCTAATTGTAAAATGGTTTTCTATATAATTTTCTATATAATGTTTTTTTTATGTCTGAGGTTAGACCAAAGTATTGTTTGTGATGAACCATCAACTGATAGGTGTTCCTCTCTGTCCCTCTCTTTGGGGTGTGTGTGTGTGTGTGTGTGTGTGTTGGTACTAGGGCTTGAACTTGGGGCCTAGGCACTTCCTTAGCTTTTTGCTCAAGGATGGTACTCTACCACTTGAGCCACACCGCAGCTTTTTTCTTGTTTCATTGAAGGTAGGAGTCTCATGGACTTTCCCTCTTGAGCTAGTTTTGAATTGTGATCCTTAGCTCTCAGCCTTCTGAGTAGCTAGGATTACAACATAAACTTCTGACACCAAATACAAATTGCCTTAGTCTTCTTGAACCCCCCCGCCCCCGCTCCCATGGGCAACTGCCCTGAAGAACACATCTTGGCTTCTATAGGAACTTGACTGCACTGCCTTTGAGATGTTGGATCAGACTTCACCAGCACATTTATAAGATCTAGACCATCAGATTCCTAGGAGACTCTCACCCACCCCCTCTATGAAGTTTTCTTGACACTGTTTTCAAATATGCACCAATACACAAAAAAGACATCCTTCCTATAACAAGCTCTCTTCTTCCCAAAGCTACCAGGGAGGTGGAGATGGGGTGGGTGAAAACTGGGTATTAATACTGGCAAATACTTTGAGCTCTTGAGATAAAAATACTTGATAAGTTCAGTCTTGTTTTTATTGATTTATTATGTTGCTTGTTGCAGAAACTATTTATTTTGGTTTTCTACCAATGAAAAAGAATAGCTTTTTTCTGAATTTAAGATTGCTTCTTGGGCTAGGAGTTTGGCCTAGCGGTGCTTGCCTAACATCTACCACATGCCTAGTATGTACCACATACATAGAAAAAGAAAGTGATGCTGTGGCTCAAGTGGTAGGGTCCTAGCCTTGAGAAAACCTAAGGACAGTGCTCAGGCCCTGAGTTCAAGCCCAGTTCATTGACTGCTCTAGGCAATCAATAGGAATGGATTTAAGTAGGCCTATCTTTCTCTCTCATCTGTTTCATTTTAGTCCCCTGGATTATCAGGATAATTAAGACCTTAAAAGATTTAGCCCTCTCCTTTTGTTATTTTATTTTTTTAAGAATTTAAAATTTTTTATTATAGAGATGATAGAGGGGTTAGAGTTACATAAGTCAGGTAAAGAGTACATTTCTTTTTTCTATCCTTTGTTTCTATTTCATAGTCTCCCATAAAAAATATTTTTCATTTAAAATGCCTCCTTTGAATTTTGAGTCACCCTTTTAAGTGGTTCAAGTGACTGAGCAAGTTCAAGGCCCTGAGTTCAATCCCAACACCACCAAATCAGCAAATTCTCATACTTTGTTTCTTATCAGTTCTGTTTTAGAGTATTTTATTTACTTTAAGGCAAAATAAATAGGTTCCTCCTTCTTCCTTTTTTGTTTTTTTCCACCTTTTCCTTTGCCAGGCTTGGAGCTTGAACTCAGGGCCTGAGCACTGTCCTTGGGCTTTTTCAAGACTAGAACCCTACCACTTGAACCACAGCACTACTTCCATCTTTTTCTATGTATGTGGTACGGAGGAATCAAATCCAGGTCTTCATGCATGCTAGGCAAGCGCTCTACTGCTAGGCCAAACTCCTGCCCCTCCCCCACCCCCCTTTTTAACTTCTCTCAAATGTATCTGCTGTTTATACTAAAAGAAGCCACTTGTGTTACTTTGTGTTTTAGAAGCCAGTTGAGCTAAATGTATGTACTTTGTATCCCTGTTATATCTTTTTGTTATTGTTGGCTATGGAGCTTGAACTTGGCTTGGGCCTTGTCCCTAAGCTCTTTTACTCAAGGCTAGTACTCTACTACTTTGAGCCATAGTGCCACTTCCAATTTTCTGGTGGTTAATTGGAGATAAGAATCTCACAAATTTTCCTGCCCAGGATGGATTTGAACCACAGTCCTCAGATCTCAACTTTCTGAGTAGCTCGAATTACAGGCCTAAACCACTAAGTCTTGAGCCTTGCTCCTTTATGTCTTCAAGTTGACCTAGGATGTACCTTTTGGCTGTGGGCATTCTGAACTAAAGTTAGTCAGCTCATCTCTATCCTCTCAAACAAAAAAGATAAGAAATTTCATTTTAGTGTGGGGGGACTATGTCACACATGAGGACAATACATTTTTTAGTACTGGATTCATAAGCAATACTACAGCATACCCTTTGAAGTGTTTTGTTTCTACTTATTTGGAATGGATTAGGCATAGCTCTGCTTGAAAGTGTGAGATGACAAGTTATCTCTTGAAGATACTCTTTGGAACAAATAAATTGTGTTTTATTTTGAGGGAATTTTAACACTGATTTAATTGAGGGAATTAAAAGAGTGAGAGGCTGCAAAAGAGAGTCCTTTTGAATAATATTGTCTTATTTGACTTGCTGACCTCTTAATTCTTGCTCACTTATGGCAAGCTTTAAGATGTGGTCAGTTTCCATGACTGCTGAATAAAATAAAATATGAATTTCTCATATTCTTTGCAGATTTATTTGTGGGAGGTCTCGATTTGGGCCCTCAAATCCTCTAAGGAACACATTCAGTTTAATGTTTCTCATCCAAATATGCAAAGCTGTTTCTTAGGGGGGGAAAAAATCTTGTTTTATTCCCAGGAGAGTATTCTGATGTTTTCATAAGCCATTTACTTATGAAATAAGAACTTTTGGAAAGTTAGCCTGGGTTCTCTTTCTCCTTCCCCATCAGCCCATTACTTTATTCTGCCAGCATTCTACCTTTCACCTGTCAGATGGAAAAAGGTGTTGGCAGAGGCCAAGCAACCTTTGTAAACTCTTCTCCAATGGAGTACCATAATCCTAGATTAAAGTAAAAACCCTAGACATAGGTCTAAAAGTCCTTAGAACAACCTCCTAGGATAGATAAGATGTTTCTCTGAAGAAACATCACCCTGTGACCTCATCTTGCAATATCATTATTCCTCAGCCTGTAGGAAGGGAACAGCAGTACCCAGCACTGTCTCCCTCTGAAATTTGGGAGGAATTTAATTAGATAATGAACTCAAGTCTACTTAATTTTACTCTTACAAGGGAACGTACTGTTGAAAAGAGAATGAAGTATTGGGGGGTTCCTGAGGGGCTTAACGATCTATTACTTCAGCCCTCAAATAGGGCTCTTGTAGAAAGCTAATCTACTGCCAAAAAGTAAGCCATTTATTCTGTGGACAAATCAGGTCCAGTGTGAAAAAAAAAGTATTTTGATCTCTTCCTTGGAAGAACTACCACTAGATAGGCACAAAGATGCCTTTTTTATTATTATTATTAATGCAGAACAAAAGTGTAATTGTGTTTGATAGCCCACATTGGAAGAACATTAGGTTCAATCCTGGAACACATTAAATCAGATGTTATCTTTGTTGTTGTTGTTGTTAAGAAAAGCCTCAACAACATGCATTTCTTCCTTTCTTTCTTTCTTTCTTTCTTTCTTTCTTTCTTTCTTTCTTTCTTTCTTTATTTCCTTTTTTGTCCATCTTGGGGCTTGAACTCTGGGCCTGGGCACTGTCCTTGAGCTCTTCAGCTCAAGCCTACTGCCCTACCCCTTGAGCTATAGCATCACTTCCGGTTTTCTAGTGGTTAATTGGAGATAAGAGTCTCACAGACTTTGGTGGCTGGGCTGGCTTTGAACCTCAATCCTCAGATCTCAGCCTCCTGAGGTAGATAGGATTACAGGTGTGAGCCACTATGCTCAGCAACATCCATTCTTTTTCTTTTTTCTTTCTTTCTTTCTTTCTTTTTTGCCAGTCCTGGGCTTGAGCTCAGGGCCTAAGCACTGTCCTTGGACTTTCTCAAGGCTAGAGCTCTATCACTTGAGCCTCAGCACCACTTCCGGCTTTTTTTTTTTCTATGTAGGTGGTACTGAGGAATCGAACCCAGGTCTTCATGTATGCTAGGCAAGCAGTTTAACCACTAGCCAAACTCCCGGCCCCAGCAACATGCATTCTTAATGGAGGCAAAAATTGTTTCTTTGGGAGGCCAAACATTTAGATAATCTTATGGTTTAGTGGCCTTCCAGTACCAAAATGAAGATACGTAGTATGTCTTTTCATAGGGACTGGGGTAAGGGGGAGGAATACCAAGGGAAAAAAATGCATTAAAAGCCTAGAGAGGGAGAAATAATGAAGAATACTACCCTAGTCTAGAACAAGCATATGGATGTCTATTCCTCTTTCAAGATATGTTTGTCCCTAAGCACAGACAAGCTGTGGGTTGCTACTGGATTACTCCTTCTTCCAGAGAGGAACTCAGTTCATAGCAAACTTGAAAGAGATGAAGTTTGTACCCTAAGGGGTAATGATTTCACACACAACTCTAAACACAAAACCTGCCCGTTAGAACCAATACTTTGTACTTAAATAAAATGCGGTTAAATCTTTAAGGTAAGAGGTTTCTTTTTTCTCCTGCCTCTTTCGCCCTACAGAAAGACACATCAAGGGTAGGACTGATCTTCAAAGTGCTTCACAGAAGAAGCCAGATCGAGAGAAAGAAGAGGGTGTGGTCCCCAAAGGCAGAATAGGAATAATTGGCTGAACAGTGAAGTGCACAACATGGAAGAAAAGGAGCAAAAATTCACATTAAATCTTTAAGAAATTGTGCATTTGCTGTTGCTGCCAGTAAACATTTATATATCCAAAGTGGGTTTTTTTCCCCCTTCCATCCCCATCATATGTCTTCTGTACGTCTTTCATACTTGTAACAGAAGGACAACACAAACTTGGGATGCTGTCCACTGTGAAATTTGGGGTAGACCAGTGTTCTATTATGTTTAGCAGCCCCAACACAATGGAGTAACACTGGTAAAAGGTATTTCTCCTCCTGTCTCTGACTTGTTCTTTTCTTTGATATACATAACCACTACTTGGAGGAAAAGAGAGCAGTGATTATTCTTTCCTGCTTTCTCACTACTGAGTGATGCCTGGGACAAATTAGTATTCTTTCTTCAAGCCAAGCATTTGATAAGCATTGCAGTGGGCATTTAACTGCCTTACAGAAATCCACCCAACTCCCCACTACTTGAGCTCTTTAGATGGTATGAGAAAATGGAATGCACTCTAGAGGGCTTCAAGTTCATTGACACCCAGGGGGCCCACTTATCTCTATCCTTCTCCCCATTACCAAAATCTAACATGTCCTTTTCAGCCATCCTCAGGTCCCAGTCCTCCAGCTTCTCTTTGTTGTCTACTGGGTGGGGTGTAATCAAACCTCAGTCACACTAAGGTCCAGCAGCTGGGCTTCTCCCCTCCCCCTGCACCCCCATTACATTGCAGACATTCTTTTCACATCATTCTGTCCTCTGCTGCATTCCCTCCATTTGGCCTCATTCCCTCTGTGCAAACTTGTGTTTCAAGGGACAGGAGTTTGCCAAGGAGATGCTGGCAGAGAGAGTCCAGTTCCCTCCTTTTTTTTTTTTTTTTTATCTGAAGAGCCCAGTGTCACTTATTAGCATATGAGAAGAATGGTTGTAAATAAACATCAAATGAGGTTAAGGAGCTACAGCTCATCAATATTAATGAAGTCCACCTCACCCCCTTGGAGAGAGGTACCAAGGACTCTAGTCACAAGAAACTGTTTCCTAAGGCCCCAGTCCCAGGACAAGAATGGGGTAGATTCAGCCTGTTGGAATGCTTGTCATTTCATGACCCCAGGAATGCCTCAGAGAAAGGCTGTCTGACACCAGATCTGGGCTTGCAAGCCCCTCTTGAATTCAGATTACATCTGTTTGTCTCAACAGGTGGAAGCCTAGAGGAAGAAGGTCCAGTCTACTAAGCTAGAATCTGGGATGGGAAAACTCCAGGTTAGTCTGCAGTTCCCAGAACACCAGGATTTTGTTTCTCATTTAATCAGTAACCACTATGGAATTCACACTTTTGTTCCCAAAGCACTAGGGACTGGCTAACTCCAGCTTGATTAACTCCTATTTCATGTTCCTCCATTGAACCATGTTTGATTGTTATGCTATGTTAAAGGAGTCAGTGATAATAAGTACCCTTCTCAAAATTTTTACTGAAGAGGAAGTTGAAGCTCTCTGATTTAACATAAAATATCTAACAAGCAGCAGAAGAGGAATTCAAAGTTCTAGATCTGTCAGGCCCACAATCCCATGCTTTTTGGTCATGCCCTCCATGGCATCTCAGCCATTCACATCAAGTGTGAGAGCTAGGGCACTATTCTTGCATAGGATGAGTGATTTCCTCCTCCAGTTCAATAGACAAGGTAGTTCTCTGAACATAGAATTCAAAGACTTTAGAATTAACTCTTTTTTCATCTTTTTTTGCTGGTGCTGGGGCTTGAACTCAGGGCAGAGCACTGTCCTTGGGCTTTCTCAAGGCTAGAGCTCTACCACTTGAGCCACTGCACCACTTTCAGCTTTTTTCTATGTATGTAGTACTGAGGAATTGAACCCAGGCCTTCATGCATGCTAGGTGAGCACTCTACCACTAGGCCAAACTCCCGACTCTAGAATCAACTTTTAAAAATGAAGGCTAGGCACCAATGGCTCTTACCTGTAATTGTAGCTACTTAGAAGGCTGAGATCTGTGGATCACAGTTCAAAGCCAGCCCCATTGGAAAAGTCTGTGAAAGTCTTACAACCAGTTAACCACCCAAAAGCCTAAAATGGAGCCCAAGTGGTAGAATGCTAGCCTGCAGTGAAAAAAGCTCAGAGACAGTTCCCAGGCCCTGAGTTCAAGCCCCAGGGCCAGAATAAACTAATAATGATGATGATGATGTTAAGAAGTACCTCTTCAAAATTATTTTTTAGAAAGAATACTTTCATTAAAATGTGTTTTCCAGGATATACAAATTTGGAGTCAGAGGGATATGTTTGTGAAAGAGAGAGCTACATGGAGTGGGGCCAGGAGCATAGCCTAGTGGTAGAGTGCTTGCCTAGCATGCGCGAAGCCCTGGGTTCAATTCCTCAGTACCAGATACTCAGAAAAAGCCAGAAGTGTTGCTGTAGCTCAAGTGGCAGAGGGCTAGCCTTGAGCAAAAAGTACAGTGCTCAGGCCCTGAGTTTAGGCTCCAGTACTGGGGAGAGAGAGAGAGAGAGAGAGAGAGAGAGAGAGAGAGAGAGAGAGAGAGAGAGAGAGAGAGAGAGAGAGAGAGGGAGAGAGACAGACAGACAAAGAGAGAGAGAGAGAGAGAGAGAGAGAGACAGAGAGAAACAATCATGCTATATAGAGAGAGAATGTACATGTATCTAGCATAGCAGTAATATTGGTTTGTCCCCTTTGTCACACCAGTTCCTTTTATGAGTGAGGTCAGTGACAAAACTCAGAGGATTTCCTGGCTCCCATGGCTGATCCAATGACACAAGTGCAACAACAGAACCCCTGCTTCGTTCCCTAAACTTTAGCCTGTCCGCCTCTCTGGTCTGAGGTTTGCTCAGAGGTAGCAAGAAGAGCCCATCCAGAGAAAGGATCTGAGGGCAAGGTGGTTACTTCTGTCTTCTGCTTTTCCTCTTAGAAGGCTCATCGCCTTACTTGTTCATTTTTACTTCGGCAAAATGCCCAGGAATGTTTCCCCAGCACAGCACCCAAAGCCCACCCATGCAGGAGCCCTTCTGCCACCAAGGTAACCAGCACTAGGAAGCATTGAAACTGGGCCTTCCTTTCCCAGGCCTGTGGCTGTCAGCTCAGAAAGAGGCAGACTGATGACTTTGTCTTCTCACTCAGTCACACTACTGCATAGTTCTCATTTGAGCCTGGTCACATGGCTGTGCCTTCTGGTGGTCAAACAAGGATATACTGTTTTCATTTGTTGTACCCCTAGGTTGGGCCTGGGTACCCTTAGATAAAACCGTCAGGACCCCCAAACTCTGAAGCCTTTCCAGGGACAAATTGTGTGCAGCAGTGGAAGGAAGAGCTGGACTGGGCTGTGGAGTAGTGGATGGTTTGTGAGAGCCAAGAGGTTAGTTCATTGCTGCTTTGTATACTCAGGCACACCAGAAAACTCAGATTAATAGGCTGTTTATTCTTCAGCATGTTCCTTGAATCAAAGGCTCTGGATGGTATTATTAAAGAGTGTTTGGGAGAGAGCCCTGGAACACTCCTTCTGGGCTCCGCTCACTGAAGAGGAACGATTGAGGCCTTTCATTTCCTGGGCAGCATCCCTCTCCCTCGTTGCTCACTGCACTGCAGAGGTCTGCAGAGCCTTTGTTAAAAACAGAGGCTTTTGTTCTGTCTTTATAAGGTCCCATTACCTACAGCACCTTGGTCTGTTGGACTCTAATTATTTCATGTTCTTTTCTTCCAGTACCTGTAACTAATGAATGCATTCCACTCTATCTGAGAGAGTTGTTTTGTTTTATTCTCTTTATTTGTGGCTCCCTTTGGCACCAGTTCCCAGTTGAGGTGTATGTGTAGGAGGTGGTTATTTTGAAATGGTTGTTTAAATGAATTTTTCCAGGAGAGAGAGAAATGTCTCCCTGAACTCTATTCTGTGATGCAACTGTGTATGTGTGCACATGTGTGAGAAGCTTCTCCTGAATATAACAAAATTTGTTCGGATGTTGAAATATGAATTACTTCCTCAGTTCCCACCCATTACAGTAGATTCATATTAGAGAAGTTGGGGGAAAAAATGAAGAGGGGAACTGCTTCTCCACCATCTCCTAGTTCTCTTCCTGCAACAGATACCAGTATGTAAGTGATCACTGTCATCCATTCCTTCTGGTACTTATGCTGTTCCCATGGTCCAGAAAAGGCCTCCTAAACATCTGCATACACTACACACACACACACACACACACACACACACACACACACACACCTACCTCCAAAACTGTGCAAAGGTGTTCAGAATTCACTCAGCACTTTGGGTAATGCAAACACACATTACAAGCATTCCTACACACTCAACCACCCCAATATAAATGACAAGCCCTGATTTTGAATCTGGCCCAGCCTATGATTGCCATTGCAAGAGGCCAGAAAATGAAGTTGGGTCACATATCTGAAAGCTGTAGGAACTATCCAGCATCCTGTAGCTCAGGGATCCACCAGGGAGGTGCACCTAGGAACGATGGGAGTCCAGATACTGTCCCCTCGTTTCCCTCTAAACCAGTGCAGCTGTTTGGATGAAGACTATTTGCCATATATACACTGAGGCTTAGATATATATATACACACCCTGGCATGCGGCCTGACTCCTTCCATGAAGTCCATCTGTTTATCCAGTTCTAAATCCCAGAAGGCAGTCACCAAAAAGTAAATAGCGAGAAGGGACAGAGAGGTTTTTTTTTTTCCATTTCTTTCTTGATAAACATGTTCCAATGAACAAAACAGATTTTGACAAACACATTCCATCTTGTAAATCTTACCCTCACAGCTGTGTGAGAAGGGTTTGGAAGAGAGAAAAGGATGGAGGACGGGATTGGGCGGGGTGGAGTGGGGAGGAAGGATGCGACTCCAACTTGATTAGGAAAATTAGGAAGTTCAGTAATCCACAAGTCAGTTGTTCAGTTCTATCCATTTCTTGCAGGCTGGAAATATGCTTTTCTCCCCTCTTTCTAAACCTTCTTTCCAAACCTAGGATCTGTGATAAGTTCACCGCATGTAAAGATCTGGCCCACAAATATCAACTACTTCTACACATCTACCCACACTTGATCTTTAAACTAGAAGAGAAGAAGTGAAGGGTCCAAAGCCAAAGAAAGGAGAAAAAGATGGAAAAGCCTTTCTCTTTAGAGGACCTCATCTATATCCTCCTCCTCTCCCCACAACCGTGCTCTCAGCCACCCTAGCTCTAATGTCCCTGTGGATTCAGACAATGAAGTGTCACCCAGCAACACCTCATCTAGCTTGTCTCTGCTTCACATCACCCATTTAGCCATTTGACTGAGCTCAGATCAAGAACTTGCATTCTGAAAATCAGGGACAAACACAAGAAGTTGACCTTTGCCTCAAAGGCGGCTAGATGTTTGTGTGTCTCTGTTCAATGTGGAATTGGCTCACTGAACCATTCAGGAATTGTTTTTTAAAAATGTTCTCCTCACTCCTCATTTGTGGGTCAGATGCTTTGGAGAATCCAGTGAAATTCTCTCTGCCTCCCTGCTGGTTGCTGCCAGACACTGAATGCTAAATCCTGTCAGTCAGTGACTTGCAATAATGATGTGTGAAACAGTGCTGCAATGTGGATGGACACCCCGCACTCATTCACACACACTGCTTTGCCAATTAGCCATGGTGGTGTGCAGTGTTGGCCCAGGGGGAAGGGTAATTTCTGTAACCTTTGCCTTACTATTACTCTGGAAACAGTGTACCTACCTACCCCATAGCCTCCCCTCCCCCATGGCAGTTTGCATCTCCAGGAATTGGTAAACCTTGGACTCCTGTTTCATTCAATATCATTCCTTTCCCCAGCCTCATAGAGCAATTTCTTTATCAGATTGCATGTTGCAATCTGATAAAGAACTAGCATTGTGTGCTAAACTGGAAGCTGGCATGCAAACACTCTTGCTGAAGATCTTTACATTGCATTCCTCTTTACAGATTGCATGGCTGGCTCCTCTACTGCTCAGGTCTCAGTTCCAGTGGTTTTCCTCCTCCATCCACCCTGTTGTCCTAACCTCTACTGTATGGCACACTGTTCTCTTGTACTGGGAAGATGTCACCCTCACCGTGACAACTTCCTAAAGGTATTCTATTTATTACTTGGTTTTTGTCTGTCTCAGACCTTGCACATACACACCCTAGATTTTGTCTATCATCTGTGGTTATTTCTCCAGAACTTGACACTGTCTCTGTTACCAGTTAACACAGTATTTGTTATCTGAATCAATAAATAAGAAAGTTACCAAGAACCCAACAGCAAATAGACATGGTTGCATGGTAAAGCAGATAGATACATTGTTTGAAGAATGGAATGAAAGATCATGCAAGATCTTTAGTAAGGTCTTATATTGATCTTAATAGTGGTTTAATTGAAGAACTGAATATAGCAAGTCAAAGGTCACATAAATTGTTAATCTTCACTTCTTCTTGCACTAAGTTGTTCCCCAAGTCAGGGTTATAAAGATCAGGTGCTACAACATTTCTTATCCAGATGACATCTTGTCCACAAATAATGCTACTTCCAGATTTCTACTGGATAGTACCTGGCTTTGCTTTCCCTAGGACGGGAGCCAATAGAAACTGGCACAACTTAGAGCAGCTGGGCATCTCCAGCCAGCCTTCATTACAGTCTCACCTGCTTCCCACCCCAAAGAAGCCATACTCCTGTGAGCAGGTTGAAGGTCCTGCAGACATTCCATTCTGAAACCCTAGAGGCCTCGCGGAGTGTGCCTTAGTGCGACCTGCTTAGCAATGTGCAGTATGGCCACTGCAACTCTTCAACACTCCCTCTTATCCTCGCAGACATGTGGCACTCATTTTCTCAGAAGTTCTTCACCCACATGAGAAGTATTAGCTGTTTATAAGCCTTTGTCTTGTTGGGACAAGATCAGAGCCGAGAGACAGAAATGGAGAAGGGGAGAGAGGAAAGAGAAAAAAAGAAGGGAAAGAGAGGAGAGAGAAATTAAGGATTAAAGAGCCTCCAGGGAGAAAGGGATTGTCTTGTCTGAATCCCATTTTTTTTTTTTGTCCCCCATACAAGTAAGTTCTTGTTGCTAGACTTTCTGGCTTATTCCCGCAGTTTGTCAGTTTGTCGACGTTATTATCATGACTTTGTGATCTCATTGATATTAGGATGGGTTTCCCTCCTGTGGGGGACATCTGCATGCTCCACTGCTGGTTCTCTCATTGACTCACAACTCTTCCGGTGGTTTCAGCTCCTAGTCCAGCCCACTCTACACCCCTCTCCTTCCTTGTCTTTTTATTGATGTTGTGTTGACTTTGCATGCCTCTGTTAGCTCAGTCTTCTGAGCACCTGCAGAGAATTAACCATTTCTGCTTGCTGCCAGGGATCAACCCAGGCCTTTGATCTATTTGATTTCTGTGCTTTGGGTAATGTTGAAGGACTCTAACCCCACCAAAGTACACAGAGGTGCTACAGTTCCTGCAGGCTACTCTTCAACATTACCTCTGCTTAGAGACCAGAAGAAACATAAAAACAGGTGCCATATGTTAGTTGTTTACCATATTCCAAATGCTATTCCAAGCACTTAACATAGATATCTCATTTAATCTTTTCTTATAGACTTCAATGTCCCAAACATGAACTGGCCCTATGTCTCTTAACTTCACTTTATTCTTTCCCCCTTGTTCTCCTAGCTGTAACACACCAGCTTCTGTGCTTTTTGTCTTATCAGTAAGGCACGTTTCCCACCTTGAGACAGTGAGCAGATATTCCCTCTGCCTGGACTGTGCCTCCTTCAGAGTTTTGCTTAGGTGTTGTTTTCTTCATGAAATTTACCTAGACCACTCTATTTGGAATATACACCACTACTACCTCTTTCTCCTACTCCCCCCCCAAAAAAACTATTCATAACTAACTTATTATACAATGTATTTGTTATCTCTCTTCCCTATGATTAAAAATCTCCATTATCTCCTTAGCTCCTAAAAAGCCAGTGTCATGCCAAGTGCTGGTGGCTCACACCTATAATCCTAGCTATGGTTCCTAGCTGTGGTTCAAAGTTAGCCCAGACAAGACAGTCCACGAGAGTCTTATCTCAAAAGAACCACCAGAAAACTGGAAAGTGGCTCAAAATGGTAGAGTACTAGCCTTGAGCAAAAGAGCTCAGAGACAGTGCCCTAGCCCTGAATTTAAGCCTCACAACTGACAAAAAACAAACAAACAAAACCCACACCAGTGTCTGGCACATAATAGATCCTTCACAATATCTATTTAATTTGAACTTTAACCCTTCAAAAACCTGTGAGATGAAACAGGAGTCATAGCATAGTGTAGAGCACTTACCTAGCAGATCCTAGGTCTAATCCTCAGTATCCCAGAGAGAGAAAGAGCTAAAGAGACCTCCGACACAGAGAGGAGAGGGGGGTGGGTGCGATTTCTATTAAAGATTATAGAATTGAAGCACAATAAATTTAAGTTATCAACTTGCCTGAAGCTAAAATAGGAACCCAGGACCTGATGATAAGATGCACAATTAGAAAGCACTGTGAATGATGAGGGCCAGCTGCATACCCCCTTTTCATTGTGGACAAAACAAGGTATAGGAAAGGACCTCAACGGTATTGAGGTACTTAGGGGAAAGACAAAGCCACTGAGAATGAGAGACAGGGAAGTGAAGGAAGCTGTTTGAGTTATAATTTATATTCTTCCTTTTATATTTTCTTCCTTGTTTCCTTCCTGCCTTCATCCTTTTATCCTTCCTTCCTTCCACCCCAGTCTTTGTGTTACCCCCCTCAGCCACAGAGATTAACAGTGAAAGAATTCTGGAATGTTAGATCTGGGTTTGCTTTTTTCTGTGTATTTTGCTTTGTTGTGCCAGTCCTGGGGTTTGAACTCAAGGGCTCTTCCCTCAAGGCTAGCACTCTACCACTTTACCCATGACTCCAAATTTTCCTGCTTCCACCTCCCATACGATGGGACTGCAAATACCTGTCACCATTCTCAGCTTAAATAATTCTTTTCCCTCCCCCCTCCTCTTTCTTTCTGTGCATGTACTGGGGCTTAAACTCAGGGACTGAGCAGTGTTCCTTAGTTTGTTTTGTTGTTTGCTTAAGACTTGCACTTTACCACTTGAATCACAGCTCTACTTCTGGCTTTCTCCTGGCTAATTGGAGACTAAAAAAAATCACAGACTTTCCTGCCCAAGCTGGCTTTGAGCCCTGATCTCTAGATCTCAGCCTCCTGAGTAGCTAGGACTTTTTTTTTTTTTTTTGCCAGCCCTGTGCTTGAACTCCGGGCCTGAGCATTGTCCTTGGACTTTCTTAAAGCTAGAGCTCTACCAATTGAGCCACAGCACCATTTCCAGCTTTTTCTATGTATGTGGTACCAAGGAATTGAGCCCGGGTCTTCGTGCATGCTAGGCAAGCACTCTACCACTAGGCCAAACTCCCAGCCTGGATTTACTAACTTTTAGATATTTGTGAATAGAATATTTGTGAATAAAAGAACTGAGTAAGTTTAGCCGGGAGTTTGGCCTAGTGGTTAAAGTGCTTGCCTAGCATGCACGAAGACCCGGGTTCGATTCCTCAGTACCACATACATAGCAAAAAGCCGGAAGTGGTGCTGAGGCTTAAGTGGTAGAGCTCTAGCCTTGAGAAAGTCCAAGGACAGTGCTCAGGCCCTGAGCTCAAGCCCAGGACTGGCAAAAAAAAAAAAAAAAAAAAAAGGACTGAGTAAGTTTTTATGCCACCATGGTATTTTCTTTCTTTTTTTTTTTTTGCCAGTCCTGGGCTTACACTCAGGGCCTGAGGACTGTCCTTGGACTTTCTCAAGGCTAGAACTCTACCACTTGAGCCTCAGCACCACTTCTGGCTTTTTCTAAGTATGTGGTACCAAGAAATCGAACCCGGGTCTTCGTGCATGCTAGGCAAGCACTCTACCACGAGGCCAAACTCCTGGCCCGCCACCATGGTATTTTTCATTGCTTTTCTTTTTCTATGCCTGCCAGTCCCATTGAAAGGTAAAACCCAGGGTTCAGAAAGCATTAATTATTGTGTAATTTCCCAGGATGGAGAACAGAATCATTCCATTTACCCTTTTAGTAAAATAAGATGAATGATCGATTTGCATTTCAGGCAAAGGATCCTTTACCAGGAAGGCCATACTTTAAAAACAAAGTTGATGGCTTTTAGGAGCTGTAACTGTTCACATCCATTTCCTTTCCCATGTAGTCTCAAAAAAGTCATACACTCTTCCCTCTCTAGCTGCCTCTTCTCTTACCCACACATCCACATATAATTATAGTCATGGTACATTGCATGTGCCCACAAAAGACAGGAAACAGCAGGGAAGACAAAGGTGGATTCATCTGAAGAGATGCATGGGTTTATCTGTATCCAGGCCTCTTCCTGCTTCCTGCAGTTGCTGTTTTTGAGTAGATGGGTAGCCAGAAATCCATCATCATTGGTGGATTCTGGTGGTGAGCAGGCTGCAGGCTTTATAAATACGCCTACATGCTGGCAACAGCCTCCCTCACTTGCATGCCCATCCAGAGCCAAAGAACTTAGGTGGTTGTTTTTGTATATTTAGTCCATCTTGGTCCAACTCACCCTTAGTGAGTAACCCCACTAGCCACTGCTTCTGTTTATATTTATTTAGAAAAGAAGGAAAATGCATTTTAAACAAATCAAATCTATAATCTGTCCTACTTGTTATTTATTTCATAGCCATTACAGGCAGTGGAAAACTTTTAAAAATGGTCATTTTTTTCTTTTGTTCTCTGTGGCTTGATATCTTATGTCCTAATCAGACAAGTTTTTTCTTATAAAATTAAAACAGCTTATAGTTGATATTCTATCAATCAGATACTTAAAATGGTAAGAAAAAGACCGTGTGTGTGTGTGTGTGTGTGTGTGTGTGTGTGTGTGTGTGTGCTTTGTTTTTAGAAAATTACAGAAACGGGTTTATAATGGCTTAATGTAGATCATATTATTCTTTGTCTATTTTCTTGTAGGTATTAGTAACAAATCATTTAAAATAGAAAAGATCTGTCAGTTTGTTTGAAGGGGAGCAGGGATACTGGGGCCATCCTAGTAGAGAGATGGAAAATCCAAAGGCAGATTTAAATGTTAACCTCAACAGTGGCACTGCAGCTAACATTTACTGAGTTCTCATTCGAGGAATTCACTGTACCTGTACCAGCAAGAAAAATAGATTAAGTTCTTAGCGACCTGTGCTCAGAAAGAAAAGGGAATAATAGGGTACTAGCTGAGGTAGCAGGAGCCTGCTTTGAGATGGCTTAGTGTTATCTTGGAATCCTCGCTTATGTGATGATTTTTGTCTCTTGCTAAGGATCATTTTTCTTGTCTATAAAAGTGAGAGGCTGGGGATATAGCTCAGTGGCAGAGTTCTTTTTTTTCATATATTTTTTATTGTAATTAATAGAAGGGTTACATTATATTCACCAGATAGAAGGTACATTACTTCACAAATAATTAGACATGGTAGCGTGCTTACCTAGCATAGTGCCAACACTGAAAAAAATGAAAAAAAAATTAAAGGTTGGGGGGTTACATTATCTTTCCCTGCCTCTCACTCTGGTTCTTACAGGGATCCACAGTGATAATGCATGTGAAAATGGCTGGTATAATTATGCAGTCATTCTACAAATCTGTGCCATCAGTACGATTAAAATAAAAGCACTGGGGTGGAAATGTGGCTTACTGCTTACCTAGCAAGCATAAAGCCCCTGGGTTTGATTTATCAATACCACATAAACAACAACAATAAATGCAAGAAACTTAAAAGAGGAAAAATTATTTTTTAAAAAGTGTAGGGCTTGTAATGTGAGTCAGTGATGCATGAAGCCCTGGGTTCAATTCCTCAGTACTTCATAAACAGTAAAACATTGAAGTGTCACTGTGGCTCAACTGGTAGAGTACTGACCTTCAGCAAAAGAAGCTCAGGCAAAGCCAGAAGTGGTGGCTCATGTCAGTAATCCTAGTTACTCGGGAAGGTGAGATCTGGGGATCTCGGTCCAAAGCCAGTCCAGGCACTAAAGTCCATGAGATTCTTATCTCCACTAGCTGAAGAGCTCGGGGACAGCACCTAGGCCCAGAGTTCAACACCCAGGACTGGCCAAAAAGAAAAGTGGAGCACAAGCCAGGTGCTGGTGGCTCATGCCTGTAATCCTAGCTACTCAGGATCTGAGGATCCTGAGGATCATGGTTTAAAGCCAATCCAGGCAGGAAAGTCTGTGACACTCTTTCTCCAATTAACTACCAGAAAACCAAAGTTTTTGTGGCTCAAAGTGGTAGAGCAATAGCCTTGAGCAAAAAGAGCTGAGGAATAGCACCCAGGCCCTCCTGAGTTCAAGCCGCAGGGCTGGCAAAAGAAAAAAGGAAAAAAGGTGAACTCAGGGGATGTTGTGCCTTTTGTTAGCAGGGTGCCATCTCACCTGAGTGCCTCCAGTGCAGGAAGGTGCTGCAACTCTGTATTTAGCCCCATCACGAGTATCAGAAGACTGGGCAGTAACATAACTTGATAAGGTGTGTAAGGGATTCTCAGCATAGTAGGTTTCAGCCCTCAGCAAAAGCTCGTGTTAATGTAGCTTTATCCACTGAGATGTGGTGAATATTCCCATGGTAAGTTTACAGACCTGACCAAATTTCCATGTGTCCTATATAATCCCTGGGGAAGAGTTTTGAGACTCTGATTAGAAATACTCAAATTTCTTTAAATCTTTATGTGATATAAACCAGTCCTGAGAATTCACTTTTGCTCATTGCAGACATTGTCATGAAATAGTGTGTCCGATGTACAATGTGGGACATACATAATGCCTAGAACCCATACATACACTGACCAAAGAGAAATAGGCTAAATACATTTCTCACTTAGTACTGGGCTTAGTCTTAGTAAAATGAAATAAAACATAACAACTAAAGAGTCTGGCTTTCTGCCCCAGTTTGAACTCACTAAAGATGCTCTAGAGAGTAATGAATTGGCAAAGGATAGTGTTAATAATGGCCCACTTTACCTCGCAGGTGTCGTCGGAAGATATTGTTTCTCATTCCTCTTCAGTAAACTAATTACTATTTCCCTCCATTTATAATATAAAACAACAGTGCTTCCCAAGAAGATAAATCTTAAGAGCCCAGCCTGCTCTTCTGGGCCTTGCTTGACCGGAACATAGCCTTTAGGAAGTTAACCATCTTCCTGTGACTCGCAGTACCAAGTGCTCCCTGGGGAGTGAAGCTGTCAGATGTCTAGCCCCACTCCCAGCTTCTCCCCTCCCCCTTTGCTGCATAGTAACACCCGACAAGTATTTGCTCAGCTGTGGCCTGGTAACAAAGCCTCCGTGCCCTAGGGATGTGAAGGGGTGGTGTGGTTATGCCCTAACTATCCATGTCCTTCCGAGCACCTCTTGGCAGAGTAGCCTGGTGGAGGGTGTCATTTAGAAAGTGCCTTCACAACCCCTGCCTAAAGGATCGTATAAACAATTGCAACTGAAAATTGGAGCATCTGCTCATGGATTGTGGTCTTCTCTGGCCACTGCAGTAATTTCTATTGAACTCATGCAACCAACAAGTTGTCAGGTCCTCTGGGTTTCCTGTGGCTTGGTAGCATTTCATTATCTTCAGCCCTGTCCAGCAGCAGCTCACACAAGTGAGTTCAGCCTGAACCTACTGCATCCCCCAACACCTTGATTCTGGGAAGGCCTTCTCTGAGTAAGGGGCAAGAATATGTCTCCAAGACCTCCATCTGGGACTCCTCCACAACTAGTGGAGGAGTGATTCCATTCTAAGCCCGGCAAGCCATTGTTTCCCAGGAATAACAGAGACGCCTCTGAGTCTACAGCCACACATTATCTCAGTTCTTGTGAGCATGTGTTATGGATACACGTGGTAGTCTGCAAGGAGGATATAGAAATGATCAACCTGCCTCCACAGAGCTTCAGAAGCAAGAATTTACACAGCAAGAAAGCAATCAGATATATGAAAGTCCTCTCCTTTTCCTACATATGAGTTAACTTTTAACTACATTGGGCATCAATCATTTCTGACCAAATTGATTTTCTTGACTGAAATAACCTCATGAAGGTAGGTTCCTGAGGCTCACACCTGTAATCCTAGCCATTCAGGAGGTTGAGATCTGATGATCCCAGTTTGAAGACAACCCAGGCAGGAAAGTTTGTGACACACTTGTTTCCATTTAATCACCAAAAAAAAAAAAAAAAAAAAGCTTGAACTGTGGGCCTGCACGCTGTCTCTGAGCTCTTCAGCTCAAGGCTAGCACTCTACTCCTTGAAATATAGCACCACTTCCAGTTTTCTGATGGTTAAGAGTGCCCAGGCTGGCTTTGAACTCTGATCCTCAGATTTCAGCCTCCTGAGTAGCTAGGACTACAGTGGTGAGTGCCGGGCTGGTGGAGCACTAGCTTTGATCAGTAAAGCTCAAGGACAGCACCCAGGACCTGAGTTCAGGCCCTGGGACTCCTATGTGTGCATGCACTCCCATATGTACGCACACACACGCACACACACACAAAACAATAACTTCACCTATGACTGTAGTATAAGAATGGAAATAACCAGCAAGAGAATATTTTTTAGTCTCAATGCTGCTTATCTCCTCCTCCTCCTCCTCCTTCTTCCTTCTTCCTTCTTTCTTCCTTCTTTCTTCTTTCTTCTTTCTACGTCTTCTTTTTGCCAGTCCTGGGGCTTGAGCTCAGGGCCTGGGCATTGTCCTTAGACACATTTTGCTCTGCCATTTGAGTCACAGTGCTACTTCCAGCTTTTTCTGTGTATGTGGTACCCAGGGTTTCATACATGCTAGGTAAGCATTCTACCACTATATGCTTCCAGCCCCTGCAAATTATTTCTTTGTTTTTGTTTTACCAGTCCATGGGCTTGAACTCTGGGCCTGGATGCTGCCGCTGAGTTCTTTGCTCAAGGCTAGCACTATACCACTTTGAGCCACAGCACCACTTCCTATGCTGCTTATCTTGAAAACAATTGTATTTTTGATAGAGTTGTAGCAGTGGTAAAACATGTTTTTGTGAAATAAATCCTAGGTTTCCTTTAGTTTTCATAGTAAAATTGATGATAAAATTCTATGAAAATAAAATTTCAAACCAGTGAATCTGAATATTTGGTGAGATGGTTCTTGGAGCCAATGAACCAATTGTATACAAGTGATGACTTATTGGATTTGCTGAGAAGTGTGGTTCCTACAAATAGGTCAGAGTCATCATTTCTTTCTTTTTCTCTTCCATTTTTGTGCCAGCACTAGGGCTTGAACTCAGACCCTGGGCACTATTCCAGAGCTTCTTTGTTCAAGGCTGGCATTCTGCCCTTTAAGCCACAGTTCCACTTCTTGCTTTTTAGTGGTTAATTGGAGATCTGAGTCTCACAGACTTTGCTGCTTGAACTAGCTTTGAACCTTGATCTTCAGATCTCAGCCTCTTCAGTAGCTAGGATTATAAGCAAGCCACCAATACAAGGCACTAACTTCCATTTCTATGTTTACAGTGACCAGAACTTCATTCCCACAAACTTTAACTTAGAATCAGATGAGATGATTTATTCCTTCCTTCAACAAATATTTACCTCTGTGTGTGTGTGTGTGTGTGTGTGTGTGTGGCATTATACTGAAAGTTTTAATTCAAAATTTCTTAATTTCAAAACCTTAATCACATTTTATGATGGAGAAGCCAAGGTTCAGAGAAGTGGTAAAACTTTCCCAAGTCATGCTGGTAGGCAAATAGTAGAACCAGGTTTCAGAGCTAGGTTATCTGATTGTAAAATCTGAGCTCTGCACTAATACAACTACTCTGCTAGGTTACCCTGCCTTGTTCCATGTGGCTTGCCTAAAGAGTGTCTGTAGTGTTAATAATCTTATCATCAGAACGCAAGTCCACTGCACACCAGCTGGATTCCATCTGCTAGAGTGTACCAACTCCTAGGACCTTTGCAGCCCAGCACTCTTATCAACAGCTATTTGCTCAAGCAAGTAACCTCTCAGAGCCTAACTTCCTTTATTTCTGAAATAGTAATAGAAATTAATGCCAGAACATGTATGACTGGCCAGATACTGGTGTAAGTACTTCACTTTTAATTCACAGCAATCCTATGACATCTGCACAGTCATTTTATACATGGGGAAACCAGGGCATAGACTTACTTGGGCAAGCAATTTGAAGTCAGTAGTAAATCTACAATTTGGACTAAGGCCCTCTAATGTCTGTGCCACAGTGCTAGAGATGATAGGATCAAGGGATAAAAATCTCTCTGGTCTTGAGCCAGGTATGTGGATGGTAAGACTATTGCAAGACTTAGAAGAAGAGAGTTTAACAGTTTTGACCACCCACACAAAGAGAAGCACCAATTTGTGGAGAGGGTTGATTTTGATCTTCTACCAAAGCCGTCTTATGTCTTTGTCTTTGAACTTTCAGGACCTGCTAGCTGAGCGCTCCTAATTATGGGGGGATTCCATTGGAGAAGGCATCTGTTCACACATACCCCTTCCCTTCCCTGCACCTGCAGGATGCCAAGCGGCTGGCAGGTGGGCGGGGATGGGAGCTGCAGCGCAGCCAACAGCACAGGTGTACTAGTGCCGTACGTGTCCTGCCTCCCCAGCCCAGCCTCCGGCCTAGCTAGTTATGTATGGCAGGGCTGCTCAACCAGAGCCTCAGTCTTTTCCTCTTGACGGTAATTAGAACCTTTCAGCCTCAATTTCTTGCATGAAAAATCCCAATTCACTTGGATTGTCTCCTTGATCCAGTTCACCTGGAGCTATTTAGTTGCTGCAGTCATTTTGGAGGGGAAAACAAGCTCCTAAGCCTTCCCACATTAGTCTTGATAAGATCAAGGTGCTAAATCCTAGCAGGGTAAGTGCACCAGCTACACTGCCCATGTTTGAATTCCAGTTCTACTTATAATCTGGCTCTATGCCTGTGATATGGGGAGAAAAATAGTGAAACAGGAGGAGGTAAACAGAAACGTAAGAACAGAGTGTTGTCCATGGTAGATGTAATAACTTTGCAGGCTTTGCTGCCAAATTGTTTTTGTTTTTGTTTTAAAAAAAAATGCTTAACCAACTGGACTACCTGCGCGTGGTTATGACTACCGGGGTGTGGTTACTGTGGACATGATCAGGTGACATCATATGGTGATGACCATCTCTGTTAGTTATGATCACCTGCATGTGGTGTTTACCTTTAAAAGCTCAGCCCCACTTAAGTTCAGGGCCGCTCTCTATCAGCCCAAAGGTGGAGAATTGCCACTGCACTGCTGTTGAAATGACTCCTAGCTCAGTTCATTGAGTACTGGTGACTATTGCTGGGGGGTTCAGGTCCCCCCCAAGTGGCTGGTATATTACAGTAGATGCTCAAAAACACCAGCAGGAGTTGGGTGCTGGTGACTCATGCGAGAAATCCTAGCTACTCAGGAGGCTGAAATCTGAGAATCAAAGCCAACTTGGACAGGAAAGTCTGTGAGACTTATCTCTAATAAATTATCAAAAAGCTGGACATGGAGCTGTGACTCAAATGGCAGACCTCTAACCTTGAGCATAAAAGCTCAGAGATAGTGCCCAGACCCTGAGTTAAAGACCCAGGAAGGACACACACACAGAAAAGAAAACAAGACAAAATAAAACACCAGCAAGTGGCATTTTTCTTCAAGTCCCTCTTGCCCTCAATCCCTGCTTCTTTCCAGCTAGGGATCTTGCTCTGAAAGGCACATGCTCTTCCTGCCTCCAGGCCATCCTGTGTGGGGTCACTGGGTTATTGCATCCTGGAAGCTTTTGGGTCCTTATCTGTGAAATGGGACTGGGAATAATAGAGTCTGTTTCTTATGGGCTTTGTGAAAGTTAAGTGCACTAATTCTGTCACTGGATTCAAAGACTTCACTCTCATTACTGTTATTCCTGCAGCACAAAAGCCTGCAGGAAGGGCCTTTGAAATCTTGGAGAGAGCACTAAGAGCCAAAGAGCTCAACATACAGAGCAGTATTTGGAGTTGAGGAGAGCCTGAGTATAAGACTAGGGCACTGATACAAGGCTTATTCATCACTGCAGTCTTAGGTCTGCAACACTGGAGGCTGTGAAGATGTTAAATGAATGGCTATAGCACCAGAGTGCTTCTCTTCTCTGTACTCCTAGGACTTAAAAGCAAAGCAACTCATTGTTTGGTGCAACTAAATTCTAGAGAAAGCATCTCCTTTATACTTCAACCCTGAAAAGCAAATGGTTAGTCTTCCCATTGTACTGCAGAGAGGAGAACAAGTTGCCTCAGGTTATGTACCTGGTAAATAAGTGCAGAACCAAGACATGAAGCCTAGCCTGAGAGGTAGAAGAGGCCATTATCACCTGCTTCTTAGGGTTCTACTTTCTTTCTTGTCAGTCTCCCCACTGGCCATTCCCCCTGTCCTTACAGGCAGGCTGGCACAGGAGCAGCTCTTCCTGGTAATCCTCTGGCCTTGGTTCTATTTAGCTCACTACTTCAGTAGAATTGGAACTGCTCTCTCTCTCTCTCTCTCTCTCTCTCTCTCTCTCTCTCTCTCTCTCTCTCTCTCTCTCTCTCTCTCACACACACACACACACACACACACACACACACACACACACACACACACTTAAAAGAGAGCATTTCATGAATCTCTTTGCATGACCTTCCTTCTTTCCTTAACCTTTGGAATAGTCAAGTCTCAGAAGTTGTGGGAAAGATGGATGCTGTTTTAGTATTTTTAGCCTTTGCAGCCTGTTGCATTAAAGAGGTACAATGTGGATTTTTGTTACTCTTCTGCCCTAGAAAGAATTGAGTTAAATAACATCAAGAACCTAAAGATGGGGGGGGATGTAGCACGCATGTGCACACACATACTCAAGTACACATGCATGTTTCTCTCTGTCTCTCTTTCTCTCTATGTTTTTTGCTCTCTCACCTTCCTACTTAATTTATTTTGCTCTATTTGTCATCCTAAGGATGTTTGGAGGATAAATGTGAATTCCTATGGCATGTGTCTTTCACATAGATTTCTAGAAATTTAGCCTAGAAAAGCACTGATAATTCAGACAACCTCTGTTTACACCCTGGAAAGCACTCCACATTCCATACGGTTTGAAAGTAAGAATGAAGTAGACACTCATCATATTCAATGGCTTTTCTTCCTCCACCTCTCTTCTTCCTCACCCTAAACCTATGAGAACTGAACAGCTATTACTCCCTCCCTTGAAGAAGAAGCCTCCTGCTAGGCTGTGCCTGAGATCAGGAGAGTAAGAGGGAGGACAGCGGACACCCAACAGTGGCCAAGTCCAAGGCCACAGAAGCCAACTTGATCTTTTGACCTACACTGATGCTGAGTCTGTTCCTTTGGTGTCCCTGACTTTGGCAGTGTGGTTAGTTTAACTCTCTGCCCCCTCCTTGAATTGAGCTTTGATGAAAAAGTAGTCAGAACCAAAGCCTGTCCCTGGAGCTTTGGGGTTTCTGTCTTGGAAAAGCATCAACCAAACCAACCAGGGCAGGAGATCTGGATTCCTGTGGCTTGGGCTAACTTAGATCCAAAGAAACTCAAGTGCCTGTGATCATCATCGTCATTCCCCAGATGTAGCCATGTCCTCTGGGCTCCCTTCTCTCACTCATCCCCCTCCCTCTAAGGATGGCTTCAGAATGGATTGCTCTTGCTTGGCCATTAGCATATCTATATAGTTGAAATACTTTAGTGCCAGGGAATACTTGCAAATTTCTGTGGCCTGGCTGATTCAAAACCTTTTGCCATTAGAGCAGGCAGTAACAAAACAACTTTTAAACATCTGGGTGTTTCTTCTCCAGAATCTCTCAAGGGAGAGATTCTGTAAACCTCTCTGTGATTTGCCTCTGGCAGATCTGAACCACAGAGCCTCCTGGCTTCTCTCTCCCACAGCACTGATTCTGAATCTTTTGGTTGCCTCCATTGTATATCTTGGATCTTTATCTTGGCTTCCTATAATGGGATGACCAGAGTTGTGTGCAAGTATACAAAAGAAACCAGCCTACTACAATCCTGAATAACACAGTAATAGGCCTGTGGGTTTCTGTACTATTTCTTCTTCATACTTGCATATATTCTGTGGATGGCATTTGAGCATGCCAGAGAATTGCAAAAGACTTAATTAGTTTTGACGTGACTCATTTGTCCAGATTTTTTTTTTTTTTTTTTTTGTGGTACTGGTGTTTGAACTCAAGGCCTCCTGCTTGTTAGGCATTCTTTTTTTTTTTTTTTTTTGGCCAGTCCTGGGCTTAAGCTCAGAGCCTAAGCACTGTCCTTGGATTTTTCTCAAGGCTAGAGCTCTACCACTTGAGCCTCAGCACCACTTCTGGCTTTTTCTAAGTATGTGGTACCAAGGAATTGAACCCGGGTCTTCGTGCATGCTAGGCAAGCACTCTACCACTAGGCCAAACTCCCGGCCCCTTGTTAGGCATTCTTACAGCCCTTTTTCTGTTGGCTATCTTCAAGATAGGGGCTCACTTTATGCCAGGCAGGCCTATCTGTGTTGTCCTATGTCTGTGGGATAACAGGCCCATTATCAGTTGAATGTTTGTATCTGCATTGACTTTGAACCACCATCTGTGGTCAAAATCTGTGCCTTCCAAGTAGCTGAGGTTATAGTCTTGAGCCACCAGGACCCAATCCTTGTCCAGATTTTTGTATTCAAAAAAAAACTAAGACTAGCTGAGCACACTCCTATAATCCTAGCTACTCAGGAGGCTGAGATTTCAGGATTGCAGTTAAAAGTCTGCCTGGGCATGAAAGTCTATGAGACTCTTATCTCCAATTAACCACCAGAAAACCCAAAGTGGCACTGTGGCTCAAGTGGTGGAGTGCTAGCCTTGAGGTGAAGAGCTCAGGGACAGTGCCCAAGCCCAGAGTTCAAGCCCCACAACCAACAAAAGAAAACTAAGACTGATGAAATTGTCTCTCGTTTCCTCCCTTCACCTGACCATTTCTTTTTTTTTTTTATTGTAATTAGTAAAAGGGTTACATGATATTTGCCAGATAGAAGGTACATTAATTCACATACATTGATACCCTTTCACATGTCTTGGTACCCGTTTCCCTCCCCCCCCACACCCCCCCACCCGTCTTGGTTTTTCCCCCTTCCCTATCAAATTTCAAATATCCAAATACAAATAAATTCAATATATCAGATAACAAAGTGAGATACTATACCAATATGAGATAACCAAGGGACAGCAAAGGAGATGAGAGACAACATAGTACATTAAGGACAACAATCATTCATTATATGGCTTTTGTTTCAGGGAATGGTTTCCCTCATTCGTCATAATCAGTAGAAACCTTGGGCTCTACTAGCAGAGATTTGCAATAGAGCAAAATCTTGATACATAAGGACATACAATGTGAAGCTAATTGAAAGGACCTCCAGGATACTGAAACAAAAGTCACCTGACCATTTCTTAAACCAGTAAAATCCTTTTGGCCAAAACACTGTAAAATCCTAAAATCTCACTCCCTTAACAGTGACCTGTGAAGCAGCTCTACTGAGACTGGTTCTGAGAGCCATGACATGACCAAAGAGGGAAGTGACCTGCAATACAGAGACCTAATCTGCTCCTTTCCCTTTCATTCCAGACTTGCTGACCATGAGAGAATATCACTGTCTTCTACAGTTACTGTGCCCAGATTTCCCGCTGGAGCTTACTCAGAAAGCAGCTAGGTACGTCACCATAACTGTGGAAGCCAACCCTGGAGACCAGGCATTCTCAGAGAAATCTGAACTGTATGCAAGGAGAGAAAAACATTAAGGGAAGAATTGATATTCAGTGGGGTCTATTTTGGGTTTTTTTTGTGCTTTGTTTTTTGTTTTTGAGACAGGCTGATCTTGAATCCTTGCCTCGCCTTCCTGAATGCCAGGATAACAGAGGTATACTACCACACTGTACCAGCCAAGTGGATTTAGCTTCACATTTCCATGTTAGTTCTCCTTTGGACACAGATCATTTTGTGAAAGACTCAACTCTAGTGTTTGGGGTGGAGGGAATTCAACAGAATTCTTAAAGACCAGACATTAAATTAAGAAAAGGAGCCATGCATGAGAATGTGTAAGCTCCAGAAGAACAGGCAGGATCCATACCAGACTTGTGGGAAGCTGTGAATTCCTATCACTTAGCAAGTACTGAGATACATGTTAGATACTCCTTTGAATAATTGCTGATTAGGTGAATGGGTAAAAAATATGTGAGTGAATATTCCTTGTCTGGACCAGACCATTCCAAACATCTGATACATGTAAGCACTGCAAAATTTAAGTATGTACGGGTATACTTGGTACCGTTTTGGAGATAAAAAGGTTTCTAGAGTGCTAGCCCTCTATTTGTGGCAAGAAGCTCAATGACTATTTGATAGAAAATTAACCTTTCGGGCTTGGAGTTTGACCTAGTTGTAGAGTGCTTGCCTAGCATACACAAAGACCCGAGTTCAATTCCTCAGTGCCACATACATAGAAAAAAGCTGGAAGTGGTGCTGTGGCTCAAGTGGTAGAGCTCTAGCCTTGAGAATGCCCAAGGACAGTGCGCAAGCCCTGAGTTCAAAGCCTAGGATTGGCAAAACAAACAAACAAACAAAAAACCTTTCATTGTGAGGAAGAGGAAGGGTGGAAGCCAGCCTGTCAATCATAGGGTGAGGGCATTATGGGAATGCAAATATGAACAACAAGAAGACCTGGGAAATCCTCACAGCAAAAGTTAGAGAGGAATTCAGCATTAAGGAAGTTTGTTTTTCTTCCTGGGCCCTGAGCATCAGGCTTCTCTGTCCCTTTCTCCTCAATGCCCCTACTTCAGTATTCAGTGTGTGTGTGTGTGTGTGTTTAGCAATGATAGATAACCCAGAAAATGTTCAGATGAGCTATTCTTAATTTTTTCCTGAAGATCAGGGTTCCAAATTTTACTCTCCACGTGCCCAGACAACTAAATGGAATCACAAAGAGGGATGGTTAAAGCTTCAAGACTGTCTTGCTGGAAGAGGAATTGCCCACACCCATCTCACTGCCAGGCTTACTTATTCAGGGCCCTGAGGTCTGGGGACAGGCTGTAGAAGGCTCCAGTCTCTGATGATGTGTGTGTAAAAGAATGTAATCCACAGGCAGCTGTAAAGCAGAGGCTTTGCTGGGCATGGCATTTCCACACGCGCCTGCCTTATGGGCCACAAGCATCAGGGCCAGACCCTAGGACAGCAGGCTGGAGGAGGAAACAGGAAAGGAAAGCACAGACAGACTGTAACAGCAGCCCAGAGAACTTCTCCACCTCATCATTTCTGCCTCACAGGAGTAGTTAGGTCATTACAGCCCTGAATGGTCATCACACCCTTTCAGCCCACCATTCTCAAAGCTGGAAAGCTTTCCTAATGGCTACCAGCATGCATTTGGTAGGGCTGCAGGAGGAACTCAGCAGTAGAACCTCCCATGTCTGAGGCCCCAGATTCCAAACTCAGTACCAGGATAAACAAAAACAAAACTGAAATGTCATTGAAATACAGAGTCCATAGTTCAAATTCTGGTCCACAGTTTATTAATGTGTCCTCTTAGGAAAGTTATTTATCTGATCCTCACTATCCTCATTTATAAGATAGAGAGGATAATAATGGATGTAACAATTGAATACTTTAGAAATCACATACTAAAATAGGGCCTGGCACAGAGGAAACTGGCAGTGTGCATTAGAATTGGTGTTAACATTTATCTACAGAAGCACAGACACTTTAGTGTTAGAAAGACCTAGACATTTTATTTCTTAACTTCTGTGAACCCTGTTTCCATATCTGAAATGGGAGCATGGCCTAGTGGTAGAGTGCCTGCCTAACATGCACGCCCAAAGCCCTGAATTCCTTTCCTTGGTACCACATACAGAGAAAAGGACATACGTGGCACTGTGGCTCAAATGGTAGAGCGCTAGCCTTGAGAAAGCCCAAGGACAGTGCCCAGGCCCTGAGTTCAAGCCCCAGGACTGACAAAATAATAACAACAATAACCACAGGTTCCTTATGAAAGTTCAACAACAAAAATACGTGCATCGCTTAGCACATTCCACACACAATTTGCTGGGACGTTTGCTTTTTTGTCCGTTTTTGCCAGTTTTGGTGCTTGAGCTCAGAGCCTAGGTGCTGCCCCTGAGGTTTTTTGTGCTCAAGGCTCAGGCACATGAGCAGATAAATGGTGGTTGACTGGAGAGAAGAGTCTCATGGACGTTGCTGCCTAGACTGGCTTCAAGCATGATCCTCAGATCTCGGCCACTTGAGTAGCTAGGATTTCAAGCATGAGCCTCCGGCACCCGGTTGCTATTCTAATAACGTTAGTGTTATCATTACCAGATTCTAAAAAAAATAAATAGGAAGTTCCTGAGTTTCCAAAGGCAGTATTTTTTGGCTTTTATTCATTTCACAAACTCAGGAAATAATTTATAACAAAAACATTGGGTAAAGACAAGATGGCTTGTGGTTGGCCTGCAGGCTCTGGCCTTCTCACAGCTGGACCAAGGAAACCATCACACCTGTAAGCCATTCAAAGCCCCAGCGACACCGGCCTGGGACCGTCTGCTCCCTGAGTGGAGAGTTTGAGCCGTGGTTCAACAGCCGAATCAGAATCACCTGCATGGCTTGTCAGCCCCCCGCCCCCAAAGTTCAAGAGGTCTGGAGTGAGGCTCAAGAATTCTGTTTCCAAAAATTGAACAGATGATGCTGATGGTCTGGGAACCAGGCCTGCCAGTCTCATTCTGGCATTTTTAAATTGGTTGGATTAAATTGGTTGCATTCCCTTCTCCGTTTGTCATCTGAAACACTGTTTAACTTCTTCAGCAAAAGCAGCACCCCCACTGGGTGATATATATCCAACAGGAAGAGCTCTGTTGTCTCAATTGTGTTATGAATATATAAATAGTGTCTTGAAAGCACTAGAGAACCTAGTTTTAGACATAGCCACTCACTTCCATTCAAGAGAGTCATTTTTCAGCTGGTCCCTATGTCACAAAGCCTCACCATAACCTGGCAGTGAAGGTGCACATACTAGAGCCACACAGCTCTGGATTCATATCCCAGTGCTTTCACCAGCCTATGTCCATGATCAAGGCATTTCACTTCCTAAGCCCGTTGCCTCGCGTGTAAATTGGAAATAATGGTAGCACTCACCTAATACAGTTGTTTCAATGGTTTATCTCCTCGATTGTTGATTTAAAGTATATAATTTAGTGAGTGAGGGGTGATGTGTTATTCCTGTATTTACTCTTCACTTGTTTGCTGAGTATCTGTCAGA
Source organism: Megascapheus bottae (assembly GCF_031878675.1). Classification (NCBI taxonomy): domain Eukaryota; kingdom Metazoa; phylum Chordata; class Mammalia; order Rodentia; family Geomyidae; genus Megascapheus; species Megascapheus bottae. The sequence goes on along the minus strand of NC_143524.1, from coordinate 12,493,344 downwards.
CCTCATCCTGTGTGCTTTATGCTGTTGGGGTGTCTTCTCCCATAATATCCCCCTGCGCAAGGCCTCCCCGCAGTTGATCTATTTCATTTCCATTCTTCCACTCACCAAATATTTACTGAGTGCCTGTTCCACATCATTATGGAGGAGGCTCTGACATTGACCAGAAAAGATGTTGTCTCAGCCTTGGAGAAATTTACAAACAGAACAGCAGATAGTAAATAAATGAGTGCAAAGGGTTATAGTGAGAGGAGAGACAGCCTAACCTAAGGGTCATGGAAGACTCTTCCATGAGGATGAAATATTGCAGAAGGTTAGTAGGAAATGGACTAATGGACTTTCCTGTGAGAAGACTTACTATAAGGCCATAGTTATTAAGATAACATGGTACTTGACTGAGACTAGAGCACTGGATGATATTAGACAGGCTAGTGTCAGCCCACATGTGTTAAATTGTGAATATAAAATGGTAGTATTAGATTAGCTGGGAAGTAAGTGGTGAGGTACCACACAAGAGAAAGAACATTAGAGTCTAGCTGTGGCTGTGGCAGAGTAACAGAACACTTGCCTAGTGTGTAAGGCCACTGGGGTGGATTTCCAGCGCCTCAAAAAAAAAAATCCTTTCTTCATCCCATATTCAGAAGTCAAGGCTAGATGCATGGCCTAGTGGTAGAGTGCTTGCCTAGCATGCATAAAGTCCTGGGTTTGATTACTTGGTACCACATACATAGAAAAAGTGGAAAATGGCACTATGGCTCAAGTGATAGAGTGCCAGCCTTGAGCAAAAGTGCTCAAGAACAGTGCTCAGGCCCTGAGTTCAATCCCCAGGACTGGCAAAAACAAAAACAAAAAACAAAAAATGCAAAAACCCAACAACAACAACAGAGCTTCTCAACTCCATATTCAGAAGTCTACTTCACACAATGACACAGCCAACTATCAAATTCAAAACTATAATATCCTTTGGCCGGGAGTTTAGCCTAGTGGTAGAGTACTTACCTAGCAAAAGAATTTTTAAGATAATGGGTCACATGTGATAGGGTACACCTCCACATTCCAAGTAACACCAGAGGCAGGAGGACTGTGGTACGGTGGAAAGCAGCTGGGCTTTCCCCAGGGTGATGTTTAAAACCTGGGAGATGGGCCAGGAGCATAGCCTAGTGGTAGAGTGCTCTCCTAGCATGCATAAAGATCTAGGTTCAATTCCTCATAGAAAAAAGCTGGAAATTGTTCTGTGGCTCAAGTGGTAGAGCTCTAGCCTTAAGAAAAGCCCAAGGACAGTGCTCAGGCCCCGAGTTCAAGTTCCAGAACTGGCAAAAACAGAAAACACAAAGAAACTTCCGGCAGGACAGAAGTCCTAGACAAGAGGAGTAGGAGGGGGAGGATCAGCCAGGATGTTTAGGTCTTTGTCCTCCCAAGGCCTATGGAGCAGTTCACCCAACCTGGCAGGCTTCCTGAGCGTCTCCAAGAGGATGAGGCCTTCATGTAGCAGCCTCCAGCATGGGGCTGTTCTAGAACTTGGAGCTAGAAAAAAAAATAGCCAATGCCAAGAGCTGGAGCAGGAGCAGGGCAGCGGCCCCAGCACAAAGGCTTATCATCAAAGGTTTATTACCAAACTCCTGAGCCCACTTACCTTTCTGACCATCTGCAGCTACAGGTGGTCTAGAACCTGTGGTTAGAGTCAGAAGGGCTTGAACTTGAATTAGAACTCTTTTGCTCCTAGCTTGTAAACTTGGTTGGGTTTCTTTGCTCCCCTGAACTTCTGTGTTCTAGTAAACAGACTCCCTGAATTATTAAAATTAGAGATTTTCCCTATAGTAAGCTTAGTGCTAACCACTAGTGTGTGTGTGTGTGTGAATGTGTGAATGTGTATTTTTTTTTTTCTCAGTCATGGGGCTTGGACCCAGGGCCTGGGCGCTGTCCCTCAACTGTTTGTGTTCAAGGCTAGAGCTCTACATTTTGAGCCACACTGAGTGCTACTTCTGGTTTTCTGATGGTTAATTAGAGATAAGTGTATCTCAGACTTTCCTGCCCAGGCTGGGTTTGAGCAATTACCCTCAGATCTCAGCCTCCTGAGTAGCTAGGATTGCAGGCATGAGCCACCGGTTCCAGCTCATTATTATTATTAATATGGCCTATACACATTGGGACGTGCTTCCCCAGGCCCTACAGGGCAGGTGGACTATAGAGTGCCCTAGATTTAGAGACATAGGAGCTGGGGTAAGCAGTGATCTAGACGTCTCACATTGAGGACCTGAACTTGAGGCAGAGCAAAAATGTGCCTCTGACACAGTCCCAAATAGGGGACCCTCAGAAACTCAGGACAGGTACCCTATGTAACTTCATCATCACGCCCCCCTAATAGCAGAGATTGCAGGATAATACTGTTAACCATGACAGAACTGAGGACATGCTTCACTCCCCCCTGTGAAGGACATTCTGATGTGACCTCCCAAGAGAAGTCTAGTCATGCAAGGTGGCTCTTCTTTCTGGCCCTGGCTGAGAGCTGGCTTCTCCCAAAAATGGACTTGAAACTGAGTAACTAGCTTCCGCCTCATTGCCTCTGCCTGGTTGGAGCTTGGCATCACTTCCTTCCTCTGAGCTGTTTTGCTTTGCTATTTTGGGCTCTTCCAGTACCTTAAACCAGATAGAATGCAACCTTGTGTGTGTGTGTGTGTGTGTGTGTGTGTGTGTGTGTGTGTGTGTGTGTGTGTGTGTGCGTGTCTGTTCTGGGGCTTGAACTCAGAGCCTGGCACTGTCCCTGAGATTTTGTGTTCAAAGCCTGGGCTGCCTTTGAACTAAATCTTCAGGTTTCAGCCTTCTAGGATTACAAGCTTGATCCTCCTATACCTGGTTCACCCATATGTACCTTGAGCACCTTTCATACACTGGGCAAAACACACACAGCGACATGTCTCAAGAGTCCTTTGAAGTAGAAATTCTGATCTCTTCTTTGTAGATGAGGAAACTGAAGCACAAAGAAGCCAAATTACTTGGCCAGTAAGTGATGAAACCAATCTCAGTTATCAACCCAGAGCTTCAGAAAGAAGGGCACAGCTCATGTCACCTGACCAAGGACATTGACCCACAGGGGTGCAGAGGAGGTTGGCAAGTCAGTAGGTTCAGGCTGGAAACTATTGCTTCCTTGGCACCCACTTGCCTCCCAGCCAGCCAGCCCATCCCAGCTGTTGGAAGAGAGCAAGGGAGAGAGTAACCAGCCTCCTGGGATTCGCCAAGTGCTCTTTCTTCATTCCAACTGCCTGTCCTGGACTCCACCCTGCACATGGTTCTGCTCAGAGCCTGCCTGTACCAGAGTGCCTTTATTTCTACCCAGAGGCCCTCTCACTTGCCCAGAGGCATGGCCTGCAACGATCCCTCTGTGATCCAATAGATTTGTACTGACTCTTGTTGGCAGCAGATCCGAGTTGGCTCTACTTCAAAGCAGGGGGCGGCCAGGCTCCTCCAGGTGTCAGAAGCAGCTGGCATGTTAGCAAAAGGCCTCTGGCAGGAAGGGATGTGGAGCCAACTGCCACCCTCTGGAAAATAGCACATGTGGGTGACCTTGTCTTCAAGAAGATCCCTTCTTGAGTCCTCGTGGGGTGGTGATGGTTTTGAGTTCAGAATTAAGGAGCTATCTTGGAGGTGCAGAGCCGACAATCTGTGGTTGTCCTAGTCACAGAACATAAAGGCGGACCATTAGCCCTGCCTGCCTTTACCAAATTCTGCTAAGGTCTCAGAGCAAGGTGTGGATGGCTTAACTTCCATGGGTCACAATGTTTATTTGGAGATAGTCATTTGGTGGATGGTTTGTTTTGTTGAATGCAACATCTCGCTGTATAGCCCAGGCTGGCCTAGAACTCACAATCCTCCTACCTTAGCATTACAGGTCCACACTATTACACCCAGCCCATACAGCGCTTCTAAAAGCACCTTCCCAGACATCCTTTAGAATCTTTGCAGTCACAGAGCTCTGGACAGCCAACCTTCCTCCCTTTGAGCCAGCTCACAGGGGAAACTGGCACTTCTGTCCTCTCTTGTGAGGTTGGGGACTCTGTTCAGGCTTGGAGAAGCCCTTTGAGAAATCAGAGCCTTCCAGCTTCTGCATGAACATCTCCTGCAACAAGCAGCTCACTCTTTCACAAATTACCCACAATCCCTGAGCTAGGCAGCTTGGAAACATCTTCTAGAACCACACTCTAGAGCCCCTTGACATCTTCCTAGAGGCCCCTCTTCAAGAGTTGGGTCTGGCACCACCTAGCCAGGAGAAAAAGGGTAATGTGGCATTTCTTCCTTGTTCATGCACTCCTCATTCAGCAGTACTTACTGAGTGCCAGACACCAGGCTGGACCCCTGAGTCAAGTAGCAGACAGAGCGACAAGGTGTCACCTGGTAAATCTTAGCTTGTGGGGTACAGACATGTGAAAGCATGAAGAAGTCATAAGAACTACAGAAAGAAGCAAGTAGCAGGAAGCTTGGCAGGAAGCTAGGTTAGAGAGGGTATTTCCTCTTGCTTCCCCAAGAGCTGCTCAACAGGCTGCCCCAGAAGCCAGGGCTGGTAGCAGGTGCTAAGGAGAAGCTTGTAAGGGGTGGAGATGGAGAGGGAGCATTATGGATAAAGGGACTGGCCAGACAAAAGGCCTAAAGAGGTGAGCTTAGGGAAAGACAGAGGATCAACATGAAGGATGCTGCCTGTGCCCTCCAGCCAGATATCTAGAGCTGGATGGGGCAGAGAGTGGGTTAGGGGAACTTATGAGCCAGTGGAACTAACGGCTCACATGTGTAGTCCTAGCTATTTAGGAGGCTGAAATTCAGAGGATTATAGTTTGAAAACAGCCCAGGCAGAAAAGCCTGGGAGACTCCAACTAAATAGCAAAAGGTCAGGCTGGAGGAACGGCTCAAGTAGTAGAGCTCCAGCCAAGCAAGTACAAGGTTCTGAGTTCAAATCCTAGTAATTGGGGTAGAATGGTAAGCTTTCTTCTGCAGGCCATGGAGGAAGCCTGTGAAGACAGCATGATAGCATGGCCTGATCTGCATTTTCCAAAGATTTTTCCAACCACAGTACTTGGAAGGATGCAAGATCTGGGCATCATGGCACACAACTATAATCCCAGGAGGCTGAAGCAGTGAGATCTTAAGTAGGAGACTACTCTGAGCTTCTTAGATACTATCGTAAAAAATAAAATAAAATAATTAAAAAAAATAAAATAAGGGGCTGGGAGTTTTGCCTAGTGGTAGAGTGCTTGCCTAGCATGCACAAAGACCTGATTCCTGGGTACCACATACATAGAAAAAGCTGGAAGTGTTGCTGTGGCTCAAGTGGTAGAGCTCTAGCCTTGAGAAAGTCCAAAGACATTGGTCAGGCCCTGAGTTTGAGCACCAGGACTGGCAATAATAATAATAATAATAATAATAATAATAATAATAAAAGCCAGGTACTGGTGGCTCATGTCTGTAATCCTAGCTATAAGATCTAAGGATCACCATGCAAAGCCAGCCTGGGGAACGAAAGTCTGTGAGGTTCTTATCTCCAATTAACCACCAGAAAACTGAAAGTTGTGCTGTGGCTCAAAGTGAAAGAGCATTAGCTTTGAGCTGAAGAGCTCAGAGACAGTGCCCAGACCCAGAGTTCATGCCCCAAGACTGACAAGAAAAAAGAAAAGAAACAAGTAGTTGTTGCAGGGAAACCAGACAGAAAGTCATGTAGGTGTGGAAAATGAAGAGGTAGAGATGTAGAGGTAGTGGCTGTGGACCTGCAGGAGAGACACTGACAAGGCAACTTTTCAGCCGTGGATTTTCAGGGAGGACTTTGGTGACCAACTGATGGAGGGATCCCAGGATGTCTTGGATACTTCCCAGGCTTCCAGCTGAACAGAACAGTGGGTAAAACAGAGAGCAGTGATACTGCTGGAAAAGTCTGAAGCTGGCCACTGGTGGCTCATGTCTATGATCCTAGCTACTTAAGAGGCTGAGATCTGAGGACTGAGGCTCAAAGCTAGCTCAGGAAGGAAAATTGCTGAGACTCTGATCTCCAGTGAGACACACACACACACACACACACACACACACACACACACACACACAGCAAAAATGCTGGAAGTAGAATTGTAGCTCAAGTAGCAGAGCACTAGTCTGGAGCAAAAAAGCTCAGGGACAGCACTCAGGCCATGAGTTCAAGCCCCAGGATCAGTGAAAAAAAGAAAAACCAGTTTGCTGTGTGTCTTTGGTGTTAATGCTCATAGTAGACACAACCCCTTGGAACTCTTCAGCCCTTAAAAAGAAGCTCTTGCGTCTGTCTGCCTCCATCAGCCTGCTCACTGCCCCTTCCTGACCTATGTACAGTTCAGCAGGGACACAAGCAAGGCAGGCTAGGCTACCCTGCTCCCTGCCACAGCACACCAGCTGCAATTGTCCTTCATGGCAGTGGGTTGGTGGCATCATGGCTACCTCAAATTTCTGATGAATGCCAAAAGAAGAATTAAGAAGTCTAGCTGGCCCAGATAGGACCACTATGTTAAAATTGAGTGTAACTTGGGGAAACCCAGTATATACAAAAGATTCAAGGGCCAGATCTTAATATCCAAACATTGGTTATGAGCGACAAAACTAAGCTCAGCTTGGAGTAGTAGTGCACTTCTGTCATTCCAGAATTCAGGAAGCCGAAGCGGGAGGGCTGCAAGTTCAAGGCCAACCCAGCAATTCCAGGCTCACAAAGTCAAGGAGCTAAAAGTCCTAATGATGTGTTGAGATTGTTCAGGGTTTCCGCCATGAATGCTAGAGTCATCCTGGAAAGAGTAGCCCTAGAGACTAGCTAGACCATCAGTCACCAGTCCCAATGCCAGGCTTTGCAATGAAGGAAGCAAATATTTTATTTGTGCTTAAGTAAAACCATAAAACTTCAACTGAGGGGGCTAGTGCTCAAATCAAGACCAGACCCTGACAGAAAGCTGGGGCTGGTTCTGAGGTCCCAGTCTGTGTTCGGGAGGGTACCCTGGTCACTCGCATCCTAGAGACGTGGAGCAGGATACAGTGCTTGCCGCCTGTGGTAGTCTGCTTCAACTCCTTGGCGAGGTAGGGTCTGGCCTGCCTCAGGAACGTGGTGAGAAGTGAGAATTACAAAGGGAGGCACTTCTGGAATTAGGCTGATGGTTGTACAACTTTTATAATACGCTAAAGCATATTTTACAGGGTGAATTTATGGTGTTTTAATTACATACAATAATGAATGAATGAAGAGACAAATGGTGACTATAAACAGGAGCACTGGGTTCCAGATTGATGATAAATGAGAGCACATATTGTCCTCAAAGGCTCCTTCCATGTATTCCTGAGGGGCTGCTCTCAGCCCCATGAGGCCCAAAGGCTGCCCTGGGAGTGGAGCAAGGAGAAAGTCTCTAGTTTCTTTCCTCCTGAAATTCTGGTGGCTCTCCTTTCCTGATGGACCCTAAGAGCATTCCATCTTCCTCCAAAATGTAGTGTCTTTGCTAAGCCCAGTCCTCTTTCTTTGGCCTGCCTGGGTTCTGCTCAGGCTACCAAGAATGTAGGCAACCACTTGGTCTATGCCGCTGTACTGACAGAGGGTCCTGGCGCCCTCCTGTGGCCCTCAACAGCATTGCTTCTTCCCATCCTTGTCCCAAATTTTCGAGCTGGAATTTTAATGTAACACCCTGAAAGAACCATCTTTCTTCCAAGACACACATGAGAAATAGTCAAGATCCCAAAGTTATAGATGGAGGTAAAGAAAATGAATTAGGTGTAGAGGTTTAAGAAATCAGATGCTTACTCCAGGCGCGGTGGCTCACACCTATAATCCTAGCTACTCAAAAGGCTGAGATCTGAGAATCAAGATACAAAGCCAGCCTGGCCACTGAAGTCTCTGAGACTCTTATCTCCAATTAACCACCAGAAAACTGGAAGTGGCACTGTGGTTCAAGGGGTAGGACAGTAGCCTTGAGCTAAAGAGCTCAGGGACAATGCCCAGGCCCAGAGTTCAAGCCCCACAACTGACAAAAAAAAAAAAAATTAAATGCTTGTGTTTCCCTTCTAGATTTCATTTGAAAAGCATGATATAACTTGTGGGTAGTGAGGGGAGAATGATAGAAGAGGTACATTTGCACTCGTAACCTGAAGTTTGGAATTGAAACCCCTTTATATAGCTAAAAATATAACTATTTAAAGTGTTGGTGGAAGTGATCAGTCTGTAAAGTTGTGTGCTCTGTGTGTGACTCTGGAAATCTGACTTCTCTCAGATGGACTCCTCACCTTAAACATGGAAAAATAATAAGACTCGCCTTAAAGTGTGCTGTGGGTTATGGCTTAATGAAGCTAAATACTTTGTGCAGTGCCTGCCATGAATAGGGTCCTCAGAAGTGATCCCTGTGGTATTACAATTTATCTCACTAGCTGCATTGTACAATTCAATGGCAGGTGCACTACTCAAATTGTATTCTCTATTAAGTCTCTTTACCAAGGGTGAGCAATGCTGGCTTTCTCTGGCAAGATCCATTTGACGGTCTGGGGCCCTTCTGACACAAGGAATGAGGACTTAAAAAAAATTCACGAGTCAGCAAAATAGGGGTTGGAAGCATGGTTCAGGTGGTAGCGTGCCAGCTAGTGAGCAAAAGCATCAGATATGAATTTGAGTCCCAGTCTAGCACTTAAAAAAGACAGCAAAATAAAACTGTCTCAAAGAGAAAAGGAAAGAAAAAAAAATCAAAAAGGCCCAGTCAAAACCAGGCTGGGGCCCACTTGCACTCCAATAGAGAACTTTGGCACCCTGCCGGTCACATGGATAGAGCCCAAATACTGCTAATTTCCTTCTCTTCCTGTCTCCCACTCCCTTAGACACAGCCTTGGCCTTGGTCTGATCCCTTTACTAGCCAAATGGTTTTCCTTCTGTACTGTGGATGTCCCATGGGAGGAAACAGAGTCAGGGAAAACCCAGGGGAGTGGATAGTGAGGAGGCAGTGGCCTCCACTCTCCTGTCTGCCACCTGTGCCCTGGGGTGGAGGTGCCTGTCAACTGTTCAGGCCAATTGGTAGCTTATTAAATCTCAGTACCGCTTGCCAAGACCCCTTTAAACCTCTTGGCTGTTCTTTTTGTCTTTTCTGATCAGCTGTATTTATTCTGATCTAAATGGTCCTCACTGCAGAATGAAAGGATTTACTGCTTAAGTATATGAAAAGAGATGTTGGCGGCATTACAACTGCATCCTCTCCTCACCACCCCAACCCCCTCTGCCCATGCCTGTCTACTTGCTGGTGCCACTGAGACTGAACTGGGAGCCCTCCATTCAATTTGGTGACAGTTTATGTAGAAGTGAGGTGACTGGGAGAAGCTTGCTTGGGGACCCACTTACCAAATGTCCTGCTGCCCCTGCTCTTGTGTGCACATTCTCTGTGTCTGTCTCTCTCTGTGTCTCTCTCTGCATAGATATAACACCATCTCCCATATTCTCTCTCTCAGAATCGTGCTCATGGATGATGCCATGGACTGCTTGATGTCTTTTTCAGATTTCCTTTTCGCCTTCCAGATCCAGTTTTACTATTCAGGTGAGAGGGCTCCAGGCCCCATGGGGCTCCTAGGAAGGCCCTTGCCTTTCTTTTCCCACCGTGTCATCCTTTCCATCTGGGTGCTGGCACACATGGCACCCTTTCCCATTTCTCTAGAGCTGTGTTTCACCTCAGGCCAGGAACAGGATACCTAGCTTGTAGTGTCAGACACAAGATCTAGTCTCAAGTCCATCCTCAGTCTCCTAAAGACACTGAAAACCAGTGATGGACACTGCTGCTTCCAGCCAGCAGCACAACCAATCCATTCACAGTGCCGCATCCAAAGCATTCATTCACTCCTGCCTACAAACCTACTCGGTCCCAGGCGTGGCACTAGTTCTAGGAAATGGTCCTTTAAGGAAAAGCTCACAGGGTAAGTAGCCAAAGCCAGACAGCTCCTCCGTGGCAGAGCCCAAACTTGCACAGAAGCCTGACTCAGACCTGTGGCCTTTTGCTTCTTCCTCAGCTTTTGGTCACCTGTGTGGCATACATGCTGTCATTCTTGTAACTTTTAATAAGCACACACCAAGTTGGGCAGAGTAGCATATACCTGTAGTCCCAACTATTCAGACTGAAGCATGAGGATTACTTGCAGCCTGGAGTTCAAGGCCAGCCTGGATCACATAGCACAATCCTATTTATTAAGTAAAAAGTAACCACCAAGCCTGCTCCCTTACTTATACACTTCCACTCTGCTCCTTTTAAGTCCCTTTTGGAATGGGGTAGAATAAAAATAGATGAATAAATATAAATACACACAAGCATCAACTAGGATATGAGGCGTAGAAACTGCTGTCCATAAACAACCTTCTTTAAAACAGGCTCTTCCAGTAAAGAAAAGCTGTCCTTGGAGCCTGCAGATGGCCTTCCCCCAACTGGCCTCAGTCGGGCGCCACATGCTGTTTACTCCATGGTAGCCTGGGGCTGTTGAGGCAGGGGCTGGAGCCTGGGGCTCCACACTCGCTCCTAGCAGCACCAGGCATCTATGTGCTTTGAAGCCACGTGTGGGAGCAGTATTTCCTCTTGCTGCCTCCCTGGCCACCTCTTAAAGCAGTCCCAGAACAGGGCGATGAGAAGGGCCAGAGCTATGCATTACTAACTGTGACACATCTGTAACCCAAATTAAGTTGAGAGGATTACGCCATCAGTGCTCCCTGCCATTTCCTTTTCTTTACTGATACTCCAGCATGCTTTCACGAGTTAGTGAGGCATGTGGCCTTCCAAGATGGGACTTACAAGGTGAACATGGACTCGTTCACCAGATCAATACACAGGATTATAGCTCAAAGCCAGTCTAGGCAGGAAAGCTCATGAGACTCTTATCCCCAGTTAACTGCCAAAAATCTGGAAACTTCACTGGAAGCTGAAAGCTTCACTGTAGCTCAAGTGGTAGGGTGCTAGCCTTGAGCAAAAAAAGCCCAGGAAGAACACCTGGGCCCTGAGCTCAAGCCTCAGGAATGGCACACACATGTGTTTATGTGCACACATACACACATACTACAGCACAGTACTTGTCACTGTTAAAGGGAAATGTGTCATTGAGTAAGTGCTACAGAAATGTAGCACACTCTCAAAGTGTGTAATGGGTAACCCAGTCTGAGAATGACTGCCCACAGGATGGGACATTTGAGCTCGGTCCATGACAGTTCTCAGAGGGTGGCAGTTAAATCAGTGTAGGAGCTGGTGTGGAGCTGAGTTAGCAGAGATGAGAGGACCCAGTGAAGGAAATACAGCCTCCCTGAACCATGACTCCCACCTCTATGCTACCAGAGTTCCTGGACAGTGTGGCTGCCATCTATCAGGACCTGCTGTCAGGCAAGAACCCCAATACAGTGATCGTACCAACGTCATCCAGTGGGCAGCACCACCAGCGACCTGTCTTGGGTGAGACGAGCATGCTGGAGGGAGTAGAGGCATCACTATTCTACCAGCGCCTGGAAAACCTATGTGACCGGCATAAGTACAGGTGGGCCACAGGGATCACAGACTACTGGCCTGAGAATGTCGCTAGCACAGTGTTCTAACTGGTTTGGAGTTCCTAGACCTGGAGGATCATCATATAAATTAGAACTGGCCAGGCACACTGGTGGCTCACACCTGTAATCCTAGCTACTCATGAGGCTGAGATCTGAAGATCATGGTTCAAAATCAGCTAGGGGAAGCAATGCCAATGGAGGCTCTTATCTCCAACTAACCACCTAAGAGTTGTGGCTCTAAGTGGTATTGCACTAGCCTTGAACAAAAAGCACAGGGAGGGCCAGGAGTTAGGCCTAGTGATAGAGTGTTTGCCTAGCATACATTAAGACCTGAGTTTGATTCCTCGGTACCATATGTAAGGAAAAAGTTGCAACTGGTGCTATGGCTCAAGTGGTACAGCACTAACCTTGAGAAAGCCCCTGGACAGTGCTCAGGCCTTGAGTTCAAGCCGCATGACTGACAATTTTTTAAAAAAAAGGAACATTTGCCCCCCCAGCAGGTGGTAACAGAAAAATGGCCCAAATGGCCACTGAGAAAGGAGTGTTTTCACCTAAGCAAGAGCAATTATAGATGGCCAGCCTGCCAGGGCTCAGACTGGCCATAAGGAGCACTTGGTATTCTAAACTTTCCTGAGGGAAGGCTAACTGCCCTATGTGATGCAAAGCCCCCTCTAGAGACAGCTGCCAGCCAAGGGGGGGCGTCACCAGCGGTCCTCTCCTCTTGTCCTCCCTACACCCCTATAAATGCCTCCAGGCAAGCCCTTGCTCCTGGAGACATGTGTTTTCCCAGAGCTCCATAGGTCTTTCACCACTACCTATAAATCTCACTATCATGGCTGGTCCCTTGGTCTCGGCCTTCGGTATCTCCCCTAAGCCCACAAGTGTGGGTGGAAAGACTCGCTTGTCTTTGGAGCTGACATCTGTACTCTCCCTTCTAGCTGTCCACCCCCAGCACTTGTCAAAGAGATCCTGAGCAGCGTTCAGAGGCTGACTTTCTATGGGTTCCTTGTGGCCCTCTCAAAGCATCATGGAATCAACCAAGCCCTAGGTAAGCCAAAGTTAGCCTCCCCACCATGCAGCTGCCTCCCCACCATGCAGCTGCCTCCGCACCATGGCAGACATGGCTCCTAGTGGCATTCCCTTTTCTGACTTGCCCTCTGTGGGCCAGCCTTGAGCCCTAGGAAGCTGGAATGTGCACGGCCCAAGACTGCACCATCAGGCCTCTCACATTGCTGTGAGCGACAGTCTTCCTGCCCAAGGCCCTGCCCCGACATGCACACAACAGCCTCCCATCACCAGGCGTGCCCAATCCCTCCCCACATCTGCTGTGGGGAGTGGCCCACAGGCTGTGCATATACCAGCTATTTACCCAGTGACTCTGGAGATTATGTATCAAAGAGACCTGAATCCCATTTAGCCCTTTTAGAAATGGGGCAAGGTGTGTCTGGGAGGTGTTGGGGTTTTTTTTGTTTTTTGTTTCTTTTCCCCAGCTGGAGAGAAAAAAAAAATCTGATTCATCTTAAAAAGGGAGGAGGGAAAAAAAGAGGGCACTGGGGGCTCACACCCATACTCCTAATTACTCAAGAGGCTGAGCTCTGAGGATTATAGCTAGAAGTCAGCCAGGGCAGGAAAATCCATGAGACTCATCTTCAGTGAACCATCAGAAAGCCAAAGTGAAGCTGTGACTCAAGTGATAGAATGCTAGCCTTGAGAAGAAAGAAAAAAATCTAAGAGGTAGTGCTTAGGCCTTGAAGTCAAGCCCCTAACTGGCCCCCAAAAAGTGGAGAAAGGGTGGCACTAGCCCAGTTCTCCCGCCTATCTCTCTGGCGTCCTCCCCCCTCATCCCCACCCCCCATCCTGACTTTACCAAGTCAGAAGAAGAGCTAGCAAGCCACCTCCTGGTGAAGTTTTATTTGTGTCTCCAGACATCCTGCTTTGGGGCTTGGAACCAAGTTCCTGAGGTAAACAGGGAGCATCCCCCCTCCTGCCAGCTGAGGAACGAGTCAAGGAAGGAGTTAACACACCAAGTGCACCTTTGCTGTGGACCAGGTGTTCTGCAGAGGGCTTCGTCTCTAATGGTACCCAATGCAGCACCTGTCCACACCCTCTGGGAACACATGGGTGCTAGCTCTGGGTGCCTGGGCATATATGTGCCCCCTCAGCAATATGTTTTGAGTTAAGGACCCTCAACTAAATGAGGTTAGTAGTCAAGGCCACCAGCTATTCTAGGATTAAAAATGGACAAAGAAAGAGTTAAGGAATCAAGAGTAAGGCTGAGTACTCACCTTTACTCTCTTCTTCCTCACAGCTACTAAGAAAAAGGAAAAGCTAACTAGCAACTAGATTACAGCCTAGACTAAATTCTGTCCTAAGGGTCTCTTAAAAAACAACTCTCAGTTCAATCCTCAGTACTATATGTAAAAAAGAAAGCAGCTTAATGATGTGCAAGAGAAATCAGGCAAGAGGGAGGGAATGGAAGCGTGGTCTAGTGGTAGAGTGCTTGCCTAGCATGTATGAAGCCCTGGGTTTGATTCCACATACACAGACAAAGCCGGAAGTGGTACTGTGGCTCAAGTGGTAGAGCACTGGCTTTGAGAAACCTCAAGGACAGTGCCCAGACCCCAAGTTCAAGCCACAGGACTGGCAAAAATAAAAATAATTCAGAAAAGAGGGCATACTTGCTAGCATGCATGAAACCTTGGGTTCAGTTCCTCAGTACAACATTAATTAAAAAAAAAGCCAGTAGTGGTGCTGTGGCTCAAATGGTAGAGTACTTTAGCCTGAGCAAAAGATCAGAGATAGTGCCCAGGTCCTAAGTTCAAGCCCCAGAACTGGCCAAAAAAAAAAAAAAAGAAAGAAATGAGGAGGGCTGGGAATTTGGCTTAGAGGTAGAGTGCTTGCCTAGCATGCATGAAGCCCTGGGTTTGATTCCTCAGTACCACATACATAAAAAAAAAAAAAGCCGGAAATGGTGATAATGGTGATGTGGCTCAATTGGTAGAGCTCTAGCCTTGAGAAAGCCCAAGGACAGTGCTCCGGCCCTGAGTTCAAGCCCCAGGACTGGCAAAAAAAGAAAAAAGAAAAAAAAGAAATGGAAGTTGGCCAACTGTGGAGGAGTAGGTAGCTGTTTCCTTTGTCCCCACCTGCTCCCCCCCCCCCAAAAAAAAATTAAGAAGCTCCAAGGGACGGTGAGTTTGAAAATTACTTAGAGCAAATGAGGCCAGGAAGCACCATCTGAAAAGGTCAGAAACTGAATTAGTGTGACTAGAGGCATGGTTTAATGCCAACCATGAGTGAAAAAGCTAATAAGCAAGAGCATAAGGCCTAGTTCTGGCAGACAAAAAAATAAAAAATAAACAAAAACACTAGTATCAGATATGTAAACCTAACATTGGAGACCAACATCATAAGCTCTTTTCCCCCAACCACTTGCTGGTGAGAATCTCCCTCCGTGAACCTCAGCTTCCCCTTCCCACCACAATCCCCTTCCCTTTCCCTACTATCAGGTAAACTGTCCATTCACAGGGGAAAACGGTTGTAGCAAGACGTCAGGCCAGGGTAGTTCCTTCAAGGCAAGAGGTTGATTTTCTTTTGATGTTAACTTCCTATATCCAAATGTCTCCCCATCTTGGGGACACACAATTGGATCACTTCTGACTTTCGGGTTTGCCTAGGCCAAATCCCTTGCAATCAGTATATGGGGTGTCAAGAAAAGCTAGCTCACAGCGCATCTTGGAATGGGAAGACACTCACTGGGAAGGTCTCCTTGTCACCTTTGCTTCCTGCCCTAGGGTGGGTTTTTGGCTGCTAGCAGTCTTCACATCATTTAAGACCAGCCCTCACACAGTCAGAGTAGACAGACATGAAGATAAAGAGTATGAAGGAGCTACCGTCTGAAGAACCCACAGGTTGTTAGACGCCCCACACACCCTTTCCCATTATCTCCTAGGAGCTTTACCTGACAAGGTGGACCTGATGCATGACCCAGCTATGGACGAGGAGCTGGAACGACTGTAAGTATCAAGTTGGGGAAATGCTGCCCCCTTGTGGGAGCCTAATGACAGTCAGACATGGCCGTGCCCCACTATGGGTCATGTGGCATTTGTAATATCCTGTGTTAGTCAAGGAGGGCTGGGGGTGCCAACAGAGGCTCAAGGTATCCTGAGACCATGGGTGATAGATGTTCAAGTACAAGAGGGAGCGTGAAGGTTCTGGTCTCTGGACAGGAAGCACCTCACTGCCCTCCAGGTTCTTCCCTTCTTCAGGCTGGTGCAGGTCCCAGGCCTGGTCAACCCGATCACTGCCACTCCAGAGGCCAGCTACCTGCCTTCCCGGACCCCTTCCCGGGTTGGCTCCCCCTGGAGGCCTCTCCATCACCCTCGCAAAGTGGATGCAGAGAGCGATGGCTCCACTGAAGAGACAGATGAGTCTGAGACTTGAAGGGCCTTGCCTACGCCTGGTACCTTGCTTTCCCATCCAATACATGGTACCCCATCTAACCTTCTCTAGCGCCTTGCTGGGCTGCCCTCTGCTGGCAGAAAAGCTGAACACCACAGAGACCTGCCAATTCAATCATCAGCCAAGCCAAGCAGTGACCTAGCAATTTTATAGCCTGCTCTGACACTCAGACTTTGGACCTAAGCTGACTGACTATCCAGAGGTCATCTGTCATCACTGGGAAAGGGACTTGCCCTAAGCCTTTCGTTGGCAGTCCCCCTTATCTCTTCTCAGCCAGTCTCTGCTAGTCCCCTGGTTCATCTCTTAACACCTCATATAAGGGAGAATAGCAAATAGCCTGGACCCATCAAGAATGACACCTGAGAGCAATACTGGGAAGACATACCAGCTGTGCCCTTCTGCCGGAAAAATCAGTCACTAGTCATGATAGTAGAAAGAAGGGTGGGCAGAAAGTTCACTTGCAAAAATCTGCTTCAAGTCTCCTGTGTCTAATAGCAAATCTGTGAAATGAATAAAGGCCCTTGTGTCTGCTAAGTGGTGGTCTAAAGGCACTAGGCTGAGGGAAGGGAAAGGGGGGCTGGGTCTGGGTGTTTTTCTGGAATGATGGGGCAAGGGGCTTTGTGGACCACTTCAGCCTAGAGGCTGCCTCCCAACTGTTCAGAGGTGTACACAGCTGGATATCCTTCCTTCAAGAAACACACAAAGGTAAGGCAGGTCATCTTCAACTTCCCAGAAGGGACCTTCATAGATAAGGAACCCCACCAGGAGCCCAGGAAAAGCAGGCTGCCTGCTCCAAAGCAAGTTACCACTATTAGGCACACATTTTCCTGAGCTTCTCTGTGCCCAACCTCTAACATCAGCTGCATCTCTGACCTGCAGTTTCTCATATCCTGGTGGTACATTAGTCCTAGAGAACATGCCCACAATACAGATGTCTAAGCTCCAGAGCCCCACTCTACCAGCTTAGGATGGAGTCCATGTCTATATTTTCATGAACACTCCAGATAATTCCAAAAGTGGAGCTCCAGGTCTATGCTGAGAACCCCTGGCTAGAGCCCATGGCATCCTCTTTCCTTTCTGACCTTCAACTCTTGTGCATCTAGGAACAGTGTTACAGACGTTCCTGTTAGGAAAGGGATGGCTAAGCTAGAAGGTTCTACACAAACATCTGCTAAGACTTCATGGGCTCTCACTTAGCTCTGAATATTTAAAATACTCGTTTCAACTCCAAGGAGCCTGTCCCCTGCCATGTCTCCCGTGTGGTGAGGAGCAGGCCTGCAAGGATGCTTGCCAGCTCTCAGCCATAATGCTCTACAGGTGAACTGAAGAGCCAACTAACACCAGCTCTTTCCTCCGCGTGCAACAGGGTGGTGAGGTCGAGGCTGCACCGGACCGCACGGCAGCACAGGGGCGAGGAGCCAGGGGCCTTTGACTTTCAGAGAAGAGACAAGCTGGAGGCTCTGGAGAGAGTGCCCTCAGCTTCGGCACCAACGCCCAACCTGTATCGGTGGGAGCCCAGAGAGTGAGCGAGGGGCCGCACTGGGCAGGGAGGCAGGATGGAAAGGACACTGACCCACAGGGCCCCGTGGGGGCTTTATTTTGACACCACTTTGTTTCAATACAAACAGTCCTGAAAGAAAGTCATGTCCCTCCGGGAGAGGGATGGGGAAGAGTGGTTTGTGTTGCCTGAAGTCCAACTTGTGACCCTCTAGTAGGGGCCCAGACTGCCCTGGCGCAGCAGGGGAAGATGGCACCAAGGATGACACAGTGCGTGGCCCAGCTGCCAACGGGTGAGGCCCGCAGCAGGCCCTTGAAGCTCTCACTAATGGGGTGCTTTTCAGGCTGCCTCAGCCCAGGATGATGCAAAGGAAGAAAGCTGAGCCCCAGGAACCTGGTGCTGTCTCCCATGCCCTCAGCTTCCCATGCCAAGAACAGACTCACAGCACACAGTCGGGACACGGCAGATGACACCCACCCACTGTGGCACCAACCCGGGAAAAAGGGGACAGTCTTAGGCATGGACAAAAGACCCATGGCCCACCATTCTGGGAGCAGTGTTGTGAGGCCCCTAGCTCCACATGATGGCAGACAGATTGCTCAGGCCTGCAGGCTGATCAAATGAACCTTGGGTGCCAGATAAGTTTCTAGCCCTTAGTCAGGCCCCAGAGGTCTTCCCTTCCCATGTCCTTTCCTGGTACCCAGAAGAGGCTCCCAGTGGCAACAGTTCAGGGCCTCTCCCTGGAGCTGGTACCTACACAGAACCCTTGCTAGGCCTCCCCGTTTCTGGAGGACGGAGGCTCAGCCTCCAGACCACCTAGAAGGATCCTACAGCCTACAAAAGCATTGCGCCTTCCTATTATGGGAAGGACCACCTCCAGAATCAGCCACCCTGAAGGAATCCTCCCCTCCCTGTGCAGCAGGCCAAGTAAGCAGCAGCTGTGAGGCAGGACTGGAAGGACACTGGCATAGAGAGAGGGCGAGGGGATGGAATAGGGGCCCAACCCATAGGCACGGGAGAGGGCTAATGCTGACCACTTCCCTTGCCCAAGCTCCTCCAAAGCCACCCCACTCACACAGCACACACAGAAAGTGACACATGGCAGCTTCCACAAGGCAGGCAGCCCCAGCCTGGGAATCATGGACTTCTTGCTGTTGTCGCCACTATAGGCCTGAGCCACAGACCCTGGGGTCAGTAGGAACCATAGCGATCCTGGGAGTAGAGAGAAGAAAACATGAAGTCAGGCCAGTCAGGGTGGCTCCAGGTATAATCCTAGCTGCCTGGGAAGTGCAGCCTGGCAAAGAGAAGTTATCATCTCAGCCAATAGGTGGGCATGGAGGTGAGCGCCTGTTACCCCAGCTAAGGGGAAGAAGGATGGCTGAGCCTAGTGAAGGGCATGGGGAAGCACAAGTTGAAGGACTGCTGCCTTGGCCAGCTTGGGCACAAAGCAAGAGTCTGCATTCAACGTAACTAATAAATGGAAAAAGGACCTAGAGGGATACAGCTCAAGTAGTAAAGTGCCTGCCTAGCAAGCACAGGGCCCCCCAGTATCACCAAAAAGGTTCTAACCAGCATCTTCCCAGCATGTGCCACCCTCCCCAGTGGAGGCCTGCTGCAGAAGTGGAGCTGCAGAGGGCTGGGTGCCCCCAGGGTACATGGGAGGCACTGGGGCAGGGGGTGGCACACAGCACTCACTCTACGAGGGAGAAGAAAGCCATGGAAAGTCAGTGCAGCCATCCTTTAGCTTAGGGAGAGGGCCAGCCCAATTCAGGGCAGAAAGGAAAATGCCTCTCAAAGGAAAGCAACGCTCTTAGTGGCTACCGGAGTAGTAAATGAACTCTCCAAGTACTACTCTTTCGCAGGTCCAGCAACCTAGTCTTACCTGTAAAGAATTCATCACACCATTGGCCAGCACAGCCATCTTGCCAGCAACAGACTTGACACCCTGCTTAAACTGTGCGATGTCAGCTGTAGGGAGCACATTCCCCAGAGATACGCTTCCTGTGAAATCAAGGGGACAAATGACCCAGAGTCCTGCAGGAAGCCCTTCCCAGTCAACAGGGCCCTCCAGCTGGCTCACAGGCCATGCTCAGTGCTCACCGCCCCATCAAGGCCCTACCTCCTCCATGAGCTCCATCCATGTCCCCGAAGAGGTCTGAAGAGCTGATGGCGCTGCTGCCTGAGAGCTGCTGTAGTCGAGACCTGGCTTCATACTGTATTGAAGAAATAGCATGGCTTTACGTTGCTTTGGCCAATAACACAAGAACTCCTACAGGATAAACTGCACTGGCGCTAATGTCCAAAGCAGAGCAGAGAAGAAGCTCTTGTCTCCCCATGCTGCTGCCAGAAACACAACTCCACTCACCTCAGAATCTACCTCTCGCCCAAAGAACATGTCAGATGAGATGGCTTTAGCTCCTGCAAATTTTTGACGTGCTTCACTGGACTCAAGGCCTGAGCTCCGACTTTCCACTTCTCTCCGGTTTGTGGCTCTAAGGGATGGATGTGGAGGATCTTCCATCAGGAAAAGCAGAGTGAGACCAAAAAAAACCAACAGCCTCCTGCCCATGACTTGCCATATTCTATTTCACCTGGGTTTTGACTCACAGGGACCTTCTCTTCTCTACATTGAAGCCAAGCCATGAAGAGAGCTAAGTTACCTACACTACGCAGAGCCCTGAGTTTCAGCCCCAAACCATAAGTTTCATCAAGGTCAAAGAGGCCATATTGGGCCAGGAGTTTGGCCTAGTGGTAGAGTGTCTGCCTAGTATGTACAAAAACCCACGTCTTGGCCTTGAGAAAGCCCAAGGACAGTGCTCGAACCCCAAGTTCAAGCCTTAAGACTGGCCAAAAAAAGGCTATATTATCTTGTTGCCACCCTACTCCTAGACACTTACTCTACCTAGCCTTGGGGTAATTACCTGGCTCAGTTAGCCTGGGCTTAAACCTAGACTCTCCCGCCATGCTTCCTAACCATACTCTCTCCACTCTCTGGAGCAGCTAAATGTAGATGAAAAGGTGCATGGACACTCTTGTTCTAGCACAGGCTCTGGGCTAGGATTTTTGCAAGCTTCACTATTAGTAGTCCTTTCAATAATGCTGGGCTTATTTGTATCACCATTTTACAAATCAATGTTCTGAAAAAAAAAAATCTACCGATAAAACACTATCCACGTTGAGCTGGAATAAGGTTAAAAAATGGGGAAGGTGGAGCTGGGAGTATAGCTTATTTGGCAGAGCACTTGCCTAGCATGTGCAAGGCTCAAGGCTCAATCCCAACACTGCAATTAAACAGGAAGATGAGGACCAGAGGCACAGAACCTTTTGAGGGAAGTCAGGACTGAAGTGAGAAGCAGGACACTCCCACCACAGAAACAGATCCCAAGCCAAAGAGGTGGTCAGGCTTTCTGTGATTTAAGTCACATTTCAAACTAAGAGGGATCCCTGCACCAGCTAATGAGTAGCCACTTGCCACTTGTGGCTTACCTTCAGTTCTTCAGCCACACTAGCACTTTCACCTACCTACTGTTCACCATATTATACAAATACAAAACACTGTCATCACCACAAAAAGTTCAAGAGGACAAGGCTGACCTAGACCACTGTACCTTTCTGAAACAGGCCGGATGCTCGAAATCGTCACCTCTGGCTCCTTTTCCTCTACTCGGTCCATACCCCATGCTGCATCTGTATCCCAGCGGGAACCAAAAGTTTCTCCCAAGGAAAAGGGGTTGTCTTTGTACCTACGGAGACAGCAGAATGGCTCAGAGATGCCTGAGGAGAAAAACAAAGCAGCCAAGTCTATGCCCGAACAACAGCCTTACTTTGGGGGTCCAGAGGCGAAAGTTCCAACATCATCAAATAAGTCTAGCTGAGAGCGGGAGGACTTTGCACTCACTGGGGTTTCCTGTTCAATCACCTGCATCTCAGACAGCACGGAGTGGGAGACAGAACTGTGTGGGAGAATAGAGCTGACGTGAGGCTAGAGGTGAGAATCTGAGTTACTGCACAAAAGCAGCCATTTGCTACCCTGGACACCACCCAGAGCCTGCTCTTGGCCTTGTGCACATCATTAGATCAAGCAGAAGGATAAGGTACTGTGTGTGTGGTGACCTGGAGAAGAAATCCCAGAAGTCAAAAACATCAGCTTGGTTTTCTCAACATTGAGTTTCCTGGCCAGTAATCACTTGGTTAGCATTTTAACAACACACTGCAAACCAAATAAGAGTGTTCTCTCTGCACCTCTCTTTATTCACGTGTGTGCATTCTTAACACTTATTCCCAGCTTTGATACACATAAACCATATCCTTCCCTGAGACAGGAACCAAAGGAAAACATGAAAAATGCCCAGAACAGAGACATGCAAGAATGCTACTATTCTAGCTCTTTCACAAAAGAAGAAAGAAAGAAGAGCACATTTCCTGGCATATCATTGAGCTCAGGTACTGTCTTGGATCTGCTGGTTTTACCAGAAAGCAGGTGTGGATAAATAATTCAATCCTTTATACCTGGATCTTCTACCGGGCCAAAGGGACTTCCAGGATAAATTTGATTCAAATAAATTCATTAGAAAAGTTGTCTTGCCAGGACCAGTGGTTCACACTTTTAATCCTAGCTACTCAGGAGAGGCTGAGATTTGAGAATCACAGACCGCCTGGGCTAGAAAGTCTGTGCATTTAACCAGCAAAAAAGCCAGAAGAGCTGTGATTCAAGTGTAGAATGTTAACCTTGAGCAAAAAACATTCAGAGAGAATGCCCAGGTCCTAAGTTCAAGCCCTAGGACTGGCACATTAAAAAGAAAAAGAAAAAAGCTCCCTGGCAAGTAAGGGGCTCTAAGTACCACCACAAACAAGGAGGGAAAGACAGAGGAAGAGGGAGATAGGGCAAAGGATTATAAAACTACACTTTACATAAGTTAGCTGAATTTAAATAAGATCTTTTGCACTGTTAAAAAAAAAAAAAAAAAGGAAAAACCCAGGTATGAAGGTAAGTAATACTTATAATTCCAACACTAAGGAGGCTGGGGTTGAAAAATAACAAATTGGGGGCCAGTGGCTACATAGTAAGACCCTGCCAAACAAACAGGTTCTTTAATTTAGTCATTCCTCTATGAGTAGAACAGGGAAGAGGAGGAGTCTTCAATCCCTTTCCAGGATTAAAATTGTTTTGCTGATTACCATGAGTACATTAGTGACACAAGGCCTGAAATACAGGCTTAATACAAAGCAGCCTGTGTTCTGAAAGTTATAATGCCCACCCAGGCTATGTTCCTTTAGAGAAATGTAGCACAATGGCTCTGGAAGTGGTGGTGTGGCTCAAGTGGTAGAGCAATAGCCTTGAACAATAAGGCTCAGGGACAGCACTCAGGCAAGTTCAAGCCCCAGGTTTAGCAAAAATAAGTAAATAGTCTCACCACTCGCACCCATCACATCATGATAAACATCACACTAGTCTCCAGAACGTATAAGGATAAGGAATAACATGATCCTGTTTGCTCATGTAACCAGGACTTGTTAGACCACACACCTACTGGAGGCCAAGCTGAGCCCTGTAGGAACACTAAACATGGGATTCGGAACTGCTGAGAAGACCCTAAACTGTTGGTTCTGAGAAAAACAATGGCAGTCCCCTGCCACACCCAGGGCTTCTCACCTTCGGGATACCAAGCCCATGCCCAGTCTCTCTGCCTGCTCACGTTTCTTCCCTTCAAGATTCTGTAGCTTTTTCTCTTCCTTCTTGCGATCAATCTGAAGTTCCTGGTAGGCCAGACGCATGGAGGCGACCCTGGAGGGAATTAATAGTCAGAAGGTGGCATCTGTGTTACTACCAACCCCCACTGGAGCCTGCCAACACGCACATAGACTCCTCCGCCTGCTTCTTGGCATCAGCCACTTGCTGCTCACGAAGCTTCTCCGCCACCTGGGCCTGCCGCTCAATCTCACTGAAGCTCTGGTTGCTCACCTTCTGGGCCCCTAGGCCTTTCTTGGCACCCAGCTGGAGAGAGAACCACGTGACATGGGACCTTGCCAACCAGTTTCCTCTATTCCCTCCCACAAAAGGGAAGGATCCTTCTTAATGTTTAGGGTCAGAAACAGGAGCCTAATGAGCACAGCCAAGAGAATGTGATCTACTGTAGCAGGAGCTGGGGATGACGTGCTTCACAGACCCCAGGCTACAGAGGATGAGGACAAGTTTACCAGAGCCTGATGTGAGCCAAGCACTCTAAGTACCACATGGATTTGGTCTCATCAACTGTCCCCCAGAACTCTAGATACACAACTTCAAATCCCCCATTGCCAGAATCATATAGTCAACATTTGGTTAGGTCAACAGGTAAACCCAGGTCCACATCAGCTCCTAACCACCTTACCATACTGCCTCGACCCACTTACCCCTTTCTTAGCAGCAGCTGGCTTCTTCTTGCCAATGATGGAGCTTTTGAGTTCTGTGTGAGAAAGAGGGTGGGCATGAGGCCAAAGGAAGGTCAGAGGCAGCAGCTCAGTTCACATCATGCAGCTTCACGGCAAGAGCCTATAGGAACAGCTTCAGGCAGAGGAAGGCAAAGCTGCCATCACGAGTTCTAACCAAGGGCATCCAGGCCAAAGACAGGGTTAGGCGAGCCTACTAGCTCCTAGCTGGTTGCTAAGAGCCTAGACCTGCAGAACCAGAGACAAAGTCCCAGCACCAAAGTGAAAACTGTTAGGCCCATAGGTGCTAAACACTAGCCTCAGCTTCCCAGCAGGGAGTTGGCTCCCCAAGCAGTTTCTGGTTACCTCTGGCAGGAAGGGCCCTTTTGGCTGACAGATACATGGACCCTGGAGGAAAAGCAGACTTGTAGCTAACATGAGGCCCACCCCAGAATCTTTAAACAGTTCCTAAACTCAGAGAGCCTGCTTCAAAAAACAAGCTATGCCAGTCTTCTCATGGGATCACTCAGATAGTTACTCTGCTGGCTTCCTGCCCCAACCCCCAAGAGTCAACAGAACAAACCAAGGTCAGCAAAAGGACTGTTTACCTTAACTAAGTCTGAAGGCCACTTAGGGCAAGAATATGAAAGCGCCAACAAACAGGCCTGGGACTAGCTTTGAAGAGGACAAGGTCTCCTTTAGCTATCAGCAATTTAAGAGCTGTCCCCACACCTCATGAAACGGAATAGACAACAAGGATGGGTGCCTGTCCCATGCTATCCTCCCCATACTTTTGTTAGATCTGGTTCCATATCCAGGTTTGTCAGCTCAAACGGGCTGACTCTGAAGTCAATCACAGTCACCACCCCAGAGAGGTCAGACACTGTTTCCTGTAACCTCAGTCCACATGACCAGGCAGCAGCGATCTAGAAAGAACAGGTGGGACCCACCTCTCCCAACCACCCCACACCTACTAGCTAACATACTGACCCAAAGAGGCTTTTGGGGAGGTGCTAAGCAGGTCGGTGTTGGGACCAAGCTCAGGCTCTGTGGATGAAATGACAAGAATTTAAGTATAAGGCCCCCAGCATCCTGCAACCTCTCCTTAAAGGAAATAATAGGACAAGAGTTGCTGTGTTTCTTCAGATTGCCACCCAAAGATACATCCCCACCACCTCCTTTGAGAACCAAAATGAATCCCATTCCACTCAAGGATACAGAAAGTCACAACCTCCCCAGCCCCCAACATATGTGCACACTTCCTATCCCCTAGGCCAAGCATCCCCTTCCTAGCTGAGTCCTTCTCCAAGGCCAGGACACTTGGTTGGAATATGGGCTGAACTCACGTGCCAGGCTACTGCTCTCTGCAGATGGGGCTGGCTGCTGTGTCCCTGAAGGCTCAGTGGCTGGTGCATCCCAGGAAAGAGGCTGCAAAGGAGGCCAGAAACCTCAGTGAGACATTCCTGCTAGCAAGAAGCATCTAGCACCTGCAAGTACTTTGTGAATATGAAACCCCACTACTAGCCATGCAGAAAGAAGACTAGAAATTAGCAGGTAAAAGTATATTTGCTACTTACCAGAAAACAAACATATAGCGAATCAGCCCACCCCACCACACCCTAAGTGTTTACAGCCCGGGCCCATTCCCCTAATTGAAAAATCTGTTAATAAATTATTAGGTACTCACCATGTACCAAGTCTTAGGGCTGCTCATGTAAAAACACATTTAATTACAAGGATCCCTGAGAGGAAGCCATGTATCCATTGTAGAAACTGAGGTTTTGACATGACTTGGCCACATCAAAGAAATGTCAAGTAAAAGAGGAATGTAAACTGAGAATCCTTGGTTTGAGTAACTTTCCAAGGGGATAACTTTCCTCACAGAGGTGGGTCAGGGGAAAGGAATCTTATTGTTCGTAACTCCAGTGCCCTTTTAGGAAATCTAGGAAATGTCTGGGGCCGCTGAGACCTCAGACCTCTTGAACCTTTAAGAAGCTGCTTCTCTCTCTCCTACTGTACTTCTCAGGAGTCCATTTCTAAGGCACCCCTATTGAGAGAAAAAAACAGCTGGGCCTACTCAATAGGCAACAGTTATCAACTAAGTGGACCTCAGATGTTCTGAGACATCACACCTAAGCAAAGCGAGCCTATGCCATGATCACAGAAGGCTAGGAATACTGGGTGAATTATCCCCTGTGGGCACTCGCCTGCGTGTGTTCTGTGAAGAAATCAGAGTCCTTCTTCTCTGGAGAGTGACTAGGAGCACTGTTCAGATTGTCTATCCAAAGCTGAAAGGAAGAAGATTCCATGAAACACAGGACTCTGAATACTGCCCCTGGCATACATACCCCTGTCATGGTCTGGGTCCAGAACAGGCACTTACATCAGTGCCATGCCTCGCCAAGGCAGCACTCCCCAGCTGCCGGATCTTCTCCCGATACATCTGTGCAGCTCGGCTATTATATTTGGTATTGGCATCACTGGCTGTGCATCCATGTTGGCGAAAAAAAGCTGTCTGAAGAGCAAAGGAAAGAAGAGCGTACTTCGGTACATTTTACCAGAGCAAAAATGTATATGACATAACACTTGATAACAGATTATTTATACAGAATATGTTATTGACATCAGTTTTTTAGAGAAGTGAAATTCCATCAAAATTCCTGCAAAAAACACCGTTACACCTCCTATCCCTGAGATGAAGAGGAATGGAACCCAGCCCTCCCTCAAGCCACACTCACTGTACCCATCATCCAAGTATCAGGAAAGACCTCAATGACTGGGCTTTTCCCCAAGAACATCCATTCAACTTAGTTCGAATTTGGAGTTCCTTTGAGAAAAGCTATAACCAGTTTCTAGGTTTAGAAAATAGTGAACACAGTAGTGCTGTTATAGACCAGACAATCTTCTGAACAGAGAAACTAAGAGAATCCCCGAGAAAATCACAGCGAAGTGAGTACCCAGGGACCTGCACAAAAAATTGATATAAGAGGAGCCTTACCGCATTAGCATTGCCGCCGACCTGCATACACCTCAGCTGCAACCAGCTCCAGTTTGAATCCAACTCTGTGGACCTGTGTACAAGGGCTGTGTGTCACCTAACAGCCGATACCAAGAGCAAGCATATGCCTCCCTGGCAGGCCCACACCTGTCATTTAGCCTGGGGCTGCTGTAGGTGTCCAGGAAACATTAGTCACTGACCCATTTCCTCCACCTGCGCTGTACTTGAAGGCTTTGTTCTTTATTCACCTATTCACCTAAAGGGTACGCATATAATCTCCCGAGATGGGAAAGGAGGTCACCTTCTTAGGCAGGAGAGATCCGATTTGGCTTTCCCCTTGAGGACAGCCCCATTCCCGCGGGAGACCCATCCGGCCCCATCTGTCTGCAGCAGGGTCAATGCAGCTCACTTGTCCCTAAACTCAGGTTCGAGTTTCGTCGTGAAGAAAGAATAGTTCTTCCGCTGGCAGGGATGCCAAAGGTCCCGCACAGGCACGTCGCTCCCGCAGGGACCTACCAAACCCCTGGCCCGGAGGTTTCCCAACACCAAACTCGACAGCTGCTCCCGCCTGCTGACCCCACAGGCCCCGCACAAACCCCGTAGGTGCGCGGAGGACCCACCTGATAAAGCTGAGATGGACGCCCAGGGAGCGATGCACTCCGGAGCAGTCAATGCACAAGAAAACCCCATAGGTGATGCTGGCCCAACTCGGACTCTTGGCGCCGCAGTCAAAACACGCCTGAACAGAAGAGGCGATAGGCCAACAGTCAGGAGCTCCGATTCCAGGCCGGCGCTGAGACACCCCGGAAAACCGCCTACCTCCGCCCTTCCTCCTCCCTCCCTCGGCCCCCAGGGGGACAGGAGGCACCCCCAGCCGCGCCAGGCCCAGAGGCCCACCCCGCTGAGCACCTTGTTGGTTGGAATTGCGCGTAGCCTCTTAAAAAGAGTCTGGATTTCGGTCTTGCTCGGCACGGCCGCCATTTTCCCTCCTTCCCAGACACAACTGCGACCGACGGGTCCTACCGCGGGCCAATCCGCGGAGGGGAAGGCGGGCTAAGCCGACCCGCCTCGGCAGTGCCCCGCCAGCCGAGGGGCGAGGTGAGCCGGCCGGATCTGGACCAATGAGCAGCAGGCGGAGCGCGGGATGACGTGAGCAGCCGGGGGCTCCACAATGGCCGTGAGTGTACACGCCCCGCCAGGCAGAGCCAATCAGCGGCCGAAGCCGGCGCCGGCTCGAGCCAATTAACAGCGACGGCGCGTGGACCGGGCCAAACTTCCTCACGTGTGCCCCCCTGACAACTAGAAGGTGGAGTTGCTTTCTGAGGAGTGTACCTCGTTGGGACTCGTTCTTGGGACAGTCACTGGTGAATGCGTAATGAATAACAGTCTTCTTAGCGTTCCTGGTCCCGCTCGCCCAACACTGCCAGGGCTCCCTCTCATTCTGATCGGAAGGAGTACCTTCCAGCACAGATTAGGGTCTGGAAGTTCTACAGCAATTAGCAGGTGGCAGACTAACCTAGTCCAGGCCCCATAACACATGTTCAGCCCACAACCCCACCTCCACCCCCACCCCCCGCCTTGGTGCAAGCGTGGGATACCAAAAAGACTGTACATAAAGCTGGGAACAGCAGTACATACACCTGTAATTCCAGCTCTAGCAAGACAGAGGTTGGGCTGTGGCCTGACACCCTGTCTGAAACTTGCCATCCTCAAAATAAGATGCACACAACACCTGATTTTTTTTTCTTTTTAATCAGGTTTAACAATACACACTAGATCAAGTCACAAAAGACGGTGCTGCTGCTAACCTAGAGTTATACTCACCTCCAAGCCCACCCCAGGAATCCCCAAACAGATCAGAAACTGGATCCTCTGCTTCTGGAGAGACCCAAGTGACCCTGGGGAGGTCCAAGCACCCCCGAGCCCTTCTGTCACACTTCCATCCTCCCATCCTATCTTTACTCAATTGGGTCTTCCCCTACCAATCCCTCCCTGGACACAGGCCCCTTCCCTCCCCGAGTCCCAGAACTTCCTCCTTCCTCAGGAGTCATAGAGGTAGCAGCAGCATGGTAGTTCAGGGCTCTCAAGTCCAGAGCTATAGGAGCAAGTGTGCTCTGACCCACGGTA
The DNA here is from genome assembly GCF_031878675.1 of Megascapheus bottae. Classification (NCBI taxonomy): domain Eukaryota; kingdom Metazoa; phylum Chordata; class Mammalia; order Rodentia; family Geomyidae; genus Megascapheus; species Megascapheus bottae. The sequence goes on along the minus strand of NC_143524.1, from coordinate 12,464,334 downwards.
GACAAACATTGCAGTAGGGCTGTCAGTGCACTCAAGCACCCACACATTCCACGTAATTGGCAGGGTACAGACCAATGCGACCACTCTGCAACTGGCCCTGACACCAGCCCTGCTCATCCTCCTCGCTCATCTTCAAAAGCTCCTCCCCTGGGGAAAGAGAGATTGGTCACAAACAACTGCCCTGGCCTGGGCAATCAGGCAGGCTGTTTCCCCAACCAGGTCAAGGACTGTAGGGGGATGGGGTAGCACAAGAGCCTGCCAGCCAGTAAGAAGAAACCCAGCTCAAGCAGAGGTAGTCAAAATTAGCAAACTATCCTACCCCAGACCCTAGCAATGAAGCCCCAGTTGGCTGGACCCAGAACAGCCTAACCAGCCAAAGAACTAGCCTTTGAAAAGGACATGACTTTTCCACCTTTCTTCACCCCTACTCATAGTTAAGGCAGAAGCTGAACTGGGAAAGAAACAGGAGAAAGTGGCCCATGTTACCTGCTCGGAAACTCAGCTCATCGGCTTCCTGGCCAGCGTAGTCATAGAGTGCTCGCACCCGCACCCCAGTGGCAGCCTTCTTAGGACTGTCTTCATCTGACCACTCCTCATCTTGCCCACCCCTAGAGGGGGAGAAAGAAAGGACCAGTTTCAGGGTAGAAGGATGATCTCAGGCCAGAGATATCCCCAGGACTTAGGGCAAAGGGTTTACCCCTTAGAGGGATGCTGTAGAGGCAGATGGGAAGGATCTGAAAGCTAGTCACACCTCTGCCACTCATACAGAATGGAAATGTGTGGCCAAAGCAAGAGGGAACATGGGAACTTCCTGGCAGATGAAAATCTCTGTGAAACCTAGCATCATTACCTCTAAGTCACTCTCAGATCCATGGTGCCGATGTTCAATGTTTAACCCACTTCAGGGTGAAGGTAAGCATTCAAAGGAGGGGGCAGGGGAGAGCACAAGGGCACAGGGATAGAGTTTAAACTCTTAGCCAGGCTCTACGCTCTCACCCTGGGGACCCTGGAGGCTGGGGTGGAAGAGCAGTGCCATCTCTGGTGGGCATGATGCTGGTCAAAGTAACCTCATCAGGGCTCCGGCCACCCTTCTCCTTCCTGCTGATTGCTCTCTGTGTGTCCAAGGACCACTCCTGTGGGAGAATGTCCAGGGTCATGCTGGGAGATGGCTGTGATAACAGAGCCATCTGGACCACCTCCACCTACTTTATCCCAATCTCTTGCCCCCTTCTAGGGCTCATTCTGAATTCATCCCTACCCAATCTGTATCACATGCCTCAAACTGTGGCCAGTTCATGGCCATTCCTGGCCCGTGGGTGCTACGCCACCAGCGCAGATCCTCCTCATCACTGGCTGCCTCGATGCCCTGGTGCAGGTCTCGGTGAAGTTCTTGGAATCTAAGGCCAAAGGTGTTCAATCAGACAGGGCCCCAGTACCACCCAATCTCCATTCAGCCTGACAAAGACCAAGGGAGCTAGAGGGGACCCGGTGCAGCCCGCACTTGTCATTGCTGGAGAGGTCAAGGTGCTGGTGCAAGGTGAGCAGCATCTCCTTGAAGAAGAGAAGTCTCTGTCGCTCAGCGGCCTGGCAGCTCTCAAAGGCCTGCTCCATGTCCTCCATGTAGCGTGGGGTGTAGCGGTGCAGCTCTGCCAGTGTCTGCTCATACTGGGTTTTTGTCTGAGACGAAGAGAAGGGCACTGAATTAGTCCTAGATCTTGCACAGTCCTAGATCCTGGACAATCAGGTTTAAAACCTGGTTCCAGTCCTCAAGCAGCCTTAACAAGGGAGGTGACATTCAGACATAGCACTTCAAAGAGTCTAGTGGGATTCCAGACAGCAAGTAGGCTGGTGGCTCACAGCCTCACGCCTGTAATCCTAACTACTCCAGAGGCTGCAATCAGAGGAAAATTGTTCAAAGGGCCCCGGCAGGAAAGCTGGTGAGACTTTTATCTCCAATTAACCACCAGAAAACTGGAACTAGGGCTGTGGTTCAAAGTGGTGGAGTACTAGCCTTGAGCAAAAAGAGCTTAGGGACAGCACCCAGGCCCTGAGGACAAGCTCCATGACCAACCAAAAATACAGTGAGAGAAATCAGAAACAGCTTCCTGGAAGTCGCTGACACTGGGGTACACACTGAGCAGCACCTCAGAGGACAAAGAAGATCCAGACATGCAATGCTAGAAGGAAGACCATCTTCAGGCAGAGTAAGCAATGAGCAATGTGACAACTCCTAGATGCAAAGCTGGAAATCTTTTTTTTTTTTTTTTTTCCAGTCCTGGGGCTTGAACTCTGGGTCTGGATGCTTCCCTGAGTTCCTTTTGTTCAAAACTAGTGCTTTACCACTTAAGCCACAGAGCCACTTCTGGCTTTTTCTGTGGTGAATTGGAGACAAAGGTCTCACAGACTTTCCTGCCTGGGCTGGCTTTGAACCCTGGTCCTTAGATCTCAGCCTTCTGAGTAGCTAGGATTATAGGCATGTGCCACCAGGGCCCAGCTCGAAATCTTCAAGTGCTACAGACACCATAGTCCTGGGACTGAAGTACCAGTAAAGCAAGTTCATTCTCTAAATGATCAGCTGGAGAGCAGGCAGCACATGGGAATTGGAGCAGGAAGAGTGCTGAGGGTGGGAGAGGCATCTGGGAACAAAAAAAGTCCCAGGAAGCCGTGGGCCTGTACCTTCTCTGCCTCCTTGGCACAGCGGCCCACCCGTTCCTGCAGTTTCCGCAGCTGCTCCTGAGACACAGCACTGTCCGCCTTGGCGTGGCTCTCCCGGGTCTGGGCTGTCTTCTCATCCTTGCGGGCTGCGTGGTAGCTCTTCTTAGAAGCCTCAACCTAGCACACACAGGGAAGGCTGTGGACTCTGGACACCATATCCTGGTCCCCCTTGAGCCCAATGCAGACCTGAAAGGCACCTGCCCCGACACCCACAGCTCCCCCTCACCCCCTCACCTCCTTCAACCTCTTCAGCCAGGGTTTCTGGGCCTTGCGGAAGCCATCTTCAGCAGCTCGGCTCTCACGGAATCCACCGAGCACTGGCCGGTGAAAGGCCCCCCGCTGCCAAGTGCGCACCCGCTCACTGTCTGGCCCGTGCAGCTTCTCCCGCACCTCTAGATGTAGCTCGCTCAGTCGCTCTGCGGCAGTGAAGAAGGCATGCCAAGCCTTCTCCAGTGTGCCATACTGTGGGCCTATGGAGAAATGGGACTTGGGCCATGTTGGGATAGCACCCCAAACGTACCTCTCCTTCCCACTGGGTCCTGTTCTGGGGGGGCCAGGCCAAAGCATGGTGAGGATAGGAATACTCTGACATGGGTACTCTCATGAATCCTTGTACTCGCTGCCACCATGAGGGCAGTGTCATTATCAACATGTAACAGGCAAAGACACTGAAGCCCTGAGAAGGGAATTTTCCCGGAGCATTATAACTACCGACAGAGCTGAGATTCGACCCTGCACCTGGGGTCTTCCCCCAGCGTGAGAAGGCCTGCACTCCCTCTCAGCAATTCCAAGCTGTGTGGCTTCAGGCAAATCCTTTAGCCTCTCTGTACTGTCAATTTAGCCTTAAGAGAATGGGGAGATGGCTGGGTACTTGTTGCTCATGACTGTAATCTTAGCTACTCAGGAGGCTGAGATCTGACAGTCATGGTTCAAAGCCAGGCTGGACAAGAAAATCAGTGAGACTTCCCAAAGTGGAGCTGTGGCTCAAAGTGGTAGAGTGCTAAATGAGTAAAAGAGCACAGGGGCAGCATCCAGGCCCAAGTTCAAGCACCACTACTAACCCTGCCCCCCCCAAAAAAATGGGGAGAGAGGACAGGGAGTGGAGTGGGGTGTTGCTTATTTCATAAAACATGCTTGCCTAGCATAATCAAGGCTCTGGTTTCCATCCCAGCACAGCAAAACCACCACAGAAACAAAACCACCTGTCCCAAGGGTCCCACCCACAGTCCTCTGCTCCCAGCTAGACCTGCGCAGTGGACTCACCCTTCTCAACAGTGCCTCTCCATTTGCGGGCCCAGTCAGCCAGCTGCTGGGCGTAGGCCTTCTCGATGCGGGCACGCTCCTGGAAGCAGCTGACCAGGTCTCCGCACAGCCGGTGCCCATCTTCCACTCGCTGCACCGTCCTCCTGTAGTTGCCAGCCTGGGTCACATAAGAGAAGAATGGCTTTGCCAAGGAGAAGCCCACTCCAGGGCTGGGACTGATGGCTGGGCTCCACCACTGGAAAGGTGGTTATGCCCAGAGACAGGAGCATTTCAGTGCCATCCCAAACCCAGGCCCCAGCTGCTCACCTCCCAGAAACTGCCCCCTAAGGCCTCCCCTCCAGCATCTTCTTCTGGAGCCATGGTGTCCCCGCAGCACGGAATGGTGGCAGATTCAGGGCTGTGGGGGAGCAGAGGGTAAGCAGGAAAGTCATTCTGACACCTCAGGGGCTAGAGAAAGGTCCTCTCCTACTTCCGGGTTTTGCCTCAGCCTCAATTCCCACCACCCAGGGAACCATCAACGCTAGGACTAAGCGGCAAGGGGCTGGAAAGTCTCGGAGCCAGGATAGGAGCAAAGATGGCAGTTTCAAGGCTGGTCCACTCATTTTGAGTCTCTCCTCCCCCGACCCGCACATACCTGGGGTCTAAAGATAATCACTTCAAGGACCCAGCTGTCCAAGTCTCCAAGCTGCCACTGTGACTCTGCCTTGAAGTTAACAAGAGCACAGCAGAGAGTGAGGGTGGGGGGGCCTCCAGTGTCCAGGGCGGTGCCCAGCTCCCCCAATATAGCAACTGCTGTCAGAAGCGCCAGATTCCTGGCAGAGAATGCCAGGCAGGTCACACGATCCAGCAGGGGATTAGATGGCAAGCGGGGCTGAGTGGTGGGCAGAATGCCTACTCCCCCGCAACAGATGAGAACTCCTATGCAAGAAGGGCCCCTTGAATGACAAAGCAACCGCATGAGCAGACCAGGCCAAGTCAGAGGGCAGCTCTCCATACTGGGGAGAATGGAAAGGTAGCCAGAAGCCCTGGCTTGGCCAGGAAGCTTGAACAACATCATTTTACTGCTAAGGGAGCCTCAACTCCCTCTAAGATGGAAATTCCCCCATCTGGTCAGCTTCCATGCTAGCGCTGATGTAAACCACAGAACAAATAAGAAATGCCAGGGATCTAGTAGCCACAAGGACAGTCCTGAAGAATCCCAGGGACAGCAAGCAACTCAGTCTTTCCTTCAAAACAATACAAAGTGGGGCGCACCAGGGAGCCAGGCAGGCAAGGGCTAGTTAGAAAAGTGTTCTTCAGAACTGCCAGAGAAGGCAAGGTAAATTCCAACTCCAGGACTAGAGAACCCAGTAGCAGCCAACCTTTCCCCTCCTGCCTTTAGGCAGGGTCTCAGCTGTCCCCAACACTGACTGACTCAGCCCTAGAAGGAAATTGCTTCCTCCACTGAGCAAGCCCAAGGGACAGTCAGGCCAGGAGGACAGAGTGCACACCTGCTGCCCAATGTAAGGCTGTCAATGTTCCCTCTACCTATCATATAAATATATATGTATTATAATATGATATATATGTATGTATGTATGTATGTATGTATAATCTTGTGCCTATTCTGGAGCTTGAACTCTGGGCACAGACACTGTTTCTGACTTTTTTTTTTCTCAAGGCTAGCACTCTACCAATGGATCCACAGTTTTACTGGAGTCTTTCCTTCTTTCTTTTTTTTGGTAGTTAATTAGAGATAAAAGTCTCAAAAGGCCAGGCTCGTGCCTGTATCCAAGCTACTCAGGAGACTTCGATCTAAGTAGTTCAAAGCAAGTGCAGGAAGGAAAGTCCATGACACTTTTATTTCTAATTAACCGCTTTAAGCCACAGTGCCACTTCCAAAGTGGTAGAGTGCTATCCCTGAGTGCAAAAGGTCGGTCACAGCACCTAGGCTCTTAGTTCAAGCCCCACAACTAACTAAAAACAGAGCAGTCTTCCAGACTTTCCAGCCTGATCTGTCTTTGACCCATGATCCTCAGATCTCAGCCTCTTGAGTAGCTAAGATTACAGGTGTGAGTGCGTGAGTGCAAGCACCAGGCTCTACTTATCTTTCAAAACTCATCTAGAACATCTTCTCCAGTCACTTCCCCTATTTCTCCATCCTCTGGGCTCCCATAGCCCTGTGACCTCTCAGGCAGGGCACATCCCTCGTGAATATATCTGTCCCCAGTCGTTGACAGACTTATACAGTTCCTATTTGTTGTTTCCTCAGGCACTGGAGCCAGTCTGATTAGCTAACTAAGAAAGCAAGAAAGTGTAGCTTAGTGGTAGTGTGCGTGTTTAGCATGCTCAAGGCCTTGGGGTTCAATCTCCAGCATTAAATAATGTCTGACCGAAGACTGGAAAACATCTAGCTGCAGCAGCCCATAGAAAAGCCTGGTCTGAGTGGGCCTCCTGCCTCTGAGGCAGGAAGTAGAGCTCTGGCCTCCCTAGAGACCCCAGGAAGGTACAAATGGTAGAGGTTCCTGAGCACAGAATCTCTTGGATCTTCTACTACTTGTCCAGAAGGGGCTTGCCAGGCACTGAGGGAGAAAGAAAGCTGCAGCTATAAATCACAGGACCTCTGGAGCTGTCCCAGTGAACCATCAAGGGCCTGGGGCCCCTGCCTGCTCCAGCCTCCTCCTTGCTCCCAGGAGAGCTGCCCCCCACCCATTCCCTCTCTCTGGCCCCAGAACAGAGCAAGCTGTGTCTGCAGGGCTGGCACAGAGCCTTGCAGAGCAAACACCAGCCCAAGCCCCAGGCACAGCCAGGCCCCACAACCCAGCTTCATCTCTAGCTGTGGGGGTAGACCTTGCAGCTCACATAGTGTTAATGAGGCTGGCACACTGTGTCTCCTGACCTCCACAGACTTAAACATGGAGAAACACACTCTCACCAGAGGCAAGAGCTCAGGCAGCAGCAGTTAATAAAATCTTCCCAGCCCAAGGTCCAGAGACACAGCAAGATCACCTCACTGCCATAGCCCTTGTGCGGGAACCAAGGTAGGGAGTCCTGAGCTCCCACACCAGCTGGGGGTTTGGGAGTAGACCTCCGGTACTCACCCTACCCTGCCCAGCTGTGTCCTGAGTCACACAGGCTGTGCCCCAGGGCTTCTTCCCCAGCAAGCCCTTCCGAGCCCTCAAATCTGGGGGTACAGGAAAAGGGCAAGCTGTAGTTCAAGCAAAAGCACCTAGCTAGGCCTGCAGGGTTGGCACCGGCGCCCAGCACGTCCTGGAGGCACAGGGAGGGGGTGGGGCAGGGAACTGGGGAGGAGGCAGGGCCAGGGAGGGGCATAACAAAGGGGCACTTTTGGAAACCCGACCTGCCGGCTGAGGTGCCCTGCTCCCTGATGACGCATTCCAAAGCCCCAGCCTCAACTCCAAATCTCTCGGAGCCCAGGGGCCACCGATCTCTGGCCTTGACCTCTCTGTTCCGCGCCCCTCCACAAGCCCCCACTCCCCCACTCTCTGGCCCGCCCGGCGCTGCCCATTTTGGAGCTCGTAGAGCCCACGAGGAGCGGAGGGATCAGGCCTCGGCTTGGAGGCTCTAGGACTTCTGGGCTAAACTTATGGAACTTGGTTCCGGCGGGGGTGGGGCCTGCCGGTCACTGCAGTGGGGAGGGGGCGTCCCCAGCCTGGGCTGGGCCCGTGGAGGATTCCAGATGGTGGCCTGAAGCAACGACCTCAAGAATCCCGGCTCTCCGCAGAGGGCGAGGAGCTGCCAGGGCGCAAGGCCCTCTGTTGGGGCCCCAGGAGCGCTGCGAGGCGGGCGGCTGAGGGCCCTCGAGGGGGCCCCCGGGAGACAGTTCTCCCTCCAGCCCCGACGCCCCAGTGTCCTCCTCTGACCTGCAAAGAATCGACTGCTTGGCCCCGCCGTGGATGAGACGTCTTCCCCACTCCAGCCCCCCAGGTTCCCACGCAGCGGGAGGGGGTGGCCGGGGTCTCCCCTCGCACGAGGAGGTCCCATTTCAGACTTCGGGAGCGGGAGAAGCAGGGGACCGACCAGAACCACGACTCGCGTCCCCACCGGGGAACTCACCGCGTCCTCCCGAGGCCCCGCGATGGGTGGGGGGTCCGGCCACGCTCCAGCCCGATTCCTACCACTCCACGGCCAGGGCCGCCGCCTCCCGCACCGCGCCCGGCCCGGCCCTCCCCCGGGAAGCCCGGCCCCCGGCCCCGCCCTCTCCGCGCTGCCGCCGCGGCCCCATCCCCGCCGGGCTGCGCGGACGCCAGGCGTCGCGGCGCCCCCGCGGCTCTGCGGGGCGGTGGGATCGGCGTGCCGCTGAGAGCCTGGGCTAACGTCCCGGACCACGGAGTCCGATTTCGGCTTTGCCCCTCCCGGATCTTAGCAGAACCTGGGAGACCCGTGGGAGCGTGCTGGGACCTGCACGGGTCCCCCTGGAGGGGGTCTGGAGACCACACTGCCTCGGTTCGAAGTTAACTCGAGGGAGAATCCTCGTCACCTCCACCCCTCGTAAGCTTTGGGAATCCCATTGAACGGATGGTGGAAACTGAGGCCCAGGGATTCCATTGGGACAGAACCGGGACTCCAGAGCCGTAACCCAATCCACGCGCAGCTCGGTTTGTTAATCCGGGCGCCGTGGGAGGCCTGGGGCGCACAGGCGGCGGGGGGTGGGACGGAAGGCGCGAGCTCCTCCCCCTCGGGGAGCCCATCCCCTGATTTTGTACGGCTCATTCAAATCCCTCCGCCCGCCCATCCTGCCTGGGTGCTAGATTATTCCAGATTATCAAATCTGCCACTTGAGCGCCAAGAAATCCTTTCTTCCTTATCTGCACCTACTCGCCCCCAGAGAACTCCCCCCGCCCCCATCCCTTAGGACTCATCTGTTATTTATATCCACTGGAGTGGCCCAACCGTGTTCCCAGGCTGACCTAATCGCCACCTGCTCGGCTTCCCCGCCCCTCCCGCCCCCTCCCGGGCCGAGGGACCCAGCGGCGGTGCCCTGCGCCCGATGGACCTTGGGTCTGTCGCTCAGCGAGGCCCTGCCGGGCAGGTGGGCTTCGGATTAAGGGACACCCCCAAGCCCCAGCCGCGCCCCGGGCGTGCGCCACCCCCTCCCCTCCCCGGTGCGCCCACTCTGGGGAGCCCAGGAGCCCCGCGGTTCTCCGCCCAGCTCGTGTTCTGCCTACCAGCTCCCTCCCTGAGGGGTGTGAGGATGTGCGCCATCCTAAAAGGCAACTTTTTAAATATAGCAAGATCTTGTTGCTTCTAAATCGGGGAGCAGACAGTCATTGGCGCGTTCTCTAGGCGGATGAATCTCAGAAGAGAAGCGGGGGTCTGCAGAGCATGAACGGGAGTTAACTTCAGGGGCAGCATGAGCTGCTAAGGGCATAAAACTGCATCCCCATGATCTTGGGGGCGTGTGGGGGAGGGGAGACACTTCAGACGTGCCACCTTCGGCCTGAGGACATTGGCAACGTTTGGCAAATCCCACGTTGCTGGTAGTGGATCTGAAACCTGAGCGTGTGGATTCTGAGACCAGTTTCCACATCCATCTATCTCGATTTTGAGGCTCTGACAAATCTCTTCTCCCTTTATCTCTGTTTCTGCCTCTATAAAACCTAACAGATGACCTTGTTGACCTTCCACTGGGCCTGGTGCCCCAGTTAATGAATGATTGTAAAACAACTGCGGATGAGAGCAACTAGGGAAGATCTAATGACAGCCACAATGCTTTGCATTCTTTAAAAATCAGTTAGCATCCACCTAGTGCCTGGGGGCTTTTAGGCACCTAGACAGCAAGTGTGAAAATACAAGGAAGAAATTAATTACAGGAACCACTTATTAAAGCCTCATTAAAAAATAAAAAGTTGGCAGCAAGCTTGGAATCTAGGGAAATGAGGGCATAGAGACAGAAAATAGCGGTTTATCAGACCTCAAGGAGTAGAGGGAGGTAGTATGGAAAACATCTGGCTTCCCTTGGGTTCAATTCTACAAGCAGAGATCAGAAATATTGCTGTTGATCTTAATTTTCCCCAGGGTACTGTGAGTGGTGTGTGTGTGTGTGTGTGTGTGTGTGTGTGTGTGTGTGTGTGTGTGTGCTGTATAATGGGAGGAAGGGAGAGAAACAGAGCACATTGGGCTGCTTCAAAGGAGACATGCTTGCCTCTGAAAACTCAACTTCCCCTTGCAGAAGGGGGACTCAGATTCCTACACCCTATGGAAAGAGCCTCTAATACATGCTTTAATACATGCTGCAATATCAGGGCCATCCCCTACCTGAACAGAGTTCAAGATGACATGTTCCCAAGGCAGATCAAAACAGAAAGTTTTAATAAGAAGCAGCTTGGCTCAGGGCACCAGGTGGCAGATTGGTCTGTAGCCAAGTATCAGGACAACTAACTCATAGACTCACCTTGAGTTTCTGGAATGTCCTAATCACCGTACCTTCACTTGTTTATTTATTCATTCATCCAGCCAAGAAAATATTTGAATTTTTACTCAATGCTAAACCCTACACTTAGGTGTTGGGAAGACATAAATAAGGCAGAACCCCAAGAGTACAACAAGAGAAACCAAGTTCCACAAAGACAGGAGACTATTTGGGCTCGATGAGTAGGAATTAGTCATGCTGAGAGGCATTCCAAGGCGGGTGCATCAGGGTGTGCCAAACCCCAGGACTCTTAGCATATGGTTTTACGACCAGCAAGGCTGCTTTTCGGCTTCTGTGTTACACAAGTGCGGAAAGAAGAGATGTTTGCATATCCTGTTTGCAGTGGGAGGGGGAATGGAAACAAATGTGGATCATGAGGGAGATGGCTGAATAACTAAAGTTCATCCATGCTATGGCTCGCTCTGCAGCCACTAGAGAACAAAGTACACAGAGACTTTTTTTCTTCAGTTTGGCAGTGCTGAGGATTGAACCCAGGCATAGGTAGGTATGTTAGGCAAGCACTATACTAACCTATACCCCTAGCTAGAGTCAGACAAAGATAGAGACACGCTTTTTTTCTTTTTTTGCCAGTCCTGGGGATTGAACTCAGGGCCTGGGCACTGTCCTTGAGCTTTCTCAAGACTAGTTTAACCACTGGAGCCAGCTTTTTCTGTGTATGTGGTACCGAGTAATTGAACCTGGGTCTTTGTGCAATGCTAGGCAAGCACTCTACCACTAGGCCAAATTCCCAGCCCCCTGAGACACACTCTTACATGAAAACCTCTAAGACACTGCTGAGTGAAAAGCAAGGTGCACATCATGCAAATATTCAGAGACAATGTACACCAAACATTCTACCAGGTAACCCTAAAGAGAGGTCTCAGAATGATAAAGGAATATTTTGGAATAATGGAAAATGTGTAGTGAGGGACTGTGAGTATGACTAAGTGGTAGAGAGAGTGCTTAGTATGCACAGTATACGGAACTAGATTCAATCCCCAGAACCCTTTAAATGGAGTTTCAATGAGAACATATGTAAACTCTGTAATTAAAATGAAGAATGAGCTGGGCATAGGTGGCTTAAGCCTGTAATCCAAGCTACTCAGGAGACTGAGATCTGAGAATCTGGGTTCAAAGCCAGCCCAGCAGGAAAGTCTATGAGACTTTTTTTTTTCCTTTTGGTGGTTCATGGGGCTTGAACTTGGCATGGATGTTGTCCCTGAGCTCTTCAGCTCAAGGTTATTGCCCTACCCTGGAGCCAAGCCCCACTTCCCATTTTCTAGAGGTTAATTGGAGGTAAGAGGCTCAGGTTCTTTTGTGCCCAGGCTGGCTTTGAACCTTGATCCTCAGATCTCAACCTCCTGCGTAGCTAAGATTACTGGCATGAGCCATGCACCCCACTTCTGTGAGACTCTTATCTCCAGTTAATCACCAGAAATCCAAAAGTGGAGCTGTGGCTCAAAATGGTAGAGTGCTACCCTTGTGCACAAGATTGTTGTTCAAAACCAGCCCAGCCAGACAAGTCTTATTCTCAAGCTGAGGGAGAGCCTGAAGTCCTGAGTTCAAGCCTCAAACATGGAAGAAGAAAAAGAAGGAGGAAGAGGAGGAGGAGGAGGAGGAGGGAGAGGAGAAGGAGGAGGAGGAGGAGAAGGCGGCAGCGGCCTTGGCAATGGCTGTGGCAGCAGCTGCAGTAGCTACTGCTGGGTACTGGTGGCTCATACCTGTAATCTTAGCTACTCAGAAGGCTGAGATCTGAGGATCACAGTTCAAAACTAGACCAGGAAGGAAAGCCTACATGTCACTGGATGGAGGTGAAGTTTAGTGAATCTTCTCTTAAAATGTAGGAATTCTTCTCTTACAGTCCTTGACTTTCAACAAAGAATAAGAATTTCTGCACAAGTCACAATGGTAAAAAAAACTTGGCAGACCTTTATTGAGTAAATAAACAGGTAATCAGACAGACAAAAAGCTGACAAACAGCCAGGTGAGATATCCTATAATCCTAGCTACTCAGGAGGCTGAGATCTGAGGATCACAGTTCAAAGCCAGCCTGGGAACTAAAATCAGAGACTCTTATCTCACTATTAACTAGCAGAAAACGAGAAGTGGCACTGTAGCTCAAGGGGCAGGACAGTAGCCTTAAGCTGAAGAGCTCAGGGACAGTGTCCAGGCCCAGAGTTCAAGTCCCACAACCAACCAAAAAAAAAAGGAGACAAATAGAAGGCCAGGGCACACTCTAACACAGTGTGGGTACTCTCATGGGGAGATAGACATGTAGTAAAATATGTAGATAAACATGTAGTAAAACAAACACAAAGAGAAACAGACCCAGAGAGAGAGTGGGGGAGGGAGAGATGGGAACACTCAGAAAGATAGAGAAGCACACACAAGGAGACATTCAGAGAGAGACAGCTCCTTGGACAGTTGGGATATTCATCTGGTAAAGGCAGGGGGTCTGGCTTGCTCTAACCACACCTGGCATTATTCTCTGAGTTTCTAGGTAAGAGTGCATCTTGTCATAAAAGAGATCCTTATCCTTGAGACAAGGAGGCACTCTGCTATCTGCATTTTGGGGCATCCTGTTGTCTCTTTGAAGCAAAGATTGTACTTCTGTTTCTAAATACCATATTTCTGAGTTGCCTTCACTAGACCTCAGTTTCCTTAAGTTATCTGGCTTTATTTCCCCTAAAATGACTTTTTTTTCCCTTAATCTTAAGGAAAGTACATGAAGGAACACCTCCCATATTTTCTGTAAACTGACCATTCCTCATTTTCCCTTTATCTATCCTGCTTCACATGAGACTCTTATCTCCAATAAACTACTCAGAAATGGCACTGTGGCCCAAGTGGTAAAGTGCTAGCTTTGAGCCAAAGAAGCTCAGGGACAGGGCCCAGACTCTGAGTTCAAGCCCCACAACCGAGAGAGAAAGGGGGCGGGGGGAGGGTCCTGAGCTGGGCACTAGTGGTTCATACATGTAATCCTAACTACTCAGGAGGCTGAGATGGTCAGGACCAAGGTTGAAAACTAGCCCACAGGGGGTGATATTAACCAGGATGCATTGTACTAATAATCTGACCTGTTGAATGAAAATCCCTTTGTACAACAACATAAGAGAAAATATATTCCAAGACGGGTGGGGGGGAGGGTAATGGGTACCAAGACATGTGCAAGGGTATCAATGTATGTGAATTAATGTGCCTTCTATCTGGCAAATATCATGTAACCCTTTTATTAATTACAATAAAAATATATTAAAAAAAGAAAATATAAAATGAAATAAACAGGAAAAATAATCTGAGCTGGAATTGTGGCTCAAGTGGTAGTGCACCAGCCAAGCAATCCAAAGGCTTTGTATTCAAACTTTGGTATTGGGGTGGGGGGAGCAGGAGGAGCAAAACAAAACAAACTGGCAATCCTGTAGAGGGTGAATTAGAGCAAGCAGAGAGTTGCAGGCAGGCCTGGACTCCTCTGAAGCCTGCCTTGTTTCTCTAGTTACTGGAGGCCTCTGGACATTGCCCCAGCAGCATTCCTGACAGGCAGCTGAGTAAAGTATCAAAGTATCCTGATTTAACAGCTATGTTTTTAGGATCAGGCAACCCCAGGTGGAAAAACTGGTCTGAGTTATGCAGAGAGGCTACCCTCAGTGGGGGAGGCTGTTTTGGGGTTATGATGGCAAGAATAGCAGAGGAAGGGCATGAGACTGAAAATACAAAACAGGTTTGGTTTCTGAGTCACAGCTACAGAGAAAGTTTCTCCAGGGGCAAGAATTTGCCCAGGGCAGATTCTTTGCAAAGTAATAGAACTGGCAGAAGGTTCCATGGGAGCAGCCACTGCTGTCTACTTTCACCTCTGTAGGATAGGAGGCTTCTGCTCAGGAAGTCAGTCCTATCCTGTCCTTTGCTGGTGACCTAAGAGTCCTATTAAAGGGGTCTTTGACTTTATTTAGCAAATGAGGTGCCTGGAATACCCAGTGTGGGCACTGCTGAATGCTTCTGAGCTTGAAAAGCAGACAGCCCACTCACCATGCTGGGTGTCCAGTCCTCCGTTCAAAGAAAGCAGACAAGATCCCTGACTTCATAGAATTTCAATTAGATAAAGGTCGGAATTGTAATTACAAACTGTGGTTGGGCTGGGGGTATATTTCAGAAGTACAATGTCTCCTAGCTTGTCTGAGGCCTTGCTTCAATCTCTAGCATTGGGGAGGAAAAGGGAAGGAAAGGAAAGGGGCTATGAAAAAAATAACAGGAACCCAGAAGTTTGGCCTTGTAGTAGAGTGCTTGCCTAGCATGCACTAAGACCCGGGTTCCATTCCTCAGTACCAGAAGTGGTGCTGTGGCTCAAGTGGCAGAGCTCTAGCCTTGAGGGGGAAAAAAAGCCTAACGACCGTGCTCAGGCCCTGAGTTCAAGCCCCAGGATTGGCCAAAAAGAAAAAAGTAACAGGAGCCTAAGTTTGATAGAGAGAGGGTCAAAGAAGACTTCTCTGGAAGTTTATCTCCTTCAAAACCAACATGGCAGTTAGCCAGGTGAACAGAAAATATATGGAAGAGCATTCCAGGCAAAGGGTTGTGGAACAGGTATACACAGACCTTGAGATGGAACCTTGAAGGCCAAGATGATATGGCATGGTGAGTGATTGTGTGAAAGGCCTAGAATGAAGACAGTGGAGACTGCAGCCTCCAGGCACTGCCAGCTTTGTGTGTTTCCTCTGAGCACAGGTGGAGGCCCTGGCAGGGATGTACATGGAGGAGGAGACAGATTGGCTTCTTTTTTCTTTTTTTTTTTTAAACGGGGGCTTTAACTCTGACCTCAAGCTCTTGCTGAGCTTCTTCAATCATGACTGGTGCTCTACCACCACGTGAGTCACAGCTCCCCTTGTGGCATTTTTTTTTGGTGATCAATTGAGGATAAGAGTCTACAACTTGGGCTAGTTTCAAATCTCGATTGTCAGATCACAGCCTCCTGAGTAGCCAGGATTATAGGCATAAGCCACCAGAGTCCAGCTTCCTCACTCTTATAAGAATTGACATTGGATACAGAGCCTCTGTAGATAACCCAGGATAGTTACCTCATTTTAAAATTCTTAATTACATCTGCAGAGTCCCTTTATCCAAACAAGGTACTATTTGCAGCTTTGGGGATTAGAATTTGGACATACCATTTTAGAGAGCACCTAAACACCTAACAGCATGCTTGGCTAACAGGAGGCCATGGCAATTAGCATCCCACATCTCATCCAATGCTTCTTGAGCTTGAAAAGCAGGCAGCCTTTTATAGTTTTCTTTATGCAGCTTCATAAATGTGAATGCAGAATAGACCAATAGACCTCATGTTGCCAATACAAATGTGGCTTGGTTTTTTGGGCTACCTATAATTATGACCAAAAGAATCTCAGATTCTTGGCTTTATGCAGCAAGGATAATTGAATATGATGGGAAATGTATGATAAAATGTCTGCAAGGATGCTCACTCAGAGGTCGAAACATTGGGAGCATGTGTATGAATTTGGATCAAGATCCATTCCATCAAGCTTTTGGCTTTGCCAGAAGAACTACAGCTACTGTTGTAGCTTGTTCTTTCCCTTACACAGTGAAACTGAGCTGAGTGATTTAGTGTATGTGTCTTTGCCTGTGTATACATGTCTGTCTGTGTGCCAGTACTGGAGCTCAATGTCAGGGCTCAAAATCAGGGCCCAAGGACCATCCCTTAGCTCTTTCATTCAAGGCTAGTGCTCTACTACTTGAGCCACAGCTCCACTTCTAACTTTTTTGGAGATAAGAGTCTCATGGACTTTCCTGCTCTGGCTGGTTTTGAACTGTGATACTCAGATCTCAGCTTCCTGAGTAGCTAGGACTACAAGCATGAGCCACTAGCATTTGTCAAGATTTTTTTTTAAATCACATGCTTCTGGAGATTCAGTGTCATAGTGGGGACAGAAGTCAAAGCAGGGCAGTGGAAAGGAGGGTGGGAAGAGGGGAATGTGAAAGAATGTAAAGTCACTCTCCCAACCCCTCCAACATGTGACTCATCCACCCATAGGGAACCGGCTCAGCTGTAACAGAGAATCATCTTCCTCTTTGCCACATGGGATTTTCTGCAGTCCTCTGGAGAGACCTTTGGGTCAGAAGAGGAGTAGAAGATACTGCCGGAACTCAAGACTCCTCATTTCTGAGCCTCTGGTCCCCCACTTTTTACAACGTAACTATCCTATGGTGCCAGTGAGGGTACTTGAGACCAGTGAAGAGCTCCACACCACTTCCATCAGTTCCTATTAGTAAATACTATAATGCCAGGAGATTACACAACAACTTCTATTTGTAGAACACTTCAAAGTTTGAAAGCATCTCAGTTTATTTCAGCATGAGTGGCTGCTATGCAAATCTGACTGCCTGAGGAGGTCCCTGGTATGCTTGGTACTTTGTGAGAGAATACAGCATTAGCAGAAGACTGCTCACCCTTGTATCCTAGCTACTCCGGAGGCTGAGATCTGAGGACGGCAGTTCAAAGCCAGCTAAGGCAGACAAACCTTAGAGATTCATCGCCAATTAACTAGCAAAAAACCAGAAGTAGAGGTGTGGCTCAAGTGGTAAAGAGGTAAATGTGAATGATAAGGCCACAAAAGAGCACAAAGCACAAGCCCCAGCACACAAAAAAAAATTAGTGTGTGAATAATGCTCCATTCCCCCACAGTGAAGTCAAGGATTTGTTTGTTTGTTTTGGTACTTATATAGCTACACAAAATTAAGTACATGGTACTGGGGATCAATCCCAGGGCTCATACATATTAAACATATGCTCTGAGTTACACTCCTAGCCTGAAGTTATATACTTACTATTGCCATGGTAAAGATACTTTATATGTATATATGAAAACAGAACAACGAAACTTGCTGAAATTGCTTCAGGAAGGAGAAGGAGGGAGATGAGAAGATTAATGCAGAGAGGTGAGGCACATTTATGTAAGTATGGAATTAGTACAATTAAGTCCCTTATGTAGCTAATACATAAAATTAGTTTTTTTTTTTCTTGTAGTGGCACTGTTGATCAAAGTGGTAGAGTGACAACTTTGAGCAAAAAAGCTCAGGGACAATGCCCAGGCCCTGAATTCAAGCACCATGACCAAAAAACAAGTTGTTGTTTTTTTTTTTTTGGTTGGTTGTGGGGCTTGAACTCTGAGTTTGCGTGCTGTCCCTGAGTTCTTCAGCTCAAGGCTAGAGCTCTACTCCTTGAGTCACAGTGTGCCACTTCCAGTTTTCCAGTAGTTAAATGGAGGTAAGAGTCTGTGCCCTGGCTGGCTCTGAACTGTGATCCTTAGATCTCAGCCTTCTTAGTAGCTAGGATTACAGGTGTGAGCCAGTGGCACTGGCTTTTTTTGTTTTGTTTTGTTTTAATTCAGTCACACCTGTAATCCTAGCTACTCTGGAGGCTGAGAAATGAGGATTATGGTTCAAAACCAGCCTGGACAAGAAGTCTTTGAGATTATAATCTTCAATTGGCCACTGAAAGCAGGAAATGGAACTATGGCTCAAGTGGTAGAGTGCTAGCCTTAAGTAAAAATGCTCAGGGATAGTACCCAAGCCCTGAGTTCAAGCCTCAGGACATATACATACACAGACACACACACAGACACACACACATTTATTGCAGAAGGTGGGAGCCAGGCCTTCATTTAACATGTCTATGAATGTGTTCATATTTGAGTACTTAAACTTGCTTGCCTAGCATGCACAAAGTCCTGGGTTCCATTTCTTGGTACCACACACATTAAAAAAAGCCATAAGTGGTGCTGTGGCTCAAGTGAGAGAATGCTAGCCTTGAGAAAGCTCAAGAATAGTGCCCAGGCCCTGAATTCAAGTCCCAGGACTAGCAAAACAAAACAAGACAAAACAACAACAAAAAAACCCACTACCAACAAAAAAGTGATGCGTTGGAGATGCCAAGCAATAACTGTAGAAGCTTGAGCTCTAATCAGTCTGTTTCCATTCCTTTCAGAGGAATGTGAACTTTTCATTTCCTGCAAGCTCTGCAGAATCCCCGAGGCTGTCATTTGCAAACTACAGGCTGCAGTGTGTGTGTGTGTGTGTGTGTGTGTGTGTGTAGAGGGAGAGGGGTGGGGTGCCTGCACACTTCATCTGTGTGGATCTTGGATGGTTTCGCAGACTCAGCTGTGTGGGGATTCTGTAGACAGCCTGAACAGAATCAGAATCATGTATCAGCTTGCACCAGGAAAATGATCCCCCCTAGATGAAAACTTCCCACAGGGAGTTTGCACCAATTCTGCAGCAAGTTATAAGTCCACAGATTCTAAAACTTAAAGGGCTTGGAAGGCACATTTAGTACTTCCCTTTTCATCTTACAATGACTTAAAAAAAAAAAAAAGCCATGAGAGAGAGAAAAAAAAGAGGCCAAGGTTGCCAAGCCTAAGTACAATGCTTTTCTCACTGTGCTAAATTATCTGTTCTAGAAGCCATGAGAGCCATATATTGTTTTGCAGATCAAAGAAATTGGCATTATGTAAGGTCATGCTCGTGGTCTGTCCACCTTCCAATGTGAACACGAGACCTGATTCGCTGTCACCAGCAGCTTTTGAATGAGCTGTCTTGTGATGTTTTATGTCAAAATCCTATCACAGATAGGACCAAACATCTATAAATGGGGTTTCATGACACAGCCTCTTCATGGAGCCCTGGTTGGACCATTCACCCTTTCATCAGAGTAGCAGCAATAACATAGATGTCTTAAATAGAATTGTTAGGCCAGGCACCAGTGGCTCATAGCCATAATCCTAATTACTTAGAAGGCTGAAATCTGAGGATAACAGTTTGAAGCCAGCCTGGGCAAGTCCGTGAGACTCTTATCTCCAACAAACTACTCAGAAAAGGCCAGAAGTGGTTCTGTGGCTTAAATGGTATAGCACTAATCTTGAGTACAAAGAGGCCCAGGGATAGCACCCAGGCCCTGTGTTCAAGCCCCAGGATCAGCAAAAAAAATTAAAAATTAAATTAAAATATAAGGGCCAGGAGAGTGGCCTAGTGGTAGCGTGCTTGCCTAGCATGCACAAAGCCCTGGGTTTCATTCTTCTGTACCACATATACAGAAAAAGCCAGAAGTGATGCTGTGGCTCAAGTGGAGGAACGCTAAACTTGAGAAAGCTCAATCATAGTGTCTAGGCCCATAGTTCCAGCCCCACAACTGAGAAAAAGATAAAAATAAATAAATGTGTGTGTGTGGGGGGGGAGAGCACGGGTGTGCCAGGCACTAGTGGCTCAGGTCCATAATCCTAGCTACCCAAGCCACTGAGATCTGAGGATCATACTTTAAAGCCAGACCAGGTAGAAGGAAAGACTTTATCTCCAATTAATCACCTCCAGAAGTGGCTCAAGAAATAGAGAACTAGCCTATGATAGTTAAGGGACAGTGCTCAGGCTCTGAGTGAAGCCCTAGTATCAGCATACATGCACACACACGCACGCGCCGCTGTCCAGCTATCACTCAATAGTTCATCAGATAGGACTGGATAACATCCAGGGGCTAGGCAGTTGGTTAATTGCAAATCAAGAGGAAGCAAAGCAAAATCTAGGTTAAGGGTACCTCCACACACAACCCAAAACAGGGCTTTCCTGGTATGTGTAACATAGATTTCCACGGCTCGCATGTGCTTCCATCTTTCATGGAAAATTTTCTAACCCTAAAAGCAGATGAAGGGAAAATGTAGCATCAAGCAGGACATTTCCCTTGCTCACGAATCCTGCTTTTGTATTTCCTGCTGCCTCTGCTAGGCATGCTGTCCACATCTACCTAACTCAATCTCTCCAGATTCATCTTAAATGTTACCTTCTTTGGAAGAACTTTGATTTGATCCTTTCCTTATCCCAGCTAACTTACAGTGTCCCTCTTCTGTAACCCTTCTTTCTCTTCATGTTTCCTTTCCCATGCCAGTCTGGCCTCAAACACTGCCTACCAAGTTGCTGAGAAACCAACTTAAATTTATTACTTAAAGTATATAAAATATTTAAAAAATCTAACTGACATATAAAAACATAAAAACTATACAAACTTATGGGGCATCATCTGATGTTTTCATATATGTACCATACCTATTGTGTACTGTTTAAGTTAAGTGCATCTCCTGAAATATCAGTTCCTAATGGTGAAAACATTAAAAATTCTTCTAAAAAATATACAGTACATTATCTACAATTATGTTTTGCGATTAGCATAAAAAGAACTTATTATCAAAATTCGTTTCATAGTCTTTTGAGCCCAGAGGGGCCTAAAATTCATGATCCTGTTGCTTCTGCCTCCTGAGGCTGCCTTGACAGGCAGCCACCACACCATGGGCTTCTCTACCAATGTCTTAAAGAAAACTTAGCCGCTCAACATGATTGGCTTCACATCTGTAATCCTAGGTAGTCAGGAGGATGAGGCCTGGAGGGTCTCAATTCAAAACCCGACTGGGCAGAAAGCCTGTAAAAACTCCAGCTCCAATTAACCAGAAGAAAAAAAATAATAAACACATAAAAAGCAGAACTGGGGGACCAGGAGTTTGGCCTAGTGGTCCAGTGCTTGCCTAGCATGCACAACACTCTGGGTTCGATTCCTCGGTACCACATACACTGAAAAAAAGCCGGAAGTAGTGCTGTGGCTCAAGCGGTGGAGCGCTGGCCTTGAGGAAAGCCCAAGGACAGTGCTCAGGTCCTGAGTTCAAGTCCCAGGACTGGCAAAAAAGGAAAAGAAACAGCAGAACTGGAGGTGTAGTTCAACTGCTAGACGCCAGCCATGAGCAAAGAAGGCTGAGCAAGCGCGACTTCCTGAGTTCCAGCCCTGATACCTGCACAAAATTAAAACACCACCCCCACCCCCACCCCACGTCTACGATGTGAGAGGAAGGGGGAGGCAAAACCGAAGCAGATGCTGAAATGGAGAACGGTCTGGCCACCCTCGGCGTTTGGACAACCTTCATCTCTTCGCCTTCGTGAGGACAGCTTTTGTCATGACCGGCGCAGTAAGTCGGGGACAATCTAGGCCTCCCCGTGGGGTAAACAACAACAAACCAAAACGAACACTTCGCAGCTTCGCGCGGCGGCGGCGGCGGCGGCGGCAGCGCGGGCGGCCCCGCCCCCCACGCGCGTCACGTCTTTTGCACGTCCCGCCCCCGCACGCCCCGCTCACCAGGAAGGGGCGGGGCCCCGGCTGAAGGGGCGGGGCCCCAGCGCCGCTCTGAGCGTGTTTGGCGGGAAGTTGGCTTCGCTGCGCGCTGCGTGTGGTGGTGAGAGTTCCCGCCTGTTCTCTCCGCTGACGCTTGGAACCGGCGTGAGACGTTAGCAGCTCCTTCGCACCCGAGTAGGCCATGGCGTCCAAGAAACGCCCAGACACACAGAAGACCTCGGAGATCGTATGCCTGGATAGCAGAAGTCTGGAGCGGGAGCCCGAGGCCAAGAAGCTCCGCGTGAAAGGCCCGGGTACTGCGCCGCGTTATCACGTGTCGGCCGCGTTACCGCGGGTTCCCGCCATTGGGGTGCACGCGCCGCGGCCCGGAAATGGGGTGGTGAGCCCACTTCCCGGTCGCCCGTGCCCACAGGCTCTCTGTTTGGTCCACTTCAGCACCTGAGTGTAGGGTTCTCCACTCCCGTCCCAGGTGACCAGAAGCCTGTGGGCAGAGCCCGGCCTCTCCTCACCTCGTTCGTCCCAGAAAACGTTTGTATGTTGCTTGTGTGTGTGTGGGGGGGGGGTTCTGGGTCTCGAACTCAAAACCTGGGCGATGGCCCTGAGCTTTTTGCCCTCAAGGCGAGTGCTCTACCACTTGACCCCCAACTCCACTTGTGGCATTTTCTTCCCCCTAGTTAATTGGAGGTTTTCTTGCCCAGGCTGGCTTCGCACCATTCTCAGATCTCTGCCTTCTAAGTGGCTAGTTGCCTCCGGATTTTTTTTTTCCTCTTTCACTCCTACACACATTGAAATAATGTGACCACAAGGGTACTACCAGATTCTCAGATCTCAGCCTCTTGTATAGCTAGGATTGCCTCAGGATTTTTTATTTTTCTTTCGCTCCTACACAGCTTGAAGTAACTTACCTTTACTGACCACGCGGATGCTACATACCCACAAGGTGGATTGTTAGCTGTTTGTCCTTGGTGGTTTCAGATGCGAGGATTCCAGTTTCTCCCTGTCCCTCTTAACTCGTTCAATACTTGAACTTGAGGCTGTTACAGGAGTTGGGGTGCAGTGGATTTTTTAATGCATGAGAAGAATTGATGGTCAAAAAAAATGATCCTGAAGATTGGGTTCCAGTACATTTTGTATTTTATTATTTTTTATTTTATCATTATTATTTTTGAGCTGATACTAGGGTGTGAACTCCAATCCTGGGCACTGACCCTTAACTTTTTAACTCTAGGCTAACAATCAACCTTTTGACCCATAGCTCCACTTCTAGCTTTTTTGGGGTGAAGGGGGGTTGTAGCAGTCTCACAGACTTTTCTTGCTGGAACTGGTTTCTAATCATAATACTCAGATCTCAGCCTCCTGAGTAGCTAGGATTACAGACTAGCCACAGGTGCCCAGCTTTTTTTGTTTTGGACAATGCCTTGCTGAGTACCCCAGATTATTTTTAAAGCTCCGGTGTTCCTCCTTCCTCAGCCTCTCCAGTACTGGGATTATACCCTGACACCCTACTGCTAGATTATTTTAATATAGGATTTAAACATACTTTTTTTCTTAAACAATTGTACTCTGCTGCCCTAAAATCTTATTGTGTATTTTGTGTGATTTTAAAACTGTCTTCCAACTCCAGTTTTCTATCTCACACTGGAACATCTTCATTGTTCTTCTTTCTTCTTGTTTATTTCTTTGGCTCAGCTTTCAGGAATACTGCAATATCATTCTTGGGGGGAATATTTTGGGGAAGGGAAGAATCTGTACTCATATCTTTCTTGTGCTGAATGAGACTAAACAGATCATGGAAAGGCTTTAGCAAGTGATGAGACAGATGGGCTCTGCTGAATGAAACAGCAAGGCTGGGATTTTAGCTGAAGACTTTTCTGAGATTGGAGAGGAAAATATGTGTCTGTTCTTCTTGGCAGGTTGTAACAAGAGATGTGAGTCAGACTGCCTTTGGGAAGGTTTGGCCAGCCTGCAGGTCCCTCCATCATGCAGCAGCCTGCAAGTCTCATCCTCCTGCAGCAGCATTGTCAGGGACCTCTACCAGTATAGGTTGGATGAAGCTGCCTGGCTACCACTACAGCAGGTGAGCAGTTCCTTATTGAAGTATTGGAAAGTATGGTTTCAACTATTGTAAGGTTTTTCAACTATTTGGTGCTCTGAAGATAGATGATAGGTTGGTTCAACAAGTTGGCGGAGTGATCGGATCACTTCAATCATGTGACTGGCCTCCTGGGCACTCAGCCAGGGAGAAACATTTTTTTACTGAAGGAATGCACTACCCCCTTGCTTGCCAAATTAATTCATGTATATAGTAGATACTTCACGCACAACTCTAGGTAGCTTTCCTGTGATAGAAGGACTTGGCTCTAAGGTTCATCTGTGAAGGAACCAGAGATTGACAGTTTATTAATGATTTGAGTTTTATTTATGTACTTATTTTGGTGGTACTGGGGTTTGAATGCATGGACTCTAGCTCTCATTCAACTCACAGCTGATGTTCTACCACTTGAGCCTCGTCTCTAACCTGGCTTTTTGGGGAGAGAGGAGGGGTTGCTGGTCCTGGGGCTTGAACTCAGGGCCTAGATGCTTTTATGTTCTACCCTTTGAGCCACAGTTCCACTCTGGGTTTTTGATCATTTATTGGAGATAAGAATTTCATGGAGGAGCCAGGAGTTTGGCCTAGTGGTAAGAGTGCTTGCCTAGCGGCACTTGATTCCTTGGTACCACATACATAGAAAAAGCCAGAAGTGGTTCTGTAACTAAAGTGGTAGAGCTTTAGCCTTAAGCAAGCCCGAGGACAGTGCTGAGGCCCTGAGTTCAAGCCCCAAGACTGGCAAAAAGAAAAAGAAGAAGAAGAAGAAGAATCAGATGTAGTTGGGCACCAGTGGCTCATGCCTGTAATCCTAGATACTTAGGAGGCTGAGATCTGAGGACTGCAGTTCAAAG
This sequence comes from Megascapheus bottae, assembly GCF_031878675.1. Lineage (NCBI taxonomy): Eukaryota > Metazoa > Chordata > Mammalia > Rodentia > Geomyidae > Megascapheus > Megascapheus bottae. Next base: position 12,439,837 of record NC_143524.1, on the reverse strand, counting down.
CCAGCCCAGACATTAAAGTCCTTGAGACTCTTATCTCCAATTAACCACCAGAAAACTGGAAGTGGTACTATGGCTCAAGTGGTTGACTGTCAGCCTTAAGCTGAAGAGCTCAGGGACAGTACCCAGGCCCAGAATTCAAGCCCCAGGACCAACCGAAAAAAAAAAAAAAAGAATTTCATGGACTTTCTTGCCCTTGCTGGCTTTGAACTACTATCCTCAGATCTCAGTTTCCTGAGTATCTAGGATTACATGTGTGAACCTCTGATACCCAGCTTCTAATCTTAGTTTTTGGTGGTTATTTTGGTGACTGAGTTTCATGGGATTTTTCTGCCCAGTTTTGCACTATAATCCTCTGGATCTCAGTCTCTTGAATAGCTAGGATTCTTGGCACTGATCTTCAGGCTAGGACTTGAGATTTGTTTTGTTGTTGGCTTTTTTTAAAATAGAACTTGAGTTTTAATGTAACTATTTCAACTTAGTTCTTTTTTTTTCTCTGTGGCAGAGTCTTCAGAAATCCTTTTTGCATTCTCTGGCTTCTTACCAGATATTCCATAAAGCTGCCCCCTTTGATAGGAGGGTTACATCCTTGGCATGGCACCCGACTCATCCCAGCACCCTGGCTGCAGGCTCCAAAGGAGGAGATATCATGCTCTGGAACTTTGGCATAAAGGACAAACCCACCTTTATTAAAGGGGTAAGCAGTTTCTGGTGCAGGATGATAGTGCTAAAGAAGTGCTTGTTGAGTGAATGGGTGCAATGTAGACATTATCCAGTTAGGGATCAAAACTGGACATTTTCAAACATTTCAAATGGCAATGATACTCATTTATTTTTTGGATGATCATGGGGCTTGAACTCTGTGCCTGGGTGTTGTCCCTGAGCTCTTCAGCTCAGGATACCACCCTGCCACTTTGAGCTACAGTGCTACTTCCAGTTTTACAGTGTTTAACTGGAGGTGAGTCTCATAGACTTTGGTGCTCAGGCAGGCTTTGAATCATGATCCTCAGGTCTAGCTTCCTGAGTAGCTAGGATTACAGGCGTGAGCCACCAGCACCTAGCTAATACTCAGATATTTACTGAATGCCTGCTCTTGAAATATTATGATCACTTAGTCTAAGCCTCTTCTTAACTCTGAGATCTTCTGGGCTTTTTTTCTTCCCTTGTTAATCAAGCTTTCATAATTGAAACAGGTACTTGGGAGAAACAATTTAAAGGAGGAAGGATTTCTTTTATTTTTCGATTTCATTCTGTGCCTGTCTAGTTTTATTATTTCTGGGCCTGTGTTGAGACAGTATATTATGTTTGGAAACTATTGGAGCAGAGTTGCTCAGCTCATGGCAGCCTGGTAGCAGAGAGAGACAGGTAGGGGCCAGGGGATGATATACCCCTCAGAGACATGTGCCTGGGCCTTCATCCTCCAACCAAGTCCTGCCTCCTACCAGCCTGAATAGTATATACTCAGAGTTGATTGGTGAAGTTAGTTCTCTCCTATAGTCACCTCTCAGTATAGATCACCACCTCACTAGTGATAGCTGGAACTAAACCCTTCAACACAAGAACTTTTTGGAGGGCTACTTAATATCCAAACCACAGCCCTTTGCTTTAGATACACCAACTAATGCCTTCCTGCCCGCCCGCCCACCCATCGTCCTTTCCTCCTCCCCTCCACACCCTTCTCTCTTTCCTTCATTCATTTCTTCACCTTCTTCCCCTACCTTACTCTTCTTTCTTTTTCTCCCCACCAGTACTGGGGATAGAACTCAGAATTAGAGGTGTGAGCCACCAGTACCCAGCTTATTCTTTTTTTGTATGTGAGTACTGGAGCTTGAACTCATGGTTTGGTTGCTGTCCCTGAACTTTTGTATTCAAGGCTAGTAGTGTTCTACTACTTGAGCCCCAATTCTACTTCTAGCTTTTTTGTGGAGTGGTTAATTGAAGATAAAGAATCTTACGGACTTTTCAGCCAGACTGGCTTCAAACCGTGCTTCTCAGATCTCAGTTGAGTATCTAGGATTACAGGCGTGAGCCACCAGTGCCTGGGTCATTCTGACTTTTTAAAGATATGTTTACTGCTGGGTACTTTATATTCTTTGAAAGAATGAGGGCTGTGAAATATAGCTTGGAAATTGTATGTATGCATACAAGAAAACTAACAATGCAGTTGCTAAATGCTCCAGACTATGAAAAAGAAAAAAAATCCTTATGAATTTAATTGAAGGAGAAGTTTCAAAGATGAGTAAGAAAAGGAAATAGTAAAGTAAATGAAGAGAGAAACAGGAAAGACATTGTGTGTTGATGCAAAGGATGAGATGGATGTTTAAGGAAATAAGTTCTGGAAACCAGAGGGAAGACAGCTAGAAGAGTGCAGAGCACAGAACTTCGTGGGTCTCCTGCCCTCTGACAAGGCAGGAAATAAGGGGAGCTTTAAATTTGAGTTTGAACACAAAGCTCCTCAGACAAAAAGAGATTTTTTTTCCTAGGAATCTAGGACTTGTGAGTAAAAATTTTTTTTCCTGAAAGTGATAAGTTTATTCTAAGGATGACAGAGCTTCTTTTTTTTTTTTCTTTGCCACTTCTGGGGCTTGAACTCAGGGAATGGGAACTGTCCCTCAGCCTCTGCTCAAGGATAGCATTCTACCACTTGTGCCACAGCACCACTTCCGGTTGTTCTTAGTAGTTCATTGGAGATAAGAATCTCATGGGAAGTGGGACTGTTGCTCAAGTGGTAGAACCTCTTTAGCCTTGAGCCTTTAAAAAGTTCAGGGACAGCACCTAGACCCCAGGTTCAAGTCCCACAACTGACAAAAAAAAAAAAAAGAATCTCATTGACTTTCCTGCCCAGGCTGGCATTGAACCATGATCCTCAGATCTCAGCTAGGCTCAGCTAGGATTACAGGCATGAGCCACCAGTTCCCAGCCCTCATGACTTTTAAAGAATGAAAATTATTTTGAATTTGTGCCATACTGAGGCCACTTTTGTTATGCAACATTTTGTGTGTGTGCACACACATGTACAAATGCTCGAGAGAGGGTGAGCATGTGCACTCTGTGTACGTTTTTGTTTTTTGGTACTGGGGATCGAACCAAGGACATTGCACATGCTAGGCAAGCACCTTGCCACTGAGCTACATCCCAGCCCTGTGTGTGTGTTTTCGCATTCCTACGTTTTGCTGGAGATCAAACCAAACTTATGTGTGAGGGCTTTGCATACTCTACCATTGAACTATATCCCTGATTCCCTGTATCACCCTTTACTAAAATATGCATGCAACTAAAATTTCCTTACACCATCATGGTGATTGGTTTGTGCATTGGGATTTTGTGATTGCAAGGAGTTAGCATAGAGCAGAGGAAGGTATGATAGTTTGAGAAGAACTTTATTTTACTCCTTGATGTTGATAGCAGGAAGCTGATTTAAGATCAGTAACTAGTGGAGCAGTAGTGCAAAGTTTTGTTACTTCTTTATTCATCTGACCTTGGCTCCTATCTTGACATTTTTCAGGCCTCTTGATTGAGAAATATGTATTATAAAAATGAAGGTAGGGGCAGGGCGTTTGGCCTAGCGGTAGAGTGCTTGCCTAGCATGTAGGAAGACCCGGGTTTGATTCATCGGTACTACATATATAGAAAAAGCCAGAAGTGGTGTTGTGGCTCAAATGGCAGACTACTAGCTTTGAGAAAGCCAAGGACAGTGCTCAGGCCTTGAGTTCAAGCCCTAGGACTGGCAAAAAAAATGAAGGTAGGGTTAGTGTATTCATGCGCGATGTCTATTCATCATTCAAATTGAAAAGTAAGTATAAGTGATAAAAGTATAAGTAAGAGGGCCGGGAATTTGGCCTAGTGGTAGAGGGCTTGCCTAGCATGCATGAAGACCCAGGTTCAACTCCTCGGCACCACATACATAGCAAAAAGCCGGAAGTGGTGCTGAGGCTCAAGTGGAGAGCTCTAGTCTTGAGAAAGTCCAAGGATAGTGCTCAGGCCTTGAGCTCAAGCCCAGGACTGGCAAAAAAAAAAAAAAAAGTATAAGTAAGAGCTGATAGTATACATCCATTATACTAGCACTCCAGAAGCTGAGGCAAAGAGACTGCAAAATCAAGGCCAGCCTGGGCTATGTATTAAGACATCCTATCTCAAACCAAAAAGGGAGTGGGGACGGAGAGAGAGGTAGGGTGAGAGGGAGAAAAGATTATAAAGAATAAAATATAAACTGATCCCAAATCCCTATTCCCAGCACTGGTCTATATATGTATACACCATTACACATACTCATTCTATTGCCAGTGTTGCTATATAAATACTTTGCTGTAGAATCTTTCCTGGTTTAGTTATGTCAAATATTTTAGTTTAATCATCCAATACCAGAAGAAGACCATTTAAAAACATCCCATAATTGTTTGTTTCTTTTTTTAATGTCTTCAGTTTTGGTGGTCTGAGTAATGCTAACCATGAAACAATATGGAGAACATTCTCTTTGTTAATGTTTTCTGGAGAAAAAAAAAAGTGTAGATGACAGCTGGGTGCCAGTGGCTAACGCCTATAATCCTAGCTTAGCTACTCAGGAGGTTGAGTTCAAAGTCAGCCTGGGTACTAAACTCTATGAGACTCTTTTTTTGTGTCTGTGTGAGTCATGGGGCTTGTACTCGGCCTGGATGCTGTCCCTGAGCTCTTCAGCTCAAGGCTACCACTCTACCCTGGAGTCAAGCCCCACTTCCCGTTTTCTAGAGGTTAATTGGAGATAAGAGTCTCAGGTCCTTTTGGGCTCAGGCTGGCTTTGAACCTTGGTCCTCGGATCTCAGCCTCCTGGGTAGCTAGGATTACAGTATTGAGCCACTGCCCCTGGCCAGATTTTTTTTGTTGTTGTTGGTTGTGGGGCTTGAACTCAGGGTCTGGCTTCTGTCCTTGAGTTTTTTACTCAAGGCTAGTGCTGTACCACTTTGAGCTTCAACTCCACTTCCATTTTTCTGGTGGTTAATTGGAGAAGAGAGTTTCACAGACTTTTCTGACCAGGCTGGTTTTGAACCTCAGTCTTCAGCCTCCTGAGTAGGATTACAGATGTGAGCTACCAGCTTTCATTTTCAGATAGTTTTTTTTTCTCCTCCTCTTCCTCCTTCTCCTCCTCCTCCTTTTCCTCCTCCTCCTCCTTGTCCTCCTCCTCCTCCTTGTCCTCCTCCTCCTCCTTGTCCTCCTTGTCCTCCTTCTCCTCCTCTGCCTTCCTCCTCCCCCACTCCCTCATTCTTTTTCTTCCCACCTCTTTGTAGCCTAAGTTGTAGGTTTAAATCAGCCCCACTACCTGGGGGTATTTTTGTAAGGATGGATTCCTTGTGTATCATTCTGGATGATAAGAATCCAGATTGTGCTGAGGATTTCTCTAACTAGCTTCTGATGTTTTTATTTCCTTCAGCCTGGGTAGTTTCTCCACATATAGTTATATATGTTTATACAAATATAAATATAAACACACACACCCACACATACACACACACACACACACACACAGCCAAATGCTAGATCATCTCTGGAAAGTCTTCTGAGTTTCTCCTGAGAATTCTGCCATTTTGGCAGTATCTGCTCAGCTGAGTGAAACTAGTTGCTTATAGTTCTTTGTGCCTGTCTGGATACTCCCTTTAAGTTTTTACCTCGAGTAGTTGCCAACCTAACCCCCTCCTTTTTTTGTCTGTCATGTGACTTGAACTCAGGGCCTAGACACTGTCCCTTAGCTTTTGTGCACAAAGCCAGTCTCTGCCACCTTGAGCCACAGCTCCACATCCTGTTTTCTAGTGTTAATTGGAGATACGAGTGTCACAGAATTTCCTGTCTAGGCTGGCTTTAAACTGCAGTCTTCAGATCTCAGTGTCCTGGGTGCTCGGATTATACGTATAAACCACCAGCTCCCAGCTCGTACCCCATTCTTTTCCCTGTCTTGTGTGTCTCATTGTCTAGACTCTGGAAACTGACTTCATACATTTTGTTCACTTTCCTAGATTATTTTTTTTAAATAAGAGAAAGCTTATTTGAAGAAAAGCAGTGAAAGAAAATAGCAAGTACTTTATATGGAGAGGAGATTCAAGAAGAGTTACTCTTTTCTAGTTTTTTAAGGCAGGAGAGCCATTATCAAGGCTGGAAATGGAACTATACATTTATTAATGTATTAATGTGGTGGAGAATCCTATGAAGGTCTGTCTCAAGAGAGACATTTACATATTGAGTTGCAGTACAGGCCAGGTCAGAGTGGTAGTTCAGCAACAGAGCCAGCACCCAAGCAGGGTAAGGAGGGGATTGGAAATAGGAGGGCAGTGTTGGTATTCTACACAGAATAATAAAGCCTGATCAACTGGTGGGAACAAGACGTTGTCTTACTAGCAGCAAAGGTTTGGCAAACGGGGTGCTGGTTAGAATGTTTATAGAACAATTGGATATGCCAGTTAGTATGTAAGTGTTGTGTAGAAGATCTTGTTTGAGTCTAGGTGCAGGGTAGCATTAGCACAAGATAAATAGAAAAGGGTCTCTTAAAATTGTAAAGTTTTTAAAACAGTGCCTAGAGCCAGGAACCTGTGGCTCATTCTTATAATCCTAGCTTCTCAGGAGGCGGAGGTCTGAGGATTTTGGTTCAGAGACAGCCAAGCAGAAAAATCTGAGATCTCATCTCTTTATTTCCAGAACCAGGACTGGAGGCATGGCTCAAGTGGTAGAGTACCAGCCACAAACAAAAAAATCTAAGAGTCCTCAAGATCTAGAGTTTAAGCCCCCATATCCATATAAAACAAACACCAGTAGCTGATATAGATAAGGTAGGGATATATAATAGGTAGGGATAATTTATTATATATTATTTAATAAGCTCTTACTACTTTTTTGTGGTATTAGGAATTAAACCTAGGCCTTCCTGCATGCTAGGTAAGTGCTCTATCACTAGTTATACCCCAAACCCTCTCATAATAATTTTTTATTATCATTGCTAGAATATATTGAAGAATAGGAAAGAATGCAGATCTGTTTCCTGCCCTTCTAACCCACATGTTTGTTCTATGCTGAAGCTTTTCTGAAGAGTGCAGATGATTTGTCATAAATGCAGCACCATCGTGATATAGACTAGATTATTAGTTGCCAGGGGTATTTGGCTAAGTGGAAGACATGATCCAGTGGGAAAGAATGAGGGAATTTTATGGAGGCAGAAAACTGTTCTTCATCCTCATAGGGGTTATTCAAAGATACTCATATGCTAAAATCCATAAAGCTTTAATACCAAGCACAGTCATACTTACTGTATCGTAATTTAAAATATAAAAGTAAAATAATGCCTTAAAAATAGAAGTGCAGGGGCCGGGAGTTTGGCCTAGTGGTAGAGTGCTTGTCTGGCATGCATGAAGACCCGGGTTCAATTCCTCGGTACCACACATACATAGCAAAAAGCCGGAAGTGGTGCTGAGGCTCAAAGTAGTAGAGCTCTAGAACTGAGAAAGTCCAAGGATAGTGCTCAGGCCCTTAGCTTAAGCCCAGGACTTGCAAAAAAAAAAAAAATAGAAGTGCACCAAAGGGACAAAATTGTCCAAAAAGAAATGTACTCATTACCTGATTTATAAACTAACCCCTCTGTACATTGCCTTTATAATAACAATAAAAATAAATGAAGAACTCTATGGAAAGTATCCTAGGGATAGGTGTCTAAGCTGACATAGCCCTGGTGCTGACTAACTGGCCTTTCTGTTGGCATATTATGTATACTCAGGATTGGTCTACACTTTTTGATCCATAGTCACTTACTGGCTTTTTCCTTCCTTGTGTTAGATTGGAGCTGGAGGAAGCATCACGGGGCTGAAGTTTAACCTTCTTAATACCAACCAGTTTTTTGCCTCCTCAATAGAGGGAACAACTAAGCTACAAGACTTTGAAGGCAACACTCTCCGAATTTTTACTTGCTCAGACACCTGCAAGTGAGTAGTTTAACTAGTAAGGTGTAGTTCTGGTAAGAGCATCTGGATCCTGTTTTTTCTACTCAGACATGGCGCAGGGAAGAAAGGAAAAATATTAGCCACTTTTCACCCCTTCCTCTCTTCCTGAAACTCTTTGGCGCCCTGATTTTGGTCTAGGTGGATTACTACTTTGGGAAGCCTTGGCCCTTCTCAGGAAAGGACTTCATCCCCTTCTTTAAGGCATACCTATACTAAACTTGACTTTGACTCTTACAAGCCAAGCCAATAGGGTATTGGTCCAGAAAGCCGCATAAAGAGTGAAGCAGGAGCTAAGAACTGAAGTTTTAATGCCGTTCATTTATTATGCTATAATTACTTGAAGCTTAAATTAATAGAACCTTCTCCTAAGAGAAACTGACTAGAGAAATTATAAAATAGAAATCACTTTTATTTCTAGCCAGAGACACAACTTTACTGCTTCCAAGAAATGAATGTGGGTATGAGATCTAACTAGCATTGAATATTATCCTAGGCTATCCCACAGGGGTGAGAAACACAGGAGCGATCAAGACCAATGACTGGATGAACTCGGCTCCAAGTTCCTTCTCCCTAGCAGCCTCCTCCTTACATCCAGGAACGTAAGGCAGTGCAGCAAGATGTTGAGAGTTTCAGAGAAACACTGTGACTCAGAGCTCTTCTGGCTGTAGATTTGCATCTATGAGGCATCCTCAAGTAGTTTTCTAGTGGAAAGAACAGCTGGCTTCTATTTGCTCTTCCCTACATGCTCAGAAGGGGGCAGACATTCCTCTCTAGCTAGCTGTAAGCCACGGAGCTGAACATTTCCTGTTTGGTTTGTCATCTTCTTTGGCTCAAAGGGTAGAGTGACTGGTAAGTTAACAGCAAACAATGTTTCCTCAGAACCTGCGCTATATGGAACAAGCTAGCTTTAGGACTTGCCTTGTGAATCTGAGGTTTAGCTACTCTTACTAGCTGAGGATGCTGGCTAAGCAGTAACTGGGCACATAATAAACAAGTCTGGGTGCTCCATAGAAATCCATAGTGGGACAATTATTCATTCAGCAATATTTATTGAATGCCTATTGAGGATTAGGTTGGAGCTTCAACAGTGAATAAATGGGCCCAGCCTAGTCCTGAGAGTCTTACAGCGTAGTCTCTTTCTCTAGCATTTGGTTTTGCAGCCTGGATGTGTCTACCAAAAGCCGAATAGTAGTCACAGGAGACAATGTGGGAAATGTGATCCTGCTGAACACAGATGGCAAGGAGGTAGGTACTAAGGTCTGGGTCCTCTATTCCCTCCCTTGGTTTTGTGTTCTCATCTGAATGAGCCTCTTTTCCACAGCTTTGGAATCTCAGAATGCACAAAAAGAAAGTGACCCATGTGTCTCTGAACCCCTGTTGTGATTGGTTACTGGCCACCGCCTCTGTAGATCAAACAGTGAAAATCTGGGACCTGCGCCAGGTTAAAGGGAAAAACAGCTACCTCTACTCCCTGCTGCATAAACATCCTGTCAACTCAGGTGTGACATCCTAAACCTCATCTTTCTTGCGATCCCTTCTCGTTTTACCACTCTTTCAGTTTTTCCTGAAAGTTTGGAAGCTATTAGATCAAACAGTTATCCCCCAAGAGCATCTGTCAAGATGATGGCTGGGAAATCTTTCTGGCTTTAGTTTCTTCTTTCCCTGGTGAATTTTTAGAATGTTTCCAGATTTTCTCTTCCTTTCCACTTCTGTCTAAAGAGGAATGGAAGGGAGGGTGCCCCTACTTGGAAAGGCTTCTAAAGGCCAAAACAGCAGAGGCTTTGGGAAATTTTTAGCTTAAGGGGCTTTTCATTTTTTCAGCTTATTTCAGCTCTGATGGATCCCGCCTCCTAACAACTGATCAGAAGAATGAGGTCCGGGTTTACTCAGCCTCCCAGTGGGACAACCCAATTAACCGGATCCCTCACCCTCACCGTCACTTCCAGCACCTCACACCAATCAAGGTGAGTGAAGGAAGGGGGAGGTATGTCATGGGGACCAACCAGGACTGCCCAAGGAGCAGAAAGGGGCACACATGGCCGGCCTGCAGTTATTCCTAATCTCTTCTTGTCCAGACACAAAGCAGCAGTCTGGTAACCCTTTGGCTTTCTCTGTTCTTTCATCCCACTTCTTCAGTTTCATTTGTTAAGCTTTCTCTTTTTTTCTTTTCCTGTTTTTGGTACTGGTACTGAAGATTGAACTCCAGGTCTCATGTTTGCTCAGCTTTTTGTTCATTCACAGCTGGTACTCTTTCATAAGAGTCATGTCTCCAGTTCCAGGTTTTGGGGGTTTGTTTTTTTGTTTTTGTTTTTTCTGATTAATTGAAGATAATATGAGTTTCATGGATTTGTCTTCCCAGGCTGGCATCAAACTAGGATTCCTTAGATCTAAGCCTCCTGAGTAGCTATGATTATAGCTGTGGGTGCCCAGCTTCTTGAATTTTCTTAAAAATACTCTGTCTCTCTGATAAGCTATTTTGCTGATCTCACTATAGGCATTTTCTATGGCTCTCTGTTATACACATTGTTTCAGTTTCCTGGTGTGCAGATGATCCAAAAATTAACCTTCACATTCTAAGTTTGTCTTACAGGTTTAGGTGGCTTCTAATAATAGAAATAAGTCCCTTACTTTCCCAATTTGGATCTCCGTTTCGTCTGTAAAAAGGGAATAATAGTATGTAACTGATAGGGTTGTTGTGAGGAGGAATCAGTACACTTAAAGCACTTGGCACCATACCTAGCACATGGTGAGTACTTAGTAAGAGATGACTTAGTATCCCGTGTACCTCAAATCAAACCCAACACTAAATAATATCAAGACTTCTTCACCAGTTGCTATTCTTGCTAATCTATTTGTTCACATCTACCTCATTGTATATCATCTAGACCAACTTCTACTTGCTGCTGTTGTTGTTATTGTTTTAGTGACTTATTCCATACCACTGCATATACCATTTCCTTTTCCTTTTAAAAAATTGTGTGTGTGTGTGTGTGTGTGTGCACGCGTGCACGCGCGAGCACGTGCACACGCACCTGTGTGCACATGTGCACGCATATGCCAGTACTGGAGCTTAAACTCGGGGCTTTGCATTCTTGTCTGCCTTTTTTTTTTTTTTTTTTTGTCATGGAACTTGAACTCTGGGCTTGGGCACTGTCTCTGAGTTTTTCAGCTACCACCCTTCCCCTTGAGCCACAGCACCACTTCCAGTTTTCTGGTGATTAATTGGAGATAAGAGTCTCGCTGACTTTAGTGCCCAGGCCAGCTCTGAACCACGATCTTAGATTCTTGAGTAGCTAGGATTACAGGCATGAGCCACTGCGCTAGGCTTTTTCTAGGTCTTTTGAGGACTTGGATGCCATAGAAACTGACCAGAAATTTGCCAGTGATGGTCATTGGCAAAACTCACCCAGTTTCTACCTTCTTGTTAGTTATGTTCATTCTTGCTTTAAAATTCTCTGAAGCAGGATAGTGGAGGTGTCATCTGTAATCCCAACACTCAAGTGGCTGAGGCAGGAGAATCTTTCTGTATAAAATGAATTATTATCTCAAAAATAGAAAAAACTTATTGTATAGATTGATATGTATCTATGAGATACAAACTCTAAGTTCAATTTTAATTCTGTTCTTAATGTGCCAATGATTGCATATAGAGATCCCATTCTTCAGTACTTATTTGTTAAATGTGACATTTGAAATATGATGTAAAAAAAAATCAATGTTAATAAAAGTCAAAAAACCTCAGCTTTTTGCTTGCTAGGGAGACACTGTACCACTGAAACTGTGTGTACGAGTGTGTGTGTGTGTGTGTGTGTGTGTGTGTGTGTGTGTGTGTGTGTGTGTTTTGTGCAGGTCCTGGGTTTAAACTCAGGGCCTAAGTACTGTCCCTGAGCTTCTTTTGCTCAAGGCTATAGCATTCTACCACTTGAGCCTCAGCTCCACTTCTGATATTTTTGAGTAGTTTCTTGAAGATGATAATCTCAATCTCATACACTTTCCTGCCTGGGCTGGCTTTGAACCCAGATCCTCAGATCTCAGCCTTCTGAGTAGCTAGGATTAAAGGTATGAGCCATCCTCTACTTTTTTTTTTTTTTTTTGCCAGTCCTGGGGCTTGAACTCAGGTTCTGAGCACTGTCCTTGGGCTTTCTCAAGGCTAGAGCTATACCACTTGAGCCACAGCACCACTTCCAGCTTTTTGTATGTATGTGGTACCAAGGAATCGAATCTTTATGCGTGCGAGGCAAGCACTCTACCACGAGGCCAAATTCCTGGCCCCCATCCTCAACTTTTTAAGGCTTCAAAAACGAAAAGGGGGCCAGGAGTTTAGCCTAGTGGTAGAGTGCTTGCCTAGCACACGTGAGGACCTGGGTTCGATTCCTTGGTACTACATACATAGAAAAAAGCCGGAAGTGGTGCTGTGGCTCAAGTGGTAGAGCTCTAGCCTTGAGAAAGCCCAAGGACAGTGCTCAGCCGAGTTCATGGCCCAGAACTGGCAAAAAAAAAAAAAAAAAAAGAAAAGGGAACTTGTTGGACCTTTGAAAGCTCAACCTTGACCTAGAAGTCTACTAGCCTTACTTCCTATATTCCAAAGCGTTTAAAGGTATCTTTTCCTGGAAGATACTGAGCAGTTCAGATTTCTACAGTTCCTGGAGATGCAAGTTACAGAGTGAATTATGTCCCTCCCAAAACTTTTCGTGTTGAAGCCTTAATTCTCAATATGATGATATTTGATGTAAGATTTTAGGAAGTTATTGGGTTTAGATGTGGTCATGAGGACATGACCCTTACAAGATTAGCACCATCCTTATAAAGAGATAGAAGTATGTGAGTATGTGTGCACAGGCCCTAGGGCTCAAACTCAGGGCTTGGATGTAGTACCACTTGAGCCATAGCTCCATTTCTGGCGTATTCACCAAAAAGAGATAAGAGTCTCATGGACTTTCCTCCTGGACTGGCTTTGAACCATGATCCTCAAATCTCAGCCGCCTAGCTTTTTTCATTTATTTATTTTCATTTATTTTTGTCTGTCATGGGGCTTGAAATCTGGGCCTGGTTGCTGTCCCTGGCTCTATCTCTTGAGCCACAGTGCCACTTCTAGTTTCTAGTGGTTAATTGGAGATTTTTGTGTCCGGGCTGGCTTTCAACTATGATCCTCAGATCTCAGCGTCCTGAGTAGCTAGAATTACAGGCATGAGCCACCAGCGCCCAGTTCTTACTTTTTAAGGTATTCCACCACTTGAGCCATAAGCCTCCAGCTGCTTTTACTCTATTTTTAAGTTAAGATCTTTTTTTTTTTTTTTAACATTAGTCAGTATGGACCATGATTCTCCCCATTTCCCAAGTAGCTGGCATCATAGCCATCATCATAGACATGAGTCAATCACAGTCAGCTCATGTAGATTTTATCTTCAATACTAAGTTGCTGGCATTTTAGTGGCAAAGAATACCTTTTGTGACCCTCTACACTCTTGTGATCGACCTCTTCATCTCTTAGGCAACCTGGCATCCTCGTTACAACCTCATTGTTGTGGGCCGATACCCAGATCCTAATTTCGAAAGTTGTGCTCCATATGAACTGAGGACAATCGATATATTCGATGGAAACTCAGGGAAGATGATGTGTCAACTCTATGACCCACAGGATTCTGGTATCATTTCGGTGAGGTTTGGGCCCTCAAAGAGTGATGGGAAGAGGCAAGGATTTGACCTACTTTACCTAAAGCTGATCCTATTTGTCCTCTGTCTCTGCCAATACCTTCTCCATCTTCTTACCAGTATTCTTATTTTTGCAGCTCAATGAGTTCAACCCCTTGGGGGACACATTAGCCTCTGCCATGGGTGAGTAGAAGCAGGTATATCTCAGAAATGTCCAGCCTGGCCCAGTTTCATGCAGGGTGAGTTCAACCTGGCCTTGCCACATACACCCTAGGGCCAATAAAGATGCCTGGGAGATAGAGGTATTCTGGCCTTGACCCTTTATGGTGGTCCTAACAATGCTTAGTGAACACTAGTGAGTGCTTGTCTCCTACCATTTCCTTACTAAAACCTAGCTCTCCTAGGCCAGCCCCAAGCCCTAATACTGATAATGGAAGTGCATCAGGCTGCTCTTGCTCTCTTTAGGTTACCACATTCTCATCTGGAGTCAGAAGGAAGTACGGCCGTGGAAAGAAAAAGAGAGACACTGAAGAAGGTTGAGCCACAGCCTGGAGTCCAAAATGGGAACAAGTTCTTCAGAAGAGGCAGCTGTTTGTTAATGGGCCAAAAGTGCCACTGTCTTGGGGTTGGAGCAGGGACACTGGCTTATCACTATTCTTAGCTCTGGAAACTTAGGGCAACCCAGCTTCTCTAAGGGTCCCTGCTGTCTAGAGCCTGGGGCCAAAGCATTTTTCTCCTGTTTGTTTTTTTCCTTGTGTTGCTGGGGATAGAACTGAGGGCCTTGTGCATGTAAGCTAGTTTTCCTGCTGAGCTGTATCCCTAGCTACCTTTTTTCCCTTCTGATGTATGGTGGCAGAATGACGAAGGAGTGTTTTTTCATTTGTGCTTACTATGGACACAGCCAATAAAAACATTTAACTAAGCTTGTGAGCAGATCGGTCACTGACCCAGTCAGAAGGGCTCCTTGGGTCTCAGAAATGAAGAAAAGGCACAGAACCAGCAGCACTAATAGTCCAAAACTTCATTCTCAGAGCTGCCTCAGCCTTACTCTGGGCCATAGTCAGGAGTTGTCCGTTCTCCATCTCCGTTAACCTCATGTCCCTCAAGAGTCCAGCCCAGCTGAGGGAGACTATCATAGGATTCTACATGATTCACTCCTTCCCTTTACCCCCAACTCCCTCCCCAATACAATATAAACATCTTTCCAACTTGCCCAAGCTACCTGCTCAAGCAAGGGATGACAACAGTACCTGAGCACCAATAGTACCGACAGTAATGGTGGCATCAGCCAAACAATGGTAAACTTGGCTGGCTGGTTATTGGGTGATCTGGGCCTTTAGTAGACAATATTGTACCCCCAGTGGTGTGCAATCTATCCCTCTTAGTAAGCACTGAGTGGCAAGACAGTCCTCTGAGTCCTTTGCCAAAGACTCTAGGCTGGAAGAGAGAGAAGAGGGTTGGTGGAAGAGCAAGGCAGATCACACACAAGCTTCTTCAGGTCCTGAGTGAAACAGGAACACTTGTCCACGTCTCAGGTCCTTAAGGAGTATGGAAGAGGCAATCCTGTTTAGAGAAAGCCAGTATCCAACACAGTACTTGATAAACATCAGGCATGGGAATGCTGAATGATAGGTGCCATGGCCAAGCTCCACTCAGTCAGGGAAGCTCAACCCAGGTTCTCCTGTCCATGGGCTGGGGAGCAGCAACAGTCAGGAGGAAGGGCCCAGCCCACCTCCCCTAGGAGGCGGAGGGAAGGGGGCTGAGTGGTTGTCAGGCATGGTCTTCCCTGTCTGCGACGTGGTGGTAGCCGGGAGGCTGGGCCTGCATCCGGAAGAGGACAGTGAGGAGCAGCACTATGAGAAGGAAGAGGATGGAGCCACAGACAGCCAAGGCCACGATCACCTCTGGGCAGGGGGAGGGGAAGAGAAAGGTAATGTTAGCATTCACCCAGCAAATACTGAACACCTGCCATATGCCAGGTACTGTTCTGACATTCAGAGGATATACAAAGTGGTCAAGTTTACATTCTAGGAAAGGAGATGTAATAGACACATGACAGGAAGGACAGGTTAGTGATGGATGCCATAACAAGCAAGGTAGGTAACTCAATGAAGGCATCATAGAAGAGGTGAGAACAGAACCTGGAGTCAATGGGTAAGATACACACAGGGTCCCGCAGTGGAGGAGTCAGGAAGCAAGGACAAAAGGCTCTGATAGGAATGAACATGTTCTGAGATAAGCAAGTGTCACTGAGTCAAATTACTTTTTTTCTTTTCTTTTTTTTTTAGCTTATGCTAGAGGGAAGTAGGAAATGGGCAGAAGACCAGGACAAATAGGACCTGGGAAATCATGGTAGAAAAATAACATTTCATCCTTTATGTGATGGGAAATGTCTTTAAGGGTAGTAGTGATAGGAGCCAATTTGTGTTTTTTTTAAGAAATCAACTGCTATATTGAGACTTGTAGGGAAAAAGAGCAAAAGCCAGAGAGGTTATTAAGAGGCTTTTCAGCAGTTCAGGCAAGAGATGAGAGTAAATTGAGCTGGAGAGACATGGTTCATGGAGTTCATGATGCCTGAAAGGTTGAGCCGAGAGGATCTGCCAGTGGTCTGATGTGAGGTATGAGTAGCAAATGCCTAGGGTCGTGCTATGTGAGTAGGTGCCTAAAATGGGGAAGCCTGGAGGATGAGCAAGCATGTGTGGGGGAAAAAGCATTTGGTTTTAAATGCATCAACTTAAGATGCTCATTGGACACCCATGTAGAGGCCTTAAGTCATCACTTGGCATATGAGTCTTGCTCAGAGAAGAGGTCATGAGTCTGTGAGACACAAAGATGGAAATGGATCACTGTATGGAAGCCATGAGCTGGATGAGATCACCTCAGGCTGGAGACAAGGCCTTGGGTCACCCATTGTTTAGTGGAGGGAGAACCAGTAGGGAAGCTGTCGGTAAGTTAAGCGAATAACCAGAAGAAGCAAAGCAAGTAGATTTTGTTGTTGTAAAAATGATCTCAAGGTAGAAGGGGGAGCCGTCCAGGTAAGTGCAGTAAGATGGCTGGAAGTGGGACAGCTCCCTCAAGATTAGGGGATGTGAACTGGGCACTGATCTGGGCCATGACCAGCACAGAGTCAGGTGGCAGCTCACCTGTGTCTGCAGAATCACTGGCCAGCTGGCACTCCTGCTGCCAATCCTTGGGTACAACAGGCTCTGTGAGGCGAAGGAAGTCCTGCAGTGGGCAGCGGTGAGGGCACCCAGGTAGGGTCAGTGGCCAGGGAGCCTTGTTGCTTTCATTCCGAAAGTACATCTCCACAGAGAAATTCCTGGGAGTTGATAGGAGGCAAGATGGGACTGCTCACCAGGCCCATAACTGAGTCCCTGGGCTGTTCTTAGTCACATGCAAAAACCCCTCCACAGGACACTCTGGTAGCTTACCCATCATCTTCCTGGTGCAGTTCAAATATGTGGCAGGAAGCATAGGGAGCCTGTTTACCATTGTAGACATCCAGTGCCATTTGCAGAGCAACCAGGGTAGTGTCATGCTGCAAGGGAGAGGCCCTGCCCATCAGCATTGCTCACTTACCCCCGACCCCCAGGAACTGAACAGAGAAAGAAACCCAGCTCCTGGCTGGAGACTAGAGTACAGAGTTTAGGAGCTTACCGCAGAGTAAACCAGCAGCTTAGGGAGTTGGGAGGTGGTGGCCATTAGAGTCAGGTTTTTCCGTATCTGAGCCAGCAAGACTCCTGAAGAAGGAAAATCCCAGTGTCTGTATGTAGCTATCACTATCTTCGGTGATGCTGTATGATCTGCTGCTCTCACTATTGGCTAGTCCTGGGTGTGATTGTGAACCCAGAGAACTCTTGATTCCTGGGAACTATGCTGGAACCCTACCTTACTTTCTGCTCTCAACTGAGATGCACAGAGGAAAGATAAAGCAAGGTCACTGTATTTAAACAGACTGGAGCCTGCTTATTTATAATGAAACCCCACCCACGTCTGATTACCCGATCATGGAACAAAAGGTAAACTTTAACCTGCTTCACTACACCCAAGATAGAGGTTCCATGCCAGGGTAACTGCCACATACAGGCTCTGAAAATGACTGAGATGTTAAAGGTATGAGAGATGGCATGTTCTTGGGCATTCAAATGACAAAAGTGGCACATGTTTGATCCTTAGCTTTCTCTTCAAAGAGCCCCGGGAGGTCTCTGGAGGAAGGCTTGAAGTTAGGGGCGGGGAAAGAGCTATCTTCAGACGTGGGTGATGTTTAGTAATAACAGAAAAGAATTGTGCACGCCTGCTTATGCACACACAGGGATACACGTGTCCCAAATACACGTGGGACTTTTTTGGGGAGACTAAAGGGAATGTCAAGAAGGCGATCTGGTTTTGAAAGAACACAGACTACTTTGGGGAGAGACATGTATAAGAACACCCACCCTACCCCCCTCATAACAATTTTTTCAATGTTGGAGGGTTCTGAGGAGGGGAGTGCCATGCTCTTCTTGTCACTCACCCCCCTGAAGCCGTGCCTTCTCTATTTGCTTGTGGATCCCGAAGAGGAAGGAGAAACTGAAGTCCTTGAGCTGGCTCAGACGCTGCATGGTTTGTGGTGAGGCCCAGGCAGGCAGGACCAATCCATGGGTTTGCTGTATATTGCAGCAGGTCAGTTAGCTCCCCAGGCCTAGGCCAAAGCCTCTCTGGGGGTAGCTGTCTTCCCAGAAGGGAAGTGCCTGTGTGTATGATGGAAGGAGAGGAGAGCAGAGGTGAGGGAGAGGGACTGGAAGAGCAGACATAGTGGATGGAAGGGCATAAGAAAGGAAGCTAAGACACAAAGCGGGAGACTCAGCAGAACAGGGTCTCATACTCTGAGAGCTATGTATGGAGAAGAGAACAAATCGCTGACAATTAGTAAACCATTTCCCACTCGGAGGTTCTTTTCACCCAGCAGGGAAGTCCCCAGATTTCTCAAGCCGTGGTTTGTTGAACCTCCCCAGTGGGAATGGCTTATGTTCTCTGACCTTGTGACCTGGGCCTGCTGAGGGGAAGAGAAAAACAATTCTACTGAGTCCCTTGGTGGGCTCACCTCACAGAAGAGTGTGTCATAAACATTCCAGATGGTCTCCAGTGTCAGGTCTGTTAACCCCGTCTCATTGGCCACCATGTCCAGAAATTGCTATGGAAATGGATTAGGAGATGAGCTCTAGCCAGCAGAAAGAGCAACCCGATGAACCCCAGCTTCGGCCACCACTCACCAGATTCTGAAGACTCTTGTTCTGATACTCCGGTGT
The DNA here is from genome assembly GCF_031878675.1 of Megascapheus bottae. Lineage (NCBI taxonomy): Eukaryota > Metazoa > Chordata > Mammalia > Rodentia > Geomyidae > Megascapheus > Megascapheus bottae. Next base: position 12,420,948 of record NC_143524.1, on the reverse strand, counting down.
CTGCCGAGTCTCATTCTGCAGCTGCTCGTAGCGGGGACATGGGCCCAGTGGGAACTTCAGCAACTGTAAATGAAAGAAGGGAAACAAACATAGAGGAATCTGGGATCAGCAGCCGTCCCCTCACTATCTCCAGGGAAGGGCCGACCAGCCTTACCCTATCCTCAGTGACAGGCACAGTGTGGACAGGGATAGGCTGCCAGGAGATGTTAGGGTTGAAGCGCTGCATCCCATCGGGAGGGAAGAGTCCAGCCAAATTGGCCTCAGCACTCATGAGGGTTCGATCAAAGTCTGTGCTTCGCACATAAACCTGCAGAGATAGCAATGTGGGTATTACCTGTGTGTGTATACATGCACTTTGGCCCCTTTCTGGGGCCCCAGGAAGAACCTGTTCTTGATGCTTACCCAGAACACTCTAACCCCCCATGCATTTCCCCCACTTCTGGCTTTCATTATCTCTCAGGGGCTCAGACATTCATCTGGGGGCTGTCATTACTGTGTAAAGAATTCAGCCTGTGGATGGCTCCAGTTCATATATCCCTTCCCTCCTAGTCAATAGTGCTTAGGAGGAGCCAGCCACTGGTAGCTCCCACCTGTAATCCTAGCTACTCAAGAAGCTAAGATCTGAGCATCATGGTTCTAAACCAGCGTAGGCAGGAAAGTCCATCAGACACTTATCTCAAATTAACCACCGAAAGGTCAGAAGTGGTAACTATGGCTTAAATAGTAGAGTGCTAGTCTTGACAAAATGCCCAGGACTGAGTTCAAATCCAAGTACCAAATGAAAAAAAACGTTCTCGGTAGACAAGCTGGTCCGTGGCTCATGTGGGGTTTTGTTTCATTTTGTGTCATGGGGCTTAAAATCAGGGCCTGGGTACTGAGCCCATTGGTAGGCTAGCACTCTACCACTTTGAGCCACAGTTCCACGGTGATAAGAGTCTCATAGACGGGCCAGGGGCATGGTCTAGTGATACAGTGCTTGCCTAGCATGCACAAAGCCCTGGGTTCAATTCCTCAGTACCACATACACAGAAAAAGCTGGAAGTGGTACTGTGGCTCATGTGGTAGAACTCTAGCCTTGAGAAAGCCTAAGGACAGTGCCCAGGCCCTGAGGTCAAGCCCCAGAATGGAGGGGAGGAAGAGACTCAAAGACTTTCTTACTCAGTCTGGCTTTGAGCTGAGATCCTCAGGTCTTAGCCTCCTTGAGAAGCCAGGATTGCAGGTGTGAGCCACTAGGTCAGGTGTTTTATTCTTTTGTTTGCTCCTGGGCTTGACCTGAGGACCTGGGCCTGACCTTTGGCTTTCTCTAGCACTCTACCACTTAAGCTACAGCAACATTTCTGGCTTTTTCTGTGTATGTGGTACCGAGGAATTGAACCCAGGGCTTTGTGCATGCTAGGAAGACACTCCACCACTAGACGACACTCCTGGCCCCTATGTGGTTTTATAATAGCAACTATAACCAGGTTCCAAGCCTAAGTAAGAAAGTCTATGAGATTCTTACCTCCAATTAACCACTAACTATAACTTGAGTGCTAGAACACTAGCCTCAAACACAACACTCAGGGATAGCCCTAAGTTCAAGCTCCAGTACTACACACACACACACACACACACACACACACACACACACACACACACACACACAAAGAGCACCTGTTTCCTCATTTCACATAGTAAGACCAAGACCAAGACCAAGGTCCTTTTTTTTTTTTGTGGGTCATGGGGCTTGAACTCGGCCTGGGCGCTGTCCCTGAGCTCTTCAGCTCAAAGCTACCACCCTACCCTTGAGCCAAGCCCCATTTCCCGTTTTCTAGAGGTTAATTGGAGATAAGAGTCTCAGGGTCTCAGGTCTTTTTGTGCCGGGGCTGGCTTTGAACCTTGATCCTCAGATCTCAGCCTCCTGAGTAGCTAGGATGACAGGCGTGAGCTACAGAGCCGCTGCCACTGCTGCCCAGCCAAGGTCCTCTTTAAAAACTGGCTTAGATATGGGAGAGAGGCTGTGAGAGGGAAGAAGAAACTGGGGAGGGGCAAGCTTAGGATGGAGGGGGGCCTCAAGGGAAAAATAACAAGCAGAGACTCCGGAGAGCTGTGGCTGAGACTCCTATGGCAGTAACCATAGGAGCAGCTACCTCTGTCCCTGAGGTTGAGGAGAGGATCTCAAGTGCCAGTCTTCACTACTCCATTTTATCTTGGACCTATCTAGTCTAACTAGATAGCCTCCAGCACTCCAAGTTGCACTAAGCTCCATGCTGACAGAGATCAGACCTGTGTGGCCCATTGTTCTATGTGAAATGCTAGTACTTGACACCTAGTAAGTACTTAATATTTTGATGGAAAGTCTGCTATCTCAGAGTCAGAAACTACTTTGTTCAGGACAAAGCAGTGTAGAGCCTTGTACAGTTTGACTCCATCCAGTCAAACAGTAGAAACTCAGTCTCCAGGCCTATACTCTCGGCAACTATTTGAGGTTTTTCTCCTGTGACCAAGAAATGAAGTAGGGAGGCCAGAACAAGCAGCCTTACCCTTACCTTCCTTGAAGGCAGAGAATTAGGACAGAAGATCCTATTCTTGCCTCTCTAGCTCTTAGCCTTACCTCTTGTCGGTGGTAAGAAGTGTTCAGAAAGCCATTGTAGCGTTGCCGAAGAGCCTGGCCCAGCTCCCAGTGCTGTAGCATCCCCTCCTGTGGGCAAACACAAGGGTTAAAAGAATCCGAAGGGCTGGGCACCAGTGGTCACGCCTGTAATCCTAGCTATTCACAAGGCTGACCTCTGAGGATCACAGTTCAAAGCAACCTGGGCAGAAAAGTCTGGGAGACTCTTATCTCCAATTAACCACTAGAAAACCAGAAGTGGTGCAGTGGTTCAAAGTGGTAGAGCTCTAGCCTTAAGCAAAAGAGCTCAGGGACAGAGCTCAGGCCCTGAGTTCAAGCCCCATGATCGCCAAAAATAAAAATAAAATTTAAAGGGGCCGGGAGTTTGGCCTAGTGGTTAAAGTGCTTGCCTAGCATGCATGAAGACCCGGGTTCAATTCCTCGGTACCACATACATAGAAAAAAGCCGGAAGTGGTGCTGAGGCTCAAGTGGTAGAGCTCTAGCCTTGAGAAAGTCCAAGGACAGTGCTCAGGCCCTGAGCTCAAGCCCCAGGACTGGCAAAAAAATAAAAATAAAAATAAAATTTAAATTAAAAAAAAATCCAAAGGAAAATCCAAAGCTCACAAGCTCCATAAGGCTTAGGCATTATTATTTAAGCTTACCCGTGGCTGGAAGAGGGAGTGGGTTAATTGGATCCCATAAGTTTTGGTAAATAGCTAGTTGTGCGTACCATTGTCCTAGTCACAGAATAATGTAGTTAAGACATCTGGTCATGCCAGGTGCCCATGGCTCATTCCTGTAATCCTACCTACTCAAGAGGCTGAGACCTAGACTATCAGGGTTCAAAGCTAGCCTGGGCAGAAAATCCTGTGAGACTCCATCTCCAATTAACCAGCAAAACACTATATTGCAAGTGTGGCCCAAGTTGCAGAGTATCAGCTGTGAGCCCAAAAGCTGAGTAAGAGTATGAGACCCTGAGTTCAAGCCCTGATACTGGTATACACACATGCACACAAGTGCATACACACACACACACAAAGATATCTTGAATGGTGGCTCATGCTGTAATCCTAGCTGCTCAGGAGATCTACAGTTTAAGGCTAGCCTAGGCAAAAAGTTCCAGAATCTGAATCTCGGCCAATGAAAAGATAAGCACCCTGATGCTTTTTTTTTTTTTTTTTTTTTTTTTTTTTTGTGTGGGTCATAGGGCTTAAACTCAGCCTGGGGCTGGCTTTGAGGTCTTCAGCTCAAGGCTACTGCCCTACCCCTGGGCCTGGGCATTGTCCCTGACCTCTTCAGCTCAAGGGTAGGGCTACAGCCCAACCCTAGAGCCAAGCCCCACTTTTCATTTTTTAGAGGTTAATTGGAGATAAGAGTTTTAGGTCCTTTTGTGCTTGGACTGGCTTTGAACCTTGATCTTCAGATCTCAGTCTCCTGAGTAGCTAGGATTACAGGCGTTAGTCACTGCACCACTCCACTCTGTGATGCATTTGTCATAAAAGAAGCACTTAAATAGGATTATAGCCCAGGCCAGACCTGACCTAAAAGCAAGATCCTATTTGAAACAATAAAGCAAAAAAGGCTGGAGGAATGGCTTAAGTGGTAGCAAGCACAAGGCCCTAAGTTCTAATTCTAATATTGAAAAAAAAATCTGGCTATTGCTGGGATGTAGCTCAGTAACAGAGCGTGCATGAGGCCCTGTGTTTGATTCCCAACACTTCAAGTAAACAGCACTCATATGTGATTGGGCAGTTTAGGGAGTCTACAGACTGCTCCAGAGGCCACTCATTCTATAGCTTATCCTGAGGGTAGGCTATCTTCTGACCCACCTTGGTTAGTTGGCCAAACCCCTGGGGCCATTCTTCTTCTTGATAGGGGTCCTTGGGATATGTCTTCACTGGTGAGCGATCTCCATGTCGGTACAGCTGAAGAAAGAAAATGGTTAGCTTGCAAGTCATAAGAGTGTCTTTGATGGGGGTCCCTCGGCCCACCACTGACCTATGTTGGGAGAAGGAAACCTTAATCCCTCTTGGAAGCTGCCCACTATCCACTGCAAAGGACTCCACTTCTGAAGGATTCTAACTTGCTAAGCAATGTAATCAGAGGCTACAAGCAAAGCCAAAAGCACAGGTTGGGAAGGAAAAAGTGTAGTGACGGAATGCATTTGGTGGTGTTGGGGGAAATCATCGAAGTCATCTTTGTGGTTCAGACTCTTAATCTTTTAACTACATCCCCATGCTAGGGCAGGCTCATATCACTTACCCTTAATAAAGAAGTCCCTCCTGAGATGCTCTGCCCGCGCCTCTAAATGCCCCAGGCCTGCCTCGAACATCCCCCAAGCAGACTATCTCCTCAAATCAGCTCTTCCTCTACCTCCAGCCCAAACCCTGTCCCCCCCCCCTCCACCTGCAGGCCTCTGCCCTACTAGCTCTGCTGAACCATTTGGCGACTCTGAGGCCCATTACCAAGGTAACGAAGCGCAGACTCCGGCTCTGGGTGGATGGTGTCACCATCAGGTTTACGCCAAGAAGGAGCTGGAAAACAGCCGCCCGGCTCCAACCAGACTGCCTGCCCGCCATCACTGCTGGGCTCTGTGCAGCCAAGAGCGCGGAACACCCGGAGAGGCGCTCGCTGCAGCCGCCCGGACGCAATTGTAAGACGCACCGGAAGTGCGCTCGCCGCCATCTTGCTAAGGAAGGCGTAGGGTGGGGCGAGAAAGGTGGCCTGGTGTGGAGGGACTTGGCGGAGGACGGTGGCGATCTGGCGATGGAGGAGAAGCGTGGGCATGGAGCGCGTCTTTGGGGGAGACTTGGAGACCTCGCCTTGATAAAGAGGCACTGAGCTCGGGTCTTCCTCTTCCTGTACCAAGGTGGCGCTTGTTCCGGGCGGGAACGGTACCCTGGAGAGCGAGCGCTGCCTCAGGGCCGGGGCTCACTTGGGGTGAGGGGTCGTGGGGGACGGGCGTCCGTCCGTCCTCCCCGCCCTTCTTCCTTCGGGTGGCTCTCCCCGCAGCCAGCCCTGAGCCTGGGCTTGTGTGGGGCACTGGGCACAGCGTGTCGACAGCCCTTTGGACTCCCTGCGTCCTTGGGCCAAGCTGCTCCCAGGCGAGTCTGCTGTGTCGTCCGCTAGGGCCCGGAGTAGAGCGTCGCTGGCACTCTCACTTCCCTTTTCCAGCTCTTGCCTTGTCCTCCCATTCACTCCCAAGTAGCAGACACACACACACACACACACACACAAGACGTCACACTTCTTCCCCAAGGAGTTGGTTTCAGCAGGATGTTGCGATTCTCCAAACCCCAAAGCCTTGCATTCCTAAGGGAGGAATTTCATTTCACTTAGAACGATGATATTTTGGGGACAGGCACGTAACAGAGTGGGAGTAGGTGAAGTTTCCACAGAATTCAGAGGGGGCCCTCTTGGCCTTTTAGGATTGAATTAAGCACAGCCAGGACTTTGTGACTTGGCCTTGGGTGATGCACAGTTCCAGGATGTCAGATCATAGGCCCTTGGGATGTGTTGACTCATCTTCTCACTAGAAGTAAATTCACTTCAGAAACCAAACTGATCAGAATCGTTAATATCTTGCCCCAAGATATGTATGTGTACATATACATATATATGTGTGTATATATATATATATGTGTGTGTGTATATATATATACATACATACATACATATATATACATAGGCTGTAGACCTGGAGTATTTTAGTCCAAAGTCTGCTGGGCAGAAAAGTCCCTGAGAAAAGTCCGTCTCCAGTTAGCCAGTGAAAAGCCAGATATGACTCAAGTGATAGAGGTCCTGAGTACAAACTCCAATATTGGTAAAGGGGGGAAAAAATAAAACATAGGAGGTTGAGCAATGAATAGGATTAAAAGGCTAGTCAAATATGTCTAAACTTTCTAAGCCACGTGTTCCTTTAACAGTCTTATGAAGGACTGGGAATGTGGCTTAGTGGTAGAGGGCTTGCCTTGAGCAAAAGAAGCTCAAGGAGTGTCCAGGTCCTGAGTTCGAACCCCAGGACTGGCAAAAGAATCTCATGAAAATTTATCCATCTCTCCAGAAGAATGTCCACACGTAACAGAATTTTGCATATAATCACAAGAGGTTCACAAAGATGCCTCATGAGTTTGTATTGTCGAAACTCTGAATCCCTCTGTTACTTTACAGATTAGAAAATAAACCCAGAGAGAGGAAATGATTTGCCTGAACTTGAATAATTTAGGAGAATGAATGGAATGTCAAGTTTTCTGAATCACGGATAAATGGTTTATTATGGGGTATTTCTTGCAGGCTACTCAAACTTAATTGCTAAGTTACATTTGATAGTCTCAAAGCACCTTGAAACTTCTATACAAAGAAACTTCCACATTAGTAGAATTGAATGGTGACATAGCTAACTGGCAAAATACTGCATATTAGTGGTATTTAATTTTTGCAAAGAACATTTTATTTTACTGTGACCCTTACTGTCTGCAAACTATCCAGATGATTGTGCCATTCAGAATATACATCTTTAGGCTACCAAAGTTTAGTAAGTAGAAAAATAGCCCCTTAAAAATCATTTTTTTCCTTCCCACTTGCTCAAGTATGTCTATATCCTTTTTGTCTGCAAGTATCTTATGTAGGAGGGATTGAGAAAATGATGTTATTTCCATTTTTATAGTTAGAAATGAATCCAGGAAGGGTGTAGATGGACCTGGAACAGAGCCTCAATTTCTTGATGACCCAGATTTTATGTATTTCCTTCCAGACAGATGATTCTGTGTACTTGGTTCCTAATTACAGTTCAAATTAAACAGATACATAAAAAGATGTGTATGAGTAGATAAATGGATACATGGCCCTATTCCAGAACAAACAAATCAGAATCTGAAAAGGTCAGGATCTGGGAAGGTAAGAAACACTGCAAGTCCAAATCCAAATAAACAAACCATCTTCCCATGGTTGTTTTGTTTTGCTTCTGGTGCCAGGGCTTGAACGCAGGGTCTCATGCTTGGCTTTTTGCTTAAGACTGGTGCTCTCCCACTGAAGCCACATCTCTGCTTCTAGCTTTTTGTTGGTTAATGGGAGATAAGACTCATGGACTTTTCTGCCTGAGCTGTCTTTGAACCGCAAGTATGAGCCCATCTTTCTTTTTTTTTTTTTTTAAATACTGGGGGTTTTAACTTAGTCTCAAACTTGGTAGGCTGGCATAATACTGCTGAGCCACACCCCTAGCACTTCAATGAGTTGGGGTTCTTTTTTTTAATATTTTGCTTGATCTTTTAGAGGAGCTTAATGTATATTCAAATTTGATATTTGTATCTTGCCAGTAACTATTCATTTTTCTAGTCCTGGGACTTGAACTCTGTACTTTAGTGCTGTCCTGAGCCTCCGTGCTCAAGACTAGCTCTGTACTATTTAATCCACAGCACTACTTCTTGCTTTTTCTGAGTAGTTTATTGGAGATACAAGTCTCACAGTTTTTCCTACCCTGCTTCAATCCTCAGATCTCAGCCTCCTGAGTAACCAGGAGTACAGGCATGAGCCACTAGTGCCCTGTACCACTGACTATCTCCTATGGTTTATTATAAAGATAGATGAAATAATACATGTAAGTGATATTATATAGATGACCCTAAGTAAATGTTATTTGTCTTTATTTTCTGCCTTCAGTATCATCTCTGAACTTACATGTACGGGGAGCAGGAATTCCTGGCTTCTTTGCTATCTGTGGTTGGGAAATTGGACAGAAGACTCTTGAGTAGGTGCTTGTGGTATGTGAGATAACCCTCATAGCCTTCCAAAAGGAGGAATAAAGGAGCAGTTGCTTTGGTCTATTCCTGAAAATTGTATCTTATGGCCTGCGTTGTGGAAGGAAGGAATTGGGGGCAGAGTTATCTAGAAATATGGGTGGCCAAGGGCTGGTGTATGCACTTATTTCTTTTTCCAGAAGAAGCCTCTGGAGGCCTTAGGGGTCAGAATTGTGGCTTGGGAGATTCCCAAGAGTATTCCAAGGGTTACGGCCTCTGAAGGGCCAAGGAAACTAGGAGAGGTCCATAGGACTGAGACATTTTGGATCAGAACTTCCTGTGGACTGATGGAACTATGCCATGGGGGTGGGCCTGGCAAAATAGGATGTAATTCCAGCTGCTGATCAGTTGATTGCCCTGGCTTAGGACAGCTTTGCTAGTGGCTTGTCACCAGAAACTGAAGACACTGCCAGCAGTTCTTCCCTAGTTTACTCTCTAGCCCCCTTTTTGTGGTGGGGTCTCTTCAGCCCCCATAGCCTGTAGCAGTGAAGCTCTGGTAAATGCCAGCAGCACCCCTGGGAGACTAGACTGAGCTGACTCCCTGACTTGCTCACTCAGTACTGGGCTATATAGCCTGTATCACAGGGTTCTACCTGGGGTTCTTGTGCGGTTCTGTGTGAGGAACCATCTTTGGAGAGACTAGGTTGTCAGGAGAAAATTGAGACTTGTTAACTTATTTTATTTTTTTGTTGGTTATGGGACTTGTACTCTGGGCCTGGGTTATCCCTGAGCTCTTCAGCTTAAGGCTACTGCCCTACCCCTTGAGCCACAGGGCCATTTCTGGTTTTCTAGTGGTTAATAGGAAATAAGAGTCTCACAGACTTTATAGTGCCCAGGCTGGCTTTGAATCACAATCCTCAGATCTCAGCCTTCTGAGTAGGTAGGATTACAGATGTGAGCCACTGCACCCAGCTTGTAACTTTTTAAAGATATATCACTGGGCCCCAGATCAATATATATCCACCCCAGGATCCTTAAAAGCAGATGTCTGAGGAACATCTCTGACTGGTGCTGGAGCTTGGGGCAGAAAGAATGGGAGATACATCGGGATATGGGTCCTGAGACTGAGCAGTTCCAGTCCCTCAGTGGCTGGAGTCCCTGGTTACTAGGAGAGAACAGTGAAAGGAATAGAGAGCTTTATGCTAGTGACTCAGATGTGCCCAGACCAGGGTGGTGTCCAGTGAGGGAATGACCTTGTGATGAGAAGGAACAAGAGCAAATGCTTAGAGGCAGAAGTTTTAGATGGGAGCTTCCAGAGGGGCTTTTCTGAAATGCGAAAATGAATACATGAGCAGATTTTGCAACATCCCCCGCGCCTTCTGTCTTCTCACGTGTACTCCCAGTCCCTAGCCTGTTCCCCTGTCCTACCCTAAGCTTCCTCCTATCTTTCACCAAGCCCCCTTTCTACTTCAGCTTTCTTGTCCTCCCATCCAGTTCCTCCCCCACACCCCATGTCCCCTCTTCCCTGTTCTCTGTTCTCTTCCCTGGTGCCCTGCTCATCTCCATTTTTGGTACCTCTGGCTGCTTGCCCTGGCCCCTGTACTAGGCTTTAATGTGGGCCCATGGGAATGGGAGTTCACAGCAAAACAGGAAGAGCCTGTGAGCAGGAAACTGGGAATGGGGAAGGGGGTGAACGACCAGCAGTAACCTCAGCCCTTGCCTATCTGCAGGACCCTCCCTCGGTATCCCAATGGCCCTGGCTTTGCTCCTCACCGCACTTCACTGGTCCATTAGACCTGAGAAAATAAGACACGAGTTCCTGGACTCCAGTGCTGGAGAAAAAGAGCATAGGCACTGACTGGAGTGGGGACATCTGGATTTTAATCTCAGCCTGGCCACTAACTGACTGTGTGTGGTCTCAGGCAAGGCCCTCACAGGAGTGTCAGAGTGCTGTGTGAAGTGAAGATATTTGCTCTCCCTTCTGAGAGTTGCTCTACAGAGAGTAAGGGGTTTCATATGGAAACAAGGATTTGGAGTGTTAAACAGTACACATTCCTGGTCCCAAAGATATGGGAAAGTAATGATAATTGCTGCCAGTTTTTGAACACCTACTCTGTGCCCAGGGTGCTATGATGTGTATAATTCTCACAATGACCTTACGTGGTAAGGCCAACATACAGGAAGCAATATACAGCCAGGCTGTGAGTATAAATCAGTGGTAGAGCACTTACCTAGAGTGCCTGATATCCTGGATTGGATCCTAACACTGTGTAAAGGGGAAAAAAAATCTTATCTACTGATCTATCTATATCAACATATATATATAGATAGATTTATAACTACATATGTCTAGTTATAGATCTCTGTATATTTATATATAGATACATAACCATGTATCTGTCTGTTTGTCTATCTATATGAATGTATATATGAAATGAGAAGTAAGACCAAGGTTTGAACCCAGAATCGAAGCCCAAATGTTACTAAGTCATAGTGCTGAGTTGAAACTGACTTAAGCTAACAAGGATGGGATAGAAGAGGATCTTTCTTGTTTGTTTGTTTAATTTATTCAGAACCACAGAACCTAGTTTGTTGCCTCCTCTAAATCAGGTCCCAGGAGAGATAAAAATCAATAGAACATGGGGCTGGGTCTTTTGTCCCTTGCAATAGGGGCAGGAAATGGGGCTGTAGTCTCAGTCTCAGTGGGTCATGCCACAGCCTCCCATGGGACTGTGCCAGATGAAGCAACCTGCATACCTTGGTCCCTGGACTGCTGCCATCTGCTACTCTCACCCCAGTCCCACGCCTGCCTTGGCTCAGTGCTGACTTCCTCCCTCTTTCCTGGCTTCTTCCCCTCTGTGCCCCTGCAGGGCACCCATGTGCAGGCTCTGCAAGGCTCAGCACCTGCCTCTCTTCACTCTTGGAGTTCTACCAGCTTGGCTCAGACCTGAGTGGGGAGAGCTTGGCCCCTTCCCAGAGGCAGAGAAGGAAAAGGAGGAGGAGGAGGAAGGAGGGAGGAGGAGGAGGAGGGAGGCTGAGAACGAAGTTTGGAGTTTGGTGTTGCAATTCCTGGCCGTGTTGGGACCTTTGCTCTCGGAGGTGTCTATAGAGGGGAGGGAACGCTGTCTCTGGAGGCTGCGGGGAAAGAGGCGCCTGGGAAACAGTCCTGTAAGAGCAAAGAACCTCCAGGGTAAGGAGAGGAAGGGCAGAGAGAGGACTGAAAAGCAACTGTCTTGGTGGAGGCGGGGGTGGGGGCCGGTAGCCAGCCAGGGAGGAGTCAGCTTGGTGGGGAACTGTCTATCCTGTGGGTGGGGGCCGAGGAGGCCAGGGCTCCAGTTTGTCGGCAGGAAGGAGAGGTGGCCAGACTCCTTGGTAGTCCCTCCCCTCAGTCATTTCCCACTTTTACTTCTCTGGGCTTCAGGACCCTGTTTCGTGCTCAGCTCTGTTCACAGGCCTGCCTGGGGACTCCGGGTCAGGGGACTGCACCAACCTCTTCTCCCAGCGAGGGGGCTCCAGAGACTTTGCAACTAGGAAGTCTGGTGGCTTGGGGATTTGGTGGGTCTCTCCTCAGCAGCAGCCAGAGGCTCTGTGTGGGTGTCTAGTGTGGGGAGAAAGATGGACGTCAGAATCCTTCAGATGGGTTTGTGAGAAACGAGGGGTGTTGGAGATGGGAGCTCGAGTCTTTGAAGAATTCATGAGAGACTTTGGGAAGACTCCCAGAGCAACAGGTTTGTGCTGGGATCCCATGAAAGTGATAGGAGTGAGACTTGGACGCTCAGCGTTGATCCTGTCTCCTGGTACTGTCCAACTTTGGCTCTTACCGATGCTAGAGTGAGGAGAAAAGGACTAGGATAGCCCTATGGTATGATGGTGGAGAGAAGACAACACGGTGATGGAAGACATACTCTGGATTCTGAGAAATTGAGGTTACAGTCTTGGCCATCGGCACTTACTTAATTTCTTTGAACTTTAATTTGTTCTTCTTTAAAATGGGATTAAGAATAGTCCTGACAAGCTAATAGTGTAACTCAGGAAGAGTTTGCTCAAGCTTGTATGAAGCCCTTGGTTTGGTCCCCAGGACTGAAAAGAATAGTCCTGATCACATAGAGACATAATGAAGAAGGCATGCAAAACCTTAGTGTGGGCTAGTAAATGTCAGTTCATAATGTAAGAAATTATTTTTTAAAAAGCAGGCACAAGAGAAGGGAACTGAAGGTCTGAAGGAACCCAGTTTTGGAAGAGTGAAACCTGGGTCATTTCTACAGGACAGTGCCTCGGTAATGTCCAGGGCTCTAGGAAGAGATGTCCTTGTGGCTGGAGGCATCTCTGCCTGATATTTCTCCTGGTAAGCTTCTTTGTTTCTGAGCCCAAACTCTGGGCTCCTCTCCTCCCTTTAGAATCAACCTTTTTTACTCCCTACACTCAGCTTTCCTCCAGAGCCCAGTGCTCAGCTCTTCTTGGTGTTATTTGCCTCTTGCCCAGACAGACCACTGCTGCTCTGGTTTCCTTTTTTTTTTTTTGCCAGAACTGGAGCTTGAAATCAGGGTCTCACACTTGCTTGGCTTTCTTGCTCAATGGCTAGCAGTACTTTTGAATCAGACCTCCAGGCTGGCATTTCACTGCCTAATTGGACTCGGAGTCATTGGTACCCAGCTCTGGCTTTAGTTTCTGATCCATATCTACTCCTGTCCAGGACTCCTCAGTCTGGGTTTGCTGTTGAGGAGAGCTAGCATGTCCAGTGTTTACCCAGCTTTGGCTTTGAAGAGAGCCTCTGTGGCCTCATCCCAAAGGAGTAAACGTTAACATCTTCATTGAAGGTCTTAATGATAGGTTTTGCCAGTCCAAGAGCCCACAAAACCCCAGAGTCCCTTAACATGAGCTCTCCCCTTGTAGGGTAAAGAAAAGCTTTCAGTTTCACAGCTAGAACGCTTGGGGAATGGAGCCTGGATGGAACCAGACCATCTTGTGTCTCTCTTGGGCTGATTCTGCAGTGGAACTATGGGAACCAGACACCCACAATGCAAGCAGCCAGGCCCAGGAAGGCAGCAACTTCCCTAGAGAGGAATCCAGGATGCCTTCATCTGCTGGGGGCACCTTGGGGCTGCGGCTGGAGGCAGCAGAGCCCACTGCGCTGCTCACAGAACCCACAGGTGAGAGCTTCTTTATTTGGAGGAAATAGGGGCTGGATTAGGAGGGAACTGGTGAGTCCTTTTATTTTTAGACTATCATGGCGGGGTCCAAAGGTTTGAAGTCAGCTAGACCTGACTGATCTAAGCATAAATTTTTGTTTTCATCTTTGATCTTTTTGAGCCTCAAGTTCCTTATTTGTAAAAATGAAATGAACAATTATAGTGTCATCAGTGCATGTAAAGGGCTCCTACAGTTCCTAAGACAAGGGGCTTTTGGTGAATGAGAGGTATTCTTAAAATAAAAGAGATAAAACCGGTACTGTAGAACAAGCCTGTAATCCCAGTTACTCCATTGGCCGGAGCAGGAAGATGCCCACCCCAGGAGTTCAAGGCCAGCTTAGGCAACATAGCAAGACCCCATCTGAAAAGAGAGAGATGGGGGGAGAAAGGGCAAATGGACTTTATATAATAAAGGAAAATGAGTTCCCAGAGCAGTGACTGAATTGGAGAGACCATTAAAACTCTTCTCTGAATCCAGAGCTCCGTCCACAAAAGCGGAAAAAGGGACCGGCCCCCAAAATGCTGGGGAACGAGCTATGCAGTGTTTGCGGGGACAAGGCCTCAGGCTTCCACTACAACGTGCTGAGCTGCGAGGGCTGCAAAGGATTCTTCCGCCGTAGTGTCATCAAAGGAGCTCGCTACGTCTGCCACAGTGGTGGCCATTGTCCCATGGACACCTACATGCGTCGCAAGTGCCAGGAGTGTCGCCTTCGCAAATGTCGCCAGGCAGGCATGCGAGAGGAGTGTGAGTGCCTGCAATGGACCAAAGACTGATGAGAAGGAAGGGTGTCAGATATGAGGGCAGATATTTGCATCTCCAGGGGCTTCCCACCTAGTCCCTAAATGGATTAAAATTGCTCCCTTGCTTTTATCCAACACTCTGCATTTCTACAGCTCTGCTACCCACCTCACCCTTGCTTCCCTCCCCCTCCTCTCATGATCACTTCTGGCCCTGTCCTTAGGTGTCCTGTCAGAGGAACAGATCCGTCTAAAGAAACTGAAGCGGCAAGAAGAGGTACAGGCTCATGCCACATCTGTACCCTCAAGAGCCCCCTCACCTCCCCAAGTCCTGCCACAGCTCAGCCCTGAGCAGCTGGGCATGATCGAGAAGCTGGTGGCTGCCCAGCAGCAGTGCAACAGGCGATCCTTTTCTGACCGCCTTCGAGTCACGGTAGTTGCCCTGCCTGGGGAGAGGGGCCATACCCAGAGGGACCAGTTGGCTTCTCCATGTCCGACTCAAAGCAGTTTGCCTTTTCCCTTTCGTTCTCCTGGGTAGCCTTGGCCCATGGCACCAGATCCCCAGAGTCGGGAAGCACGGCAGCAGCGCTTTGCCCACTTCACAGAGCTGGCCATTGTTTCCGTGCAGGAGATTGTTGATTTTGCCAAACAGCTCCCTGGCTTCCTTCAGCTCAGCCGGGAGGACCAAATCGCTTTACTAAAGACCTCTGCAATTGAGGTAGCTGGAAAGGGCAAGGGATGCTGGAAAAAGCAGAATGTGGTTATCTGTTGGGGGAGGTAGGGGTGGCTCCAGACATCCAGCTGGGAGAGCCCAACCCATTGGGAAGCTGGGATAGGAGAAATCAACCCTGCATGGATGGGCCATGCACCACCATCAGCTCTCCTTATCCCTATTTGCATGTTGTTATTTGTGTGCAGGTGATGCTTCTAGAGACATCTCGCAGGTACAACCCTGACAGTGAGAGTATCACCTTTCTCAAGGATTTCAGTTATAACCGAGAAGATTTTGCCAAAGCAGGTGAGAGCCGAGATGGCAAAGGTACTGGGTTGGATGGACAGCTGCTGTATGTTACCAGGCCTTTTATGATTACAGAACCATAAGCTTGAAGTTTTGGTGGTTGTAAAAGGAAGACTCATTCTGGTTGGCCAAAAGAGAAGGTTGGAATGCCAATAAGCCTCTCTCAACTGTTCAATAAATCTTGTCATCTATTGTACTAAGCTAATTCTTTTCTATTTCTTTTTCTTTTTCTGTCAGTCATGAGGCTTGAATTCAGGGCCTGGGTGTTATCTCTGAGCCCCTTTGTGATCAAGGCTGGTGTACTACCACCTGAACCACTTCTGGATTTTGAGTTGTTAATTGGAGCCAAGAGTCTCACAGGGACTTTTCTGCCTAGGCTAGCTTTGAACCATGATCCTCAGATCTCAGCCTCCTGAGTAGCTAGGATTACAGGTGTGAGCCACAGGCTCCTGGCCAAGCTAATTATTTTCAAACTATGTCCTCTGTAATCTGGTGAGTTTATGGAAGCATCAGTTTAGAGGAGATAGAAGAATGGCCTTCATCCATACTTTAGCCAAACAAGAAGTCTCCTTAAATCTCCAATCTCTTTTGTGCTTCTGGTATCATTTTCCTAGAAGAAAAGATTTTTTTAGCCAGTCCTGAGGCTTGAACTCAGGGCCTGAGCACTGTCCTTGGACACATTTTGCTCAAGGCTAGCATTCTACCACATGAGCCACAGCACCACTTTCAGCTTTTTCTGTGTATGTCGTATCTAGGAATCAAACCCAGGGCTTTGTGCATGCTAAGCGAGCACTCTACCACTAAGCTAAGCTCCTGGCCCCGAAGAAAAGATTTTATAGCTAGCAAAAAAGTTGAAAACCACTACACTAAACCACTTTCCTCCTTTCCCTCCCCCTCCTCCTCTTCTTCCTCCTCCTCATCCTCTTTATCTTCCTCTTCCTGTTGTGCCAGTAATGGGGCTTGAATTCGGGCCTTATGCACTCACTTGAGTACTCCACTGGCTCTTGACTCCTTGAGCCACACCTCTACTTCTGGTATTATTTGATTATTTGGAGATAAGTCTCCTGGATTTATCTGTCCTGACTGGCTATGTAATTTAGTCCTCAGATTTCAGCCTCTGGAGTAGCCAGGATTACTGGAATGAGCCACTGATACCCGTCTTACACTAAAACTTTCAATAATGAACAAACTTTTTTCTGAATGATCATCAGATTCACTACCTCCTATTCTTTTTCTCGATCTTTTCAATGAGGTGTAGAACTGGAGTTGAAACATGGCAGATGGTATAGTTATAAGGGAGCAGTGACTGTTTCTACCTTCTTGGTTTTTCTATAGTATCTTCTCTAAGAACTGGCTTATGTGCTTGAAGTCTGATGCTTGCTTGGGTGTAAGCAGAGGGGTTTTTCTGCTGTTGAAAATTTTGTAGGTGGGGGATAAGGGATGGGGAAAGATAGAAAGCTGAAGAAGCTCTAGAAAGGACCAGAACTGAAGCTTAACAGGAGACAAAGTGGCTTAACAGTTGAAGGAACAGATATGTAAAATATGGCAAACACTGCAACTCCATTCTCAGACTTACGTGATCCTTGGTTCCAAGCTAGAATTCACAGAGCCTTCCCTGATTTCTGGTGACTTAGGCCAGTTCATATGCCCTGTGCCCTAACATGAGCCACCCAGTGAGCTTTCTGAGAAGGTCTCCCTTAACTGAGGACAGAGCAGAGCTCTGTTGATCTCTGATGCTTTGTGGAGTGTAAGGTGTGAATGTATAAGCAACAAACAGGGAATTTGATGGCTTCTCTTAGCTTTAAAGCCCAGCTCTCTCACCCTTTATCTACTAAAGCACCTTTCCCCAAATGGCAATTATCCCAGAATTCCTCAGACCCTTCCTCCTTCAGAAACCAACCTTTCCTCCTAAACTCTTCCCAGTTCCAATCTTTTGTCAGTGTTTGTAGACTTGTGCTATCTTCTTTTTAATTTTTTTCTGTCCATTATGCTGCTTGAGCTCAGGGTTGGGCACTGTCCCTGAGCTCTTTTTTTTGGTTGGAGATAAAGAGTCTGGTGTGGGGGCCGGGAGTTTGGCCTAGTGGTTAAAGTGCTTGCCTAGCATGCATGAAGACCCGGGTTCGATTCCTCGGTACCACATATAGAAAAAAAGCCGGAAATGTTGCTGAGCTCAAGTGGTAGAGCTCTACCCTTGAGAAAGTCCAAGGACAGTGCTCAGGCCCTGAGCTCAAGCCCAGGACTGGAAAAAAAAAAAAAAGAGTCTGGTGTGGAGGGTGGGGAGGCTAGGAGTTTGGCCTAGTGGCAGAGTGCTTGCCTAGCATGTATGAAGGATCTAACCTGGTTAGATTCCTCAGTACCACATACATAGAAAAAGCTGGGCTTTCTGGTAGAGCTCTAGCCTTGAGAAAGCCCAAGGACAGTGCTCAAGCCCTGAGTTCAAGGCTCAGGACTGGCAAAAAAAAAAAAAGTCTCATGGACTTTTCCTGCCTGGGCTGGCTTCCGACCGTGTTCCTTAGATCTGAGTTTCCTGAATAGCTAGGATTAGAGGTCTGCTCTTGTGCTATCTTAATCTGTATCTAATTTACAGACTGCTTTATTTCCTTCCCTCCCTCCATCCCCTCTTCTCTTTATTTCTGTCCTTCTTTCCTTTCAGACAGATCCTCACTATATAGCTCAGACAGGCCTTGCACTCTCCAACTCTCCCTCCTGTTTCAGTTGGAACAACCATACCCTACTATAGGTTTCTTTTTATTTTTTTGTGTGTGCTAGTATGGAGGGTTGAACTTGAACTCAGCCTAATGCTTGCTCTCATTTGGCTTTCTAGCATATAGCTGGTGATCTACCAGTTTAGCCATGCCATTAATTCTAACAATTTCTTGTTGTTATTGGTTGTGGGGCTTAAACTCAGGGTCTAGGTACTTGAGTTTCTTCTCTCAATGCTAGCTCTCTACCACTTTGAGCCACAGCACCACTTCCAGTTTTCTGGTGGTTAATTGGTGGTAAGATTCTCATGGACTTTCCTGTGTGAGCTGGCATTGAACCCAGATCCTCAGATCTCAGCCTCCTGAGTAGCTAGGATTATAGGTGTGAGCCACCGGTGCCTGGCTACTTCTGGCATTTAGCTGATGAATTGGATATAATAATCTTGGGGATTTGTCTTCCCAGACTAGCTTTGAACCACAATTCTCAGATCTCCTGAATAGATTAGGATTATGGGCATAAACTACCAGCACCTGGCTTAAGTTCTTTTTCTTTTTTTAAGTTTTCTTTCTTTTATTAACCAGTCCTGGTGCTTGAATTCAGGGCCTGAGTACTTCCTTTGGGCTTTCTCAAGGCTAGAGCTCAACCACTTAAGCCACAGTATGTACTACTTCTGGCTTTTTCTATGTATGTGGTACCAAGGAATCGAACCTGGGTCTTTGTGCATGCTAGGCAAGCACTCTGCCAGTAGACCAAACTCCTGGCAAGTTCTTTTGCTTTAAGCAGGTTTATCTATTTAAACATCTATTTATTTATTTTGCAGTGCTGAGGATTGAACCCAGGGTCTTGCATATACTAGGCAAGTGCTATCCCCCTCATTCACCAAACTGTTTATGAGACAAGGTCATACCACTATCTTTGCTCAGACTGGCCTCATACTGGTGATCCTTCTGTCTTCACCTCTGGAATTGCTGGGAGTATAGTCATGTTTCACCACCTTGGTTATTTAACCATTTCAATGTCATCATATTTGACTTTCTTATTTCATCTGTGAGGTCTTGGGGAGAAAGGACAGTGCCCCCTTCCTCAAAGGGCTTTACTTTGTCAGGTCTCTTTCCCCCGCTGCATTCACTACTGTTTACTGTGGGCAATGGATGCCCAACGATGTGAACTGATCCAATTTGAAGTGTTCATTCACTTGAGTATTAGCAGACCCTGTGTGCATAACTTCCTTCTAGGACCTGTTGTAGTCTGTACGGAGGACCTGTTGGATATATGTTAAAGCTTAAAATTTCAGGAAGTAATGCTTTGTTAAATGGGCTTTGCCCATTTAATGCATTAACACAGTTGGTAAACATCAGGGCAAAAGAACTTTAGGAAGTGACTAATGAGTCTCCAGGGGCAATGTGTAGTAGCTGGCTGCTTAAAAATGAAGTCTGAGAAAGCTTAGAAAACTGTGAGTTGCAGGGCTGACTGTGGGAGAAGTGTCCTCTAATGGTCAAGGCCTTACATCATGTTGATGTTAGAAAGGCTGAAGGAAGGCTGGTTCCATTCAATCTCTTGCTTAACAAACACATACTAAGTACTACCATATCTCAAAAACTTTATGAGATATATTGATCTCCATTTTACTGATAAGAAAACTAAGGCCCAGAAGTTAAATAGTTTGCCCCAAGTCACAAACATCCCAGCATTTTCTTTCTTTTTTTGTTCTTTTTTGCCAGTCCTGGGCTTGAGCTCAGGGCCTGAGCACTGTCCTTGGACTTTCTCAAGACTAGAGCTCTACCACGTGAGCCTCAGCACCGCTTCCAGCTTTTTTCTATGTATGTGGTACCGAGGAATCGAACCCAGGTCTTTGTGCATGCTACTCAAACACTCTACCACTAGGCCAAGCTCCCAACCCTATCCCAGAATTTTCTTTTTTTCTTTTTTTTTCTTTTTTTGCCAGTCCTGGGCTTGAGCTCAGGGCCTGAGCACTGTCTTTGGATTTTCTCAAGGCTAGACCTCTACCACTTGAGCTACAGGCACCACTTCCGGCTTTTTTCTATATATGTGAGTACCGAGGAATTGAACCTGGGACTTCATGCATGCTAGGCAAGCACTCTACCACTAGACCAAACTCCTGGCCCCGTATCCCAGCATTTTCTTTCTTTCTTTCTTTCTTTATTATTGTTGTTATTATTATTATTTGCCAGTCCTGGGCTTGAGCTCAGGGCCTGAGCAAAGTCCTTGGACTTTCTCAAGGCTAGAGCTCTACCACTTGAGCCTCAGCACCACTTCCGGCTTTTTTTTTTTTTCCCTATGTATGTGGTACCAAGGAATCAAACCCGGGTCTTCGTGCATGCTAGGCAAGCACTTTAACCACTAGGCCAAACTCCCGGCCCCCCAGCATTTTCTTATGGGGATTCAGATCTTGACATTCTGGCACTGATGTCTATATTCTCATCCATTTTGCTTAATTCATCCTTCTGGGAGAAGATGCATAGAATGTTGTAGCATTTTACATTACAAAATATGAATGAGAATGTGCTATATATAATTTATATTTTTTCCTTATAGTAAGAAAAACCCACATTGTGCAACTCTATTGTTGGAAAGTTTCTGGGGTAGAGGGAGCTCTTATTGCATTCTTGACTGGATGGTTGTATATGGGTAGAACTTTGAAAAGATTGGAACTTGCAGTTGGGTGCCCATGGCTCATGCCTGTAATTCTAGCTACTCAGGAGGCTGATATCTAAGGATTTTGGTTCAACGACAGTCCAGGCACAAAAATGCTTGAGACTCATCTCCAGTTAACCAGCAAAAAACCATAATTGGAGGCAAGGCTCAGGTGATAAAGCATTAGCCTTGATTGAAAAAGATGAGCAAGCAAGGGTATAAGGCTCAGAGTTCATGCTCCAGCTTCTTCCTCTCTCTCTGTCTCTCTCTCTTGCTCTCTCTGTCACACACACACACACACACACACACACACACAATATCTTTCACAAGTTTTTAAAAAACAAACTGTAAATTGAGAGGCTGGACTTTTGTTCTGTTTTGTTTTTATACTTTAGTTACCGAAGCCTTACAAAGTGAGGTAAAGTAGTATCATGTACAAAGGAGTTGGAGATTTGGCTCAGTGGAAGGGCTCTTGCCTGGCAAGTGCAAAGTCCTGAGTTCTAACCTTAGGTTTTGGGGAAAAAAAAATAAAAATAGACAAGAGAATTCTGTCAATGCTGTAATGTGACTCTATACTGGTGAAAATAACCTTTTGTTTTTCCCTCAACCTTTTTTGTTTCCCTTATTTAAACCCTTAGTGTCCTTTTTCTCATTCATGGCTTTCTGCATTACCCCAATTAATACGTGTGTGTGTGTGTGTGTGTGTGTGTGTGTGTGTGTTAGAAACTATATTCAGATAAAGCTGTTTGCCAGGAAAAAAAAAAAAGGTGTGGGAGTCTTCTTTGCCAGGCACCAATGGCTCATACTTGTAATCTTAGCTACTCTAGAGGCTGAGATCAAGGATTATGGTTTGAAGCCAGTTCAGGCAGGAAAATCCAGCAGAAAAGTCTTACCTCATTTAACCATCAAAAAGCCAGAAGTGGAGCTGTGGCTCAAAGTGATAAGTATTATCCTTGAGATAGGGCGGTAGCCTTGAGCTGAAGAGCTCAGGATCAGTGCTCAGGCCCTAAGTGCAAGCCACAAGACCAGCACAAAAATAAAAATGGAGTGGGGGAATGTCTTTATAAACAAGTCAGAAATGCCTTTATTTCTAGAAATGTAGAATTCTTTGAAAATTCGAACAAAACTTAGCCAGGCACAATGTACACCTGTAATCTCAGCACTTGGAAGACTGAAGAGGAGGGAGAATTCAAGGCCAGCCTAGCTGGTCTTGGTGAGGTGCTGTCACCAAAACAAAGCCAACCAAACCAAACCAAACAGAAAGAAGACAAAAATGAAAAATACTCCTTCTTCAAAATTGTTACTATTTAATTGAGCACTTATATCCCATAACAACATTAATTTATAATTTTAAATTATTTATTCATTATTTTGTTTGTGATAGGGCTTGAACTCTGGGCCTGAGCACTGTCCCTGAGCTCTTCAGCTCAAGACTATCGCCCTACCCCTTGAACCACAGTGCCACTTCTGGTTTTCTGGTGCTTAATTGGAGATTAGTCTCACAGACTTTCATGCCCAGGCTGACTTTGAACCGTGATCCTCAGATCTCAGCCTCCTAACTAGCTAGAATTACAGGTGTGAGACACTAGCACCCAGCTAATTATATATATATATATTTTACAATTTTAAAATAATTTAACCATCACAACAACTAGCTAGTGTATTTCACAGGGGAGGCTTAGAGAGGTGCCCTTACATAGCTAAGCTCTGGAGACATCTTTGTGAGGTCCTAGGGGCTCCTCAAGGTGATGGTTGGAGGACATTCCTGCTACTCTGGTCACCACTTCCTTTGCTTCTTTCCAGGACTGCAGGTAGAGTTCATCAATCCCATCTTCGATTTCTCCAGAGCCATGAATGAGCTTCAACTCAATGATGCAGAGTTTGCTTTGCTCATTGCTATCAGCATCTTCTCTGCAGGTGTGCAGGAGGGACAAGAGGGAAACTGAGTAAGAGACCTGCATGCAAGAGGGCTGCAGGCCCCCAAGCCCACCACCAGGACAGGAATTAATGCCAGTGAAGTTTCTTGCTGTGCTTCTTAGCCAAGTGGGAGAGGTTGCTAGGAGATGTTCCTAACTTTGGGTTGTGCTTGGGGGTGTGGAACTGAGACCCTGGCCAGAACTGTGTTGGTCACCTACAGACCGACCCAACGTGCAGGACCAGCTCCAAGTAGAGAGGCTGCAACACACATATGTGGAGGCCCTGCATGCCTACGTCTCCATCCACCACCCCCATGTGAGTCATGTAATCCTGCCCCGGTGTCCGGTGTCCGTTTCCCCTTTCCCAGGCTTTCTCCCTCTGTTCCTTTCCCTTCAAGTGCCTCTTGGCCTACGTCTAGTGTAGGCAATTATTCATGTTCCCCATAACTCCTCTGCCATTACACCTCCTTCCCTGAGAGAAGCAAAGGCCAGACTTGTCCCTTTTCTTTCCTAAGGACCGATTAATGTTCCCACGGATGCTAATGAAACTGGTGAGCCTCCGAACACTGAGCAGCGTCCACTCGGAGCAAGTGTTTGCGCTACGCCTGCAGGATAAAAAGCTTCCCCCGCTCCTCTCAGAGATCTGGGATGTGCACGAATGACGGTTCTTTCCTTCAAGATTTCTGTGTTCTAGGCTGCATGGCTGGAGGACCCCTGGTTACCGCTATGGGGTGGGACAGACTGAGAAGGGCAAATAGTTCCTGGAGCTGGGTGAAGGAGATTCTCATATGGCATTGGAGAGTCATTGTGTGTGTGGGGGGGAGAGGGAATGGCGGGCGGGGGTGGGGGGGTTATTGCCAAAGTTATGTTTCATCTGAAGGCAGTATTAACCCAGTCAAGTGGATGAACCATGGGTCACTTTGCATAAGGTTCACCAGGGCCCTCCCTGCCCATTCTGCCCTGCCTGCACCACTTCCTGTTATTGGGGGGCCGAGGGGGGGCTCAAAAATATATTCTCCACGGTTCCCCGGTGGCTTGGCCATCATCGCCTCGGGTCTGCCTCACTGATAGTTCTGGTACTTGGAACAGGAAGACAAGATCAATACAGAGAGAAAGGAATTTCTGCCGGGGTGAGGGCTTGGCTGCAGAGGAGGAAGCCCGCGTCCTTTAGCATCCGCCTCCAGACTCAGTCGAGGCTGTCAGTAACAGGGGCCCGCCATGCAACTGCTGAGGCGTCTCAGACCGCGCTCCTCCCGAACGGTGGGCTAGGTGGGAGCGGGTGGAACTTCCGTGCTCTGCGGTGCACCTCACAGACGTGACTCATGCCTTCGTTTTTCCCTGGGCGGATGAAAGAGGACACACACAACCTGCAAGATCTAGGACCGGAAAAATCCCTACTCCCGGTCCCCAGACCCTGCGAGCCAAGAGGCCCCCGCCCCGGAGGGCCGGGGTGGAGTGGTGGGAGGGTCGGGCCGGAGCGGGAACGTGGCCCTGAGCCGTGGACTCCATTTCCCAGCGGGCACCGCGGCGCCGCTCTCGCCCCGCTCACGCCGCGGGGCGCGCACCGGTGGAGGTGTCGCCGCGGCCGCGCCTTCAGTCCCCGCCCTCCCCACCCCACCTCCCCGCCACACCGAATTGGTAGAGTCCGTCGGCCGGCTATTCCGCCTTCCAGTCCGGGCGGCCGGGCACTTCCAAGCCGCGTGCGGGGGGTAGGGGTGGGCTGGCGTGAGGCGAGGTTCGACGAGGTGGGCGGAAAGCGTTCGGGGGCCGCTCCTCTTGACAACTCGCTCTCGGATTAAAGCGTTCTTTCGTTAAAACGGGCTCTGTGATCAAAGCGAACAACGAGAACCAAGCGCTTGTCCTTTGAGTTCTCCCCCGGGGCTCCCGGCGACGCTGGGCTGGCCCAACGCCCCTCACCAGAGGTGTGTCCCTCCGAAGCTCGGCTCCACCTCCCGCGCTCGTGTGGTACGACCCTCCTTCCCCCACCCCGGCGGTGGATGGTACGGCCCCGGCCCCCTCAGCCTCCCCCTCCCGCTCCGCCGCCGAGCAGTGCGCGCCCCCACCCCGTGCGGACGCGGAACTGGCGCCCGCGCACGGCGGCGCCTCGCGGGGGACAGCGGCGCTCCCGGCGGGGAGCCCGGCAGGTTCCTGGACACCCGGGAGGTACGAGAGTCCGGACCTTTGCGCGGGGCTCCTCGGCGGGGTGGGTGAAGAGGGTCCTGGGTAGCCGCGGCGTCTGCGAGGAAACGGGGCTTCGGGAGCGCGGGGTGTTTGGGGAGGCCCTGAAGGGACTTGAGGGGGGCGTGGAGTCCGCGGGGGTCCGGGGAGGGGCGGGGCGCGGCCCGGGGTGGGGGCGCGTGCGGGCCGGGGGCGTTGGCACGGCGCGGCCCCTTCCCTGCCTGACGGGCGGCGCGGGTTCCGGGGCGGGGGCGGGGAACTGTCCAGCAGGTGAGGAGGCGGGCAGAACTGTCCAGCCCCGGGCCCGATCGGCACAGGCACCTGGCGTGTGTGCTGGTGCGCGTGTGTCTGTGTGCGCGTGCGTGCGGGTCTTATTTTCCATCAGGATTTCGAGATTCGCGTTTGGCTCTTTTACATTCATGCACGCGCACACACTCGCACACGGATACACACATGTTTCGGTTTTGATCTGCTGAAGTGTGGAGATACGAACTTATTCTTTCCTGCACCTGCTCACCCTCCCATCCCCATGCATCTAAATTCTTCCTCCTCTTCCTGTGCTCCTCCCTCTTCCCCAGCCCTACCTATCTCCAGCCTCATTGCTCCAGTTCTCCCTCAAGCTGGACCAGTCTGTGCTGATGAACTTGCAAGGTCACTGCCTGGGGAAGGGGAGGAGGGGTGAAGAGTCTCCCGTGGTGCTCACGTCAGCAAAGATGTCCTCAGGTTGGGTGCCTGTGGTTTTTACTAAGATCCGGCCCCCAAAGGGTTAGTTAGCAAAGGCTGAAAAGGCACGGATAACCTAGAGATCTATGGAGTCTAGGGTGTTGTAGGACTTCAGCAGAAGGTATGTATTTGTAACTAAACGATGCATGTGCATTAAATGGGGACAGCAGCTAGGGGTTCTGCATTAGTAAACAGGATTGAGGCAAGAGGTAGAGTCTGGCTGGTTATGAAGACAGTAGGAGTTGTAGTTGATGTTAGAAGAATTAGAGTCTGTGGAATAGAAAAGACACCAGGAAATGGGAAGAAAGGCCTTGATTAGGCTCTGCAGCCTGAATAAAGGCAGTAGCAGTTGGTGAGATATGAATTGTGGTTGCAAAAAAGCTCCACTGGAAGCTAAGGTAGTCACAAGATACCAAGATCCTTAGAGTCCTAGAAGGAGAGGACTCTTGAACATAATGACTTGAGTTTGGATAAGGGTCATAATCCCACCAATCCTGGAAAGACTTCAGTGCCTAATTTATCAGTAAGAGGTGCTCTAAGCCCCATCTTGGAGACTTTAGCCAGGAGTTTCTACTTTTCATTGTAAACCTATATTATAAGATAGTCCTTATAGGACCAGAGTTGTACTTTGAGATGCTTTGATTCTCACTCTGGACATTTCAATATATTTCTCTCTCTCTCTCCCTCTCTCTCTCTCTCTCTCTCTCTCTCTCTCTCTCTCTCTCTCTCTCTCTCTCTCTCTCCCCCTCCTTCCCTCCCTCCCTCCCCCCTCCCCCTCTCTGCTTCTCTCTCCCTCCCTCCCTCTCCCTCTCCCTCTTTCCCTGCCTGCCTGCCTGCCTTCCTTCCTTCCTTTTTATTTTATTTTTTTCTAGTTCTGGGGTTTGAGCTCAGGGCCTGGGCACTGAGTGAGTTTCTTTTGCTCAAGGCTAGCACGCTACCACTTGAGCCACAGCACCACTTCTGGCTTTTTCTGTGTATGTGGTACCAAGAAATCAAACTAAGGGTTTTGTGGGTGCTAGGGAAGCACTCTACCCCTAGGCCACACTCCTGGCCCTCAACATAACTATTATAGAATGAATCATGTTTTTGTCTATATCACATTTTGTCTCCATTCTCTTCCCTTTTTTTGTTCTGCTTAGGAGATGCTGAGCTCAGTTTGTCTCATCTTGTGCAGTATGCTTATGTCTCTAGCAGTTGGGAGAACCAAGAAATTGTTTGGAGTCATTAAACAGTGTGGCCCCCAGAAATGAGTGTGTGTATGACAGGTTTGGTAATATGGTATTGAGATAGCTCTGGAAAAAGCCACAATTGGGTCAAAGTACAAATGAACAGGAGGAGATAACCTAATTCTTAGCAGATGCTGTCATTGGAGGCTGTGTCTTCGGGTTTAGGGAAAGTGAATTGTTGTGGGCTCTGGCCAACTGGAGTAGCAGCTGCTAGCACTGTGCGGTCACCAACAGGGGAGGGGCTGTGGCTCTGCTATAAATAGTGCGGGGAGCCAGAGTCGCTATGGAGACACAACTGAATCCTATTACCTGTGGGTCCTCTGTTGGGAGCAAAGCAAAAGAGGGAGCATATTTTGAGGGCATCAGAGGTGTTGTAAATAAGTCTTACTTATTATTAGAGGAGAAAAATTAGTTCTAATCATTATCTGAATCAAGTATGGCCTTAGCATACAAAGAGGATATATACAGTATGGAAGTACATACAACAATAAATGAAGGAGTTGTGTGTGTGTGTTTGCATGTTGATGCAATGGGTTGCTCTATGTGCTCTATGTATACAGCGAAGAAGGTCTCAGTGTGACCTCTATTCAGAGCACAGAGGCAGAACTGGATGTAGTCCTTTAGTGTACTGAAGTATTTTATATACAGAAGTACATAGAGACCTAACAGAAGCTTACAGATGATTAAGATCATGTAAGTGTTTCCTAATATTAGAACTGTAGTTTAGAAATTCCTTGGAATACCTGTCCTTTCTTTGAAGAAATCCGATTATTTTCTGTTCCTAATTAATAATCTCTGTAAGGTGGAGTGGACAGAGCCTCTTCTGTAAGTGTGGTTTACTGATTCCGATTCCAAGGCTAGAATAGAGAACTTTTGGTTCAGCACCAAGGGCAGAGCCTGCAGCAGTAGCCACCTGACCCCTTTATTTATGGAAGAGAGAGAGCGAGGAGTGGTTGAGATGAGGTTGTTAGGGACATTCTTCACATGAGATCACATGAGCTAGAGTAACCAGCTGTTGTTATTGTCTGAGTGCAATTAATTAGAAAGTCTGTATGATAGATTCACATCAAGCTGGATGCAGATTGTTGAAACAGAACTATTAGATCTCCACCTAGATCTAGAAGTGCTGATTAGTGCTAATTGAAGAATCTCATTTGATTCCGATTACCCCTGGAACAGTCCTGAAAGTGACTTAATTTTTGTTATAATAACTGAGTCCATATTAGACTACCTACATTGTTGTTGTTTTTTTCAGAAACAAAGCCCCAAGAAATAGGCTTGGGAATGAACAAGTTGATAAGAATGGGGTTTCATGGGACCAAAAACTCCTTGCCCTCTTTTTACAGTGCTAGAAATTAAACCCAGGGCCTTGTGCATACAAGGCAAATGCTCTGCCACATGTCTAGCCTACTTGATATTTGGCTTAGCAGCTCATCAGCTTAGATGCTCACTAGACAAGGCAAGTGTCAATTTCTCCTATCCTTAATACTGAAGTAGAAGTCCTTTCAACCTGTGACCCTGGCCAGGATGAAATTGAGAGGGATGATTTCCTAGCACACAGCAATGGATCTTATCAGTACTTTTTTTCCTATTGAACTTGAATTTTCAGATCATATCAGAATTCCTTCTGGAAATGCTGACTCCTCCCTTGCTCAGGACACTGAAGTTTCTCAGATAAACTGATGAATTGGAACCATGGTGCAAAAGAAGAAATTCTGCCCTCGGTTACTTGACTATCTTGTGATTGTAGGGGCCAGGTAACTAAAACTTGATATTGTCTTGTCATCTGGGACAACCACAGAAACTTCAGTTATTCTCCTTCCCTGTTTTCATGTGACTTTGCATATCTTATTCTTCCATATTACTTTACCCTGATGGAAACATAAGTGCGAATAGGGAAAACAACATAAGTTGGGTGGGTTGACAATTTGGTCTAGAGAAAAATGACAAAACTCTACACTTATATCTTTCTAAATTTGAGTGAACACATACTTTTTTTTTTTTTGGTCAGTGTTGGGCTTCAATTCCGGGCTTGGGTGCTATCACTGAGCGCTTCAGCTCAAGGCTAGCACTCTACTACTTGAGCCACAGTACCACTTCCGGTTTTCTGCTCATTAATTGCAGATAAGAGTCTCACAGACTTTTGTACCTGGCTGGCTTTGAACCTCGATCCTTATATCTCAGCCTCCTGAGTAGCTAGGATAATAGGCATGAGCTACCAGCACTTGGCTGAATACATTCTTTTTGTATGTGTGTACTAGTACTAGTGCTTGAAATTAAGTCCTGGGTTCTATTTCTTAGACTTTTTTTTACTCAAGCAAGGTTGGTGCTTTACAATTTGAGTCACAGTCCTACTTCTGGCTTTTGGGTAGTTAATTGGAGATAAGATTCTCACAGACTTTCCTGCCTGTGTTGGCTTGGTACCATGATCCTCAGATCTCAACTTCCTAAGTAACTAGGATTACAGGTATTATCTATCAGCACCAAGCCAAATATACACTTTATTTTGAAAAAAAAAAAAAAAAAGAAAAAAAGCACATTGTGTTTCTTTTATACCTCCAGGTGATATTTTTTTGGTAATTTATTAGCTAATATACTTTAGAAGAGCTATGATCATTTTATTATCAAAAGTATTATTTCAGAATATGTATTCATGACCATGCAGAGTTTATGTAGCCTGCCTGCTAAACATTGCCAGGAGTATCCACACTTTTCAGAGTCCTACAGTTAGCTTAATTTATCCAAGAGAGCATTTTGAGCTTTATCATTATTATTACTATTATTATTTTGCCAGTCTTGGAGCTTGAGCTCAGGGCCTGAGAACTGTCCTTGGGCTTTCTCAAGGCTAGAGTCTACCACTTGAGCCACAGCATCACTTTCGGCTTTTTCTATGTATGTGATACCAAGGCATCAAACCTGGGTCTTCATGCATGCTGGGCAAGCACTCTATCACTAGGCCACACTCTTGGCCCTGAGCTGTATTATTTTTAACTGTGGTTAACATTTGATAGTATGTTCTAGCCCTTTAACTGCTGAGTTTGTCTTTGTCCTTTAGGCACCCAAGCAGCGATAGTGTAGCCCAGACTCCTGAACTGCTGCGCCGATACCCACTAGAGGATCATGCGGAGTTTCCCCTTCCCCCAGATGTAGTGTTCTTCTGCCAGCCAGAGGGCTGCCTGAGTGTGCGTCAGCGGCGCATGAGCCTTCGGGATGATACCTCTTTTGTCTTCACCCTCACTGACAAGGACACTGGAGTCACACGTTATGGCATATGTGTTAACTTCTACCGCTCCTTCCAAAAGCGGATGCCTAAGGAAAAGGGGGAGGGGGTAACAGGGTCGCGTGGAAAGGAAGGCACCCGGGCTACCTGTGCCCCAGAAGAAGTAGGCACCGAGATCTCAGAGAGTGGCTCATCCCTGCAGCCTCCGAGTGCTGACTCCACCCCTGATGTGAACCAGTCTCCTCGGGGCAAACGCCGGGCCAAGGGGAGCAGTCGATCTCGCAACAGTACTCTCACATCCCTGTGTGTGCTCAGCCACTACCCTTTCTTTTCCACCTTCCGGGAGTGTCTCTATACACTCAAACGGCTGGTAGATTGCTGTAGTGAAAGGCTACTGGGAAAGAAGTTGGGCATCCCACGAGGTGTACAAAGGTAAGATTTGTTTCTTATGTTTAGAAGAAGGGGGAAGCATTTAAAGATTAGTTATGATTGGTTTTCTTCAGGTTGAGGTCCTTGAGACCAGACCTTACTGAGCAAAAGACTGTTGGGAAGTTAGACCACCTACCACAATTTATTTAAGGAGTTCAGGAGTTTGCTGTGTGGTGGTATGGCATTGGATCCTTTCACATAAACATTTTGTGTGTGTGTGTGTGAGTGTGTGTGAGTGTGTGTGAGTGTGTGAGAGAGAGATGGTCCTGTCCTGGGGCTTGAACAACATCATGTCTTTTCATATGTATTCATATATGTGTATGTATTTATGTATACATAGATATACATATGTATGGATATATTTGTGTGTGTGAGTGCTGGTCCTGGGCTTGAACTCAAGGCTTGGATGCTGTCTCTGGGCTCTTATGGCTCAAACTTCTCACCCTACCACTTGAGCCACAGCTCCACTTCTGGCTCTGTGGTGGCCAATTAGAGATAAGAGTCTCATGGAATTTCCTACCTGGGGTAACTTTGAACCCCAATCCACAGATCTCAGCCTCCTGTATAGCTAGGATTATAGACGTGAACCACTATGTACTTATTTTCACTCTGTTCTTGCTCTTCTCTGTGCCCTCTAGTCCCAACTGAGCTGAATGAGTAGGCTTTTCCAATGATAATTCTTTTCTAGTTTTCATCATTATACCTTCCATGGTTATATTGGATAGCAGTAGGATATCAGCTCCTGATGTTTGGGTTTGGTTCTTGATGTCTATCCCTCAGAGATACCATGTGGAGAATCTTTACTGGATCACTGCTAGTGGAAGAAAAGTCAAGTGCTCTTCTGCATGACCTTCGAGAGATTGAGGCCTGGATCTATCGATTGCTGCACTCCCCAGTTCCTGTCTCTGGACAGAAGCGAGTGGACATTGAGGTCCTACCCCAGGAGCTTCAGCCTGCTCTGACCTTTGCGCTTCCAGATCCATCTCGATTCACTCTCGTGGATTTCCCACTTCACCTTCCTTTGGAACTTCTGGGTGTGGATGCTTGTCTTCAGGTGCTAACCTGTATCCTGTTAGAGCACAAGGTGAGAGGGTCCACCTTATGGGCCTTTCTAGCAAAAGATCTGTGCAGTAAGACAGAAGCTGAGTGTAAGGGATTATGTCTTTTTCCTATTTTCACTTTTGGGAAGTAACATGGTACCAATACCAGCAGATAATGGTAGTTGTGGGTTGAATTGAGGTTCTGGTACCATGTGGGATGTATCCTTAATCACACTAATCTACTAAACAGTTTCAGTAGTTTTGCTTCAATGCATGATCCTGGGATGGGGGGTGAAAGAGCTAGAACCATGGTGAATCAAGGGATGATTAGTATGGGGCTGGGGTTGGAAAGTGACAAGCATGGTGGGATATGGAACACTGGTGATTGTGGAAGCAAAGCTTCAAGTGTAGACACAGTGAGACAGAAATTAAATTGTAGTGGTGGAAGTTTTTTCAAAATTTCTTACTTTGTGTGAATTCATCTTCATGGCAGGTGGTGCTGCAGTCTCGAGACTACAATGCACTTTCCATGTCCGTGATGGCGTTTGTGGCAATGATCTACCCCCTCGAGTACATGTTTCCTGTCATCCCGCTGCTTCCCACCTGCATGGCATCTGCAGAGCAGGTGAGTCTTAGGTGTCCTCTGATTTTTCTCACCTCTGCCCAGAGAACCTGAAAGTCAGTACTGGTCCTCAATTCCTTATAGATCTGTCGGCAAAATCTGATTGATTTGAACTGAACTGGTGTAGAACCCAGAACTTATTAATACTTTTTTTTTTTGGTGGTACTAGTATTTGAACTTAGGACCCTGAATTTGTTTGCCTTTACTTGTTTGTCTGATACTCTACCACTTGAGCCATGCTTTCAGCCCTGCTTTTTGCTGGTTATTTTGGAGGTGGAGTCTTACATTCTTTTCTCCCCAAGCTGTCTTTGAATTATGAACCTCTGCTTCTTAGTCTCCTGAGTACTAGGATTACAGATATGAGCCCCCAGTGCCTGGCCTTCTAGTTGTTATGGGCTATTTTTTTTGTCGGTTGTGGGGCTTGAACTCTGGGCTTAGGCATAGTTTGTTTGTTTTTAAATAACAGTTAATGATAGATAATGATTGTAGACTATTTGCTATGTGTGGCTTTAGGTGTTCTATAATATATAGAAAAGACATTATGCTACCTTTCTAAATTCTGAAAAATTCTATGTTTTGAAATACATGGAACCTTAAATATTTTGCAAAGGGGATATAGGTCTGTATTTCCTTATCTAGAAAATTGCTAACTTGATAAATACTCATGATAGGATTTATCTTTGCTTCTTATCTTCTTTGTCCTCTTCATAGCTGCTGTTGGCTCCAACTCCATACATCATTGGAGTCCCTGCAAGTTTCTTTCTCTACAAACTAGACTTCAAAATGCCTGATGACGTATGGCTAGTGGATCTGGACAGCAACAGGGTAAGGTTCTTGGCAGAATGAAAATGGGATTGTGCTCTAGATCAGGCCCACAGTTCTCCCTGTTCTAGATGATTTCTATTGTGTGACTTATTGAAACAGTGTTTTTCTTTTTCTTTTTTTGAAACAGTGTTTTTCTAATATTATTTTATTGGCCAGATACGCCCTTGCTTAGCCTTCAAAAAATTACGGGATTTAGTTTTGCCATTATTAAGAGCTCCTCCTACATTCTCTAAGAGCAGTAGGGCAGAATGGGCAGAATATATATATATATATATATATATATATATACACACACACAGAGTATATGTATACTGTATTTATATATACACATGTATACATGTATATATACATGTATATATATGTATATACACACATACACATATATAGTGTATATACATATATATAGTGTAGGCAGCCTGCTATATATGGGATATGGTTTCCAATAAGAAACTTTTCTAATACAAGCAGTGTGCTGTAATATTCTAGCTACTTAGGAGGCTGAGATCTGAGGATCTCAGTTCAAAGACAGCCTAAGCAGGAAAGGCCATGAGACCCTTATCTTCAATTAACCACCAGAAAATCAGAAGTGGACCAGTGCTCAAAGTGGTAGAGCACTAGGCTTGAGCTGAAAAGCTCAGGGACAGTGCCCAGACCCAGAATTTAAGCCCCATGACTGACCACCCCCCCAAAAAAAGAAAGAAAAAGTATGAAGAAGAAATAAAGAGTCATAGTTTTATTATTCAGAGATCCTCACCAATCATATTTCCTTCCAGATGTGAATGCTTATCATATGTATATATGTATCTTATATGTACAGTTACAGAGTGTGGTATGTATATGACATATATATTAAATCTCCCTATGCTTATTAGTTAACATAGAAATGAAACACGTGAGCAGTTAATTATGAGGTTGTACCTCTTCTCTTTACTCTGGTATAGGTGATTGCCCCCACTAATGCAGAAATGTTACCTGTTCTGCCAGAACCAGAGTCGTTAGAGCTGAAAAAACACTTAAAGCAGGTAAGTGATGAATGAGAGAGAAGAAGGAGTAAGAAATGCAATAAGGTAATGGAGGAAAGACAGCTCTTCTAATAGCCAGCTTCCTTTTGGGCTTACTGTGGCATAAGATTTCTTTAACTTAGATGGGATAAGAGGAAATATATCCCAATTTGGAGAGACAGGATGAATCTGAGAATGATTTCTTCTACTTTATTGTATACCCTATCACCCATAATGCTTGTGATGCTGTATAAGACAACCTTTACTTTCTGTTTGTTATCATGGTTGCAATTCTTTGTGGCCTTGGAACATTCTCTCAGTCTTGTAAGGTGGCAGTTGGTAGTTTGGATGCTCTGGCTTTTTAAATCTTATCTTCTTGAATTCATCCCAGTTCCTCAAAATTCCTTTCTTTGAGTAAACTTTCACATCTCTTTTTCTTTGATTTTTCTTCTTCTGCATGCCAAACACAGTACCTGAAGGTAAAGTGTGACAAGGTCCCATTCCCCTTTCCTGCTTTATGTGTTTTGTAGGACCACCAGTAGATAGCCTTGTCCTTATTTTTAGGAATTGCACTCTCATGTGAGGGTCTTTAGAAACATTTTTGTCTGTGTTGTCTGAAGTATTCTGTAGTCCCTCTAGATGGTATCATACTTGAACTGAAATGGGTCATATTGTATCATCCTTCTCACTGGCTTGCTTCATCACTGCTGATGTAATATGATATCTTGTTGCTGCAGAGTGGTGAAGATTGCAAGTTCAGAAAGTTCTCTAGCTGTCCTTGCTATGTTTTTGGTCTTGATGACTAAGGAGATGGAGAGATTGATTTGTGGAATTATGCCGATTTATTATTTTTAAACTTTGTAGGAGTTGAGATCTGTATAACTCTCCCTGCTTTTCAAAGTATGTACTTGCACCAGCTGCATTAGCTGTATCAGAACTTGTTAACAGTGCAGAATCATCTTCAGTATGCAGTTCTAACAACATCCTGGGTGATTTCTGTGCTCACTAATATTTCACTAGTGATCTCCATTAGTGTTTTTCTAACTGCCATGGGGAGTCTCTTAGGGGCTTGCTTAAGTAGGGAGTACTGAGCACTTGAGGGTTTTGTTCCTTCAGTCCTGTAGAGAAGCTTGGTTTTTATAGTTTAGTTTAAAAATCTGACTTGAAAACAGCTGTGCTTGACTTCAGATCTGGTGAAATTGCTTTGAACTAGGTGGACTTGAGATGAAGAGCTATGTATTTTCTGAACTATATTTGGATTTTTTTTCAAAGATGAAGGTTTTGAAATGGGTTAGCCACAATTTGCAGATAAGCACAATTCTTTGTGCTTTTTGACAGAGTGTGTGGTGATGTAGATAACCAACAGAGCTCATTCTTAGTTGCTGTGGATGGCTAGCTGCCAGAGATCTGCCTTAGGTGAGGAATGTCTTATTCCACAGGCCCTTGCCAGCATGAGTCTCAACACTCAGCCCATTCTCAATCTGGAGAAATTTCATGAGGGCCAGGAGATCCCGCTTCTCTTGGGAAGGCCTTCTAGTGACCTGCAGTCTACACCTTCCACTGAATTCAACCCACTTATCTATGGCAATGATGTGGATTCAGTGGATGTTGCAACCAGGTGAGACACAGCTAACTGTACAAATTATGAGTCCTTTACTTCATTGTACTCCTGACTTGAGGACAGACTACTTTTCAGAGCTAAGGTGTTTTCCTTTATATTTAAAATGTATGTATTTGGTGGCACACACCTATTATCCTAGCTAGTCAGGACATGATTTGAAAGCCAGCCCAAGCAGGAAAGTCCATGAGATTCTTTTCTTCAATTAAGCATGCACGCCTGCGTGTGCACACACACACACACACACACACACACACACACACACACACAAACTCAAATGATAAAGTACTAGCTAGCATTAAGTAAAAAAGATCAGGAATAGCACCCAAGCCCTAAGTTCCTGGACAGGCACAAAATAATGTATATATTTGTAACAAATGCAAGAAGAAACAGCTATTTCATTCTCAGAGAAGTACTGACGATTCTTTTTTTCTTTTTTCTTTTTTTTTTGTCGAATTCTGGGCCTAGGCGCTGTCCCTGAGCTCTTCAGCTCACGTCTACTGCCCTTCCCCTTGAGCTACCGTACCACTTCCAGTTTTCTGGTGATTAATTGGAGATAAGAGTCTCATGTGCTTTGTAATGCCCCAGATGGCTTTGAACCTTGATCCTCAGATCTCAGCCACTGAATAGCTAGTATTATAGGCATGAGCCACCTCACCCTGCTGGGCTGATGATTATTTAAGATAGTCCCCCCTTGATGTTAGAAGCATGTGAAATGATGGTGTTGAGAGATGATATGAAGACTTTTGGGTGTGAGAATCCTTGTTCATAACATACGGGTCTTGAGTTTTTTTTACCATTCTCTTCTTTCTCAGAGTGGCCATGGTACGGTTCTTCAACTCTGCCAATGTGCTACAGGGTTTTCAGATGCACACACGTACCCTTCGACTCTTCCCTCGGCCTGTGGTGGCATTCCAGGCTGGCTCCTTTCTAGCCTCACGCCCCCGACAGACTCCCTTTGCTGAAAAACTGGCTAGGACTCAGGCTGTGGAGTACTTTGGAGAGTGGATTCTTAACCCCACCAACTATGCCTTTCAGAGAATTCACAACAGTGAGTCTACCGCCTCCACTCTCACCATCTTCTGCCTTCATACTCCTAATGGTCCTTCTTTTGCCTATTCTTTTGCTATTCTTTAACCTGTCCCTTATATTCCTGTTTTGCTTTAGACTTTAAGAAATTCTTCCTTTTGGGCTGGGAGTTTAACCTACTGGTCGAGTGCTTGCCTAACATGCACAAAGACTGGGTTTGATTCCTTGGTACCACATATATAGAAAAAAAAACAGAAATGGTTCTGTGGCTCAAGTGGTAGAGCTCTAGCCTTGAGAAAGTCCAAGGACAGTGCCCAGGCTCTGAGTTCAAGGCCCAGGATTGGCAAAAAAAAAAAAAAAAAAAAAAATATATATATATATATATATATTGTTTATGCGTAACTTACTTTGTTTTCTATTGCTATTCTCTTTTCCTCTTTGTATAGATATGTTTGATCCAGCCCTGATTGGTGACAAGCCAAAGTGGTATGCTCACCAATTGCAACCCATCCACTATCGAGTCTATGATGGCAATTCCCAGTTGGCTGAGGCGCTAAGTGTGCCACCAGAGCGGGACTCTGACTCTGACCCCACAGATGACAGGTGAATAGTCCTTCACACTAGCCCTTCTTTAGCATATAGGAGAAAAAAAAATCTCACAGCAGTGAGATGTCAGTCCTTGAAGTCTTGACTAGTTTTCTTGATTTCCTTACTTTATCTTGTTCCCTAACCTTCAGTTAAGTGTACATCACTTTTTGTGTTCCCAGGCACTTATTACAGATACTTTTGTCTCCCCTTTACTAATTTTCTTTCTTTCTTTTTTCCCTGTGCTTTTCAAAGGGAAGGGGTGACATTGTCCAAAAAGAACTGTACTCTTTACCTGACTTATATAACTGTAATCCCTTTTACATCACCTTTATAATAATGATTTAAAAAAATTCAAAAATGCTCTTTACAGTGGCAGTGATAGTGTGGATTATGACGACTCAAGCTCTTCTTACTCTTCCCTTGGTGACTTTGTCAGTGAAATGATGAAATGTGACATCAATGGTGATACTCCCAGTAAGTATGTTCGGGAGTTTTGCCAGCTCTGGGCAAGGATCGGATTTTTGGATTATCAAGTGATCTGTATCTGTTTTCCTTGGATTTTGGCAGATGTGGACCCTCTGACACACGCAGCACTAGGGGATGCCAGTGAGGTGAAGATTGATGAGCCACAGAACCAGAAGGAAGCAGAGGAGCCTGGCCCAGACAGTGAAAATTCTCAGGAAAACCCTCTACTGCGCTCCAGCTCGAGCACCACAGCTAGTGGAAGTCCTAGTACCATCATCCATGGAGCTAGCTCTGTACGTGAGCACTTAGAGGGGAGAGGATTGGGGAGAGCCACTGCTCTCATTACTGTTAGCTATTAACTTGCCTCTTTCTTCACATGTTTTCTATCCTTCACTCCATAGACTCTATGGTTTAGAGCCTCTGAAATGTAGTTTCTACCCAAGAAGGAGATCATTGGGCTTTCTTTTGGGTATACCTATGAGCCATCTGTGTAGTTTGTGAGGACAGAGACCAGGGGTACCACACTTTCTTCAGGCTAGGAATCTGACAGGCCTTGGTCTGGCCTGGCCCAAGTGAGATCAGATACTAGATGACTACTTTTTTAATTCATGTGATCCTTAGGAACCTGTGGACTCTTTGGAGACGGATGATAAGGCAGCAGTAGGCATCTCTAAGCCTCTCCCTCCCGTGCCTCCCAGCACTGGCAAATTGAATGTGGACAGGCGTCAAACAGAGATTGGAGAGGGGTCAGTGCGCCGGCGAACCTATGACAATCCGTACTTCGAGCCCCAGTATGGCTTTCCCCCTGAGGAAGATGATGATGAGCAGGGGGAAAGCTACACCCCCCGATTCAGCCAACATGTCAATGGCAATCGGTGAGAGCCTGGGATCCCTTCTAGATGGGTGGCTGAAGGACCTCACTGCAGTGGACCCTGGGTGAGGGTTAATCAGAAGTCTTGAGGAAGTCTGAATGCT
This sequence comes from Megascapheus bottae, assembly GCF_031878675.1. Classification (NCBI taxonomy): domain Eukaryota; kingdom Metazoa; phylum Chordata; class Mammalia; order Rodentia; family Geomyidae; genus Megascapheus; species Megascapheus bottae. The sequence goes on along the minus strand of NC_143524.1, from coordinate 12,382,464 downwards.
CTCTCGGTCCTGCCATCCCCTCAGGGTAGTGCTTTGATCCAGGGCCTTAGGAATTTGGGAAGGAGCAGCACCTGCGGTATAGCATAGGCCCACTCCCAAGATTAGGTACCCCTGCCTGGGCCTCACAGGTACCACTGTGCATTCAAGGGCTCAAAAGCTGCTGCGGCCCAACAGCTTGAAGCTGGCAAGTGACTCAGATGCAGAGTCTGACTCCCGAGCAAGCTCTCCCAACTCCACCATCTCCAACAACAGCACCGAGGGCTTCGGGGGCATCATGTCTTTTGCCAGTAAGTGCCTAAGCACTCTCATTTCTTCTTCTGTTTTCTCTACAGTAGGGCTGATGATGGCACACATTGCCTGGAACTTGAAGTGTAGGGTTGGGTTGGCATTACTAAGCACTAATTCTGATCATTTGGAGGACTCTGAATAATATTTATAGATGAGACCAATAAAGACAGCCAAATCGTCATTATTTTGTACCTGATAGTTGAGTCTGCTTCAGGCAAGATAGCTGAGAGGTTACTGAAAATTAAGCATTCAATTTTAAAAGTCACACACTTAAACATATGCTTTATGGAAACAGTATAACCAAAATTGATATGGATAGATATCTGATATGTTTTTTTTTAGTGGCAAGGAACTTTTACGATCATGCATTTAAGTCTATATGAGATTGATCTTTGTGCCTAGAGTCTATTTCTAGCTTTGAAGGTGGTATCCTTTAAAGATGGAGAAGAAGTAGGAGCTACAGAGAGCCATCACAGGGGATGACTGTGCTTAAGAGTGATTTCTAAAGCTGGGAAGAGACAGCATCCACTTGAGATCAGTAGCTTATTGCTACGGTCTTTTCTTCTATGTTAGCAGCAGTAAAAAGCTTGGATATTGTCACAAGAGATAGCTACAGAAAGTTGTTTCTAGATTTTGAGCATTGGCTCAAATCCAGGCATTGGCTCTTTTTTTTTTTTGATGTTAGACTTGACCCTTTCTAAGATAGAGCAGAGATTATATAATCTGCTGTAACATAACTTGAAAGGTAGGACATGAAGATGGTGTTATTGCTGGATAGAGTGCTTTGTACCACTAACTCCCTGCTCTCACATTGTCACCTTACTAGGCAGCCTCTATCGGAACCACAGTACAAGCTTCAGTCTTTCAAACCTCACACTGCCAACCAAAGGTGCCCGAGAGAAGACTACACCATTCCCCAGTCTAAAAGGTAACTACAACCTTACTTTTGCCAAACAGGTTTCTCTGGAAGATATGTCAGTCTGTAGGGGCTTGTCAGGAGCCTGTGTACCACAAATCATTTGATCTGGCTTTCGCCTATCATATTGCTTCTCATGGCTTTCACTGCACATCATAAGCTCTTGATGGTTGTCAGATGGAAACATCTTTGAAGCTTGAGAAAGTTCTTTTATCTCAGGATGATGGCAACCATGGATTAGTTCTGGGGGGACCTTTTCAGTGGCGTATACTAATTTCAGGATCATCAGGACGGTGGTTGTGGTGGGGTAGGGTTTGTGGAGTCTAACCACTTACTGTGGATTCATGCCAAGTTGAGGAGTTGTGAGTGAATCAGGAAGTTTTTCCAGGGCCAGTTAAGACCTTAACTTCATTTTTACTTGTGATCTCTGTAGTTTGAGGAGCTTTTCTGAATTTAACTTGATTTTTGTGTACTTTCTCTGGATGTTACACTGAAATATTCAACTGTGGCAGAAAGTCCAGTGGGAAGCAGTTCCATGCTTTCTTATTTAATTATTTTTTTTAAGAGAAGGTCTCCTTGTGTAGGCCAGGCTGGCCTCAAGATCATGATCTTCCTGCCTCAGGTTCTGAGAGCTGGGATTATATTTGTATATCACCATGCTGAGCTAACTCCATGCATCTTTTAAATTGACTGCTCACTTCTGGTGATTAGAAGTGTCAGGAATCTAAAGAATGTTCTTTGGTCAGGGTGGGAAAATGGAACAGATGGGCTTCAGAGCAGGAATATAGGAAACTAGTATGACTACTGTGAACCCATACATGGCTGGGTAGATTAGATGGGAAGGTATTGGTGTCTCTGGCTTTCATTTGATGTATTTGAAGGGAAGAACAATTGAAACTGTTTCATTGCATGCTGATGCTTCATCTCATTTGCTCACTTTTCCCGACTGCCCTCCCATCCTCACAGTTCCAATCTACTTCCCATGACAGCATCTGCAAGATGTCTTTTCCCTGTGGATACCTGCAGGTGCTCTGGACCCCTGTGCTAGATGTTTCATGAAAACCAGTGTTCCTTCTTTTTGCATGTGCCTGTTTAGTACCTGAAGGTTTCCTGTGTCATTTATCTTGTCTCTGGCTTTGAGAGGCCACAGGCTTAAGGATGGTCTTTCTCAGAGCCGTGGATGTCTGCTGGTCCTTTGCTTTCAGCTCTAATATACCCAAGAGTCAAGGTTATGTGCATCTGAGCTTTGGGAGAATGCCCAGATGATCTGACTTATTGCTCCGTCAAGGGATCTAGGGGTTGCAGAATTGTGGTGCACTTACTAATTGTGTATTTTGTGTCCCAGTATTTGGGCTAAATACTCTAATGGAGATTGTTACTGAAGCCGGCCCCGGGAGTGGTGAAGGTGGGTTTTGCCCGTGAGCTGTGCATGATCTTTTTTTTTCCCCCCTAGCATCTTCTGTGCCTGCCTGAGGGCCATCTTCCTCCTGGAGCAAGCAGCTGTCACATGAGTGACCTGCCTTGCCCATCCCCTGTGATGCCCATGCTGGTCATGGGATGTGCCGCCATTGCATGTGGAGTAGCCTGAGTCTCCATTCCCCACCTCCTCCACATTGCCATGGCTGCTTTCTACCTGTGTGTGATGCCCTGGTGCCACCCACACCCAGCCTTGCTGGGGAATGGGCATGAAACGTGACAACACAGAACTTTGCTACTGTGAATTTCTGCACAATGACAGTGATGTTTCTCATTTCTACCCTCCCTGCTTCAGGAAATAGGAGGGCTTTGGTGGACCAGAAGTCATCTGTCATTAAACATAGTCCAACTGTGAAAAGAGAACCTCCATCACCCCAGGGCCGATCCAGCAATTCTAGGTAATAAATAGCAAAATGGTTTGAGAGGTTCTCAGGTGGCATTTCTGTACAAAACTTGAAGATTGGGAGAGAAGATCTCTCAACAGGATAGATGAAATCAGTGATCGGTACCCAGCCAGCACTTTATTTTTAATTTTCTTGGTAGTAGTGAGGTTTAAACTCAGGATCTTGTGCTTGTGCTTGGTAAGTATTCTACCACTTAAGCTACCTCCTCCAATCCTTTAGACTTTTTTGCTTTAATTTCTTCTTTCTTTCTTTCCTTCTTTTCTTCTTTCTTTCTTTCTTTCTTTCTTTCTTTCTTTCTTTCTTTCTTTCTTTCTTTCTCTTCTTCTCCTTCTCCTTCTCCTTCTTCTTCTTCTTTTTGTTGGCCATGGGGCTTGAACTCTGGGCCTGGGTGCTGTCCTAACCCTCTACCATTTGAGCCATAACGTCACTTCCATTTTTCTGGTGGTTAATTGGAGATAAGAGTCTCATGGACTTTAGTGCCCCAGTTGGCTTTGAACTGGGATCCTCAGATCTCAGCCCCTTGAGTAGCTGAGATTACAGGAGTGAGCCAATGACACCCCGATGCTTTAGTTATTTTTTCCAGATAGAATCTTACATTTTTTTGTTTGGTCTCAGCTTCAGTCCTACCTGTGTCCCATAGTGTGCCATTACCTTTGGCTTATTTTTTTTTGTTGGGGTCTTGCTTTTTTGTCACAGGAACTGTGATCCTTTTTTTTTTTTTTTTTTCATTCCTGGGGCTGGAAGTCAGAGCCTGAGCACTGTCGTTGGACTTTCCTCAAGACTAGCACTTTTTTCCATATATTTTTTATTGTAATTAATAGAAGGGTTATATTATATTCATCAGATAGAAGGTGCATTACTTCACAAACATTGATACCCTTTCTCATGTCTTAGTCCCCATTTCCCTCCCCCCACACTTCTGGCTTTTTCTATGTATGTGGTACCAAGGAATTGAATGAGGGTCTTCGTGCATGCTAGGCAAGCACTCTACCACTCCTGACTCTTGTGATCCTTCTTTTTCTTCCTCCTAAGTAGCTTGGATTGCAAGTGTGAGCCACTGTGTCTGGCTCCGGGGATTTCCATGCTGACTCAATTTCTATGTAACAGTCATATATAAAGGTGTTGAGGAGGATGAAACCACAGTGGTGGGGGCTTGGCAAACTTGGCATCTGGAGAGATGGGGGACCTAGTGGCTCTAGCTATTTGAAAGCTGGGCTCTGCGTTTTATACTTGAAGGCAAACTGGGGAAAGGGAGGATGCTCTGCCAAGGAGCAGATGACCACAGAAGTGGTATGTGGATCCCATAGTGAGAACCAGCAGTTCCTGAAGGAGGTAGTGCACAGCGTGCTGGACGGCCAGGGAGTGGGCTGGCTCAACATGAAAAAGGTGCGCCGGCTGCTGGAAAGTGAGCAGCTTCGAGTCTTTGTCCTGAGCAAGCTGAACCGCACGGTGCAGTCCGAGGATGATGCGCGGCAAGATGTCATTCCAGATGTGGTCAGTGTTTAGCTGGGGCATCAAAAATCAATTGGGTAAAGGTATATGGATGCTGAAGGAAATGTACCAATTCTAGTACTCGGTTATTGTTGCAGGAGATCAGCCGAAAGGTGTATAAGGGGATGTTAGATCTCCTCAAGTGCACAATCCTCAGCCTGGAGCAGTCCTATGCCCATGCAGGTTTGGGTGGCATGGCCAGCATTTTCGGGCTTCTGGAGATTGCTCAGACCCACTACTATAGTAAAGGTAGGAATCATACCTGATGGACTACATGCCATCCACAGCTTTCCCACTTATCTAAAAAAATCGATGTACTTATCACCATGGCAAGTTTTTCAGTGTTCCATCAGGCCTTGGGATTTTATTCTTTCTGGTACATTATATGTGGTAGATTTTTTTTTTTTGCTTCTGTTTGTTTTGGTGCCAGTCCTAGGGCTTGAGCCCAGGATCTAGTGCTGTCTCTGAGCATTTTCACTTAAGGCTAGCATTCTACCACTTGAACCATAGCTCCACTTACAACTATTTGTTGCTTAATTAGTGATAAGTCTCACAGACCTTCTTGCCTGGACTTTTGGAGATCCTCAGTTCCTTGAGTAGCTAGTATTACAGGCATGAGTTAGCAGTGCCCAGTTTTTTAATCATGAAAATTCAGGCCTTAGCTTTTCTGGTAATTCTGTTCTATCTACATTTTCCTGTATCTTTCCCCTACCTTGATTCCCATATACTACCTCTTCTGACCTCTTTCTGTATTTGATCTTTTCCTTAGAACCAGACAAGCGGAAGAGAAGTCCAACAGAGAGTGTAAATACCCCTATTGGCAAGGATCCTGGTCTAGCTGGGCGGGGGGACCCAAAGGCTATGGCACAGCTGAGAGTCCCCCAGCTGGGTCCTTGGGCACCAAGTGCTACAGGAAAGGTTCCTAAGGAGCTGGACACCAAAAGTTTAAAGGAAGAGAATTTTGTGGCATCTATTGGTATGTATTATTGTGTTTGATGTACTGGAAGGGTCCTGGCTTCTTAAATATCCTTCCCTCTTCTCAATTCATCCAGAATCCTGCCATTCTCTTTCCCCATGCTTTGCTTTCTAGAGAGGGAGATAAGTTGGTGTCCATTTCCAGTGGCATTTCATTATACTTCTGTATCCCTTCTGCTTCATCCAACTCTCACTGCCCTCACAATTCCCACCAGCATCTATGAGGAAGAATGGAAGTGTTGTTGAAGACTGTGGGTCTTAATGCAGGAAGTACTTCTGTTCCCTCTTGTTTACATCTGGATTCCTTCTCTGGCAGAGATACTATATAAAATCTGGAGATTATAAGACATTTATAGATGTGTCTTTGGGTTGTAAAATTAAGGTCACCCGGGTCTCGGAAGCTAGGTTCCCTAGCTCTGAAATTTGCTCCTTTGTGGTATGCCTGGCTTCTGCATCTTGGAGATACAGATTTCTGAGTTAGCTTTTCTTTCCATCCTTCCTCCCTGACTTGTTAAAGGCTTGCTTATTTTGGGTATTTCTCTCATTCTTTCTCTGTTACCTCTGTTTGGCTCACTCCTACTTGATCTTGAGTCAAGCAGGACATATCTTTCATTTTCTGGCCTAGGTTCCTGGGAAGTATGCTTCTGCTGATGCCTCTTTGCCACAACCATTAGAGGTTGTCTTAAATTCTCATAAAGTGTCATAAGGAACCAGCCCCCTTTTTAGAAGAGCTGTACTTCTTTAGTCACCAAATATTTTACTAGAGGTAGTAAACCCTGGCTTTGTCCTGCTGGATGATGTTCCAGGAAAAATATTGATCAGCCAGGCTAAAGGTCTGAAGTTTTAGTCCTATATCTGCTCCCCATACTTGGAATATGACTTAAACAGACCTCTTGGGGTTTCTCCTCATCTGAGAAATGAGATCACACTAAGTAAACTCCAAAGTCCCTTCTAGGAAAAGAAATGCTGTGATTGGTAATCTCTCCATTTTGTCCTTCTCGAATGTTTATCTTAACTATTTTATGTTCTATGCTACTTCTGCCAGAAGCATTTCTCCACACAACTGTCTCAGAATGTGGTTTTGAGAGTGATGGGTGGCATCAAGGAGAGAATCTAGTTGGTGTTATGAGTTGGCCAGTCCAGTGAGTCAAACAGATCAATGCTCATGCTTCTAAAACTTTTGGCTACCTGAGATGATCATCTCTTGCCTAGAATTTGTAAGAATGGCTATTTCTCAGTTCATTTGTCATTGAGAGTATAGTATGATAGAAATCAGACTGATCTTAAGATGCATACGCTTGATCATGTGCTTCTGCCTCTGCAAGGATCAGTTTCCTCATGCCAGAACAAAGGAATTTATGAAAGAGCCTTTTCAGTTGAAATATTCTGCAGGGAGTTTTCCTGCCACATTGTGATTAGAATTAGAAGTCTGGAGTCTTTAGTTCATGTATTTAGACGAAGACATTGGAGCTTTTGATTCCCTTCCCCTCCCAAAGTGAAGATGTCTTTGTATCTCTTGATTGGTAAGCCTGTGCCTAAAACTGGATCAACTCGGGTGGGTGGGTTTCCATTTCGTCTGTCTTACCAGCCTCTGACTCTCTCTGTCTTTCTCTCCTGCTTGCATTGCATCTGGGGTAGAATTGTGGAACAAGCACCAGGAAGTGAAAAAGCAAAAAGCTTTGGAAAAACAGAGTAAGGAACAAATGCCCCTTCCTGTCCCCAAGTCTCCCATACCTGCCAACTCCCCAGGCCCAGTTGGGGCAGGCTCTCTTTGTCAGCCCCATCCCAAATTTACTCTTGTGGGGATTATTTGAACTGAGAGCAGGTAGGTGGTATGTGACTGCTAGGTGTATAGTGTATAGGCTGCTTCCTAACCCTCCCCTCATCGCAATCAGGGTGTCCACTGAGTAAAATCCTTTAGACTGTGGTTTCTGTTGCCGCAGAGCTGGTGGGGAGAACCTTTGCCTATTGCAGTGCCCCTCATTGGCTGATACTTCCCTCACCATCAGGAGACCTGTGGGCACAGTTGGCAGAGATGGTTGCTATCCTTCCGTGTTGAGTCTGTAGCTGCCTAACTGTGGTGGCTTACCTAGGCACGCTCTCTTGCTTTCTGTCATTCTGTCCTTCTTCCATACCATTGTGGTTGGGCGGGATAAAGTGGGGGTGGTTTTTATCTCACATACAGATGGTGTAGAATGGGGTGTAGGCAGTACCAACTGGAGCAGGGTTTCTTTCTCTCTTTTGGCCTAAACTTTTCTGGCCCCTTTGGACACCTTTGTCTGGGAAACACTGAGCAACCTGGAGACCCTTAAATGGTCTCAAGCACCAGTGAAATTCTGACTGGGTACCATGGAATTGATTCATTTGTTCGTTTGTGGAACTTTCTGTTTTAGGATGATTTCCATAGACTTTTCTCAGGTTGAGAAGATGACATCAAAGTCCCTTGAGGCCAGATCTATCCTGTCCTTGTTGTCTTAAGGCATCTGAGGACCTCTTCTTCAGTGGCCTGTTGGGGGGCAGTCTCTGGGAAGGTGACTGGGATGTTCTGAACAGGTCTGGGACAGGCTGTTCGGCCCTCTCACTCCCTTTACCAGTCTGCCCCAAGCCTCTGTGTGTTGAGTAATGGAAGTCTTCCCCTACTCAGGGTCTGAAGTCATCAAACCTGCCTTTGACCTTGCTGACACAGAGGAGAAAAAATCCCAGATCAGTGCAGATAGTGGTGTGAGCCTGACATCTGCTTCCCAGGTTTGTGGTAACCTTGTTGAAAATTGTCAGAATTAAATTATATATTGCATGTATGTATGTATGTATGTACGTATGTATGTATCTATGTATTGTATGTATGTATATTTATTGGTGTTCAAGGGTCCTACCACTGAGCTATACTTGCTGCACTCAGAATACTTGAAGTTAAAAACAAATGAAGCTGGGTGCCAGTGGCTCATGCCTATAATCCTAGCTACCCAGGAAGCAGAGATCTGAGGATTGTGGTTCAAAGCCAGCCAGGGTAGAAAAGTCTATGAGATACTTATCTTATTCGCCACAAAAAGCCAGAAGTAGAGCTCTGGTTCAAGTGATAGAATGCTAGTCTTGAGCACAAAAGCTTTGGGACAGTGCCCAAGCCCAAAGTTTAAGTCCCAGATCAAAATCAAACAAACAAACAACAATGACAACAACAAAAAAGCAGAAGTGAAGCTATGGTTCAAGAGGTAGAATACCAACTTTGAACACAAAAGCTCAGAAACAGCACCTAGACTCTGAGTTCAAGCCCCAGGTCCGGAACAAAACACAAACAAATGAAAGTACCATAACAGAACATTATGAACATAGAGTACAAAGGAAAGACAAATGTGATAAATCAGTGTAGTATAATCTTAGCATCCATTAACAGTCATTTTCAAAAATTTAGTGGCATGGAAAAATTTTTAGAAGTATATGTAATTTGATTATTATTTATTAAAATAATGTATTTAGGCAAGGTTCTGGTAGTTTATGCCTATAATCCTAGATACTCAGGAGGCTGAGATCTCAGGATTGCAGTTCAAGGCTAACTAGGGCAGGAAAGTCCATGAGACTCTTATCTCCAGTTAACCACCAGAAAACTGTAAGTGGTGCTGTGGTTCAACGTGGTAGAGCTGAAGAGCTCCAGGTCAGTGCCCAAGTCCAGAGTTCAAGTCCCACTGCTGACCAAAAAAAAATATGGCGATCCTGGTGATTGATTTGTGGCTTGTTCTCATTTCCTTATTCTTGTGTTTTCCATGAAAAGCTTACATCTTTTCAATGTGTGTTGTTTCTCTTTTATTATGTAAATTTTGCATGTTTTCTATTCAGGGAAAACATTACTCATTGCTCTCTAGGAATGATATCGGTGTTTCTGTGTCTTATTTCAGAGGATGGACCAAGACTCAGTCATCTGTGTGAGTCCAGCAGTTATGGTCCGAAGCTCAAGTCAGGATTCTGAAGTTAGCACCGTGGTAGGGGAACACCACACTGGCATCTTGGTGGGTGGGGTGTGGTCGTCTCCTTGGAAGAGGGCCCTTCTCTCTTTTTGGAGGCTGTTCTTGGTCTCAAATTAACATGGTTTTCATGGTGGAGAAAGGAACCTTCCAGGTGTATACAGCATTTCTCTTCATAAAGAAAGTACTCTAAGAAGCTGTCTGAAATGCCTGTGAAATTTGATACTTTTAATGGCAGCAAAGTCCTTTATCAGTATGGGATCTCCAGGGTCCTTCCCTGGAGAGTATTGCTTACTACCATTTTTCCTTTCCAGGTGAGTAATAGTTCTGGAGAGACCCTTGGAGCAGACAGTGACCTTAGTAGCAATGCAGGTGATGGACCAGGTGGTGAAGGCAGCGCCCACTTGGCAAGTTCTCGGGGAACCTTGTCTGACAGTGAAATTGAGACCAACTCTGCGACAAGCACCATCTTTGTAAGCTTTACTGCCAAAAGACTTTGTCCTTCTCTTCTTATTGTTCTCCTCCTCCTTCTCGTTCCCTTTTTTTGTTAGTCATAGGGCTTGAAGCGGGGTTCTTTTGCTCAAGGCTAGCACTCTACCACTTTGAGCCACAGCTCCACTAATGGTTTTTGACCGATTAATTGGAGATAAGAGTCTCATGGACACTTTTCTGCCCAGGCTGGCTTTGAACTGTGATCCTCAGATCTCAGCCTCTTTATTAGCTAGGATTACAGGCATTAGCCACTGGCTGCTGGCTTACTTTTTCTTTTATAAGAGAGGAAAGTAAAGAGTTAGAAGGAGAAGATAGGGCCCAGCATTTGCAAGTTACTAAGTTCTATCCCTAGACTGTCAAAGGGTGGAGGTGGGGGTGAGAACTTGCCAGTGATCATCTGATCAAACTGTGATTTGCTGTAGTGAAATTAATTTTTTTAATTTATTTATTTTGAGGCAGTGTCTCACTATATAACCCAGGCTGGCTTTAAATCTTAGTCCTCTTGCCTCCACCTCTTGAGTGCTGAAATTACAGGTGTGTACCATCATGCCTGAGGGAAATAAATCCTTGTCTGAGACACACTACTTTGCAATGTATACATGCCTGTCTAGACAGTGTTAAATTCTTTGATATGCTTGCCATTCTGTTAGAGAATAATGGATATTCTTTTTTTTTTGCCAGTCATGGGGCTTGAATTCCAGGCCTGGGCACTGTCCTTGAGCTTTTTCAAGACTAGTGCTCTACCACTTGAGCCACAGTACCACTTCCAGCTTTTTCTTTGTATGTAATACCCAAGACTCAAACCCAGGGCTTTGTGTACATCCGGCCCCTAATAGAATATTCTTAAAAGAGCTCATAGGCCCATGTTTTTAGTCTGTAGGGAGAAAGGAAAGTGAAATTTAAATAAAATTAATCATTTTCACCCCTAGAGCCTTTCCAGTAGAGCTAGTTACCTTGCAAAGTAAAAGTTGCAGTAGGATCGAGAGTCAGTAGAGCCATTCAATTTAGGGCCCTCTCTGTGTCTAGCCAGGCAGGGTTTTTGTTATTAATTTGAAGAACTTGGGGTTACACAGACTATTTTTTTTAATCCTTTGAGCTGGGCATGGTGGCACACACATGAAATCCCAGCACTCAAGAAGCTAAGGTAGAATTGAGTTTAAGGCCAACTAAGGTTACATTGTGAGATCTTTTCTCAAATAACTGACTAACTAATCTTGTCAATGTATATTTAGCATTCTGGATGTTAAAAAAATATCATGAAGTATCAGTCTTGAAAGAAGCTTGTCAGGGGTACCTGACTTGCACCTACCTTTCTCAGACCTTTCTGTAACAAAGTCTTACTTATGCTATGCTGAGTGTAAAGAATCCATATAGTTGAGTTTCTGGACAGCAGTAACTTAAATTTCTTGGCTCAGTAAAGCTTTGTTTCTGTTCATTTGTTGTTATCTATGGTCTTCTTCTTCTTTTTTTTTTTTTTTGCCAGTCCTGGGCTTGGGCTCAGGGCTTGAGCACTATCCTTGGACTTTCTCAAGGCTAGAGGTCTACCACTTGAGCCTCAGCACCACTTCCAGCTTTTTGCTATGTATGTGGGGTACCGAGGAATTGAACCCGGGTCTTCGTGCATGCTAGGCAAGCATTCTACCACTAGGCCAAACTCCCAGCCCCCTTTTTGTTTTGTTTTGTTTTGTTTTGCATTGCTAGGGATCAAATCCAGTGCTTCATGCATCATAGGCAAACACTTTCCAGTGAGCTATATCCCTAGCTCCTAACAAAGCTTTATCTGCAATAAATAAACCATATTAAATCCACATAACCCACTGAACAAAGTAGTGGGCTGTGACCCAGGAGACTGGTGTTTAGTCACACCAATCAGGTATTAACCAGTGACCAACCTTTGAGCAGTTGCTTCTATGCATATATCGTTCCATGTGTTGTGAAGTGACATGATACTGCCTACCTCTTAACCTAGATGAAAAGCCTTTGTAAGTTCTGATATTGTAGAAATGGATGATAAATTAGAGATCCCAACAGAATATTGTATATATGTATATATCATATATAATGTATATTTTATACATGTATATCCAACAGAATGTAATATATATAAAGCAAATAATATATATTTACAATTTTAGGTCCTAAAACTTTAGAAAGGCCCTCATTCTGTTTTTCAGCACTGGCCCTTTATCAGATCTATCTGTAAGAAGTGGTGGGAAAAATGAATTGCTCTTTTTTTTTTTTTGGCCAATCCTGGGCTTGAGCTCAGGGCCTAAGCACTGTCGTTGGGAGTTTTTCTCAAGGCTAGAGCTCTACTACTTAAGCCTCAGCACCACTTCCGGCTTTTTTCTACGTATGAGGTACCAAGGAATTGAACTCAGGTCTTTGTGCAAGCTAGGCAAACACTCTACCTCTAGGCCAAACTTCTGGCCCTGAATTGCATATTTTTAAACCAATTACCAACTATATGTGTGGCAGGTTTAATCTATGGGAGATCTGGAGATGGTTGTCAGTACTAGAGCACCTGCCTAGCATGTGTGAGCCCTAAGAGACTCTTTTCTACAAGTAACTGCCAGGAAATTAGAAGTAGCATTGTGGCTCAAAGTAGTAGAATGTTAGCCTTGAGCAAAAGAGGTCAGGGACAGCATCCAGGCCCTGAGTTCAAGCCCCATAACCACCACCAACAACAACAAAAAGCTAATTCTGTGTAGCAAAGTGAAATAGTACAAAGAAAGGTTTAAAAGGTTTAAAGTCAGATTGACTAAGGTTTATATCCCTGGTTGTTTTTTTGCCAGTCCTAGGGCTTGGACTTAGGGCCTGAGCACTGTCCCTGAGCTTCTTTTGCTCAAGGTTAGCGCTCTACCACTAGAGCCACAGCACCACTTTTGGCTTTTTCTTGTTGATGTGGTACTTAGGAATCAAACATGAGGCTTCATATATACACTCAATCTCCAGAGTAGCTAGGATTATAGGCATGAGCCACTAAATTATAAGAAAAACTTGTTCAGTTGGTTTAGGAGGTAGTAACTGAAGCTGGATTATCAGATTGATTCTTTTTCAAATCCTAGAGGCAAGTATAATAGCAGAATCAGGGGTACTGGAGTTACACTGCTAATGGATGGTACTGGCAGGTGAATCCCTTGATAAAGTGCTTGGTTTGTTTTTCTCCTATTTATTAGCACCTGTGGTAGCTGATCTATTATCTTGTCTCTCTAGGGCAAAGCCCACAGCTTTAAGCCAAAGGAAAAGCTGGCAAGCAGCCCTGTTCGCTCTTCCGAAGATGTAAGCCAGCGAGTCTATCTCTATGAAGGACTCTTAGGTGAGAAACAGAGACTACAAGTACCTTTTGCACTGGAGTTGGGGATAGGGGGAGCAGGGCTTGGCCAGAGGAGAGGCTAGTACTGCTTGGCTTTTTGCTGATCTCAAAGATGTAATGAGATAGTATTTTTATATCTGAAGCAAGGGATCTGTGGGATCTGGAACAAGCGGGATTGAAACCCAGATGAGATTGGATTTTGCCATTAATTGATAGTCTCTGTCTTTCTGTCTTCTTTTCCTTTCTTGCTACCATGGACCTTCCTACTCACAAATTGTCAGGAAGGGACAAAGGATCGATGTGGGACCAATTAGAGGATGCTGCTATGGAGACCTTTTCTATAAGTAACCACCTCTCTTTTGTGTGCTGTGTTCATCCCTCCTGCTTGGGAGAGGCTGGACCTTACTTAGAGGCTTCTGGGACTAGTGACAAGAATGTTAGATCTGGGGTAGAGATATTTGTTTCATTTCTATTTTTGGAATTTTTGAATGATCCAAGTGGAATAAAACTCCATTTTATCTAGAGTTTACTCTTTTATTTTCATTTGGCAGCTATATTTTCTAAATGTTAACTAAGCCTTCTTTCTTCACAAAAAATAAAAACAACAAACAAAATTTTATTCTATACAGGCAAGGAACGTTCTACTTTATGGGACCAAATGCAGTTCTGGGAGGATGCATTCTTAGATGCTGTGATGTTGGAGAGAGAAGGAATGGGTATGGACCAGGGTCCCCAGGAGATGATCGACAGGTATGGACTTAGGACAGCTATGAAAGTATGCTGACCCCAGCCTCTTCCCAGTTAGTTGAGTTGTTCTTGATCTGCTTAGATACCTATCCCTTGGAGAACATGACCGGAAGCGCCTGGAAGATGATGAAGACCGACTGCTGGCCACACTTTTGCACAACCTCATCTCTTACATGCTGCTGATGAAGGTAATGTCAGTTTTACTGGTGTCTCATTGCACCAGTGGTAGAAGGTCAAGACCTGTTTCTACTGCAGCTGGGGATCTATTAAAGCATTTCACGGAGGCTCTTCTGGATTGAAAGAGAAGGCTGTGTACATGCGATCCTCATAGCTGAAGTTGCCAGACTGTTTTGCTAATAAATGTTATAAAGGTAGTTGGTCACTATATATTATTTGTTTATTTTAAATTTTATGTGAGTTCCCTTTGCTAAATATTTTTAGGCTTCCAGTAGAGCTCACAACAGAGCACATAAATACACACACACATATACATATGTATTATAAAACCTTAGAAAGGCTACTCTGAAATTTATTTTTTAGCACTAACCCTTTATCAGATAGAATTTAGCTGTAAAAAAAAGTTACCCATTAACAAAGTAATGTGAAGTATTTGCTTTAATTGTGCTTGATTTTTATAGCCATGGAAGAATTATGTTACTAAATAGAAGAGAGGGCAGAACACTCTGATCAGAAACATGGGCTTGGGGTAGAAGAGAGTTGTTTCATGAATGAGCCCCTGAGTTTCTTCTCTTCCCATTCTCCTCAACTTCTCTAAATGTGAAATGAGAATGTCCTGTATGCCTTCTTAGTTTGCTTCCTTTCCTGTTGTAAGGTTCCCTCCACTTTGTTGAATTCCTGGCTGGAGAAGATCATCATCTTTAACCTTGCAGTGTGTCTTGGCTACAACCAAATCCCAGGGTCACCACTGAGTCATTAGTGGTGATGAACCCTTCAGGCAAATGTGACATTGAGTGGGAAGGCCAGTTTCTATAAGAGTCCCTTTTCTGCAGACGCTAACTAGAAACAGTCAGAGCTTTTGTTCCCTTCACATCACACAATCCACAGTTGGAAGATTTCCCCATATTCAGTGATAAGTAATTCTTTTGTAATTCCTTCTCTAAGATAGGAGGAAACTTACTAGTATATTTTCTTGTCCATGCTCCAGTTGAGAGGTGAGCAGGTCCCTCCATAAGATTCCTGCCTTGACTTTCCAGGTGAATAAGAATGACATCCGGAAGAAGGTGCGGCGTCTGATGGGAAAGTCCCATATTGGACTTGTGTATAGCCAGCAAATCAATGAAGTGCTTGATCAGCTAGCAAACCTGGTGAGTAGATGAGACATCTTTGAACCTTTTCCCTGTGCTTGTCAACCTTCCCAGCTAGGCCTCTGTCACACTGAAGAGCTTCTCTATGGGCCTTTTCTGGCTGTGTTATGTGTAGTCAAATTAATCCCTATTTTTGAGAATAGGTCAATAATCTAGAGGATGCTCTAGCTCTACTGTTGTGTTCTGAAGCTTTCTATACTGAAACTGTCCTAGTAGCAGCTTCATTGTATGGTGTGTGAACCCTGAGTGTCTACAAGGTGAAATCTGTTTTTATCATAATACCAAAATGCCTCTTTGACCAGATTCACATTTGCAGTGATGTTACAAAAAGCAGTACACAGAATACTGGTGCCTTAACTCATATCTCTAAACTGTCATACATAGTTTACCTCTTTGCACTTTCAGTTTTCCAGTTTCAAGTCTGATATGGTAGCATACTTCTGTCCTCTCTTCATTCTCTTCATTCAGGAGGTGGAAGTTTTAGGCCAATCTGAAATACACTATTTCGGGGAAAAAAAGAAAGAAAGAAAGAAAAAAAGAAGAAAGAAAGAAAGAAAAGGAAAAAAGAAAAGCAATGTATCATTAGGCACCAATGGCTCATGCCTGTAATCCTACTTGGAAGGCTGGGGCTGAAGAGGATTGCAGGTCCAGGCCAGCCCAGGCAAAACGTTCATGAGACTTTATTTCAACAGAAGGAGCTGGGTATGGTGGTATACACCTGTCATTGAGCTATAGGTGTGAAGTATAAATAGGAAGGTTGTATTCCAGACCAACCTGGGGAAAAAAGCAAGACTTTGTCAAAAATAACTAGCAAAAAGGGCTGGAGATAAGGTGAAAGCAATAGAAAATACCCATCTTGCCAGTAAGAAACCTCAAATTCAAACCCCAGTACTGCTGGGGGTGGGGGGAAACCAAAGCAAGCACACTGCTTTTGTTAAATCTAAATAGTTGCAGAGCACCAGTGGCTCACACCTGTAATCCTAATTACTCAGGAGGCTGGGATCTGAGGATCACAGTTCAGAGCCAACCCAGGCATGAAAGTCTGTGAGTCTGTCTCCAGTTAACTACCAGAAGAGCAGGAGTGGTGCTGTGGCTCAAGTGGTAGAGTGCTAGTATTGAGCTGAAGAACTCAGGGACCACGCCCAGGCCCAGAGTTCAAGCGCCATGACCGACAAAAAAGAAAAAAGAAAAGAAAAGTAGACAGTTGTTCATACATCTTAGTACTCAATGTAACAAAATGGAAAATAAGTAAAGATGAAACATTTCTGATACAAACCCAGTATGACAGTTTTGAGAAAAACAGATTGGCAGTTGCTGTTCAGAGTTTAGTATTTGGCAGATCTTTTCTCTAAAATAATGTGAACCAGTTGTTTCAAGGAAAACTATTGATAATATTTGTTGTCAATGGCAGGATTCAAGTTTTTTAAGTGAAAATAGAATTTTGAAAGATTTTTTTTTTTTTTTTTTTTTTTTGCCAGTCCTGGGCTTGAGCTCAGGGCCTGAGCACTGTTCTTGGACTTTCTCAAGGCTAGAGCTCTACCACTTGAGCCTCAGCACCACTTCTGGCTTTTTTTCTATGTATGTGGTACTGAGGAATTGAACCCGGGTCTTCGTGCATGCTAGGCAAGCACGCTACCACTAGGCCAAACTCCCGGCCCCGAATTTTGAAAGATTTTTGAGCTTAAAGCTTTCCCACATTTCAAAATGTTTCTAACAAGATTGGAGATGATGTTAATGAATATTATTTTTAACGTATGATATAATGAGATATGTTAGTATTGGGAAGTATTTTCCAAATACACTGTATGACATTAAAATTAAAGTATGAAGCTGGCACCTGTGGATCATGCCTATAATCTTAGCTACTCAGGAGGCTAAGGTCTGTGGATCATGGTTTAAAGCCAGCCCAGAAGACAAATCTGAGATGAGAAATTCTTAAGCAGCAAAAAGCCAGAAAGCTCAAGCAATAGGGCACCAGCCATGAGTGAAAAAAAGCAAACAAAAAAACCCGAGAGCAAACCTGAGTTTCCAGGCAGAAAAATTAGGCTTGGGTAAAATACCTCAAATTTTAAGGTACACAGATGGATTTTGATATAACAGTATAAAAGGCTTATTGATGTGTTTTAGATTCCAAGTTGCAATTAACTTTAAGAAACTGTTGCCTTTTATATTCTGATAAAGTAACAAAGAAGGACATACTTATTTAGCTGCAAAGAGTGCTAAAGTCCTTTTTCAAAAGCCTCTGTAAAGTCAGAGTTTCTTCATATACCTTAACCAGAGCCACATGGTGCTAAGGATCGAATGCAGAAGCAGATAGGAGAATGTAGCCATTTCTATTAAACTAAAAGAGATTTGCAAAAATGTCAACATTGGTAGAGAAAGTACATTTTGCAGGACTCTGATGGCTCACACCTGTAATCCTAGCTACTCAGGAGACTGAGATCTGAGGATTATGGTTCAAAGCCAGCCCAGGTAGGAAAATCGGAAACCCTTATCTCTGATTAGACACTGAAAAACCAGAAGTGAAGCTGTGGTTTAAAGTGGTATAGCACTAGCCTTGAGCAAAAGAGCTCAAGGACAGCCCAGGTCCTGAGTATAAGCCCCATGACCACCAAAAAAAAAGTACATTTTATGAAAGATACATACATTATCATGATTTGAGTATTTTTTTTTTAACAGATCTGGTGCATGAACTCAGGGCCTAAACACTGTCCTTGGGCTTTCTCAAGGCTAGCGCTCTACCACTTGAGCCATAGCAGCACTTCCAGCTTTTGTCTATGTATGTGGTACCCAGGAATAGAACCTGGGTTTTCATGCATGCTAGGCAAGTACTCTACCAAAAGGCCAAACTCATGGCCCTGATTTGAGTATTATTAATGAATTATTTTTATTTATTTTTTTATTACATTTTCTTTTTTTTATTGTAATTAGTAAAAGGGTTACATGATATTTGCAGATAGAAGGTGCATTAATTCACATACATTGATACCCTTTCACATGTCTTGGTACCCATTACCCTCCCCCCCACCCCATTAATGAATTATTTTAAAACTAATTAATATCGGAATATTTGTAACAAATATAAATATAACATATAAGTAAAAACTGAGTCTTCTCAGGGGCCACAGAGTCCTTGAACACTGTCTAGTGACAGGTGAGTCTGTGCTGAGTATAATAATGAATTTAGTGCCGAACAGGGATTCCTATCCTAGACCCATGTGTAAGAAGGATGTATGAATGTCCTTAAATACCTCTTTTCTCAGAATGGACGTGATCTCTCCATCCGGTCCAGTGGTAGCCGGCACATGAGGAAGCAGACATTCGTGGTACATGCAGGAACAGACACAAATGGAGATATCTTTTTCATGGAGGTAGGTGCTGGTTCATTCTGGGGACCTGAAAAAACATCTGAGAGACACAGGAATCCTTGTAACTGGTGCCAGAATAGTTATTTTATCCCATGTATCTTTATGATCAACTTGTCATTAAATTATGAGATTATGCATATGATAGATGATTCTCCATCTTTTTTTATAATTTTTTAAAATTTTAATTGTTATTATGAAGATACTATACAGGGGAATTGCAGTACATTTCTTTTGGACAGTCTTGCCTCTTCCCTTGCTCCCATTTTTAATATATATAGAATGAGTGATATAGTCTCGTCCATAAATCATGACACCATAAGGACACCCTATATTTAACTCTAGTCTAACTCTATTTACATTTTAGTTTCCTACTTACCTTTCCCCTTCATCCTGCAGACAACCTCTTTTTTTTGTTAAAGGATTTTTTTAAGTTTATTTTTAAAATTTATTATTATAGAGGTGATGTACAGAGGGGTTATATTTACATGAATCAGGTAATAAGTACATTTCCTTTCATTCAGTGTCATTTGTTTCCTCATTCTCTCCCATTCCCTTCCTTCTTGAGTTGTCTAGTTTACTTTGATTAATTAGTCAATCTCTATTATTGGTTGCCTTTGTATGTTCCACTCAGTTTTTATGTAAACAGTAAGATTGGAACACAATCCTTATTTTTCTCTTTTGTTACAGAAAGAGAGTGAAGACTTCTCAGTATATACTATTTTAAGTTGTCCTGACTTAGGGACAGTGTGACTCAAACATCTATTCATTAGCCTATATCTAGTTTTTTCATTAAATATTATCCTGCTATCCTCTGTAACAGAACAAAGAACTTTTCCATTCTTGGTGTGTGTGTGTGTGCGCGCGCGCCAGTACTAGAGCTTGAACTCAGGGCCTGGGTGCTGTCCCTTAGCTTTTTTTGCTCAAGGATGGTACTCTATAACTTGAGCCACAGCTTCACTTCTGGTATTTTGGTGATTAATTGGAGATAAGAGTCTCACAGACTTTCTTGCCCCAGCTAGTTTTGAGCCATAACCCTCACATCTCAGACTGATGACTAGTCAGTATGACAAGTGTGAGGCACCAGCGTCTAGCAGTTTTCCCAGTCTTTCTCTGGCTAACTGTATCTTACTGTGTGACCCTGCCATGATTTACTTGCTCACTTAGTACATATGGATCCTTGGGTTAATTCCAGTTCTTTATTATTGAGAATAGTGATTTCATTAATGACACTATACCTGCTTAATTTTGTATGTCTTGTAGATGCAGCTGTAAGAATTCTTAGGGCCAAAGGGGCAGTACATTTGTAATATTGGTTGATGTGACTTTTTTTTTTTTGCCAGTCCTGGGCTTGAACTCAGGGCCTGAGCACTGTCCTTGGACTTTCTCAAGGCTAGAGCTCTACCACTGGAGCCTCAGCACTTTCTGGTTTTTTTCTATGTATGTGGTACCAAGGAATCAAACCCAGGTCTTTGTGCATGCTGGCAAGCACTTTAGCACTAGGCCAAATTCCCGGCTCCGTGACTAGTATATTATTAACCTATCCTCAATTCCTTTATTATATCATAACCTGCTGGCCACAAGATCAGTTAAAAGGTAGCTGTTTGAGCTAGGCATCAGATTACAGGTTCACAGTTGTAATCCTAGCAATTTAAAAGAGCTGAGATCTGAGGACCACAGTTCAAAGACAGGCTAGGCAAATTGGTGAGACTTTTATCTCCAATTAGCCAACAATAAGCAGGAAGTAGAGACATGGCTCTGGTGATAGAGTGCTAGCACAAAAGCCAAGGAGAGAGCCCAGGCCCTAAGTTCAAGCCCCAGAACCAGCACCCAAACCAAAAATAACAATGAAAAATCAATAACAACAACAACAACAAAGGGCAAAATGAACTCCTGGAAATGGAAACAAGAAGTTTTTTTTTTCTTTACTGTTTTCTTTTCTTTTAGAGTTGTTTGTTCATTTATCTGTTTTTAGGAGGGTAAATCAGGCATAGAAATAGAGGGACAAGGCCAGGCATAATGGCTCACTCCTGTAATTATAGCTACTCCAGAGGCAGAAATCTGAGGATGGAGGGTTAAAGCCAGCCCAGGCACTAAAAAAGTCCATGAGACTCTTTTTTTCTTTTTTTCATATATTTTTATTGTAATTAATAGAAGGGTTACATTATATTCACCAGATAGAAGGTGCATTACTTCACAAACATTGATACCCTTTCTCATATCTCCATGAGACTCCAATTAATCACCAGAAAACCAGAAGTGGCATTGTGACTCAAGGAGGTAGCATGGTAGCCTTGAGCTGAAGAGCTCAGGGATAATACCCAGGCCCAGAATTCAAGTCCCACGACCAACCGAAAAAAAAGATGGACCACCGGGCATGGTGGTTCACGTCTACAATCCTAGCTATTCAGGAGGCTGAAATCTGAGGACCAAGGTTCAAAGCCAGCCCAGACACAAAAGGACCTGAGACTTTTATCTCCAGTTAACCTCTAGAAAACAGGAAGTGAGACTTGGCTCAAGGGTACGGTGGTAGCCTTGAGCTGAAGAGGTCAGAGACAGTGCCCAGGCCCAGTTCAAGCCCCATGACCCAAAAAAAAAAAAAAAAAAAAAGGAGGGGCCGAGAGTTTGGCCTACTGGTAGAGTGCTTGCCTAGCATGCACGAAGACCCTGGTTCAATTCCTTGGTACCACATACTTAGAAAAAGCCAGAAGTGGTGCTGAGGCTCAAGTGGTAGAGCTCTAGCCTTGAGAAAAATCCAAGGACAGTGCTCAGGCCCTGAGCTTAAGCCCAGGACTGGAAAAAAAAAAAAAAAAAAAAGGAAAGAAATGAAGAGACAAAGGGTGAACAAATGCAGCAGTGGTACTGGGTGGACACTACGTTAAAAATAAACTATACAGCTTGTGGGTGGAGATGAGAGGCAAAAACTGGGTGAGAGTCAAGGGAAGGGCTCCAAAAAGAAACTCTTTACCCTATTTATATAACTGCAACTCTTCTGTGTATAATAACAATTTAAAATTTTTACATAAAAAAGAAAACCCTGACCCAAATGACTTCAATAATAAATGGCTATGCTCTTCGCTGTAAGTGTGAATTAAAAGGAGCAAAAAAAAGATAGCTGTTTGGAAAGACTTAAAATTTTCTTAAGTACTGGGGTTTTAACTCAGTGTCTTGTTCTTTCTAGGCTGTGCTAGGCTGTGCTCTGCTGCTTAAGCCCTGCTTTTTGCTGTTATTTTGGAGATGGAGTCTTACTGACTTTTGTACTGGGTTGGCCTCAAACCGTGATCCTTCATATCTCAGTCTTCTTTGCTGGGCTTCAAAAGTTTTTAAACCATTGGAAAGTAAAAGAGGGATAGAGATATAGCTAAGTGGTAAAGAATACAAGGCCTTAGGTTCCATTGGAATAAAGAAAAATAAAAATATATGTGAGCTTATTTTTCTCTGAAATCACTTTTTAAAAGTTTGGCTTTTAAAAAATATTTATATAAATATACCTAAGTTACATGGAATTTTGTTTTAGCATTTGTATAAAGTAGTATCAGGCTGCAAATATCAATATCCATATTTTTTTTGCTTAGATATCGTGTTTGTTTTCAGGTTCTAAGTGGGTATTTAGGTATTTTCATACATATCTCATGTCAGGCATTTGGTTGGATGTGGTGATTATAACAGCTACTATGACTAGCAAGGCTCCTGTTATTCTTTTTTAGTTGACAAGGAACTGAAGAAGTCAGAAGTCAGAAATTGCAGTGAGCATTATAGAGAGACATTTAGATAATTAGAGGCATAGAGGTACATAGCAGAAAGTCTGGGAGTTGGGGCCTGGAGCGTAGCCTACTGTTAGAGTGCTCACCTAGCATGCACAAAGCCCTGGGTTCGATTCCTCGATACCAAATACACAGAAAAAGCCGGAAATGGTTCTGTGGCTCAAGTGATAGAGCACTAGCATTGAGCAAAAAGTGTCCAAGACAGTGCTCGGGCCCTGAGTTCAAGCCCCAGGACTGGGGGGGAAAAAAGTGATCTTTTTCTCAGACTTGAAAGAAGAGTAGAGATAATGTTGGTGTGAGGGAAGAGAAGGGCAGTCCAGGGCTATTTGAGGTAGACCTGGTATGACTTGATGGATATGAGTACAGAAAAAAGGAAGGGGTCAGGCATTCTTCCTCCCTTTCTGGCTTGGGCAGCTAGAAGAGTGGTTGTTACTAATATTTACTCTGATAGTGGAATTTGAGAGACTGTTGGACAAGTGGGTTTCAGGTGATATATGTGAGACATCCAAGAAAAGAAATTGGCATATTGAGTATGGAGAAAGATTGAAGAACTATCAACATAATAATAGTGGTCATATTTCTTACATCATAATGATATAATAATGAATGGATTTCTGTATTTTGGTTTTCTTTTTTGTTTGTTTTTCAGTGCTGGGCATCAAACCTGGGCCCTGATGCATGCTAGGCAAGCATTGTGCCACTGAACTACCCTATTTAATCTTCATAATAATTTTATTAGTTATTACTATTGTGATCCTCACCAAACACAGGGAAATTTAGATGGAAGAACTTACTCAACATAACACAGCTAGGCAATGGTGAAGCCAGAATCTAAGCCCAGGCAGTCTGACCTTATAGCCCTTCTCTTCCCTAGCATGCTATAATGTCCCTACAATAATTAAAACCATGAGAACAGGTAAGTCCACTGCTCAGAGATTGTTGGACAAGAAGAGTGTATAAGACCCAGCATGGTAGCTCCAAGCTTGTAATTCTAGTTACGTAGGGGATAGAGATTGGGAAGACTGTTTTGAGGCCCATCAGAGTATAAAAGTTCACAAGGCTCTATCTCAACCAGTGCTGAGTACAGTGGTGTGTATCTGTTGACCCACCAACAAAGGAAAGCATGGGCTTAGTGGTACGAGTGCTTGCCCTAGATTCAATTACTCAGTAACACATAAACAGCATAAGCTGGTAGTGGTGCTGTGGCTCAAGTGATAGAGTGCTAGTCTTGAGCAAAAGGAGCCCAGGAACAGTACCCAGGCCCTGAGTTCAAGCTCCAGGAATGGCAACAAATAAATAAATGAATGAATGAATGCAACAGGGCAAAGTCAGGATTAGAACTTATCCATCTTGTCTCCTTTTTTTCCCCTCCTTGATTATGCCTGCCATAATCCCTGCTTTTGTATTTGTCACAGACATGATTCTTAAACATGGTTGTCTGATGGAGATGATCTCCTAGTGTTTTGGGAATCAAGCAGCTTCAGCAGGGAAGTGTGCAGGAATGTGTAAGAGGCAGTACACACCGATCTGCCTCAAGACTGAGCCTCCCTCTTTGTGCACAGACTCCTTTCAATGACTGCTTCTGTCCTCAGTCTTTCTACAGTACAGTATGTCCATTAGTTCTGGGTTTGTGTCTCCATCTGGAGACCATGAGTAGAGGGCAAAAGATGTGACCATGTTGTGCCACCTTTTCCTTGGGGGATGCATGTAGGTAGTGTGATGTTGGATGTAGGAGGCTTTCACTGACTGCCTTGCATATGCTTCCCTAGGTGTGCGATGACTGTGTGGTGTTACGTAGTAACATTGGGACAGTGTATGAGCGCTGGTGGTATGAGAAGCTCATCAACATGACCTACTGTCCAAAGACCAAGGTCTTGTGTTTGTGGCGTAGAAATGGTTCTGAGACCCAGCTCAACAAGTTCTACACTAAGAAGGTACTTAGGATCTCTGTTTGAGTTGGAGATTGGATCCTCAATAGGGATCCGAGTCCAAGTGTGGAGTTCTAATTCCAGCTCACATCTGGAGCCACCTTTTAGCCTCCAGCTATTATGTATGACAATTCCAGTGGTCTCTGAGTCCTGGTGTTGGCCTGAGCCTACTGCAGCCATCATAGAGGAGGGGATAGGGAGCCGTGGGAGGCTGCTGTGACAGGACAGCTCTCTCCCCCTATTGCTGCAGTGTCGGGAGCTGTACTACTGTGTGAAGGACAGCATGGAGCGTGCTGCTGCCCGACAGCAAAGCATCAAACCTGGTGAGGAGAAATGATCCGCTTCTGTATGCCAGCAGCCTGCCAGGAAGTGGGCTGTGGGATACCCACCTCACCAGTTAGCTGATAACCTCCTCCCTTACCACAGGGCCTGAACTAGGTGGCGAGTTCCCTGTGCAGGACATGAAGACTGGAGAGGGTGGCTTGCTGCAGGTCACCTTGGAAGGGATCAATCTCAAGTTCATGCACAACCAGGTAGGCATAAGCAGCACCAGGCTCCTTGGCCCTGTTAGATCACTTGTAATAAGGATCAGTGTTCAAGCCCTCAGTGCTTTCCCAGTGAACATGAGGGACAGCCTCGGGTCACAGGGAGAAGTGGACAGCTGGACCAAGAGGAATCAGGGGAGGGGACAGTGTCCGTGGCAAGACGAGCCTGCGGCGGGAGCTGGGAAAGAGAGTGAGGCTTGGTGGCTATGCCGCCTGGTCTGTTAGACTCACAGTGTGAGTGGGAGCGTCTCACTTGGCCCCTTTTTTTCATGTCTTTGCCTTCCTGTATTCCCAGGGTGTGCTTCGCTTGTGGTTTTTGCATTGAGAGTCTAGACTGGCTGATTACCTCACATTTCTAGTGTGTGTGTGTGTGTGTGTGTGTGTGTGTGTGTGTGTGTGTGTACCGTGCAGCTTGTTTCTGTCCTTGTAGTGTGTGTGTTTATTCGCCTTTTCCTTCTGCTGATTCTTCTTCCTGTTCTTTCCCTTCTTTTGGGTGTTCCTACTTTGTGCGCTGCTCTATCGACCCAGTCCCCCTTCTTCTGATGGGGAACACTTCAGGATCATCTTTTCCTTACTGTGATTCCACCCTAGGAGCTGACTTCCCCTCCCCCTTGGTCTTTTAACACAGCGTTACTTTTTCTCTCCGTGGAAATCCTTAAGCTATTTCCCTCTGAGGCCAGCGTATCATCCCAGGTCCGTTCCCGGCTTTGACTCTTCACACAAGTGCCTTTCCTCTCCTTCCCTCCCATCTTAGTTCCTCTCCCTGAGGCTCTGAGCCTCGTCCCAATGCGTCACCTGCACCCCTGGCCAGGCAGCAGAAACTGGGAATTGGACATGTCACTCAGATGGGGCTTTCTCCCTCCACTCATAAGTTTAGCTCTCCCTCTTTTAGGAATCGAATTGGGCAAGCTTTGGTGTGACAGCTGTCCATCTTCCTAGCAGCCTATTAGTGTTTTCCAGTCTGGGGCCTAGAATAGCAATAAATCTCTGAAGATTGGAGGGTCTTGGAACCCAAGCAGGGGTACTTAAGCACTTTTCTGGACCATGAAAATGCTTGCTGACTCCATTTCAGTGCTGTGGCCCCTCTTTCTGAAGATGAGCTATTGTTAAGCCATGCAAGACACTCTGCCCACCTCCTTGTTCTGTCTTTTGGCAGCCCTCCTTCCCCCAGGCCCACTGTGTTCTCTGACCATTACACAGCATGTGCAAACTGCTACACCAGAAGGCCTGGCCCCTAGGAGAGGCATCCAACAGATACCAGACATGAGGGCTACCTGTGACCTCGTGATCTGACATAATGGGCAGTGACTTATGGACTGTCTTCTACATGGCAGGCTGTTTCAGGGTGGAATCTGTGGCCCCTTTCTGCAGTGATAGAGTCTGGGGAAACAGATGGGGAAAGCACAAACTTGGAGTGAGGATGTGCTTGCATTGTAACTTTCTGATCCCATTTCCCCATCTGTCAAATGGGGCAGCACTGTAGACTGTGCCACATAGGTGGAACCATCACAGTTATGTTTGTAATGTTCCAAAATGGGTGCTCAGCAGGTGGGAGCCATTGACACTATGACCACACACTTCTTGGGAGGCTCTAGATCCTGTGCCAAGGAAGATACCATCACTTCCCACCCCAAGGACAGTCTGAGGGGAGCTTTGCACCGTGCCAGCCCTCTGCGCCGGAGGAGGATGTATGGAAGGGTAGAGACCTGACGGGCTGAGTCGGGAACCCCTGGAGCACTGTGTCCATGAGTGCTGCCCTAAGCAGAGGGTACGGGTGGGCAGCCCAGGCCAGCAGAGGGGGCCTTCGGGTTGAGTTGGACCATTCAAACTAACGCCTTCATTTCTCTCCCATGCTTTCTCCTCCGGCCAGGAGCGGAAGGTACTTGCCCTTTCTGCTTTCTTCGCTTCTTAGCGCTTTTGGTTGTGTGTGCGTGGATTCTT
Organism: Megascapheus bottae; assembly: GCF_031878675.1. Taxonomy (NCBI): domain Eukaryota; kingdom Metazoa; phylum Chordata; class Mammalia; order Rodentia; family Geomyidae; genus Megascapheus; species Megascapheus bottae. The sequence goes on along the minus strand of NC_143524.1, from coordinate 12,355,538 downwards.
CTGTCTTCCCTTCGGAACTAGGTTTCCTGTGGGGGTGGGGCTCGAGCTGGGGGAAGGGCTTTGTGGGACAGGGGTGGAGCCTCTGGGCCTTACCCCACCCTCCCTCCCTCTCTTGCAGGTTTTCATAGAGCTGAATCACATTAAAAAGTGCAATACAGTTCGAGGCGTCTTTGTCCTGGAGGAATTTGGTAATTACACTATTTTGCTCTTAGGTCTGGACTCACATGGCAGTAACTCAAACCTTGGAGTTCCAGAGGAGGGACTAGGGGCAGGGAAAAACAAACAAACAAACAAACAAGAACCTCTGCAGAGAGGTGAGGAGGAGCAGGAGTGACAGGAAGGAAAAGAAGCCTGGAGGAGAGAGAGGAGGAGCAGGGTGAGACAGAAAGTGGCCACACAAGAGCAAGGGGCCTCGGACGGGCGTGGAGTCTAGAGACGGCGCTGCAGAGGCCCAGTGAAGCAGCACTGCCTTCCCCTGCTCACCAGCTGCCGGTCAGAAAGTTCTGGGGCAGAGCATACTAGCCGTCCCCAGCTCTGCTGCTTCCATGTTGCCTGTTGCCATCTCTCTAGCAGCCCAGCGCTCCTCCCTGGTGCTGCTCTGGGCTCTGCCCAGCCTCTCTGCTACAGAGGAGCATGGGGGACCCGGGGCCCAGCATACTCAAGGCCAGAGCAGCCTAGTGAAGCTCAGAGGCAGAGAAGCAGGTGTCTCTGAAAGCTAGAGCCACCCCTCGCCAGCAAGCGCTAAGGAGTGGTGGAGTGGGGTCTCACCCTGGGCTTTGAGTTCCTGCTGTGTTTGTGCTTCATTCTTTTGTGCCCCTCATCGCTGCTATGAAAACCTTCGTTCTCCAGCAGGTAAAGTGACTCAGCTCGGCTCGGCACGCGCTGCCTGTCCCCAGGCCTTGGGCCCTACCATGGGTGGGCGGCCCCCTTCATCCAAACCAGCTGTGCACATCCTTTCTCTCCCTCTTCCTTCCCAACACCCCCCACCCTGTGCTGGCTCCCTCGTTCCAAGTTCTCTACCCCATGTGCTCCCTTCTCTCTTCGGCCTGAGAGATATTTGAGGGACTCTTCCAACTCAGAAGAATGACCTGGGGCTTCTTATTCCACCTTTGATGAGTTTATTCTCTACTAACCCTGAGGAACTCCGGACTCTATCTCCCAGGGTCAGAAGGAAGTGTGGCCAGCTCTCATCCTACTTTTTCTGGCCCCCAGGGGTACCACACCCCTCCTCCCAGGCTCCCAGAGGCACAGCAATGCTGGGCTTGAGGGGGTCTTCTCCTCCCTCTGGCTGGGCAGAGCCCCCGCATGGCTGGGCAGAGGTGACTCCTGATTTTGCACTCTGGGCTGTGGATATGTGTGTATTTGCCTGATGCTCCCCTTCACCTTGCTCCCTGGGCGCTGTACTTGCCTGTCTCCTGCTCCATGTGTCTGCTCCAGAGCCCTCTGACGCTCTCCCTCACACAGGCAGGCCTGGGCTTCTCCTGCCACTCAGGGAACGACACTCAAGTCTGATGGGTTCAGTATCATGTCACCCCTTCATTCACCCTTCACACACCCCTGTACAGGGGCTGGCAGTGGAGGGAATCCTGTGTGGGCTGGAGACAGGGATGCGTTCACAGGCATCTCGGCAAGGCGAGGCACAGGCTAGAGACCACTGTCTTCCCCACTGCCACTCCTCGAAGACTGCACAGTAGCTGTGACCAGGCCCTCCCACGTGGGGCCGCCAAAGAAGCACATAGAACCACAGCCATCCAGAGAACCACTGCAGACTTCCGAGATATAGCTGAGAAGTCTGGCTGGAGGAGGCCGGCCTCTGCGCCCTCATAGTCTAAGCTGCTGCAGCCACTGTGAGAGGCCACAGAGGGAAAGGGGACCCTGGTGCCGGGCGCTGCCGCCTGGGGGAGTATGGCACAGTTGCTCTTAGTGTTGAACTTTCTGTTTTGTCTCTTGCCCGTCCGGTTTTAGTTCCTGAAATTAAAGAAGTGGTGAGCCACAAGTACAAGACACCAATGGTGAGTATGCCGAAGTGCGCAGGGTTCCCAGGGGACCATCAGACCTGAGGAGGGGTGGGCCCTCATGGGGACTTGCTCTAGATGCAGTCAAAGCAAGTCGTCTACCCTGGGAGACAGACGCGCGTCCGAGTCCCTTCTCTGACAGGAGCAGCTTCTGAAGATTTGTTTGAGGCTCTCTTTAGCCCAGAGGCCTATGCCCGGTGTTAGAGCAGGAGTGGCTTGCTGTCCAGACCCTCCGTGCATGACGGTGCAGGAACTGCAGTGTGGCTGAGCTGTCCACCTTTCTCTCCCTTCTAGGCCCATGAGATCTGCTACTCTGTGTTGTGTCTCTTCTCGTACGTGGCTGCAGTTCGTAGCAGTGAAGAGGATCTCAGAACCCCACCCCGGCCTGTCTCCAGCTGATAGAGAGGATTCTGAAGCTGGCCCAGCCCACGGCTCACCCCTAGCCTTTGGCTGCTCCCATGTGCACGAAGCTGCTGTGACTGAGAAGGGGAGGATGTGTGTGTATTCTCTGCAGGCCCCTCTGTGGCTTAGCTGGCTACGTCTTCAGGTGTGTCTTTGTGCGTGTCTGTCACAGGGCTAAGCTCGTCCCTCTACCTTTCCCCTCTCCTAGACCAGCCTCCTCTCAAGGCTCAGGAGAAGAATGAGGGGGGGGGCTGGTGAGCCCACCATTGCGTGTCTTTGAGATGTTTGTGTTGCGGTTCCTTGCCCTTGGCATTATACCCTCAAGTGCAGAAATCTACTCGCCATCCTCTGTGATCTGGCACAAGGCCTCCTGGGGCAGCGCTGCCCTACGGTAGATGGGAAACTTAGGAGCCTGCCCTCTGGACGTGGGTGAGCAGGAGAAGGGAGGGATGAGACAGGCCGTGACAGTTGCGTAGCAGCCCCCTGCTTCCTTCTGCAGTTTTAAGTTGTGGCCCAAGGGGCTGCCGCCACCTGCCCCCACTCCATCCTCAGCAGCACAGAGGAGCCGCTTTGTACCCAGCAGTGATTTCTGCCATCTGCCCACCATTACCACAGAGGACAGTGGTTGGAGTAGAGTCCCAGGAAGTACTGGTTGATCTGTTCAAGAGCCAGGGAGGGTAGCTCAAGGCCAGTGGACATGCCTGTGTGCAGGCATTGTCCCCTGGTATCAAATCCAGAAGGGAAAGCTGTACTGGGGGTAGATGATTGTAAATATTCCAGCTCCACGTTATTTATAGAAAATGTACAGCCGTGTGAATGTGAAATAAATGTCCTTTACTCTCCTGGCTGCTTTGCATTAAATGACAAGGAGGCTATCCCAGAACCCTTGAAAGTTATCTCAGGCTTGAAGGAGGAAGATGAGCTCATCCACTTGCACGCTGAGGCCCCGGCTCCTGCCTCCCACTTTCTTCCCAGAGAGAAGGGTGAAGCACCATACACAGGCTTTTCTTCCCTGCAGTGTCTGCAGGACCCTGCAGAGGACTGGAGTGCTATGAACTGGCCACTAGAGGGAGCTGCTGAGCTTTGCATTGCCTGGACCATTCATATACAAGAAGAGAAAAGCCCCTAACCCTCTCCATACCCTCAACAGATAGAATCCAGAGTGATGGTGTTTCATGCTTTGTTCCCCAAGGTCCAGGGCTCTAGGGTCTTAGCCAAGATTATGGCTGATACTGGGTAGAACTCTCCAAGCGGCAACCCAGAACCATCCTGTATGGATTTCTATGTGCGGGAAACCTAGCTGAACACCACCTCATTGTCAGGACACCTCTTCTAAGACCTAAGCTTCCAGCGCCCTAAAGGAAGCTGATGGTCAAATTTAGGTTCTCAGTGGGAGAAGAGCAGAGAAGGTCCAGGCCCTGCCTCAGCCACTCCTGATCCCCTCTGTCTTCAGTTGCACAGATTGTTTTCTCCACTGGATAGATGTAGTCATGGGTATTGCTCAGTGGGGCTCTGGAGTAGTGCCATTCTATACCAGACCTGTTGGGCACAGGACCATGGTAGACTACTTCATTCCACCCCCAGCTGCTGCAACTCTGGGTCACTGGGACAAGGCTCATGCTAGGCCTCTGGGCCTAGGGGAAGGCCTGCGTTTCTGGCATTGTTGCCTCCAAACTTTATCTGAAGAGTGAATATAAGGGGGAGATGGGTCCCTTCCATTGATAATGAGACTCATGGAATCATCTAGGAAATAGGCTACTACTGCAAATATCCTTGTGCATTCCTGTGAAAACAAGCAGCTGGACAAAAGCGTCCATCTTGCGATTCCATTGAGATTTATTGCCCTTAAACATTGAGAAGACAAGGCAGTCAAGAAGGCATGTCCCCAGTCACAATTCCCTAACCCCACACACTTTGTGCCCCAAAGGCCGAAAGCTCCCTAGGGAGCTGTGAAGTCTGCAGAGCCACCAGGCCTGCACATCCTCCACATCCCAGCCAGGACACAGAGCTGCACATGTGTGTGTGCACGGGCGCACACGCACACACACAGCTGCGGGAAGTGGGCTCCTCCAGCTCTCCTCCAGGCTTCGGCACACGGGCTGGCATCATGCTGTACCTGTGACACAGGCTCCCCTGTGAGTGAAATGAATCTTTCTGCACCCATTTCCAGACTGCCACCACAGGACCAAGAACCAGGGCTCAGCCTCTGACCTGGGCCCCGAGGGGCTGGGTGGCCCAAGTACTTACATGGCTATCCATGGAAGCCAGCCAGGTCACTGAGGCACTACAGGAAGAAAGGAGGCCATGTCATTTGATGTCAACCTTCCAGAAGCCAGGATCAGGACCCATAAGACAGCACAGGGCCAGTATTGTGACAGAGCCAATGCCACCACCCTCATTCTACCTGTGAACCCTAGCCCGGCCAGAGCCTCACCTCGCACCTCCAGGCGGCACTCACACTCTGCCTCGCCCTGCAGGTTGGTGGCTTTGCAGACATAGACACCTCCATCAAAAGGGCAGGGCTTCCGGATCTCCAGGGTCAGAACCCCCTGCTTGCTGAACATGCGGAAGCGGGCATCTTCTCCCAGGTCCAGCCCATTCTTGAACCAGGAAATCTTGGGCTATGTCAGGTAATAGGAAAAGCGAGAGAAAACAGCTCAGGGAAAGGCCTGGCAGGAATCAAGAGACTGGCATTGGTGTTTCTACTCTGAGGATCCACAGTTCACACTGGAGTTTAAAACTAGGCCCACAGCAGGGCCCCTGTTCTGGGAAGGAACTCAGCAGATACCCAGAGTGGAGTAGGGGCAGCTGACAGGCTCAAGGAAGTGGGAGGAAGGAGACTGCTTCAGGGTAGAGCCCGGTGACACAACTGCCACCACCAAGGGCCTGTCCTTATCCTTTCACCTGAGCTTAAGCCCCTACCTTGGGACTGCCCCGGACAGCACAGCAAAGGACAGTGTTGTAGCCTGCAATGACCGAGCGGTTTGCCAGTGGCTGGGTGAAACTTGGGGCCTCAGAGAAGTCCAGCGCCTTGTATTTGGGTGGTTCATATGTGATGCCTGTTGGTGAAAAGCCTTGGTACCAAGAGCCCCACCCCAAGTTAGGCCCCTTCTCCCCAGCTCCCCTGGGGAGGTGAAGAAAGGTATAGTACCTGGTCTCGGGATGAAGACAGCCTCCTTGGTGGTGGCGGCTGTGTCACTGGGACCCACCATGTTATGGCTGAAGACCCGGAAGTAGTAACCATTGCCAACGACGAGCTCTGACACCACACATTGGGTGCGGCGGTAATGCTCCAAGACCGTGAACCACTCCTGGAGGGCGGGAGGGGAGGGAGAACCTCTGGGGACCCCTGCCAGGGTCCATTGTGGTTCCCCTGGTGCCTCTGTCCCTACTGTGGAGGGAGCCATTGAGCAGAGAGTGGACAGGACATACGAAAGGCCCAGCTTCAGGCTCACCATGGTCTTCTTGTCAGCTTTCTGTACTGTGTAACCGGAGAGCTCTGAGTTGCCATCATCTTGGGGTGGCTTCCACTCCAGAGCCACACTGAAGCCCCAAGCTTCCATGACCCGGATGTCCTGAGGAGGGCTGGGCTTGTCTGTGGAAGACAGCTCTGATTGGATCCTTGCATCTCCTGAAGGGGCTTAGCAGGATATCCTCACCCACACCTGGCCTGCCACTTTGTGAGGTGGTTCTAGGCTGGAAAATGGGGTGCTTTGGATTGGGTCCCCTAGCATTGTTCTGGATCCCAGCATCTCTGCTCAAGGACAGGAGATGAGTGGGCTCAGAGGCAGGCCCAGGACCACGTACCCACAATCTGCAGGACCAGCGTGGCCTTGTCCTCCATGTTCTCGATGCGTACTGCCACCTGATAGGTGCCTGAGTGGGCGCGGCGGGCCGCACGGATGAACAGGATGGTGTCTGTGGAGCTGTTGCGGACGCTCACGTCCTCACCCACCAGTGGCTGGCCCTCTTTGGTCCAGATCACTTGAGGCCGAGGCTTTCCCTGCAGGGAGGGACAGCTCTACCGTGAGCCTAGCTTCCCCCACAGACAGGCTTGTACTCAGCTGTGTGTGTGACCATGAGGCTGGGGGTCCAATCAGATCTGAGACAAACTGTTCCACGGTAGCCACTCTCCTAGGCACAGGGAAGGGACCAGCCTACCTGGAAAGGGATGAGGAGGTTCACAGACTCTCCGACCTTTCTCTGAATGGTCTGGCGCAAGTGTCTGGGCAGTTGCAGCCGTGGTCGTTCTGTGGGTAGGACAGTGGATGATTGAGCAATAGCCCCTACAATCCCAACTCCGAGTTGCACCACAGCTCCCTTCTCTTTTTTTTTTTTGAGGGGGGTCATGGGGCTTGAACTTGACCCAGGTGCTGCCCCTGAGCTCTTCAGTTCAAGGCTACCACCCTACCCTACCCCACTTCCTGTTTTCTAGTGATTAATTGGAGATAAGAGTCTCATGTTCTTTAGTGCCCAGGCTGGCTTTGAACCACAATCCTCAGATCTTAGCCTCCTTAGTAGCTAGGATTACATACTTGAGTCACTGCACCCAGCTAGACTCCTTTCTCTCTCAAGGCTGGGCACAGAGAACTGCAGCTAAGAAGAAAGCTGCCCTGGGCCCAGCACATTAATCCACAGCAACTTGTCTACACAGTTCCACATGGTTAATGAAAGCTCCTGATTTCTCCTGAGTCTCAACACACAGATGACAGGGACCAGACAGGGGAAACAGTTTGCTTACACAGGTCACACAGCAGATTTAAGTCACAAGCCAGGCTGCAAAACAAAGCTTTCAGACCCCATGCCCTGTACTTTCTAGCAGCTTACTGATTCTTTCCAACCTGAAGGACCAATCTTGACATCATCAATCCTGGGCTGAACAGGAACTAGACAAATGGGAAGTGAATGCCAGGTGCCCTGTCTGACTCTGAAAGGCCTCGCTGCCCAGTTCTGAGGACACAGAGGACCAACGCCTCAAGACTCACACAACACTGGTTAGAGACTACAGCCTATGATCCCCTATTTTGCAACTGGAAGAACGATATGGGAAAACCAGGAGAACCCTAGGCATGCATGAGATTCCAGACATCCCCTCCCCCTGGCCCGCATGCAGCCCAGCCCTCTGGCAAGGTCTTCCTGACTTTGCCCACCTCCAGCAGACTCCAAAAGTCTGGAGGTCACTGGCAGCCACTGGCTGTACTGGGGGACACTCACGCAGTATCTCCTGCACCGTCACAGGCTCCTTGGTGGTGACAGGGGCTCCGGGCCCAGCCACATTGTGTGCCCGCACACGGAACAGCAGCCGGGCCCCAGTGGGCAGATCCTTCACCAGCAACGACGTGCGCTCGGTCAGTCCCTGAAGGGCAGCCACCCATTCGGAGCCTAGGGGTGGGCACAGGGACAGGGTAGCCACAGAGGCCACATTCTGTCACTGGCATCCCGCCCATCCCACTGCCCACCCGCCGGAGGTTATTCAGAGTCATCAGAGGGTGGGGCAGGCCTGGGGTGGAGGTGGCCTCTGTGGGGCACTCACAACCCTCATGGCAGAACTCCACGCTGTAGCCATCCAGGCCACCGGCGCCCACACGCTCTGGAGGCCGCCACTTAAGCGAGACGGTGGTATCAGAGACGTCCTCCATGGCCAAGTGGGTGGGTTCGCTGGGAGGACCTGGAGAGGGTTCATGGAAGTTCTGAGGGCCCCATTTCCCCACCCCTCAACTGCTCTCTGGTTTCCCAGGCACAGCTTCCCCTTTGGCTGGCCTTCAAGCACTTTCAGGAATATCTGGGCTGTATTAAGACATCTGTCTAGACTGATGTATAAACAGCAACAATTACAAAAGAGCTGGGCACTAGTGGTTGCGCCTGTAACTCTATTAGGGAGGCTGAGATCTGAGAATCGAGGGTCAAAGCCAGCGTAGGAAGAAAAGTCCGTTAGATTCCCATCTCCAATTAACTACCTTTTGGTTAATCATAAATGGAGATGTAGCTGGAGACATAGGGCTCAAGCCTTGAGTGAAAAGCTCAGGGACAGAACCCAAGTCTTAAGTTCAAACCCCAGCACTGGCACGCACATGCATCCCTGTGTCTGTGTGTACGTGCATGTGCACACAGGGAGAACTACATAGGAAAAGACAGCCAAGAGAACACAGGAAGCTTACATGGAACTTCTCAGTGCAGGAAATGCTATAAAGGGAATTGAAGAAAAATGAAGAAAAATGCACAAGGCCCTGAGTTCGATTCCTGGGTATCACATACACAGAAAAAGCTGGATGTGGTGCTGTGGCTCAAATGGTAGAGCTCTAGCCTTGAGAAAGTCCAAGGACAGTGCCCAGGCCCTGAGTTCAAGCCCTAGGACTGGCAGAAAAAGAAAGGAGAGAGAGAGAGAGCGAGAGTGAGAGAGAGAGGGAAGAGGAAGAAGAAGAAGAAGAAGAAGAAGAAGAAGAAGAAGAAGAAGAAGAAGAAGAAGAAGAAGAAGAAGAAGAAGAAGAGGAGGAAGAGGAGGAGGAGGAGGAGGAAGAGGAAGAAGAAGAGGAGGAGGAGGTGGAGGAGGAGGAGGAGGAGGAGAAAAGAAAAATGAAGGGTAGCTCTTCTATACATGACCTTTATAATAATAATTCTTTTTTAAAAAAAAAAAAGGAAAACCGAAGTCAGGTGTTGGCGGCTCACATCTCCTAGCTACTCAGAAGGCTGAGATGTTTAAAGGCTGAAAGTTGGAAAGACTCCAACTCCTCCTATTCACCAGAAAAAAAGCTGAGCTGGAGGTGTGGCTTAAACATACTGGGGTCACTACACCTCAAGTCCATTGGCTAGAGGATCCTGATCCGCTCCCTAAGGCCTCGCAGCCTCAGTTTCCTCATCTGCGAGCTAAGACAGATTGTCACAGACTAAGCATTAGAGACCAGGATGTAGATTCCAGAGTGGCAACTGGAACAGCAGCTACTCCTGGGGAGCCCGGGCCCCCCCGGGGAGGGTGCAGGGCGGGCAGCAGGCTCACCGATGGGCATGAAGGGCTGGGAGGCGGCGCTGGGCCGGGACATGCCCACGGCGTTCACGGCGTAGACCCGCATCTCGTAGGCCACGCCCTCGATCATGCGGCGCGCCTCGTGGCTCAGCTCCCGCAGCAGGTCGAAGTTGAGGCGCATCCAGCGGTAGCTCTTCTTCTTTTTCCGTTCCAAGATGTAGCCTGCAGGGGAGTGTGATGTGGAGGCTGGCCCCCCGCCGGCCCTGGGCGCCCCCACCCCGGCCATCCCCACGCGGGCTCTCACCCAGCACAGGCTGCCCCCCGTCGTAGGCCGGCGGCGCCCACCGCACCGTGCAGCAGTCCTCGCCCACGTTGCTGATCTCGGGGGCTGCAGGCGCATCTGGCACATCTGGAGGGAGGAGGAGGCCGTCAGCCACCACATCCAACCACAACTGCCCACTGCGCGCGACACACACACACACACACACACACACACACACACACACACACACACACACACACACACACTCTCCGCCTCCCCCCCAACCCCTGCCCTGGAACCAGGGGCCTTTCTAGAATCCGATCATGTCCCTGGCCCTGCGCTCAGCCCTTTATGGTCCCCCCAACTGAGCGCTTCCTATCCACCTTACCCAGACCTCTGCCTACAGAATGCTTCTTCTTTTTTTTCTTGCCAGTCCTGGGCCTTTAACTCAGGGCCTGAGCACTGTCCTTGGGCTTTCTCAAGGCTAGAGCTCTACCACTTGAGCCACAGCACCATTCTGGCTTTTTCTATGTATGTGGTACTGAGGAATTAAACCTGGGTCTTCGTGCATGCTAGGCAAGCACTCTACCACTGGGACAACGCCACCCCCCCCCCCAAACAAAATGCTTTTATTTAATTAATTAATTAATGCCATTTTTTTTTTTGCCAGTCCTGGGCATGAGCTCAGGGCCTGAGCACTGTCCCTGGATTTTCTCAAGGCTAGGGCTCTACCACTTGAGCCACAGCTTTTTTTCTATGTATTTGGTACTGAGGAATTGAACCCGGGTGTTCGTGCATGCTTGGCAAGCACTCTACCACTAGGCCAAACTTCCGGCCTATGCCAATCTTTTTGTTGTGTGTGGGGGGGCAGGGTTCATGGGGTCTAAACTGAGCCTGGGCATTGTCTCTGATGTCTTCAGCTCAAGGCTACCACCCTACCTTTGAGCCAAGCCCCACTTTCCATTTTCTAGAGGTTAACTGGAAATAAGAGTCTCAAGTCCTTTTGTGTTCAGGCTGGCTTTGAACCTTGATTCTCAGATCTCAGCCTCCTGAGTAGCTAGGATTACAGGCGTGAGCCACCAAGCCCAGCCTAGCCGGAGCCTGACTATGCTAATCTTGAACTCAGGGTCTGGGTGTTGTCCCTGAGTTTTTTGGCTCTAGGTTGGTGCTCTACAACTTGAGCCACAACCCTACTTCCTGCTTTTTGAGTTTTTTTTCCCCACTGTGTGTGTGTGTGTGTGTGTGTGTGTGTGTGTGTGTGTGTGTGTGTGTGTGTATATGTGTATGTGATTCCTGAAGCTTGAACTCAGGGCCTAGGCGCTGCCCCTGAGCCTCTTGTTTTACCACTTGAGCCACAGAGCCACTTCTGGCATTTTCTGTGTATGTGGTACCAAGAAATTGAACCCCGGGCTTTGTGCATGTTAGACAAGCACTCTAACCATTGAGCCACATTCCCAGCTCCAGATTATTTTTTTATGGTTAATTGGAGATAAGAGTCTCATGGAGTTTCATGCCCTGCCTGGTTCAAGCTGCAGTCCTCAGATCTCAGCCTCCAGAGCAGCTAGAATTAGGGGCTCCTGGCCTCCTCTACTAGACCCACATTCCCATCTCAGCCTCCTAAATGCATTGTCCTCAGGCATGGGGGAATGCTTCCTCTCACACTGCACCCCAGCCCAACCCCAAATCAACCCTTGTGTCACAGTACGGGATATTTCTGCCTTCATCTCCTCCTATAGCAGGACTCCTTGCAAATGTAAAATGCCTATCAGAGTCATCCCCCTTGGCTGGCTCAGAGCACACCCTGTGATTTGGCCAGGGACTGAACCATCACATGTGTAAGATCTCTGCCTGGCCTGGAACCCTGCCAGCCTCACCGATGACCTTGACTGTGAGGTTGACCTGGTCCTCGCCCACGGGGTTCTTCACTGTGATAGTGTAGACACCCTCATCTTCCTTCTCTGCCCCCTCCACTGTGAAGACGCTGCGATCCTTGGTGGTCTCCACGCGGACCCGGCCCTCTGTCTCGCACAGCAGCTGAAGGGGAAGGAGGATGGGGGTCAGCACAGCCTCAGAGGACACTGCGTCTAAGTGAGGGTCATGGGTGTGAGCACTGGGGTACCTGTCACGGGGCAAGGCACCAGGCCCACCACATGAGAGAAATGCCAGAGGACAATGAACTATGTGTCTTGTCATCAACCTCACTCACCTTCTTATCAAACTGCCACTCGTCACTGTCCTCTGCGTCTTCTGGGGCATCAGGGACTGGCCTAGCCGAGGCCTTCTTTCCCTGGACCAGGGCAAGAGGGAAGCTGGGAAGAACTTGACTCCGCCTGGAGAGACCCCTCCATCCTCCATCCGCCCCCACTTGTGCCCGCCTGCCTTCCTTTCTTCCTGGCCAATGGAGCCTTTGAACGGCCAGTGTCTAGGAGCTGGGGTGGTGCATGGGTGGGGTGAGGTGGGGTGTGAAGCAGGGTGTGAAGCAAGAACTCACATGGAGGCCACACATCCATCTTGTCATTGGGGAAACAGAGGAAGACCCACTATACCTGGGTGATGCTCTTTTGCCAAATAACAGTGGGAGCAGGGTCCCCAGAGATGGGGACATCCAGGCGAAGCTTGTTCCCTGCCACCACCACAATGGTGTCTGGTGTGCGGCCAGGGCAGTCCAGGTGGATCTTGGGAGGTTCTGAGTGAGAGATGACATAGATGAGGAAAAGGCGAGGAGCCAGGACCATGAACAAGGCTGTGTAGGCTGAAGAGCCAAAGAAGGGGACAGGAACAAAAGGCCATAGCATTTGGATGATTCATTTTGAGGTGTGGTTTATTCATGGTGAAATAAAATTGAACTTTAGGGCTTTTCTTTGGGCTCTTATCATTACATAGTTATACAAAGGTGTTACAATTCCCTAAGTCAGGTTATGAATATAATGCTTCTTGGTCACTGTCACCCCTGTCCTTATTCTCCACTATATTTTATATATAACTTTATATATAAAATATACATATATGTAATTTAATTCTTTTGGGGTTTTTTTATAAACGGTCTCGCTTTACCACCCGGCTGACTTTTTCTTTTCTTGTCTTTTTTCTTGTGGTGGAGCTCTGGGTCTGGACTTGCTCCACAGATACTGTATTGCTGAGTCATAGCTCCATCCCTGACATTGAACTTTTCTGCTCCTTCTGCCTCAGCCTTCTAAGTCTGGGATTCTAGGCATATGCCAGGGAGTCTGGCAGTCTTATGAGTTTTGACAAATGTGTACACTCGTGGAACTACCAAACCCAGACAAGATCTAGAACTTTCAATCACCCAGGAAGTTCTTCAGATTTGTAACATTCAGGTCCTCTCAGGTAGCATTCTCCACAGCGTTTGGGGGATACCAAATGTCTTCTCCCAGAATATGTTTTCAGTGGGAGAATATTAAGTGAATGGAAAAAGCAAAGTAGAGCTCAGCCTGGATTGTTCTTCTAAAGTCGAAACTCTGAAGTGTCTGACAAAAACAACCTTCACGCAGAAAAGGTCAGGCCTAGCTACTCAGGAGGCTGAGATCTAAGGACTGAGTGTGGAAGTCAGCTGGGGTAGCACAATCCCTGGGACTCTTATTTTCGATTAACCACCAGAGAGCTGTAAATGAAGTTTGATACAAGTGGTAGAATGCCAGCCTTACATGAAAAAACTTAAAGACCAGCACCCAGGCCCTGAGTTCAATCCCCAGGACTGGCAAAATAAATAGGGAGAGCACTGGCCTTGAGCCCAAAGCATCCAAGGACAGTGCCCAGGCCCTGAGTTCAAGCCTCAGGATTGGCAGAATAAATAGAAAGAAAAATAAATACATAAATTTATTTCAGAAAGGGCCGGGAGTTTGGCCTAGTGGTAGAGGGCTTGCCTAGCACACATGAAGACCCAGGTTAGATTCCTCAGTACCACACACATAGAAAAAGCCGGAAGTGCTACTGTGGCTCAAGTGGTAGAGTGCTAGCTTTGGAAAGCCCAAGGACAGTGCTCAGGCCCTGAGGACTGACAAAAAAGGTACAGCAGGAAAGGTACAGCAATAAAAGGCATGAAACATCAACCATGTGACATTTCACATCACCCATCTTCATGACCACTGTATGGAGGATGCACTATCAGCAGCCCTGCTTTAGAGATGGGGAAACTGACTGGGTGTGGTGGCTCGTGCCTGTGAGTCCTAGCTACTCAAGGAGGCTGAGATCTGAGGATCGGAGTTTGAAGCCAGCCGGAGCAAGAAAGTCTATGAGACTCTTATCTTCAATAAACTACTCTGAAAAAGCTGGGAGTGGCACTGTGGTTCAAGTGGTACAGTGCTAACCTTGAGCACAAAGAGGCTCAGGGACAGTGCCCAGGCTGTGAGAAGGAGGGAGGGGAAACTGAGGCAGATTATATTGTCCCAAAATGAGTCGTGGGTAACAGAACTGGAGCAGGGGACCTGTGGTTCCCCCTCCACGATCCTTGCTCTTCGTTTTGATAAGAACAGAGAGGAGACTTCTCTGAGGTGGAATGTGATGAACTGGACAGAATGGAGGTGGCACACAGGGACCCTGACACTCACCTTGCCTGGGCACGAAGTCAATCTTGACCTCTGTAAGAGAAAGAAATGCAAGTGACACCATAGTAGAAGCATGGCCCAGTCCCAGAGGGTCCCAGTGCCACGGCTTCACCTTGCTCAGTGCCATCTCACCCATGAAGTGGAGTTTGGCTGACAGGTTGCAGGCAAAGCCCTCAGGTACAAAGCTGTAGTCGGCTTCGTCTTCAGGTGTGACATCATCAATGGTCAGTTTGTGGACCCTGCAGGTAGTTGTGGCTCAGAGATGCTACTGGGCCATACAGCCCTGGTCTTGCTGGGCACTTGAGCTGCGACTTCAGGAAAGCATGGCCTGTCCTAGCTCCTTGGGAGTTTTTTGGTGGTGGTGGTGTTTTTGTGGTTGCTTTGTTTTTGTTGGTCTTGGGGCTTGAACTCAGGGCCTAGACACTGTCCCTAACTTGTTTTTTTGTTTTAACTCAAGGCTTAGACTCTGCCATTTGAGCCACAATGTCACTTCCAGTTTTCTGTGGTTAAGTGGACATAAGAGTCTCACAGACTATCCCGCCTGGGCTGGCTTTGAACTGTGATTCTCAGATCTCAGCCTTCTGAGTAGCTAGGGTTATAGGTGTGAGCCACCAGCACGTGGTTTCTTTGTTTTCTTGCTTTTAAAAATGATTTCTTCTGAGAGAATGAGAAAGAAAGAGGGAACAACTGAATGCCTAGCAAAGAGAAGAAATATAGCAGCTGACCTGGAAGAAATGGTTTCATTGCCAGTACTCAAAGAGTTAAACCTTTTGTCCTATGTATGTCTAGAGATTTGTATATATTCCAACATTTATAAATCTTGTAGACTAGAATGATGGTGCTTAGTATTGTAATAGTAAAATAAGTGAATGTGATAAGTGCTAAGAATAACTGTCATGATACTATAAAAATATGTATATGTAACCACTTAATCGTAACAATAAAAAACGAACTGAAAGGCTGATGAGGCGATTAATCTTTCAAGTATCGAATCAGCACTAAACAAGTACAGGAACTTTTAAAGAATGGAATGCAAATTTTATGAACACACTAAAAAGTCATTAAAAAACAAAACAAAAAAGGTTTCTTTATGGTGTTTTCTAGCGAGGTGGTATGGAAAGTGGAGTCTGGCATAGGCCCCTCAGAGCCTGCATGAAGGCTGCCCTAGGTAATCTCTATGAACTCAGGTCCAGCACGGCCAGCCCAGGAGCTCCGGGGCATTCTCTGGCCAGAGCTGTCCCCTCCACAACGTCCTGTGCTGCCTGGTCAAGGAGGGGGTGAGAAGGGGGTGGGGACGTCTAACTCTGAGTGTTCCCTGCTTTCTTGTTTCAGGTGGACTCTTCTTCTGCATGGTTTTTCTCTTCTCATATCTTTTGCTCTCTCTAGAATTTGATGTGTGTTTTTCTCTCTCTCAGACTATGTGCTTTCTCTCTCTGTGTCTGTCTCTGTGTCTCTGTCTATCTGTCTGTCTGTCTGTCTCTCCTCTGTCTGTCTCTCTCTGGCTCTGGCTCTCTGCCTGCCACATGTCATGTCACACTCACCGCCCGATGTGGGACACTTTGATGCGGCTGTCAGGCACGAGTTCCTTCCCATTCTTCAGCCACACGCCCCGCACATTCTCATCTGAGACTTCACACTTGAACACAGCCTGGTCCTTGGCACCCACTGCCAGGTCCGCAATGCTCTGGTACACTTCCAGCTTTTTCTCTAAAGGACAGCCAGCACCAGTGAGATCCCAGAGGTATGATGGTGGGTCCTTGTGGGAAACGTGGGCAGGCGGGGATGGCTGGGGTGGTGTGGGCATTTGGGGATACTGCTGCTGACCAGGCCCACCTGAGCCCTCAGCCCTCCCATTTTACAGATGGGAAGGGTGAGGCTCGGGAGTCCCAGATCACACCAGCTTTATTCCAGGTTTGCCCCCACATGCTGGGCAGGGTTCGACTGAGAGGCCCCAGCCCACCTCTGAGCCTCACCCTGCACGATGAGCTCGGCCAGTGCCTGGCCTCCACTAGTTCGCAGTGCATAATGCCCTGCGTCCTCCAGCATCGCCTCATTGATGATCAGGTGGTGTTTCTGTCCGTCCTTCTTGAACCGGTATTTGAAGGTCTCCTCCCGGGTCAGCTCAACCCCGTCTTTCAGCCTGATCAGAGAGCAGACAGCAAGGATTGTGATTGCCCACAGGCCAATGCCCCCTTACCCCAGGTCTGCCCTGCTCCTCCATACCCCGGCACTCACCATTTGACCTGGGCCCCCTCCTCAGACACTTCACACTCAAACTCCACCCGCTGGCCCACCATCACCAGCTGGTCCTCCAGCGGACGCGTGATCAGCACGGGGGGCTCTGTTCAGGCGGGCAGAGCGTCAGAGCAGCTTTCTGGGGCTGCCCCTTGGCCCCTTCTCTGGGCCCCTAGGTCCCCAGCTCCCCAGCTCACCTTTGACAAAGAGCTCAGTGCTGCATTTCTCGCCGCCCACCACGCACTGGTAAGCGGCGTCGTCTGCCAGCGAGCACTGGCTGATGGTCAAGGTGCGTTTGGTGCCGATGGACTCGAAGATGTACCTGGTGGTGTCATGGAGACTGTCAGAAAGGTTGTGGTCGCCCCTCCCAGGCTTCGTGAGCCCACACAACACCCGGGCCCCCTCCCCAGGCTGTCCAGGGGGCCTCACTTGCTGTGGGGCAGAAGAAGCCATTGGGTGATTTCCCGTGGGAAGAGATGAAGACCGGAGGAATGAAGAAAGCGATCATCAGAATCGAGGTGGTGGGGAATTAGACCCCAGAGTGAGGGAGAAATGGGAGAGAGATGCCATAAAGAGACCCTCAGAGAGGGAGGGAGGGAGGGGCAGGGCAGTGAGAATGGGCCTCCCCACCCCTCCCCTTCTCTAGGTCCCCCCCCCCACCGACCTGCCACTCATCTGGATCTCCTGTCCATTCTTCAGCCACTTGACCTCGGCATCAGGGTCAGCCAGCTCCACGGTCAGCCGGATCTTATGGCCCTTGCTCACCTGGTAGGCCGGCTCCAGCTTCTTCTGAAAGGCTGCACACCACCCCACAGCTCAAAGTAGCCCCGAGGTCCCCACTCTGCCCTGCCAAGCCTGCTCGTGGTGGCCTCGGCATGCCTTCCCTCCACCAGCACTCCTGTTCCTGTGCCTACATGGCTCCCTTCTCTGTCTGGTCTTTGTGTCTATCTGCCTCCAGGTCTCCCCCACCACCACCCTCGACTCTGGCTCTGTCTTATCTTCCGGGGGGGCAGAAGGACCCCCCCTAAAGGCTGCCCCTGCTCTGGCTGGATGGGAAGCAGCTGCAGAGATACAGAGTTACAGGCTGGTGCTCTGTGACCCTTGGACTTATTCCTTAACTAACCTCTTGCTGTGTCAGTTTCCTCATTTGTAAAATGGTCACTACAGCAAGGTGGTGCAAGACATTAAATGTGACAACTACACAAAGTGTAGTGCTTGGCTTCACCTCAGCTTCCTATGGCTACTATTGCAACTCCTGTTATAAGATAAAGCCTTGTTCCCACCCCCAAAGGCTTCTCCTATCACATTCAGGCCTTTGCTCTGTGCCTGATGGCCAAGAAATCCAGAGGTTTCATTGTGACCAGCAGACTTGATTTCAGTAAGCATCAGGGACAGGCCATCTAGCCTGGACGCTTATCCCTCCAGTGGATCAGAATGTCTGAAACATAGCTGGGCTGGTGGCTCACGCCTGTAATCCTAGGATGGCAGATCAAAGCCAGCCTGGGCAGTAAAGTATGTGAGACTCTTATCTGCAATTGATCTGAAAACCAGAAGTGGCAAGGTGGCTCAAGGGACAGGGAAGTAGCCTTGAGCTGAAGAGCTCAGGGAGAATGCTGAGGACCAGAATTCAAGTCCCATGACCAACCAACCACAAAAAAAAAAAGAATTTCTAGAATGCTTGCTGTGTGCTAGGCATGATGCTAGATGCTCAGGACATGGCTGTGAATTCCAGGCTCGGTCATCACTCTCCCTGGCTCACATCCCATTCTAGATTCAGAAGGGCTAACCTAGACCCTTCTCCTCTCACCTTCCTATAGGTAAGGGAAGCTAACCCAGGTAGAAGATGAGCTAGGCCTGCTTCTCTCTTCCCCTCCCTCACCCCCCACCCTCTGTGGCTCCCCAGGATTTTTTTCCTCTTTCTTTGGGGTGAGGAGAAGGGTAACTAAGCTTCTTTTACTTTTCAGAGGAGTGACCTGATGTTTACTCTCTGAGGAGAGTTTTCTTGTCCTCTGTCCTTTTTTTCATGGTTACCTCTGGGCTAACCTTTCTCTGCTCATTTTCTGTCAGTGTTCTTGTGGTTTTCTCTATACAGTGTGGGAGGCAATGGGGGGGGTAACCTGGGCTTTTCTTCCCAATGTGTCTCTGGACTAAGCTGGATTCTTTATTTTTCATGTGTAGGGGTGCAAGGGGCTAACCTGTGCCCTCTTCTTTTCCCGCATGGGGGCAGGGCTAACCTGTGCTCTTCTTCTCATCATGCTTCATGCCTTTGAGCCTCTTGAGCATGCCACGCAGGTCTGTGACCCCATACTGGAAGGCGATGCGTTCGTACTCCGATGGGGGTGCCTGCCGCAGAATCTCCCACACATCCTCCTCTGCGGGTGCCTCCAGCCTTGAGTCCCTGCGTCCCCCCAGTCCACACGGAGGCTCAGAGCAGCCCCTTCCTCTCCCCTTCCCAGTGGAGCATCCTGGGTCCAAGATCAAGGAGCAGAGGCTCTCCTGCCATCCAGGCTTCCCTTCTGGGAAGAGGGTTGAGGACCAGGGGCTGGGGGTGGGGGGGTCTAAGGAGGGGCTCCTGGCTGAAGGAGGGGAGGGTGGGTGATGGTACTCACCGTGGGGTCCGGAAACTGCTGCTCCAGGCAGGGCAGACAGGGTAGAAAACATATTAGAGGTATGGGCCCCTCCCCACCTTGGCTTCCTCCCTTCCCTGCACCAGCACCCCTACATTTACAAGAGCACCTATGATGCCCTAGGGGCCAGGCAGGACAAGTGTGTGCCGTATGTCCTGTCCCTCCCTCCTGATCTCAAACCAGCAGCTAAACGTGAGGGTGTGGAGAGCTACCCCGAGGTTCAGATACTCTCCTCTGCAGAGTGGAGTCTCACCTAGGCGCCCCAACCCCCAAGGGTCAGCTCTGTCCCTGCCAGTGCACTGTACCCCAAAGCCCCCCAACCTCTCCCCCATTCCTTACTCTCTGGGCATCAGCAGCATCGGCCATGGAGAGGGGTTAGGAGAGAGAGGGAAGAGATAAAGATTGTGAGTCAGGAGGATGGAGGGAGTGAAGAGTTCCTGCAGCTTTGGGGACCCACCCTCAGCTTCCTTGGGGGTTCTAGCCTGTCAGAGTGAGTTCTTATAGGCTGGCTGTGAGGTGCTCTCGGGGACATCTGCAAAGCCCGAACTCATCCCACAGCCGGATCATGCCACTTGCCAGACAAGGAAGCCTGCTCAGAGAGGCTCAGGACTTGCTCAGGGACACACAGCTGTGAAACTGCAGTGCCAGGACTCAAAACAGCCTCGCTCCCTGCCCTGAAGGAGGAGGACAGGGCCTTACCTCTTCTTCAGCAGGGAGCTGAAGTCCAGAGTCCCACTGTCCTCGTGGCTGTCACTACAGAGAGAGTGTGGGTAAGGCCACAGAGAAGGGGGCTGGAAGGGACTTGCCAGGTGGGGCCTTGGGTGGGGGAGACACCACCCAAGCTAGACACCATCCACCCCAAACCCCAGGATCTGAGTCCAGGGCTGGGAGGGGCCTGGAGAGAGAGGGCTACCTGGTTCGCCGACCTGCTCCAGCAAGGCTCCTATGGGGGATTAGGAATGATCCTTAATTGGTTGGGGAGCTTACTCTCCCCAACCTGGACTTCATCCCACTCCCTGTGTGTCCCCAGCCCTGAAGAGAAAGAGGACTCACGGGCGGCGGAAAGCTGATCGCAGGTCCAGCTCTCCAGGACCAATGGCCTCTGGGGTCAGTAAGAGAGAGAAAGACAGGGGAGGTCTTCAGAGGGAATTCCTGTTCTGGGTTCTCTGGATTTCTGCAGATCCACCCATAACTCTGTGAGGGTGGACACCTGCCCCAGGACCCTCTCTTCTCTCGTGGCCCAAGCAGGTGGGACAGCTCCCCATCTCCTACCCCTACCACGTCAGCCTCCCGCTCATCTCTCAGCTCACCTACAGTCTGATACGTCAGGCCCTATGCCAGAGGCAGGGTGGACCAACTAGCAAGTCCAACTGTAGGTGAGCTCTTGACTTGTCTTCCCTCCCTGCAAGCCTTTGAGGGTTTATTCCCCACTGTTTTGGAGGAGCTACAGGTCAGCACTGATGTCCAACCAGGATCTTAGTGTTGGAAGATGGAGGCAGGCCCCAGAGATTAAGACCCTACAGGATCCATGAGCCCAGGACAGACCTTGGGGCTTCCCTTACCGTGGACAGTAAGATTGAAGTTGCAGCTGTCAAATTTGTCCTTGGTGGATACCTCACAGCGGTAGCCCCCAGAAGAGGTGGCCTGAGCATCAGTGATATGCAGCTCAAACTGATAGACCTATGGGAAAGGAGTCAGAGGAGACTAAAGCCTAAAGGAGAGTCCACCTTACAAAACCCATGACTGCCCTCTGTTTGCATTTGGTCATGATTAAATATAAATCAGAGATAATTACAGGGCAAAGGATATCCACTTAAAATAAAGCTGCTAAGGTAGTTCACACCTATAATCTTAGCTACTCAGAAGGCTGAGATCTAAGGATCATGGATCAAAGCTAGCCCATGCAGGAAAGCCTAGGAGACTTATCTCCAATGAACCACCAGAAAACCGGAAGCGGAGCAGTGGCTCAAAGTGGTAGGGTGCTAACACTGAGCAAAAGAGCTCAGGGACAGGCCCTGAGTTCAAGCCCCATGGCTGTCAAAGTGAAATAAAATAAGGCTGCTTGTACACCTGTATTCCTGTACACCTGCACACCTGCCCTGTTCGGCTAGGGGCTTCTGTATCTGGCACTGGACTGGGGAAGACTAGAAGATGCAGAGGCTGTGTCAACACACAGGGGTTTCAGGTTCTAGGCCTGGCTTTGTGTGACCTTAGAACAGCCCATTCACCTTGCAAGCTTTGGGGGTTTTTGGTCTGTGCAAAGAAGTATTGTTCAGGTGGAACCCCTGAAAGTCCCTTGTATGCTGATTTATATCCACCACATGCTGATTACACCCAGCTGACGACAACACCAGCTGTGTTTCCCATGGGATCCTTGAGACCCTCATATCCTTTGAAGCCCAGCTTCCCACACGCCTCTCTTGAGGCCCTCTATGCAGCCCCTGTATCTCCCAGGGTCTCTCTCTGTGCCTCCAAATCCCCACAATGCCAGACCTGGCTCCCAGGCCCACCTTGCTGGCCCGGTCGTAGCTGTCCTGGAGCTGCAGGTGCTGGCCCACCTTGCTGCTCAGGTCCACCCACTTGCCCTTGAACCATTTGACCACTGGCGGTTTCAAGAGGCTGGCCCCAGCCACGCGGGCTGAGAAAGTGATGCTGCCACCTGTAGGGTGGGGAGAGGGTGACAGGTAGGGCTAGAGTTGTGCTGCTGCCTCTCTTCCCATACCACCCCTGGGACTAGCAACCCACACTCACCCACGGTCACCTCGCCATCTTGTGGCCTCACCAGGAAGAGACCAATGGGGTCCTCGGGGGCTGCGGGGCTCCCCTGTCCAGGGCCATTGGGGGCTGCTGAGCTCAATCCTGTGAATGAAGACCTTTGAGATTTGCCCTAGACAACCCCTCCCAGTGACCTTGTCAATCCCTGCCCAGCCCCCCCTCACCTTCTGGACTTTGGGTGCTTGATTCGAGTTCAGTGGCTGAAGCCGGGGTTTCTCCAGGGACTCCTGGAGCCTCAGCAGGGGCTGGCCCAGGCTCTGCCTTCTCTGGAGGGGCTGGGGTGGGGTGGTAGCACAGTTTCTGATCAGGGACCCCTCTTCTTCTCTGCCCTCCCTCTCTCCTTCCTGGGCATTGGCCTCCTGTACCCCACTCCCAGTAGGCATCTTACTGGGATGATGCTGTCCAAGTCTCTTCCAGGCACACCCTCCTGGTCCCCAGGGCCTCTTCAAAGATGGCTCATGCTGAGCAGGGGTGCTAGCCTGCATTTTCCCCTTCTGACCCCCACAGTCCTCTGTCCCCACAACCAGGTGTCTGCCGGCACAGTTCTGAAATCCATGTGTTCTCTTCCCCCATGCCTTGACCTCGCCCAGCCCCCCCACCCCCAAAGCTAAACTGGGCTCTGATCCCCCACAGCCACCCAGGCTCCCCCTGCCAACACACGTAGCCCGCCCCCTCACTGCCATCTGTGTGTGGCCAGTGCCCCAAGGGTTCCAGTGGAAGGCAGCTGGGCCAAGCTCTTCTCTGTATTTTTTTCACCTCTACGATGTCAGGAACTGGTCAGAGAAGGACATGAAGAGGGGACAGGGGGTTTCTGGCAAGGAGCACAGGGAGAGAATTCAGTACATCTGTTGTTCCCAAGATCCGACCAGCTGGGCCACCTGTCTTCAAACTCAAGCCTCAGAGAAGGCTAACCAAGCTCTCACCTGCCTCTGTGACCTTGAGGTCAAACTTGACCTTGGAGGAGCCTGCGATGACCGCATAGGAGCCCTGGTCTGCAGCACTCGTGTCCCTCACCGTCAGTGTATGCCGCCTGCCCTCAGTTGCCAGGCTGTACTTGTCATTGCTGCTGATGTCACTGCCTTCCTGCTGCCAACGCACCTTCACGCCAGCCCGCTCCGTCTCTGCCTCGAACACAGCCGGGCTTCCCACAGCCACCTCCACTGACCGAGGTTTCTTGCTAAAGGCCGACACTGTAGATCCAGATGGAGGCTTTGGGACCTTTGGCTTACCCATGCGTCCCACACCTGCAGCCTCTCTTAGTAAACGCTGTAAAAAGCATGCTCAATGTGTCACCTTATTTAAATAAGGTGATAATATTCAACAGGAGCGGTTGTTGTGTTCTTTTCTCAGAGACCAGAGTGGCTAAGCTATTTGTTTAAGAGCCCACAGCTCATAAGTGAACAGCCAGATAGTGTGATGGTCCTAATTTCCACATAGCTGTCTTTAATACAAAACAGTACTAAGACTTGAACACAGGGCCTTGAGCTCTTGTTTAGCTTTCTTTCTTCTTCTTTTTTTTTTGTCAGTCCTGGTGCTTGAACTCAGGACCTGGGCACTGTTTTTGGACTTTCTCAAGGCTGGAGCTCTACCAATTGAGTCACAGTACCACTTCCAGCTTTTTCTGTGTATGTGGTACCAAGAAGTTGAACCCAGGGCTTCATGCATGCTAGGCAAGCACTCTACCACTAGGCAACACTTCTGGACCTCTTTTTGTTTAATTTTTATCGTTGTTATAAAGGTGGTATACAGAGGGGTTACGGTTATGGCTTGGTTCTCTTTCTCACAGTTGAATCACATCTCCAGTTCCAGCTTTTTTGCAAGTTAGAGATGAACCTCTCAGTTGTTTGCTCAGGCTGGCTTTAAACCATGATCCTCATATCTCATCCTAAGTAGCTAGGATTATAGGTTTGAGCCATCAGCACTCAGCAATTCTACATGGACTTACGCTGAATATGTCCCCCAATCCTTAGGGCCTGAAGCCACCAATGATGATCCCAGCCCCTCCCCCACCACATGGGCCTGTGCAGGGGGCAGGTACTCTGCCTGCTTGGAATGCGGCTAAATTTGTCCCCCAAAGGCCTCAGGCTGTGAATCAGCAGCTGAGATAAAGCTGGCCTGGGAGGGGGTTGGGTGAAGGGACCTGGATCTCTGCCTTGGACAACCTCAGCAAGGGCACAGACCAGTCCAGCCTCCGGGCTGTGGTTTCTCTCTGCCCTTCGCCTGGGTTCCAGGCCTCTTGACCCTTGTCTCCCAGAGCTTCGTCACCTTCCAGTGGAGTTCATACCTAACCACCCAAATGATACAGGCCAGGAAGCAGACAATGCCACAGCCGAAAGGGACGATTCCACCCATGCCTAGAAAGATGGAGAAACCGGGCTGGGAGTTTGGCCTACTGGTAGAAGTGCTTGCCTAGCATGCACGAAGACCTGGGTTCGATCCTCAGTAGGACATACATAGAAAAAATCTGGAAGTGGTGCTGAGGCTCAAGTGGTAGAGCTCCAGTCTTGAGAAAGTCCAAGGACAGTGCTCAGGCCCTGAGCTCAAGCCCAGGACTGGCAAAAAAAAAAAAAAAAGATAAAAGGAAGATGGAAAAACCAAAACCCAGAGGGCAGGACTACTCAGGCATTCGCTCATTCAGCTGTCTAACCTGGATTCTATCTGTACTCACCCTGGCTACAGATGAAGGGGATGGGCGGGAAGGAACCGTTTGCATTCTGAGAATAGGGTATTGACCTGGATGCTTCCTCACTTGGTGCTGTCCTGACACTCGGTTTACCCTTGGTCTCATCAGAGAGGTGAGAAAAGAAACAGGAGAAAGAAAGGAAGAAAGAAAGAAAGAAAGAAAGAAAGAAAGAAAGAAAGAAAGAAAGAAGGGAGGGAGGGAGGGAGGGAGGGAGGGAGGGAGGAAGGAAGGAAGGAAGGAAGAAAGGAAGGAAGGAAGGAAGGAAGGGAGGAAAGAAGGAAGGAAAAGAAAGAAAGAAAAAAGAAAGAGAGAAAGAAAGAGGAAGGGAGGGAGGAAGACCAAGAAGCTGGGTGATTGTGGCTCACTCCTGTAATCCTAGCAACTCAGGAGAGCTGAGGATCAAGCAAAGTATGAAGACAACCCAGGGAAAAACATCTGTGCGACTTCAATTAACCACCAGAAAGCAAGAAGTGGAGCTGTAGCTCAAGGGGTAGAGCCCTCGCTGAGAGGGAAAAAGCTAAGGGAAAGCGCCTAGGCCCCAAATTCAGGCCTAAGTATTGGAACACAAATAAATATAAAAATAAAATAACCAAGTCCCTTTGAGAACTCTCTTCATCCTTGTCCCCCAGCTCTGTACCTCCCCACCGACCCATACTCCAGCCCAGCCCTGGGCCTGGAATTACCTGGCTTTTTCCCTGGCTCAGGCATTTTGAGAAAGATCACACGAAGCAGCCAGCAGGCAGGGCCACCCAAGGAAAGACTGAATGGGGTCCTGCCCTCCCCATTTTATGTGAGGACCTCCACCCCCCCCCCAGCTCTGCTTATCTGCCTCCTGCCAGCCACTTGCTAAATATAGACAAATTCCATCCAGCTGAGGTCTCTCCAGGGAGAAGGTAGGCCCTCATTTCCCTCAGCCATCCTACCCCCTCCCTCCTTCCCCCAGCGCATTGTGATAGCCTTTGTCCTTCCAATCCTTGGTAGACCTTGGGAATACCACAAGCCCTGTCTTTGTGTCCATCTGACAATAAATGGCTTTTGGTGGAGAGATGCTGGGCCCATCGCCTTTCAACTAAAGGATCAAGAGCAACCTGGGAAACAGGCCTTGAGATTGGCTACTTGAGTTCTGCCATGTTGTTCTTTAAGCCCACAGTGCCTTGGTGTTCTCTTCTGTGAAGTGGGCTGAGGATCACAGCACCCAGCAGATAGTGTCGGTGCATGTCCAAAGTGGGTTCACAAATGAAAACCCTTAGGAAACTGCTAACATGTGGAACATGGAAAACCAAATGCTTGTTCTTAGTAGTTGACCCATGCTGTCCATCACAAGGGCTTTGTGCTGTGGAATGCTGGCTTAGTACAAAGCCAGATGGGGAAGACACAACACTGGGGGCAGATAGCACACAAGAAAAGGGCTGGGTGAGTCTGCTGGTGAGGGCATGAGAGTGAAAATGTACCCCCAAAGCAGAAGACATAGGAGACAAAATCACCAAGATAAACCAAAGATGACTGCCAGAATGTTCTGTTTCTCCAGCCTACTATTTCTCTGTGACCTCTTCTCCCTATGCCCTTTGATCAAGGTCATTTGTTTTACATAAGAAAGCAAATCAAACTGAGTGTTAGTGGCTCACGCCTGTAATTCTAGCTCCTTAGGAGGCTGAGATCTAAGGATTGTGGTTCAAAGCCAACCTCCCCTTAAAATTGGCAGTTGTGCCGTGACTCCACGTGGTAGAACATTAGCCTTGAGCAAAGGAGTCCCATGACAAAAAAAAAAAAGAGCAAATCACTTGTGACCCCCTCCCATCAAAATCAGTTTGCAAAAAGAGCAATTATCTCCCTCGGTGCAGAGAATGGTTCCATAGGCAGGTATTTCCCAGATGACAAACTCTCACTGTTCCTTTCGACCTTGCAAGTCATTGTTTCCATTTAGTTAGTTCCAGTACTGAGGCTTGAACTGATCTTCACTGTCCCTTGATTGTTTCATTCAAGGCTGGAGCTCTACCACCTGAGCCACAGTTCTACCTCCAGCTTTTTTGATGGTTAATTGGAGATAAGGGTCTCATAGACTTCCTGACTGGGCTGGCTTCAAACCTCCATCCTCAGATCTCAGCAGCCTGGACAGATAGGATTACAGGCACACGGCACCAGTGCCCAGCTTTCCTTTTATTTTATTTTAACCACTTGGTGTGTGTGTGTGTGTGTGTGTGTGTGTGTGTGTGTGTGCACATATGCTTGTCCTGGACCTTGAGCTCAGGGCCTGGGAGCTGTCTGGGAGCTTTTATTGCTCATCTTAAGCCACAGTTCCACTTCTGGCATTTTTAGTGGCTAACTGGAGATAAAAGTCTCTTAGACTTTCTTGCCTGGGCTTGTATTGAACCTAGATCCTTAGTTCTCAGCCTCCTGAATAGCTAAGATCACAGACCTAACCCACTGGGACCTCGCTTTTCAGCACTTTTTAAACCATATCATCTGCTCCTGAATTTTTTTTTTTTTTTTTGCCAGTCCTGGGCTTGAGCTCAGGGCCTGAGCACTGTCCTTGGACTTTCTCAAGGCTAGAGCTCTACCACTTGAGCCTCAGTACCACTTCCGGCTTTTTTCTATGTATGTGGTACTGAGGAATTGAACCTGGGTCTTCGTGCATGCTAGGGAAGCACTCTACCACTAGGCCAAACTCCCAGCCCCTCCTGAATTTTTTTTAAAGAGTATCTCACTATGTAACCCAGCCTGGCTTCAAATGTGCGATCTGCTTCAGCAGGCTTATTCCCTGGTCCTACAGGAAATCTTCTCTCTAGGTAAGTGATGCTTCCTGCCTCTCTCTGACAGAGTAGCCCTGGAGTAGAGCCAGCTTAACCAGCAGGGCTACTCCCCAGTTGTATGACCTTGGACAAACTATCTGACCTTCATGAGCCCCATCTCATTTTATAAAATTGGTGATAGTTGACTCCTTGTCTCAAATCTAACAGATACTAAGTACCAGAAAAACCATCATCATCACACCAGAGGTTCATGAGTTCAAGCCTTCTGGAGACTTAATAAACCTCTCAGGCATCGGAGGCCTTTCAACACGTCCTATTTCCTAATAGCAAGGACAGCTTGCAACAGCCAGCAACGGGAGTCCTTTGTCCTCATGTCCACAGGGTCCAGGCCTGCGTAGGTATAACATCCAACAGGCAGGGGAGGAAAAGAGGCCTCACTGTGCCCAGAGGAGATGCACTAACACTGTGGGCTTGCACTCCGGGCCTGGGCGCTGTCGCTTCGCTTTTCCACTCAAAGCTGGTGCTCTGTTACTTGAGCCAAGCTGCCCCTTCCCACTTGCTGCTGGGTGGGTGGACGAGTCTCACGGAGGACTTGGCTGCCCAGGCTTGTCTTTGAACCAGGATCCTCAACCCCCTAAGAAGCTAGGATACAGGCGGAGAGCCACCAGAGCCCTGCCTGCCAGCAACACTTCCCAAAGAGACTCTGCTGCAAGAGACATCGCTGAGAAGAATCTTTCTTGATCTGGGGGAGGCGGGAGGGTGAGGGAGGTGGGGGAGGGCGACGCCAGAGGGAGGGTCAAATGTACACCGGTGGGACGACCGCAGACGCGCAAGGAAGCACCTGTGGTCTCGAAGAAGAAGCAGCCAGCGAGGCTGACCCCGGGGTGGGGTGCGACGCCCAGGCGGAGTCCAGAGGGCGGGGAGGGGGGGCTGGAGGGCGGGGTTGTCGGAAGGAGGGGTGCGGCGGGGCGGGGCGGGCCCGCACCCCCGCAGTCCTGCCTGCGCCCCCGGGAGCGGCCTCCCTGTGTCCGGGCCGGGCGGGGGGGTTAATGCTGTGGCCGGCGGGCGGCGGGTTCCCGGGCCGGGCGGGCGTCCGGGCGTCCGGGCGCGGGGCTCAGTGCGCCGGGTGGCGGCGCTCGGCCAGGCCCCCGCGGCCCAGCACCTCCCCGCTGAACTGGTAGGTGAGCTTCTTCTTCACCTTCTTCACCTCGCCCGTCTTGCCGTAGTTGCGCAGCGCGCGCGCCATCTTCTGGTAGGTCATCTTCTTGCGGTTGCCTTTCTGGATGCCCCAGCGGTGCGCCAGCGCCTCCTTGTGCTTGGACGAGAACTGGAAGGTGCCCTTGTCCTTGTCCACCCACCAGATGCTGTCCTTCATGTCGCCGCTGCGCAGCAGGTCCAGCAGGAACTGGTACAGGCGGATCTTCTTCTTGCTGCCTGCGGGAGAGGGGCCAGCCGGGGTGCGGGCTCAGGACCACCCCAGGGACGCACGGACAGGGGCTCACGCCCGTGTACACACCTCCACACACACACCACGCATACGCACCCAAACACACCATATACGCTCATGCACACATGTGCACACGCGCACGCCTCCAGACACACCCCATGCACACACATCCATACACGTGTGCTCACACGACTCCATTCACACATATAGGTGCATACACATATGCTCACACTTACATGCACAATTCCATATACACCCATACACATATACACACATGCACCCATGTGCACGCATATACACTTCCATACATGCACACCCCTCGTACACACATATACATCCACATGCATATTCCACACATACACACATCCATAGACATGCCCCCCCCACACACGATCTTATCTGCTCACATGTCCACATACATGTCCACACATACACACACAGGCGCATTCATTCATACACATATGCAGCCAGAGTCAGTCAGGACCCATGGCTGACCCTGGAGGGGTCAGGGGCTGGGCTTTACCTGTCTCCCCATGCAGGAGGCCTGGCCCAGGCTCCAGACCATCAGTCTCCCCATCAGACACCTCCAGTGGGGGGCTCTGCCGCTCACCCTCCTCCTCATCTGAGCTGGGCTGGGCTGGGGACAGGGACTGGTAAGGGAGACACATCCGGGGCAGGTAGGAGACCTGGAGGTGTGGGAAGGGGGAGTGAGCCAGGGACAAGCATCCGGGCTGAGCGAGGGAAAGAGCGGACAGCAAAGGTGCTGTCTGGTTGGACAGTGGTTCCACGGGCAGAGAGGGAGGGCTGCAGAGCATGGATTGTGGCCAGAGCAGGTTCTTAGAAACAGGGTAATGAGCAAGTAGGGAAGCTGTCAGGGTTAAAAAGGGGTGGGGAGGTCTGCTGCGGCCACTAGTTAGGGTCAGGACCTCTGGGACACGGAAGTGTCAGGATTGAGGGTTAGGGGGAGGAGGAGGAGAGGTCAGCAGAGGTCCATGTTCAGTGACTCAGATATCAGGGGCAGGGAGGGACTGGAAGTAGAGATTTCAGTTAGTAAGGACCCCAGCCAGGCATGTGTAGAGAGAATGGACAGGAATTTGGGGCTCATCTGGAGTCTGTCCATCCTTTAGTGACAGGAGATCAGGTCCCAATGTTAGTTAGTATGGGGGGTGTCAGCTCTCCAGTTGTGGGGCAGTAAGCCATGTTGAGTAAGAGCCGATGTCAGCTTGCTGAGAAGCTTCAGGGCCTTAGGAGAGGCCTGGCATAACCGGAGGGGATGGAGGCTGGTGGGTGGCTGCACCTGGTGGCTGAGGCCCGTGTGGGGTGGCACCATGGGAGCATCGAGGACGTGCATCTGCTCCAGCTCCATGTGGCGGTAAAGCTGCTGCAGCTGGGGCGGCTGCACACTCTGCAGCTCCGTGAAGTGGTTCTCAGGGAAGCTCTCGAACTCACTGTGCACATGGTGTGGGTGGAAGTCCCAGTAATGGTCTGTGGAGACAGTCGGCAGGAAGAGGTGAGGCAGGAAGGGGTGAGCTAGGAAGGGGTGAGGCAGGAAGGGGTGAGGCAGGGAAAGGTGAGGCAGGAAGGGGTGAGCTAGGAAGGGGTGAGGCAGGAAGGGGTGAGGCAGGGAAAGGTGAGGCAGGAAGGGGTGAGCTAGGAAGGGGTGAGGCAAGAAGAGGTGAGCCAGGAAGGGGTGAGCCAGGAAGAGGTGAGGCAAGAATGGGTGAGCCAAGAAGGGGTAAGGCAGGAAGGGGTGAGGCAGGAAGGGGTGTGGCAGGAAGGGGTGAGGCAGGAAGGGGTGCGGCAGGAAGGGGTGAGCTAGGAAGGGGTGAGGCAGGAAGAGGTGAGCTAGGAAGGGGTGAGGCAGGAAGGGGTGAGCTAGGAAGGGGTGAGGCAGGAAGAGGTGAGCTAGGAAGGGGTGAGGCAGGAAGGGGTGAGCTAGGAAGGGGTGAGGCAGGAAGGGGTGAACTAGGGTGACACAACTGGAAGTTTGCACAAAACACCCTTTTTCTCTTTTCTCTTTTCTTTTCTTTTGTGCCAGTATCAGGGTTTGACCTCAAGGCTTGAGTGTTGTCCCTTACCTACTCTTTCACTCAAGGCTGGCACTCTACCACTTGAGCCACACCTCTACTTCCAGCTTTTTTATGGTAATTGGAGATAGTCTCATGGGCTTTCCTGCCCAGTCTGGCTTTGAACTTCGATCCTCAGATCTCAGCCTCCCTAGTCACTAGAGAAATAGGCATGAGCCACTTGTCCTGGGCTACATTAACGTATCTTATGCTTCATGCATTTGTCCCACCTTGTTACGAACTCTGAGGCTCCGAGAAGCTAAACAACATTCCCAAGGTCAAGAGTATCCACGATGGGAGAGCCAGGACCCAGCTCTGAAGCAAAGTTCAAGTTCTCAACCATCATCTTAGGCTTCCCAGGTGGGCACAGGGATGTAGGCTTCAGAACCTGCAAGTCTGAATGCCATTTACTTGCCATGTGATCTTGGACTTACCTTCAAATGGGATCACTTTATTGGGAGAATACAAATGAGTTCACATTTGTACAAACCCCTAATGCCAGAGCAGGCTTCTGGGAAAGGTGATTTCTGAGCTACCAGCTGGCCAGTCACATGCACAGAGCTTTGTCATATAGCCAGGTCACAGGGCTGACCACACACACACACACACACACACACACTCTGACAACACTATGCCATTGTTTCAAAGCCATAGCCATGAGCCGCTGGACCTGTGTTATAGGGAAACTTCCCTAACTAGAGATTTCCCCAGAAACTTCCCTGTGGATACCTCAAGTCTATGGCGGGGTAGACACAAGTCTGGGCAGCAGCCACTTGGCGCACAGCTCTTATCTCAGGACTAGGGGAGATCACTGGTGTGGTTTCTCTAGGCATCATATCCAACCTGCTGTGAAACTTCTGTGTCTCAGGGATTACTTGGGCACAATTTAGGGTTCTGAGATGGCAGACCAGTTGAGGTGTTTACAGATCTATGCCTGTTTTTCTTCCTCCTTTCTGTCTCTCACACAAATAGATGCTCACATATCCCTAAAAAAATGACTTTTTTCAGGCCGGGAGTTTGGCCTAGTGGTAAAGTGCTTGCCTGGCGTACATGAAGAATCGGGTTTGATTCCTTGGTACCACGTACATAGACAAAAGCTGGAAGTGGTGCTGAGGCTCAAGTGGTAGAGCTTCAGCCTTAAGAAAGTCCAAGGACAGTGCTCAGGCCCTGAGTTCATGCACCAGTACTGGTTTAAAAAAAAAAAGACTTTTTTCAGTTCTGGACTGGATATTATGGACTCTTCTTCTAGTCCTGCTAAATAGTGATTTTGCTCTATAACCAGGAATAAACTATTGTTCTCCCTGAGCCTCAGATTTCCCTTCCTTCCTTCTTTCCTTCCTCCCTTCCTTCTTCCCTTCTTTTCTTCCTTCCTTCCTTTCTTTCTTCCCTTCTTCCTTCCTTCCTTCCATACCAGTACTGGGACCTGAACTCAGGGCCTTTCACCTTTTATTTTTTTATTTTTTTTTTAAGCAGTCCTGGAGTTTAACTCAGGGCCTGGGCTCTATCCTTCAGCTTTTTGTGCTCAAGGCTATCACTCTACCACTTCAGCCACAGCTCTACTTCCAATTTGATGTTGTTGCTGTTGAATTGAAGATTTGAGTCTCGTGAACTTTCCTACCTAGGCTGACTTTGTATCATGATGCTCTCATCTCAGCTACCTGAGTAACTAGGATTACAGGTCTGAACAGCTAGGATTACAGGTATAAGCCACCAACACTTGGCCTTGCATACTTGCTTAGTTCCTTCTACTTACTAAGCCTTGAACTTAGCCTCATGCTCTTGCTTAGCCTTTTCTGCTCAAGGCTAGCACTCTACCACTTGAGCCATGCCTTCAGTTCTTGCTGGTTAATTGGAGATAAGTTTGGACTGCCTGGGCTGGCTTTGAACTGTGATCCTCAGATCTCAGCCTCCTGAGTAGCTAGGATTACAGATGTAAGCCCTTGGTGCTCAGCTTGACACTCCATTTTAAAAGTCAGAGACAGGGGAAGTGGAGCTGTGGTTCAAGGGGTATGGTGGTAGCCTTGAGCTGAAGAGCTCAGGGACGATGCCTAAGCCCAGAGTTCAAGTCCCATGACAGACAAAAATTTAAAAAATGACCATCCCAATGGGGCCTAGCAAGTGCAACATCCTAGATTCAATCCCCAGTACCAAAAAAAGAAAAGAAAAAAAAAGTCAGACATTTCTGGGCCTTTCCAAGTGTAGAATCATTTCAACACAGTTCAGGCCTGAGAGTCTAGGAGGCCATGCATACTGCACGGAAGAGGGAAAGCACATGATTTGGGAGCAAAGTAGAGCAGGGTTCAGTTCCTGGTTGTGATATTAACTGCTGTGTGACTCGAGATAGACCTTTCCATTTTTCACAGCCTGTTTTCCTTCCTCTAAGTGGAGCTAATAATTACACAAACCTTATCAGCTCATTGTGAAGGCTCCTTCCTGTGAATTCTTAGAATATAACCTTGCACCAAGCAAGGGTCAGCATTAACGGTCATCACCATATTGATATTTTATTCTAAAGACAATTAGCATGGCTATAATCCCCAACTTCAGGAAGATTGAGGGTTTGATGCCAGCCTGGGTAGTATAGCCAGATCAAGGCAAGACACTGTTTAAAAGGAGCAAGGAATGGGGATGTAGCTCAGTGGTGAAGCGCCTGACTGGTGGGTACAGGGCCTTGGTTTGCTCTCTAGCCTTGGGTTTGAAGGAGATGTAGGGAAACTTAAAAGGAAACAGACAGACTTAATTTGCATTTCTGTCTTGCAGTGAATTAATAAGATTCCCAATTTGTAGTGGAAGGACTATCATGGGCTCTGGGATATAGAAATGGGATCCAGCTTTCTCTTCAGCAGCAGAATTCCCCTCCAGTCCCTAGCCCATGCCCTTTGTTTTCCCCTGCCCAATGTAAAGTGCCTGGATCTGGCCTTCCAGTCCTCATTCCAAACCAGCTCCAGCTGCAGGAGCAAGGTGACTGTGAGTGCCCACAGCTCTCTCCATCCCCAAGCCTACCCTGAGCTAACTCTACCTCAGATTCCTGGGCCAGCCCAAGCCAGCATTTCCCAAACTGTTCCCTGCTCAGTCCAGCCTGTCACTGAAGGACTGGAAAGAAGCCTCAAGGCCCTCACTAGGGGCCCAGGAGCCAGGACACTAGGGGTGGGGGAAGTCTGCACCCCCCAAACCCCTCAGGAGATTCCTGGAGTCCTGATAGAGAGCCAACAGATACTTTGCTTTGCTCGTATTTAGGTTCTGAGGCAGTTGTTGTAAGGACATTGTAGACAGGACATTCCACAGATGGTAGCTCTCTCCAAGAATGAGGAGTCAGGCCAGGAGTTTGGCCTAGTGGTACAGTGCTTGCCTAGCATGCACGAAGATCCGGGTTCGATTCCTCGGTACCACATGCATAGAAAAAAAGCCAGAAATGGTGCTGAGGCTCAAGTGGTAGAGTTCTAACCTTGAGAAAGTCCAAGGACAGTGCTCAGGCCCTGAGCTCAAGCCCACGACTGGCCAAAAAAAAAAAAAGAATGAGGATTCAATCTCAGTACCAAGGGTAGTGGCCCTGCATGGTGGAACCTCTATCTGCTCTGAATACATTGCTTTATTCCTTTTTGTCATGTCTCTGGGCTCTCCAAGCTGTCTTCCAGAGGCCACCCATACACCCTCTCTGCTCCTCAAAAGAATAATGTCATTTGTAGATATAGAGAGAGC
This sequence comes from Megascapheus bottae, assembly GCF_031878675.1. Classification (NCBI taxonomy): domain Eukaryota; kingdom Metazoa; phylum Chordata; class Mammalia; order Rodentia; family Geomyidae; genus Megascapheus; species Megascapheus bottae. Next base: position 12,321,051 of record NC_143524.1, on the reverse strand, counting down.
TTGTCTGTAGCCCCTTCCGTGTGTAATTCATAGTAGGTGTCAGTAGTTGATTATGATGATCAATAAAAGGTAACACTGAGTCATTTTTTTATGTTTCGATTTTTGCTTTTTGTTATCACAGGGCTTGACCTCTGAGCCTGGGCACTGACCCCTGAGCATTTTTTGCCCAAAGCTGTGCTTTCACTTCCTGCTTTTTTGTGATTCTTTAGAGATAAGAGTCTCACAGACTTTCCTGACCAGGTTGGTTTTGAACCTTGACTCTCAGATCTCAGCCTCCTAAGTAGCTAGGATTATAGATGTGAGCCACCAGCACTCTGCTGTGAGTGTAATTTCTTTTAACGTACCAGACACTGTGTTAAGGGTCTTAATCTACATTATTTCCTATACTCCTCCCTCTGGCTCTGTGGAGGAGGCCACTATAATATGAGCTTCCCTTTTTACATCAGAAAATTATGACAAAGAGATTAAGTCCTGTGTCTACAGCAATTTTTTTTTTGCCAGTCCTGGGGCTTGAACTCAGGGCCTGATTCCTTGGGCTTTCTCAAGGCTAGAACTCTACCACTTGGGCCACAGTACCACTTCTGGCTTTTTCTATGTATGTGGTACCCAGGAATTGAACCCAGGTCTTCATGCATGCTGGGCAAGCACTCTACCACTAGGCCAAACTCCTGGCCTACAGCAATTGTTGATAGTCAAGATCCAAATCCCTTTCTGCTTAATTCCAGAAACTGAACTCTTATACCATTCCACCTCTGAAGAACAGTGAAAGCTTTAAGGAAGACCTGTGGTAACCCCGAGAAAGTACCGACAAGCCTGTCAGCCACCCCCACAAGTCATCCATCATCCAATCATTATACCATTACCCTTCTCACCATCATCCACATATCATTACTCAGTCATCTACTGCCACTATCTGCCCATCCACTATTCACCTAGCCAGAAATAACCCACTTGTGTTGATCTACCTCTTAACCAACTCCCTTCCCAGGCCCAAATCCTCCCTACACATCCCTATTCTTACTCAGTTATCACCACAACAATGACAAAAAGTGCCATTCAAAACAACCCCCACCACGACACATAAAATCAAGCCTTAAGAGTCATTCATTTGACCTTATCTCCTCAGAACAGAAACCCTCTTGTGAAACCCAGGACTCTCCCCTTGGGAACAGCAATGCAGTCAAAACACAAAAGGATGAGGAATCAAGAAAAGAGGAGCCAAGCCAGGCTGGTGGCTCATGCCCGTAATCCTACCTACTCAGAAAGCTGAGATCTGAGAATCAAGGTTCAAAGCCAGCCCAAGCACAAAAGTCCATGAGATTTTTAGCTCCAATTAACCACCAGAAAATCAGAAGTGGCACTGTGGCTCAAAGTGGTAAAACAATAGCCTTGAGCTGAAGAGCTCAGGGACAGTGCCCATGCCCAGAGTTCAAGCCCCACAACTGACCAAAATAATAATAATAATGATAAGGATAATAATGTCAGGTGGAATCTATGTTTGATTTGTTCTATGTCAGCTGTATAAATGATAGCTGGTACAGTTATTTAGATAGATAGGTCTGTGGGAGATGGAGTCGGGCTCAGTAGGTGAGAAAGGGGCAGTTTGAAAGGAGGATGAGGGCTGGGAGTTTGGCCTAGTGGTTAAAGTGCTTGCCTAGCATGCTCAAAGACCCGGGTTCGATTCCTTGGTACCACATACTTAGAAAAAGCCAGAAGTGGTGCTGAGGCTCAAGTGGTAGAGCTCTATCTATCCTTGAGAAAAGTCCAAGGACAGTGCTCAGGCCCTGAGCTCAAGCCCCAGGACTGGCAAAAAAAAAAAAAAAAAAAGAAAGGAGGATGAATGGCTGATTAGATGTGCTTAGGAGAACTTGATGGGATTATGAAGGATGAAAGAGAAGATGGATATCCGGATTTGGGGCGGGGGATGAATGATGGAGAAAGAGTAATACTTTTTTTCCTCCATCAGAAGAGGCAAAGTCTTTTACACCTATTATTATGGCCAGCATTAAATAAACAAAACAACAAAAAATGACAAATGTCATTAAAAATGTACATTGTTGGTGGGCTTGTAAAAATGGCATAGCCACTGTGGAAAATAGTATGGCAGTTCTCAAAAGAAATTAAAAATAGAATTACCATATGATCCCCAAATTCCTCTTCTGGGTGTATATCCAAAAGAATTTAAATCAAATACTTGAAGAAATAAGTGTACACTTGTATTTCTTGCATTATTCACAATAGTCAAATAGTAGAAGCACTCAAAGTATCCAACAAATGAGCAAATCATGAGATACACAAACATACAATGGGATATGGCTGGAGGGGTGTTTCAAGTGGTAGAGCACATTCCCAGTAAGGTCCCGAGTTCAAACCGCAATACCACCAAAAGAAGGAAGGAAGAAGGGAATAAAGGAAGGAAGGAAGGAAGGGAGGAAAGAAGGAAGGAAATTTATCTGACCATAATTAATGGGGAAATTCTGACACATGTACAATATAGATGAAACATGAGGATGTTCAGCTAAGTGGAACGATCCATGGGTTTCTAAAAATGCTGAGTCTGACTACAGCCAGGGCTGGAGAAGGATAGGAATAGAGTTCCAGTCTAATGGGAACAGAATTCCAGTTTTACAAGATGGGTTGGGAGAGGGACAGTAGTGACGGTTTCCTAACAAGTGATTTCAATACTTCACATGCACATACATAAACAGGGTTAGAATAAACCAGGCAGCGCTCATGCCTATAATCTGAGCTCTTCAGGAGTCTGAAATCAGAGAATCACTGACCTAAGAATCAGAGCCAGCTGGAGCAGACAAATCTGAGACTGAAGATTAGGTATGGCCCAAGTGGTAGAGCACGTGCTATTAATGAAAATGTCCAGTGTGAGGGTTAGGTCCTGAGCTCAAGCCCAAATACACACACAAAAATAATGTTTTAAAAATAGTAAATCTTGGCCTAGTAGTTAAAGTGCTTGCCTAGCATGTACAAAGACTCGGGTTCGATTCCTCGGTACCACATACATAGAAAAAAAAGCCAGAAGTGGTGCTGAGGCTCAAGTGGTAGAGTTCTAGCCATGAGAAAATCCAAGGACAGTGCTCAGGCCCTGAGCTCAAGACCAGGACTGGCCAAAAAAAAACCCCAAAAAACATAGTAAATCTTGTGATCTTCAAAATACTTCCTGAATCTGTTCACTCCTTCCTATACTAGTGGGCACTGCCACCAACCTATCCTCACCACCACCATCTCCTGCCTCAATTCTTCCAGCACCTTGCCACAGGCTCTCCCCTAGCTGCTGTCCTTCTATCCCTTCTATCTTTTCTTTCTATCCTTTTCCATCTATTCTCCACCCATCAGCCAGAAGCGCCTTTCAAAAAGTTTATTGAAGGCCTTATGCTGGTGGCTCACACTTGTTGAGGAACATGGTTCAAAGCCAGCCCAGGTAGAAAAATCATTTCCAATTAACCACCCAAAACCCAGAAGTGGTACTATGGTTCAAGTGGTGGAGCACTAACCTTGAGCAAAAAATAAAAAAGCTCAGCACACAGACCTTGAGTTGAAGCCCCAGGACCAGTACACAAGTGCCATGCACGCATGCACGCACACACACACGCACACACACACACACACACACATACACAAATAAAAACATGGCACAATAGCCAGGCACAGTGGCTCATGCCTGTAATCCTACCTACTCAGGCTGAGATCCAAGTTCAAAGCCAGTCCAGGCACAAAAGTCCGTGAGACACTTGTCTCCAATTAACCACTAGAAAAGCGGAAGTGGCACTGTGGCTCAAGGGGTAGGGCAGTAGCCTTGAGCTGAAGAGCTCAGGGACAACGCCCAGGCCCAGAGTTCAAGCTCCAAAACCAAAAAAAAAAAAAAAAGAACATGGAATAACATCAGACTTCATGAAGAAAATAATAATAAATGGAGAAATGTTTTGAGATTTTTTTTTTGCCAGTCCTGGGGCTTAAACTGATGCCCTGGGCACTGTCCTTGAGCTTTCTCAAGGCTAATATTCTGCCATGGTACCACTTCCGGCTTTTTCTGTGTATATGGTATTGAGGAATTGAACCCAGGGATTCATATATGCTAGACCACATTCCTAGCCCTGTTTTGAGATTTTTTTAAGGGGTGCCCGCCTGGCAAGCACAAGGATCTGAATTCAAATTCAATTACTGCCAAAATATTTTTTAAGGGTAAAACTAATTTTCAACCTGAATTCAATATATAGCCAAAATGAAGACAAGAGATAAAGGACAAAAGGATTCAACAACAACCTTACCTATCACCCATCATTGCTTGGGAGACTGTAAAGATAACATGTCCTTACCAAGCATTCACTGTTTGCCAGGATCTGTTTGAGCATTTTATACATCATCGCTAGCTCAGTCCTTACATTAGTCCTGTGGCTTTGGCATCTCAATAAGGAAGTTAAGGCAGAGAGGGGTTAAACTTCTGGCATAGTCACTCCAGACAGCAATGAGGAAGGGGTGAATCCATCCCAGAAATCTGTGTTTTGTTTTGTTTTGTTTTGTTCTGTTTTTCCTGGTCTTGGGGCTTAAACTCAGGGCATGGGCACTGTCCCTCAGCTTTTTTTACTCAAGGCTAGTGCTCTACCACTTTAGCCAACAGCACTACTTCTGGTTTTATGGTGGTCCTTTGGAAACAAGAGTCTCATGGACTTTCTTGGCTGGGCTGGCTTTGAATCATCCAGCTGTCTGGGTCATATCTCCTTTTGACAGTGACCCTTAGAAACACTGGGATAAGAATGTACAGGTGAACAAAGGACATCACGTGGCTCAGCTGACGGGAATATTTACCTGAGTATGTGTGTGTTCTCAGTTACTAGTCAAAGTGAACAGATAATACCTCAAACTGAAAATCAAGCTGATTCATCTCTGCTCACTCACTACAAGGCCCTCCATAAAAACTGAAGCTGTGAATGAATAATACCCAAGGTCTTTATTTCACAGCTTTGCACATTTATCGAATGTCCACAGCCAAAGTAAAAAAATAGCAAATAGCAGAGCAGCACGAGATGGCAATTCTGTTTTTGAAGGACTAGGATAAGCCTGTATTTTATGCATATATTTACAAATATGTAGGTTGATAAGTACAGAATAAAACTTCTGTGAGGTTTCATGGCATCAACAGTGGGGCATAAGAGGAAAGAGATGGGAATATTTTTTCTCCATATATTATTATATTTCTTAAATTTTGGCAATAAATATTTGGATGTGGGAGGCCTTGAGTTTGTTTTACAAATCAAAAAAGAAAGAAAACATCTGTAGGATGAAATCCATACTCTCTCCATGGTCTTCCAGCTCTTTTTTTCTTTTTGGCTTCATTTTTATTTGGGGATTTGAATTCGGGGCTTGGGTACTGTCCCTGAACTGTTTTGCTCCAGGCTAGTGCTCTGTCTTTGAACTACAGCTCCACTTTGGGTTTTAAAGGGTTAAATGGAGTTAAGAGTCTCTTGGACTTTTCTGTCCTGGCTGGCTTCAAACCACATTCTTCAGATCTCAGCCTCCTGAGCAGCTAGGATTACAGCACCAGCACCTGGCTTCTTCAAGCCTTTTGTGATCTGTTCCCCACTGGCCCTTCTGGGTCCATCCTGCAATGGTATTCTTCTGCTATCTGTACCTAGAAACTTCTCTTTCTCCCCTTCCCACCTTCCCATGCATGGTTCCCCCTCTTCATTCAGATTTCAACAACTCTGCCATCTCCTCAATGGCTTCTGGGATCACTCACTTGACTGCAGCCTTCCACGAAACACTGTATTACACACTGCATCTCCTAGGACTTACTATTACAGTTTGCTTACTCAACTATTTACTGTCTGTCCTTTCATTGGAATATAAGCTCCAGGAAACCAGTGGTTTGTCTGATTGACTCAACATGAATTATCAGAGGTCTACAAAAGTGTTCGGTTTGTGGCAAACACTCAGAGACTCTTGGATGGAAGGTCCAGTAAGGGAAGCAGAAAAGTATTTGGGTTGGAAGGGTGTGTGGATACATGGGTGAGTGGGTGGGAGCATGAGTGGGAAGATAGGTAGATGGTAGGTAGATGACAGAGTGGGTAAATGGGAGGGTGAATTAATAGATGGCTGAGTGGGTGGCCGGGCAGCCAGTTGGTAGACAAATGACTCAGTCTGTCACCATAGCCCTCTGCCTCTGCTCTCCTCGCTGTTTTGTCCTTCCTGCCTTGAGGCTACAGTAAAGTTAACAGCATTTCTGAGAGGCTCCTGAGCCTTGTTCCCAGCAGAGTGCAGGACCTCATAGATTACATGCATAGCTTACCTGGCTGAGCCACCACAGCTCTGTGAGCCATTTTTTTCTCTCTCAGGGTTCAGAGAGGTTAGGTTTCTTGCCCAAGGCTAACACAGCTGGTGAGTAGATGGAGCCAGGATTGATCTTGTCTACTCCAATGCCTTTCCATTAAGCATCACTATCCAAAAATGTGTGCACAGGGGACAAGCAGAAATTGGTGGAAGGATGGGGTTGGGGGGTCTTCTCTCTGGAGTTTTCAGATATTGCCTTCCAGCAGGTATTAGGAAGAAAAACACAGATAATCTAGGGGAGTGGGAAGGGGGCAAGTCAGGGACTCTTGGAGGTATGAAGGGAGTCTCTGGGAAAATTGGGGCTCATGGCCAAAGTGGAGTGACCAGATATCCAACCAAAAGTTATTTATTGTTTTTTTATGCTGGTTCTGGGGTTTAAACTTGTGGCTTAGGCATTGTTCCTGAGTTTTTTCTTTTGCTCGAGAATAGTGCTCCATTACTTGAGCTACAGCTCCATCTGTGGTTTTTTGGTGGTTAATTGGACTTAGGAGTCTCACAAATGTTCTTGCCTGAGTTGGCTTTGATCCTTAATCCTCAGATCTCAGACTCCTAAGTAGCTAGAATTACAGGCTAAGCTACCAGTACAGGGCTTCCAGGAATTCTTATAACTCTATCCCCAGATCCGGGAGCCAAGGAGAGCCTGGCTTTCTGTGAAGTCCTCACTCCATCAGCTCAGCCTCGACCTTGCTGGTTTCTAGATAAATGGACAGCACCCTCAACTACAGGCTGGAAAAATGAAGCTGTGAACTACCCAAAGGAATGACTCCTAAACCCAGTGATTTGAAAGCAGATGGGGCCAGGAGCAGAGGAAAGGAGGAAAGTGGCCCCGCATTGAGCTTGCTGGACCTGACCCACCAGGGGGCGCTCTTCTCCAGCCCAGAGGGACCTCACTGGTCCTGATGGAAGGATGGATGAGGTGTTCGCTCACTCATACCTGGGTTTTACTCCTGGCTGGGGGAGTGGGGGCTAGTGAGAGTCTATGTGTTCTGTGTTCTCCACAGAGAAGATCACTTCTCATGTAATTAGAAATTCACTAAAAGGAAGGTGAGTGGAGAGGAAGAAAGAGAACAAATATAATCACAGGACCTTCAATTCAGTAAGAAAATAGAACAGTGACACCAGTGACCAGAAGGGGAGGGGCTGGGAGCATGGCTTACTGGTCGAGTGCTCACCTAGCATGCACGAAGTCCTGAGTTTGATTCCCTGGAACCACATACACAGAAAAAGCGAGAAGTGTCGCTTTAGTGGCAGAATGCTAGTCTTCAGCAAAAAGTGTCCAAGGACAGTTTCCTGGCCCTGAGCCCAAGCCCCAGGACTGGAAAAAAAGGGAGGGGGGATGAGGATGGAAAAAGTGTGGCTGATGGGATACAGTGGATGGATGGGTGGAGGGAAGCGTCACAATGAAATCCTCCTTATACAATTAATGTATAATCATAATTTTTAAATCAGTCATGGGGTTTGAACACTGGGCCTGGATGTGTCCCTGAACTCTTCAACTCTAGGCTACCGCTCTACCCCTGGGCCTGGGTGCTGTCATTGAGCTCTTCAGCTCTAGGCTACCACCCTACCCCTTGAGCCACAGCACTTCTGGTTTTCTAGAGGTTAATTGGAGGTAAGAGTCTCATACTCTTTAGTGCCTGGGCTGACTTTGAACCATGATCCTCGGATCTTAGCCTCCTGAGTAGCTAGGATTACAGGCATCAGCCACCATGCCCGGCAATCATAAAAATCTTTGAAAAAAATATGTTTAGCTAAGTGCTGGTGGCTCATGCCTATAATGCTATGTTTCTGGGTTTTTGGGGGTTTTTTTGTTTTTGTTTTTGTTTTTTTTTTTGCCATTCCTGGGGCTTGAACTCAGGGCCTCCCTGAGCTTCTTTTTGCTCAAGGCTAACACTCTATTGCTTGAACCACAGCACCCTTTCTGGCTTTTCCTGTCCGTGGTACTGAGGAATTGAGCCTAGAACTTCATGCAAGCTAGAGTCTACCACTAAGCCTAATCCTCAGTCCTAATCCTATGTTTAAAGAGAATACTTGAAATCCATTGTAAAAGAAGCCAATGGGTTCCCAGCTAAGGCACTGAGGTGAATTTACCACCTGCCCCAGAGATGTTCGCTATGAATCTTGGCCTCCAGATGGAAGAGCCTAAATGCTGTACTTGCCATTCTTCTGTGTGGCTCTCAGGTGTGAAGTCTCCTCAGCGGTGCTACCCAGCATGCCTTTGACCTGTGTGGCTGCAGACACCTGTGTGTCTCCGGGCTCAGAGGCCCTGGAAAATCTTCCCAGTAAGCATTTTCCCCTTGCCTGGGTCACTGAACTATAGTTCAAGGATATCCAAGTCAACATACTAAGATCCACTTCAGGGGACCGGTCATAGCCCCTTCCCAGGCTCTAGGCACAGAGTTCCTGTCTTCTCCAGGACACAGGCTAGGCCTTGATGTGGTCAGTTAGATCCACACAGAAGGATGCCTGGCCCAGGCCTCTTCCCACCAGCAAAGTGGGGCTTTAGCTCAACGAGAGTCCTTGGAGACTCCGCTAGTCAGAAGATCTCAACTAGGGGAAGGGGAAGCACATTTTACTCCCCAGGGAAAGGTAGTACTTTAGATTTAGGTTATCATGGCAGGCGGTACTGCTGCATCTGGTGAAAGAGGTGGGAGATGCTGCTGAGCCATGTGACACCCATGTGACACATCCCTCGGATGTGTACCCAGGGAGCTCAGGATGAAGGGGGTCAAGCACAGAGAGAAAGCAGGGCCCCAGCAGTGGAGGAGTGGGGTTGCAGAGGAAAAAGCACTGGACAATTAGCAGACAAACCTGGGCTCCTCTAACCAAGCATGAAGCCTTATACAGTCACACAGCTTCCTAAGCCTCAGTGTCCTTGTTTATGGAAATGTCCTCAAGGATTGGATAAGGTGAAATGCGGGAGAAACCAATGCCAGGGAGAAGCTTGGGAATGGAGGGCTGGGATAGAAGGGGGTAAATGAGGGGACCAGGAAGCTCATTGGCCCCACCTCACCCCAGTGAACTCCATCTGAGGCTCAGAAGCTCCGGGAGCCATTTCTTGCTCCCTCTCCAGCTCCAGGCCACCCCCAGGGAGGAGTGGACAGCCCACCCTGTACGCACCACTGTGGCTTTCTCCATCGCTGCTGAGATAGGGGTAATATTCATGTGCTGGGCGTTGGTACAAATCCGTGTCATAGGAAACCAGGTCTTCAGATGGCTATCGAGAGAAAGGAGTTGTCAGGGCCTGGGAGAGACCCCTGCCCCAGCCAGAGGTGCGGCTGCTCTGTGTGTGGCTACACCCCAACCTGCCTCACGGAGACAGCCACTGGGCCTGTCACTGTCCCCCAGCTTGGAGAGGAAGCGGATCAGTGTCCCGGGGAGTGAGATGGAATTCCAAGAGAGCTCAAAGATGGGGTACAGAGGCTAAAGGTTAAAGAAGAGGTCACAGCCCCTTCCCCCACTTGTCTGTTCCACTCACACCAAGACACTCCCTCCCCCAAATGTGTGAATGTTCCCTGTGACAGACCCCAAATGGGGGGGGGGTGACACATTATTGTCGCCATGCCCATCCCCTGTGTGTACATGCTCACACTGCCATAAGACTACTCGAGTCACTTACACACAAACACACACACACATCATCGTACACTCACCCTCAGAGCCACATGCAGTTACACGGTTGACACATGCATGCGCACGCTGTATTCAGGCCCTCATATAGTCACACCACACCCTACTGTCCCTCAGCCTGTGCCAGCTGCCTGCAGGCACAGGTCCACCACCGTGACCCTCACAGATGGTTTGTGTAGAGGTCACCCAGGTAGGCTTTGGGGCCAAGGGACACAGGACTTTAAGCCCTCATTCATTCCCTTCTCTCTAATGCCCCCACTCCTCCTTCCTTGCTCTCCTCTCACTTCTCTCCCCATACCCTCTTCTTCTCCTTCCTCTGTCCTCTTGTTCCTTTTTGCTTTTCCTCCTCCTCCTCCTCCTGTTCCTCCTCCTCCTCCTCCTCTTGCTCCTCCTCTCCCCCTGCCTGTCTTCTTGCTCCCTCTGTCTCCCCTTCCTTCTGCCTCCCTCTCCCCTGTCCTCCTCCCTTGGCGCCTGTGACTGGCCTGGGCGCGGGGACACACACATCCGGAGCCTTCCCAACAGTCACCCGGCCTCTCCCCACCCCCGTGATGTGCCCAAGGATTGCACAAGGCCCTGCGGCCCTCCCAGGAGACACTGAGAGTGACAACACTTGGGGCTAAGGAGAGGGTTGGGGGCCCTGGGGTGGAACCCCAAGAAGATCATCCCCCTGCCCTGTCTTGTCTGGAGCTCCAGATTGAGTGACCAAGGGCCAGAGACAGTGTAGGCCTGTGACAAGGCCCCAGGACCTTCGTGGTCCCTGATGGGGAACAGAATTCCTGGTAGAAGTGGGCACTGAGCCCCCCCCACTGTACCCCAGGTTTCCAGGCAGTGAAGCCAGTCTACTGCAGGATACTGGCTGTGATGTCAGACCCGGGTGCCTCCCAATACTTGGATCTGAGACAGGGTGGTGGAGAGAGGCGCTGTCTTTAGGCCGGGAAAGCTGAGTCAGGTGGGCAGGCCCTGCCAAACCCTTCCTGATCCCCCCCCACCGTGGTGACTCCCCACCCCATGTCCTCTTGGACTTGAGCAGAGGGTCCTCTCCAGGGGACTCTGGCCTGACACCTGTTTCAGGCTGCAACTGTCACCGAGCACAGGGACCACTGGAGATTGGCCCCACCTGCCGCCTGGCCCTTCTCAAGGTTCCCCTGGGAGGCCTGCATCTTTGCCCCCAACTGAGTCCCTGTCCATCCTTCCCTAACGTTAGTGAAAGGCTCAAAGCAGGACTTAGCCCAGCCCTAATCTCAGGCCCAGCCACAGCCAGCCAGCCCCATCCCCTGCCTGGCTTCTTCCTGAACTCAACCCTGAGTCCTCAACCTAATAGTTACCTTGTCTCTGGCTCCTGCCTGGTGTGGCTCCAAGATCTTGGTCCAGACCTGGCCCAGACACAGCCTTTCAGAGACTATAGGACCTATAGGCCCAGACGCTTGAATCAAAACCCAGTCCGCTGTGCCAGGCCTCAGGCTGGCCATTGGAGACCTAGAGTTCCATCAGCCTGTGTCTCCAGGACAACCCCAGACCAGAGGCTGAAACCGCTCAGCCTGATGCCTCTGTCCTCGGCTCTTCCTGTGCTGACAATTGTCCTCGCCCAAGCCTGTCTCCGCATCTCCCCTGGTGCTCTTCCTCAGCGTCCTCACCATCCTCAGCCGGGCACAGGGCCCTGGGGTTCCCACCTGCCACCCTCTGCCGACTATAAATAACTGTTCAGGCCCCACCGATCACAGCTCCGCCATGGGCCCAGCCAGCAGCCCTCAGCCCGCCAGGCAGGCCGTGCTCTGAGGGAGCCCATGGCCCCCTTGCTTGCTGGGTCTCAGGCCAGGAGCTCCGAGAGGAAACATCAACTTCCCACTGATAGCAAGCTGGAAGCTAGCGGGTGGGCTGGAGGGTTCGTGGGCAGCAGGCACCCCCCAAGGCCCGGCTTAGCCTAGTGGAGTAGCCCCAGTACTCACAGGGGGGACGAGGGGAAACCCTTCCATTTTGCACGCCTGTAACATCCAGCCGAACTCCAAGCCAGTCAGATCCACTGCCTCGGTGGGAGCCAGTTCGGAGCCCCTCAGGATGGGGCCAGGGTGCCCAGTTGGGGGGGGCTGGACGGTGGTGGGGTGAACGCAGGGCTCAGGCCTGCCCCCTGAGCTACAGGAGCCCTGGGTGAGCCCCCTCCCTTGACATTGCAGGGCTAGCGCAAGTTCCTGATTTTATCGAAGGGCCTGCCACTAGGAGATAGTCCCCTTGGGGTGACATCACTCACTGCCCCAGCCCGTGTTTGCATAAATCTCTTGCGCTGCAGGAAGTCTGGCCTCTGGGGCAGGTGGTTCTCAAGGGGCTGGCCTGGGAGGCCATGGGGGCCAGGCCCCCTGCCCAGAGGAAGCTGGGGCTGGGAGGGAGATGGGAGGGAGAAAGTCACACGCTAGCATTGAGAGGCCTCTGCTGCCCCTTGGCCTGAGCTCCGCCAAGACCCTCTAACTCCTTGCTCGACTTGCCTACTTCTTCTGAGACCCCCGTGCGGCCAGTAGCCAGCCTCTTGGCCCATCTACTTTACAGGGTAAGCCTGGCTGGCTGAGGTCTCAAATCCCAGGACGGCCAGGACTCACTCTCCCTTAGACCCTACAAGGTTCTACCTAGGCTGTGGTCTTGAACCTGCCCACCTTGGAGACTAGTGCTGCTTTGCTTCCTTCTTCTGTCATTCCAGTGAGCTTCCTTTCTACCCTTAGGGGAGCATCCTGCAGCTCATGCCTTCCCCTCTAGCTTCCTGAGCACCACAACTGCTTCCACAGTTAGTCCTCAGTTTCCCCACCTCTTTCCTCGGCTTTGATAGCATTCTACTCTTCCTAGTTTATAAACCTTTCTTGTATGTCCATCCATTCATCTGTTTTCCCATCCATCTATGTCTCTCTGGTTGTCTGTTCATCTAGCCACATTTGCTTATCCAATACTTACTTATTTATCCACTTATCTGTCAATCAGGTCATCCACTTTCCCGCCTGCTATGGACATGTCCATCTAGCCATCTATATGTCCACACAGCCACCCATCCTTCCGCTGTCAGCTCATCAGTACCCATTTTCAAGTTTTGTTTTGTTTTGTTTGCCTGGGGCTTGAACTCAGGGCCTGCACACTGTCCTTGGGCTTTCTCAAGGCTAGAGCTCTACACTTGAGTCATACCACCCCTTCCGGCTTTTCCTATGTATGTGGTACCAAGGAATTGAACTCGGGTCATCATGTATACTAGGCAAGCACTCTACCACTAGGCCAAACTCCCTGGCTCCATTTTCATGTTTCTTGACTCTGTATTCACCTAACCTTCTGGCCATCCATTGGTGCATGCATCTATCCATTTATCCACCTGTGCACTCATCCCTAGCACCCATCTGCACAGATAACATCTACTCATCCTCAAATCCATGTAACTATCCACCCAGCCACCTGCCAACCTAGTCATTTATTTATTTATCCATTCACTTATCTATCCATCCAATTATCCACCCAACCAATTATCCACCATCCACTCATCCACTCATTTACATATTCATGTAATTACTTATTCATTTACCTGTCAACCCACCACTTATCTACCTATCCACACATCCACCTATCTACCCATCTTTCTCTTGACCATTCATTCATTCACCCATATATCCATCAGTTCATCTGTCTATCCATCCATCCATGAATCCATTGCAGCCTCACCATATAATTGAGTTCCAGTCTCTACACAGAGTATTGACATACAGAAGCATGTTGTGCATGTTTCCCTTCAGAGACGTAGTTTGGATAGAGATCTAGTCTTGAAGGTGGAGTCCTGAGTAGAGGCTTTGGTTTTTGTCCATTGATCACTGGTGAGTCTGTGTGGTTGAGGAAGAAGTTGAGGGTTCAGCTTCCTCCTGCATATAATTTGACCCCTTGTCTTATATGCCTTTCCCGCCAAGGCTAGCTTGCCTCCTTCCTGCCAGGTCAGTTTTCTCTCTGCCAGCAAAGATCAAGGATCCACAGCCCTGGGCCCATCCTTAGGTCAACTTCACTTCCATGTGCAGTGTTTGTTTCTGCATTTGGGACTCTCTGAAGAAGCCAGGGCACAGCCTCAGGACTCCAGACCAAAGCCCCTCCATGATGGCTGCCTTGTCATCAATGGCTTTATTGCTCCTATTTCCTCAGTAGGTTGAGTTCAGTTGGGTACTAGTGGCTCACACCTGCAATCCTGGTTGCTGAGATCTGAGGTTCATGATTCAAAGCCAGCTCAGGCAGGAAAGTCCATGAGACTCTTTTTTGCAAGTCCCAGGGCTTGAACTCAGGGACTAAGCCCTGTCCTTGGACTTTCTCAGGGTTAGAGCTCTACCACTTGAGCCACAGCACCACTTCTAGCTTTTTTCTATGTATGTGGTATCGAGGAATTGAACCCAGGTCTTCATGCATGGTAGGCAAGCACTCTACCACTACACTAAAGTGGCCCCAAGTCCATGAGACTCATCTCTAGTTAATCACCAAAATGGTGAAAGTAGAGGTGTGGTCCAAGTGGTAAAGTGCCAGCCTTGACCAGAAAGTAAGAAGCAAACAAACAAGGAAGAAAGAAAGACACAGAGAGAGGGAGAGAGAGAGAAAGAGACAGAGAGACAGAGAGAGACAGAGAGAGAGGGGAGGAAGAAGAAGAAGAGGAGGAGGAGGAGGAGGAGAGAAAGAAGAAAAGAAAAAGAGGAAAAAGAAAAGAAGAGAGAGAAAAGGGAGAGACAGAGAAAGTGGGAGAAGAGGGTGACATAATCCAAAAAGAAATGTATTCTTTACCTAACTTATATATAACTATAACCCCTTTGTATGTCACATGTATAACAACAATTTAAAATTGTTAAACAGAAGAAAGCAATCGAGTGTGAGCAAGCTTGTGAGAGCTCTAGTCCCTGAATTTAAGTCCAGTACCAAAAGAAGGTTAAACTTCAGGGCAGCATGCATAAAGCCCTGGATTCGATTCCTCAGCACCACCTTAGAAAAAGCCAGAAGTGGTGCTGTGGCTCAAGTGGCAGAATGCTAGCCTTCAGCAAAAAAGTGTCCAAGGACAGTGCCCAGGCCCTGAGTTCAAGCCCCAGTACTGGCCAAAAAAAAAAAAAAAAAAAAAAAAGTCAAACTCCAGGTGGATTTGGGGGAGGGGTGTTGTCTACTCCATGAGAAACAGGTCCTTCCTGAAGTTTCCTTCAGCCACTCATTATTGCTTTGTTTGTGGCTTCTTTATCCACTCTATTTATTCCCTAACTCTATGGAGAGGAGCCCAGTAAGGCAACACAAACATAAATGAGGCCACACAGGCCGTGAGAGCTCAGAGTCCTTCCAGAGAACAGGTGGCGTGCTTCTTTATGGAGGAGAGTGCCAGGCAGAGAGGTGGTAGGCTGTGTTTGGGAACAAGTGGTCTAGTCAGGGTCACAGGAAACAGCATGTGAGGGAAAAGGCCCGCCTGGCTGAGGAAAAGCCTGGACAGTGGTAAGGAGCTGGAAAATTGAATGGGAACAGTGAGCCACCATCTATGTGGCTGGGAGCAAAGCAGGACGGGGAGACCTGGAGCCTTGTATGACAGGCAGGGGAGCTGGGGTTGTCTATGGGCCAATATAGGAGCCGCTACTGGTTACACGCAGGGGCGTGGTGTGGTGCTCACACTCAAGTGCAAGCAGGACACCAGGTAGCTGCTGATTCTCTGAAGACCATAACTAAGGGCGTCTCAGGGGTGGGGGTAGAAGAGCTAGAGAGTCTAGTTCTTCCAGGGTTTACTTGGAATCCAGGCTAAGCCCCAAAGGTCTTGGATAAGACATAAAATAGATTCAGAGCCAGGCACTGTTGCCTCTCACCTGTAATTCTAGCTACTAAAGTGAATGAGATCTAAGGATTGTGGTTCAAAGCCAGCCTGGGTGGGAAAGTCTGTGAGACTCATTCAAGTAACCACCAGGAAACCAGAGGTGGCAAAAAAAAAAGTGGTGGAGCATTAGTGGTTCAAAATGGTAGAGCATTTAGCCTTGCCTAAAAGAACTCAAGCACAGAGCCCAGAGCCTGAGTTCAAGACCCAGGACAGATGAGGAGAGAGAGACAGAGAGGGGGGGGGAGAGACAGAGAGACACAGAGAGACAGAGAGAGAGAGTCACAGAGAGAGAGAGAGAGAAGAGAGAGAGAGAGAGAGAGAGAGAGAGAGAGAGAGAGAGAGAGAGAGAGAGAGAGAGAGAGAGAGAGAGAGAGAGAGAGAACAGAGGTAGACAACAGGGGCTTATACCTGTAATCCTAACTACTCAGGAGACAGAGCTCTGAGGTTCTAGAGTGGACAAAATCAAGAGACTCCTACCTTCAATTAATCACCAAAAAGCTGAATGTGAATTTCCAGCCTTGACCAATGTAAATAATGTGCATATACCAAGCCCTAGTAAGGGAGTGAGGGGAGAAAGAGAGAGAGAAAAAGAAGAGAAAGAGATAGCAAGAGTCAGGTGTGGTGGCTCACACCTGTAATCTTAGCTACTCAGGAGAGCTGAGAATCATGGTTCAAAGTCTGTGAGACTCGTATCTTCAATTAACCACCAGAAAACCAGAAGTGGCACTTTGGCTCTTCAGCCTTGAGCTGAAGAGCTCAGGGACAACACTCAGGTCCAGTGTTCAAGCCTATGATCGGAAGAAAAAAAAAAAGAAAAAAGAAAAGAAACATAGCAGGAGCCTCCAGCAAGAAAAAAGAAGAGGGACAAAGGAATGAAGGTGGGGAGGACGGCAGAGAAGAGGGAATGAGACCTCAGCCTCCTTCTTCTATAGAGTAAATGTTCCTCAGAACGAGTCTTTGGCTGGGCCACAGTTACCAGGTGTATTATATCTGAATGCACCTCCAATTCAGTCTTGTTGACAGGAAACTGGTTCAAACCCAAATGTTTTGGAGTCTCCAGGAAATGAGATCAAAGACATTTTAAAAATCATTTTATTTTTTGCATATATCATACAGACCTGGTACAATATTCAAAAGGTACAGAAAGGTCAACGGCTGCCCATTTCCTCTTCCATAGACGGTTCTACCTGTTATCTGACTCTGGTGTGCATATCTAAAATGTCTCAGCAGACCTAAGTACAGACTTAAGTTTTAAAATTTTTATATAAGCTGAGAGCCAGCAGTTCACATGTGTAATCCTAGCTACTCAGGAGGCTGAGCTCTGAAGATCCAGGTTCAAAGCCAACCCAGGCAAGAAAATCTGTAAGACTCTTAGCTCCAATTAACTACCAGAAAACAAAGTAGCACTGTGGCTCAAATTGATAAAATTCTAACCTTGAGTGAAAGAACTCAGGGACAACAACCAGACCCTGAGTTCAGGTCTTACAACCACCACCACCAACAACAACAACAACAAAAAACACAAATAAATAAAATTTTATATAGAAAGTAATACACAAGCTGGACACGGTGGTTCATGCCTGTAATCCTAGCTACTCAGAAGGCTGAGATCTGAGGATCACGGTTCAAAGCCAAAGCCAGTGCGGGTAATACAAAGCCAAGAGACTTATCTCTAATTTATCACTAGAAAATGGGAAATGGGGCTGTGGCTCAAAGGTAGGGTGGTAGCCTTGAGCTGGAGACCTCAGGGACAGCTGTTCAAGCTCCATGACTCCCCCCAAAAAAGAAGGTAACACACTAAACACCATGTACTTACCATTGTTATTTTTTTCCTTTTTGTGTCGGTTGTGAAGCTTGAACTCTGGGCCTGGGCACTGTCCCTGAGCTCCTCAGCTCAAGGCTAGTGCTCTCCCACTTTGAGCCACAGCACCACTTCCAGTTTTCTGGTAATTAATTGGAGATAAGAGTCTCATGGACTTTCGTGCCTGAGCTGGCTTTGAACCATGAGCCTCAGATCTTGGCCTCCTGAGTGGCTAGAATTACAGGCATGAGCCACCAGCAGCCTGCTCCTTGTTATTTTATTATTTTATTTTATTTGTAATTCATTCATATGGAGCTCTCTTGTCCATTTTAATGACTAGATGGCATTCTGCTGTTTGGATATATAGACTGTTTGAATGTACCATTTCTGATTGAGGATGGTGTTTGACTTGGTGGTTTTCAAGTTCATGATGGTGTGTTGGTAGTCACTTCTACTAAACTACTTAAATTTTGATCTTTTGCTAGGTTAGTGACTTGTTTAAGTTTCATAATTCTGGGCAGTGCAGCCCTGCAGCTCCTCCTCATCATGGTATTATAGGATGAACAATTTACGCTTCACAGGACACTGTGTCACAGAGAGAAGGTTGGCAATAGGTTGTGTATATTAAGTGTATTTTCAAATGAAAACACTTTCAGGCTGGTCATATAGGCACACACCTGTGACCCCAGCATTTTGGAAAGTGGGGCAATAGAATCAAAGGTTCCAACCCACCTCGGGACCCTGTCACAAAAACAAATAACAACAAAAGACTATTTTCAAGCTTTAATTAATTTACCAGTTATGACATCATTCTAGGTTCAAGAGCATCTATCTGTATTGTGACTAATGTCTTTGAGATGGGGTCTTGCTCTGTTTCTCAAGTTATCCTCAAATCCCATACCCCTGGGGCCAAATGATTCTCATGCTCCAGCTTCCCAAGAAACTAGGACTACAGATATGTGACACCTGCCTGGTTAAGCAATTTTTTAAATTATAAGAGCCATCATTCATATAGAAGAGTATGTCAACTACTGACATATTAGCACTCAAATAAAGCTAACACCATTATCCAGGACAAGCAATGAAACTTTAGGATGAGAGATGTGGCTTAGTGGCAATGCATGTAGTATGTATGGAGCCCTGGGCTCCATCCCCAGCAACACACACACACCCCCACCCCCATACCCACACACACACACAAAACACATACATGAAAAAAGCTGGGAGCAAGGCTCAGGTAGTAGAGCATCTGCTTAACAAGCACAGGCCCTGAGTTCAAACTCAAGAAAGAAATTTTTAAAAAGAAGGAATAATGAAAGAAAAAGAGAGAAAGAAAGAAAGGAAGGGAGAGAGAAAGAAAGAAAAGAAAGAAAGAAAAAGAAAGAAAGAAAAAGAAAGAAAGAAAGAAAGAAAGAGGGAGGAAGGAAGGAAGGAAGGAAGGAAGGGAGGGAGGAAGGAAGGAAGGGAGGAAGGAAGGGAGGGAGGAAGGAAGGAAGGAGGGAAGGAAGGGAGGGAGGAAGGAAGGAAGGAGGGAAGGAAGGGAGGGAGGAAGGAAGGAAGGAAGGAAGGAAGGAAGGGAGGAAGGAAGGGAGGGAGGGAGGAAGGAAGGGAGGGAGGGAGGGAGGGAGGGAGGGAGGAAGACAGTCAACACGCTAGAGCATCTCCCAAATGCCCCTTTACTTCCCTGTAGAACTCCTTCCTTTTTCAGTAATTATTTTCCTTTCTTTTCTTTTTCCTTGCTTTTTCACCCTTCTGTTTCCTTCCATTTCTCTCCCCTCCCATCCCGAAGACTAAACCTAGGGTCTCATTTACGCCATGCCAGGTTAGGTGCTAAGCTATATCCACCATCATTTTTTTCTTGCTTCTGTTACAAGCATCTCCATAGTGATTTGTTAACATTTTTTATCTTCTCAGGCTTTACTTTTTAGAGGAAGTGTCAGTATTTTTTTTTTTTTTGCCAGTCCTGGGCTTGAGCTCAGGGTCTGAGCACTGTCCTTGGATTTTCTCAAGGCTAGAGCTCTACCACTTGAGCCTCAGCACCACTTCCGGCTTTTTGCTATGTATGTGATACCGCGGAATCAAATCCGGGTCTTCGTGCATGGTAGACAAGCACTCTACCACTAGGCAAAACTCCCGGCCCCCAGTTCTTTTCAGAGGTAGTGTCAGTAGCCTTTCTCCCATCCTCCTGTTGCATGTCTTGCTGGTCCATGGTCTTTGCCAGTGACTATCTTGAGTCATCTTTTATGGAACCAGTCCCTAGGGACTGAGGTTGAGGTTGCTTCCTATCTTTTGCTCTTACAAACTAAGCTGTAGTCAACAAAATAGTGTAAGGTACTTGGAGATCTAGGTCTAGAATAAATTCCCCCAACTTCGATTGACAGGTTAAGGGATGTGTTTTTTGTTTTGTTTTCTTTTCTTTTTGTGCCAGTCCTGGAGGAGCTTGAACTCAGAATCTGGGTGCTATCCCTTAGCTTTTTTTTTTTTTCCTCAAGTCTAGCACTGTACCACACTCGAGCAACTTCACTTCTGGCCTTTTTTTTTTTTTTTAATTTATTGGAAATAAGAATCCCACAGATTTTCCTGCCCAGTCTGGCTTCAAACCATGATCCATAGATCTCAGCCTCCAGAGGAGCTAGGATGACGGATGTGAGCCAGTGCGTCCAGCTGGACATTTTATTTTTAATTTAAGACACATAGGTAGGTTGTCCTTAATAAAACTGCACCTACGTACTCTCCTGCCGGCAGCTTTTGGCAGTACTGCTTCCCCTCCCACCCCGGCCTGATGGACCAGCAGGGGACCTGCAGAGTGACCCAGGAGGTGAGACCTCCATTGTGCTGATGGCTGACAGGAGCAGACCACGGGCTAATGCCACTGCAGGGTCAACAGGCAACAGAAAGTTAGCAGGTGTCCCACAAAATGGAGCATGGCTCCTGACCTCACAGACCCCTCACCCTCTGCTAATAAAGCCTAGAAAATGAGGAACCCTTTCCCTGGTCCCCGGGAGGTACAACAAGGTGTGGTCTCAAACACAAGCCTCACACGGAGAGCTCGGAAAGTTGACCAAACACGACATAGAAATGGTCGTCTTGCAACTTCCTCTCATGGTTGAGACACAGAGGCTTTTGGGGCCCCAGCCTGGGTCACCTAGGCCCCTCTAAGCACTCTGAGCTTGGTCACAGCACTGGGATTGCTTTTGAGAGCATTAGGAAAGTCAGCCAATGTTGACTCGAAGTCTCTCCATGCCAGACAGGCAGGCCTAAAAGGCCAGAGTCAGCCCTCCTCTCATGACTGGGCCAGGGACCCTGTCTGATAGGAACAGACACGACCCTTACAGTAATTCCAGTGCTGCCCTGCGTATTTGAAGGTGATATGCCAATAGGAAAGGACCTCAAACAGCAAAGAAACATCATGCCAGTATTTTTAGGGGGGCAGCGAAGCAGAAGGGCCCATCTTGGAACAAACTCTGGGAGCAGGTGAGAGAGTGGGGTTGGCAGACGTCAGGAAGAGTTCCGAGGAGAGGCAAGCAGTGCAACTCCCCCAGGAAGAAATAGGGAAGGGGAGCAGAGCCAGTGGAGAGTATGAGGTTGGGCTAGGCTGGGTGAGGGAGGGCCTCGAGCACAAAGCTGGAGTAAACTCCAGCTTGGATTCTTGTTACATGGGATACTATCACCTTCCCAATCTGAAAGCGGTGCCATCGTCATCGTTGTCAGAGGAGGCAACTAAGGCCAGAAGTGGCTCATGGCTCACAGTAGCTCACCAATTCAGGATAGAAGAGGCTGAGTAGAAGCCAAGGCCTTCTGAGACCTCCGACCCAAGTTGTCTTACTGCTGTGCCCTTTAAATGTTTATGGGAAGGTAGTTTAGTGATAGAGTGCTTGCCTAGCATGCAAGAAGCCCTGGATTCCATTCCTCAGTACCACAGAGGCAGAAAAAGCTGGAAGTAGTCCTGTGGCTCAAGTGGTAAAGTGCTCTCCTTGAACAAAAAAAAGCTCAGGAACAGTGCCCAGGCCCTGAGTTCAAACCCCAGGACTGGCAAAAAATAATGTTTATGACAATTGGACATCAGTGGCATACACTTGTAATGTCACTGAAACCACTTGCAAGACTGAAACCAGCCTAGGCAGACAAATCCAAGAGACTCCTGGCAAAGAGTCAGAAGGAAGTGAGGCTCAAGAGATAGAGCACTAGCCTTGAGTTTAAAAAGCAAGGGCCAGGAGTTTGACGTAGTGGTAGAGTGCTCACCTAGCATATGGGAAGACCTGGATTCGATTCCTTGGTACCACACACATAGAAAAAGCTGGAAGTGGTGCTGTGGCTCAAGTGATAGAGCTCTAGCCTTGAGAAAGTCCAAGGACAATGCTCAGACCCTGAGTTCAATACATACATATATACATACATGCACACTTGAGGGTGGGAAAGTGACGAAGGCCAGGAATGGGCTCTACCCAGCGGAGTTAAGTCCCCCTTTCACATGTCCTAGGAGTCAGAAATGACCTCGTAAAGGTGCTTGCTATTGTACACACAGGGGTCTTGGAGATCCCCAGTCCCTGCCTCTAGTGTCTCCTGGGTGTACAGGCCCCATGGCCCGCTCTGAGAGTCCTGGGCCTGCGCTTCTGCAGCTGCCCCTATTGCAGTGTCTCTGCTGGGTCTCTCCCTACTTAAGTCTTCCTCCATTCCTCCTAGCCATAGGCAGAAACCCACACCTCTGAGGCCTGGGAGGGAGCTTCAACACTGAGAATCCAGCCAACCATCCCCACCCTAGCCAGAAGACACTACTCACCATTCCCAGAACCTCTTTCTCAATCTCCCACAGACTTTGTTCACAGCCCCTTCCACACCCTGAGACTCCCTTGGGGCTCACCTCCTCCAGACAGCCTGTCTGGACTGCCCCTTTCCTAGTTTGCTCTTGTTTCTCCCTTAGTCTTGCCTCAGTCTCTCTGCTCTAGCAACTGGCCCCTTGTACTCCAGCACCAGAGCCTAGAGATCACCCCCACCCCCAGCAGCCTAGTCTCCTCCAGATCCTAGAACCGGGATCTGAGTTTCCCCCTGCCCCATGCACACACCCTGCCTCTCCTACTGACCAGGCCTACAGATGGGGAGCTCTCCTCCCAGCCACATCACTCAGCCTCCTGCACCTCAAACCCACCGCCACCCACAGCAACTTCCGCCTGCTCACCACGGGTGGCACCCCCCCACCCCTGCTCACTCACTGAGGATGGGCCCTGCTTCCCCACCTCAGACACCCCTTCCCGCCGAGCCCCTCTACCACCCTCTGCCTCCAGTCTCTCCTAGATCATTCCCTACAGATTGGCTGAGCGGCTTTCAGACACGTTCCTCCTCTCGCAGGGGGTGCACACACTCTGATCTCCAGAGGGGAGGGGTCACCAGGCGCCCCTTTTCTAGCACTGCTCTCTACACAGCAGAGCTCCAAGAAGTGCGTGCTTCCTTTACAACTGTTCAGAGGCCCGCAGATAGTCGGAATGCCTCCATTCGTAACTCTCAAGACCTTGCTTTGAATCTTATCCTGTCCCTTCTTCTCCAGGTAGCTGAGTGCCAGAAATTGTCAGTAACAGACCTCAGTGTGCTCCTCTGCAGACTGGGGACGCTGCTTGTGAGACTGAAGGCGTCCATGCTGGGAGCAGATGTGAGGTCTGGGGGTGAAGCCGGGGCAGTCAACCTGACCCAGGGCTCAGCGCCTCTAGTCATCCTGAGTCCTTCAGGATTCACACTCAGGCCTCCCCACAGCCCCCTACGAGGGGCAGAGAGGAGAGAAGCACCCTGGCATGGCTTCTCTGCTTGCCGGACAAGGCCCCCACCAGCACATCTGTCTCCTTCCTCTCCTGGGACAAGTAAACTGAAAGAATGTATCTGGAGTAGGGAGCCTGTGATAGAGGGAGCCAAGCTCTGTGGCCAAAAAAAGAAGAAAAAAAAAGGGGGACGATGAAGAATTATTCAGCAAACCAGCACAGGCCTGGATCACTGTGTTTTTAACAAGGCTGTGACAGGAATTCCTCCATGATCTGATGAAAAACAGCTCAGTGTAGATATTTCTACCTACTCTAGGCCACACAGGCAGTAAGAACCCAAATCAAGATTTGAGCTTGTTTTGTTTTAGTACCAGGCCTGGGGCTTGAACTCAGAGCCTCAGCACTGTCCCTAAGGTTCTCTCTTTTGCTCAAGGCTAATGCTCTACCATTTGAGCCACAACTTCACTTCTGGCCTTAAATTGTTTTCTTTTTGGTAGCTATTGGAGATAAGGGTCTCATGGACTTTCTTGCCAGGGCTGGCTTTGAACCTTGATCCTTAATCTCAGCATCTCGAGCAGGTAGGATTGCAGGCATGAGCCTGTACCCAGCCCAAATCAGAATTTGACCTCCAGCTTTTCTTACCCCCAAACCTATACTCAGCCCAAAGTCACCTGAGGGTCTGTTATGTACTAAGTCGGGAGGTCCTGTGAGACCGAATTCAACTTGAAGGCTCTGGGGCCTGGAATCTTGCACAGCTTGGTCCAGGACTCCTAAGCAGCAGTGGAAGGCAGGCAAGGCATTGGAGGAGAAGGCCGGGCCTGGAAGGAGTTAACTGCACCAAAGGCCTCCATGAATCAGCCGCTCCGCAGGCTGCTGCGATGGAAATTCCCTATGCATGGCGTGTGGTCACCCAGAAAAGGGAAACGGTGCTTTTTCGGAGCAGAGGATGGTGGGGGAGCTGGAGCCTGGGAGCAGACACCAACTGGGTGGGGCTGCCAGAGGATGGTGAACCAAGAAGGCCTGGCCTCTGGTTCTTTTCAAGCCCTGAGAGAGAAAATGGAGTTGAGTTTATGCTATGGTATGTCCACAGGCCCTGATGGGTGGATAGGAGTTTACCAGGCCTAGAGCAAGGAAAGACACTCATCCATACAGGGAAACCGCTGAAGGCAAGGCATGGGGTCGTGACTCAGCATGAAGTGTTCATCAACTTGCTCTCCTGTCATTCATGGCTCATTCCAAGAAGCATCCCCACCCCAGCCAGCACTCATGGGTCCTCCTGCTTGAGTCCCAGAGCCTCAGTTTCTCTTTTGAAGCAATCAGGAATTTGTACCTTGCCTATGAGCAGGGGCTGGGCCCTGTGTAATGACAACTTGCACCCAGCAAAGGGCCAGCAGGTGCTCCATATTTGTGACAACTCACAGAACTGGAAGCTGAGACTCAGGGAGGCTAGGTGAGACTCAGCTGGCTGCATGTAGCTGCGGCAGGCCAGGGCTTTTCCTCGGCTGGGACAGGGGGAGAGGGAAGGGACAGGGAGGCAAGTAGCTTCCTTTGGGGCAGGGGCTGCTAGACATTGATTAAGTGGCCAAGGAAGGCACAGAGCAATTTAGGGTACAGCCTTCTTTCTTCTTCCACCTTAGGCAGGCTGTACGTGTGTCCTTGTCAAGGCTCTGGGACACTTTGACCTTCTCAGGAGCCCCTAAATGAAGCAGAGGGTAGACAGAGGAAGGACGGGGGCTCTGAGTCCAGCTGCTTTCTAGCTATGTGGTCTTAGAGGCCTCCCTCTCCATTTTATAACCATGATAGGATAGTTTTGTTCCGAGGATAAAATAAATGGACTCACGTGACTGTAAACCTCCACATCGATCGTGGCAGATGTCTCCTGTCAAGAATGGTTTTTAGGTTGTCTGCTGTCTCTCTTTGGAACCTGGTCAGCCTGCCTTTGGTGCCTTGTGGTATCAGGCTTTGGTCTCTGGCTCAAATCTACATGACCTGGTTCATTTCTGTTCCACACACAGGCCTGTGACACACACCAGCCTGACACGGGCCCCAAAAACCAACTGGAATTGTGATGCTTAGAAGTACAAGCAAGCCCAGTAAAGGTCCTTGAGCCCCCCCTCCTCTCCCTCTCGCTCTCCCCCCCCCCCCCCCCGACAGAGCCATGCCATGTCTCCCAGGCTGGCCTTGAACTCACTGTCCTCATGCCTCATCCTCATAAGTACTAGAGTCATAGGCAGATGGCACCACATCTAGCAATGCCAGATCCCTTGGTCCCCACAAGTCCACTGTAAAGGTCAAGGACACAGGAAGAAGTCACCCTCTGTCAGAGACCAGCAGCATGGGGGTGGCCATTGGGGTTGGAGCTTTTCCAAGCACAAAGGGGAACTGAGAATTGTGGGAATGGGCCTTGTGTAGGCCATGGTGGGTTGAGTCTGGTGGGGGGGGATGACTCCAAGGAGCTCAGACTGTGGCATCCTGGGTGATGGGGACCCCCCAGGCTAGCAATGTAGGGCTAAGGCTGGGGGGGAGTGTGGGAAGTCGCCATAAGGTGCTTGAGGACATCCAGACCTGGCCGAGCAGTAGGAGGTTGGGGACTGTGTGGGGGAGGAAAGAGGAAGCCATGGGGAGAGGGGGATGGGAGGATGGAGCGGGAGTGGAGGATGGGGGGGCCTGGAGCCAAGTTGGCCTCCACCACTTCACTTCTCTGGGTTTCGGTTTGTAAATAGCTACTGGCTCCATGCAGACCGGATGGGCCCTGTTCCTTCGGTGGCCTGTATCCAAGGAGTTCCATCCTGGGATTTGACACCCCCAGTAGGCATCCTGCCTGCCAGTCTTGGGGCCTGGTGAGTGGGTTCTGGTGGGCCCAGCTCTGGGCAGCCCCTGTGGTCACTGAGGTAATGCAGCTGGGCCAGAGAAGCTCAGAACTTGATGACTTGGCCACATGGGGCTTATTTATAACTGGGCCTCCGTGGCCAAAGCAGCTGCTGTGTTGCCAACTCAGCAACTCAGGCCGGCCCTGGGCACAAAGTGGTGAGGGCCAAGCTGGCCCCATGGTCCCCTCAGCTTGGGGTCCAAGGTCTAGGAATCCCCCAAGGCCTCTGACTGCCACCAATCCTTGGGCCGTAGTGACAGGTCTTGTGATAGTGAGCATCTCAGAACCTTCTGGACTAGTCTATGGCCTAGTCAATCCTCAGGGCCCTTGGGCCTTGGCTTTCCTACGAAATTGCTTTTTCTTCAAAGGCCAGATGCCATCAGCGAACCTCACAAGAAGCAGAGTCATCCCGTCCCCCCCCCACACTCACCCCTACCCCTCTCGCAATACCAGCTTAACAACAAAACAACCAACAGATTCGGGAAGAGGGCAGTGCCTAGCACTAATGGCATTCCCCCAGAAAGACTCAAGGGTGGGAGAAAACTCAGGCCTCCGCCTCCCTCCCCTCTGCAGATGGGAAGGAAGCCTGGCCCTGCCCCCACCCCTCCAATGACCACAGGTCTTCCAAAGAACAAAGAGGGCCATGGCCGGCTCTCTCCTGAAGTTTGTAGGGAAAAAGAAGTTCCTAAATGTTTTCCCTGGCGTGCCTCTGAACCAACTGTTCATCCACGACTGTTCCTTTGTCACATCAACCAACACTCAGTCTACTACACTTGGTCTTGGCCCAGCCACCTGCCCCCAGCCCCAGCTTCTTTCCTACTCCCTTCTGACTTCTCCAGTTCTCCTTTTCTGGCAAAGTCTATCTATGCCTGATTCTACCTCTGCCCATCTTTCCCGCTCTGCTCCCACCCCAGGCTTCAGTGCCATCCCCAAAGCAAAAGCTCTTAGAGGATAAAGCTCAAGGGATGGTGAGGCTGGAGCAGATATGGACATGAGATTTTTACATGTGAAGCTATGATCCTACACAAAAGAGGAACCCAAGGCCTGGCGTGTGTCACACAGTGAGTGACAACTAGTGAGCAAAGAACAGAGCCAAGCCCAGAACCGCGTGTCCTGAATTCCAGCCTAAAGGTCTCACCTCTAGATCTCTGACCTCTTAGACCACCAGCACCATGGCCTCAACTGGCCCCTAGCTCTGGGCAGAAGCTGGTGGGCGTGGGAAAGGATGGGGGGGGTTCTAATGTAGGGGGAACCCAGGCCACGCATTGCCCAGGTCTGAACATGAGGGCGGGTAGGCCTCTCTGGGCAGGGTCATGGTGCCCAGCCTGGAGCCACCCTGGCTGCAGCTGCCCCTGTTTCCACATCGGCAGCAGCAAGGCAACCCCGCGCCTGAGAAAACAGGAAGCTCTGGGTCACCACAGGAAGCCTGTGTGCGCGGCCTCCCCGCCCCCCGCCCATTGCAAAACGCCAACAGCCCATTACCACAGGCACCGCACTGGGCCTGGGGGAACCGCTCCGCCACCAGGCCTGCTGAGGAGCCCACACAGACCCGGGCCCTCTCCCGTGTGGTCCAGGCTTTAGGATGCTGCCCAGCTGTGATCTTCAGGAGCCTGGAGCCCCCTGGGACCTTGGGCCTCAGGCCTTCTTTCCTCTGGCTCTCAGCCCCATTCCCCCAGGCCGGCCTGAGCTAGGTCAATGGTGGCTACTCGTAAATCAGAATATGAGGTCAGGGGTCACATAGAAGCCATTTCTCTCACCTTAGCGTTTGGTATTTGATAATTCTGCCCAGCCTACACACCTGGACAAGGCCTCATTCCCAACGCCACTGGTCCAGAGCCTGCCACCCACAGGACACCGGGGAGCCCACTACTGTCAAATCTACACCTGCCTAACCCTCTACCCGGTGGAGACTTTACCACCCCTTTACCCACCCTTGGGCGATCCTGCCTTTGAGAGGCCAGGGCCGCTCCCCATTCTACCCTACCTGTCTGACTCACCTCTTTTTTTTTCTGGCCCCCCAGTCCCTGTCCTTGGAAGGAGATAGGAGTTCAGCGAAGCCCAGAACTGGTGCCTGGGGAGCCTGTGTTCCTTCAGCCCCGGGGGACAGCAAGGAAAAGAGAAGAGAGCAGAGCATTTCATGGCTATAATAAATCAAAGGGGGAAGTCAAGCAGGAGAAATAAGAAACTTCCCTAGCCCGGGCACAGGGACCTGCCAGGCAGCAGCCCCTGGGCGCCCTCCGGTCTTCCCTCCTCCCTCCTGCCTTTCTAGCCAGTTCCCCACGTTCTCTCCTCAGGCCTAGGCACCCCCACCTGCCCAGAGACCCCGCCCTGGGGAGCCAACAACTGTTGGAGCTGTGTTCCCAGGCATTAAAGACTTTCTCTAGGCCCAGGTTACCTCCTGGTAACCTGGTTCAGTGCTTGTCTGAGAGGTAAATGCTGAAGATGACTGGTGTTCCCACTGGACCAAGAGCCCTGGGGGAACAGGGAGGGTAGCCTAGGGATTACTAGTGAGATGATGGGGCCTGGATGATGGACAGATGTCTATGAGAGAGGCAGAGGGAAGCAGGCTAAGGCCTGGCGTGAGGTGGAGCTGACCCTGGACCAGGACAACAGTCTGACTGTCGTTCCCTGCTCTTCTCCCAGATCCTGGGGACCTGGGTCTGAAATGTGGCCATAGGATAAATATAGCCACAGGATATATCCTACAGTGTCCACTCAAGAAGACTGAAAGGAAACTCTTCTTTAAAAGTTGGGGGCCGTGCATATGAAAGAGAAGGATGAAAACTTAAATGGATTTGTAAGATAAAATAAAAATGTCCGATTTTTTTTCCCCACTCAAGGCTGGCTCTCTACCACTTGAGCTATACCTCAGCTTTCAGCAGTTTAGTGATTAACTGGAGATAAGTTTCATGAACTTTCCTGCCCGGGCTGACTTCCAACCAGGAACTCAGATCTCAACCTCTTGAATAGCTGAGATTACAGGTGTGAACCGCCAGTGCCTAACTCAGAAAAAAAATGTTTTTAGTCTTTGAGATTTCCAGCTATTATATATTAGGTTTTTCTCACATGTTCAGGAACCCCTCTTCCTGTCCTTAATTGTTGGAGATTTCGGGGGTGGAGATCCCCTCTTCTTGAAGCACTCCTGAGGTGGTGAGCTCAGCTCCATCGTCTTGGTAGAAGACCAGAATGACATGGCTTTACTCAAAACTGTGTTGGGTTAAAAAAGAAAATCAGTGACGGCTGGAGTCCAGGCTATGGAGCCCGCGCACCAGAGAACTGTGATTCTGAATAAGTGATTTCACTTGTCTGAACCTCACTTGCCCCATTTGGAAAAGAGGGGAGTGGCTTTCTTAGAATTTTGCAGTGAGGAGCCAAGCGCCAGTGGCTTATGCCTGTAACCCTAGCTACTCAGCAGGCTGAGATCTGAGGATCACAGTTCAAAGCCATCCCTGGCAAGAAAATCCATGAGATTCTTATCTCCAATAAATTACTGTACTTAGAAAAAGCCAGAAGTGGTGCACTAGCCATAAGTACATAGAGACTCAGGGATAGAGCCTAGGCCTTCGATGCAAGTCCCAGGACTGGCAAAAAGAAAAAAAAAAAGGTTTCAGTGAAGGACAAAGTTGTGGAATGGGGTCACTGGTGACCATGTTGCCAGCATTACATCATGGTCTCCTTCCTAGAAGCCTTAACCTCCTTCTTTCTCTCCTCTCACCTGCCTGGGTCAGGTGAGAACCTCAGTTTCCTCCACTAGGGTCTTCAGCCTCACTCTATGCATCTTTTTTCTTTCTTTTCTTTTTCTTTCTTTCTTCTTTTTTTTTCCCAGTCCTGGGGCTTG
The DNA here is from genome assembly GCF_031878675.1 of Megascapheus bottae. Taxonomy (NCBI): domain Eukaryota; kingdom Metazoa; phylum Chordata; class Mammalia; order Rodentia; family Geomyidae; genus Megascapheus; species Megascapheus bottae. The sequence continues at coordinate 12,290,994 of NC_143524.1, read as the reverse complement.
AACTCAGGGCCTAGATGCTGTTCCTAGGCTTATTATGCTCAAGGCTAGTGTTCTACCACTTTGAGCCACAGTGGCTTTCTGGTGGGTTATTGGAGATAATAGTCTCACTGATTTTTCTGCCTGAGATAGCTTTGTATTTTAATCCTTAGATCTCAACCTCCTGAATAACTAGGATTACAGGCATGAACCACCAGTATCTAGCACGCTCTACATCTCCAGTGCTCACAGCTGCGGGATCATCCCCATTCCTCAGATGAGAAAACCAAGGAGGAGGAAGGAGAGGAGGAAGAAGAAGAATAGGTGGAGGAAGACGAGGAAGAGGAGGAGGAAGACGAGAAGGAAGAGGAGGGAGAAGAAGAGGTGGAGGAAGAGGAGGAGGAGGAAAAAGAAGAGGAGGAGGAAGAGAAGGAGGAGGAAGAAAAGGAAGAAGAGCAGGAGAAGGAAGAAGAGGAAGAAGAGACAGAGGAGGAGGAGGAGGAGGAGGAAGAAGAAGAAGAAGAAGAAGAAGAAGAAGAAGAAGAAGAAGAAGAAGAAGAAGAGGAGGAGGAGGAGGAGGAGGAGGAAGAGGGGGAGAAGATGTGGAGATGTGGAGGAGGAGAAAGAGAAGGAGAAGGAGGAGGGACCACTGCCAGGTCTCCCTGCGAGACAAGGTAAATCAGTACTCTGCCCTCCAGCCCTTCAGAAACCCTGTGTGAACCTCTATGCCTGTTACTGGCAGCCCTGGAATTGGAACACAGAGCCTTATACTTACACTCTCCACTTGAGCCATGCTTCCAACCTCTTTTGCTTTTATCTCTCAGGTATTTTTCCTTGGGTCAGAGGATAGAGATCCCCCTGTTTATGGCCTTTCATACAACTGAGGTCTCAGGTGTGTACAGCCACTCCTGGATTACTTTTTGGAACGTAGGAATGTGGGTTTTATTCTCCCCCGCCCCCAGCTGGCCTCAACCCATGATCCTCCCAATGTCTGCCTCTCCTATAGCCAGAGTTACGGATGTGACTCACAGAGCCTGAACACCTATTTGTCTGGAAAAGGATTTGGAATCTTTGAAGTGTTATTACCATCCAGACCCACAGACACTGCCTCTTCCTATCCTCTTGCCTTGACCTTGTTCCCAGATGCTCTTGCTTTTCTTGATGCAGGTTACAGGATGCCAGAATTGCTTTTTTTAAAGTTTGGGGCCAGGAGTTGGGCCTAGTGGTAGAGGGCTTGCCTAACATGCATGAAGGCCCAGGTTCCATTCCTTGCTACCACATACATAGAAAAAAAAATTGCCAGAAGTGGTGCTATAGTTCAAGTGGTAGAGCTCTTAGCCTTGAGAAAGCCCAAAGACAGTGCTCAGGCCCTGAGTTCAAGGTCCAGGCCTGGCAAAACAAAAAAAAAAATTGGTCTCAGGTGCCTGAAGAACAGAGATTATAAAAACCCCAGAATGGTGGGTTTGGGGGCATGATTCAGTGGGTAAAGCACTAGCCAATGAGTGAAAGCATCATGTACCAAGTTCAAGTCCTGCTCTTTAACTGAAAAAAAAACCCAGAATGGTAATAAATTCCCTCTTGGGTTAGAAACTCCTCTTCATTTCCATCCTGAGCATGCACAGTGAATTTAACTGAGGTGACAGGACAGAGAGTAATGTTCCTTGTGGCTGGAGCCAGGGTTTTGACAGTGAACATTTGTGAGTTTAAAGCCCTAGCTCCTGACTGGACACTACTGGCTCAGGCCTATAATTCTAGCTACTAAGGAAACTGAGATCTGATGACCTCAGTTTGAAACCAGCCTGGGCAGGAAAGTCCGTGAGATTCTTATCTCCAATTAAACCACCAATAGCCAGAACTGGAGCTGTAGCTCAAGTGATAGAATGCAAGCCTTGAGTGGAAAAAGCAAACTAAGGGAAAATATTTCAGCTCTGAGTTCAAGCCCCAATACTAGCACAAAATACAGAAATAAATCCCAACCTTGGGTAAGTACTTTGACACTAAACTGGAAGAAAATTGCCTGTCCTGCTCTGGAGATGTGTAGAAGGGAATCAGACTTCTTACAGCCAAGAGCTCAGGCATAACTGCTCTGGCTTTCCTTGAGTCTCAAAGCCAGCTAGGGCCTTGAACTCCCAATTCTACATGATTCCAGGTTGGATGCACTTAAGTGCACCAGAAAGATCCTTCCTTTCCTTCTAGAAATAGTTTCCTGCTGGCCCCAGGGTCAGCATCCCTGAGTGGCCAGTTGGTCCATGACTCAATGGGGTAGGAGAGTTTGGGGTTTGATCCTGAGGGACTAAGATTGCAATCCTCAAACTCCCCACTGTCCTTCCTGCTGGTCAGCTCACTTGGGCTTTCAAGGAGCTGCAGATAGCAGTGGCAAACGTCTCCAGGCCCTGATGCCCTCTTCTTTCCTTGAGCCTTGTTAGCCACAACTCTCCTGGGAGGAGCTGTGCCCTTTCCATGGGCCTTGCTGGGGGGGGGGGGGGAGGGAGTGACAAGGAAGCTGGATTTGAGTTTCTCCCCTTCTAAGGCACCAGGGAGAGAGGAACATCTCATTTTATATTAATTACTTCATGGTTTTTTCCTTAGCATGTCCCTCAAATCATATAAATTTCAGGTTTTTACAAAAGCTAAATCTGGGCCAGGCACCAGGGGCTCATGCCTGTAACCCTAGCTACTCAGAAAGCTAAGATCTGAGGCTGGGAGTTTAGCCTAGTGGTAGAGTGCTTGCCTAGCATGAACTAAGACCTGGGTTCAATTCCTCAGTACCACATACATTAAAAAAAAAAAGCCAGAAATGGTGCTGTGGCTCAAGTGGTAGAGATCTAGCCTTGAGAAAGCCCAAGGACAGTGCCCAGGCCCTGCGTTCAAGGCCCAGGACTAGCAAAAAAAAAAAAAATCTTAACAGAAGGCTAAGATCTGAGGATCAGGGTTCAAATCCAGCTTGTACGAAAGTCTGTGAGACTCTTATCTCCAATCAAGCACCAAAAAAAGCTGAGTTAAATCTGCAGGCCTCTGGGATGAGCAGATGAGCGGAGGAATGGTATGTGTACTTGGGGCTCAATGAGGCCTGAAGACTCAGCAAGGCCTGGCAGCGACAATGAGGGGCACAAAGCAAACCCAAACACACATTCTGTGCAGTGGGCTCCATTTACCAGCAGAGATAACTGAGGACAGACTCCCTCTGCGCTCACCCTCACGGCCATTGTCCAGAGACCAAGGGCAGGCTGAACTCCATCCCCCCACTGCTCCCTTGGGGAGGGGTCTCCAGGCCAACCTTGGGGACAGTGGCTGGGGAGGGGGTGGTGAGGAGTACAGGGAGAGGAGGGAGATGTTGTCCCGCACTGTCTCACCGCAAGACCGACCTCGGCCTTATCTCCTAGGGCAGCTTCCGGCCCCCCAAGCCTCACCACAGGCCCCGCCCCCTCCTTCCCGCCACCCCACCCCCAGAGGCCTGGACGCTAAGGCCCAGGGGAGCCTGAGCTGCCACCCGGTGCTGCCCAACCAAGCAGAGAGGGCCGGCCCCCAGGTGGGCAGCGGAAGTGAGGCCCTCCCTGCTGCTGGATGCCACCCCGGCCCCACAGGGCTCCCCAAGCCTGCGCCCCTAAGGAGAGAGACCTCTCCTGTCTCTCTCTTTCTCTGTCTCTGTCTCTCTCTCTCATTCTTTATCTCTTTCTTTATGACATTTTATTGCTTGTTCAAACTCTTAGCTTCTCTGATTATCTTTAAATTTTATTATTATATTAGTATGATTATCTTCAAGTAGGTGTACAAATCGGTTTCATTTCAACAGGTCGGTTTATGAGTAACATGCATCTTGATTAACGTCACCTCTCCCATCCTCCTCCCCATCCTTCCCAGTTCCTGTCACCTCCCATCTCCTCAAGTGAAGCACTGCCATTTTCATATATGAACATATTATGACTGTCTCCGCCCACCCTTCCTCCCCTACCTCTCTCCCCCACCCCCACAAAACATGTTTCAGCTTCCCTCAATTCATTTTGTTAAACAATTTTTCAGTTGTTCAGGAGAGTCACACCATGGGGATCAAGCCGTTCCTGGAAACGGGGCGGGAGGGGGGTGTTTAAGGGCAGTCAGATGGGGTTCTGAGGAGCAAACTAACCATCTACACCCCCCCACACACATGCACACACACACACTAGCACACACCACCAGGGAAGGGAGAGTAGAGAAAGATGGGGACACCTGAGAGAAAGTGGAAAGCCCTCCGCAGTGGGGGAAAATGCACCCAGTGAGTGCAGCACTCCATCCCTCCTGCAATCCAATAGAAACACGAATGACATGGAAGCAAAAGAGGAAACACAGTGTCCAACAGAAAGTAAGGGGATGCTTAGCCTCCTGGGTGAAGATGGAGATGCAAATGAAGACCTTGGTGAAAAGCTATTTTACTTCTTGGGAGGGTGAGGTGAGCACACCCTCCATATCAAGTGCCGAGGGCAGGCAGGGTGACACAATGGCTGACCTTGGGGGTGGGGGTTAGTCAGAGCACAACTGCATGTAACCCCTGGGGAAACAATCCTGTCCTGTCTTACAACGCAGAGGCTGAAACCCAGGCACTCCTTCACTCACCACTTTCATAACAACGAGAGACAGACAAGAGTGTTCCTATAGCAGATATCTGGAAGTGAAGTACAAGTACCCACTGACAGGAAAAGGAATGAATTACAGTAGATTGATTCACATCTTTGGCAGGGCACTCTATACAGAAGAAGTGGCCCACAGTTTCATGAATTACTCAGAAGCAGAGTATGGAATGGAAAAAGCTGGTTCCAGCTAGGTGAGGTGGCTCACGCCTGTCATCCTAGCTACTCAGGAGGCTGAGATCTGAGGATCAAGGTTCAAAGCCAGCCCAGGCACAAAAGGACCTGAGACTCTTATCTCCAATTAACCTCTAGAAAATGAGAAGTGGGGCTTGGCTCAAGGGTAGGGCGGTAGCCTTGAGCTAAAGAGCTCAAGGACAATGCCCAGGCCCAGGAGTAGGGTGGGAGCCTTGAGTGGAAGAGCTCAGGGACAGCACCCAGGAGCTGAATTCAAGCCCCATAACAGAGAAGTAGAAGAAAGAGGAGGAAGAGGAGGAGGAGGAGGAAGAGGAGGAGGAGGAGGAGCCAGTTCTAGGGCTTGGCAGTAGTGGCTCACACCTATAATCCTAGCTACTCAGGAGGCTGAGATATGAGGATCAGGTTCAAAGCCAAGCAGGCAGGAAAGTCCATGAGAGTGGTGGCCAGTTAGCCACCAGAAAACTGGAAGTGACACTGTGGCTCAAAGTGGTAGCAAAAAGAGCTCAGGGACAGTGCTTAGGCCCTGAAATTCGAGCCCCATAACTGAAAAAAATACAAGAAAAATACTGATCTGGTAAAGTTCAAAACAAAGTCAATTTTCATCTCGGGAAAGGTGAATGCCTGTAATCCTAGCTACTCAGGAGGCTGAGATATGGGGATCACAGTTCAAAGCCAGCCCAGGCACTCAAGTCTGTGAGACTCTTGGAAACCACTTGGAAACCAGAAGAGCTCAGGGACAACACCCAGGCCCAGAGTTCAAGCCCCACAACTGACAAAAAAAAAAAAAAAACAACCCCCCCAAAAAACAGCAATATTGGTTCCTACCTTTATTGTACTAAAGAATGATAGGACTATCTAAAAAAGACTCAAGACAGTATGTTGTAAAACTATTAAATCCTAGTGTGTATGTGTGAAGCATGACAATTTCACTACCTCAGCCTCCCAAAACAGGTCAGACAGACAACCAGGACAAACAACTAGACAAGCAGACAGGCAGAAACTGAGATAGAGAGTGAGATTAAAATATATATATATATATATATGTGTGTGTGTGTGTGTGTGTGTGTATATATATATACATATACATATATATATATATATACACACACACATAACATATATGCATCTAAACTTGGTTCTCCTTTTATATTTCCCCTATCCATGTGAATTCCTCTGCTATGGTATTCATATTATCCTAATGTTTTACAATTTTATTTTAGATTTTTGTTTATAATCACATATACATATGAAAGGCTTATTTTGTCACACTTCTAAAATATTTTAAATTGGCATATATTAGTTGTAGAAGGGAACTTTAACATCCTTTCTGGTTTGGGGCAGCACTACGGATTTGAACTAAGGGCCAAGGGCTTACTCAGCTTGCTTGCTTGGCTGGTGTTCTACCCCTTGAATTATGCCTCCAGCCCTCCTTTTTTTGCGAGGCATTTTTGGAAACGGAATCTCTGCTCCAGCTTATTTTGAATCATGGCCATTTGGGTCTTTGTCTGAGTAGCTAGGATTATAGGTGAATCACCAGAGCCTGGCTTTCTTCTAACACTTGGTAAAATATATAAGCTGGAGATGGGAGTGAGTGCCTGTAGTCACAGCTACTTGGAAAAATGAAGCAGGAAGAGCTTCATTTCAAGGCTAGCCTGAGTGACAAAGCAAGACCATGACTTAATCCTTTTGTGCTGTAGAATACTAGAGCTTATTCTTCTTCCCATCTAACTATAGTTAAGAACTTCTGTCCACTGCCTCCTCTACTTCCTGTTCTACTATTATGAGATCAATTTGATCTTCCACATTCAGTGTTTCAAGGAGCCACACTTGAGTCCATCCACTGTATGTTTTACCTGGCCTTCCCTGCTCATGGTTCCCCCACTAACTCTGATGCACTTGTATCTTTAATCCATTACAGTTGGATGGTAGAAACTCCAAACTAGGTAGAAGGGACAAGCAGTGAGTAGGTGGCAAGGGCTTGCCAATCCCTTTGCAGGGTGACCAGGAGCCCTTGGCTCCCCAGAGGTAGGAATGCTGACAGTGTTATTGTGAAATCATGTGCATATTGTGAAGTGCTTTACATATGATGGCATGATTTGCATATAGGGAGAAGACATTTTGGAGCGCCCAGCAGCTTGTCTAAGCATCTTCCCCTCTTTGCAAATAATGGACCTAGGGTTCCAGTTAGATTCAGGAGGGCCCAGGGACGCACCCTGGCTAAAGTAGACAGGAAGTGTTCAGAAGACAAGCTGACCCACCTGCAAGAAGCTCGGGGTCTGAGAAGAGTAGACATTAAGGACAGGACAGACATCAGATGCAGAATGGGAGAACTGAGTGTACTGTCAGCCATCCCGGCATGGAAAAGACTCCAGATAAGGAACAGATACAGACAGCTGCCATGGAAGACTGGTGGGGGTCAGAGACTTAAAAAGACCACGCTCTGTCACAACCTGTGACCAGATGAGTGCTCATGGGCCCCTTCCTGGATATTCTATGATGCTTGAGGCAAAGTGGAAATACCAAGCAATTCACACTTTTACAAGCCCTAGAAGGGAGATGGTACTACATGAGAGGCAGAGACATCCAAGCTCTGCCAGATGTGTGGCCCTAGGCTAACCACCTATCTGGAAGATTTGGTGATAATGCGAAGTGAAAGGCACATAGCAGGTGTTCGGTAAATTGCTATACTGAATACAGCAATTCAGTATACTTGATGGTGGTACTTGTCATTACTTGCCCCATTAGACGAAGAGAAAGGTCAGGCCCAACTCCCTCTAGGTGAAGGGAGCTCAGAGTTTCACCCCGGCCCATCCCAGGTTTGGAGGTGCAAGGTTGAGCCACCGTGTATTGGACCCCAAAGGGTTACAAGTCCTGGAGACTGGCCTGAGGTTCCCAGTGAAAAACCAAAGCATAAAAATAATTCGATGAGTAAGAATAAAATTCCCTCTTCTGAGGTTCCCGGGGCCAGGCCACTCCCTGCGGCAGGCACTTCCCCTTTCCTAGCTCATGGAGGAGTCCTGCTGGGCTGAACCCCCAACAACCCCCCCCCAATCCCGGGGCGGAGCGGGGCGGCCAAGAGCGCCCCCGTGCGGCGACGGGCGATACTGCACCGCCGGAAGGGAGGCGGCAGGCAGACACCACCCCCGCCCCACCTCCGCTCTCAGTCCGGCCGCCCGGCGCAGCGCGGGGGAGCCCTAGCCCATCCCCGCAGCGCGCGGGGCCCGTGAACCCCCCCACTTCCGCCCGGCTCTCCCCGCCGGCCCGTGAGCAGGCCTGAGCGGAAGTGCCCCATGCGCGTGGGTCCCCCATGGCTCCGGGAGCGGAAGCGCCCCCCCTCCCCGCCCCGCCGCCGGTCCGTCTGTCCCCGCGGAGCCCGGCGCGTTGGGTTCCGGAGGTCCCCGTGTGACGTGGCCGCACGCCGGGGGCGGCTCGGGCCCGGGGCGGGGAGGACGGGCGGGGCGGGGCGCGGCACTGCAGCTGGATGGCCGGGCCCGTCCGGAGCGCCGCAGCTGCTGTCGCCGCCGCTCGGTGAGTGACCGCTGGACCCTCCAGGGGCCGGTACCCAGGGAGGGATGGACCCGCCGACTCCCCCACACCTCCCGCCTTCTCCTGCTCAGACTCCGTCCAGGAGGCCAACTTCTCTCCTGCCTGGAGAACTTCTTGCCCCCTCGCCTTCCACACTCCGGGGGGCCCCCTGCGCCCTCTCTTTCTGAACTTCTGTCGTGCTTTCTCCCTTTCCTATCTTCTGGGACAAAACCTCTCCGCTACCCAGTGCTTGTGCCCCCAAGCCGCGGTCCTCCCACTTGTGTATGACCTGCCTCCGACTTGGCTTGAGCCCCAGGGGAGCCCAGCCGGTCCCATGGTGGTCTCCGTCATAGTGTAGGCCTGGAGATCCCAGATATAGGCTTCGTTTTTGCCATTGCCCAGGGATCAGGAAACTGAGGCACCTCAAGGTCACTGCCAGCTTAAAGCGGGGCAGATCACACTGAAGTCTCATGCCCTAGTTTCCAGATTGAACTTCTCTCTTGGTTGACTCACGTCCCCATCCTGTGACTGGCAGCAGCGCACATTCCTGCTGAGACTCCAGGCCACACCCCCACTCCCCTCATGGGGGCCTCTGGGGGCTCTTTGTCAGCTGTCACCTGTCCACGCCACTGCTTACCTCATCTTCTCAGCTCTGTGGGGGAGGCAGGACCTGGCCCCCCTTCCATAGAGGTGACTTTGGGAATTGCTCACAAACAGTGAGAAGCACAGAGCACCAAGTTAGTCATCCCGCTCCAAAACTGGAGCCCCATCATCTGTGAAGCATCTCCCCCTGTCCCATCAGCTCCATCTCCTGTCTCTCTCCTTCTCCATCTCCAGTCTAGGATCCCTGCTCACCTGTCCCATCAGCCTGGACTGTGCTGACATTGGTCCCTGGATACCTTCACAGGGCACATCCTGACAGCTAAACTGCTGGCAGTCAAAGACACCCTACTGGGCTGGGCCTGCCAGTGGCTACAGAGAGCCCAGCCAGCGCCTCACCCAGTCATTAGGGAAGGCTTAGCCTCAGGCTGACATGCTGACACACAGGCTGGAGTCTCGCTCCAAAGGAAAAAATGTGTGGCCCTTAGGAGAGGGAGTAGGGAGGAGCAGTCTCTTGGCTCTGTGGGCATACGTTAGGATCCTCAGATGTCCTTGGCAAGGCCAGCCAGAGGGTGGATGCTATGACGATGCGGGGGTGGGGGTGAGGGGCATGCCACGTTTCTAAGCAGGTGTGGGGTGAAGGGTGGCAGCTTGAACAAGTAGCCTCTTGTGGTTTTCAGCACGTGGCATGCCTGGATGTTCCTGTCCTGGCTGTGGCATGGTGGACCAAAGGTTCTTCTTTCTCGCTGCCCTTGCCCTGGAGTTCCTGGGAAGGGCTGGGGGTTCCCAGCCAGCCCTCCGGAGCCTGGGGGCTGCCACTGCCTGTCGCCTGGACAACAAGGAAAGCGAGTCCTGGGAGGCGCTGCTGCATGGGGAGAGGCTGGACACGTGGATCTGCTCCCTCCTGGGATCCCTCATGGTGGGACTCAGTGGAGTCTTCCCCTTACTCATTATTCCCCTGGAGATGGGGGCCATGTTGCGCTCAGAAGGTGAGTGACTTCCCCTGGCGGGGCCTTGAGGAGCAACTCTTCTTGGGAGACCCTCAGTGTGTGTGTGTGTGTGTGTGTGAGAGAGAGAGAGAGAGAGAGAGAGAGAGAGAGAGAGAGAGAGAGAGAGAGAGAGAGAGAGAGAGAGAGAGATACAAGGCGAGATCACCTTGTTCCTGTGGGAACGGGATGTGCTTCTTTGTTCATATAACCATGAATCCATCCATTGTTTCAGGTGGTAGACTCTGGCATAAAACGAGTTCCTTTACTTCATTCTGTCCTAACCCCAAACATGAAGAAAAGCTGGGTGCTTATCTCCAGCACTGTGGCTCAGGACGGTCATCCTAGCTATGTGGGAGAGGCAGAGATCAGGGGATCACAGTTCAAAGCCAGCCTAAGCAAAAGGAAGTTTGTTTGAGAGACTCCATCTTAACCAATGGCTGGGCTAGATCCCATAACCCTGTCATCCTAGCTGAGGGGTAGTAGCGGGGCTAAGCACAGCGTGGAAGCAGAAGTAGGAGTCTAGTCCCGGCATAAAAAGCAAGATCTTACCTTGACAATAACCAGTGTAAAAAAGGCTGGAGGTGACCTTGAGTTCAAACCAGAACCAAGAACAAGAGGGAGGGGAGAGGTAACAGCTGGGAGTGTGCTCCGGGTAGCGTTCTTACCCAGTGATCCTGGACTGAATCTTCAGTGCTTCCGAGACCGGGAATCACTCCACAGATCCCTGTGAAGACTTGATGGAGAGTTCCCTGTACAGCGAAGGGGTGAGGTGTTTGCAGGCTCATGCAGACAAAAGGGAAGGGTTGAGCCAACACTGACTCTTCCAGCCCAGCTCACAGTGTGAGTTCTCAGTCCAGGAGCCGCAGGGTCAGCCTTCTGCAGTACACCAGAGGCTGGTGGCAGAGGCTGCCTTCAGGAAGGGACCTGGAAGATAGAGTTTTCTTTTTACCATGTGCACACGGTACCTAGTCACAAATAATGTGTTTTGTAATTAAAGATTTTTTCAAAGACTAGGTGTGGTGATATACACCTGTCATCCCAGCACTTGGGCAGCAGAGGAGACCCACACAACTGGACAACATAGACAGACCTGTCCCCCTCTCCCAAGGTCTTCCAGGATAAAAAGAGATTTAAAATATAATTTTATTACAAAGGTGAGATGCAGAGGGGTTACAGTTACATAAGTCAGGTAACAAGTTTTTTTTTTTTTTTTTTTTTTTAGTCTGAGGCTTGAACTCTGTGCCTGGGCTCTGTCCCTGAGCTCTTTTACACAAGGGTAGAACTCTACCAATTTGAGCCACAGTGCCAATTCCGGTTTTCTGGTGGAGATTTTCTGAAGGATTAGTGGGGTGATTCACCAGTGCTCAGCCATACATTTCTTTTTGGCAAATGTCATTCCCTTCCCTCGTTCTCTTTCCAGGTTTCCCCTCCTATCCCCACCCACACATTGTATGGCTCATTTTTCAATGTGTCCAGTAAGAACCTCTGCTGCATTTGTTTGCCCTTTTTCCCTGAAGTACCTATCTTAAAAAATAAAATACAGGGGCCGGGAGTTTGGCCTAGTGGTTAAAGTGCTTGCCTAGCATGCATGAAGACCTGGGTTTGATTCCTCGGTACCAGATACATAGAAAAAAGCCAGAAGTGGTGCTGAGGCTCAAGTGGTAGAACTCTAGCCTTGAGAAAGTCCAAGGACAGTGCTCAGGCCCTGAGCTCAAGCCCAGGACTGGCAAAAAAAAAAAAAAATACAAAAGAGTCAGGCACTTCAGAATTAACTTTAAAAAAAAATGAAGGCCAGATACCAGCAGTTCTTGCCTATAATCTTAGTTACTCAGGAGGCTGAGATCTGAGGATGGAGGTTCAAAGCCAGCTGGGACAAGAAAGTAAGTGAGACTCTTATTTCCAATTAACCAGAAGAAAATAAATAAACAAAAAAGCCAGAAGTCAAATGGTAGAGCCCCAAAACTCAAGGCCCTAAGGACTTAGCCCCTGGAAGGAAGGAAAGATGAGAGGGAAGGAGGGAGGGAGGGAAGGGAAAAGAAGGGAAGGGAAGGAAAGGAAAGAAAGAAGACAGGCAGGCAGGCAGGCATGCAGGCAGGACTGCCACCCAGGAATCTGACAGTAAAGCTGAACCAGCCCCAGAAATCTGTTAGAAATGAGCACCCTTAGACTTGTGTCATCTATGGTTCAGGAACCATCATTCATTTAGAAATGGTTCCTGAAGCAGGGTGTGGTGGTTCACACCTTGTAAACCTAGCTACTCAGGAGGCTGAGATCTGAGGATCCTGGTTCAAAGCCAGCCAGGGCACTAAAGTCCGTGAAACTCTTATCTTCAATTAACCACTAGAAAACTGGAAGTGGCACTGTGGCTCCAGGGTAGGGTGGTAGCCTAGAGCTGAAGAGCTCAGGGAACAGTGCCCAGGCCCAGAGTTCAAGCCCTATAACCAACAAAACAAAACAAACAAAAAATGCTTCCTGAACTCTGTCAGCGCTGGGCTGAGGACATCGCCATTGTGGGGTCTCATCCCTCAGAGCAGCCTTGCAAGGTCAGTGTAGGAGGCACATATAAACAGGAAGTTCACCCAGCGTGAACACCCAGCAGCAACCTCCCCCAGGATGCTACCCCACCTCCACCAGCTCCATCATCGAGGCCTCATTTGCTCTAGTCAACCAAGGATCTGGATGCTGCAAACGTGCAAAAGTCTCCAGATCTCTTGTCACACCAGTGAGGAAGACAGCCATTCCTTTGAATGAACACTTGCTGTGTGTCTTGTGATTTAATTCCCACAAAATCCAGTTTCCAGATGAGGAAACTGCACTTCATTAGCCAGCAAGTTGGGGAGCCTGGCTGTGAGGCCCTAAAGCACCATCTCTTCACGATGGTGCAGTCAGGTGCACAGTGGTTCACCCATTTGGGGTGGACCTATGCAGTGGGTGACCCAGGTTGTGATGATAAAGAACCCAGGGACCTGGGGGGGGGAGCAGGCAGCACAAAGCTTAGACCCAACCCTTTGCCTTTCAGCTGGGACCCGGCGCCTGAAGCAGCTGCTCAGCTTTGCCCTGGGAGGACTCTTGGGCAATGTGTTTCTGCACCTGCTGCCCGAGGCGTGGGCCTACACCTGCAGCACTAGCCCTGGTGAGTGAGGTGGCAGTCAGGAGCAAGAGGGCAGGAGTGGGGAGCTGGTACCAATGCCCAGGGCTGGGTTAGGCTCTGCCCTGTTCTGCCAGAGTGGCTGAGAGGCATCTGGCAGGGAACTTGCCTGGGAGGGAAGGGTCACAGTTTCAGTGTCCTGGCCACTGTGGGAGCCCTAGGGTCCAGCTGCCTGACAAGCCAAGCCTGCTTGAGTCAGCTGTCACTGCCCTGGTCTAGGTTCCATTCCAAATGGCCCCTTCCTAGGACGCTAGCTTGGCATGGCCTCTTAGTGCTCCCTCTGCAGGTATGGAGGGGCAGAGCCTGCAGCAGCAGCAGCAGCTGGGGCTGTGGGTCATTGCTGGCTTCCTGACCTTCCTGGCATTGGAGAAGACGTTCCTCAACAGCAGGGAGAAGGAGGGGATCAGCCAGGTGAGCTCCAAACCCCAAGGCCTAGAGAACTAGGAGCTTGAGTGAAACCCTGAAAAGGGGGAGTTTTCCTTCCTTGGGAGCTATGGGAGGCTGGGCCAACTTTTTGGAGGGCATCTGGGGAGTGGCAGCACTGGGCATAGTGGCTTGTTCTTACTAGATGATGTGGGGGGGCAGAGGCTTGCAAAGTTTGGGGTACCCAGCTAATGGAGCCATAGAGAAGTATAGTCAGATAAAAGAGGTACTCCCTTGTGTCTCTTCTCCACCTTTGTTCCCCACTTGTGTCTGCCCTGGCTGAGGGGGAGGGCATCTAATGTCACCTCTCTCTCCTTCTCCTGGCCCTAGGCCCCCAGCAAAGACCCCACTGCTGCCGCGCTCAATGGAGGCCACTGTCTGGCCCAGCCGGCTGCAGAGCCCGGCCTGAGAGCCGTGGTCCGGAACCTCAAAGTGAGTGGCCCGCTCAGGGCCCCCTAGTTGCAGCCACAAAGCTGCCTGACCAGCCAGGCTCAGCCCGGCTTTCTGTCCCCTCACCCAGGTCAGTGGCTATCTCAACCTGCTGGCTAATACCATAGACAACTTCACTCACGGGCTAGCAGTGGCCGCCAGCTTCCTCGTGAGCAAGAAGGTGAGTGTGGGGGATCAGGCAGGTGGGGCTGGGCAGTACTGGAGGGGAAGATGGCATCTGTGGTGAGGATGGTTCCATCTCCAAAATATGTAGCACCTGTCCACTTGCTGGCTCCACTGCTGCTACTCTAAGCCTGTCATTCTAAGGTGCTTTGGTGGGGTACTGTCTCCCCATACTTCTCCTTTGCCATGCGACTGCTCAGCTCTTGTTGCTAACACTCTTTGTGGGTGATCCTTCTACAGAGCTGCTAGCCTCAGCGCTGCCTGCTTCTAGATGCTTCTCCTTCCACCTCCTCCTCCTGCTTTCTGGGCTGTACCCAATGCAGTGCTTACGTTGCACTAGCCGAGTTTTCCCACTTCGTATCTGCGTGGGACATTCCTCCCAATCCTGGAACGACTGACTTCTGCCTCAACTGACTTAGGCCTCCTTTGAAACATACTTCCTCCAAGAGGCCTTTGCTGCTTTCCTTTTTTCTCCTTGCTGGCTGCATTCACTCCATCCCTCCCTCATCCACTCCTCTCCCCTTCCTACTCCTGCTCACTGTGTGGCTGCTTGGGCACGCGTGCACACACCGATACAACAGCTTGAGCTCAGGGCTTGAGCATTGTCCCTTAGCTATTTTGTTCAAGGCTGGCACTGCCACTTGAGTCACACCTCTGCTCCCAGCATTTTGCTGGCTCATTGGAAATAAAGAGTCTCACAGACTTTCCTGCCTAGGCTGGCTTCAAACCTCCATCCTGATTTCAGCCTCCTGAGGAACTGGGATTCCAGGCATGAGCCTCTGGCTCCTGTCTCCTTTAGTTGCTGCTCTTTCCAGTAGGCCAGTGTCCAGTCCAGGGCACGTGTGTGGAGAGTGCATGGGTGTGGGGAGCCCTGAGGCCCCGTCTCAGGCTGTCTTCCCTGTAGATCGGGCTGGTGACCACCATGGCCATCCTCCTGCATGAGATTCCCCATGAGGTGAGCGCCTGGAGGGCGGCAGGGCCTGGGCCCCAGGGTTCCCTTGCTGTGTGTGGGTAGCCATGGCAGGCTGAGGACCCGGGGCTGGGGATGAGGTTTCTCAGGGGATCCCCGCCTGGCTGTGGCTCAGCTTGAACATGTGGACCTCCCTCAGGTGGGCGACTTTGCTATCCTGCTCCGGGCTGGCTTTGACCGGTGGAGTGCAGCCAAGCTGCAGCTCTCGACAGCACTGGGGGGCCTGCTGGGGGCCTGCTTCGCCATCTGTACCCAGTCCCCCAAGGGAGTAGGTACGGGCGTGGCGGGCGGTGGTGGTCAACAGAGGCACAGTCCAAGGGTCCAGCTGCCTCTAGCGGGTACTGGGCTGGGGTCTGCCCTGGCCTCCCCCAAGGGAGGGGTTGGGAGACACTCAGCCCCCTGGGCTCTCAGCCAGTCAGGCACCCCCTTCCCTGTGTAGAGGAGACAGTGGCCTGGATCCTGCCCTTCACTTCCGGAGGCTTTCTCTACATTGCTCTGGTGAACGTGCTGCCTGATCTCTTAGAGGAAGATGACCCATGGTGAGTGACCTCTTAGGGTCCCCAGAGGGAGCTGCAGCCTCTACCCCCTTCTCCTCTGCTCCCCCTGACCCGGGCCTCTCTCCACAGGCGCTCACTGCAGCAGGTGCTGCTGCTGTGCTCGGGCATTGTGGTGATGGTGGTGCTGTCGTTCTGTGTGGAGTAGCCTTCGCCCACCCCCCCTGCACAGCAATAAGAGACTCAGATATTTGCTCTGTGAGGTGTGCGTGTGCGTGCGAGGCAAGGAGAAAGGGCTGGGCGAAGCACCCAGAAGAGAGGACCGAGTGTGGTGTTCAACGTGCCATGTGTGTGCGAGACCAACACTGTGACCCTTGTGTGCAGGGCCCAGGGCCCAGCCATGCCTGTGCCAGGTTCCCCTCACAAGCTCCATCTTGTACCTGCTAGAGGAACAGCAGTCCTGGCACAGGCCTTGCCCTGCCAGGGCCCACAAAAGGAATACGAGCAGCCGCAGGGGTCCAGGGCCATAGAGAACGACAAGCTGTTCTCTGCTGCTGGAGCGTCCTGGGCATCTGGCCTGGGGAAGCAGCCCCTCAGCTCACTCACATGCCCAGGCACTGAGGCAGGGGCCAGCCCTCTGCTGTGCCCATTTTCCCCTGCCCTTCCTTTACCACTTCTACAGCCAAAGAAAGGGGAGGCAGGTGCTTCCATAGCACCCAGCCCCACTCACTCAGCACTGACGGGTCTACGCCTCCTAGCACTGAGCAGGGAGCTGAGCTCACATCTTTCCTCAGGGCCGCCTGCCCACGACAGCTTCTGTTCCCCAGCACAAGCTCCCTGGCAGCAATAGCAGCTGTGCCGCCTCCAGCTGCCAACAGCAGCATGCAGGGCAACAGGGAGCCCCAGGCAGCTCAGGGATGCTCCTGCAGCAGTCCAACACACAAGCCCACCCCTGTTCCTTGCAGATACCCCTCCCACTTGCCCTTTGGGGTTGGGGGGAAGATGAGGGAGGCTGAGGATTGCACATTGTCAGCACTCAGGAATGTGCTCTGGGAGAATGCTGAAGCCATAATCCCCAGCTATTTCCCTTGGCTGGCGCCCAGGTACTCAGCTGGCCAAATCCACAGCCTCGCTCCAGCCCTGCTGCTAGACTGTGGGTGTTTAGAGGAAAGTGGCCATTGAGTCTAAATGGTTCTGCTGCAGTGTCGCATCTTTATCTGTACATACCTATTCTATGAATATGAATAAATATTCCTCCGGACTACTTGCCTGTTCTGCACACCAGGGGCTGTGGTCATCTACCACCCATGTGTGTCTGCACAACTCTTATTTTCCTACATGTACTTAAGTCTTTTATCCCAGTGATGGCTGAGTAGGGTACAGGCTCCTCCTGGGACCATCTCAGCCCCTCCCCATCCTCACCCCTTTCCCCAACAAGCTGAATAATGTCATCAAGGAAGGGTGCTTGATCTACAAAGTCATCTCTAGATAGGACCTCACTGAAGAAGAGAGGAAAGCCAGGCCCTGTTGGCTCACACCTATCATCCTAGCTAGTCAGGAGGCTGAGATGGGAGGGTTGCAGTTCATCAGTATGAGCAGACAAATCTGAGACTCGTCTCCAATTCAGTGTCAGCTCTAAGTGCAAAAAGCTAAGCAAGAGTGGGAGCCCCCAGAGTTGAAGCTCTGGTACCATACATGTGCGTACACACACACACACACACACACACACACACACACACACACACACACACACACACACACACACACAAATATGGATCCTTTCTATTCAAACTCCCTGGAATGCTTGGCTTTCAGGATTTCTGTTGACAAAACATTTGGAATGGACATAAAGTCTTGACCTAGCTGTGAAGCTAACTGTCCAGGAAGGTAATAATCTCAAAGACCTCAAAGATCTGAGGGAGGAACCCATAGATATCTCTGCTGTCCCCTACCCTCCCTCACAGCACAGGTAAGGGTGAGCTGTCACCGAGGGGTCCCTGCCCCAGGTCAGTGTGAGGTGGAGAGCTGGAGCCACTAGCAGATAGGACATGGCCAGGAAAATCCCCAAGCAAACTATGCAGGCAGGCTGGCCTTCCAGGGAGTGGGCAGTGGTAGAAGAGGCGACAGGAAAGAACACTGAATGACAGATTCAGTGTAGAAGTGCTCTGAGAGGATCTTTGCTCATGGGTTCAAATTACTAAGGGAGATCTTCAATGGAGGAATAGAAGGCCTACAAGCCAGGAAATAAGGAGGACTTCCAAGAACTAAAGACCTAAAGCCTTGGCTTCTCAAGGCAACAAGAGCAAGGTTAGTGTGCTTTAGCCCTCCTGCCATCTGTGTGGCCAAAAGCCTCTAGCAACTCAAGAGCTGGGGGCAGTGAATGGGAGCAAGGCTCTGATAATACTTGGGGTGGGGGAGACCACAAAAAAGACTCAGGCAACAGCTGTGCCCCAGAAAACCTCACCCTGACAACTGCTTTGGGGCCCACAGCTGTCTCAGGGATTTCCAGGCTACAGGTCCTGGGGCAAAGGCCTCCTGCTTATGTCTCACAGGGCCCAAAGGAGTCAAGACAGACAAATGGCAAGAACCCGAACCACCATTTATTAAGAACCTCAGTCGGCAGGAGACCAGGGAGAGGCAGCACTAGGCAGCTGCGGTACTAGGCATAGTACTGCAGATTGGCTTTCTTCTTAGCCTGCACCTCCAGGATGCCCTCCATGTAGTCTTCGTGGGTGAGTTCTGTGGCACCCCTGCGCAGTGCGATCATGCCCTGCAGCCAGGATAAACAGGCTCTAGCGTGCCTCCCTGCACCCAGGGGCCTGGACCCCTCAACCTCTTGCCCTCAGCAGTCTCCCCTGTCCTGTCCAGCACAAGCAAAAAGGTTACAGGCAACCAACCAGCCAGCCACCCACCCACCCCTCCTAACTACTCACCGCCTCCACACACACAGCCTTGCACTGGGCCCCGTTGAAGTCATCAGTGCAGCGGGCCAGCTCCTCGTAGTTCACGTCAGGACTGCATGGAGAGAGGGCAGGTGCCGCGGGGCCCAGTTACTTATGGGGAAGGGAAACGAGGGGACCGATGGCCTGCCATGCCCCCATCAGGCAACAAAGTCCTCGCCCACAAAGAAAGGCAAGCTCCATGCCCACGCTGCCTTGTTTTCTCCTCAGTACAAGACAAGTGGGGGTGTGAATGTGAGGAGGAGAGGTGTTAAATGAGATTAGACCAGGTTATTTTTAAGACCTTTGTGCTCTAGCTTTGTGGAAATCTACTTCTGAGTCTCTAGGACTCATCTCTGCCTGAGATGGGAGAAGGGATCACAGACTAAGATGGCCTTACACCCATCAGGGTGGATACTGCACTGGCCAACACAAGTCTGCTGTCCTCACATGTCAAGCATTGTGCCCCCAAGAAGTGGGGGCAATGATCCCCAAGATCCAAATAAGAAAACAGGCTTAGCCAGGCATACTCTCATGCAATCCCTAGCTACTCAGAGGCAGAGATTGGGAGTTGCAGTTCCAGGCCAGCCTGAGCAAAATTTTACAAGAAGTTATCTCAGTAGACAAAGCTGGGGGGTAACAGCCCATGACTGTGATCTCAGCCATGCAGGAAACAGAACTAGAAGAACAGAGGTCTAGGACTACCAGGCATACATTTGAGACTCTACTTTAAAAAATAAAAGCAAGGCCGGGAGTGGTGGCTCATGCTTATAATCCTAGTTACTCAGGAGGCTGAGATCTGAGAATATCGATTCAAAGCCAGCCTGGGCAAAAAAGAATAACGAATGTGAGACTCTTATCGCCAATTAATCACTAGAAAAGAGGGAATGGGGGCTATGGCTCAGGGGTAGGGTGATAGCCTTGAGCTGAAGAGCTCAGAGGCAGTGCCCAGGCCCAGAGTTAAAGTCCCATGATGCGCCCCCCACGCACAAATAATAAATAAATAAATAAAAGTAAAAAGAGCAGAGATGCTCTCGTGCTGCCTGTTCAGGATGCTGCTCACCTGACGTTCATTTTCCGGGAGTGAATCTGCATGATTCTGGCCCGGGCCTCCTCATTCGGCATTGGGAACTCAATCTTGCGATCCAGGCGGCCTGATCGGAGCAGGGCAGGGTCCAGGATGTCCACCCTATTAGTGGCTGCAATTACCTGAGAGAGGGGAGAAATGACAAGTTGCACTGTAGGGCAGGCCATCACCCACAGACACAATCACAGGCACACAAGCAGGAGGGGAGCACAGATGAGAGCAAGGGCTATGAAAGGCAGATCAAATTCATATTCTAGTTCCACATCTCACTAGCTGGAGGAACTGAGGAGTCTCCTGGCTTCAGCCTCATTGTCCACCTGCAAAATGAGAGAAAATGCTCACCTTTACTTGGGTGTTTGGCTGGAAGCCATCCAACTGGTTCAGGAGCTCCAGCATAGTCCTCTGTACCTCTCGGTCTCCGGCCTTCTCACTGTCAAAGCTGGGGACAGGCCAAGACACTGGTGAGGCCATGACCTGGGTGGTACATTCCCCTTCTCCACCCACCACAAACCTAACCCAACTTGTCAAGTTAGGGAAATAGCTGTCTCAGCCCAGTCACTGCTACATAAAAAGGGATAGACTGCAGCGCGGT
Organism: Megascapheus bottae; assembly: GCF_031878675.1. Lineage (NCBI taxonomy): Eukaryota > Metazoa > Chordata > Mammalia > Rodentia > Geomyidae > Megascapheus > Megascapheus bottae. The sequence continues at coordinate 12,270,840 of NC_143524.1, read as the reverse complement.
CCAAAGTCTTCTGGGATTAGGGCCAGCAACAGCCATGGCCTCAGGCATCCCAGATGAGGTGGCAGACTTGATGGCACAGAGCCAAATCTCAGTTATACCCAGAATCAGAGCGGAAGAGGAACCAGGCAGTCTCTTCTAGAGGAAGGGTCTCTGAGGACCTTTCCACTTGCCTGTGACTCAGTACAGTTTAAGAATTCACAGTTCGGGCCGAGAGTTTGGCCTAGTGGTAGAGTACTTGCCTAGCATGCACAAAGACCTGGGTTCAATTCCTTGGTATCACATACATAGAAAAAAGCTGGAAGTGGTGCTGAGGCTCATGCGGTAGAGCTTTAGCCTTGAGAAAGTCCAAGGACAGTGCTCAGGCCCTGAGCTCAAGCCCAGGACTGGCAAAAAAAAAAAAAAAAAAGAATTCACATTTCCCCAACCTCCAAGTTTACTGCTGTTATGGAATTCTCTCTGAAAGTTGCCCACTAAGGTACATCTGAACCATCCTACATCTTACTTCCTCAGCGACTAAAATAATCTGACAGATACCATAATGTTGTTTGAACTAGCTAACTTGCAGATGGCTGCTGTTACAATTCATCTTGATCTTTTGAACCTCATCTCTGCTGGGTCCACTGTTAAGTAAAGGACATTTTCAAAATAATTTGAAGAGGGGGCCGGGAGTTTGGCCTAGTGGTTAAAGTGCTTGCCTAGCATGCATGAAGACCCGGGTTCGATTCCTCGGTACCACATACATAGAAAAAAGCCGGAAGTGGTGCTGAGGCTCAAGTGGTAGAGCTCTAGCCTTGAGAAAGTCCAAGGACAGTGCTCAGGCCCTGAGCTCAAGCCTAGGACTGGCAAAAAAAAAAATAATAATTTGAAGAGAACCCTATCCACTGAAAGGAGAATTTAAAATCTGCATCAAGGACTAGTCCTCATAAAATCGGTACATTCTATTGTAAAAGTAAAAATCTTACAATAAAATAAAACTTCAAATTTTAATGAGTAAGTCAGGTGCCAGTGGCTCATAATCCTACCTGTGTAGAAAGCTGAGCTCTAAAGATCACAGTTCAAAGCCAGTACAGGCCACCAGAAAACCTGACATGGGCCTCTGGCTCAAAGTGGTAGAATGCAGGGCCAGGAGTTTGGCCTAGTGGTAGAGTGCTTGCCTAGCATGCACAAAGACTTGGGTTCGATTCCTCGGTACCACATACACAGAAAAAAGCCAGAAGTGGTGCTGAGGCTCAAGTGGTAGAGCTCTGGCCTTGAGAAAGTCCAAGGAAAGTGCTCAGGCCCTGAGTTCACACCCAGGACTGGCAAAAAAAAAAAAAAAAAAAAAAGTGGTAGAACGCAAGCTTTGCCCAGAAAAGCTCAGGGCAATCCCCAGGACTGACAAGAAACCCCCCCCCCCCAAAAAGTTGTAATGAATCAACTATTTTTCATCTATTGGAAGTATAATAATAAGCAGCCAGACTCCAGTGGTTCATGCCTGTAATCCTAGCTCCTCTGTGAGACTCTTACATCCAATAAACTACCTCCAGAGAAAGCCAGAAGTGTAATCCTAGCTACTCAGGAGGCTGAGATCTGAGGATCAAGGTTCAAAGCCAGCTTGGGCACAAAAGAGCCTGAGACTTATCTCCAATTAACCTCCAGAACCTCCAGAAAATGGGAAGTGGGGCTTGGCTTGAGAGTAAGGCGGTATCCTTGAGCTGAACAGCTCAGGAACAGCTCCCAGGCCAAGTTCAAGCCCCATGACCCCTCTCCCCACCCCCCGCTCCCCTCCCTCCACAAAGCCAGAAGTGAAGATATGAAAGCTCAGGGACAAGCTGGGCACTGGTAGCTCAAGCCTATACTCCTAGCTACTCAAGAGGCTGAGATCTGAGAACTGATTCAAAGCCAGGCTGGGCAGGAAAAGACTGTGAGACTCTTATCTCCAATAAAGCTACTCAGAAAAGCTAGAAGTGACACTGTGGCTCAAGTGGTAGAAGCTCAGGGACTGTGCCCAAGCCAAGTTCAAGTCTCAGGACTGACAAAAGAAAAAAAAAGTAAAAACAAAACCTCTAGCTGGGTGATTTGCTAGTAGGCTTAAAATCTAAGTGGATACTGATGCAGGGCCATATCCAGGGTGAAGAGAGTAAGTTGTAGAGGTGCAGGGAGAGCTATGGCAAGTCCAGCATTTGTGCCACAGAGCAATGGGGAGGCCCAAGCAGGGTTTCAAATAAGACCAATGTGTAAGAGACTCAGCATAGAGACGAGTGAGGTGACCAGATTTCTGTTTTAAAATCAACAATAACTAAGAGGACAGCAGGGGATGATTAGGAAGTAGAAGACTACTTAGAGAATCCAGGCAGCAGAACTACAATAGAGAAGCCACTGTCCCAGAGGGAGGAGACAGGATTGGAAAGAGCTGGGGTTAGGGAGCCAAGGCCCCAGCCAGTGATTTTGCTGGGGCCCCAGGCACTCCCTTACCTACCGTTTGGTGCCAATGGCATCCAGCTCATCAATAAAGATGATAGATGGTGCCTTCTCTTTGGCCAGGGCGAAGGCATCACGGACCAGCTTGGCACCATCCCCAATGAACATCTGGACCAGCTGGGGACCAGCCAGCTTGAGAAACGTGGCCTGAGGGCAAGGGGTGATAAGTCAGGTCAAAGGCAAGAGGAGCCCCTACCTCCAGCTCTGCCCTTCTCTTCCTCCTCCAAGCCCCTCCAGTACACACCTTGGTCTGCGCAGCACAGGCTCGAGCCAGCAGTGTTTTCCCTGTCCCCGGAGGCCCATACATTAGCACCCCTTTTGGGGGCTGGATCCCCAAGTTCTCAAACTTTTCCTTGTGGTTCATCGGCAGGACAATGGCCTCCACCAGCTGTGAGGAAAAAGTTCTGTGAGGAAGTGAAATTCCAAGGGCTTCTCAAGCCCAACTTGTAAATGTCCTAAATCCCCATTTACTCAGCCTGCTACTACTAGAGAACACTGCCCTTTCCTTTTCTGTATCCAAAGGACATAGAAAGCTCACCCTACCAAGATCAGCCACAGCCTCACTAAGAACCGCAGGATATGAGAGAAAGATACTACACCACTAGATCTATCTTTCTGCGACCTTCAGTCCTTCTGGACCTAAGCCTCCCAACCTGTCCCACAGCACACCTCCTTTACTCCCTAGACCTCTGTGAGAAGAAGCACAGTAATGGGATGCATCTGCAAAATGAGGTACAGACACATGCTCTGCTTAAGTGAGGCTGCTGGCAATTCAGGGCCTTCCTCACCTCTTGAATCTGCTTGTCCAGACCACCGATGTCACTGTACTGCTCCGTGGGCCTCTCGTCCACCTCCATGGCCTTCACTCGAGAGTCATACTCTGTGGGCAAGGTCTCCAGGATCAGGTAGGAGTCTTTGTTCACACCCTGAGGACAGACCATGAAGCCTTGAGATTTTTTTCCGGACTTCTTACCTAATGAGCTGTGTATAGACTGAAAGGAGAGCTACAGAATGGAGCAATACAAGAATCAAAGGGCAATCAGACAAGATCCCTGACTCTTGGGCTGCTCTGCCAAGATTCAGAGGGAAAGTCAGTGGGAAAAATTCCCCAGAGGGGGCCAGGAGTGTGACCTAGTGGTAGAGTGCTTGCCTAGCATGCACAAAGCCCTGTGTTTGATTCCTTGGTACCACATACACAGAAAAAGCTGAAAGTGGTGCTGAGGCTCAAATGGTAGAGCGGTAGCTTTGAGAAAGCTCAAGGACAGTGTCCAGGCCCTGAGTTTAAGCCCCAGGACTGGCAAAAACAAAACAAAACAAAACAAAAAAACCAACTCCCTAGACTCAAGCAGGACTCACCACCAAGTCTCCAGGCTTCAACTTTTCAGCATCCACCAACCCAATCACAGGCAGGAAATATGTCTAGGAAGATTCCAGTTAAAGTGTCAGTTATAGCACTCACTGAAGCCTCACTACTTCTTGCCCTCCACCATCCTAATCTACCTCTCCCCTTCTCCTATTACCGAGCCAGTCTCACCTGTCGTGTAGAAGTTTTGATCACTGCACACTTGCCCTTCCTCTGGGAGTCCAAGTCAATATTGGCCCCATCCTCCTCTTGGTCATTAGGATCAACATCTAGCAGCTGAGAAGGGAGGGAAAAAAAAAACCCAACCCCTTGAACTTCCCAGAATCCAGTGTTTTACTGGGTCAGCACAATAATGAACCTCAAAGGGGCCACCAGCCCACCTCATTCCAAACTAACCACAAACCTAGGAGAAATGAAGATAACAAGCCAAGAGAGGAAGATCTCTGTTTAAATGCTGTTTCTGTACCCAAAGTTGATCTACCCCAGGAAGAAGACATAAAAGATTTACAAGGCCTTTGCAGGCCTGTATTGAGGAAGAGGATCCCAGAAGTAGTTCTAAGGTGCAATCCCCACTAGGGACAGAGTGGGTACTCCAAGCTCCACTGACTCCCTCTCTTCCCCTCCACATACACACACACCTCGATGACGTTGGAGACCAGGTAAGGCAAGGTCTTGTTCACTTTGATTTTCTCACTGTTCTCTTTGATTTTGTCTTTCATAGCTTGAAGTTCATGTGTGACTCTCAACACTTCACTCTTCATGATCTGCGATGAAGTTGAACGCAAGTATATATTTAAAGCTTACATTAACCAGTGAGGACTGGCTGTTCAGGGGGACACCCCTGCACATAGCCAACTAGATCTCAGGCTTTCTGAAGACCTAGCCTGACTGTGTCCACATCCCACAGAAACCAAGAGAACGAGGCAATGTGGAAACCTCAGATGCAGTACTGCAGAAACAGTAAGCCTTTGCATCAAGAAAGTAAGGCTTAGGGGCCAGGTGTGGTAGCTCACACCTATAAGCCTAGCTACACAAGGGACTGAAACCTGAGGATCAAGACTCACAAGAAAAGGGGAAGTGGGACTGTGACTCCAGAGGAAGGGCAGTAGCCTTGAGCTGAAGAGCTCAGGGACAGTGCCCAGGCTGAATTCAAGCCCCAAAACCAACAAAAAAAAAAAAAGAAAAGAAAGTAAGGCTTGGGGCTGAGAGCATAGCCTAGTGGTAGAGTGCTTGCCCAGCATGCACGAAGAAGCCCTGGGTTCAATTCCTCCAAACCACATACTCAGAAAAAGCTGGAAGTGGTGCTGTGGCTCAAGTGGCAGGGCGCTAGCCTTGAGAAAAATATGTCCAAGGACAGTGGCCAAGCCCTGAGTTCAAGCCCCAGGACTGGCAAAAAAAAGAAAAAAGAAAAAAAGGTAAGGCTTTAGGTTCTATCTTAGTATGGACTGGGTACTTGACCACAAGTTTAAAAACAAAAACAAGCCAGACGCTGGCGGCTCAAACCTGCCTAGTTATCCGGGAGAGTGAGAACTGAGGATCAAGGTTCAAAGCCAGCAGGGTAGAAAAATACATGTGAGACTCTTATCTCCAATAAACTACTCAAAAAAGCCAGATGTGGGGACAGGAGTTTGGCCTAGTGATAGAGTTCTTGCCTAGTATTCATGAAGACCACATACATTAAAAAAAAGCCAGAAATGCTGCTATGGCTCAAGTGGTAGAGCTCTAGCCTTGAGAAAGCCCAAGGACAGTGCTCAGGCCCTGAGTTGAAGGCCCAGGACTGGCAAAAAATAAAATAAAATAATAAATAAGCAAACCAGAAATGGTGATGTGCCTCAAGTGGTAGAGTGCTAGTCTTGAGCACAAGGAGACTCAGGGATAGTACTCAGGTCCTGAGTTCAAGCCCCAGCACCAGCAACCAATCAATCAACAAGTCTCTAAGTCTATGTCCTCACCTGTAAAATGAGTATTTGCTAAAAGAATGACTTGGGGTGGAGGGGAAGGGTATTGGAGTTTGAATTTCTTGGCTTTGCTGCACTCCACTCTACCACTTGAGCCTGCTTTTGGCTGGTTATTTTCAAGATAGGGTCTTAGGAGCTTTTCTGTCTGGGGATGGCCTCGAACTATAATCCTCCAGCTTTCAGCCTACCTAGTAGCTAGGATTAATTACAGGTGTGAGCCACTGTCACCCACCTTAAAAAGAAGGGTTGGGTTATTTTTTGTTTTGTTTTAAGAATAGTTTAACATTTAACGACTGGAGGGGGGGTGTTAGATGAGGGCTGGGAATGTGGCTTAGTGGTAGAGTAATTGCCTAGCATGCATGAAGCCCTAGGCTTGATTCCTCAGTATCATATAAACAGAAAAAAGCCGGAAGTGGTGCTGTAAAATGCTAGCCTTGAGCAAAAGAAGCTCAGGGACAGTGCTCAGACTGAGTTCAAGACCTAGGCTGGAAAAAACAAACAAACAAAAAAAAACTTTGCTGGGAAACGCAATCTTGAAATGATCTCAGAAAGGGCCCCCAGCCACCCTGTCCCTTCTTGTCCCGTTTAAAACTTTGTATTCTGCCACAGGCTCCGGCGGAGGCAGAAAAAGCACCCGGAGTCGCCAAGGCCTGCAGTGGATCCTCCACTGCCAAGCCGGGAGCCCTGCGCCCACCTTGATCTCGCTGTCCAGCAGTCGTGTGCGCTGGATGATCTCTTCCGTGGACATCTTGAGCACCTCCTCTCCGATTCCATCTTGCTGTTTAGAGAAAAGCTTTCAGATAAACGTCCTTTTTGTTCCAACAGAGTCCACTCTCAACCTATCTCCCCACCCACAACTCCAGCACCAAGTCAGGACCCCTGCCCACCACTCAGCCGGCTCCATCTCCGAATCTGGGCCACCATCTGGACCCTCCCCAGCCACTGGCTCTCCCCCGGCCAAAGGCCTCCCGCTGCCGGCCCCCACCCCGGGACTCCCAAGTCTCCGGCGCCCACCTCAGCCTCATCCCACACGGTCGCCATTTTGTCCTGCCGAGTCACTGGATTCTCCAGTATCGGCATCAGATTCAATTCCTGGAGGAAAAGTCCCAAGACGAGACTCTGCAGGGGCTGCGGGCAAAAGATTAATGTCTTCTTTTTGAACGCAATTTCGTCTCCAGGGGCCAATCTCTCCCGAAAATCCTGTGTCTCGATAGGGTTAGTTCCGCCCTCGCCGCTGTGGCGAATCTGCGTCTCCAAACCAAGAACCAAGGACAATCAGCCCTGCCTCGCGGCTCACCGTAGGCTAGTTTGTACCGAGGGGTGGAGGAAAGTGAGAGATGGGGCTGCTATTGGCTAGCGGTCGTGGGGGGCGTGGTCTGTTGTAAAACAGGAAGGGGCGGGAAGGCGGGAGCCGCATGGTCCGCCGGGAAATGTAGTTTTAATCTGGTTGGTAAGTGAAAAAGACACCTGGATAAGCTGCACCTCCACCCTTCAGGACCTGGCCCAGCTAGGAATTAGAGAATTTGCCCTATGGCTTCAATCAAAAACATGTCTAGCCGTGTGTAAAAGGCCTAAAATAAGCTATGACACGTCAGATCTCATTTTTACTACTATTATTTATTGTAAGTACAAATTGACTACCCAGAGTTGCTGGAGGTGAAACATTAACCAGTTTTAAAGAGAGAAGTCACAGGCTGCATGTAATTTTCCAAAGTAAGAATCAGCTGAGTCTGTATTATTATAAACATGACTAGTGTCTGCAGTTTTTTTCTCTTTCCACGCTCACTGAACAGGGCATGTCCCTTTCTTGTGCCCACATCTGCTCTTTGGAGATTGGATGCTTCTTTACTCCTTTAAGGGGAGTCCCAGAGTCCCCCCTAAAATGAACTTCACACAAGCCAAATAAGACAACCATTACAGTCTCTTAAGTTGGTGAAGATTTGTGTAGTGGTTGTCTTAGAATAGTTGAAGTCAGACATTTATTTCTTTAGATATGAACATTTGCTGTTCACTCTGGATGAAAAAAAAAAAAAAAAACACCTCTTCAAGTAGCCTTATATTTGGAAGAGAAGCTGTGACTCATGTAGTAGAGTGCCAGCCTAGAGCAAAAGAGCTAAGATAGGGTAAACAGTCCTGAGTTCAGGCCTCAGTACTCCACACAGGCGGGTGCATACATGCACGTACGCACACATGCACGAGCACATACATAGTATTTCATTTCTCTCAACCATCCTCACCTATGTACAGATTCTTTTCAATTCTAGACAACTACATGAGACTGAGAGAGGCCAAGTGATTTAACCAAAATCATCACTGAATCACTGTCAACACTGGGGCTGCTGACTCAACCAGGTGCAGTGCAGCAGTGATGTGTACTTTTTGTCCCAGCTACTCAGGAGGCTTAGTTGAGTTCAAGGCCAGCAGATGCATCTCAAAACAAAGAACAAAAAGTACTACTTTTGGGTCTGGAGTTTGGCTACTGGTTGTGTGTTTGCCTAGCATGCACGAAGACCCAGATTCAATTCCTTAGTACCACATACACAGAAAAAGCCAGAAGTGGTGCTGTGGCTCAAGTGGTAGGGCTCTAGCCTTGAGGGGGAAAAAAAAAAACCCAAGGACAGTGCTCAGTCCTGAGCTCAAATCCAGGACTGGCAAAAAAAAAGAAAAAGGTACCACTTTTGCACCTGAGTACTAGTGGCTCATGTATGTAATCCTTGATACTCAGGAGACTGAGATCTGAGGATTTTGGTTCAAAGCCATCCCAGGCATGAAAGTTTGTCTTTTCTCTCCAACTAATCACTAGAAAACTAGAAGTGGTGTTTTGGCTCAACGTGATAAAGCACTAGCCTTGAGCTCAGCACCCAGGCCCAGAGTTCAAGTGCCTTGATTGACAAAAAAAGAAAAATAAATAAATAAAAAGCAGAGTTGGCATTAATGGCTCATGCCCGTAATCCTAGTTACTCAGGAGGCTGAGATCTGAGGATCATGATTCAAAGGCAGCCTGGGCAGGAAAGTCAGATTCATCTCTAATTAACCACTCAAAAAAAGATGGAAATAAAACTGTAGTAGAGCACTAACCTTGTGCTAAAAATCTCAAGAATAGTATCCAGTCTCTGAGGTCAAGCTCCAGGACTCTAACAACAAGAAACAACTCCTCTGGGACAGTGCTAGGCCCTAAGTTCAAGTTCCAGGACATACGCACACACACACACATCAGACAGTGAAAATGCACTATATTTTGCCCCCACCACCATAGATTATGGTCACTGTGGTTCAAACCACAACTAAATCTCACCTAAATAATTGCAATGGATTCTTCTGATTCTGCTTCCTGTGTTGGCAAAAAAAAATTTTTTTTTGAGTTTTTCAGCTCAAGTTGAGCCACTTCTAGTTTTCTAGTGGTTAATTGGAGATAAGAGTCTCAAGGTCTTTAGTGCCCAGGCTGGCTTTGAACCACAATCTTTAGATCTTAGCCTCCTAAGTAGCTAGGATTACAGGCATGAACCACTGCCTCCAGCTGTGTTGGCAAATTTTGTCAGTTTACCAGAGCTAGGCGTTGCCCAGTATATTTTTCTTTTCTTTTTTTTTGAGGTAGTGCCTTACCAGTAGGCCAAACTGGCCTTGGATCTGCCTAGGAGTGCTAGAATCACAAGTGTGTGCCGTGTGCTCATTCCTCACTCGGACCCAGATTTTGTTTTGTTTTTAGAAAGGATTAACATCTAAATCGCTAATCAGTTGAGATCTAAATAGAATTTAAAGGCTCCAGAGGAAAATCCTAAGGTCTTTAATTCCCATTTCCCCATTTCTGGCTAAGGAAGTAGGAAATGTTTTTTGTTTGTTTGTTTTGTTTGTTTCTATTTTGCCCTACTTTAACAATTCTAAAATTCTAAACTACAACAACAACAAAAAAGAGTTCTTCCTATAAGACTGTCTTTGAACTAGGACAAAGGTTTTTTGAATCTTTCCTTTGTACTGAAACCAAATCAGTCCTCATTTGGTGATTTGAACCTCTTGAACCCGAACACCTTTGGGGAATGGAGATCAGCCCCATAACTTCTGATGGCTTTTAGGCCTTCAGACTCTAACTAGAACTAAGCCACATCATGGGAGCAGCCTGTTTCTTATTACAAATCAGATCTATTTATGCCTCTCTCTCTCATATACACCCTCCCTATTTGGTTCTTTTTCTGGACAACTTCCTAAAATATACTACTTTGGAAATGTCTTTATTTTGAAAAATACTCATCATACCAAAAATTTTTTTTCAAAGAATAAGCAATACAAACCTCTGTACCTTTCACCTGGATTTGCAAACTGAAAAACCTTTACCAAGTTTACTTTTGCTCTTAGTGCAAACACCCTTTTTCTGGAACCATTTCTAAATTCGTTATAGACTTCATATTTCCCCTCTGTGCTGGATGTCGATGGCTCTTGCCTGTAATCCTAGCCACTCAGGATCTGGAATCAAACAAAAGCTTATGGTTCAAAATCAGCCCAGGCAGGAACGTTTATGAGACTTTCATCTCACATTAACCACTGTAAAGCCAGAAGTAGAGCTGTGGCTCAAGTGGTAGATTTCCAGCCTTAAATGAAAAAGGTCAGGGGCAGCACCCAGACCCTGATTTCAAGCTCCAGGACTGGCACACACACACACAAAAAAATCTAATGGAGCCAAATGCTGGTGGCTCATGTCTAACTATAACTACTCAAAAGTTTGAAACTTTGGGCCTGGAGTTTGGCCTAGTGGTAGAGTGCTTGCCTAGCATGCACAAAGACCTGGGTTCGATTCCTTGGTACCACATACATAGAAAAAGGCCGGAAGTGGTGCTGAGGCTCAAATATAGCTCTAGCCTTGAGAAAGTTCAAGAACAGTGCTCAGGCCCTGAGCTCAAGCCCAGGACTGGCAAAAAAAAAAAAAAAGTCTGAAACGTGGAGGAATGCAGTGTAAGACCAGCGTGGGTAGCAAGTTTGACAGACTCAAATAACAGCAAAAAGAAGAGTTGGCGGTATGGCTCAAATGATAGAGTGTCTGCTGATTAAAATGGAAAAAAAATGCCCTTTGAACAACTAAACATAGTAAAAAAAATAATAAGACTCAAAAAAAGAAAGCAAAGGGTCAGAAGCTAGGAACCCTGTTCTAGTGTTTCAAAGAACTTACTGATTCAGGCCGGGAGTTTGGCCTAGTGGTTAAAGTGCTTGCCTAGCATGCACGAAGGCCCGGGTTCAATTCCTTGGTACCACATACATAGAAAAAAGCCAGAAGTGGTGCTGAGGCTCAAGTGGTAGAGCTCTAACCTTGAGAAAGTCCAAGGACAGTGCTCAGGCCCTGAGCTCAAGCCCGGGACTGGCAAAAAACAAAACAAAACAAAACATGTGTTAGGCCACAAAAAGAATCTCAAGTAATAAAAAAAAAAAAAAAAAGAACTTACTGGTTTTACATTTTGAGCCAGTTCAGGATGCCTGTCTAACTGGGTATAACACAGTGGGTTAATACAGACGTGTTCTAGAGGCTGGATATCACAGGAGCGTGCTAAAAATCTTAATTTTGGGTGGAACTTCTCTTACTGGCTGGCAGATGGCTACCATCTTACTGTGGCCTGTTCTCTGTACGCTGTGGGTCTCCAGTGTCTCCCCAACCCCTTCCTCTTTGCCCTACCTCCTCTCCTGTCTGGTGTTGGAACTCAGGACTAGGTAAGTAATATACTTGAGATACTCTGCAAACCCTTTTAGTGTTGGTTAATTTTTAAGATAGGGTCTTATTTTATGTCGAGACTGGCTGGATTGTGATCCTCCTATTATATTTTCTTGCCACCACCCAGTTATTGGTTGAGAAAAAGGTTTGCATCTCTAAAACATTTTCCTCCCTGCAGGATGGCCTCAAGCAATGGTCCTTACTGCCTCCAAAGTAGCTAGAACTACAGGCTTCAGCTACCTCAACATGTCATCCTTTCCCCATAGGACCCCAACCCGTTCTGCCTTGAAACCTCAGGTGCCTTTCAAAGTCCTGTCTCCAGATATAATCACACATTCATGACATCACTCCTCCCTAACCAAACTCATAACTGAGGGCCTTGTGAGCCCCTTGTGAATGGGATCAGTGCCTTTAATATAAAGGAACCCCAAAGGGTTGCTCCTCCCAATGGTGACACACACGGGGAGGGCTATCAGAACCCAGGCTCTCAACAGCCTTTTGCCCTGGGGTGGTTTCCACACTCCATATTGGTAAGAAACTTTTCTGTTGTTAATCCCTAATGCATTTCTGACTCAAAATGCCACTTTATGGTGTGTATGTGGGGGGGAGGGGCTTGAATTCAGGGCCCCGATGATGCCCCTGAGTTTTTCTGCTCAAGACTATATAGGTCTCAAGCCAAGTGCAATGGCTCATGCCTGTAATTCCAGGTACTCAGGAGGCTGAGATCTGAGGATCAAGGTTCAAAGCCAGCCTGAGCACTAAAGACCTGAGACTTTTTTTTGCCAGTCCTGGGCTTGAGCTCAGGGCCTGAGCACTGTCCTTGGACTTTCTCAAGGCTAGAGCTCTACCACTTGAGCCTCAGCACCACTTCCCGCTTTTTTCTATGCACGTGGTACCGAGGTATCAAACACGCATCTTCATGCATGCTAGGCAAGCACTCTACCGCTAGACCAAACCCTCAGCAGACCTGAGACTCTTATCTCCAATTAATCACTAGAAAAGGGGAAATGGGGCTGTGGCTCAGGGGCAGGGAGGTAGTCTTGAGCTGAAGAGCTTAGGGACACCACCCAGGCCCAGAGTTCAAGTCCATCACCAAAAAAATAAAGACTATAATTCTCCCACTTTGAGCCACAGCACCATGTCTGTGTTTAGGGTGGTTAAATGGCGATAAGAATCTCATGGACCTTTCCTAGCTGGTTGTAAATTTTGATCCTCAGATTTTAGCCTACTAGTATGTAGGATTATAGGCATGTGCCACCAGCACCCAGTCCTATGGCATTTTGTGGAGGGAAAGAGACATGATTCAGCTATAACAGTTTTCTATCTTTTCCATATCATTTGTTTATTTTTGTTACTGTTGTTTTGTTTTTTGGAGTGTGTGTGTGTATGCATGTGCGTGTGCAATCCAGTACCTGGGCTTGAATTCAGGGCCTGGGTACTATCCCTGAATTTTTTTACTCAAGGCTGGCTCTATATCACTTGAGCTCCAGTTCCCTTTCTGGGTGTTATTGTTGTTGCTGTTAATTAGGGATAAGAGTTTCATATACTTTCCGGCCTGAGCTTTGAACCACAATTCACAAATCTCAGACTCCTGAGTAGCTAGGAATACAGGCAGTGCTTACTGTATTTATTGTCTGATGTCATCTGCTTTCACAGCCTTGTCCCTCAGCAGGGGTCTTGCCTCAGGTTCACTGTAAGGAGTCCTCAGATATGCTGTGGAAGGAGGGAGGGAGGCTCCTGTCTGGGGAAACACATGTGGGGAGCCTCAGCTTCCCACCCCGCCCCCCCAATCAATGTCCTCATTCCTCATCCCTGGAACATGGAAGGTCAGAATCACTGGGACTACGTACAGTTTATTTTTCTATAAAGAGCAAAGTACAAAGTGTCAGGGAAGGGTGGCGAGGCCCAGAGAAGCAGCAGAACACAGGCCCTAGCTCTGGCTGGGACAGAAGGAGGTATGGCTGAGGCCCCAGGAGTGCACAGAAACCTCCAGACTGATGGTGGAAGAGGATAGAAGGGAGGAGTGGCAGAAGTCACACGAACCCAGGCTTCATGGAGGAGCGGCGGCAGTTGGGACAACTTCTAGTGCCATTGTTCTGTAAACACCTGAAGAGCCAAAGGATGCAATCTAATCACCAAGGCTGGTCTTAAACCCCTTCCCCTCCTCAGGCCTCCCTCCCCCTTTCGGAAGGTGCAGGGAGGAGTCTTGGCCTCTGCAGCTCTGCTTGAACCTCCCTGCTGGCCCATGAGCTTCCAGGACCAAAAGCAGAGGCTGGGGATGACCCTGGCATCCTGTGCCACCCTGTGAGACACACCTGGCCCTGGTTGGTTTGACCTGATGACCTTCAAGGAACCACTCTGAACTCCCTTGGGGATATAATGAGAATGACAATGTCACCTTTCCTTAGAGCTGTTAATACATGGAAAGCACTTAAACCATGTTGGAAAGAACCACACAGAAGGCACTGGGTGCTGGGTGTCCATTATTAGTATGGGCCCTGCCCACCACTCATGGTGGCCTCACCTGAGGTGAAATATGTGGGAGCAGGGCAAGGCCTGCAGCCGGCTGTTCTTCTCTCCTATGGACTCGCCGCACAGGCCACAGTAGAGCTCCGTCTCCTCCACGCACTCGTGGAAACGCACCACGTGAGCGCGCAGCTCGCGCTGCAGCCCCTTGCTACGGCAGATGCCCTCGCTCAGACAGTGCAGCTTGAGCTGGCTCAGCTGGACAGGGGACAGGAGGAGAGGCGGAGGTGAGGCCTAGGGAGGTCTGGTCTGCTTCCAGTCACTGCCCTGTCCTAAGGTTGAAACTAGGAAAAGTCTCCTGATCCCCTCCCTGGAATGAGTTAGACCAGAGACCTGCATTGTTAGTATGCCTGGAGACACATATTTTCTTTTTGATTTATTGTTATTTCCCCCCCCTCTTGTCGGTCATGGGACTTGAACTCTGGGCTTGGGTATTGTCCTGAGCATTTCAACTCAAGGTTATCATCCTACCCCTTGAGCTACAGCGCCATTTCCGGTTTTCTGGTGATTAATTGAAAGTAAGAGTCTCAAGGACTTTTTAGTGCCAGGGCTGGCTTTGAAACTTGATCCTCAGATCTCAGCCTCCTGAGTAGTTAGGATTACATTAAGTCACTGCGCCCGGCTTTTTTTTTTTTTTTTTTTTTAATTTTCTTGAGCTGGGTGCTGGTGACTCTCGTTTGTAGTTACTCAGGAAGCTGAAATCTAAGGATCACAGTTCAAAGCTAGCCCAAGCAAGAAAGTCCATGGAGATTCTTACTGCCAATAAACTATTCAGAAAGCAACTGAGAGTTTAGCCTAGTGGTAGAGTGTTTGCCTAGCATGCACGAAGACCCGGGTTCAATTTCTTGGTACCACAAACGTAGAAAAAGCCAGAAGTGATGCTGTGACTCAAGTAATAGGGTTCTAGCCTTGAGAAAAAACTCAAAGGCAGTGCTCTGGCCCTGAGCTTACAGCCTAGGACTGGCAAGACACAAAACAAAACAAAAGCTACTCAGAAACACCAGGAAGGGGTACTGTGGATCAAGTGGTAGAACAGTAACCTTGAGAAAAAGAATCTCAAGAGGTGACATTGTACAAAAGGAAAATGTACTCTTTGCCTCATTTATATAACTGTAACCCCTGTTTTTAGTATTTTCAAATAAAAATATAAAATTGAAAAGAAAAAGAGGAAGTACGATGGCGCCGAAACAATATGGACCCAGCTTAGCTCTCTCCCACAAGAAGAAAAAAAAATGACTCTCGGAGACAGCTCCCAGGCTCCAAGTTCAAGCCCCAGGAATAGTGCAAATTTTTTTTTCTTCCTGGTATTAGCAATTAAATCTGGGCCCAGATACACACTAATCAAATGCTTTCTCACTTGAGTCATGCTTCCCAGCCCTTTGGTGTAAATTTTTGTTTCTGATAACTTTGCCGTTACTGGTCTTGATTTCCAGATCCTTTTCTCTCTCTACTTCTTGAGTAGCTGGGGTTTACGTTACCTGTCACCACCCCTAGCTAGTGCCCATGGTTTTGTTGTTATTATTTTTTTTTCTTTTTTTATTATTATATAAATCAGTTAAAGAGCAGATTTCTTTTTGGACAATGTCACCCCTTCCTGCCCATGTTTTTGAAAGATTTTATTAACCAAACTTGCTTCACTGTCTCTGTAATAATCAACCTGTTTTTGTCAAACATGCTCATCACAGCCAGCCCATACTTGTGTAAACCTGAGATGGCTCTAATCCAGCCAAAAGCCACTATATTTGGGCATTTCAGTTGGACTGTGTATCTGATCTCAAAGAAATGCACAACTTCCAGATGACTTTGAGAAACACTAAGCCTGTTTTCAACATTTTAAGGTCTGGATTGGATAGTTACATATAAAGAAGGAATATGGGCTTCAGCCTGAAGATATTAGGCAAGGGACCCTGAGAGCTTCTCTGTGACTCACTTTCCCTATCTGTAAATGGGTCACAGAGAAGACTTGAACCTGTGAAGATCTATACATGCGCAGATCTCCAGGAATGGAAGCTACTGTTAGGAGTTCTAATGAACAGCAAAAAAAACCTGAGAAATTCTGTTATCCTCCAAGCTAGGAAACTCTTACTTCACCCCCAAAGTGTTCTCAGGGAGGAATCAAGGGATCCCGGGGGTTGGGGGTGGTGCTGGCAGCTCCCAGAAATTCAGGAAGGGCTTGGAGTATAGGTAAACTCAGAGACCTTCCCTCAAAACCCATGCCCTGCGCCCTGGGCTCTTCCCCCCCCCCCCCCCAGTCCTGGGCTTGAGCTCAGGGCCTGAATACTGTCCTGGGGTTTTCTCAAGACTAAAGCCCTACAGGCAAAAGATTCCTGAACAGAATCCCAGGGTCACAAGAGATTGGAGAGAGACTCGATAAATGTGACTACCTAAAAATAAAAAGTTTCTGCAAAGATAAAAGCATAGCCACAAAAGGACAGAGACAGCCAACCAACTGGGAAAAGATATTTACCAATAATACATCTGACAAATGCTTAATATCCACAGAACTCAAGAAACTATTCCCCCCCCCCAAACCCAACAAACTATTTACTAAATGGGCAAGGGAACTAAAGAGAAACTTATCAAAAGAAGAGATTAAAATGGCAGAAAAGCATATGAGAAAATGTTCATCATCCATGGTCATAAAGGAAATGCAAATAAAAGCAACCCTAAGATACCACCTTACCCCAACAAGAATGGCCAAGATTTTGAACTCAGACAATGACAGATGCTGGCAGGGTTGTGGAGAAAAAGGAACTCTACTACACTGCTGATGAGATTGTAAACTAGTTCAGCCACTCTGGAAAGCAGTGTGGAGATTTCTTAAGGAACTGAAAATTGACCTTCCCTATGATCCTGCCATACCACTTCTAGGCATCTACCCTGAATATCATAAGCCAAGATATGATAAGGACACCTGCTCAGCTATGTTTATCTCTGTGATGGAAACAATCCAGATGCCCTACTGCAGATGAATGGATACAGAAAATGTGGTATATGTATATATATATATATACACACACACACAATGGAATTCTACATAGCCAACAGACAAGACAGAGTAATGGCATTTGCAGGGAAGTGGATGAATCTAGAGCAAATCATGTTGAGTGAGACAAGTCAAGACCAAAGGAACAAAAGGCGCATGGTATCCTTAATATGTGGCTATTAGATCCAAACAGTGCAAGAGCGAGGACTTAATATTTGCATACCCAATGATATGGACATAGTATGGGAAATACAAATACAACCACATAGACATAAAAACTTATGACTCTATAGACATAATGTTTTATTACATAGATTATTATGTATCTATGACATACAAACCCTCAGCCTAATTTTGATTACGTTCTAAAATCTAAGTGCCAGTGATTGTATATAGAGATTCCCTTCTTGAATACCTGTTTGTTAAACATGTCATTTGAAATATGATGTAAAAATCAATGTTAATAAATTCTTTAATAAAATAAAAAAGACTAAAGCCCTACCACTTGAGCCACAGCACCACTCCCAACCTTTTCTACGTACGTGGTACTGAGGAATTGAACCTAGATCTTTGTGCATGCTAGGCAAGCACTCTACCACTAGGCCAAACTCCTGGCCCACACCCTGGGCTTTTGACCTCACACCCAAAAGATAAGAATCATGTCTGACCTTGTTCCCCACCTCCTCGGCCAGGTCCTGGGCTCTCTCAATGGTGTCCAGAGCCTGGAAAAAGCAGAAAAAGAGAGCAGGAATATAGGTAAAATGTCTGACAAAAGTCTTGGCTTATGGCAAAGAAAGGGATGGTGGGACTGAGGAGGGTGGCAGAGCAGGGTCACTGCCCTAGCCCTGCAAAGTGAAGATGGCAGGGACAGAGGGAAGTTGCAGGAGCTATGTGACTGAGTTAGATTTTGCCATTTATTTATTTATTTATTTATTTATTTATTTATTTATTGTGTGTGTGTGTGTGTGTGTGTGTGTGTGTGTGTGTGTGTGAGTCCTGGGGCTTGAACTCAGGGCCTGGGCTCTGTCACTGAGCTATTTTTGCTCAAGCCTAGCACTCTAACACTTTAACACTTGAACCACAGATCACTTCAGGATTTTTGGTAGTTTAGTGAAGGTAAGAGTCTCATGGACTTTCCTACCTGAGCTGGCTTCAAACTTCGATCCTCAGATCTCAGCCTCCTAAGTAGCTAGGGTTACAGGTATGAGCTACTTGTGCCCAGCTCTATCATGGCTTATAAAAGTCCAAGATGGACAGGACAATCTTGTCTGCACGGTTTCCCAGCTGGCAATTCAAGGGACTCCACATTCAAGCCCTAGCTCTGGGCCTCCGGGCACACCAGGAGTTTTCTGAGCTTGGAGAATAGCAACATCTCATGGGAACAAATTGAAGCTGATATTGGATAAGGAGCAAGGAGAATATTGCCCAAAACCACATCACCAAGCAGCAAGCAGTGGCCCTGAGGAGAGCCAGGAAAGGAAAGAGCCAAGATAGGAAAGGGCATAGCTCACCTTGTCCAATGCCTTCCTGGCTACCCAACACTTCGCCACACCCAACAGCACTTGCACTTGGCCCAGGCGATTTCCGATCTCAGTCATGATGCTCATGGCGGAGTCGTACCTGGGGAAGGCTGTCTGCAGAGCCAGGTGGGAGGGGAAATGAGGCTGGCGCAGGCTGGAACCACCCTACCTCATCCTGGCCACCTCACCTCCAGGTCCCCTCGGCTCCTGTGGATGTCAGCAAAGCAGAGCAGGCAGAGTGCCTGCAGAGGCCGGTCTCCATGCTGAAGGGCAATCTTCATGGACTCCTGCAAGGGAGGTTGGTCACTTATGGGGTGCCCAAAGCCCAGGGGTATCCGCAGAGCCTAACACACCTGTGCTCTACCATTGCAGACATGGTACCCACTGAGGGGGCTACTGTCATCTGACAGCTGTTAGCTACTGCTCAGAAAAGTCACTTGATCTGTGTCACCCAGGGAGTAAACAGCCATGGTGGGATTTGAACCCTAGCCAATGGGACTCCATAGACTGGCTCTTTAAAATCTTCCCCCAGAAAGCACTAGGTACAAAGGAAAGCCCCTTCTCCTAAGGGAGTGAACTCTAGACAGGTCTGGGGGGACACATACATTCTTCAGGAGAGCTTGGCTATGGGTTAGCCTTGGGTTAGTGTCAGAGACCCTACATTTAAGCTTGATGCCCTGGTCCATATCACCATTATCACCAAGATGATGCCCGTCTCCTGGCTGTCCCACCTCACAACACTCCATGGCACTTCCTAGGTGGCCCAGTAGGCGGTAGGCCACAGCCATGTGGTACTGGCTCATGGCCCGGTACTTGAGGCTCCAGCCTTTGCCATAGTCGTTGACCAGCTCTGCAGCCTTGCAGGGGAAGAACAGGGCTTTCTCGTAGTCCTGCAGGGAGACAGGACAGGAGAGACTGAATAGCAGCAACTGCCCTAAGCCAAGGGCTCCAACAGGGAGATAGGACAGGAGGAACTGAATAGCAGCAACTGCCTTAAGCCAAGGGCTCCAGGACCTGGCTTCTCTGAGTAGCCAAAATGGGGGAGCGAGGGACGGGGAAGGCAGTGTTCATTCATCTGGTCTCTGTCTCTGGCAGGGTTGGGGTGGGAAGGCCCAGGTAGAGGGAACAATCATACAGAGGCATGGCTGGAGGAGCGATGAGTTAGTATTTAGAATGCAGCAATATGAAGAACCTAGCACAGATCTCTCTCTCATTCTCTCTCTCCCTGTCTCTGTCTCTGTCTCTGTCTCTGTCTCTGTCTCTCTCTCTCTCTTGAGCCACAGCTCCACTTCTACCTTTTTGCTGGTTAAATGGAGATAAAAGTTTCACAGACTTTCCTGCCTGGGCTGCCTTTGAACTGTGATCCTTAGATCTCAACCTCCTGGGTAGCTAGGATTACAGGTATGAGCCACCAGTGCCTGTCCCTTGTGTATGTATACATGTACCAGTATTAGGGCTTAAATTCAGGGCCTCATTGTGCTCTCACTTAGCTTTTTCACAACAGACAGGCTGACCCTCTACCACTTGAGCCAGTTCCACCTCCTCTACCTCAGATCTTCAGCTTCAAAGAAGCATGACAAATATTTGTGTCAATGAATGAACACAAAGGTAAGAAAGCAGTTGGCTTCTCTTCTTTCCCAGCCCCAGTCCTGAGCTTTAGAGCTATATAGGGAGGAGGACATCAGAGCCCCCTGCCCAGCAGCAGCTGTTCACAGGGTGCTCAATGGCACATTCCACACCATCAACTGTAAAGAACATCAGAAGGCTCAGTGAGGCCTTGAACTTCTCACATACTTTCTCCCCAAGCCTCCAAAGGCCTCTCTCTTGCCTATGAGCAGCTCAGGCCTCTTGTAGCCATCAGGAAATCAGGTCTGCACTTTAGTCATCATGTGGCCCAACTTTCTCTTCCTAGTCATCTCTCTCTGCCTCCTCTTCTTTTATTTTTTCCTCTCTTTCTTCCTTTCAAAACAGAATCTTAGCTGGCTCCAGTGGCTCAGGCTGATAATTCTAGCTACTCAGGAGGCTGAGATCTGAGGATCAAGGTTCAAAGCTAGCCCAAGCACAAAAGGACCTGAGACCCTTATCTCCAATTAACCTCTAGAAATTGGGAAGTGGGGTTTGGTTTAAGGGGTAGGGCAGTAGCCTTGAGCTGAAGAGCTCAGGGAAAGTGCCCAGCCAAGTTCAAGCCTCACAACTCACAAAACAAAACAAAACAAAACAACAACAACAACAAAAAAACCCAACAGAACCTTACTATATAGCCCAGGCTGTTAGGGAACTCATAACCCTCCTGTTTTAGTATACTAATTGCTGAGATTATAAGTGTACATCACTATGCCTGGCTCTTCTCTGCTTTTTTTACCCAGAAAATCTATTTGACCTCCTCCATATTACATACAAACATGATGAGACCAAAAGAACTCTCACCAGGCGTGGGATGCTGTGGCTCATGCCTATAATCCTAGCTATTCAGGAAGCTGAGATCTGAGCATCACGATTCAAGTCAGCCCAGGAAAGCCTGTGAGACATCTCCAGTTAACCACCAGAGCACCAGAAGTGGTGCTGTAGCTCCAAGTGGTAGTGCTAGCCTTAAACAGAAAAGCTCAGGGACCTCTGCCTCTCTCGTGTGTGTGTGTGTGTGTGTGTGTGTGTGTGTGTGTGTGTGTGTGTGTGTGTGTGTGTATGAGTTGTGGGGCTTGAACTCTGGGCCTGTGTGCTGTCCCTGAGCTCTTCACTCTCCCCTGGAGGTGCCTCAGCACCACTTCTGGTTTTCTAGTGGTTCATTGGAGATAAGAGTCTCACAGACTAGTGCTCAGCCACCATCATTAGATCTCAGCCTCCTAACTGGCTAGGATTACAGGCGTGAGCCACAGGGCCCAGCTGCCTCTGTCTGCCAGGCACTGTGGTACATATAGGCAATCCCGGTGCGTAGGAGGCTGAGGCGGGAGGCCAGCTGGGGATACATGGTGAGATTCGACACCAAACAAAATTTAAAAAGACACAAGATACACACACACCACCCATAACCTTTTCTCTATCTTTTTTTTTTTTTTTTTTTTTTTTTGTGGGTCGTGGGGCTTGAATTTGGCCCTTGGCCTGCGCACTGTCCCTGAGCTCTTCAGCAGGCTACTGCTCTATCCCTGGGCCTGGGCGTTGTCCCTGAGCTCTTCAGCTCAAGGCTATTGCCCTACCCATGGGCCAAGCCTCACTTCCTGATTTCTAGAGGTTAATTGGAGATAAGAGTCTCGGGTCCTTTTGTGCCTGGGCTGGCTTTGAACCTTGATCCTCAGATCTCAGCCTCCTGAGTAGCTAGGATTATGGGCATACACCACCGTGCCTGGCATACTATGTGGTTTTAATCTTGAAGTTATATAAATATAGATTTTAAAAAATTAGCAAAAAAAACTAAAAAGGAGAAACTGGAAATAACTAACTCTATCATGCTGATATAATCACATTTTAAGTGACCTTACAATGAAATATGGACAGTTCATCCACAGTAGGACATATGAAGATTAAAAAAAAAAACATACAACAAAAACATGTGGGTGCTAGTAGCTCATGCCTGTAATCCTAGCTACTTAGGAGACTGAGATCTGAGGATCATGGTTCAAAGCCAGCCCAGGCAGGAAAGCTCATGAGACTTATCTTCACTAAACTACCAAAATAGCCAGAAGTGAACTATGGTTCAAGTGGTCGAGTGCTAGTCATGAGCAAAACAGCTACAAGACAGCACCCTCATCCTACAATTGACTCTCACCCTACAACTGACTGCCTGATCAAATTCACTGCCAACTTCATGAGGGACTCTGTTGTTTCCAGTTTCCAAGAAACAGTCCAGCAGTGCTTGGATTGCAGTAGAGGCTCAATAAATATCTAATGAATTACACAGGGCATAGAGGCTCATGGTTATACTACTAGCTACTCAGGGAGGCTGAGATCTGAGGATTATATTTCAAAGCCAGCTAGGGCAGACAAAACCTCAAGACTCTTCCTCTCCAATAAATCAGCCAAAACACAAAAGTGAGGCTGTGGCTCACATGGTAGAACATCAGATTTGAGCAATCAAGCCAAGTGAGAATTCAAGGCACTGAATTAATGATCTAGTAGGGGCACAAAAATAAAAATCTGGCCGGGCATGGTGGCTCATGCCTGTAATCTGTAATCGTAGCTATGCAGGAAGGTGAGATCTGAGGATCAAGGTTCAAAGCCAATCCGGGCACAAAGGACCTGAGACTCTTATCTCCAATTAGCCTCTAGAAAACAGGAAGTGGGGCTCGGCTCAAGCATAGGGCAGTAGCCTTGAACTGAAAAGCTTAGGGACAGCGCCCAGGCCAAGTTCAAGCCCCATGACCTACACACATACAAAATTGATCATAATAAAATAAAAATAAAAATCTGCTGAGAGAATCCTTACCAGCTCTACTGAGGCCTGTTCTCCCTCAGTGTGTGTGTGTGTGTGTGTGTGTGTGTGTGTGTGTGTGTGTGTGTGTGTGTGTGTGTGTGTGTGTGTGTGTGTGTGTGTGTGTATGTCTACGAGGGCTCAGAATTTAGAAAGGAGAGGTGACTGGTTCAGGATCACATGTCTGTGTAGGTCCATGGTCTATCCCCACACAAGAGCCTCCTACTCCCCTTTTTAGTTAGTCAGATATAGGTCTGAATCCTAGCTCTCCCCTCCCTAACTTCCCCTTGTGACTGGTCCACCACACTGATTCCTAGAAGGTCTGAAGGCATGACAGAGAGTACAGTTCATGAATGTCTCGGCCCAAAGCTCAGCCGTGAAGACCCCCTCCATCACCATTCCCTCCCCCTGAAGCCCAGGCCCACCTTGACTTGGGCATAGAAGCTGCCCAGGCTGCAGCAGACACGGCACTCCAGCATAGTGTCATCATTGTTGTGGGCGTAACGCAGGGCCTTCTCAAAGCTTTCCAGGGCCTTCTGGAAGAGGCTGAGGCCCAAGAAGGCATTGCCCATGCTCAGGCTGACCTGGCCTCCAAGCTGGGCACCTGCCCTTGTACCAGGCAGTCCAAGGCAGGTCTTACAGTAGGAGATGGTCTTGTGAAATTCACACAGCTTCTCATTACTGCGTGCCAGGTTCAGGTAGCTTTCCAGGAGGAAGTCAGCATCCTCCAGTTCCCGGGCCGTGTCAATCTGGACCACAGCAAACTGTTCCCGGGAAGTAACCAGCAAGTAGTTTTTAGCCTGGATTCTGAACCACTACCCACAGACTCACATCTGGAGCCACCCCTAGCCTGCACCAAAGCCAAAGCAACATACCCCACACCCACACCCACACCCCACTACCACCACCACCACCATAGACACACCTCAGGTCCATCCTCCAGGCCCCAGCCACCAACTAGAAGCTTCAAACACGACTCGACCTTTAAGTGCTCAGCCTCAAGATCTGCAGTCCCTACTCCCAAACTCACACATACAGCCCCCAGCCCCCCAACCCTCAATAAAAAGAAGGGCTGAAATCTGAAGTCTGAGAGCAGGGCCCTCACAATGGACAGTCTCAGAGGTTCAAGAGCAGCAAAAAGTTCAAGGCCACAGGCATACATATGAAGCCACCACTCTATGTCTAAGACTTGGGCCTGAAAAATACAACATCTCAAGCCCCAGCAGCAAATTCTGGAGAGACAAGAGGAGTCTGAGGAAGCTGAATGAGGCCTGGAAACCATCCAGTCCTGGCCCCAACCATGGCCCAGTCCCACCCAGCCTGCGGAAAGTATGCCTACCTTGAGCATCTCTTTGTAGCGGCCCATCTCTGAGTGGGCAGTGACCAGGCACCCCAGCACTCGGAAGCGCCCCACCAAGTCTGAGCTCTTTTCCAGCACCTTCATCCACACCTGCAGCGCCTTCTCTGTCTGGTTGGACTGGTACAGCTGCAGCCCTTTCTCAATCTGCTGCTTTGTCTGGTCCTGTCCCATCCTCCCGCAGCCTGGCACCACACAAAGAGAGACCTTAGTAGCCCCGTGCCTCTAGGCCGTCATAGTGCAGGACTCACAGATCCAGCCCGGAGCTAAGTGGGGCCTGGATGGAGAGCGGGCGCCACCCTGGGAACAAAGCTGGTTAGGCCCCTGTCTGCAGCTGTCCCTGCCAGTTGAGGCCACGTGTCCTGTGAGGAATGTCAGTGACAAGGTCACGAGGGCTGCAGCCACACCTACCCCAGTCTGGGAGGCAGTTTCCCAGGGATGCAAGCATCCAGTCAGTGGGACTCTTTGGCACCTCTGGCACTGACTCTGCGGCCAATGGCAGGTTGCCCATCCCCCAAAGCCTTGCAAGGAGTAGCCATGAGGGAGGATCAGTGGGGCTGACAGTGAGGGGAGGGGCGGAAGCAGGAATGACACTGGAGTCACAGGCATCAGGGAGGGAGGTGGGGTAAATGCCCAGTTCCCTTCGCCCATCACACCCACATTTTCTCCCCAACCCACCCCTGCTTTGTACATGTGATCAATACACAGGCAGTATGGCCACTTATCAGGATACAGGTCCACACACAGCATTTCCAACATTCTTTTTTTTTTTTTTTTTTTTTTTTGCTAGTCCTAAGCTTGAGCTCAGGGCCTGAGCACTGTCCTTGGCCTTTCTCAAGGTTAGATAGAGCTCTACCACTTGAGCCTCAGCATCACTTCTGGCTTTTTTCTATGTATGTGGTATTGAGGAATCGAACCTGGGTCTTCGTGCATGCTAGGCAAGCACTCTACCACTAGGCCAAACTCCTGGCCCACATTTCCAACATCCCTATTTAGAGGCCTGGGGAAAGGGCTGGCTTAAGCCTTGCTACTCAGGAAGCTGAGATCTAAGTGAGATCTAAGGATCACACTTCAAAGTTAGCCTGGGCAAAAAAAATGGAGACTTTAATTTCTTTTGCCATTCCTAGGGCTTGAACTAAGGGTCTGAGCACTGTCACAGAGCTTTTTTTTTTTTTTTTTTGCTCAAGTCTAGCACACTACCATTAAGCCACACGCCCAGCCCAATCCTTGAGACTCTTATCTCCAGTTTAAGGGGGGGGGGTGGAAGCTGGGAGGAGGGCTCAAGTGGTAGTGTGTCAGCTTTGAGCAAAAAGCTGAGTAAAGCTGGACACCAATGGCTCATGCCTGTAATCCTAGCTACTAAGGAGGCTGAGAACAGAGAATCACAGTTCGAAGCTAGACTGGTCAGGAAAATCTGTGAAGCTCTTATCTCCAATTAACTCCAGAAAAAGCCAGAAGTGGAGATGGCTGTGGCTCAAGTGGTACAGCTACTCTACTATGTAACCAGTTGAGAGAGTGTCCATCACATGGTTCTTGAAAAAAGCTAGAGCATTTTGTTCTTGTAATGTGATATCATTTTTTAAAGAATTTATTAACATTGATTTTTACATCATATTTCAAATGACGTGTTTAACAAACAAGTATTCAAGAAGGGAATCTCTATATACAATTACAGGCTCTTAATTTTTAGAACATAATCAAAATTAGGCTAAGAGTTTGTATATCATATATATGTATTAATGTAATAAAACATTATGTCTATAGTCATAAGTTTTTATGTCTATGTAGTTGTGTTTGTATTTCCCGTACTATGTCCATATCATTGGGTATGCAAATATTGAGTCCTTGCTCTTGCACTGTTTGGATCTAATAGCCACATATTAAGGATACCATGCGCCTTTTGTTCCTTTGGTCTTGACTTGTCTCACTCAACATGATTTGCTCTAGATTCATCCACTTCCCTGCAAATGCCATTACTCTATCTTGTCTGTTGGCTATGTAGAATTCCATATACCACATTTTCTGTATCCATTTATCTGTAGTAGGGCATCTGGATTGTTTCCATCACAGAGATAAACATAGCTGAGCAGGTGTCCTTATCATATCTTGGCTTATGATATTCAGGGTAGATGCCTAGAAGTGGTATGGCAGGATCATAGGGAAGGTCAATTTTCAGTTCCTTAAGAAATCTCCACACTGCTTTCCAGAGTGGCTGAACTAGTTTACAATCCCATCAGCAGTGTAGTCGAGTTCCTTTTTCTCCACAACCCTGCCAGCATCTGTCATTGTCTGAGTTCAAAATCTTGGCCATTCTTGTTGGGGTAAGGTGGTATCTTAGGGTTGCTTTTATTTGCATTTCCTTTATGACCATAGATGATGAACATTTCCTCATACGCTTTTCTGCCATTTTAATCTTTTTTTTTTTTTTTTTTTTTTTTTTTTTGCCAGTCCTGGGCTTGGGCTCAGGGTCTGAGCACTGTCCTTGGACTTTCTCAAGGCTAGAGCTCTACCACTTGAGCCTCAGCACCACTTCTGGCTTTTTGTTATGTATGTGGTACTGAGGAATTGAACTGGGTCTTCATGCATGCTAGGCAAGCACTCTACCACCATGCCAAACTCCCGGCCCTTAATCTCTTCTTTTGATAAGTTTCTCTTTAGTTCCCTTGCCCATTTAGTAAATGGCTTGTTGGGTTTGGGGGGGATTAGTTTCTTGAGATCCCTGTAGATACTGGATATTAAGCATTTGTCAGATGTATTATTGGTAAGTATCTTTTCCCAGTTGGTTGGCTGTCCCTCTAATTTTATGGCTATGCTTTTATCTGTGCAGAAACTTTTTATTTTTAGGTAGTCACATGTATCGAGTCTCTCTCCAATCTGTTGTGACTCTGGGATTCTGTTCAGGAATCTTTTGCCTGTGCCTATGAGTTCCAGTGTCTCTCTATCATGTAGCAGTTTCACGGTTTCCATACTGACATTGAGGTCTTTGATCCACTTTGAGTTAATGCTTGTGCATGGCAAAAGACTAGGGTTAATTTTTAGTTTTCTGCATGTGGCTGCCCAGTTTTGTCAGCACCAATAATTGAACAGACTGTGTTTGTTCCACTGTATATCTTTGGCTCCCTTGTCAAATACAAGTTGACTATAGCTATGTGGTTCTATTTCTGGATCTTCTATTCTGTTCCATTGATCTTCAGTCTATTTTTATGCCAATACCATGCTGTTTTTGTTATTATGGCTCTATAGTAGAGTTTGAAGTCTGGTATTATAATATCACCAGCATGGCTCTTTTTGCCTAGAATTGTTTTGGCTATTCTAGGTCTTTTCTTGTTCCATATGAACCTTTGGATTGTATCTTCTATTTCAGTAAAGAATGTCTTTGGGATTTTGATGGGGATTGCATTGAATTTGTGTATCAATTTTGGCAGTATAGCCATTTTCACTATGTTGGTTCTCTCTAACCATGAGCATGGGATGTCTTTCCATTTCCTGGTGTCCTCTTTAATTTCTTTTGTTAGGTTTTTGTAGTTTTCATTAAATAATTCCTGGGGGCTATTGCGAATAGGATCATTTTCTTCATTTGGCCTTCTGTCTGTGTATTGATGGTGTACAAGAAGGCTACTGACTTCTGAAGGTTAATTTTGTATCCTGCCACTTTGCTAAAGTGGTTTATTAATTCTAGGAGTTCGGGAGTGGAGCTTATTGGGTCACTCAAGTAGAGGATCATGTCATCTGCAAATAGGGACAGTTTAATTTCTTCTTTCCCTATGTGGATCCCTTTGATGTCCTTTTCTTGCCTTATTGCTCTGGCTAAGGGTTCCAGCACTATATTGAATTGGAGAGTGGACATCCCTGTCTAGTTCCTGATTTTAAGGTAAATGGTTCCAGTCTTTCACCATTTAGTATATTACTGGCTGTAGGTTTTTCATATATGGCTTTATTTTAAGGAATGTACCTCTTATTTTTTTATTAACAAAAACTGTATACACATGGCCAGGGGTACAGCCTAGTGGCAGAGTATTTGCCCAGCATGCATGAAGTCCTAGGTTTGATTCCTTAGTACCACATACACAGAAAAAGCCAGAAGTGGCAAAAAAATTATACACACACACACACATATATCCACATACACATTTTTATGGGGGGGGGGAGAGTAAGTCCTGGGGCTTGAAATCAGGGCCTGGACACTGTCCCTGAGCTCTTTTTCTTTTTTTGCTCAAGGACAGCACTCTACCACCTGAGCCACAGCACCATTTCTAGCATTTTCTGTTAATGGGCTGTGAAGTGTGTGTGTGGGGTGGGAGGGTTCCTTGACTTGATTGTGAGCAACCCTAATGAGTGCATTGTGTCTAGGGCAGTGTGGGACCAGTGCAAAAGTCAGTCACATTACATGTTGAGTACTGGGCACATCATACTCTTAGAACAAGCAGACTGGTGGTACCTCCAGGGCTGAAGGAGCGTGGAAGGCTCCCCTTCCTTGGGGCCTTCCTTATTACCCAGGGAACCCCCAAGTGGTCAGGGCACAGTGGCACTGGTGCAAACACCCCTCACGCCCCTACCCAGGCAGGGCCCTGGTGAGCTGCCTTGCCAAGCCCTGAAGCCATGTTAGCAGAATTCTTATAGAGCCTCTGAGGGACTTGGTTACCATTTCTTTCTTTTTTCTTTTTTTTTTTTTTGCCAGTAGGGGGCTTGAGCTCAAGCCTGAACACTGTCCCTGGACTTTTCTCAAGGCTAGAGCTCTACCACTTGAGCCACAGTACCACTTCCACCTTTTGTTTTTTCTATGTATGTGGTGCCAAGGAATTGAACCTGGGCTTTCGTGCATGCTAGGCAAGCACTCTACCACTAGGCCCAACTCCTGGCCTTGGTTACCATTTCTGTTTAATGGTTGTAGAGGGCCTACAAGTTCAGGTACTGGCTCACAACAGATCTGTAAGCTGGTGTAAAAAGTAAAAAAAAAAAAAAAAAACAACTAAAAAAAAGGTTTTTAAAGTCTGGGCCTGGGTGCTGTCCCTGAGCATTTCAACTTAAGGCTATCACTCTACCCCTTGAGCCACAGCACCACTTCCGTATGGCTCTAGTTCAGTGTGCGCTTGTCTGGGTGGTTAACTAGAGATAAGAGTCTCAGGAGCCAGGTGCTGGTGGCTCACATCTGTAAACCTAGCTCAATCTCTATACCAAATTTTACCTCAGAAAACGGAACTCTGAGTCAAAGGTAAAAGAGAATCTTTACCATCTTGCTCCCGAGTTGTAAGTAGCAGAGCATCTACCTGACAAGTTACGAGGCCTTAAGTTCAACCTCAAGTCTTGCCTCACCTTACCAAAAAAAAAAAAAAAAAAAAAAAAAAACCCCAGGCAGGATGGCTCATGCCTGTAACCCTAGCTACTCAGGAGGCTGAGATGTGAAGATCTCGGTTCAAAGCCAGCCTGGGCACTGAAATCCATGAGACTTTTATCTTCAATTAATCACTAGAAAACTGAAAGTGGTGCTGTGGCTCAAGGCCTAGAGCAGTTGCCTTGAGCTAAAGAGCTCAAGGACAATGCCCAGGCCCAGAGTTCAGGACCCATGACTGACCTCCCTACCAAAAGAAATAAAATTATGCCTCACAGGGGAGGAATCCAATTAGCATCTTCAACAGTCAGGTCCATGATAAAGAGTCCACAGAGGAAGGACCTGGTCCCATTCTTCTTAAGTATAAAACTCAGGAAGGTGCTCAATGGATAGGTTATAAATTAGTGGCTATGTAATTTATGCAGTGTGTTGGTTTTGAGGTGACAGCCTTTCTATTATTTCCAGGCTAGTCTCGGATTCCTAGAGATTGAGATGATTCTCTCACCTCAGCCTCTCAAATAACTGGAATTATGGCATATGCCACTGTGCCTGCTTCTGGTTATGTAGCTTCATATGACCATTAAGATATTAAACTTATGATTTCACAAGTATTCATCATCAAAATGAGGCAAAGTTCTGCATTTCAAATTGATTTAAAATTTGATATGGGTGCTGGACACCAATGGCTCATGCTTGTAATTCTAGCTACTCAGGAGGCCAATATCTGAGGGTTGAAGTTCAAAGTCAGTTGGGGCAGGAAAGTCTATGAGATTCTTATCTCCAGTTAACCACCAGGAAACTAGAAGTGGTGCTGTGGTTCAAAGTAGTTGAGTGCTAGCTAGCCTTGAGTAAGAGTTTAGAACAGCACCTAGACCTGAGTTCAAGCCCCACAACTGACAAATACATACACAAAACATATGGGCCTGGTGGGAAATCTGTAGTTCCAACACTTGGGACTCCAAGTCTCAAAAGAAAAAAATATTGCCGGACATATAATCATAGCTATTCAAGAGGCTGAGATCTGAGGATTCAAGTTCCTGGACAGCCTTGATAGGAATGTCTGTGAGACCCTTACCTCCTATTAACTACCAGAAAAAACTGGAAGTGGAGCTGTGGCTCAAGTGGCAGAGCAGCTGCCAGCCTTGAAGAAAAAGCATCCAGGGACAACACCTAGACCCCGAGTTTAAGCATCACTGGCACCCCTCCCCACACACCCCACATCAAGCTGCAATCATGGTACAAACTTTATGAAGTTACTTACTGGTATTACATTATTTCATTAATAATGGCTAAGATAGTAAACTTAATGTTCTATGGATCTTGCCACAATAAAAATAAAAATAATTACTAGGTAACTAAGAATTGGGCTGGCCAAAGGAATTTTGAAGGAAGTGCTCTGGAGTTGAGCACAAGACCACTGATTAGCCACCAAAACAGCCCCTCAGAACAAAAAGTTCCAGATCCAACAACCACCAGAGGGAGCCTCAACAGCTGCCTCCCAGTACTCACACACTGACTTTTGGTGGTTAACTGGAGCTAAGAGTCATTTTTTGGACTTTCTTGCTCAATATGACTTTAAACCTTGGATCTCAGCTTCATGAGTAGCTAATATTACAAGCACGAGCCACCATTGCCTGGTTTAAACATACTTTCCTGCAAGGGCTAGCTTCAAATAGCTAGATCTCAGCCTCTTGATTAGCTAGGTGTGGCCCCACCAGTGCTAGGCTTTAAACACTTTTGACAAACATGGATGACTGAATAGAAGATAAAAGCAATTTCATTTGGATTTGGATTTTCCCCATCCTTGAGATGTTCAAACCCAGTACCTTGGCAAGCCAGCATGATACCACTGAGCTATAATTCTTGGCTCTTGAGGTTTCTTCTCTTTCTTTGGTGTGGTACTGAAGGCTGAAATCATGGGCTTACATTTGCTAGACAGGTATTTTACCACTTGAATCATGTTCCTAACTCCTTTTTACCTTGTTTTTGAGTAGAGTCTAGCAAGAATGCTCGAGGTTAGCCCGGACAGAGATCCACTTAATTTACACTTCCCATAACCAGTCTGATAGGTGTGGGCTATCATGTCCAGCTACTGATTGACATGGGAGGGATCTCATGTTTCTGGTCTGGGCAGACCTTGAACTGTGATCCCCTAATCCTCCACCTCTGGTGTAATTAGGATTACAGGGTGAGCCTCCAGGGCCAGTGCCAGACAGAC
The DNA here is from genome assembly GCF_031878675.1 of Megascapheus bottae. Classification (NCBI taxonomy): domain Eukaryota; kingdom Metazoa; phylum Chordata; class Mammalia; order Rodentia; family Geomyidae; genus Megascapheus; species Megascapheus bottae. The sequence goes on along the minus strand of NC_143524.1, from coordinate 12,239,029 downwards.
AACTTTTTTTTTTTTTTTTTTTTTTGCCAATCCTCTTTGGAGGAGACCAGCAGTGCCAGGGAGGACTGAGTCGGAAATTCTTCAGCCAGCAAGTCCTGGCCCAGTGGCTAGGTGAACTGCAGCTCCCAAAGGTCTGAGTAATTTAGAATCATTAAGGAGTATGCTAAAGGAATCTTTAGCACTACAACCGCTTTGTGCTGGAGAGGAAGACTGTGGTGACCTGGGATTTGTTCTGCAGCACTAGAAGGGAGAATTTGGCAAAAGCAGGTTTGGATCAGTTCTGTGGGTGTGCCCGCCATGGCTGAGGACAGAGAGGGACATAACTCAAAGCTGATTCATGATCTGACTCTGGGGGAAACAGGGGATGGGGAAGAATGATGGAGGCAGTGACTCTGATGAAGGGGCACTGCACTCATGATGAATGGACATGTTAATACAGCTGTTTTAAGATTAAAAACCTAGCCCCCTCACCCCCCCAAAAAAAACACAAGGGTGCCAGAAAATTCTTATTGTATTTTTCTATCTGTGGCGATTTTGCAAAAAAAAAAAAAAAATATCTATTGAGAATGGATGCTTTCCTTCAGAAGCTCTGGGCAGTGTATGAAGAAACCTGACTGGGTTCCTGCAGCCTGAGCTAGGACCAATGCAAACCCCAGCCCCAGCAATCAACCACGCAGAAGACCACATCAGTTCTTCTCAAACAGTTTAATAGCAAATAAACAAAGGAAGGTACCACACTTGGCAGATACAAAATGACTTTTTGTCCGTGTGTCTGTGCAATTAAAACAGATTTAGGTTCCCCACTGGGACAAAAGGAAAACACACAAAAAAAGGAAGGAGAATCCTTTGAAACACATACTCCTTTGCTCCAAACTTGAAACAACTTTTTTTTTTTTAATCTTTTTTTTTTAATCCACTACACAAACTCTGTGATTAGGTAAGAAAAGCAGCAAGGGCTCTTCTTGCCTTTTTAAAAAACCATTAAAGCAAAATCCATAATTTTCTACAGAGTACAACACAAGTTCACACAAAAAGACATTTTCTTTTGCAAATCAAAACAGGAAAGAAAGGAAAGCTCAAACAAGGTCAAGGAAAAGCATTCTACGGCTGAATCACGACTTTGAGTTGATTAAATCCCATTGCTGCTGCAGAACAGACTGTGCGTTTGGTCATAGTGGCAATTTTTTTTCTCTTCACATTGTGAAATCACTTTACATTGTTTTCTAGTAGAAAAGGCAAAAAACTGTACAAAACCCCTAGTGTTAAATACAACGTTTGTACCAATAAAAAACTCACACAGGTTTGTCTCCAAAATGTAAAGTTTCTTTTTTTTTTTCTTTTTAAATTATTCACAAAAAGCAGCTGGAAATCAGAAAGGCAGCTGCCGCTCCAGGGTCTCAAATCCATTAAAACCACCACAGAACAATTAAAACAATCAGAGAGAGAAAAGGAAAAAGAAACAACGTCCAACGTTTGGCATTTGGTTTTATCCACAGGTTTTTCCCAGAGCTTCTCTTGGAATTGAAAGCAAAATACATTGGCAAACAAGGCTTCTCAATACACAGGAGCCTCAGCACCTCCTGCCAACAGAGGCGGCTCTGTGCAGTCAGACTGTGGGGCACAGCCGTCTCTCAGGCTGGGGCTTCTGGCCTCTTTCCATCCAATCACCCTTCCAGGAAATCAAGCAACCTACCATATACTTACAGGGGCCTTCACTTCAATGTTATTTCCTCCTAGGAAGAGAGGTCTCAAGCACAATACTGGGTAGCCTGCTAGGACCCAGAGCAGGGGTTCTGGTGAGATTCCTTCCTCTGTCAACCCCAGTTTGGACTATGCTAGACAGTGCTTCTATCCCCCACTCCACCTTCAAGTTTCTAGCTGCACCTTACCACCCTTCACTGGAGAATCTTGTTTTCTCCTGCTCTCCCTCCTGACAAGAGTGGGATTCTGGGTCGGATCTGTCACAAACTCCTCCCTGCCCACTCATCTCTTCTGGCCTTTCCTTTTGTATTCACGTTGTTCCTCAAGTCCCCAGACCCTGAGGCTGGATGGTGCTACAAGAAGAGGGTGAAGTTCTCCTGGCCCGGCCTCCAGGAACAGTAGCTATTTGGCTCTTTACTCAAAAAACAAAAACAAAACAAAACAAAAACAAAAGCCCACCAAATTCCCACCCTTACTCCACCCCACTTGCTAGGCTATCAGCAGAGCCTGTAGTGAAGAGCTAATGTGAGGTGGTTGGTACCCAGGGCTGTAAACAGTGTGAAGACTGTAGTATTGTGCTTGTCACCTAGGAAAGGCGCTGGCAAGTGTACTGCCGCTTCGTGTGCAGTGCCCCCCTCTGACAGTACGAGTCCCCTCCCTCCTCTGGGTGCTTTCCCTAATACCCTAAGCCTCCTGCTTAACCACAGCCATCTTGGAATTCTAGCCATACTCCTTGTGCCTCTCTAGGCCCCTCTGACCCACTGAGCAGGGCAGCCAGCTTCCTGGCCTTGGAGGCTGCAGGAGGTGACAGTCTAAGTGCACAGGCAAACACTCTAAGGGCAGTAGAGGAGAAAGTTGCCACTTCAAAATAAAACAATACAATCTTGAAAAAAAGTTATCAACCCCACAACAATTTAAAACAGCTTCTTTGAAACCCTTTTAAATCGGTCAGTTTTTGCACAAACTATAGAAAACAGAGAGGTGAAGGTGATATATACGAAGGTGTGAAGAAACAGCAGGAAACATGCAAAACTTGTTTTTTGTTTTTTTTCTGGGCATAATCTTAGTAAGAAAGGGGAAAAAATTCAAAAGAAAAACACAAAAACAATACAAAAAAAAAAAAACCCTCAAAGCATCACATTCTGCTGTGGAGACTGTAGGAATAAGCACAGAAGGAGCCAGGTGGGGCTGAGGGGAAGGGCCAGGGTTATTCCAGGGAAGAGCCACAGAAGAAAAAAGGCTGGCTGGAGCCCAAACTGCATCCTTCAGTCAAAGGAGAAGTGGGTTCAGCTGTTTTCTGCAGTCAAGAACTCAGGAGGGGGGGGGGAGAAAAAAACAAAACAAAAAGAATGCATGAGGTCTCCTTAAGCCTCACAAATAGAATCAGCAAAAGGTGCTCAGGAGCCTCAAAAGGTTTTAGTGACATCTTTTATTTCATTGTTTACTTCAAAGTTGTCTTTAAAACTAAGCACACAGAGAAACAAAGCCTAGAAACGGACTGGCTGTGTGTTCACAGAAATACAAACACCACACGGTATGTGCTAGTAGGGCTGCTCTGAAGACAATTACAAAGAATTGGAATCACAAAATCAAGTGGTTATCTTATGAAGTTCTAGAAAAATAGATTTTTTTATATTCAAATGCAAGTTTAAATATTTCCCCTTCAGCAGTCGTTCTAGCAAAACCAATTTTGGCAGCACAAAAGGGAAAATAAAAAGGAAAGAAAAAAGAACAAAGAAAGAAACAAACATAATAAAAATACACATCAGCATCAAAGGTCAACACAAGGTCAAAGGTGAGAGTTCAAGCATCAGAGAAGCTGAAGAGACAGGGATTTGGACGATGTACTTGACGCCACATCGACATGCTTTAGGCACAACGATGAACAAACGGCAGGAATCTAGAAAAAAAAACAAACCAGAAAGAGGGAGACCCACTGAGTTACACAGAGCAATACATCCAAACAAAGAGAGAGAGAGCAGGACACTCACTGTGTGTGCAGCCCTGAAATGAGGAGGCGGGGCGGGCTGGGGGTGCTAATGATAGGGAAAACTTTCGCACATGCCAACAATGGACACAGGGAAAGTCAAAAAGGACATGGAGGACACCAAGAAAACATCCAATTGCCAGAGACAGAAGGGAACCTAAGGCTTGGATTTCCTGCAAAGCACCCAACATAGAAGAAAAGAAGGTAGCCGGGGGAGCAGGGGCCTAGCCTCAGCTCCCATTTCCCTGGCCACAATGGGCAGGGGGTGGGGTAGGGAGAGATGATGGCTGGAGTGGGGATGATTCTTCAGAATAGAGGGGCAGACAGAGACGGCCCTTTGTTCCCAGAAATCCAAGCCCTTAGCTTCCATGTATGCCCTGGCCTATTCTGTGGAACCCAGGAGACAGTAATCTGGCTGCATTCAAGGCAAATCAATTTCATGATGTAACCCAAGAAACAAACAAACAAACAAAACACACAAACGAACAGAAACTACAGCAGAAAATATATTGCAAGTGAAACCTACACAAAACAGAAAAGGACTGCTTAAGACTAGACTTGAATCTTCACTCTCTGAGCTAAGCCCTTTCACATGGTGAGACTGATAGGGGAGCAGCTTCTTCACAAAACCATCTTTGGCCTGGGGAGAGAACTGTGCTCAAGGGCAGTGCTGCTGCTGTGCGAATGCTCTGGGCCAAGGGAGAAGACAGCAGAAGTGTCTGTTCTCACCAGCTGGCTGCCTGAGCAGACCAGATCCCTACTGGGACAAGTGCTCCTTTTAAGAAAAGAGAACCCCAGAGCAGTCACGAAACCTTGGGAATTATATCAAAGCCAGTGCATCACACCTTTGTTTGCTAAGGTCCCAGTACCCAGGGGACAAATCCATGGACAAAGGGTGGAAGAGGGAAGGGAAGAAAAGGGAGAGGTGAGCAGGGAGTTCTGGCCAAGGAGGAAGACAGACAGAAGGTTAGGAGCACAGAACCGGCAGCACCCTGGAGAGCACAGCTCTCTCCTGCGCCAATTCACAGCATTAACATTAGCCTTCCCCTTGGGCAGGTGAGCTGGCTGCAAATGGCCACACAAAGTCAGTAGTTTCAATCATACACAGCACCCTGTGTGTACAACAATCACATTCTGGATTCTACAAAATCCTGGCCTTTTCCAGAGATATAATTTAGGTAATAAATATTCTCCACCCCGGAGCTGTATAAAACTTCTATAAAAATAGAAACAACATTCTTGGTTCCAGCCGGTTGGGATTCAGAACAGCGCCTCCCCAACCTAGCATTTTTTCTTTTTTATTTTTTTTTGTTTTCTTTTTATTTTTTATTTTTGCATTTATTAAAAAAAATCCCATCACAACCCTGGAAGCCTTTAGAACAGTTTTATCCTTTGAAACACAGGACATATTTCTCCCAGTGCGCAGAATTCAAGTTTACGTGGTTCAGCTTAAGAAGTATATGTTTCACGTCTCTTAGAGGACAACAGACCCAGGTATCACTACGAATAGGGAGCAGCTTTGCCAGCTTCAATGGGGGATCCAACACCAACAACTACCTGTACAACAGCAAGAGGGCTACTCCCCGTCTTCACCCATGAGGACAGTGTGACAAAGAGAGTGCCCCCATCTGACTGAAAAGCAAATAACTCCTTTATTCTTATCTCTGATGCCAGGGGCTAGGTCGCATTTGCCCATTTCCAGGGTCCTAGGACTCACTCCCTGGCTGTGGCTAATAGTCATATTCTAACAGGACTACCTCTGCCCAGATGTGTTCCAACAGCATGTCATCCCCAGCTTTCCACCTCCACAATAGGAAAGGCAGAAGCAGAGCCTAAAGGCTCTGTGGGTCACACGCAGGGCTAGAATGAGACTCTGGGAGGCAGCAGGGAGCTAACTTTAAGCACAAGGACAAAAATGAATACAGTAATACTGAGGTAAATGAACATTAAATCCATATGGAGGCTGTAAACATACTTTCCTCCTTCCCCAAGGGCAGAAATGGGGCTAGAGTAGTTAAAAGAGGAGCCTGCCAGACCTCTATGGGAACACTACCGCTGGTATACCTCAACCTAGGAGAAAAGCACAGATTTCTGCATCTTTCTGCCACTGACAAGTACAGTGTCCTGGCTTCAAGGGACCTTCTGATTAAGGTATACCAAGAAAGCAGGCTCCTCCTCCCCCAGCTAGATGGCTTTTGATCACTGCCCAGGAAAGGAGCCCTCCTTTAGCTAGATGCTGCAAGGGCAGCTTGCATCTGCCCTCATGAAAAACTTGTGGCTTGGGATGGAGGTGATGCTCCTAGCTGATGTGAACTACAAGGATGGAAACCAAGTTATATCTTCCAGAAAAACCTGATTTAAAAGGGAGCTGTGGGAAATGGGTCATGGTCTAATTTGACATGAAATACGACCTCTTTGGCTGCTTCACCAAACAGCCACTAAGCAGGCAGGGCAAATGGACAGCAAAGGTGGACTGTGGTGAGGTCTGCCTGTGTTCTGCATATTATTAGGCTAATTTAACAGCTGCTGTATTAAAAAAAAATGCTGATCCTCTTTTAAGCAAGAGGGATAGAAATTCAGGACAAGAATCTGCAAACAGGTGTAAAAAAAACCTCAGACTCTCCACGGCTAGGGCAGAGCTTCTGGCTCCAGCTGCCAGGGCATTAGTGTCATGTCACCCCCGCTCTCCTCCGAAGCCAACCCACCTGTTTCCACCCTGCAGCTCTTGGATATCAGTTCTAATTTCACCCACCCTTTCACTCAGATTCTGAGGGCCAAGTTTTTGCTCCACTCAGTCCTCTCTTGGGGTAGTTTGGGGGCAAATTCTGATCAGCTTAAAAAACATTTCCCTATTCCTCCTCCACCAGGGTGGTTTGGTGTTGGTCCTTCTCAACACACTGGTTACAAACACAGCAAACTTTAAATAAAGGGGAGGAAAAACAACTCAGGATATGGCACCTAAACTCCAAAGTAAAACACTGGAAACCAAAGCACAAACTTGTCCTCTGTACGAAGCGAAACTCCCACAGAAGGCAGTAGCCGAGTCTTCAGGGCAAGCTGAGCCTGCGAGAGTGGCAGGGATCAGGGTCCAGGGCTGTCAACACACAGCCTTAGGGCTTCAAATCATTAAAGGTGCTCCTCCCACACTTACCAGAAGACCCTCTCACTCCAGTCTCAGAGGGGAGCACGCTCAGTAGGGCTTGCTGTCATTCTTTGAACGCTTGAGCTGAACTTTAAGCCGCTTCATGCCAATCTGAAAGCCATTCATGGACTGGATGGCAGCTTGAGCCGAAACTGGATTGTCATAACTTACAAAACCTGTGTGTCCAAGCAGAAACTTAGGTGAGGGACATAATAGGGAAAGGAGAGTCTCAGTTCTTCTTATGCAAGAGATGTCTTATGTGCTTAGTTTAAAGCTCAAATTTTTCCCAGCAGGACAAAACCTCTAGAAATGGTGTCATATGAATTAGTCTTAACAGTACTACCTGATATCTAAGTAGTACTTTCCTTTCTTTGGCAAGCTCTTTTCATACTTATTTTTCCCCTCTAGAAAATTGTGCCAAAAATGATTACCGAGGCTACAGGTATGAGAAAACTAATGTCCCAAGTTAAATAACAGTCCAAATTGAAGTCCAGCTCTTTCTGTTGTCAGCCTCCGCTCTTTTTCAATGGTAAGTCCTTTATCCCACCTTGACATCAGAAAAGAAGTCAACATACCAAAACACTTGCTTAGGTTTGTCTGCTTGTCTATAAAAACCTTGGCGGATACAACATTCCCAAAGGGCATAAACATCTGCAGTAGGTCCTGATCTCCAAACTCCTGGGGCAGGTGGTATATGAACAGGTTGGCTCCCTCTGGACCTTCAAAATACCCATTGATGGGAAAAAAAATCAGTGTCAAGCACGCTAATCACCCCACACCAATGACTTTCATTCCCACATATATTAAAACTATCCCACTAGGTGTCAGGGGTTCATGCTCATAATCCTAGTTACTCAGGAGGGTACAATGAGATACTGACCTAAAGCAGAATCAGAAAACAATCCAAAAGCACATCACTTTGAATTCGGGGCCTAGGTGCTGGTGTTATCCCTTAGCCTCTTCACTCAAGGCTCATGTTATACTTGAGCCACAGCTCTACTTCTGGCTTTTTGGTAATTAAGTGGATATAAAAGTCTCACAAGGGGCCAGGAGTTTAGCCTAGTGGTAGAGTGCTTGCCTAGCATGAATGAAGACCTGGATTCGATTCCTTGGTGCAACATACATAGAAAAAGCCAGAAGTGGTGCTGTGGCTCAAGTGGTAGAGCTCCAGCCTTGAGAAAGCCGAGGAACGGCGCTAGGCGCTGCTGGCTCACGCCTGTAATCCTAGCTACTCGGGAGGCTGAGATCTGAGGACTGTGGTTCAAAGCCAGCCCAGGTAGAAAAGTCTATGAGATTCTTATTTCCAATAAACCTTGAAAAGGCCAGGCGTGGTACTGTGGCTCAGGGACAGCAACCAAGCCCACTGCCTTCAAGCTTTACGATCAGAACAGGAAAAAGGCCTCATGAACTTTCCTGTCAGGACCCTCATATCTTAGCCTCCTGAATAGCAAGGATTACAGGTGTGAGACACTGGTGCCTGCCTACTTCAGTCTACTCTTGCAATTAGTCAGGAAAGGGTTGGTCTGACCACCCACCTAACAGGTTCTTTTAGGCTCGGTCCTGCTTTTTCAGATCGGGTACAGAAGGAGTGGCATGCACATCCCTGACCCCAACCTTCTTGGCACTCACCTTCCTTCTGGCTTCCAGCAGCACCAATACTCTGCTGTGTCAACAGATTCTGGTTGTACAGGGTAGGGAGTGCGGCGGCAGCATATTGCTGGATACCCGAGTAGGCCTGGGTGAGGGCCTCCATGGTGCTCCCAGTGCCATTGGAAAGGCCACTGCTGCCCAGGCCACCATTTAAAGCAGCCATCCCTTGATTAGAAGAGAGGATTAACATGCTAGGCAGACTCAAATGATACCAAAGCCAGGTATATTTAGTGACATCTAGAGGAAAGTTCACTCCGAACTTACTCTTTCCCTGAGGAAGAATATACATTTGACTAAGATTTTAGGACATTCACGAGGCTGTGCTACTGCTAATGTGGACATTAAAAAATAGCAGGCCCATAGTGGTAGAGTGCTTGCCTAGCACGAAGACCCAAGTTTGATTCCTCAGTACCACATACATAGAAAAGGCCGGAAGTGATCCTGTGGCTCAAGTGGTAGCCCAAAGACAGTGCACTTTTGCTCAAGGACAGTGCTTTGCCACTTGAGCTACAGCACTATTTACAGCTTTTGCTGAGTGTAGTGGTACTGGACCCAGGGTTTCATGCATACTAGGCAAGCACTCTACCATTAGACCATACTCCTGGCCCCTAACTGAATATATTCTATGTGCCAGGCACTATGGAATATTTCATTGGAAGTTGATTCATGTTCTCATTTAATTTCTTAGCAACTCGATGTATTCTATTACTCTTACATCACAGATGAGAAAATGGCTATGTAAGGGGATCACATATAGCGAGCTATGGCAAAACGGTGGGATTTCACTGAGGTCTGATTCAAAATTCCACATTATTTCCAACTTTTCTGGGCCAATTCGATGATTCTAATGGTTCCTCTATAACAGGTGTTATATACAATGTACTACGTACGCAAGGAATAGCCTAATGACAATGAAGAGTGCCTCTTACCTGCCAAAGAGCCAACATTAAGACCAGCTGTTGCTCCAGCTAATGTCTGCAGGGCTCCAAGTGAGGCTATGGGATTCACAGAGTTACTGCTGCTAGAGCTAGGTGAAGACCCTGCTATTAGAAATGCAGAATTAAACTCAAGCCATTACTTAACTTCTCTTATGAACAGGAACCAAAGCATAAGAAATGATACTATTCAAGTTAAGTTGTAAAAATGGTTGTCAACTATTAATTCTGACAAGTGTCCTTGCAGAATGAACAAGAGAAACAGGAAACTAAAAATGATCATAATTCTAAGTCCAGTTCAAAGTCAAAAGGCAATATTTTAAACTTTGTTGCTGACAATCTGACCCTTTGGATATAGGTGTTAACATCTTTACAAAAAGACATGACTGCTCTTTGGCCTATACTTTTAAAAAGGATCTGCCCAAGGCTCAAAATGGGACAAAGCTCCCTGTGACACGCTTACCTGAACTGGTAAGGACGCTGAGGGGACTGCTGGATGTAGTGAGGGCACTGGTACCACTGGGTGTGTTCTGAGCTGCACTAGCTGCTGCAGCTAGTGCAGCTAAATTCTGTAACTGCATTGCATTTAACCCTGCAAATAGCCGAAGAAATAAATTAGCTAACAGATAAAGGTGCCTTCTGTTTCTTCCTGAAATGACAGCAGAAGGTTGGTCCCTGACAAAGAGAAACTTTCTGGAGCCTTGCAAGCAAGAATGTAGGGCTCACTAAGAAACTTTAATAAGTTACTGAGGGGTATGACTCAGTGGTACAATACATGATTAATACATACAAGGCCCTACATTTAATCCCAAGCATATGAGACTGAGGGAAAAAGAAGAAACAAGTTAGCTGAGCCAATAGCAAAGAAACTTAGAATGAGTATTAATAAAAGAGCAGACAAGTAGGAAACTGAAAGAGGAATGTTTTGGGGTATGGTATGGGACTTTGTCCAAGCCCCTCACTCATGCTAGAGGTATAGCTCAGTGGTACAGTGCCTGCCTGGCAAGTGCCAAGGCACTGAGTTCAAATCCTTGTACTACTAAAAACTGAAAAGAGTAAATTCTCTAGGACAAAGTAAACTTCTACCAAAAAATTTCAAACTGCAAAATTTAGTTCACTGAAATTTGAATGATTACACTGCATAAAGACACAAGCAACTCTAGAAATGCCCCTCTCTCTGCCTTTATCCACTGTTTTTTGGTTGGTTTGGGGGCTTGAACTCTGAGCCTGGGCACTGTCCCTGAGCTCTTCAGCTCAAGGCTAATGCCCTATTACTTGAGCCACTTTCTGGTTTTCTAGTGGTTAACTGGAGATAAGAGTCTCATGGATTTTAGGATTTTTAGTGCCCAGGCTGGCTTTGAACTGTGATCCTCAGATCTCAGACTCCTGAGTAGCTAGGATTATAGGTGTGAACCACCTCACCTGGCCCTTATCAACTTTTCTGATGGATCTTGGCTCAACTCAATCCAAGAAAACACATTTTGTTATGAGCCCTGCTACTTGTAGTTAAGTTTTCAATGTACCTTAAACAGCAATAGCAGGAACTTACCTACAAAATAATATGCTATGAAACACACAAGTATCTGCCTGGCTTCTGTCTAGCAGTTTCAGTGTAAGCTATGAAAGCCATCTTTGACTTTTCTTCAGTCACTGGAAGTTGCTTTATTGAAGAAATGATAAAAAAAAAAAAAAATACTTGCAAGTTACTACTTACCAGACTGGCCTTTTACAACAGAATAAAGATATCTTGCAGAAACAAGGCAATAATGAGTGAATATATTCTTTAAATTAAAAAAAATTATTAAAAAAATTAAGGGGCACAAACTGCAAAACTGTGGGACTGCTGGCAGTCATTTCTCATGGCCTGCTCCTCCTTTGCTGCAGCTAAACACTTACCTCCCATTGGGTGGAGGCTGCTCAAGGTGTTGAGGTTCCCAGAGGAGGCAGTCTGCTGAAGGAGCTGCAAATAAAGCTAGACATTACACCAAAAAACAGAACAAGAGTGAGAGTGAGGGCTGGTTCTGCATCTGAGATAACTCTACAGCACAGCAAAGCGAGAGTGCAGAGGCCCCCAGAGAGAAGAAAGTCAAAGACAAGATCCCAAGCAAACACAACAGAAATAAATGTAAGCTTGACAGCACAGGACAACACAACTAAAGCCCTGACCAGGAGATAGCATGTTCACTGAATACTGAGCTAAGTTCAAGTCCCTGGGCAGCAGAATAAAGAAAACAAAAGTAGTTCAGGGAAATAAGTTAGTCAGCCAATTACACAGCAGACTGGATTAGTGTTTGCATAGGAATGATAACAATTTCTAGCTTCCTTTTTTAAGTTCTTGATTAGGCCAACACATATTCAAGTAAGTTGTTTCCATCTGGATACTCAATTTCTACTCTAAATAACTATTTTGAGTATTACATTTTGATCATTTTACGGCTTTTCTTATGGGTTCCCCTGACCCCCACCCTCCCAAAATAAGGGTCTGGCTCAGTAACTCAGCTAAAACTTCCTACCTCAGCCTCCCAATGCTCAGACTACATCTGGTTCATTTCATAATATATTTGTGGGGGAAGGAAACTTGAATTCAGGGTCTAGGTGCTATCCCTGAGCTTTTTATTAGGTCAAGGCTAGGCCTCTTCCACAGAGCTATGGCACCACTTCTGGCTTTTTTTGGTAGTTTAGTGAAGTTAAGAGTCTCACGGACTTTCCGGCTCTAGTTGGCTTTGAGGCATGATCCTCAGGTCTCAGCCTCCTGAGTAGATTACAAGTGTGAGTCACCTGTGCTGGACGCTTCACAGTACTTCTTTGAGTGGTGTTTTAAAGACCAAAAATGTACTCACAACTAGCTGCTCCCGAGCTACAAGATCTACCAAGGTCTACCTCTTCCTCTTCCAATTTGCCTCTACTGATCAAGTGACTGATGAATCAATTCATAACAAGTTCAATTTATGTTTACTTTCAGTGTTTGTCTCATAATAAATCAGAGAGCTTATCCATGAATTTATAGAACCATATAATCTTATTCTGTATGCCCTGGCAAACCATAACCATCCAAGTCAACCAATACCTTCCAATCTTTGCTCTATGAAAAGCTAATTACTGCTCCTTAAGAAAAAAAATCAGTGTTTTTATACCATATTCTTTATTTGAACAGTTTTCCCTTCGTATAAATGCCTGACATGGCTATTATTCTATCATGGCTCCTTCAAAGGCAGAGTTCATAGATAGATTTCAGGCAGTAAACAAGCCCCCACAAAAATAGGGGGTGGCACATACATATAATTTTTTTTTTTTACCACTTATTAAAGGGATTTACAGACCCACTGCCCTAGATCAGAACAGCTCAGCTGGTTCAAGTCCACATATTCCTGAAACAATCTCATAATTAATCCCGATGAACTATCAGTTACACAACCCATCAGCACCCACGGCCCTCATTTTTGTCTTCTTAAAATACCTTAAGCAGGGGCCGTGAGTTTGGCCTAATGGTAGAGTGCTAGCCTGGCATGCATAAAGACCTGGGTTCAATTCCTTGGTACCACATACATTAAAAAGGCCAGAAGTGGTGCTGTGGCTTGTGTGTAGAGCCCTAGCCTTGAGAAAACTCAAGAACAGTGCTCAGGCCCTGAATTCAAGCCCCAGGACTGGCAAAAAAAAAAAAAAAAAAGAGTTGGGAGGGAGGACACACCTTAAGCATTGTGTTCAGTCTTAACTGGTGAATGATGCATACCATACTTGGCATGCCCATTTCCCTCCCCTGAATGAAAGAGCTCTTAGGGCAAGATCATGTCTAATTAACACAGAAATTACAGCTATCAATCTATACCATCATGTACTTGCTGAGTGGTTTTTTTTTTTTTTTTTTTGCTAGTCCTGCGCTTGGGCTCAGGGCTTGAGCACTGTCCTTGAACTTTCTCAAGGCTAGCACTCGACTCAGCACCGCTTCCAGCTTTTTGCTATGTATGTGGGGTACTGAGGAATTGAACCTGGGTCTTTGTGCATGCTAGGCAAGCACTCTACCACTAGGCCAAACTCCGGGGTCCTGAATGTGTGGTTTTAAGGGCAAAATGTGCAATTTTCTCTGATGAGAGACAAAAAATGTTTGAAAAACAATGCTTGCGCTGGGAGCAGTGGCTCACGCCTGTAATCCTAGCTACTCAAGAGGCTGAGATCTGAGGATCACTGTTCAAAGGTGGCCTGGGCATTAAAGTCCCCAAGACTGTAATATCCAATTAACCACTAGAAAACCAGAAGTGGCACTGTGGCTCAAGGGTCAACAGCCTTAAGCTGAAGAGTCCAGGACAGCACCCAGGCCCAGAATTTAAGCCCCATGACTGATCCAAAAAACAAAAGAAAAAAAGAAAAAGAAAAAAAAAAAGAGGGGTCAGAAGTTTAGCCTAGTGGTAGTGGTAGAGTGCTTGCCTACCATGCACAAAGACCTGGGTTCGATTCCTCAGTACCACATACACAGGAAAAAAAAAAAAAAAAAGCCAGAAGTAGTGTTGAGAGGCTCAGGTGGTAGAGCTCTAGCCTTGAGAAAGTCCAAGGACAGTGCTCAGGCCCCCTGAGCTCAAGCCCAGTACTAGCAAAAAAAAAAAAAAAAAGAAAGAAAGAAAGAAAGAAAGAAAGAAAGAAAGAAAGAAAGGAAGGAAGGAAGGAAGGAAGGAAAAGAAAGGAAATGCTTCACATAGAGATCATTTTCATCTTGGAAAAAGACTAAAAAATATCTGAGTCTTCTGAGCATATAAAGCAATGTACTAGCAGTATTAAAAAAACAATCTGATGAAATAAAACAATTCCTTTTTTATTACAAATTAATACTAGGAAAAACTGGGCTTTCTTATAAGATTTTAGAAATATAGAAACCAATAACCACTCAATTAATCTAAATTCAGTACTGGGAGAAAGAAATTATTACCTTTACTCTATTTCCATGCAGAATAATACTTGAAAGGATTAAGAGTTAACAATCCATTAGTTATTCATATATGAGTATTTTCAAATGATCCATAATAATCTAGTGGTCTTAACATTTATAGTTTTAGAAGTGATTTTTTCTATTTTGTTGAGAAACAGGGTCTAACTGTAGACAGGATGGCCTGAAACTTGCTACATAGATAATGCTGGCCTTGAACTCAAAACCTCTCCTGCTGTAGATTCCCAAGAGCTGGAATTACAGGTGACTAGCACCATGTCGAACCAGGAGATGATCTGACTCAAAGTGAAGTCACAGATCAGAGGTTTCTAATTGTCTTGCACTGGGTACAATTCTTTCAAGGGTTAAAAAAATAGTAAGTTCTTAGGACATTTATTACAGACCTATTCAATTTAAATAAATTAGAAATAGACCTTTAGGACTGTGCAACTCAAAACTACAACACAGATCAATTTAAAGGAAATCTATTTGTAACCTGATAGATTTAAGTATTAACATTCACCTATAGCTCTCATTTAATAATACCTAGGCTATAATAATAACTTGATCTCTCAATCTGTCAGAAGAAACATTTATCATGGTGATTTTTTTGTTGTTGTTTTTCTGCTTTTTTTTTTGGTCATGGGGCTTGAACTCTGTGCCTGATCACTGTCCGAGCTCTTCAGCTCAAGGCTAGTGCTCTACTACTTTGAGTCACAAAACCAATTCCAGTTTTCTGGTGGGTAACTGGAGATTAGAGTCTCACAGTCTTTCATGCCTAGGCTGACTCTGAATCTTGATCCTCAAATCTCAGCCTGAGTAGCTATGATTACAGGAGTGAGCCACTGACACCTGGCTTTATCATGCTTTTTGAGGGTATGAGTAACATGGTGTCTTGCTATGTAGCCTAGGCTGGCTTTGAACTTTCCATCTTCTTGGGGGCTGGGATTATAACCAAGCATACTTGGCTTATTATTTCTGAGAAAGAATCAGGATTCTAATGATTCTACCTACATCTGATAGAAACATGGAAATGGGAACTGGTAACGAAGATCTTCTTAGGAATTTTTCTCTTTAAGTCAGGGAAACAGGAGATGATTCTAAATCTTCAGGGCAGATAACCAAGATTTCGCTCTAGCAGCAACAAAATCCTTAAGATATAACCTAAAATCCATGACCAACCAGAGCAAGAAAATGAGATAGACTAACATGACTTAAAGAATATCACACTGCCTGAATTTTTAGGTAAAGCCTCCAACTACCAAAAGTTGTAAATGCCATTATGTTTGTTAGCTAGGGAGAGCAGAAGAAGAAACAGCTGGGAGCTTGCACAGTCTGCAGAAAGCAAACCACAAGGACTCACTGCTAAATACTGGGGTCCGAGAGTATTTAGACCAGCCAGGTTTCCCCACACAGATGCTGCACTGATTTGCTGCATCTGCTGCTGGAGCTGCTGGGCCATTCTCTTCTGTTCTTTGTCTTTCTGTGTATCAGCAAATTTTACCACCATGGGGGATGAGCAGCCCTATGAAAATATAAAAAACCAAGGGTCAGATTCTTTCGGGATTAAGAAAAGATTCATTTTTATGACATGCAAGCTGTATTCCAATTTCAATCATTGTCAAAATGACATCCCTTCTGGTACATACTATTCACAAAAGACTTTTTTGGGGGGGGTGTGGGTCATGAGTCTTGAATTCGGCCTGGGCACTGTCCCTGAGCTCTTCAACTCAAGACTACACCTTATCCCTTAATGCACAGCCTCATTTCCCATTTTTTTAGTGATTAATTGGAGATAGGAGTCTCATGTTCTTTAGTGTATGAGCTGGCTTTGAACTGAGACCCTCAGATCTCAGCCTTCTGAGTAACTAGCCCTGGCAAAACCATTTTAAAATGGCAATTGTTTCCAATATGTTAATCTTTTTTTTGGGGGGGGGGGAAGAGCAGGGGGTTGGTTGTGGGGCTTAAACTCTGGGTCTGGGCACTGTCCCCAAGCTCTTCAGCTCAAGGCTAGAGCTCTACCACTTTGAGCCCCAGCACCACTTCTTGTTTTCTGATGGTTAATTGGAGAGAAGAATCTCATGAACTTTGGTGCCTAGTCTGGGTTTGAACCACGACCCTCAGATCTCAGCCTCCTGAATAGCTAGGATTATAGGCACGAGCCATTCATTGGTGCCTGGCCCAATATATTAATGTTGTATTTACTTAAAATGGACTCAAGCTAGCCTAGAGCTCTCGGGCTCACAAGATCCTCCCACCTCAGCAGCCTCGTGCATAGCTGGGACTATAGACATTAATTACCATACCTGGCTCCAAGGTTAATTTTTCTTTTTCACTGTATGATAGATTATCTATTGAAGTTTTAGGGCCATCCAGTACTGTTCATAGATTTTGGTGGCCTCCTGTCCCAGAATAAGGTTAAAGTATTTCTCTCTCTCTCAAACATCTGCTCCCTACCTCCATGGTTTGTGCTTGGTGCATTGCCTTGATTGCTGTCTGTGCCATGGCTCTTGTTGTGAAAGTCACGAATGCACAACCTAGTAAGAGAAGAGTCAGTAACTCATTTGTTTACATATTTATCTAATGACCACTGACTGAAACCTGTGTGTAAACTTTCAAGCTAGTTTTCAGGGTTCATGAGCTGACAGATCAAGAAGATACATGACATTAATAGGGTACTAACTACTATAATAAAAAATCAGGGACTCACAACCAGTAGCAGGTGCCTGAGAGGGGAAGAATCATATCCTTTAGTAAAAGGGTTTTTTTTAAAGTCAGCTGTGGGGCTTGAACTCTGGGCCTGGGTGCTGCCCCAGTTCAAGGGTGCCTCTTCAGCTCAAGGTTAGTGTCCCACCACTTGAGCCACAGTGCCACTTTCAGTTTTCTGGGGGTTAACTGGACATAAGAGTCTCACAGGGCCAGCAGTTTAGCCTACTGGTAGAGTATTTGCCTAGCATGCACAAAGACCAGAGTTCCACTCCTCAGTGCCACATACATAGAAAAAGCTAGAAGGGGTGATATGGCTCAAAGTGGTAGAGCTGTAGCCTTGAGAAAGCGCAAGGACAGTGCTCAGGCTCTGAGTTCAAGCACCAGGACTAGCAACAAACATAACAACACACAAAAAATAAATAATAAAAACAATGAGATTCTGAATTTAAGATGTATATCTTTAAAAGCCATAAAAATGTACCACCTCGGCTCAGGCCATCAGGTCCCCGTAATATCCGACACTCTTCAATCTGTCCAAATGAAGAGAACATGACTCGGATGTCATTTTCAGTGCACTTCTTGGAAATCATGCCAATAAACAGCTTCCTGTCTTCCACTGCTGAAAGAGTAAAATACAAAAGATTCAAATATTATTACTAAAAGGCCAGGGAACATAGATGTGACAATCAGTCTGTCTAGTTTGAATCCTGCTTCATTTCTTATTTCACAGATTTTTCAAGACACACTTTCTCTCTATAATGTTAAACCTCTTCTTCCAACCATTGGTGTCTTGAAATTACATATAAGGGTGGGCATGGTGGCTCACGCCTGTAATCCTCACTACTCAGAAGACTGAGAGCTGAGGATCGAGGTTCAAAGCCAGCCTGGACAATAAAGACTGTGAGAATTTTATCTCCAATGAACCACTAGGAAAATGGGAAGTGGGGCTGTGGCTCAAAAGTAGGGCAGCATCCTTGAGCTGAAGAGTTCAGTGATAGCACCCAGGCTCTGAGTTCAAGCCCCATGACACCCCCCCCTCAAAAAAAAATTACTCAATGGAGAGGATCATGGATGTGTGCTAGTTTTCTCATCTGATTAAAGATAAACAGGTTCACTTCAAAGTATAGCTGTAGGTACTGATTGCAAAATATTTAGCATCTTACGTAGTATATATATGCCCTTTCTAGCAATAGTTTATATTTGAAAGAGATATTCACACATGTGACCAAAAAACAAAATATACTTTTGACTGAGTAGAATGGTTTAAAAACAAACAAACAAACAAAGAGTTGAGAATGTAGCTTAGTGGTGGTAGAATGCTTGCCTGGCACCAATGAAAACCTGAGTTTGATTCTTCAGTTCCACATAAACAGAAAAGGCTAGAAGTGACACTGTGGCTCAAGTGGTAGAGTGTCAGTCTTGAGCAAAAGAAGCTCAGGGACAGTGCCCAGACCCTTAGTTCAGGCCTCAGGACTGGCAATAAACAAACAAACAAAACCTATGAATAAAAGTTTTGGTCATTTTTGTCTACAGTTAGTAACTCCCTTGCTTGTGTTTCTTATAGACACCATCAAAGGTTTCAACAATATGTTCCCCATTTTCTAAAATGTTTTGTCCAAATGAATCTTTATGAGTCAGCTGTCATCTAATTTATTTGTTTTGGCCAGTCCTGGGGCTTAAACTCAGGGCCTGGGTACTGTTCCTGAGCTGCTTTAGCTCAATGTTACCATTCTACCACTGGAGTCATGGTGTTACTTCCAGTTTTTCTACTTATGGGGTATTGAGGAATGGAAACTAGGGCTTCATGCATGCCAGGCAAGCATTCTACCACTAAGCCACATATCCAGCCTATCATGGAATTTCATGTGGACTTCTTGGGAGAGTATGTGAAGAATATGCTCAATTTTCATTTCACTTGGGAAGGGGAAGTCCTCAAGGATCACATCAAACACAGCTATCAAGTGTGGCTCCTGCCTATAAACCTAGCTACTCAGAAGACTGAAATCTAAGGACTGAAGTTCAAAGCTAGTCAGGCAGGAAAGTCTGAGACTATATTTTTTGGGGGGGGGGCAGGGGAGGATATGGTTCTAGGGGTTGAACTCAGGGCCTAGGTGCTGTTCCTAAACCTCTTTCTGTTCAAGGTTAGCATTTTACCACTTGAGCCACAGCTCCATTTCCAGCTTTTTTTGTATAGTATTTTGGAGATAATGAATCTCATGAACTCTTCTAAGGCCCAGACTGACTTCGATTATGATCCTCAGATCTTAGCCTCCTCAGCAACTAGGATCACAAGCATGAGCCACCAGAAGCTATCTATGAGGCTCTTATCTTCAATTAACCACCAAAAAAGTGGAAGTAGAGATGTGGCTCAAGTGACAGAGAACTATGCTCGAAAAAAAATAAGCTAAGGGATAGCGTCTATTCCCTGAGTTAAAGCCCCAATATCAGCACAAAAGAAAGTGGCTTGGAGGTAAGGTTCAGGCATTGGGCAGTAGAGGGCCTTTCAAGCAAGTGTGATATTTTGAGTTCAGTAGCATAAAACAAACAAATGTATTATATTCATAAAGAACATTTCAGGGACCGGGAGTTTGGCCTGTGGTAGAATGCTTGCCTAGCATGCACGAAGACCTGGGTTCAGTTCCTTGGTACCACGTACATAGCAAAGCTGGAAGTGGTGCCTTGGCTCAAGTGGTAGAGTGTTAGCCTTGAAAAAGCCCAAGCACAGTGCTCAGGCCCTAAGTTCAAGCCCCAGGACTGCCCCCCCCCCCCATCCAGTTCATTCTAACATGTTCTTTGATTTATCCTATTAATTTAAAACACAATTTTACAATTTATTTTTGGCTGGTACTGGGGTTTTTAAATTTAGGGCCTTGCAGTTGTTCAGCTGGACCTCTACAGTCTCATGGACTTTGCTTCCTTGGCTGGCTTTGCACCAAGATCCTACAGATCTCAGACTAGCAGCTAGGATTTACAGACATGAGCCATCAGTGTCAGAGTAGGGGGCAGGGAAGTATAGATTCTTTTCGTTTCTTTTTTTGCCAGTCTTGGGGCTTTTACCTGGCTTTTGCCAGGGCCTGGGCATGATCACTGAACTTCCTTTGTTCTAGGCCAGTACCCTACCACTTGAGCCTGAGCACCACTTCCAGTTTTTTTTTCTGAGTAGTTTATGAAGATAAGTGTCTCACAGACTTTCAGGCTAGGCTGGCTTTAAATTGTGATCCTCAGATCTCAACCTCTTGAGTACCTAGGATCGCAATGCCTGACTTGAGAGAGTAGAGCTTCTAACAGCTCAGTCCCAGATTATCATAAAAACAGCAAATTCTGAGAAAAAAAAAAACAACAACAACCTCTAAGAGGACTTGATATGCTTGCTTACCATTGTTCTTTTCACTGTCAGCAGGTTTCATCTGTATAGGATGATGCATCTACAAAGGAAAACCCAAGTATTATCCCTATACACATTGATGGCAGTGAACAATGTGAGGTCTAGAAGACCTACCAAAACTAGAGTCTTAAGGGTTTTTTGCTTAATTTATTTCTGTCTCAAGATCTTTCCCCACAAAATATAAAGCAGAATATGAGTCATGAAGTTAAAATGCTCAAGATTCTTGGCAGAGATCTACATTTAACCTATCTTCTTTGAATGATCCCTTTACATCGTTCTATTTTTTTAAATCAATTCCCACAGTAGTTATCTTTTCTGCGAATTTTTTTTCAGAATGTGCCTGGTATGTATAAACATGTCCCATGTAACAAACAACCACAGTTCCATTTACTACCAGAAGCTTTCTTACCCCTGGGAGGACCTTCATGTTGTGAAGAGCATTCTGCGCTTCTAATGCAGCTTTGCGGGTGTAAAATGTAACAAAACAGCACCCTGAAAGAAATTTATAAAAATCAAATCAGTAGTTTGATAATAGATAATTGCTGTAGCATTCTTTCCTCCCCTACACTAACATGGAACTTAGAACCCAGAAGAGAGAAAAGCTGGGTGGAGAGGTGTTTTCATTTTTCTTTTGTTTTAGCCTCCTAGCCAGTCTTTAGGTTTTTGTTTTTGTTGTTTGTGGGTCATGTGGCTTGAACTTGGCCTGAGTGCTGTCCCTGAACTCTTCAGCTCAAGGCTACCCCCCTATCCTTGAGCCAAGGCCCATTTCCCATTTTCTAGAGGTTAGTTGGAGCTAAGAGTCTCAGGTCATTTTTGTGCCCGGGCTGGCTTTGAACCTTGATCCTCAGATCTCAGCCTCCTCAATTAGCAGCTAGGATTACAGGCATAAGCCACCACACCGACTAGTCTTTAGTTATTTCTACAACTTCTTTGAAAAGATGGCTTGTTTTTGCACAAGCCAGGTGCCATTCCAATTATCAAATCTATTGGGAACTTCAAGTCATACACTGAGGAAGGACAAGACAGGCTCCACACTCCAGCAGCTGCAGTCTTCAGTAGCTTCACTGCGTACCCTCAAACCACTTCCTACGTACAATAGCTGCTTTCTACCATATGCCTCAAATATAATAGTCACTTATTAAATCATCAAATGACTGAAGTGCAAGAACTTAACAAATTAACATTTCTTCAAACTTTTGGGTCTTGTCAAAACCAAGCTTTTAAAAACCTCCTGAAATCTGTAGATTCTGTGCTGCTTTGCATTTTTACTAGGAGTAGGAGGAGACGGTATGTTTTGTGAATCTTGGGCATTGATATTCTGATGCTTCCAATGTTTCCATGAGATAGAAATAAAAATTGTCTTGCAAAGTCTTTGCAACTAACACTAAGTGTATGAGTTTGTGGTTAGTCTCTCTCATTTAGCTTACTCTGATCAGAATACTAAAGAAAAGCTCTATTTTACTTTGTCATTACATCCTAAGATTAAATAAAATATTCATGAAGATATATCAATTAAATTTAAGGCTCTCACCAAGGATTGCCTAAACTCAATCTATGAATTATCCTCATGAGGTCACCTTAACTTTCTTATTTTTGCTATTAAATGTGTTTGGACTATAAAATAGAGTTATTTATAAAATAGAATTTTCCCCCATAAGACCAAAAGAACATCCAGGCAACAAGAAAGAGAGAGCACCCAGTAGGAATTACATGTAAAAAAACCCTCAATTCTATGTATCCTATCAAAGCCATGAAAACCTTACCTTTGCTCTGAGGAGGGTTTTGGCTCCTATCCCTTAGGACATTGATTTCATAGACAGCACCATACTGCTCAAAGAGTTCCCTCAAGTCCTTCTCAGACCAGGTCCTTGGAACCTGGCCCACAAACATCTTAATGGCATCAAGATCCGGTTGGTCTGGGTGGTCCAGGGTGCCGTTCATTTTCTTTGAGCTACAGGAAATAAAATGAAACTTCTATTGTTTCCCACAGGGTTTTTTTTTTTTTTTTTTGCCAGTCCTGGGCTTGAGTTCAGGGTTGGAGCACTGTACTTAAGACTTTCTCAAGGCTAGAGCTCTACCACTTGAGTCTCAGCACCACTTCTGGCTTTTTTCTATGCACGTTATACCGAGGAATCCAACTGGGGTCTTTGTGCATGCTAGGCAAGAACTGTACCACTAGGCCAAACTCCCGCCCCCCCCCCCCAAATTTTCAACTACTGAGCTGAAGTCATGGCTCTAGGGGGTAGAGTGTTTGTCTGCCTAGCCCAAGTCTCCAATTTCTATCATCAGTACCAACACCAACAACATTTAAGAAATGAAGAAAAAAGGAGGAAAAAAAAAGATTTCAACTGCTAAAAATATGGGGGTATGGATTCTACTTTGTTCACTATTTCAATGGATTCAGAGTTTCCCGTCCTCCCCCAACACACACAATTAGGTCCCTACTCTGATTAGGATACCTTGGGTTTTAACTAAGGAACTGACTCTATCACTTGTTCCTTGTCTGATAGGAGTTTGAGCTGCTTACAGGCAAATTTTAAACTAAGAACTGACTACAATACCAGTCTTTAAAGGTGGTTAACTCATCCATAATCCTGGTGCTGTTTAGTTTGGTCACTCAACTAGAGGAAGCTGTCCTTAAAAGCTCCAGAGATTGTGATACAAAAATAATGGTATTGGCAGGGCATGGTAGCTCATACCTGTAATCCTAGCTACTCAGGAGGCTGAGGACCAGGATACAGAGTCAGCCCAGGCACAAAAGGATCTGAGACTCTCATCTCCAATTAACTTCTAGAAAATGGCAAGTGGGGGCCGGGAGTTTGGCCTAGTGGTAGAGTGCGTGCCTAGCACACACAAAGACCCGGGTTCGATTCCTCGGTACCCCACATACATAGCAAAAAGCTACAAGTGGTGCTGAGGCTCAAGTGGTAGAGTGCTAGCCTTGAGAAAGTCCAAGGACAGTGCTCAAGCCCTGAGCTCAAGCCCAGGACTGGCAAAAAAAAAAAAAAAAAAAAAAAAAAAAAGAAAAGGAAAGAAAAGAAAATGAAAGAAAATGGGAAGTGGGGCTTGGTTTAAGGATAGGGCAGTAGTCTCCAGCTGAAGAGCTCAGGGACAACGCCCAGGCCCAGGGGGTAGGATGGTAGCCTTGAGCTAAAGAGCTCAGGGACAGCACTGAGGCCCAGATTTCAAGCCCCTTGACACCTTCCCCCTCCAAAAAAAAAAAAAAAAAAGTTATCATCTTAGTTTTATTTAAAATTGCTTATTTCTTGTGCCAGTACTAAGACAAACTCAAAGGCCTAGGTATTGTCCTTCTTTTTGTTCATACCACTTGATCTACAGCTCCACTTCTGTTTTTTTAAGTCTCATTGACTTTCCTGCTAGGCTAGCACTGAACCATGATCCTATCAGATCTAAGCCTCTTGAGTAGTTAGTATTACAGGTATAAGCCACTGGGCCTGGGCTCTAAATCATTTACTGTACTGATATTTCTCCAAGATCTTATCCCTGGTTTCCATTACCAAGAACCATCACTTTAAATTTTACAAATTTCTTAAGTCTTAACACAACAAACCTGTAATACTTCCTATGTCACTACCTTCACTTCTCTTATCACTACCAAGAATATCTAGCTGAATTCTTGCACTACAGTTGTTTCTACTCAGAAGGTACCAACAATTTGGAAATCCTTCCTACTGTTTCTTTCAAGAGGTAATAACATTAATCTAAGACATTAGATTTAACAATTTAAAATTTTAAAAACTAGCAAACATGTCTTTTAGTGATTTTGTTGTTGTTTTGTTACTTAATACAATGGTCTAATCATAATCCAAATTTTCCAGATTCTAATATTCAATCCTAAATAATCTGTCTTCTCTATTATATATTAAATACTACTTTCTAAGCATCACGTAGCTGTACCCACCCTTTTAAAGGACTCACAGCTTGAAGACATTTTCAGTACCAGGTTTGAATTAGAGGCCTCAAGCTTACCAAGCAGATGCTCTATTCCTATCCATCCTCCATCCCTGTAGCCCCACCTGGTATAGCCTGCCTCTGGTTTACAGTTAGCAATCAAATGTGGGATGAAAAGAATTTCTTGATAACGGTCCTAACCATTCTTACTCAGTTAACCTTGCAAAATAAATGTGTACACAAAGAAGAAACAAACTTAAGACTATGAATATGACACAAATTCAAGACCATAATTAGTCAACTGCCATAGGACCTAGCTGTTTTTTGAAGTGTTTTGAATTAATTTTTTTCTTTCTTTTTGCCAGTCTTGGGCCTGAGCACTGTTCTTGGGTTTTCTCAAGGCTAGAACTCTACCACTTGAGCCACTGCACCACTTTTGGCCTTTTCTATGTTTGTGGTATGAAGGAATCAAACCCAGGTCTTCACAGATGTTAGGCAAGCACTCTACCACTAGGCCAAACTCCGAGCCCCTTGAATGCATTTTTAAAATTGGTTTTCCTTTAATTCTTTAATTGTCTAGAAGCTTAATGTTTAACAAATATCAGAGTACAATGATGTTTAGCTCTAAGAGTAGTGAAAACAATGGTTGTCCCTCCCATTAAAGTTGCCCCCAGCAACTCTAATTACCAGCTTTAATACCATTGTAATAAAATGTTGTTAATCTTTCATCATATTTCTATTTGAGGGAGGAATAACAGAACCCCAATGGTGCTCAGAATATATTTTGATAATAATCTCGATGGCTGTTTATTCATTTGTATTACACTGTAGGCAACTACTATCTTGTGCCTTCCTTCTTCCTTCGTGTGCCCCTTCAAAATTTTCTGCATCATCCTTTAGTATAAGAAGTAAAACTACAGTCAGTATTAGTAGATTATATATTGTAGTTTACCCAAAATATATCTCTAGGATTCTAGACAAATGTTCTTGTTTTCTCTTGCCTATTCAGGTTCATCTACTTGAAGGCTGGCCTTTCTTCTCTTGTGTAATAGGCATAAGAATGCCATAGAACAGTGCTTCTCCAGGGGAGGTCCAAGGATGTAGACAATTTTCGAATTTAACCCTTTAGAACTTTTCACAGAAACTGGGCTGTCCCAGTGGTTCATACTTGTAATCCTAACTACTTTGGAGACAAAGATTCTTTGTTCAAAGCCAGCTTGAGCAAAAAGTTAGCAAGGCTGGGTATTGATGGCTCATGCCTGTTATCCTATTCAGAAGACTGAGATCCAAGGGACTGACCAGTCAGAACCTAAAGTCTATGGAACCTTGTCTCTAAAATTAAACAGAAACCAACTGGAGGTGTGGCACAGGTGGTGGAGTACCAGACAAGCAAATAGGCTGAGAGGTCCTGAGTTAAAATCCTAGTTCCCACCCCCAAAATGTTGACAAGACTCTACCTCAAGCAAGAAACTCTACCAAGAAACTAGGTGAAGGGTCCAAGCTATGTGTAGAGCCTACACAGGATGATCCCTGCTGCTCACAGGGTTGGCAAGGCAAAAACATCAGAGCCTACCCAAAAACCTAACTAACCAGCATGTACGAAGCCCTGGGTCCGACTCCTTGGTACACAGAAAAGGCCAGAAGTGACGCTATGGCTCAAGTAGCAGAGTGCTAACCTTAAGCAAAAAGTGTCCAAAGAGAGTGCCCAGCTCTGAGTTCAAACCTCTCAACTGCCCCCCCCCAAAAGCTCTTGTTTTAAGGGTGTGTGTGTGTGTGTGATGGTCCTGGGGCTTGAACTTGAACTCAGGGCTTTTTGCTCAAGGCTATTTCTCAACCATTTGAGCCATAGTATCACTTTCCAGCTTTCTGGAAAGATAAGAGACTCATGAACTCTTCTGCCTGGGCTGACTTAAAAAACACTGATATCCTCATATCTCACTCTACTGAATGAAGTGACAACACAAGCCACCAGCACCCAGCAAGTTTTAGGGTTTTAAAAATATATATCATCTATATAATCATCTTTATTATATTATCAGAGATGAGGTAGTTCACTACAGTTTGAGAAGGAATATTTAGATTCAGCATATTATTCAACCAGGCTCAAGATGCTGGGCTGGGTTAGAGCTATGTTTTTATACCTTTCTCAATAATACTAAGCACGCCAGGTGCAGTGGCTCACACCTGTAATTCTAGCTACTCAGGAGGGTGAGATCTGAGGATTGAGGTTCAAAGCCAGCCCGGGCACTAAAGTCTATGAGACTCTTATCTCCTATTAACCACCACTGGAAGTGGCACTGTGGCTACAGAGGTAGGAGTGGTAGCCTTGAGCTGAAGAGCTCAGGGATAATGCCCAGGCACAGAGTTCAAGCCCCATGACCGGCCAACTAACTAACTAAATAAATAAAATGCATACTAAGCACTTACTTATACAGGCTAACATTGTTCATGTGTATACACTGGTGTATAAAACAAGGGCTATTTCCTTGGACCTCATGGAAATGGAGTTAAAAACAAACATGGCAATGTCAGATAAATATAAAAAGATGTGTATATAACAAGCAGTAATAAATTTTGTCAAATGCTACTGCATGTGAAGAGTTGAGTAACAATGCTCTTCCATGCTTCCTCTTCTATATATACTTCTAATGTATATACCAACTGTATAACAAAGCACTTGGAAATGAGATAATCAGTGTGACAGATCACTAGATACATTCTGAAATTTTTGCCTGCCTCCTCACTCAATGGAGAGCTCCTTAGGGTCATGAATTGCATGTATTTACTTTGCCAATTCAAAAATCAGCAAAGTGGTTTATAGCTACAGCTTAGTGATAAAGCACTAACCCTGTGTTCAATCCCTACCATAGCCTCAAAGCATAAATAAATAACAACACAAAAAGCAAATGGACAAAGCCTCTTGGAGATAACACTAAGAGGTAAAACAATTAAAATATTGTTATGTAGTCCAGGCTGATCTTAAACATGAATTCATACATTTTCCTGCTTCCACTTCTGAGTTCTTAGATTACAGGCATGCACCATTCTTCACTTTATGTTTTCTTCCTTTCTCCTCCTGACTCCAAGACACTGGGGATTGAACTCGGGGCTTCATGATTGCTAGAGGGCTACTCAATACTACATCTATGCCCCCAGCCTCTGCATTGGTTATTGTCAAGGCAAGGTGGTCTTACTTTGTTATGCTTAGGACAGCCTGGGCTGTGAGCTCCTAAACTTGTGGTTCTCATGTGACTGGGTGTGAAAGGGACGCTCTGCTCCAACAGTGTCTAGCCATTGTTTGAGACAGGGTCTCATTAACTTTCTTTGTCCTGGCTGGCTTTCAACCATAACCCTCTGATCTTGGCCTCACCAGAGTTAGGCTTAAACCACTGTGTCTTGCTGTGGCTTCCTTTTAGGAATTGAAAATACTCTGTTAATTTGATAGCATTGACGGTTATACGACCTTGTGAATATACCAAAAAAATCCTCACTGAATAGTGCATTTTAAAATTATGAATTACGTATCAAAAGATGGGATGAAATAGGACAGGAGCAAAGCCAATTCATACTGTACTCCCAAGCTGTAAGGTAGGGAAAGAATACAAGAGCACTGTGAGCTGAATGTATGTGTAACTTGAAATTACATCAGAAAGATGTGGTTTCCAAGTCTTCTAGCTGCAGTTTTTCTGAATTAAATTATAGCAAGTCCAGCTGTGTCCTTAAGAAAAACTCTTGCTGCCAGGCGCAGTGGCTCACGCCTGTAATTCTAGCTACTTGAGCCATACCTACAGCCCTCTTGTGTTTTTGGATAGGGTCACCTGTTTTTGCTCATGCCTCACACCATGATACTTCTACCTGTGCTTCCCCTGTAATTTGGGATTATAGAAACATGTTATGTTGCCTGGGTTGTTGGTTTACATGGGGTCTTATAAACTTTTTGCACCAGCTAGCCTTGATTAGCTGGGATTAGAGGTGTATAACACCACTCCTGGACTTATACAGGTATTTTGGGTTGCTTTTGTTTTTGATAAGGATTCCACTACCATGTGTGATAGGCATTTATTTCACCATTTGAGCCACTCCAGCACCTCAAAGGGGATTTTAAGTTACCATCCAAAGATGGCACAGCTTTCAAAGTTTTCTGGCCTTCTTCCTTCAGGCTTGGAAAAACAAAGATCATATCTACGCAATCATCTCCAAAAATAAATAATAGGTCCCTCTCAGTGGGCTTAATATTCATTCTACTGTATTTCCCAAATGCTTACTATATAGTACCAGATCCCACTTGCTCTAGGGCTACGAAAGTGAGCAACACCTGCCTCAGAGGCACTAGCAATGAACAAGGAGAACGCGATTTTAATACTTCAAATCCTTTAGCACATGTATAAATATTCTGTAAAGGATGTGACTTAACATGGTTTTGCTTCATTTGGAGAAAGGAAGAGGTGTGTGGAGGGATTTAAGCTGAATGGAGTAGGCAAGTGGAACACGTGCCATATGGCATGGAGGACTGAAAGCTCAGGAGTGCTGAAGCAATGGTAAAGACGGAGAACAGAGTAGAAAGGAAAATCACGTAACATTAGAAAATGAGAAAATAGACTTGAGTGTGCTGGAAGAGAACAAAAAATGGGGGAGGGGCGCACAGAGGGGACAGCCAGGTGAGGTGGCTCACGCCTATAATCCTAGCTATTCAGGAGGCTGAGATCTGAGGGCCTCGGTTCAAACTCCATGAAACTGGGTGTGGGGGGGGAGGGAAATGGGTACCAAGACATGTGAAAGGGTATCAATGTATGTGAATTAATGCGCCTTCTATCTGGCAAATATCATGTAACCCTTTTACTAATTACAATTAAAAAAAAAAAAAAAAAAAACAAAGTCCATGAAACTCTTATCTCCATTTAACCACCAGAAAACCTTAAGCTGTGGCTTAAGGGGTAGGGTGATAGACTTGAGCTGAAGAGCTCAGAGACAGCACATAGGCCCAATGTTCAAGCCCACAACCAACAAATTTAAATAAATAAATAAATGAAAAAATATATATATATATATGGAAACAGACAAACATAAAGTAGGGTGAAGAGTATCAGTGATAGGTTTTCCATGGTACACTGACATGCTTGGACTTTATTCAATTTTTTTTTCCCCAACCCAGGTCTTCGTGCATGCTAGGCAAGCACTCTTACCACTAGGCCAAACTCCTGGCCCCTATTCAAGGTTTTTTGTTTTTTTTTTTTAAAACAAGAAAGTAACATTTGTCTTTTAACATACCTGGCAAACCTCTGCGCTGTAATTCCAGCGCAGAGGAAGAGGCAGGAGGACATGAGTTTGTGGACAATCTCAGCTATAAAGTCAGACTTTCAAAGAACAGAAACAGGGGCTGGGAATATGGCTGAGAGGTAGAGAACTTGCCTGGCATGCATGGAGCTCCTGGATTCAATTTCTCAGTACCACATAAGCAGAAAAAGCTGAAATGGCACTGTGGCTCAAGTGGTAATGTTAGCCTTGAGCAAATGAAGCTTAGGGACAGTGCCCTGAGTTCAAACTCCAAGACTGACCCCCCCCAAAAGAAAGGAGGATTGGGAGCTTGGTCTAGAGCTTACCTAGCATGCATGAAGACTGAGGCTTGATTCCTTGGTACCATGTACATTGAAAAAGCCAGAAGTGGTGCTGTAGCTCAAGTGCTAGACCTCTAGCCTTAAGGAAAGCCCAAGGACAGTGTACAGGCAAAAGGAAGGGAGGAGAGGGGAGGGGGAAGGGAAGGAAAAAAGGAAAGAAGGAAGGAAGGAAAGGAGGGACGGAGGGAGGGAGGGAGGGATGGCGGGCAGAAATAGCCCTGGCAATAAATAATGTAGGGAATGAAATAAATGAGGAAATATGAAAACAGGAAGATTCTACATAAATTAGCTCCCAAGATTGGAACCTATGGAACCCATCCTCATTTTGGGTTCAGATTCACTAAAGGACTTGGAATTCAAGTGATCTCGTAGAAGAAGTTAGTGTAACTCCTTCGTTCTGGTGAAATTTGGAAAACTGCTGTTGGAGATATCCAACAGGCTATTTTAAAAAGCTCATAAGACCCAAGACACAAGCAGCACATCAGTGTTCCACTTAAGCAATGGAGAGCAGGTGAAAGCAAAAGGTTCCATATATAACCTATGGAGAATGCCCATACCATAAGGTGCAAATAAAGTCAGAAGAAAAGCCAGCAGAAGCTTAAGTCTGAGCTAAGATCACCTGGAGCTTCCAGAGCCCCCTTCACCACTTCCCAGTTAGTAAAAAAAAATTTGAAATAATAAGATTCTGGTTGCATTTTCAGGCACAATATGGCAAGAAAACAACATAGCCTTCTCTGAAGTAGAAAAAAAAGGGGGGGGTAAGGAGAATTGAGAACTGACTGTTCTCAAGAATTTCCATCTTAGATTGGAGCTATCTATGGCTCAGCTGGTAGTGTTTGCCTAGTATGCATAAGGACCTGGGTTCAATCTCCAAAATCACTCACACACACACACACACACACACACACACACACACACACACACACTTTTCTTTGAAGTTCTTTATTGTTTTTGTCTCTGGTATTTCAGCCTATAATTCTAGCTATTTAAATAGGAGGCTAAGATCTGAGGATTGTGGTTCAAAGTCAGCCTAGGCAACCAAGTCCACGAGACTCTTATCTCCAATTAACCACCAGAAAATAGGAAGTGGTGCTGTGACAGTAACTTTGAAGTGAAGAGCTCAGAGACAGTGCCCAGGCCCAGTATTCAAGCCCCAAGACTGACCAAAAAGAAAGGAAGAATGGAAAGAACAAGAGGGAGAGAGAGAGCAGGGGAGGGAAGAAAGTAGATCCAAAGACTTATGCAATGAGAAGTTATAGTTGTTCACTGACATTTGGTCTAGTGTGCAAAAACAAAACTTGGGTATTACTAAGTATTTTAGGCCCAAAGCTGACATTAACTATTCTCAGGCAATGCAGAGATGGTCTCTCTCAACTGACTTTCTCATTTGGAAAATAAGCCCAACAGGCTTCATAGTTAGGTGGGGATAGATAACTAAAACACCTTTACACATTATGCTTAAAATACAGTATTGAGCTGGGCACTGGAAGTTCACACCATTCTAGCTACTCAGGAGGCTAAGATCTGAGAACTGGTTTAGAAGTTAGTCAATGTAGAAAAGTCTGTGAGGCTATCTAACGATAAATTTTTATTGAAAACCCCTTATCAGGTAAAATAGTTCTATGAATTTGTTAAAAGAATTATCTGAAGGGGCCAGGAGTTTGGCCTAGTGGTAGAGTGCTTGCCTAGCATGCACGAAGACCCGAGTTTAATTCCTTGGTACCACATACATAGAAAAAAGCCAGACGAGGTGCTAAGGCTCAAGTGGTAGAGCTCTAGCCTTGAGAAAGTCCAAGGATAGTGCTCAGGCCCTGAGCTCAAGCCCAGGGCTGGCAAAAAAAAAAAAAGAAAAAAAAAAAAGAAAAAAAAAAGTATTATCTTCAGATAGTGTATGTTAAAACCCCAGGGAGGCTGGGCCTAGTGCCTGATGCCTGCAATCCTAGCTAACTTCAGGAGGCTGAGATCTGACTAGTCTCCAATTAAACACCAAAATGTCTGAAGTTATGGTTCAAGTGACAGAGCATTAACCTTGAGCATAAAAACCCAGGGACAGTACCCAGGGCCTGAGTTCAAGGCCCAAGACTGGCACAAAACAAAACAAAACACACACAAAATAAACTACAGTACTGAACCCTACTCTAACATAATAACTATCTGAATTTCAAATTCCAGGTCAAGTTCATTCATGCAGTGGTCCATGGTCTGGACTTCATGAAATACCGATATCGTTCAATCTCTTCCAAGATTTTAAAAAGAGAAGGGGAGGGAGAGGGGAGGGAGGAGGGAGAAGGAGGAAGCCAGATAATATTATATCTTAAAGGGCTGAACACTAGGCAATTACAAAGTATAAGGTAAAGTAAAATTTGAGTAACAAAGCCTTATATCTAGGAATCTCTGGAACATAAGAATACTTTTATTATATACTAAGTCTTGATGGTGGTATTTTAGTAATTTCTATCTGTTTACTGCTAAAGTAACATTTTGGTAGTAAAGAACTATAATAAGACAATATATATAACTATTATTTTAGAAAAGGAGTAAGATTCATTTCAAAACAGCAAAATGCTAATTTAGAATCATCATTCCCTTAAACTATTCCACAAAGTATTTGCTATTACCCACACCTGTCCCATCTAATCCCAGAGAAGACTGATTTAAACATGAAGGCCTAACCTCAAAGACCTGCACTAACACCTGTTATATAGGGAGTACCATTTAACATTCTTGGTTCTGAAAAACATAAGGCTCCAAGACACTAAACTGAATGAAGCTAGACAAATGTGGTTATGAGACTGAGATCAAAGAAAATTCATATTTTGACTGATGGTTTCAATTAGATTGAGGGAGAAGGGGAATCTAAATTCAGGATTATACCTTGCAATATCAATATAAAATACTATACTACACAAATGTACACATTACATGCAAATATTTTAGATATAAATACAAAACAGCCTATCTGTTTCTTCTGTGATAGCCTAATTTGATAATTAAAACAATACTGCATTCCCAAAAGATTGTTCGAAATTATATGACCAACCTGAAGCAATAAAGCTGCAGTTTAAAAAAAATTATAAAATCTATTTCACAGGAAAACACTACAGCTTGAATGGACTGGAGCCTGCATACCTGAACTAGTGTTATAATTGATCATACATCAAATGTACCCTTGCACAAAGAATTTAGTTACAGCTTGGAGGAAATTGGCAGTTATGTGATAGAATCAGACTAAAATAGAAAATGATACCATGAGAGAATTTAGACTGGCTTTCTTGCCCAATTCTTTCTCCCTCCTTTAAGGAAAGGGATCAACTTCATCAAACAAAAATAACAGAAACAGCCCAGTTCCTCTGCTTAGGAGAAAATTAGACAACAAAAATACTTACACAGGACTGGAATTCAAAGAGCAATGATCCACCATCATTTCTGGAAGGAAATCCAACTTAAACGCAGCCATCACCTCACTCCCCTTCAGAAGCCAATGATATTAACTTGCTGCACTTGTCTGATCCACAAATACACAGAGCTTTAGCTTCCTGGGCCCCACGAAAAACACAAAGTGGAAACAGGCGCTCAGGGAAACCAGCAGTAAGTGCAACAGAAACAGACAGGTCTGGGGAAAGGGCAGGGAAAGGGAGGAATGGTTAAAATGGGGATGTGACCATGTGAAGGGAGGCTCAGCCCCACACACAATGAAAGTGCTGATGCGCCAGGCTTGTTTTGTGTGATTTTCCCTGGCGAAGCAGTACTAAGTGCACTGTCAGATAAATAGTGTGTCAGATCCATGAAGATAGCAGTGGCCAACAGAGCGGAAGAACAAACTTGTTTCACATACTCCAAGCTCCTCCCTGCAAATCAGTTTTTGACATCTCTCAAAGTATAAAACTACTTGAAGAAAAAAAAAATCCAAAATCTTACCACCACATAAGTCTGAAAATGTTTTTAAAGAACTGGATTGATGGCCTTGGTTTTAAACTTAGTTTCCATATGTCAAAGACAGCAATGGGCAGATTTTGGATCCAATCTCAGAACAGTCACAAAACAAGGAAGAGCAAAAGAATCAGCAAGCTGAAAAACTGGCCACCAAAAGCATGCTGCTTATGCACAATTACTTCCACTGCACTGATCCTAGAAAATGAAAGTGTGCATGTTTCCTTAGCAGAAGGTAGCCCAGGTAAAATTTCTTTATGAATTCTTTTAATCTTAACTTGCCTGAATATAAAATGAGAAGAGTAATGCTCTGCCTCTTTCTTAGTAATATACAAAAAAAAAACAAAAAAAAAACAAAAAAAAAAAAAAACGCCTTTTCAGTTCTTTGCTAACTTTAGTAAGGAAAAAATGCCACCAATGTGATGGTAATGAAGAGACCTAGGTCTGCTAAGGACAAATACTCCAACATGTGAGAGAGAGAGAAATGGACACTGTGGCTTGTTATACTCTCTTCCTCCTGTAAACTGCTGCTAAGGGCTGGGGTTGTTGCTCAGTGGTACAGTTCTTGCTAAGCATTCATAACGCCAAGTAGAGTGGGAGGAAGAGGGTCAGTGTCAATTATCAGCACAAAGGGGACAGAACACTGTTGTGAAAACTAAGAGGAATGAATGCATGCATAAAATTTGTAAGTGAGCAGTAAAGGACTATATACTTAGTAATCAAGACAGATGTGTGCTCCTGTTCTCAATATAGCTTCACATCTCTCTAAACAACAAATGGTGGCATTTCAATATTTATGCAGTGACTTGAAAACTTATTTCCAAAGGCTATCTAATTTCACAGGCTTCCCTCCTGCACACACACCTATTTTTATTGTTAGGTTTGCCTAGCACAACCTAATGGTTTCATTTCATTGAGTTCAGTTCACAACATAAGGAACTTTGAAAAAGAGTTTTACTTAGCATGTAAATTAATGAAATTCAAGTAGAATGTGCGTGTGCGTGTGTGTAGTCGAAGACATTATGAGATAGCACAGGCCTAAAAGGTCTGTGTAATAATAATGACTGCACACAGAAAAGAAGCTGGATCTTCTCTCCAACACCAGAAGGAATCATTTAAACCTAAAACTATGACAATGAATTTTAGAGACAGAACAGGGCTAGGCTGATCTACTGCTTTGAAGGTGTAAGTAGAAGGAATTCTATTCCATCCTATAAAAGGAGGAAATACAAGTAAGTCTATCAGAGAGAAAACTGTACAACCAACATACAGTTTAACCAGCCCTAAATATGAGACAACAGAGGACAGAAACCCTACCTAGGACTGATTAGATTACTAGTAGGTAACCTGAAGCTGATGACATTTCTTTCCCTATAGAAAGCTATCTGGCTTGAGCAATTATCTTTTTAAGTCAAAATCCAAATTATGGTTGGCTGGTGGGTTTTTAGGGGCAGACATCTTGGGGTTTAAACAAGGCCTTAAATTTGCTAGGATGAGCCTCTACCATGAGCCTTGCCTCCAACCCAGATTTGTGGCTAACTTTTCCTCTCCTGCCTGAGCTGGCCTCCAACAGTAATCCTTCCACTCTAATGTGTAAGTTACTAATGCCCAGCCCAAACTAGATTTTCTTCCCCTGGAAGAGGGGGTAGAATAGCAGTCGTGGGGCTTGAACTCAGGGCCCAGGCACTGTCCCTGAGCTTCCTCTCCCTCCTGCTCCCAGGCTCTACACTTGAGCCACAGCTTCACTTCTGGGGATAAGAGCCTCACAAACCATATTGCCCAAGCTGCCTTATAACCTGGATCCCTCAGATCTGAGCTTCCTGACTAGCCAGGATTGCAGGCATGGGCCATGGGTGCTTGGCTTGTTGACTCTCTTTTTTTTTTTGTGCTGGTCCTGGGGCTTGAACTCAGGGCTGGAGTACTGTCCTTGGGCTTTCTCAAGGCTAGTGCTCTACCACTTCCAGTGTGAGTGAGTGAGTGTGTGTGTGTGTGTGTGTGTGTGTATGATGTATGTGGTACCAAGGAATCAAACCTGGGTCTTAGTGCATGCTAGGCAAGCACTCTACCACTAGGCCAAACTCCAGGCCCCTTGGCTTGTTGATGCAAAAAAAAAAATATTTTTTACATTTGGCTGGGCACTCTACCAGCTTTGAAGAAAAAAGCGAAAGGGATGGAACCTAGGCCCTGAAATCAAGCTCTACAACCAGAGGACGGGATCACCAACAAATAACAAAAGGTACTGAATATCGGAGACTTTACTACCCACCATATGAAAGGATGTTCACTCCTTGTAATAACTTTTACCAACCAAATAATGATGGCTTACTCCTATAATCCTAGCTACTCAGGAGACTGAGATCTGAAAGTTGAAGTTCAAAGCCAGTCCCGGTACATAAATCCAAAACACTTAAAAAGCTAGCATAAATAATTTTCCTCAAATCACAGACCAAAGCCACTGACTTAAAAAGGGATGTAAGAGGGGAGGTGGGTGTGAGTGCTTGCATGCATGCCATGTGTGCCCTGAGCTTAAATTCAAGGCTTTATCTTCTTAGCTTTCTTCCTGGCACTCTAGATATAGAGACTCTTTTAAGATTTTTCTGTCTATGGTTTTTGGAATTAGGATCCTCTGGATCTCAGGCTCTGGAGTAACTAGAATTTCAGCCATCTACCAGGCCTAAGTATTACTTTGCTTTTTAGGTTTTTTTTTTGTTGTTGTTGTTGTTTTTGCTGGGTCATGGGGCTTGAACTCCGCCTGGTCCTGGTCTCAGAGCTCTTTAGCTCAAGGCTACTACTACCCCTGGGCCTGGACATTGTCCCTGAGGCTCTTCAGCTCAAGGCAATCCCCCTACCCTTAAGCCAAGCCCCACTTCCCCTTTTCTAGTGATTAATTGGAGATAAGAGCCTCACAGTCCTTAGTGCCTGGGCTGGCTTTGAACCTCGATCCTCAGATCTCAGCCTTCTGAGTAGTTAGGATTACAGACGTGAACCACCACACCCAGCTTGTTTTGTTTTTGTGACAGGGTCTCCACATATAGTTTAGGTTGGTCTTGGAACTTATATTCTCCTGCCTTGACTCCCTTGTGCTATCACTACAGGCTTGGCTTATACCACCACTCGTAACTTAAAGGTTTTTGCTTGTTTCATTTTGTTTTATAGTACCAAGGATTGGACTTGGGACTTCATACAGTGCTCTACAAAAGGAACCTTAAATTCAGCTTAGAAAGTTTTTAAACCAATTTTTCCATCAAACATAAAAAGTTTGTTCAAAACAACTTTCCAGAATCCAAATTATGAAAATTTGTTTTTTCGAGCCAATTCTGGGACTTGAACTCAGGGCCTGCCTGGGTGCTGCCTTCACCTTTTGTTTTTCTTCAAGGCTAGAGTTCTACCACTCAAACCACAAGTCACAAATCCACTTCCACCTTTTTGGTGGTTAATTGTAGGTAAGTCTCAGCAGGGAGGGAGTGAAAATGAGGGCAGGGAGTGACAATGTTCAAAAAGAAATCTACAGGATGGGAATGTGGCTTAGTGGTAGAGTTCTTGCCTAACATGCATAAAGCCCTGGGTTTGATTCCTCAGTGGACATAAACAGAAAAGGCCAGAAGTGGCACTGTGGCTCAAGTGGTAGAGTGCTAGCCTTGAACAAAAGAAGCTCAGAGCCAGTGCCCATTTCCTGAGTTCAAGCCCTAGGACTGGCAAAACTAAAGTATTCATTGTTTAACTTATGTAACTATAACCCCTTTGTACATCGCCTTGACAATAAAAATTAAATTTAAAAAAAGGCCTCAGATTTTCCTACCCAAGCTAGCTTTGAACTGTGATCCTCATATCTCAGCTCCTTTGTAACTAGGATTACAACCATGAGTCACCAGCACCTGGCCAATTTATAGAAATTTTAAAAAGGAAGCAGAGAATGGAGGTCCCACTAACTGTCTGTGCTTACATTTATTAAAACCCATTTTATGATTTATAAAGCAGGAATGCTTTAAAAATCTGTAAGATGTCAATGTTATTACATCAAGTATGGTGCATATCTTGAAGCAAGTTACAAAGTTATTCACCAGAATTAAGTCCAACAAGCTCATGGGAAAAGAAAGCAGAGAAATTAATCACAAATTACTCAATTTTAAAAAAGGGTTATCAAATGAAA
Organism: Megascapheus bottae; assembly: GCF_031878675.1. NCBI lineage: Eukaryota > Metazoa > Chordata > Mammalia > Rodentia > Geomyidae > Megascapheus > Megascapheus bottae. The sequence continues at coordinate 12,200,998 of NC_143524.1, read as the reverse complement.
ATAAAAGCGATTATGGGGATACAAAGCTGCAGATATTAAAGGAAATTTTAAAAGAATTAAAATTCTATCTTTCATAGAAACTGCACATTGCTTAAAAAATAACTTAATACATTTATGTTCTAAATCTTTCTCACAATGAACACATTAGAAATAAAGACATGGCAATGGTTATAACCAAGGGTTTGCTGCAAAAAAAGATCTTAACATTCCCTCAGAATAGTTAGACCTTCTCTTTTTTGCATTCTCAATGTATTTTCATAATTTTTGTCTGGTTGCCTCAGTTTTCTTTGCCTTTTTAATATTCTCTACCTCTTTTTTGAGGGCAATGACTCAAAATGATCATGAGAAAATAGACACAAGCAGCCTGCTTAAAGTAAAAACCAAAATCATCATTCATGATCAAAATTAAATAAGGTAAATATTCTAAATAACATATCCTGCATTTAGAATATAGGCATGAAATAAACTTAATAGGAAAATATTGTAAAACTGGGTTAGAAAGTGATATGCTAGAAATTGCTTCTTTTACCAAATGGAGAGTAAATAAAAGGATAGCTGAGCAAAGAAAGGCTAGAAGGCAGGTACAATCTCCTACCTTGACATACATATCCAGGAAGAATGACAGGTGGACAGATTTTATCCATCTACCCCAAAAATCTAAATAGGTTTCAAAGGGCAATAATATGTCTGATTACAGCAACACAGAAAAGATCAGAGAGTAAAACAACTCAGTGATAAAACAAGATCTATGTCAATAAACACCATCATCAGTTATATGAAGAAAACTAAAAGCCAAATAGAAAATCTAGAGAGAAGTTATAAACTCAGACTAGTGGATTAGGTATCCTCATCACTGCCAAGCCACAGAGGACAAAAATAGAAAAAAAGAAGCAAAGCCAGGCATCAGTGGCTCATGCCTAAAATCTTGGTTACTCAGGAGGCAGAGATCTGAGGATTGTGGTTCAAGGTCAGCAGGGCAGGAGAGTCCGTGAGACTCTTATCTCCAGTTAACCACTAGAAAACAGGCAGTGGTACTAGCCTTGAGCTGAAGAGCTCAGGGACAGCACCAAGGCCCAGAGTTCAAGTCCCATTAAGGACCCCCCCACAAAAAAAACAAACAGCTAGAGTAACAATTTTAGTTTTAAAATTTTTGGAATTAAGTAGGGTACCAGTAGCTCATGCCTATAATCCTAGCTACTCAGAAAGCCGAGATCTGAGGACTGAGGTCTGAAGCCAACCCAGGCAAAAAGCTTGTGAAACTCTTATCTCCAATTAACCACCAGGAAACTGGAAGTGGCACTATAGCTCAAAGTGGTAGAGCTAACTAGACTTGAGTGCTTAAGTGAAAAAGATCAGAGGCAATGCCTAGGCCCTGAGTTCAAGCCCTGGTAAGAAAGAAAAAAAAAAATAAGTCAAAAGAAGAGGAACACAAAGATGCAATGCCTCTTCATGTAAAATAATGCTTACTGAAATGAACTATGCAAGGCACTGGCTGCTCATGCCTGTATCCTAACTACTCGGGAGACTGAGCTTGGAGGATGGCAATTCAAAGCCAGCCTGAGCAACGAAGTCCATGAGATTCTTATCTCCAATTAAGCACCAGAAAATCAAAAGTAGTACTATGGGTCAAAGTGGTAGAGTGCTAGCCTTGAGCTGAAGAGCTCAAAGACAGCACCTAGGCCCAGAGGTCAAGCCCTACAACTGAGCCACCCCCCCCCTCAAAAAAAAAAAAAAAAAACTTACCTAAAAAAATTTAGGCAATACAAAATTTTCTGAACTTGGGGGAGGGGTATGAAATAAAAAAATGTGTCCCAAGCTGGGTGGTCAGGGCTCATGACTATCATCCTAGGAACAAGAGTCAAAGACAGACCAGGCAGATGAATTCAAGTGATTTTTATCTCCTATTAGCCAGAAGCAGACATGTAGCTCAAATAATAGAGTGTCCGCTTTGTGCAGAAAAAGTTAGTAAGCAAGAGAGGGAGGAGGCCCTCAGTTCAAGCCCTGGTACCAGCACTAACTAATCAGTTAATTGCTTCAAATCTAAATTTTTGTATAAAAAAGAAGTAAGAGCCAGCACTAGTGGCTCACATCTATAATCTTAGCTACTCTGAAGGCTGAAGCTGAAAGAAAAGTGGTTCAAAACCACCCAGAGAAGACAAATCTAAGAGATTCTCTCCAATTAACTGGAAAATATTGGAGGAGTAACTGGAGTGGTAGTGCCAACTGTGAGCAAAAAGGGTAAGCAAGTGTGTGAGGCTTTGATTTCAAGCTTCAAGATCAGCATGCACATACATACATGCACGCACGCGCTTGCATACACACACATACAAGCAGGGCTGAAGGTACAGCATAGCTCACAGGGAAAGGGAAAGAGAAAGGAAAAGGAAAAGGGAAAGGGAAAGGGAAAGGGGAAGGGGAAAGGGAAAGGGAAAGGGAAAGGGAAAGGGAAAGGGGGGCAGAGAGGGGAAGAGAAGGAGAAAGGGGGGAGGAGGGACAGAGGAGGGAGGGAGGGAAAAAGAGAATGAGAGAAAATGAGAGGGAGAAACAAAGAGGAAGAAAGAGGGGAGGGAAGGAGGAAGAGGGACAAAAGGAAATGAAGTTGAATAATCTTGTGTACAAGTTTCTTTGAAAGCAAAAAATTTCACATGCTTTACTAAGAGGATAATGCAAAGTCAAGGAAGGGAAGGTAGAACATATTTTGAAAGGGAGAATATTTTCTGTTTCTTCCCTTTGGGGCTTGAACTCAGGGCCTGGGCACTGTCCCTGGGCTTCTTTTGCTCAAGGCTAGCACTCTACCACCTGAGCAATAGCACCACTTCCAGCTTTTTCTGTGTATGTGGTACTGAGGAATCAAACCCAGGGCTAGCACTCTAGCACTAAACCACATTCCCAGTCCCCAGACTGGCTTTTTAGCCATAATAAGCAGATTGGCCTTCTTCTGTTACTCATCTTCTCAGAAAAAATACAAGTTCAGACCCTCTTTTGAGTTTGTGACTAACCCTAATGTAATAGTCTTGCTCAAATTTTAATGTCTCTTCAACTTGGCATACTTTCAAATTCAAGAAGCATTCTAAACATCAATGTAAAAAAAAAAAAAAAAGAAACTGGGCCTTGAACTCGGTCTGATCACTGTCCTTGGGCTTTCTCAAGGCCCAACCACTTGAAAGACAGCACCACTTCCGGGTTTGTTTGTTTGTTTTCAAATGTATGTGTTACTGAGGAATTGAGCCGGGGGTCTTTGTGCATGCTAGGCAAGCACTCTACAACTAAGCCAAACTCCCAGCCCCATCAGTGTAATTCTTAAGTGGTAATAATAAACTGAAAGTTTACACATCTCTTTAAGCTCTAGTGAGTGTAAACATTAGCATGTGGTACAAATTCTTATTTCAGGAGAATAACATTATGTGTAGAATCCAGTAAGTTCCATGCTCATCTTTTCTAGCTTGTTGGGGCCTCCTAACAATAGGAGAAATATAGTAAGTTAACTGGATAGCTGCAATGTAGACACCTAATTGCTCCAAGACTCCTTCCTCAAAATACTATTCTCTATTCTCCTCCCAGCTCTCAAAAGCAGGCAATCGTTTTCTAGCCTGCCTTGGGACACAGCTAAGGAGAAAGTTGGCAAAGTGAGCTCCAATTCCGTAAGGAAAAATATTTTGCAAGTTACATACAATAATGTAGTAGAAATACCACCACCTTTCTGAAAGCAACATTTTCCTATCTTCACAGCAGGCCTCATGCAAGAAGGTTAAAAGATGGTGGGGGAACACACTCATCCAGCTGTTAGCCCATACCTGTAGCTGTATAACTTTCCTCTCTGGACTATATCTTCACTCTAAAAAAAAAAAGAAAAAAGAAAAAAGAAAAAAAGAAAAATCAAGGAAAAGAAAAATAAGTGAGCTATACCTACTCTCCTCAGACTCTTAATATATAGCTTCTTTCCAAATTCCCTTTTTGTTACAACAAGCTTTTCTAAATAGGCATCCTGATTTTTTTAAAGTGCACAATACTTAAACCATATTTAACACATTAAAGCTATTTTTTTTTTTCGCCAGTCCTAGGTTTGAGCACTGTCCTTGGACTTTCTCAAGGCTAGCACTCTACCACTTGAGCCTCAGCACCACTTCCAGCTTTTTGCTATGTATGTGGGGTACCAAGGAATCGAACCTGGGTCTTCGTGCATGCTAGGCAAGCACTCTACCAACAGGCCAAACTCCCGGCCCCCCAAAGCTAATTTTAAACACCACCAACTTTTTAAAAAATGGAGGATGAAAGGACAATAAATACTATGATGAATAGCACAATGAAGACTAAGATATATGAGGTTGAATTTTAACACATTTAGGTTATCAAAACAATCATTTTTAACATCTGCTTTGGAAGACTATGAAAATGCTGGACTGTAATCTGGAAAGAACATTACTTTCCCAAAAGTAATATTCTTGCACAAGTACATGCTAGATGAAAGTTCAAAATATACCAAGTTACAGCATCTTAAGTGGCACTAGAGCAGTGGCAAACCACTAAAACCCAATGAATCACAAGATGAGGAAGTAAACTGAAGGTGAAAACAGACAGAAGAACCACAAAAACTATTTGTTCTATTTTTAAACATTATTGACCAATTTTACAAAGATTGATTCTGTAACTGTCCAAATTCCTACAACCTTCTATTTTTAACTCCCACTAGATAAACTTCTTTTAGTCTGACAATCATGGCAGAGAAGTGTTCAAAGTCATCAAGGACAATGTCTATATAGGAAAGGGTAAAAGTTCTGAAAACACCAGACCCAAAACTGTAACATGACCTATCACATCTGAAGATCAAGGGGGGGAAAAAAAGGTGTGTGCATGTGTGTATGCTCTGGGGCTTGGACTCAGGACCTAGGCACTCTAGGAACTGTCCCTGAGCTTCCCTCCCCACCCACCCCGCCTCCCGGCTGCAACTAGTACTCCACTTGAGCTACAGCTCCACTTTTGTTTTAGGGGTTTAGGGACTTGGGGGGCAGTTATTGGAGATAAGAGTCTCATATACTTTTCTGCCCGGGCTGGCTTTCAACTGCAATCCTTAGATCTCAGCCTCCCGAGTAGCAAAAAATTACAGGCATGAGCTACTGGTACCTGACCTGTATTTCTTTTTTCTTTTTCGTTTTTTTTTTGGCTAGTTCTGGGGTTTGAACTCAGGGTCTCAATACTGTCTTAGGCTTTCTCAAGGCCAGAGCTCTACTACTTGAGCCACAGCACCACCTCCAGCTTTTTCTATGTTTGTGGTACCCAGGAATCAAACCTGGGTCTTCATGCAGGCTAGGCAAGCATTGTACCACTAAGGCAAACTCCTGGCTCTGTCTTCTATTTTTGTTATCTTTATTTTGTGGCCTATTCTATAAGAAAAGAGATGTTTGAGGAGAAAGGAAAGCTGAATGAAAACTAGAGGCTTAGATTTTGCGGTGTTGTGGGCTATTTGCTAAACACTTTCTTTTTGCCAGTCCTGGGCCTTGAACTCAGGGCCTGGGCACTATCCTTGGGCTTTCTCAAGGCTGGAATTTTACCAATTGAGCCACAGCAACATTTCTGGCTTTTTCTATGTACGTAGTACTGAGGAATCAAACCCCGGTCTTAGTGCCAAGCACTCTGCCACTATGCCAAACTCCCAGTCCCCATACAGATGTGTTTCTATAAACATTATCTTCACCTTTCTCTGTTTCCAGTCAAGGACCAGAGGTATAAAGGTGTTTCCTAAGAGAAGCATGAATCCTAAGAAGGAAAAGGAATAGCAAAAGGGAAGAGGCCAGAGGATGACGGGCAAGCAAGTCAAGGGTAACAAATGATATGTGTTTATAATAAATGTTAAGGTCTAAATTAACACCTAATTTTTCAATGGTACTCAGCGGATACAAAAGCTCTTAGATTGCTTATATTTCTTTCTCAGAGCAGGCAAGGTCAAATGAACTCTATATTTCTCAAGAGTTACTTACTAGCCTATATAGTTTGCATGCTAAGTAAATGAAAAGAAACTTTGTCAGGAAGAGACTCAGTCACCACAAGGAGCTCTTACATACCATATACTGAATCATAAACTCCAGAAGCAAGGATAGGTGGTGCAGTGATGCTTAATGACCTATAAAAGTCCTAAATTTAGAGGGTGCTGAATATCTGGGGCCACTTGGCCACAGGTGCCTCCAGCGCTGTGAGATGTAGCACAGGGGACCATGGGCCCCCAGCAGAGCCCACCCAGCGTGTCTGCCATCACTGGAAGATGTCTGTCTCTTGGGGCTGAGGGACCCCAACCTTCTCCCAAGCTGTAGCTGTGAGGTATTGTTGAAATGCCAGCCAGATGTCTTCCCATAAAGGATTTGTGGCAGCACAGGGCAATGGGGTTCCTGCCAATAACAGGGAGACTGACATGGTGGAACTGGCTGAATTGGGACCCCTGCTGGAAAAACAAAAGCAAGCCAGTAACTGTCTCCCCAACCAAAGCTGAAGAACAAATATGCCTAGTGCCTCAGGAAGAAGTGTCAGCAGGTGCTGACACTTACCCTACAGGCCCACCATGCCATGGACAAGATGGAGGAGTTTGTGTATAAGATGGAGGAGTTTGTGTATACGGTCTGGGAGGGACGTTAGTAGGTCATCGCATATGATGTGCTTCCTGACTGGCTGAAGCATAATGACTCCCTGCTCCATGACCATAGACCACCTGTGCCCTCCTTTCAGGCATGCTTCAAGAACATTTTCCAGCTCTATACAGAAGCTGGCAACATGTGGACTCATCTACTTGGTTTTGTACTGTTTCTCCTTTTGGGAACGTTGACCATGCTTGGACCAAATTTGTACTTCATGGGCCCTCTGCAGGAGAAGATGGTGTTTGGGATGTTCTTTTTGGGTGCAGTGCTCTGCCTCAGCTTCTCCTGGCTCTTTCACACCATCTATTGTCATTCAGAAAAAGTCTCTCAGAATTTTTCCAAATTGAACTATTCAGGGATTGCTCTGTTGATTATGGAGGGTGGGGGAGAGCTTTATCCCCTGGCTCTATTGCTCCTCCTACTGCTCTCCACAGCCTCATCTAATCTACCTCTCCATCGTCTGTGTCCTGGGCATTTCTGCCATCATTGTGGCATACTGGGACCAGTTTGCCACTCCTAAGCCCTGGCAGAAAGAGCAGGAGTGTTCCTGGGACTTGGTTTGGGCTATGTCATGCCCACTGTGCACATTACCATTGCAGAGGGCTTTGTCAAGACCACCACAGTGGGCCAGATGGGCTGGTTCTTCCTCACGGCTGTGATATACATCACAGGAACCGGCCTTCATGTCTCCCAGATTCCTGAGTGTTTCTTTCCTGGAAAATTTGACATTATGGTTCCAATCTCATCAGATTTTCCATGTCCTGGTGGTGGCAGCAGCTTTTGTCCACTTCTACTCCGTCTCCAACCTTCAAGAATCCCATTATGGCCTAGAGGGTGGCTGTATGGATGACTCCCTTCTCTGAGCCTTCCCACCTGAGCAGTGGAGGAGGAACTTCCCAAATGCTTTTAAAAATAACTCCTTTCCTAGATACTCAGGAGGCAGAGATCTGAGGATCAAGGCTCAAAGCCAGACTGGACACAAAAGGATTAGAGACTCTTATCTCCAATTAAATGGGAAAGTGGGGCTTGGCTCAAGGGTAGGGTGGTAGCCTTGAGCTGAAGAGTTCAGGGACAGGGCCCAGAGTTCAAGCCCCATGACTTACAAAAAACACTTCTTTATTGTTCTTTACTGAAGTGAGAGGAAGTCTGGGTTGTTTGTTTTTAGAAGAAACATCATATAGAATGGAGTTCCAGTCAAGTGAGTTCAGCTCACTTCCACAGCCACTGGGCAATCAACTTCATTCCCCACTGAGGAGGCTGGGATGGTCACCCTCCTCCAGGTAACTACGGGCCCTCAGAGACAGGACTTTGATGCTCATGTTGAGATTTTATCCCTTCCTCTATAATCATTTTAGGGGGAAAAAAATTATGGAGTAGGACTCTTTGGAAATGCTGGGTATTTTTCTGAAAGAAAATGTCCTACCCTTACCCCCATCCTCACTTTCTAACCTTGATTTATTATACTAGCCCATCCATTTTTGTAGCAAACTTTTCAAAACAATCCTAACTTGGTCCCACCTTTCTAAGGCCTAGAGCTGCTTACAGCAGAAGAATGAAGCCACCAACTTTTATGTGGCCAGGGTAATCATGAGAATGTGTCCAGGCTTCCGATAACTTGAATCTCAATTTTGTTTTTCTTGGCAGAGTAAACTTAAAATGGAGGAAGGAATTTAATATTTAATACTAAGCTTTAAAAGGAACCTGCTATCATTACTATGTATCTTTATGCAAAGACTAAGGTGATAATAAAAGAAAGTTACAGAGGCACTTAAAAAAAAAAAGTCCTAAACTCATGACCTTGGCCTCATTATCAAAACTAACAATTGTTAGAGAGGCCCCAGTAGCCTAGTAGCCTAGTAGTTACTTGAAAATCTTTGTTATTTGGGGGGGGGGGGGGGTAAGTTGAGACAATGTTTCACTGTGTAACCCAGGCTGGTTTGAGACTTTTCATCCCCACTGCTTCAACTTTCCCAGTGCCAGGATTAAGGATTTTCAGCACCTAGCCAAACTTTATCCTTTTCTTTCCTTTCCTTTCCTTCTTTTCTTTCTCTTTTTTCTTTCTTCTATATACAATTTACAGCATAGATTAAAACATGTTTGGCCAGGAGTGACAAAAATCCAAATCCAACTCTTCATAAGGTGAGGGAGGAAGGGAGACAAGGTATGGTATGGTTAGATCCAGGTACGCAAAAAGACTTCATCTACTTCCCAGCTTTTTCCATTCACAACTCAGATTTCACCCATGTTGGCTTCATTCTCACCAGATCGAACAGCGAAAAGAAGTGACGGTTTAAGGTCACACAGTATTGGGGGATGGAATCCAGACCTCCTGATTTCCATAGTGACCCATCCTTCAAAACTCATACCGCCCACTTTCTGGATGAAGCCACTAAAGGAGGAAAAGGAATAGCAAATGGGAGAGGCCAGAGGATGAAGGGCAAGCAAGTCAAGGATAACAAATAGTATTATCTGTTTATGATAAATGAATAAGAGCTAAGAAATGGAACAATGAATTAAAGCCCTACTCTGGGAGTCTCACCCAGGATTCTCCTCTCATTTAAACAACCTCAGCTGGGATGCCAAGCCTGTAGAATGTAAACCTCAAGCTACTGGGTGGGGGCCACCTGCTGTGTGACTTTTCTAATGCACATTTTTTAAAATATTTTTATTGTAATTAATAAAAGGGTTACATGATATTTGCCAGATAGAAGGTGCATTAATTCACATACATTGATACCCTTTCACATGTCTTGGTCCCCATTACCCTCCCCCCTCTAATGCACATCTTTTAAGAAGCGAGACTAAAGCCAGGCAAGGTAGCTCATGAAACAGAAATCTGACAATTGAGGTTCAAAGCCAGCCTGGATGAGAAAGTTCCTGAGATCTCCAATTAACCACCAGAAAACCGAAAGTGGCGCTGTGGACCAAGCCTTGGCGCTGAAAAGTTCAGGAACAAAGCACCCAGGCCCAGAGTTCAAGCCCCACGACTGGCAAAAACAACAATAAAATCTATTAGTTTAGGGCCTGGGAGTGTGGCTTAGTAGTAGAGTACTTTTCTAGCATGGATGAAGCCCTGGGTTCAATTTCTCAGTATCATATGAACAGACAAGGCTGGAAGTGGTGATGTGGTGTATGTGTGATAGTGCACTGGCCTTGAGCACAGAGAGGTTTGGGGACAGTGCCCTGGCCCTGAGTTCAAGCCCCAGGATTAGTATTTTAAAAACAACAACACCACAACAGAGCCTTGAGCTGAAGAGCTCAAGGCTACAACCCTACACTTGAGCCACAGCATAACTTCCAGCTTTCTAGTGGTTAATTGGAGATAAAAGGCTCATGAACTTTAGTGCCATCCAGCCTGGCTTTGAACCTTGATCCTTATATCTCAGCCTCCTGAGTAGCTAGGATTACAGGCGTGAGCCACTGCGCCTAGCTCTGACAGCTTTTGTGTGGGTTAATTGGAGATAGATTCTCGTATACTTTTCTACCTGGCTGGCTACAAACCTTCATTCTCAGACTCCTGAATAGCTAAGATTATAAGTGTTGAGTCAGTGTGTTCAGCTTATATCCTTATCAGACTTAGTTCTAATTTATGCCAGGTCAGGAGGATAAGACAATACTTTCTCTGGATAGAAGAAAAAAAAAAAAGAAAAGAAAACTTCTCTGTGACACTTGCTCCCTTTGACTGATTCCAGAATTAGAGCTTAAATTCGGGGTCTGACTACTTCCTAATGAGTCATCTATGCATGTTCTCTCCATAAGCCTAGAAGGGAAGTTTATAAACAGATCTTAATCTCATCTCCTGCACCCTGGCCAGTATACTCATCCTTCTGTGGTGGCAATTTTTTTTTTCCATTTTGTTTTGTTCTTGCAGGGCTGAGTTTAAACCCAGGGTAGAACATACTAAACAAATATTCTACCACTTAAACTACGTTCTAGTCCTTGGTTGTTTAAATAGGGACTTGTGCCCAGATTAGGGTACATAGAATTTACAGTCCTCCTGCTCTATCTCTAGAATTACAGGCATGAAAACACCAGACTCAGTTTAACTTAAAAAAATAAATAAATAAAAAAACAGGCCAAGAGCCCGGAATGTGTTTTAGTGATAGAATGCTTGCCTAACACGCACATAGCCCTGGGTTTGATTTTTTGGTACCACATAGAAAGGAGAAAAAAAGCCAGAAGTGGCCCTGTGGCTTAAAGGGGTAGCACTCTAGCCTTGAAAAAGCCCAAGGACAGTGCCCAGGCTCTGAGTTCAAGCCCCAGGACAGGCTGAAATAAAAGCTATGGAATTTACCAGTATGTTTTAAGTGTATAGCTCAGTGGTATTAAGTATTTTTACACTGTTGTATACTATGACAGTTTTCAGCATCTCCCTTTCATCTTTCTTAAACTGGTACCTACTCTTCAATCGTCAAGAGTCACAGCAAGCCTATGACTCCTATGCTACATTATGCAAAACTATGTGAACATGGAAACTGAGGATTCTGGAAAGAGCCCAGTTTTCATCAGATTTTCTAAGCCCCTAGAGTCTATATATAGTTCATGATTAATGTTAAAATGGTCCCCTTTGGGCCAGGAGCGTGGCCTAGTGGTAAGCATGCTTGCCTAGCATGCATGAAGTCCTGGGTTTGATTCCTTGGTGTCACATACACAGAAAAAACCTGAAGTGGTGCTGTGGCTCAAGTGGTAAAGTGCTAGCCTTGAGAAAGCCCCAGGACAGTGCCCAGGCCCTTAATTCAAGCGCCAAGACCGACAAAAACAAAAATTAAACAAATGGTTCCCTTTAGCTAGTAATGTCGTTCTTTATGTAGTTCATCATGTTTCCCTACCATAACAGCAGTACGGGGAGTGTGGGTGGCGGTGGGGGAGGAGGTTAGATGCAGCACTTTTTTTTTTTTTTTGGCCAGTCCTAGGCTTGAGCTCAGGGCCTGATCACTGTCCTTTGACTTTCTCAAGGCTAGAGCTCAGCACCACTTCTGGCTTTTTTCTATATATGTGGTACCAAGAAATCGAACCCGGGTCTTCGCGCATGCTAGGCAAGCACGTTAACTACTAGGCCAAACTCCCGGCTGATGCAGCATTTTTTTTTAGCTAATGTGTACCTTTCTCTGGGTATACATATGAAAGCTTTTGTATATTTGCTAGCTCAATCTAAGATTTCAGGTGTAAAAAAGGACTAAAGTCATGGAGAGTCTGTGACACTAGACAAAGCATTTAATCTAAACACAAGGGTTCAGCCATTCAACTTTTCCATAATACTCATGCATCATTTGCTCAAATTTGGCATGTACTAAAGCCACCAATTCCTCTTCAGTTTCACTGCCATGCCAGAAGGCCAAATCTGTCTCATAGTGAGTCACTACTGCTCTTCTCTCCAACTGCATTTTTATTTCAGCCCACTTGTGCAGCTCATCAGGGCTACACCATATGTTAGTATCATGCAGGCAGAATGTGACTAATTTTTTTATATATAAAATACTGTCAGTTACTTTTTAAATTACCTTACAACCCTAATGTCTCTGAAAAGTCATTATCATACATAACATTCTGGAAATGACTTTATCATTTTTCTGAATGTTTAAGGGAGACTTAAGATATTTTCACTCCAATTTTTCAAGTAAGAAAACTGATGAGAATGGATTAAATGACCCCAATTCCACAGCCATTCAATGGGACAGAGTCACCCTGCTACAAGGGATCAAATGAAGCAGAGGTTTGGACACATGGCTGGGAGTTTGACATAGTGGTAGAGTTCTTGCCTAGCATGCACAAAGACAGGGGTTCAATTCCTCCGTACCACATACAAAGAAAAAGTCCAAAATGGTGCTGTGGCTCAAATGGTAGAGCTCTAGCCTTGAGAAAGCCCAAGGACAGTGCTCAGGACCCAAGTTCAAGCCCTGGAATTGGCAAAAAAAAAAAAAAAAAAAGAGAGAGAGAGAGGAGGAGGAGGAGAAAAGAGAGGGGGGGAGTAGAAAAAGTGATGCTGTGGCTCAAGGGGTAGGAGGTTAACTTTGAACTGAAGAACTCAAGGACAAAGAGCAGGCCCAGAGTTCAAGCTCACTATCAACAAAAATAAAATACTTATGTGAACAAAATATATAGACTTTATTAAACCAGGCATGGTGGCTCACACCTATAATCCTAGCTACTCTGGAGGCTGAGATCTGAGGATCAAGAATCAAAGCCAGGGCTGGGAGTTTGGCCTAGTGGTTAAAGTGCTTGCCTAGCATGCATGAAGACCCGGGTTCGATTCCTCGTTACCACATATAGAAAAAAAGCCGGAAATGGTGCTGAGGCTCAAGTGGTAGAGCTCTAGCCTTGAGAAAGTCCAAGGACAGTGCTCAGGCCCTGAGCTCAAGCCCAGGACTGGCAAAAAAAAAAGATAAAAAAAAAAAGAATCAAAGCCAGCCCAGACACAAAACGACCAGAGACATCTCCAATTAACCTCTAGAAAATGAGAAGTGGAGCTTGTCTCAACCATAAGGCGGTAGCCTTGAGCTGAAGAGCTCAGGGACAGTGCCCAGGCCAAGTTCAAGCCCCATGACCCGAAAAGAAAGAAGGAAGGAAGGGAGGGAGGGAGGGAGAGAACATGGACAATAGCTGGTGCCAGTGGCTCATACCTATAATCCTACCTACTCAGGAGTCTAAGATCTGAAGATCCCAGTTCAAAGCCAGCCAGGCACTTAAGTCTGTGAAACTCTTATCTCCAATTAACACAGAGAAAACCGGAAGTGGTAGAGTGGCAGCCTTGAGCATTCAGGGACAGTGCCCAGGCCCAGAGTTCAAGCCCCATGATGAACAAACACCCCCAAAAAAGGGGGGGGGGGAATAAAAATTACCTACCTACCATCATCATCATTAAATTCTCCAAATGTTAAGAAAAACAGGTTGTTCCTACCTCTTCCACCCAACTTGTCATCTCTGATGGCTAAAAGTTTCTCAAATTAGGGCCAGGAGTTTGGCCTAGTGGTAGAGTGCTTGACTAGCATGCACGAAGGCCCGGGTTCAATTCCTCAGTACCACATATAGAAAAAAAGCCAGAAGTTGTGCTGTGGCTCCAGTGATAGAGCTCTAGCCTTGAGAAAGTCCAAGGACAGTGCTCAGGCCCTGAGCTCAAACCCAGGACTGGCATCAAAAAAAAAAAAAAAAGTTTCTCAAATTGTCCAGATCCTTTATATCTGATAGTCATTTAATAATTATGTGCAGGGTGACAGTTTGACTGCTACAGCATTTAGATATCTTGTTCTAATAATATACTATTTTGGTATCGCTTGTAAAATATTTTTTTAAAGGACTGAGTATCTGATTAATATTGAAAACTAAAATGCCCTTTGAAATTCAATAATTCTATTTCTAGAAATAGACCTGTTAGCCTGAAAATAAACTTTACCTAGCGTATACAAAGTATGAAGAGGATAATTGGTAAGAACCTAGCTTACAATAACAAAACCTAAAAACACAACTATCAGTTGGAGGATGGCTAAATAAATTATAATATACCAATACAGCAGAACATTTGATAGTCATGAAAATGAATAATGCCTCTGACTAAACAGGATTCACTCATATAAGAATTTATAAAGTGCCTAACAATGGTGGCTCATACCTGCAATACTAACTACTTCAGAAGGTTGAGATCTGAGGATCATTGTCTGAAGTCAGGTGGGTCAAGAAAGTCTGTGACCTTCATCTCTAATCAAAGCCAGAAATACAAAGAGAATATCTCTAGAAGAATAAAGAAATAAGTGCAGTTGAAGAGGAAGATTACACACATGAACATGATTGAGCTGCTTACACACGTTACCTATTCTACAAATAATCTAATTTGTGCTCTGTTCCAAAAATTAGTTTGATTTTGATTTAAGTTTTTGTTGTAATCTCAGGGGGAATGGAGGGCTTACTATGTAGTCAAATCTGGCTCTGGACTCATATCCTCCTGAGTGCTGGGATTATAGGTGTGTACCAACACACTTGGCTTGTAATGTATTTTTTTTCCTGCTGTCCCTGAAACATTTTGGTGGAAACAGCCACTGCCCAGGTGAATCAGTATACCAAATGTGATCTTTGAAATTAGTCCAGCCCAGAACTCAAACTTGCTTCAACTGCAAGCATTCGGGCTGGCTATTTATGAAGTCTGGGCTATTTTCAATCACTTCACTGTATATCTCTATGTACATTTTCTCTAATCAATCCTTCTTGTTAAGGCAGAGTACAACATTAGCTGCATTCCAGCAATGAAGGCAAGGGGTAAGATGAGATATGTCAAAATGAGTTCTATAACTACAGTTTGAGCCTAGTGTCTTACAAAGGAATCAAAACAGCTTCAAGTTCAAATAGATAAATTCTACCTTCCTACAAAATCTTGATAGGTCTGGGAAGTAGTAAATCTAGAATCTCTAGCTGGGAAGGTGGCTCAGTGGTACAAGAGTACTTGCCTAGCATGCATGAAACCCTGGGTCCAATTCCTCAGTACCACATACTGAAAAGGCCAGAAGTGGTGCTGTGGCTCAAATGGTAGAATTCTGGACTTAAGCAAAAAGAAGCTCAGAAACAGTGCCCAGGCCATGAGTTCAAGCCCCACAAGTGACCAAAAAAAAAAAAAAAAAAAGATAATCATCGTGTTTCGTGTTTCTCATACTGTCTCCTTTTTAAACTCAGAAAGTAAGTTTATATCCAATAGCGGTCATAATCATTTCCCGCCTCTTCTCTTACTCCAACACTATCAAACCCAGCAACATCTTTCTGGGCTTCCTAAGCAGCCATACTCAATACATAAAACAGCAGCTCTTCCAAAGCACCTAGCGTCCAACTTGCATATCTCCAAAACCCTTGACCAAGCAGCCAAGAACCCTGCCTGTACCATCTGCCTCAAACTCACCCCCAAACACATGGGCACTCAAGCAGGATGCTTCCATATGGTCTCATCTTAGGAGGCTTGTCCTGTTTCATTTAAAAAGCAGGAAACTTCATTCAATCGATTTCTGGTCTTAATTTCTTAATTCTACAAAACCAGAAATGATTTTTCTAAGGAAATATTTCCCAGGATATAAACTATCAGAAAGCACAAAAATCTTTCCTCTGCTTTACCCAATCGAGGAGCATAGCTTGAAATCTTTAAGGATACATAGCTTTAAATAAATACTAAATATCTCTTTCTGTAATTATTTTTTAAAAAGTAACTTTGATTATCATGCTCATTATTCTCCAACTGTGATTAAGAGGAACACTTAAATATCCACTTAAATGATCTCTATCACCTCCTTCAATGACTCCAAAAAAAGCTTAACTCTTTTGTAAAATTAAACTTGTCAGTGCTTCTTAGAAACAGGATATCTGGGGCCAGGAAGTGGCCTAGTGGTAGAGTGCTCGCCTAGAAACAGGAGAGCTATCAATCCAAAAAAAACCCCAAAAAAAACAAAAAAAAAAATAACAACAAAAAAACATTTTTAAGAGCATCTATATTCCTAAAATTAAAGAGGGGGTAGATGTGTAGCTGTGTACACATGTTCTTTCTCTTCCTCTTCTTCCTTCCCACTCCCCCCAAACCCCACCCTCAGCTCAATTTCTGTCCCTAAGGAATTATGACTGGCACTAGAAACAAGAAACATGCAATAATATACAAAGGAAAAAGTCATAAATTTAGGCCTCACAAAAATATCTTGGAGGGAGCTGGGAATGTGGCTTAGTAGGAGAGTGTTTGCATGGAGCCCTGGGTTCAATTCCTCAGTACCACATAAATAGGAAAAGCCAGAAGTGGTGCTGTGGCTCAAGTGGTAGAGTGCTAGCCTTGAACAAAAGAAGCTCATGGACAGTGCCCAGGCCCAGAATTCTAACTCCAGGACCGGCAATAAATGAACAAATAGAATAATTCCTATTTCCTTGTCTAAATAAAATTTTTGTACAAAATAAAATTTTGATCCCACTTTTCATGAGATAGTAACATTTTTACTATTCTCCTCTGAAATTATTTGGCCTACTAGTATTTCTCTCATTACTTCTTTTAAGATAACCCTATTATCCTGCTACACTCCCACAGAATATACTTCATGGATGAGACAAAACTCACTAGCCTTCCCTTGCCATACATACCTCCCCACATGAAGGGATCTCCAGAAGATGTATAGTGCAGGCAATAATAGTTGAACAGAAACTAATTCTGTTTTTGTATCTTCAGCTAACATTTTGATATGAGTAGTGATAGACTAGTAATTAAAGGAATGTTCCAAAAACTTGCTATTTGGCCTGCTGCTTTTTACTAGTAATGAATTAGTGTAATTGGTGGTGACCTGAAAACAAGAAAATTCTATAAAGTAAGACCCAATTAGGCTGATTCATAATTCAGTAATCCCAAATATTCCAGGTATGCTAACAAAATTTATTATATAAATATCTGCTATAATCCTCTGATGTATCCACCTCAGACTCTGAAGTCAGACTGACCCCACTTACCCAGTTTTGCTGTTCACTAGCCAGGTAACTTCTGGGGAAGATTGCTAAATGCCTACCTATCTCTGCCTCCTTGTTTGAAAACAGGTATAGAGACAAGATCTAGCTTCTAATTGTTAAGTTTAAAGGATTTATATAAGAACATTTAAAACAGTTATTGGGACACAGAAAGCGTTCGACATTTGCTATAATTATTCTTCCAGACACTATGTAACTTAGTGCCTACTATAAGTGAAGATGACTTTCAAAAAGTCTTAGTGTTTGACAAGTCAACTTCATCTTTTCCAAATATGCATCTGACAAGAGAAAGAAATAAAAAGACACAAATAGAAAGAGACAAGTCAAATTATCTCTATTAGGAGAGAATACAATCCCATACTTAAAAGACCCTGAAGACTCCACTAGAAAACTCAGATTTAATCAATACTTTTGGCAGAGTAATAGGATATTAAAAAACAACATCAGGGGCCGGGAGTTTGGCCTAGTGGTAGAGTGCTTGCCTAGCATGCACGAAGACCTGGGTTCGATTCCTCGGTACCACATACATAGCAAAAAGCCAGAAGTAGTGCTGTGGCTCAAGTGGTAGAGCCCTAGCCTTGAGAAAATCCAGGGACAGTGCTCAGGCCCTGAGCCCAAGGCCAGGACCGGCAAAAAAAGCAAACAAACAAAAAAAACACGAACAACAAAAAACATATAAAACCTAATAGCCTAAACTGGGTGTTGGTAGCTCATGACCTGTATGTAATCTTAGCTACTTAAGAGGCTGAGATCTGAGGATCACTGACTGTCTAGCCTGAGCAGGAAAGGCTAGACTCATTTCCAATTAAGCATCAAAAAAGCCCAAAGTGGAGCTGTTACTTAAGAGTTATAGAGCATCAGCCTTGAGCAAAAAAGCTCACGGCATTCATTGCCAGAGTTCTGAGTTTAAATCCCTAGCACAGAAAAGCAACAAAACCCAATACTCCTAGACACCAATAAAGAATTTGCTAAAGGCTAGGACTGTGGCTTAGTATTAGAGTGTTTGCCTAGCTTGCATGAAGCCCTAGGTTTCACTCCTCAGCACTACATAAACAGAAAAGGCTGGAAGTAGCACTGACTCAAGTGATAGAGTGCTAGCCTTGAGCACAGAGAGGCTCAAGGACAGTGCCCAGGCCCTGAGTTCAAACCCCAGGACTGCCCCCTACCCATATACGCCCCGCCCCCTAAAAAAAACATGCTAAGTGAAAAACCAGGAGAATAATTCCACTTACACCTAGCCTAAATAAAACCCATAACAAGAGGGCTCTGTGGCTCACATCTGTAATCCTAGCTACTCAGGAGGCTGACATCTGAGGATCAAAGTTCAAAGCCAGCCCAAGTACAAAAAGACCTGAGACTCTTATCTCCAATTAAACTCTAGAAAACAAGAAGCAAGGCTTGGCTCAAGGGTAGGGCAGCAAGCTTGAGCTGAAGAGCTCAGGAACAATGCCCAGGCCCAGAGTGCCAGCCCCACAACCCACCAAAAAAAAAAAAATATATATATATATATATTATATATATATATATATGATTAAATCTAACCGAGGTAGTAGGTAAAAGATCTCTACCCAAAATAACAAACAAATCCCTCTAATGACAATGATTAACAATGAAGTCAAAGACATCTGAAGATGCAACGACTTGACAATTAAGAATCTGTAGAATACTGTGAAAATGTCCATATTACAAAGATATACCACTTCAATTTAATCACTATCAAAATTCCTGTAAATCTTCCAAGAAAAATAATCCTAAAATTCATGTGAAAAAATTAAAGACCCTGAAAAAATAGTCCTGAGCAAAAAGAGCAATGCTGAAGGTACCAAAATACCCAACCTCAAATTATACCACAGAGCCATGGTAACAAAAACAGCATGGTAATGGCACAAAACAGACACTAAGGAATGTAAGAGGACCCAGAAATAAGCCCACATAACTACAGCCATCTGATTCTCAGACAAAGGTGCCAAAAAACATTTTGTTTAAGATAGCCTCTTTTAACAAATGGTGCTGAGAAAACTGGATGTCCGCAAGTAAACTGAAACTAGACTGAAACTTTCAAGTCAGTAATCATGCCTATAATCCTAGTTTCTTAGGAGACTGAGACCTGAGATCACACTTCAAAGCTACCTCAGAGAGAAAACTCTAAGACTATCTAACCAGAAAAAAACGCTAAGCTGGGGGCATGACTCAAATCACAAAGCTGTGAGCAAGGAAGCTGAATAAGAAGTCATGGATTCGTCAAGAACCAGTGTCTCATACCTGTAATCCTAGTTCCTGGCTACTCAGGAGGCTGAGATATGAGAATTATAGTTCGAAGCCAGCCTGAACAGAAGTCTTTGAGACTCTTATCTCCACTAAACTACCAAAATAGCCAGAAGCGATGCTGTGGCTCAGAGTGGTAGAGAGGCTCAGAGTGGTAGAGCGCCAGCCTTGAAGAACAAAAAACAACAACATCCTGGACCTGGTGGCTTACGCCTGTAATCCTAGCTACTCTGGAGGCTGAGACCTGAGGATAGAGGTTCAAAGCCAGCCCAGGCATGAAAATCCTTAAGACTCTTATCTCCAATGAACCACCAGAAAGCCAGAAGTGGCACTGTGGCTCCAGGGATAGGGCAGTAGTCTTGAAGAGCTCAGGGACAAAACCCAGGCCCAGGGGTAGGGGTAGGTGCCCAGGCCTACCAGAGTTCAAGCCCCACAACAGAAAAACAAACAAACAAAAAAAATAGAGCCAGAAGTTGGTGGTTCACATTTGTAATACTAGCTACTCAGGAAACTGAGATGTAAGGATGGAAGTTGGGGGGGGGGGGCGCGCTACAGGGACAGCACCCAGGCCCTGAGTTCAAGCCCCAGGACCAGCACATTAAAAAGAAAGAAAAAAGCTGGTGGTGGCTCACACCTGTAATCCTAGCTACTCAGTAGGCTGAGATATGAGGGTCAAGGCTCAAAGCCAGCCAAGGCACAAAAGGACCCTAGACTCTTATTCCAATTAACTTCTAGAAAAGGGGAAATAGGGCTTGGCTCAAGGGTAGGGTGGTAGCCTAGAGCTGAAGAGCTCAGGGACAAGGCCCAGGCCCAGAGGTAGGATGGTAGCCTTGACCTAAAGAGCTCTGAGACAGTGCACAGGGCTAGTTCAAGCCCCACGACCCACAAAAAAAGGGGGGGATGGATTATTCTCCTCATACTAAAAAAGATTGGTGGAAGCTTTCAAAATGGATACAGTAGAAAAAGAACTAATATAATGATGCCAGGGAAATTTTAACTTGTAAAGGTCAAAAACAAAGAGCTGCTACTGATTTTAATCTTCAATGACAATCCCTACATAGGGTATCCAATTCACAGTATAAATGGGAAAATAATAGGACTCTATTCAGTAGTAGAGTACATGCTTATTAGCAGAGGTGAGGTACTAGATTGATCCTCAACACTGAAATAATTAAAAAAATAAAATAAGTTAATAGACAATGTATTGTCACATACTTTGGAACTTTTGGAAAGTTACGAAGTATGGAGAGTCACAAAGGAGAGTCTCAATCTGTAGAACAGATTTCTAAGTGATTAAGGGCCAGACTATGTATGTGAATGATCACAGAACTTTGTACTCACACTATCCAGTCACAGGAAAAAGTGCCTCAGTTAAGGTGTTTCTCTAACCCTTATGTCTCACTGGCCATGGTTATATAAACATGTGCAGAGCGTCTCATTCCCACTCAGCTGACAAGTTCTATTCCCAACTCTGTACACTTATGACTCATGAGGGCTTGGAGGAGGGGAGTAAAGGAAAACTGCAAAACAGAGAATACGACTTTAGACTTAGATTGATCAAGTTGAGGAATTCCTGCTTAATTACAAAACCTCACAACATACCAAGAAAGTATCCTTTCAAATCATAGTAATTAACAAACAATACATTGAAAATAGCCTGAAATTGTATGAACAATTCCTTAAATAGGCACAACATCAAAAGGCCTCTGTAAGATGAAATTTAAAGCACTGGGAATTTGTTGCAAAGCCCAAAGCAGCAGAACATTTTCCTATAGTTACCTTCCCAGCAAATAGCCCAGTAGCCTCTTCCAAAGAGCCGTATATCCAAAGAGCTGTGCATTCTGTTTTTTGTTTGTTTATTTTTTGGAGACAAGGTCACTCTATGTAGCCTAGCCTGGTCTCAAATTTATGATACTCTTGTCTTAGCCGCCAGGGATTATAACCATGTTACCACCACATCAAGATTAGCAGATCATTTCACATCTTTTTCTACTTAGATTTTGTCAAGAAATTTGTTCTACTTACCCTTAAGCTGATCTTTAAACAAGAACAAAACACAACCTGCTACTTACTTGTAAGGCAACTCAAAGGCCATTTCTGACACTAAATTATTAAACTGACCAGTTTGGTTCCCCCCTCAACTCCAAGAGGATGTTTTGTTAAGACAACAAAAATATTTCTTCCTGCCACTATCTCTGAGATTCTAAAACATTCTATGCAATTTGTAACTGAAAAACCCACACAAAACAAAAAAGACAAATGGGTCACCTCTTTTAACTTGGAACCTCAGGCCTCCACAGAAATGAACACAGACAGATAGACCCACGTGAACACAAAATAGGAGCCCTGGCTGAGTCCTGAGCAGGTCTGAGGCAGTGTGGGTGCACAGGGCAGCCGCAGGACCTGGCTAGTGGGCTGCTCCTGCTGTTGCTGTACAAATATAGAAAGCTGAAAAGTGGAACATCAGCTTCAGCAGAACAAACTCTGCACCCAGCTCCACTCTGGAGGGAGGAGCAGGGAATAAAAACAGCCTTACCCATACATGGTTGCTGAAAAGGGGCCATTAGTGAAAGCCTAATTATCTCACACATGCACTCTGTACACATGGGCCAGATGAAAAACAGAAACATACACAGGTTGATACTTGAAGGAAGGTTTGAGAGACTCTATTTCAAAGAACTTCCCGCTTCCCAATAATTTTAGTCATTTACACTGTGACCCTCAACTGTGTGAAATAAGGAAGACTGAAAAACTTTACTAAGTCAGATTGCTACCAGTTCATCAATAGCTGTGAGGTTAAATTTGCCATTTAAATCTAAAAATTAGTATGTGAAAAAGGTTATTTCCTACTTTAGGAACAATCTTACCATTGGCCCTTTGCTATTTCTAGACTAAAGGTCTTGTTACTTAGACTGCTTAAGGATCTCTCTACCATTTTAAGCATTCTGCCAGTACAAGTTAAAAAATACTATGATATAACTTCTTAGAATCCATTTCTCAGAATGTTGGCTTATGTAATCAGAAGTCAAATGCTTATATTTTCAAAATTATTTTACTTAGAACAATTCCATCAGTTTCATATCAATGTAAAAAAATTAATTTCTGACCAGAGTAAACTTTAAAGAAATGCATGAGCTGGGTGGCTCACACCTGTAATCCTAGCTACTCAGCAGGCTGAGATCTGAGGATCATAGTTCAAAAGCCAGGCCAGGCACAAAAGGCTCTGAGACTCATCTGCATTTAGCCACCAGAAAACCAGAAGTGGCACTGTGGCTAAAGGGGTAGGGCGGTAACCTTGGGCTGAAAAAGCTCAGAGACAGCGCCCAAACCCAGAATTCAAGTCCAAGGATCAAAAAAAAAGAAAGAAAGAAAGAAAAGAAATGCATGGTGGATACCAGTGGGTCAAGACTATAATCTTGCTATTGAGAAAGTTGAGATCTGAAGATTGAGGTTCCAAGTCTGCCTAGGCAAAGTCCATGATCATGACAACTCATCTCCAAATAACCACCAAAAACCAAGATGTGGCTTGAGTAGTAGAACACCAGCCCTCAGAAGAAAATATTCAAGCCCTAGTAATAATGTTTGTGTTCACACATGCATACATACATGCACACGCACACATGCACACAAAATACAGCTGATTGCTGGGAACTTAGCCTAATGGTAGAGTGCTTGCCTAGCAGCCACGATGATCCAGGTTCAATTCCTAGGAACCATACAAACAGTAAAAGCCAGATGTGGTACTATGGCTCAAGTGGTAGAGCTCTAACCTTGAGAAAGCCCAAGGACAGTGCCCAGGCCTTGAATTCAAGCCCCAGGACTAGCAAAACAAACAACAACAAAAACAAAATGCAGCCAACTGGCTAAAACAACTGTTTTTCAGCTCCTGTTGTACTAACCAAGTAACCAATGAGTATTCAGTGGGCACTGTTATCTAATCTGAGAGACTTCCAATTAACCAGCAAGAACCAAGAACTGGAGGGATAGCCCAAGTGTAGAACATTAGTCATGGGCAAAAAAGCAGGTAAGAGCCAGGCGCAGTGGCTCAGACCTGTAATCCTAGCTACACAGGAGGCTGAGATCTGAGGATCAAGGTTCAAAGCCAGCCCTGAGACTCTTATCTCCAATTAATCACTAGGAAAGGGATAGTAGGACAGGGGCTCTAGCTTTGAGCTGAAGAACGCAGGGACAGCACCCAGGCCCAGAGATCAAGTCCCATGAAAGTCCCTTTAATATGCTCTTTGCAAGTCACTTCTCTGAGCCTCCAAAGACGTAGAGAATCCAGACAAAAGTATATTATACAAGGGGCCAGAAGTTTGGCCTAATGGCAGAATGCTTGCCTAGCATGCACGAAGACTCAGGTTCGATTCCTCGGCATCACATACATAGAAAAAAGCTGGAAGTGGTACCATGGCTCAAGGGTAGAGCTCTAGCCTTGAGAAAAAAAGTCCAAGGACAGTGCTCAGGCCCTGAGTTCTAGTCCAAAATTGAAAAAAAAAAGTATACTATACAAATATTTTGCATATGCATTTACAGGGAAGTGAGTTCATAGATATAACAAGATATTCAACTGAAATCTTTAACAGCAAATAGAATCTACTAGGGGCTGGGCTCATACCTGTAATCCTATTTACTCAGGAGGCTGAGATCTGAGGAAGACAGTTCAGCTGGGACTAAAGTCAGTAAAATTCTTATCTCCAATTAACCGAAAGTGGCACCGGAAATGGCACCGTGGTTCAAGTGCTAGAGCACTAGCCTTGGGACAGTGTCCAGGCCCAGAGTTCAAGGTCTACAACCAACAAAAAAGAACCTATTATGAGAGCTGGATGCATACCAGTAATCACATCATCTTGAATTCAAGTCAAGCCTGGGCTCCATTTCAAATCTGAACCTGGGATATATGAGAGAAGGAAGGATGACAGATAGTGAATGACTTAAAGCCTAAAATTTTTAGGCTCCATGGCAACCTAAATCAGCACGTTATACATATCATATATAAAGCACATATTTAGAGGCTTAACTAGTAAATTCAAAATGTGACATATGCGCAGTGTGGGCGACATTATTCTGAGAACTTTAACTTTAAAACCTTCCAACTTTTTTTCTCTAGTCCCAAAGATGATATAATGGAGTCAACTATGCAGAAGGTGCAAGCTCAAGGAAGAAGAATATAAACAGAAGCAAAGAGATCAAAGACTCTTAGAAAGGCAATTCTGAACATGGCTCTCTCCCACTGAGAATCAACCTGCAAAACCTTAAAAAAAAAAACCACTGCCAGGGAGGGCATATATCAAGATAGCATTTGGGACGCTCTTTAATATGGGCTTAGTCAAAAGAGGACATGGTCACAGACCAGACAGGCAAATGTGGCACAAACTCCACAGCAGTCTAGATAGAAATATTTTTTCTTTCTCATTTTTAGAAGCTTAAAGAATCTAATTGCTAAGAAAAAGGAACAATATCAGTGTCAAGCACTGATGGCTCATACCTATAAACCTAGCTACTCAGGAGGATGAGATCTGAGGATTGCCATTCAAAACCAACCCAAGCAGGAAAGTCCATGGAGCCCCAATACTAACAAAGAAGGGGAAAAGGGCTATTTAAAATTTATTTTCTGGTACACAAATCCAATTATTAATCACCAAAATAATGTTAGTTTTGAATCCAAAAGTTCCTATTCTAAACAATTATAAAAACATTCCCCCTGTACCCCTTAAAACAAACAACTAGCCTAATATACTGTACAAATATTTCTTTTGTTTGTTTGTTTGGGTGGGTCATGGGGCTTGAACTCTGCCTGAGTGCTGTCCCTGAGCTCTTCAGCTCCAGGCTATCACCCTACCCTTGAGACAAGCCCCACTTTCAGAGGATTTCCAGAAGTTAATTGGAGAGTCTCGGGTCCTTTTGTGCCTTGGGTTGGCTTTGAACCTCAATCTTTAGATCTCAGCTTCCTGAGTAGCTAAGATTACAGGTGAGAGCCACCGCACCTGGCTGTACAAATATTTCTGAAGGTCTTTTTGATGCTCTTTATCTTGTGATCATCTTATTAAATGTGTTATAAAGTACTTTAAACTTAATATAGCTTTATCACCATCTCTTTCTTCCCACTAACGAAAGACTGGGTTGTTCCAAATGTGGGATTATCTTCAAATTTCCAGGGCCTGAGTATGACATAATTCCTTTAAAAAAATTACCTTGTCACGGCTGACAAGTATGACAAGTGGAGATGAACAGACAAATGAAAAAAATTCAGAAAGTGTTCTGATTTACCTTGTTTTGTAAGAGAAAAAAAAAGCAAAGTATATAGCTTTAAAATAGCTGTAAAACTATCTTCCAGTAAACAAGTAACCACTACATGAGGGAAGGATGGGGGCTGCCCGCTCAGAATGCTGCAAAGGGATTCTTTCACTAGCAAAGTTTCCCTTCACAACCTCTGTCCTTTCCTAACCTCAGAAACAAATTTCATTATAAAAAGTAGACACACGTATGGATGGAAACTGCAGAACAGAGTGCTGGGGAAATTAAAAGGCCTCTGCTGAAATCCTGCTTCTGACACTATGTAAACTTAGAAGTATTTCATTTCCCTCATTTGCAAAACCAAAGAAAATGAAAAGGTAAACCTCAGAGGCTTTTAACATCGAGCCTGTGCATACTTCCTCTTCCTCCAGTGCCACCTACCACCTTCCTTCTGCTGCACCTTTTCCACAATTAGGCAGCCTTTTTTCAGCCTATAATTAATAGAACACAGAAATTAAAGCTCTAAACTTTCTTTTCTATTTCTGGCTGCTTGCAAATGTGCAACAGCATTTTATCATGAGTAGTTAATGCCACATAGTTCTTGATACTGGCTTTTCTTTGAACCCTAGTGACAGTTACACAGTGACAAATTGTAAGCAAGGAGGTTGTTACCATGGGGACTCACTAGGATTCCTGGGGGTGGATCTAAGCAGGCAATTTTTTGGTTTTGGTTTTGCTTTTTTTTGTTGTTTGTTTTGTCAAGTGTTTTTTGATGTTCTGGATATGGCAAGTCAGAAGGTTGATCAGCTGATCTAATTTTTATCACCAAGCTGGTTTCAAGAAATATTATCAAAATGGGTACTGGTGGCTCACTCCTGTAATCCTAGCTATTCAGGAGGTTGAGATCTGAGGACCACAGTTCACAGCTGGGGCAGAAAAGTCCTTGAGACTCTTATCTCCAATTGACCAGCAAAAAGCTCAGAGTAGGCAGGGGGTTTGGCCTCGTAGTAGAGTGCCTACCTAAGCATGCATAGAGGGGGAAAGAGGGAGAAGGGGGGGGGGGAGAGGGAGAAAGAGGGAAAGAGAGGGAAAGAGAGAGAGAGGGAGAGGGGAGGGAGAGAGAGAGAGAGAGAGACAGACGGACAGAGGGGGGGAAGAGGGGAGGGAGGGAAGAAATGTAACACACACAATTTTTTATTGTTGTTGGTCATGGGATTTGAATATTCCGGACCTGGGTGTTGTCCCTGAGCTCAAGGCTACTGCCCTAGAGTGCCACTTCTGGTTTTCTGGTGGTTAAATACAGATAAGAGTGTCCCAGGGCCTTTTGTGCCCAGGCTGACTTTGAACCTCCATTCTCAGATCTCAGCCTCCTGAGTAGGTAGGATTACAAGTGTGATTTTCTAATAAATAAAACATTATAGGAACAGGGAACCCCATGGTCACATTATATTACAAATCTCAAAAAAAAAAAAAAAAAAAAAAAAAAGAAAGCTATGTGTAGCAAAGGAGATACAATTCTGGAAATGAACTGCCATTTAAAGCTAACTATGTGCTACTGCTCAGATGCCAGGAGACGACCCACTGTTAGAAATCATCTTAAGAGTCGGGAAGAGGGGGGTGGCTCAACCCTGTAATCTAAGCTACTCAGGAAGCTGAGATCTGAGGATCAAGGTTCAAAGCCAGCCAGGGAACTAAAGACCCTGAGATTCTTATCTCCAATTAACCACTAGAAAACGGGAAATGGTGCTGTGGCTCCAGAGGTAAGGCAGTAGCCTTGAGCTGAAGAACTCAGGGACAGTGCCCAGGTCCAGAGTTCAAGTCCTAAAGCCAATTACCACGAGGACATCTTAAGAAACATATCATGTACAAATCTGATATGTAGATTTGATTTGTTCTGATAAGTGAAACTGTCAGAATTAAAAGAAGACATTTTCCTAAGTTGTAAGTTCCCTACAACAGAGCAAAGTTTTTCTTATCACACAGACATATAGAAATTAATAAAGATAGCATTTGATTTCATAACAACCCAAAACATCAAACATTCTAGGCCTGATCCATAATTAATGTAAGAGCTAAAAAGTACCTTGAGAAAAGCTCAAAAAACATTTTTATGTTCATAAAAGCCTTTCACTGACCTCAAAAATATTAATAATTAAAAGGCCTAAATATAAATGCTGTTATGATAAAATATACTAAAACTTTTTTGGAGGGGGCAGTACTAGAGTTTTTTGTTGTTGTTGTTTTGCCAGTCCTGGGCTTGAGCTCAGGGCCTGAGCACTGTCCTTGGACTTTCTCAAGGCTAGAGCTCTACCACTTGAGCCTCAGCACCACTTCTGACTTTTTTCTATGTATGTGGTACCAAGGAATCGAACCCAGGTCTTCATGCATGCAAGGCAAGCACTTTAACCAGTAGGCCAAATTCCCGGCCCAGTACTAGAGTTTTAACTCATAGCCTGGAACTTGCTAGGCTGGGGTTCTACCACTTATGCCTCTCATCCAAGTTGAAAACCGTATTCTATTCCCTACCCCTCACTCCAGTCCTGGCGCTTGAACTCAGAGCACTCACTGTTTTTTAACTTTCTCAAGGTCAGTGTTCTACCACTTGAGCCACAACACCATTTCTGGTTTTTTCTGTGTACATGGTACTGAGGAATTGAATCCAGGGTTTCATACATGCTAGGCTGAGCATCCTACCACTCAATCCATCTCCTGACTCCTACACACTTTTTTTTTTAAAATTGTACTTGTGCTTGTATCCTGAAACTATTAAAACAATACTATACAACAAAAACAATAGCTATACAATAAACATGGTGTCTATGATTTGTTTCTCATAGACTTGAAAAGTAAAGTAGGAAGGCAAGCCCAAAAGATTATCTTTATTTTACTTTTTTGTCAGTATGGGATTTGAACTCTGGACCTAGGCACTGTCCCTGAGCTCTTCAACTCAAGGCTACCACCGTACTCTTGGAGTCACAGCCCACTTCTCATTTTCTAGTGGTTAACTGAAGAGTCGCAAGGTCTTTAGTGCCCGGGCTGGCTCTGAACCACAATCCTCAGATCTCAGACTCCTGAGTAGGTAGGATTACAGGGGTGAGCCATCACGCCCCGCTGGTTTTACTTTCACAACAGGTCTTTGCCTAAAAAGCAAGAGCACAGCCTGAAAGTCGTATCAGATTTTCCTTTTTCTTTTTTTTTTTTGGTTGGTCGTGGGGCTTGAACTCTGGGCCTGGGTGATGTCTCTGAGCTCTTCAGCTCAAGGACACTCTACTACTTAAAGCCAAAGCACCATTTCTGGGTTTCTGGTGGTTAATTGGAAATAAGAGTCTTGCAGACTTCCATGGTGGGGCTGACTTTGAATCAGGATCCTCAAAATCTCAGCTTCCAGAGTAGCTAGAATTACAGACGTGAGCCATGGGCACTCTCCTTCCTTTTCTTTATACCTAAAAGTCAGGGTTGTCTAGGAACTTTCTGATTTTCTTTAAGCAGTATATGATATGTTTCAAGATTACAGAACTTCACAAATCTTTTATATATAGCATCTTTTTTTATGCATACAATACTGGGGGCTTGAACTTAAGGCATCTTGCTCTTGCTTAGCATGTTGCTCAAGACTGGCATTTTTTGAGCCAAAGATCTATTCCCACCAAATTGCTGGTTAACTGGAGGTTAAGAGTCTCAAACTTTTCTATGACAGGTAGATTCAAACCACATCCTATGATCTATTCATCCTCCTGGGTGGCTAGTGTAACAGACAGAAGCTAATAGTGCCTTGCTTCTGGTGCAAACTTAGTATATTGTCCAATGGAAAGTTACTCATAGTTAAAACAACAACAACAACAACAAAAACCATCACCAACAGGAAAAAAAGCTTACCTCTCCAACTAATCAGCAAAGTGCTGGTACTGGAAGCATAGCTCAAGTGATAAGATGGCTAGCCCTAAGTGAAAAACCTTGAGACCCAAAGTTCAAACCCCTGCAAACCAACAATTACTACTACTACTACTACTGCTGCTTCTTCTACTGGGAGTTTTCATTGCTTTAAGAGCTGGTCCTGGGATTGGAATTCATGACCTGGACAAAGTCTCAAAGCTTTCCTCATTTGCTTAAGGCTAGTACTCTTATCACTTTAAGCCACTTCCAGTTTTTTCAAGGTTAACTGAAGAGAAAGGTGTCCAGGTAGGGCCAAGAATTTGACCTAGTGATAAAGTGCATGCAACAAGCCCAGATTCCTTGGTGCATGCACAGAAAAGGCTGTTAGTGGTGCTGTGGCTCAAGTAAGCTCAAGGACAGTGCCAGAGGTTTGAAGTTCAAGCCCTAGAACTGGCCAAAAAAAGTCTCATGGACTTCCCTGTCTAGGTTGGTTTTGGTCGAGGTCCTCAGATTTCAGGCTCCATAGCAGCTAAGATTACAGGCATAAGCCACCACCAGGCTTATTCTATATGGTCAGCTTTCCTAGAATTTTAATGTACTTTATCTTCACTTAAGACTTAAATTCACAGAACTGCTCTACTTGATAAAGATATGACCAATATTTTATGAGGACCTAGTTCATGCAAGGTCCCAATACAAATAAGCAATATGGACTATAAAATTAACTTTGTGGCTGGGAATGTAGCTTAGTGATATAGTGCTTGCCTAGCATGCATGAAGGCCTAGGTTCCACTCCTCGGTACCAAATAAACAGAAAACGCCAGATGGATTGCTACAGTTCAAGTAGTAAAGTGCTAGCCTTGAACAAAAGAAGCTCAGAGGGCTGGGCGTGTGGCTCAGTGGTAGAGGTCTTAACTAGCATGCATGAAGTGAAGCCCTGGGTTCGATTCCTCAGTAACATATACATAGAAAAGGCTAGAAGTGGAGCTGTGGCTCAAGTGGTGGAGCAGCACTAGCCTTGAGCACAAAGAGGCTCAAGGACAGAGCCTAGGCCATGATCAATACCTAGGACTGGCAAAGAAGAAAGCAGCAGCAGCAGCAGCAACTCAGAGACAGTGCCCAGGCTCTGAGTTCAAGCCCCAAGATTGGCAAATAAATACTTAAATTACCTTTGTGCATAGTATTCAGTTCAATATTATATATACATTAGATGAAGACAAAATATTGCTTATAAACGTAACTTCATTACAACTCAAGAGTCTGAAGTTAGATAAGTTTACTAACTTTGCCTAAGCTACAAAAGTATATTGTGTGTGTGTGTGTGCACATTTCAAAGCTAGCTCTTGTCTCTTAATTGCTGCTTATTAGTATACAATTTTTTTTATTTTATTTTATTTATTTTTTTTTTTTTTGCCAGTCCTGGGCTTGGACTCAGGGCCTGAGCACTGTCCTTGGACTTTCTCAAGGCTTAGCACTCTACCACTTGAGCCTCAGCATCACTTCCAGCTTTTTTCTAAGTATGTGGTGCCGAGGAATTGAACCCAGGTCTTCATGCATGCTAGGCAAGCATTCTACCACCAGGCCAAACTCCCAGCCTTAGTATACAATATTTTTTTTTATCTCTTAGTAATAAAATCTTTCAACTTAACAGAAACCAAATTATCACAAGAAAAGCAACCAAATTAGAAGCATAAAATTCTCTTTCTCCAAGCTTCCCTCTCCCTCATTAACATTTCTCAAAGAGAAAAACACTACTGCGATAGTCCAGTTACACATCATTCATGAAGTCACTGAGTCTGAACTAGAGAGACTATCAACTGGGCAAACAGCCACTCATCATTACCCTATGTTTAAAGTCTCAACTGTCATCCAACCCACATTATTATGCTCCACTCAAGCCCATCAACATTGTAAGAGAAAACAATCAGTATATTAAAACAAACGTGCTATTTAACTACAAATGAAGAAAAGACCAAACTCCTAAGTCTCCCAAACAGTAATTTTGTATCAAAACCAGCAGTACTATTTTATTAGTCTTAACCTGCTTAAAAACCTAGATGTGCCCTGGATGGCTTTGAACTGTGACCCTCAAATCTCAGCCCCTTGTGTAGCAATGGATCGCAGGCTTGAGCTACCATGCCTGGTGAGCCTATCATATTTACCATATGAAACCAAAATTGCCAAGTGCACTAAAGAGACCCTATCCAAAAATAACCAGTGCAAAAAAGGACAGAGGTATGGCTCAGCAACAGATCTGTCTAGCAGGTGTAGAGCCTTGAACTGAAAAGATACTAAAGGGCTGGAGATATACAGTGCTTGCCTACTGTGCATGAAGCCCTGGGTTCATACACAGAAAAAGTCAAAAGTAGTGCACTGTGGGTCTAGTGATAGAGTGCTAATCTTGAACAAAAGAAGCTCAGTGACAGAGCCTGAGCCCTGAGTCCAAGCCAAGAAAGAAAGAAAGAAAGCCAGCCAGAGTATGTCATCTGATTTTGTGTGTCCTGAGTTCTCTAAATTCAAGTGACCCATCTGTTCCTTAAGGACTTGAATCTTAGTTCCAACTTCTTAATTCATAGAAGAATCTGATTTCCCCAGATGGTGCCAAGGTGCCCACCACCTAGTCCAATAAGCTGGTGGTGAGTATAACTAGAATAGAATATGTGCCCTAAATACCTCTAACAAAGAAAGTATATAATATACTAAACACAAACAGTTTCTGGGCCAGTAGCATGGCCTTGTAGTAGAGTATTTGCCTACTACGCATGAATCTCTGTGCTCGATACCACATACACAGGAAAAAGCCGGAAGTGATACTGTGGCTCAATTGTTAGAGCACTAGCTTTGAAGAAAAGCCATCGTCAGTTTCTGGGCCCTGAGTCAGGACTGGCCAAAAAAAAAATACAATCTCTGGGGCCAGAAGTTTGGCCTAGTGTAGTGGTAAGACTGCTTGCCTAGCATGCACGAAGACCCAGGTTCGATTCCTTAGCACCACATACATAGAAAAAAGCCAGAAGTGGTCCTGTGGATCAAGTGGTAGAGCACTAGACTTGAGAAAAACCCAAGGATAGTGCTCAGGCCCTGAGCCTAAGCCCAGGACTGGCAAAAAAAAAAAAAAAAAAAAAGACAATCTCTATCCTTCAAAAAGCCTAAAATTGGGCCGGGAGTGTGGCCTAGTGGTAGAGTACTTGCCTAGCAGAACAAATTCCTCGGTACCACATATAAAGAAAAAGCTAGAAGTGGTGCTGTCACTAGCCTTGAGCAAAAGTAGTTCAGGGACAGTGCCAAAGCCCAAGTTCAAGCCCAAGGAATAGCAATAAATAAATAAGTAAATAAATAAATAAATAGGTTAGTGGTGACAAATAGAAATTGAATCATGAGCAGGTAGGAGTTAAAAGAACACTCCTGAACTTAAAATGACTATTTCACCACAGTGGCAAACTGCTTCATCATACTGTAATCATAAGCTAACTGACAAATGTCAAATAGTTAAACATTTTAGGTTGTCACACCACTCTGACATCTTTTACTCCAGGTTCGCCCCTGAAAATAGTTAAGATAGCCCTCACAATCAGGACAGAGGCCAATAAATAGCATAGGCGCTTCTTACTAGCATTATCCCACACAACTTAATGGTAAGTTAGCAGCATCACCTTGACAAAATTCACTAGGTGACTGGTGGGGAAAGAACCTTGGCACGGAAAAGAATGCTTCCCACATACAAAAGCCTGCAAGCACAAAGGAACTGGGAGAAGTCTTACAGTGAATTATCTGTACAGAACAAAAACCAACATGAACTTAACACATGTCCAAATAATACTGGCTCAAAAAGAAAAAAATAAGTCTACTACTCCACAGACTACTAGTTAAACCTCACATTATCACTAAATATCACAGATTCCTACAGTCATTGCAAAAGCTTGCTTCACTCTCACAGGAAACAAAGGTAAAAGAACAAAGAGAAAATGGTGACAGTTTCTAATTTAGAAAATCTTTTAGCTAAAAAGTTACAATGTTATATAAAAGAAAACTTCAAAATTAAAAGTACAACATTAAGCATTCTGGAAACAAAAAAAACTTCATTTGAGTAACACTCAAGCAAAAGTCATTCTCCCTCAAAAATAAGGTTTCAACAGACAGCTTGAGAGGAAAAATGAAATTACTCAATTCCATTTGTTAAAGCAGACTGAAGAACACCTGACAACATCCCAAAAGTGGCACATTCAAATCAACTGAGGTCAGATCTCTTCAATTTCACTGCAACCACTAAGCTAAAACTCACCATTCCTCTTCACATATGCTGCTTCACATTCTAAGTGGAGGGAAAGAAAAAATCAACATGTTAGAAGCCAAAATAGGGGGCTGGGAATGTGGCTTAGTGGTACAGTGCTTGCCTAGCATGCACTAAAACCCTGGGTTCCATTCCTCAGTACCATATAAACAGAAAAGAACCAAGTGGCACTGTGGCTCAAGTAATACAGTACTACCTATAGCAAAAGAAGCTCAGGTACAATGCCCAGACCCTGAATTCAAGCCCCAGGATTGGGGAAAAAAAGGGGGGGGGGGGAATAGCTCAGTGGTACAGTGCTTGTCTAGCATGAATGAAGCCCTGAGTTTGTTTCCTGAGTACCACATAAACATAAAAAGCCAGAAGTGGCTCTGTGGCTCAAGTGGTAGATTGCTGGCCTTGAGCAAAGATGAAGCTCAGGGACAGTGCCCAGATCTTGAGTTCAAGCTCCAGGACTGGCCCCACAAAAAAGCTTCTAATTACTAAAATAATAAATTTAGATACCTGAAATAAACTTAATTCTCCTTTAGTCAGTCTTCTTAATCCTTCAAGGAAAAGAAGAGATCTGGTTTTGGTATACTTTTCCATTTTTATGAGATTCATTTCTGGTGTTAAAGAGAAAAAAAGGGCCTGGCTGGGGAGTGTGGCCTAGTAGTAGAGTATTTGCCTGGCATGCATAAAACCCTGGGATCGATTCCTCAGTACCATATACATAGAAAAAGCCAGAAGTGATGCTGTGACTCAAGTGGTAGAGTGTTAGCCTTCAGAAAACCCAAGGACAGTACCCTGAGTTCAAGCCCTGGGACAGGCAAAAAAAAAAAAAAAAAATCCAGGCAGCTCAAACTATAATCCCAGCATTAGGAAAACTGAGGCAAGAGTATCTTGAGTTAGAGGCCAGGATGGGGCTATGCAGCAAGAGCCTGTACCCACCTCCCACTGCCCCCCCAAAACAAGCCAAATAGAAAGGAAAAGAGCTGGGAGTGTAGCCTGGTGGTAGTGTTTACCCACCCGAGCCAGAAGTGACACTATGGTTCAAGTAGCAGATGCTATCTTTGAGCAAAAACTGTCCAAGGACAGTGACAAAATGAGTTCAAGCCCCAGGACTGGAAAGAAAAGAAAAGAAGCCAGAAGCATGGTGGCTCATGCCTATAATCCTAGCTACTCAGGAGGCTGAGATCTGAGGATCAAGGTTCAAAGCCAGCCCAGGCACAAAAGGACCTGAGACTTATCTCCAATTAACTTCTAGACAAGGGAAGCGGGGCTTGGCTCAAGGGTAGAGCAGTGGCCTTGAGCTGAACAGCTCAGGACAATGCTCATGCACAGCACCTAGGTGGAGTTCAAGCCCCATGACCCACAAAGATAAGAAGATTCTTTCAAGTGGCAGGGCACCAATCTTGAGTAGAAAAAGCAAGAGACCCTGAGTTGAAGCCCCAGTAGATATACCCACACACATAAACACGAGTCCTCATCCCTTACAACCTAAATAAGCTAAAAAGAGATCTAAATAGCCTTTACACACTCATTCATTTTTTCCATTTTCTGTAAACATAGAAATTTCACATAAACAGGCTTTCACATGAAGTAGAGATGGTGAAAATGAAATCTAGAAAACCCATTAATTGCAAGCATACCACAAGGCACAACGAGCTCTAAAAGATTCTATGGGCAAAAGGCCTTAAGCAAAACATCTCACATGTATGAATTGGGTTGTTCAAAACAATCTTAAGTCCTGACCCAAGAAAATTTAGAAGAAAACCCACATCCAAAGGGTAGAAATGAAGGGACCACTTACTTAGTAGCTCCTGGCTATGTAGCTCCTGGCTATGTGTGGCACTATTGCATTTTACCTGTTACTTATTTTACTTCGTTGAACTGCATTAGTACATTACTGATCCATGATACAGGCAATTTGCTTACTATAAAAGATGGGTAAGACCCTGTTCAGTGCCCAGCATAAGTTAACTCACTTAATTCTGACATTACAATTCCGGATCCAGAAATGTTATGGTCACAGTAATACCAATTTCTAAATTCAATGTACTGAGTTGTCAGAGCTTTATTTCCCAGGCTATTATTAAGAAAAATCCATTCACTATTAAAATCACAAATTTCTTTTATTTTTTTTTTTGGTAGTATTAGGGCTTAAACTCAAGAGCCTCCCACTGCTAGTCTGGCACTCTACCTGCAGAGCCACAACCCCAGACCTGTTGGTTACTTAGTGAATTTTTTTGCCTAGGATAGCTTCCAACTATTATCTTCCAGTTTCATGCTCTTGGTAGCTAGGATTACAAGGTGTGAGCCATGAGATCTAGGTACAAGTTTCCATCTTAAGGATTCTACTCTCAATTATAAATGTCTAATTTCTCAGATTTTTACCAAAAATTATTTGCATTTCATTTACCTTTTGGTCACTTTTGTGAGCCATAGCATTCTACAAAGTATCTAGGTATAAACCAGATGAGGTGGCTCACGCCTTTAATCCTAGCTACTCAGGAGGCTGAGATCTGAGGGTTGAGGTTCAAAGCCAGCTTAGGCACTAAAGACTGTAAGGCTCTTATCTTCAATTAATCACTAGAAAAGGGAAAGTGGAACTTGGCTCAAGGATAGGGCAGTGGCCTAGAGTTGATGAGTTCAGGTACAACACTGAGGCCCAGGGGTAGGGCACTAGCTTTGAGTTGAAGAGCACAAGGACAGTGCCCAGGTCCAGAGTTCAACCCCCATGACCACCACAACCACGACCAGACCACGACCACCACCACCACCAACAACAACAAAAGGCATCTAGGTATAGTTAGAATCATCTAACTATATTATCCACTTAGGGATCTGTCAGAAATTAAGTTCAGAAAAGCTACAATTTTTTTTTTTTTTGCCAGTTGTGGGTCTTGAACTCAGGGCCTGAGCTCTGTCCTTGGACTTTCTCAAGGCTATAGCTCTACCACTTGAGCCTCAGCATCACTTCCAGCTTTTTTTTATGTATGTGGTACCGAGGAATCAAACCTGGGTCTTAGTGCATGCTAAGCAAGCACTCTACCACTAGGCCAAACTCCTGGCCTCCAAAGTTAATTTCTGATTCAAATTATATTTCTGAAAATCTTGGACTTCCAAGATATATTTCATTTCCAATTGTTACAAAAAATAATTTGTAAAAAATAAATCTTTAGAGAGCATTTTTTGGTAGTATTAAGGGTTGTCCTGAAGGCCTCTCACTTACTAGGCAGGAGCTCTACCACTTGAATCCCTCTGCCAATTCTGAGTTTTTGGGGGGTATTTTTTGAGGTAAGGTCTCACATTATGGCCATGCTGACCAAAATTGCAACCCTATTTGTATTTCCCAGAAGTCCTGGAATGACAGGATTGTGTGCTACCACAGCCAATGACTGACCAAGTGCATTTTATAAACTTTCTTTGTTGTCATAGGCTGGGCTTGAACCCCAATTCTCTATTATCTGCTTCCTAAGTAGTTAATATTACAATTTTTTTTTTTTTTACCAGTCCTGGGCTTGAGCTCAGGGCCTGAGCACTGTCCTTGGACTTTCTCAAGGCTAGAGCTCTACCACTTGAGCCTCAGCACCACTTCCGGCTTTTTTGTACGTATGTGGTGCCGAGGAATCGAACCCGGGTCTTCATGCGTGCTAGGCAAGCACTTTAACCACTAGGCCAAACTCCCGGCCCCAATATTACAATTTTTTTTTAACAGTCCTAGGGCTTGAACTCAGGACATTGGGCACTTTCCTTAAACTTTCTCAAAGCTAGTGCTCTACCACTTGAGCCACAGCACCACTTGCAGCTTTTTCTGTGTATGTGGTACCAAAGAATCAAACCTAGGGCTTCCTGTATGCTAGGCAAGCACTCTACCACTAGGCCACACTCCTAATATTACAACCTTGAAGAAAGCCACCTAGCTAGAACATGTGCTAGGTACAAATGATGCACACCTGTAATCCTTCCTGCTTGGGCAGCTGAAGTCTGAGGATCAGGGTTCAAAGCCAGCCCATTCAGGAAAGTCCAAGGGACTCTTAAATCCAATAAACTACCAAAAAAAGTTTGAAGTGGAACTATGGCTCAAGTGGCAGAAGGCTAGCCTTGAGCAAAAAAGCTCAGGGGACAGTACCTAGGCCCTGAGGTCAAACCTCAGGAGTAGAGGGCGCGCACGCACTTTCTCACAGACTAAATTTTTGTGAGACTAGATGGATTAATTACTGCAAATATGAGATATTACAGCCAGGAACTAGTAGCTTATACCTATAATCCTAGTCACTCAGGAGGCTGAGACAGAAGGACTGAGGTTAGACAAGAACATCTGTAACTTTTTTTTTTTGGTCAGTCCTGGAGCATAGGTCTGAACACTGTCCTTGGGCATTCTCAATGCTAGAACTCTACACTTCAGCCACAGCACCACTTCTGGCCCTTTCTGTTTATATGATGCCAAGGAGTCAAACATGGGTCTCTGTGCATGCTAGGCAACCACTAGGAAAAACTCCCGGCCTCACATCTATGAGACTCCAATTAACCAGTAGAAAGCCAGGAGCTGATAGCTCACATAGCTAGCTTATGCTAGCTACTCAGGATGCTGAGATATGAGGATCACAGTTCAAAGCCAACCCAGGCAGGAAAGTCCCTGAGACTTATCTCCAGTTAACTACCAAAACACTGCAAGTAGCACTGTGGCTCACATTGGAAGAGCACTAGCCTTGAGC
This sequence comes from Megascapheus bottae, assembly GCF_031878675.1. Taxonomy (NCBI): domain Eukaryota; kingdom Metazoa; phylum Chordata; class Mammalia; order Rodentia; family Geomyidae; genus Megascapheus; species Megascapheus bottae. The sequence continues at coordinate 12,162,551 of NC_143524.1, read as the reverse complement.
AAAGAAGCTCAGGGACAGTATCCAGGCCCTAAATTCAAGCCCCACAACTGAGAAGTGTGTGTGTGTGTGTGTGTGTGTGTGTGTGTGTGTGTGTGTGTATGTTGTTATTAAAATTAAAAAGTTCGGCTGGAGGATAGGAGTTTGGCCTAGTGGTGGAATGTTTGACTAGCAAGCATGAAGCCCCAAGTTTCATTCCTCAGTACCACATACATAGAAAAAAGCCAGAAGTGATGCTGTGGTTTAAGTGGTAGAGATCTAGCCTTGAGAAAACCCAAGGACAGTGCTCAGACCCTGAGCCTAAGTCTAGGGACTGGCAAAAAAAAAAAAAAAAAAAAGACTCAGCTAGGCGCTAGCGGCTCACACCTATAATCCTAGCTACTACTCAGGAAACTGAGATCTAAGGATCATGGTCAAAGCACAAAAAACCATGGAGACTTTTATCTCCAATTAACTACCAGAAAGCCAGAAAGTGTTGTGGCTCAAAGTGGTAGAGCACTAGCCTTGAGCTGAAGAGCTTAGAGACAGCACCCAGACCTAGAGTTCAGGCTCCATGATCCACCAATAAATAAATAAATGAATTCATTCATTCATTCATTCTCCCTCTCTCTACCTTTCTGCTTGTCTGATAGTCTGCTCATGTATTCAATAAAACTGCCAAGCTGTTGTTCGAAAGAAAGAAAGAAAGAAAGAAAGAAAGAAAGAAAGAAAGAAAGAAAGAAAGAAAGAAGACCCAGAGTGTGGCCTAGTGGTAGAGTGCTTGCCTAGCATGCACAAAGTTCTGGGTTCGATTCCTCAGTACCATATACAGAGAAAAAGCGGAAGGAGCACTATAGCTCAGAGGTAGAGCACTAACATTGAGAAAGCTCAAGGACAGTGCCCACGCCCTAAGTGACTGGCAAAATTAATTAAAAAATAAGTAAAATTAAAAAGTTCTGGCCAGGTGCTGATGGCACATGCCTATAATCTTAGCTACTAAAGAGGCTGAGATCTGAGGATCATAGTTTGAAGCCAGCCTCAGGTAGAAAGTCTATGAGACTTGGCTGGGAGTTTGGTCTAGTGGTAGAGTGCTTGCCTAGCATGCACAAAGACCCAGGTTCAATTCCTCAGTACCACATACATAGAAAAAGCCAGAAATGATGCTATGGCTCAAGTGGCAAAGTGCTAGCCTTGAGGAAAAAGCCCAAGGACAGTGTTCAGGCCGAGTGCAAGCCACAGGACTGGCAAAAAAAAAAAAAAAGAAGTCATCTCCAATTAACCTCCAGAAAACCATAAGTGGGGATATGGCTTGTAGTGGTAAAACTATCTTGGAACAAAGAAAAGTGCAGAGACAGTGCCCAGATCCTGAGTTCAAGACCCAAGCCCCTACATAAATAACTATATATATTCTAATCATATTGCTATAAAGCCAAGGGAGAAGTTTGCTAATCCTTGTTCTCTTAATACTGATTTGATTTGTTCTTCAATTCTGGGACTTGAGCCTATGCATTGTTCTTGAGCACTTTTGCACAAGGCTAGTGCTCTGCCACTTAAGCCACAGCACCACTTCAGGCCTTTTATGTGTATGTGATACTGAGGAATCAAACCTAGAGCTTGGTGCAAGCTGAGAAAGCACTCTACCACTAAGCCACAATTCAAGCATATTGTTTCGTTTGTAAACAAAGGTCTCCCAACATAGTTCAGGTTGGCTTCAAACTTTAGATCCTCCTATTTAGCTTCCTGAGCTCTGGGATTACAGGCACACACTACAACATATGCTTCTTCCTATTTTTTAAATGCTGTACACATTCAGAGACAGGCAGTGACAATTAAATTTCAAGTTAGAAATGAAGCTTTAGGACCAAACACTGATGGTTCACACTAGTGAGCTGTAGTATCAGCTATTAGAAGGTTGAGATCTGAAGATGGAGACTGGAGCTAGGACAAGCAGGAAAAGTTCCTGAAATACTTATCTCCAATTAAAAACAAAAGACCAGAGGTGGTGCTGTGGCTCAAAATCGTAGAGCGCTGGCCCAAGGCCCAGAGTTCAAGCCCCACACCGGCTCAAAAAAAAAAAAAAAGCCACCCAAAGGAAGGAACTCCCTGAGTTCTTATCTCCAATTAATCACCAAAAACCTGTTGCTCAAGTGGTAGAGTGCTAGTCTTGAGCCCAACCAGGCTCTGAGTTTAAGTCCCAGGACAAGCACTAAAAATAAACAAAACAGATCTCATTTTAAGTCCTGAGGGCTTCAATTTCTTAAAAAAAAAAAAAAAAGGGGGGGGGGGAATTTGGCCTAGTGGTGGAGTGCTTGCCTAGCATGCATGAAGACCCAGGTTGGATTCCTCCGTACCACATACATAGAAAAAAAGCTGGAAGTGGTGCTGAAGCTCAAGTGGTAGAGCTCTAGCCTTGAGAAAGTCCAAGGACAGTGCTCAGGCCCTGAGCTCAAGCCCAGGACTGGCAAAAAAAAAAAAGTGAAAACACTAGAAAAGGCAGTCCAGGAGCAATAGTCCTATTGCTAATGGATTTTAATTAAGCCTGCACTACTCTCTTAGAAGAAAAACAAGAGAATGAATGATTAGCGAAATAGAGGCCTACACTTTAAGACCAAAGACCACTCTTAATGGAAACAGGTGGTGGACAGTCCAGAGGGGGGAACCACTAGGGGAACCCTAAGCTTCTTGGTTAAAGCAACAGCTGAAAGCTCCAGCTTTAGTTTGCCAACAGTATGACTTCACTCTTGGGTAAGTCATGATCAGAAATCACACACTGGGTAAGCAAAGCTAGCTTATAAAACCTGACCGGGGGAGAACCATCGCTCTAGCAGCTCTTTATACATAGCAGAGACTTGCTAATGCTAAAACACAGAGAGCCCTGAGTGTTTCTCTAGAAATCTTCACTATCACTGAAGATTTAGGGAGGAAACTTAAGCATGTTTCACCTGTGGCAAAGGTGAAAAAACGCAATTAAAGCCTCTCCCAATTCAGAGAATCAAAGACAGCGAGCCGACCATTTAAAGGTATAATTCCTGTAAAAGGACTCTTCGGGTATTTGCTTTCCCAACTCTGCAGACATTATATTACACAAGTGCTCTTTAAAAAACTGTTAAAACCTTTTAACTCGACAGTAACAAACGTTCATACTGTTTGCGGACTAGTGAGACAGCGAATCGGACTAGGTTCCATTTTTGCTGAAAACAGACCAAAAATTAAAAAAAATAAATGTCACCTCCGCCACGTACGGGAACGAGAAGCTCCTAAGAGTCCTGTGTGCCATGAACTGGTCTTAGAAAATTAACACGACCTCCAGTTGTCGGGGAGCACTACGACACAGAGCTTTCAATGTGCTCTCCGTGCTCCCGGGGTGAGATCCCAGCCCAGACACCAGGCCATGACTCGGTGAGTACCAGACGGGGGCGGGAGGGGAGGGCGGGCAGGGCGAGCCCAGGCGCTAGCGGATCCCGAGCAGTAACTGAGGTGGGGGGCGGCGGGGGTGGGGGAGCTCGGCTCTTCAGGTTCCAAAAAGGCCAGTGACCACCCCACCCCCCGGGGCGGGGGATCCCGGGGCACCCTCCCCCGAAGACACGTGGGACGACCCGGTCCGGTGAGCGACGTCCGGGGCGGACGGCCTGGGCCCCCCTACGACGGTCAGAAGGAGGTCAGGGCGGCCCCTCAATCCCCACCCCGGGGCAGGGCCACGGAGCAATCCGCTCCCGGAGGCTGAAGGCCAAGGGCGCGGAGACCCGGGGCTCGGGCCACGAGGAGGGCGGGTCTCCCTGGGCGCTGGGCGGGGTAGGGGGCCGCGCGCCCCGAGAGCGCGAAGACACCCGGGGTGCCAAGGGCCCCGACACGCGGGGGGCTTGCCTCAAGGAACCCGGGAAACCCAGAAGCGACCGCGCCCGCAAAGGGGGGCCCGGTGACCCGCGCCGGCCGAATCGGACCCGCCCCGCGGCGCCTCCCCTCCAGCCTCCCTGTCGTCCGTCCGTCCGTCCCTCCCACCCTCAGGCCGGCTTCCCTGCCAGCCGGCCGGTCCTCCCGCCCAAGCGGCCCGTTATCCTACGGCCGCCGCCGCCGCCGCCGCACTCACCAGCGGCTGCACCTGAGCCTGCCGCCGCCTCAGCTGCTGTCTGCGCTTCCGCAGCCGCCGCCGCTACCACCGCCGCCGCCGCTTCCGCCGCCGCCGCCGCCGCCGCCGCCTCGCTGCTGAGGCGAAATCCCGAGGGAAGCCTCCGCGTCCCGCCGCCGCCGCTGCCGCCGCCGCCGCCGCCGCCGCCGCCGCCGCCGCCGCTGCTGCTGCCGCCTGAGCAGAACCCTCCAAAATGGCGGCACTTCCGGCACCTACCACTGGCGGGGAGGGCGGGGGAGGAGAAGGGAGGAGGCTGGAGGAGAGCAGCCGGGAGGAACGTACCACCGCGGCGCCGCCCTTCTTACCAGGCCGAGCCCGAGCCGGGCCGAGCGCGGCGGGAGGGGCGAGGGCGGAGCACCGGCGTCGCAGCGCCCCCTGCACTTAGCCGGTGGAATTGCGGCCGCGCCAAAACCCTGGGGACCGCGGGCGGAGCCCTCGGCTCCTGGAGCCGCAGGGGCGCAGCCCTTTGTCTCAGAGCTCGTTCCTGACTGGCGAATCTTCAAGTTCTGGGTTAGAACGAAGCTCTGGATGACCCTGGGGGTCAAACACTCCCTGCTGGGCATGGATGGTGCCCCTACTCTAAACAAACAAACAAAAAAGATTGGCCGGGCGCGGTGGCTCCCACTTGTCATCCTAGCTACTCAGGAGGCTGAGATCTGAGGATCGTGGTTCAAAGCCAGCCCTGGCACAAAAGGACCTGAGACCCTTACCTCGGATTAACCTCTAGAAAACCAGAAGTGGGGCTTGGCTCAAAGGTAGGGTGGTAGCCTTGAGCTGCAGAGCTCAGGGACAGCGCCCAGGCCGAGTTCAAGCCCCATGACCCCCTCCCCTCCCCCCCACATTGGATGAACAGTGAATGTGGTGGTTGGCCAACGTTGGACATGAGGCACACAGCCTCAGCATCCAGGCTGTCTCTCTTCCAGGCTGCTGCAAGCTTTCAGAGTGCCTTCTAGCACGGTGGTTCCCCAGGTTGCATGCACAACCTGCGAGGCTGGGAAGAAGGTCTTTCAGGATTCTGTTAGAGACTGATCTCCCAGCTCTGACCTACTTTTCCTAGAAAAAGATTAAGAAACCAAAAAGCCAAGGTTAAAGCCTTTAAAGAGATCCTGAGGAGTTTTAAAATCCCAGGGGTCAGCGGGCACCCTGTGGCTCCTCCCTCTAATCCTAGCTACTCCCGGGGCTGAGGTCTGAAAATCACAGTTCTTAGCCTGGGCAGGAAAGTTCTCTTGCTATTGACTACCAAAATGTCAGAAGTGGACTTGTGGCTCAATTAGTAGAGCACTAGCCTTGAGTAAAGAAGCTATAGATTAACTCCTGGACCCTGAAATCAAGCCCGAGAGCCAGTCTTAAAAAAAAAAAAGAAAAGGTTCTAGGCCAGGAGTTTGGCCTACTGGTAGAATGCTTGCCTAGCACGCATTAAGACCTGGGTTCAATTCCTCCGTACCACACACACAGAAAAAAGCCAGAAGTGGTGCTGTGGCTCAAGTGGTAGAGCACTAGCCCTTGAGGAATGCCCGAGGACAGGGCTCAGGCCCTGAATTCAGGCTCCAGGACTGGAAAAACAAACAAGGACCACATCACTGTAGTTTTTGTTGGTTTGAGTTCTATGTCTGCTTGCACCAGAATTTGAACTCAGGGCCTCATGCTTTCTCTTGGCTTTTTCACTCAAGGCTGTCACACCTCCAACTCTGAGGTTTTGCTATTTAATTGTAGATAAGAATCTCTCTGAAAAAGAATGATATATACATATATATTAAATAGTCCAATCAGATAATAAGTTATGTATGACCATTTGTATGTGTATCTATGTCAGAAAGAATCTTTATTAAAATATTTTGATAAAAAAAAAAAAAGAATCTCTCTGACTTGTCTGCCCAAGCTGGCTTCAAATTGAAATCCTCCCAATTCAGCCTTATAAGTAGCTAGGATTACATACAAGCAGCAGCCACTAATGCCTGGCACACCCAACCTTCTTATTTTCTTATGGCCTTGAAGATAGTTCTTCAAGGTCAGTCAGAATCCTTTTCCTGCTTTATCTGCTCCTTGAATAAGGGCTCCCATTTGCAGCAGAGGAACTCCTTGCAGGGTACAGTATCAACTCTGATATCTCATTGCCAAGGAAGGCCACCACCTATTAGGCCAAAGATGGGGACAGAATGAAAAGGAGATTTCAGTAGCACAAACAAAATACTAGACTATTGAAAAGAGAATTCAGTCTGCTGTGAGATTAGAAGAGGCATATAAGGGTTGGGAGTGTGGCTTAGCAGTAGAGCGCTTGCCTAGCATGCATGAAACCCTGGGTTCAATTCCTCAGTGCCACATAAACAGAAAAAGCTGTGGTTCAAGTGGCAGGGCACAAACCTTGAGCACAGAGTGGGTCAGGTCAGAGTCCAAAATCCAGATTCAAGCCCCAGGACAAAGAAAGGAGGAAGAAGAGAAAGAGGAGAAGAAGGAAGTAGGGGAGGGGCAAGAGAGGGGTCAGCAGCAGCAGCATGTAAGCCTTGCACTGGAGGCTCATACCTGTAATCCTAGCTACTCAGGAGGATGAGATCTGAGGATTGAGATTCAAAGCCAGCCCAGGAAGGAAAGTCCAGAAGACTTTTTATCTCCAATAAACTAGCAAAATGTCTGAAGCAAAGCTATGACTCAGTGAATGCTAGGTAAGTACTCTACCACTAAGAGATATTCCTAGCCAAAAACATTTGGGGGGGGGAGAGTTTTGGGGTTAGGCTCAGGGCCTGAACACTGTCCTTGGGTTTTCTCAAGACTAGAGCTCTACCACTTGAGCCACAGAACCACTTCTGGCTTTTTTCCATGTATGTGGTATCAAGGAATCAAACCCAGGTCTTCATGCATGCTAGGCAAGCACTCTATCACTAGACCAAACTCCCAGCCCAATGTTACGATTTTTTAAAAAAACTGTTTTTCTTTTTATTGCTGTTGTTGTTGTTTGTACTGGGGATTGAACCCAAGACATTGCACTTGCTAGGCAAGCACTTTGCCACTGAAGTACATCCCAGCCCTAATGTTATGATTTTTTGCACTTATTCAGGCACTTGGCTCCACAGTCTTAGTCACATTTGGAAAAAAAATTGTAGTGTTGGGATTTGAATTTAGGACTCTGTGTTCAAAAACAAATCTTAGGCCAGGAGTGTGGCCTAGTGGTAGAGTGCTTGCCTAGCATATCTAAAGCTCTGGGTTCGATTCCTTGGTATCACATACTTAGAAAATGTGGAAGTGGGGCCAGGAGTTTGGCCTAGTGGTAGAGTGCTTGCCTACCATGCACAAAGACCCAGGTTCGATTCCTCGGTACCACATAAATAGAAAAAAGCCAGAAGTGGTGCTGAGGCTCAAGTGGCAGAGCACTAATCTTGAGCAAAAGTGCTCATGGACAGTGCCCAGGCGCTGAGTTCAAGCCCCAGAACAGGCAAAAAAAAAAATCGTAATCTATTCATAAGACATAGAAAGAAAAGAATTATTTTTATTTATTTTATTTTTGTTGGTCGTGGCACTTGGACTCTAGGCTTAGGCACTGTCTCTGAGCTCTTCAGCTCAAGGCTACTGCCCTACCCCTTGAGCCACAGCACCAGTTTTTGTGGTGGTTCATTGGAGATAAGAGTCTCCCAGTCAGACACTGGTGGCTCGCTCATGCCTGCAATCCTAGCTACTCAGTAGGCTGAGATCTGAGGATCACAGCTGAAAGCTAGCCCTGGCAGGAAAGTCCCTGAGACTCTTACCTCCAATGAACCACAGGAACCCAGAAATAGAGCTGTGGCTCAAAGTGGAAGAATGCTAGACAGAAAGGAAAAAGCTAAGGGACTGCACCCAGTTACTGAGTTCAAGCCCTACGATCCCTTCGATCCAGGAAAAAAAAAGAAAAATTCCAAATGGTTGGCTATCCCCGTGATACAAATTTAGTAAACAAAAGCATAACCCACTCAATAACTTTTTTTTTTCTTTTTGACAGTCCCGGGGCTTGAACTCAAGGCCTGAACGCTGTCCCTGAGCCTCTCTGGGCTGAAGGCTCGTGGGGACAGGACAAGGCCCTGGTTCCCCGCTGGCCCCCGAGGGGGTGACTGGTTAAAACAGCTCTCCCCTGGGTGGGACGCCCAGAGTCGCCCCTTCCTCGAGGCCCGGGATTGAAGACAGCCCCCCGCCCCCTCCCCCCGCCCGGTAGCCAGGGGTCCCGCGTGTCCGGCTCTCCAGGAGTCACGGCCCAGCTCCTGGGCGGGGTGAGGGGCGTCACCGGCCACCGCCCAAGATCCGGTGCCCCTCGCTCTGGCTCCCCCCGCCTCGGGCCTAGGACGCCCTCGGTTCGCGGGCGGGGCCCCAGGTCCCTCCCCCCGAGTCCCGAGGCCCCTCCTCCAGAGCCATGGTGTCCGCCCCGGGGCCCCCGGGGCCTGGCCGGGACGTCGGAGACCGGGCGTCCGCGAAACCCGGGCCCACCGAGTCGCCATCGCCTGAGACGTCGGGTTCGGGTTCGCGGCCGAGGATCGCGAGGCCCGGGACCCGCAGGTCGTCGCTGCCACGCCCGGGCCGATCGGGCAGGATGGCGGCCACCGCATGGCTCCAGGCCGGCCTGGCCCGGGTGCTCTTCTACCCGACGCTGCTCTACACCGTGTTCCGCGGGAACGTGCGTGGCCCGGCGCACCGCGAGTGGTACCACCGCATCGATGCCACCGTGCTGTTGGGAGCCCTGCCGCTGCGGAGCCTGACGCGCAGGGTGAGCCCGGGCGCCGGCCCCGCCGGAAGCGGGGCAGGGAGGCGGGGAGCGAGAGAGGAGGGGGCTCCCAGCTCCCACCCCCGGACCCGCGGGGGCCTCTGCGGGGGGTGGGGGGGCCCGGCTCAGCTCTTCCTCTTCGCCTGGGCAGCTGGTACAGGACGAGAACGTGCGCGGGGTGATCACCATGAACGAGAAGTATGAGACCAGGTTCCTATGCAACAACTCCAAGGTGAGCACCCCAACTGCCTGTGGAGTTTCCCCTGGTCTTGGGGAACTGCAAAGAGGCAGGTATCTCAAGCCTGTTTGCCTCCTCTGGAGTTAGGGTCTGACCATCAACGCTTAAATGGTTGCTGATGGAGGGGAAAGGCCTTTAAAATTGTCATAAGCCAGGTCAAGTGTAGTGGCCTGTGTCTCTAGATCCAAGGATTCCTGAGACTGGGTTGGGCCTAGGCAACCATAGGGAGACTGGGAAAGTGTGTGGGTGAGGGGTAGGAGGGAGGTGACAGGGTTGGAGAGGTGTAGTCACTGACAACATTTGATTACCGTTTTATGCACTAAGATCAGGAACTAAAATTGAAAGATAACTTTTGGGTGCTTTGCTTGCATTCATTCAACACTGAACACGAAAAATAATTCAAGCTTAGGACCAGGAACGTGACCTTGCCTAGCATGCATGAAGCCCTGGGTTCGATTCCTCGGTACCACATACACAGAAAAAGGCAGAAGTGGCACTGTGGCTCAAGTGGTAGAGCACTAGCTTTGAGAAAGCCCAAGGACAGTGCCTAGGCCCCGATTTCAAACCCCAGGACTGGCAAAGGTGTTCAAGATCAAGGCCCTGTCACTTCTAAGAAAAGCACTTCCGATAATCCCTTATCACAACACATTGTCACTACATTATTCACTGAAAGCCAGGTGCCTGTGGCTCACTCCTATAATTGTATCTACTCAGGAGGCTGAGATCTGAGGATCTCAGTTCAAAACCAGCTGAGAGGCAGCAATCTCTTGAGTCTCCAGTGAACCACCAAAAATCCTTAAGTGGAACTGTGACTCAAGTGGCAGAGTGCTCAGGGCAATGTCCAGGCCCTAGGTTCAAGCCCTAGTACCTACAAAATAAAAAGCAGGTAGCCTTTCCTTGGATTTCCATACACATTTTGTCACAAGACCTCAAAGGTCAGTAGTCAAAATGGTAAGTGCACACTTGTGTGGTGAGAAAGGTGATTGTGGGCATCCACAGTAAACGCTTCATGTCTACATGGGAGGCGGTGACATTTGTAAGATGGAGCAGTGTCATCCGCTAGCCTAGAGAAATCATATCTCCAAGGCAATGGCTCACACATTTGAATATGGTGAAGAATCATCTGGCAGCCTTGCTAAAATAGCACAGTCCTACACACAGCCCCCAGAGATTCTGACTCAGGAACTTTAGGGCAGGACTCAGGAATCTGAGTACTGAGCAAGTCTTCAGGTGTTTCTGGTGCAACTGATGCATAAAATGTAGGCTGCAAAGCCCTGCTTCCAGTTTATTAATTTTATGATGGGGATTAAATACTGATACCATTCAGGGTCATAAAGTCTCCAGTTGTAATTAAGAAGAGTAGCAAGTGCTTTGCTAGTGGCTCACAACCTGTAATGCTAGCTACTTAGGAGGCTGACATCTGAGGCTTGAGGTACAATGCCAACCCGGAAGGAAAAGCCTTGAGACTCATCTCCAATTAACTTACCACAACTAACAGGAAGTGGCATTGGAGCTCAAAGTGGTAGAGCATAGGCCTTGAGCAAAACAGCTCAGGGGATAAGCACCCAGGCCCTAAGTTCAAGCTCTGTGACTGACCAAAAAATAAATAAATGAAGAGTAGCCACCCTTAACTGAAGCATATCCGGTCTTTTTTCTTAATATTTCATTATTGGTTTTATTGAGAGGTTACACGTATCTGAAGTCTTAAAGCAAAAAAATGAAGTTATCCATATCCACTTTGGCTAAGGTCTTTTCTTTCTTCGTCTTTTTTTTTTTTTTTTTTGCCAGTCCTGGGGTATGAACTCAAGGACTGAGCACAGTCCTTGGGCTTTTTCCTCAAGATAAGCACTACTTCCGGTTTTCTGGTGGGTTAATTGGAGATAAGAATCTCATGGACTTTCTTGCCCAGGCTGGCTTTTAACTGAGATCTCAGATCTCAGCCTCCTGAGTAGCTAAGATTACAGCAGGAGATTCTGGGATTTGAAGAACACTGCTAACTGCAACACAGAGGCCAACTGCATGCCTAGCATCAGGCAAGGCCACACCAAGAACGCTTTACACCTTAAACATAGCTCTAATTCAGTAAGCATATCTGTTGAGGAAGTCAATTTTGTACTTTTTAGGCAGGTGCAGTGGCTCACACCTGTAATCCTAGCTACTCAGGAGGCTGAGATCTGAAGATCCTGGTTCAAAGCCATTCTGGGCACTAAAGACTGTAAGACTTACTCCAATTAATTAATCACTAGAAAAGGGGAAGTGCGGCTCCAGCTCTAGGGTGGTGGCTGTGAGCTGAAGAGCTCAGGGACAGCACCCGGGCCCAGAGTCCAAGCCCCATGATCAATCAAAAAAAAAAATTTTTTTTTTCTTTTTAGAAAATAGGAAATAGCAGATTCACATTGGTGGAAATCCTAAACCCTCCTTGTTTCTTTCCTTGCCCTGGGGAGCCGTCCACATTCAGGTTGCTTTTATTCTCTTTTTTTCATACTGTGAACCTGGTTCTAGGAGTGGAAGAAAGTAGGCGTGGAGCAGCTGCGGCTCAGCACAATCGACATGACCGGGGTGCCCACGTTGGCCAACCTCCACAGAGGAGTCCAGTTTGTTCTCAGATACCAAAAGCTGGGCAAGAGTGTCTACGTGCATTGTAAGGCCGGGCGCTCCAGAAGTGCCACGATGGTAGCAGCATATCTGATTCAGGTAAAGCCTATCTGATATCAAGAAAGAGAACTCTCTGGTTTGGCCTTGTCTATAGATTTCCAGAACTTCCAGTTAGCACAATCTACCAGCCCATTACTAGGCTCCAGGCTGCACAAAGGTGGTGTGTGTATAACCTAAGTATGCCATGAAGAGTAAATGATAAAGTACCTCAAGGGCTTCTGAAAAAATGCAGTTCAAAAGACTGGGGGCTGGAATTTGGCCTAGTGGTAGAGTGCTTGCCTAGAATGCACGAAGTTCTGGCCCCAATACTGGCAAAAAACAAAACAAAACAAAACAAAAAACAACACCAAGCTAGAAATTGGTAGTACCCTATTGAATTCTAAACCACTGAGCACTATAGAACATAAAGATAACGCTGCTAGTTAATTTCTTTTTTTTTTTTTTTTTTGTGTCAGTCCTGGACTTGAGCTCAGGGCCTGAGCCCTGTCCTTGGACTTTCTCAAGTTTCTCAAGGCTAGAGCTCTACCACTTGAGCCATAGCACCACTTCCAGTTTTTTTCTATGTATGTGGTACCAAGGAATCGAACATGGGTCTTCGTGCATGCTAGGCAAGCACTCTACCTCTAGGCCAAACTCCCGGCCCTCTGCTAGTTAAATTTTAAAAATATTTATTTTTCTAGTTGTGCAATGTTACAATTACCTAGAATATACTCATTCCTAGAAACTGGAGCTCACTATATAGTCCAGGCTGGTCCCCAAGTTCATGATCCTACCTAAACTTCTCTTTAATATTGAGGTTACAGGGGGCCGGGAGTTTGGCCTAGTGGTAGAGTGCTTGCCTAGCGTGCACGAAGACCCGGGTTCGATTCCTTGGTACCCCACATACACAGCAAAAAAAAGCCAGAAGTGGTGCTGAGACTCAAGTGGTAGAGTGCTAGCCTTGAGAAAGTCCAAGGACAGTGCTCAAGCCCTGAGCTCAAGCCCAGGACTGGCAAAAAAAAAAAAAAAAATTGAGGTTACAATTACAGCACCATGTCTAGCTTCTAGAAATTTATTTTGGGGGCTGGGAATGTGGCCTAGTGGTAGAGTGCTTGGCTAGCATGCATGAAGCCCTGGATGCGATTCTTTAGTACCACCAAACAGAAAAAGCTAGAAGTGAAGCCGTGGCTCAAGTGGTAAGAGTGCTAACCTTGAGCAGAAGCAGCTCAGGGACAGTGCCCAGGCCCCAAGTTCAAACCACAGGACTGGCAAAAATAAATAAATAAATAAATAAAATCTTTTTGGAGGATGCAAGGGATTGAATCCAAGACCTGGGCAAAAGTGTTTCATTGATTTTTTTTTTTTTTTTTTTTTGCATGTGTGTGTGTTGGTTCTGGGGCTCTTGGGCCATAGATCCACTTCTGGCTTTTTTAATGGTGAACTGGGGATGACAATCTCATGGACTTCCCTGCCCAAGCTGGCTTGGAATTGTGATTCTCAAATTTCAGCCTTCCTCCTGAGTAGCACATATTTGGATTTTATTTTCTGGAGTGTGAGGGAGGGAGACTTTCTTGTTCTGGGCCTTAAACTCAGGGCCTGGGCACTCTTCCTTAGCACTGTACCACGGAGAAGCAGCTTCACTTCTGGTTTTGTGTGTGTATGTCTGCGTATGTGCTTAATTAGAGATGAAAGTTTCATGGACTTCCCTACCCAGGCTGGCTTTGAACTGCAGTAGTCAGCTCTGAAACTCCCCAGTTGCCAGGATTATAGGTGTGAGCCACTGGTGCCTGACTAGATTGCTGGTACACCAGTTTTAACATACTTGCTTGGCTGGTACTCTTATTGAGCCACACTTCCAGCCCTTTTTGCTCCCTTTTTGGGGGGAAGGGGGAGGGTCAGTCATGGGGCTCCCTAAGATCTTTTACTTGCTAGTGCTCTACCTCTCTGAGCCACATCAACTATTCCATTTTTTTGGCCAGTCTTGGGCTTATGCTCAGGGCCTGAGCACTGTCCTTGGACTTTCTCAAAACTAGAGCTCTACTACTTGAGTCTCAGCACCACTTCTGGCTTTTTTTTTTTTGTGCCCAGACTAGCCTTAACTGTGATCTTCAAATCTCAGCCTCCTGAGTAGCTAGGATTACAGGTGTGAGCCACCAGTGTCCAGACTGCCAGACTGTTACATTTTTTCAGATATATATATATATATATATATATATATATATATTTTTTTTTTTTTTTTTTTTTTTTTGCCAGTCCTGGGCTTGAGCTCAGGGCCTGAGCACTGTCCTTGGACTTTCTCAAGGCTAGAGCTCTACCACTTGAGCCTCAGCACCACTTCCGGCTTTTTTGTATGTATGTGGTACCAAGGAATCGAACCCGGGTCTTTGTGCATGCTAGGCAAGCACTTTAACCACTAGGCCAAACTCCCAGCCCCTTCTGGCTTTTTTCTATGTATGTGGTACCAAGGAATCAAAACCAGGGTCTTCCTGAAATCAGAGCCTGGTTGCTGTCCTTGAGCTTTCTCAAGGCTAGTGCTCTAACACTTGAGCCATAGCACTACTTCTAGCTTTTTTTTTCTGTGCATGTGGTACTAAGGAATTGAATCAGGGTTTCATGCATGCTAGGCAAGCACACTCTACCACTAGGCCACATTCCCAGCCCGCCTATGAGATTCTTTATCTCTAACCACAAAAAAGTGAAAAGTGGAGTTGTGGCTCAAATGGTAGTGCTACCCTTGAACAAAAGCCCAGACAGAGTTTAAGCCCCAGAACTGTCATATACAAGAAAAGCAAAAGGTTGAAGGACAGCTCCCAGGCCCTGAGGTCAAGCCCTCAAAAGAAATGTCTTTCAACACCTACTTATATGTCAAGGACACATTGATAAAGTCTCTCCTTCTCTGCTGATTTCCTAATTTTGTACTTCAGGTGCACAACTGGAGCCCAGAAGAGGCTATACAAGCCATCACCAAGATCCGGTCACACATTTACATCAGACCTGGCCAGCTGGAAGTTCTGAAGAAGTTCCACAAGGAAATTTCTGCAAGGGCAGCAGAAAATAACCCTAGTCACACACCAAACACATCAAAAACTCAAGATGTCCCTGCTTGATACAGAATAAATTTTATAGTAACAAAGGAGTTTAAGCCAAAAATTGACCTAATAGAATGTTATATATTTTGTAATGGGTTATATGTTTTATAATGGGTAATTTTAATTTTGCTTCCTTTCTCATTTCATTTTCCTGAAATATCACTGGTGTATGGCTAGAGGACAAGATTTACTGTGGCTAAATCTTACTTTTGAAATATTAATCTCAACAAGACACCTCTATTTTTTTTTTTTTTTTGCCAGTCCTGGGAGTGAGCACTGAGCTCAGGGCCTGAGCACTGTCCTTGGGATTTCTCAAGGCTAGAGCTCTACTACTTGAGCCACAGCACCACTTCTGGCTTTTCTTTGATTTTTTTTTTTTTATTATTATTTTTTGGTCAGCTGTGGGGCTTGAACTCTGGGTCTGGGCATTGTCCCTGAGCTCTTCAGCCCAAGGCTAGCACTGTACCACTTGAGCCATAGCGCCACTTCTGCACTTCTGGCTTTTCTAGTATGTGGTACCAAGGAATTGAATCTGGGTCTTTGTGCATGCTAGGCAAGCACTCTACCACTAGGTCAAACTCCCAGCCCCTGTAATACCTAATATTTTACCTAATATTTACCACCATAACTCAGACATTTAATACTAGAAAAAGCAAGTAATACCCAGTTCTGGCTCTTTGCTCTTTGGAGTGTAGTTCAGTGGCAGAGTTCTTGCCTGGCAAATGCAAGTTCTTGAGTTTGATACCTACCAAAGAAAAAGATAAAAGAGTTCCAATTTCCTTGTCTTTGAGGGCTGCCCTCCCACCTCTGGAGATCTGAATGCAAATTATGCATGGATTCAGGCAGGCCTGGTGATGCAGGAATGCATGGGTCTATAATTAGTTCCCCTTAGAAAACCATCCCTTCTCGGACAAGGTGGCTCATGCCTGTAATCCTAGTTACTCAAGGAGGCAGAAATCTGAGGATCAAAGTTCAAAGCCAGCCTGGTCACAAAAGGACCTGAGACTCTTAAATTAACTTCTAGAAAATGGGAAGTGGGGCTTGGCTCAAGGGTAGGGTGGTAACCTTAGTCTTGAGCTGAAGAGCTGAGGGACAAGACTCAAGCTAAAGAGTAGGCAGGTAGTCTTGAGCTGAAGAGCTCAAGGACAGTGCCCAGACAAGTTCAAGCCCCATGACCCACAAAAAAGAAGAAAAAGAAAAAGGCCATCCCTTCAAGATTCAATATAGACACACATATCTCGTCAAAAACTTTTATTTGTATGAACAGTTCCTAGTTCTTGATTTACCTTAGAGCTTTTAAAAGACCAGAGTTTTGAGTTTGAAAACATTTCTGCTATTAATCAGAAATAATCCTTTCTATTTCCTGGCTTATCTGCTGAAGTAAGCCAAAAATAAAACCAAAATTACTTTTCCTGACAGACAGATGAAAACAATGGAAGGAACGTCCTGAATTCTAGAGTTGAGTCTTGCTGGTGAAGAACACCTTCAGCTTAGTCCATTCTCCCAACCAAAGCCTGAAGGAAAACTCTAATACCTAATTGTGTAAAGCTAGTTCAGATGAACTAGCCACTTGGCTGGCTGTAAAAAAAAAAAAAAAAAGGAATGGGCATCTTTCCTTCTGCCCTGGGATTGGGTAACTCCTATTTAACACTGATCAGGTAAAGAGGGAGGCTGTGCCTAAGGTCAGAGAAGAGCCTGTCTAAGCAATCTGTACTGAGGCAGGGGATCGTGGGATGGCCACCTCAGTTCAAGCAGCCAGCTGAGAAGAAGCAGTCTACTAAGTCTCAAATGGGTTTAGGGCAAGGCTGGAAGTGCTGCTTTCTACTGAATGTCCAAACTAACACATTACTCCGAATTGAGCTTCAAGGGAGGTGCTGGAAAAGGGAAGGACAAAGGAATCCGCTGCTCGTTTCCATCGCTCTTAGGCCAATACAAACTGCAAATTGGTAAGCAGCACTTTGATGCCTCTCGTGACAGTTATAGCTGACGTGGCAGGGTCCAGCTTGTAGGTGTTGGCGTCCCCCTTCTTATAGCGGTCCCGGAAGACATAGATGCTCCCATTACAGCTGGCAATCTTCCAGAGGGATGGGGCAGAGCTCCAGGCCTCAGGAAGGCAAAGCCGAGTGAAGCTGTCTAGCAGGGGATTATAGCACACCAGGGAGTCCCCTTCAGCCACGATGAATACAAGATCTTTATGTACAGCTGCGTGCATGCGGCCTGCAAAGGGCAGCACATAGGGCTTCACGTGGCACTTGTCTGTTTCTGTGTCAAAACATTGGATTAGTCGGGAAGGTTTAGTAAAGAAGTCCAGGTCATTCTCCTCACCCCCTAGTAAATAGATGATTCCATTGAGGTTAGCACCAGCGGCCCCAGACACAGCCACCTCTAGCTGAGTTGTCTCTGTCCACACGTTATCACCGACCCGATAATAAATGACTGCGTTGGAGAGAGTATCCTGCAGTGTCTTGCCACCCAGGGAGTAAATGGCATCTTTCCCAGGCACAGACACCAGGGTGTGCTGGAGCCGGTCTCGGGGCAAAGGTGCACACCACTCCCAGTCAACAGTAGCATTGTTGCACTTCCACATGCGCCGTGGAATGGACCCCCCTACCACATACAGGTCTCCTCCATGCTTGCAGGCTGCAGTAATTTGGTGGCACAAGCTGTTCTGGCCACTTACACTGATGGAGTCATCCTCTGCACAGTGCAAGGACACAGCCAATGAATGGGTGCGAGATGACTCTTTCCCGATAAGGTAAATGTGCACGTTCTCCCCAATTTCCTGTTGGCCAGATTAAAATGATAAATTCAGCGGGGCACTAGTAGCTCACCCATATACTCATGGCTAACTCAGGAGGCTGAGACCTGAGGGTCACCCTGGACATGAAAATTTCTGAGACTCTTATCTCCAATTAACCACTAGAAAGCTGGAAGTAGCCCTGTGGCTCAAAGTGGTAGGGCATTAGCCTTGAGCTAAAGAGCTTAGGGACAACGCCAGGCCCTGGGATAGGGCAGTAGCATTGAACTTAAGAACTCAGGGACAGCCCAGGCCCAGAGTCCAAGCCCCATAACCAAAAAAAAGGACAGCTCTTCAGTTCAGGGCTACCTCCCTACCCCTGGGCCTGGGCACTGTCCCTGAGCTCTTCAGCTCAAGGCTACCACGTTACCCCAGGAGCCACAGCCCCACTTCCCCTTTTCTAGTGATCAACTGGAAATAAGAGTCTCTCAGTCTTTAATCCCCGGGCTGGCTTTGAACTGTGATCCTCAGATCTCAGCCTCCTGAGTAGCTAGGATTACAAGTATGAGCTACCATGCCCAGCTATATTTTAATTTTTACATTTTTGAAAGAGTATTGCAGCTGAGTGTTGGTGGCTCACACTTATAATCCTAGCTAACTCAGGAGGCTGAGATCTGAGGATTGCAGTTCAAAGCCAGCCTGGGCACCAAAGTCCGTGAGACTATCTCCAATTAACCAGAAAACCAGAAGTGGTTCTGTGGCTCAAGTGGTAGAGCCACTTGAGCTGAAGAGCTCAGGGACAGCACCCAGGCCCAGAGTTCAAGTACCATGACTGATCAAAAAAGAAAGGGGATATTGCTTTGTAACCTAAGATAGCCTCAAACTTGGAATCCTCTTGTACCAGCATCCTATTAAAAGTGCCCCCTGCCCCTGCTCCTTTTGGGGGGGGGGGGGCAATCCTGGGCTTGAACTCAGGGCCTGGGCACTGTCTTTGAACTCTTTTTGCTCAAGGCGAGTGCTCTGACACTTGAGCCACAGGGCTACTTCTGGCTTTTTCTGTTTCTGTGGTACAGAGGACTTTGTGCATGTTAGGCAAGCAGTCAACCACTAGGCCACATCCCAGCCCTGCATCAGCATCCTAGACGCTGGGGTTCCAGACTGTGTTGCTACCATGCGTACTCTTGCAGTTGTTTGTTTGTTTTTGCTGGTCCTGGGGCTTGAACTCAAGCCTGGGTGCTGTGTCTGAGCTTCATCACTTGAGGCTTTTTTGGTAGTTTGCCTGGGCTGGATTCAAAATATGATTCTCAGATCTCAGCTTCCTGAACAGCTAGGATTATAGGTATAAAATAGTGGTGTCCAGCTTTTGCAGCTTTTTAAAAACTGTTTTTAATCCTAGGCATCCTAGACAAAGGACTGTTATCAAATAAAGAAAATTCTCTGAAGGAGATAAGTGTTGGGGAAAGAGTACAAAAGCTACATGAGCTCTGAAGCTCACAGACTGGTGGTTTCTGGGGTCATGGATACAGCATTCTTTCCAGCTCATAGCAACTTCAAGACAGATGATTTATTTAGTAGGCACCAAAGAGGCCAGGCCAGAATGCAGTGTGATTTTGGTACCCAATTTATAAGAAATCTGCCTTACCTTTAAACTAGTCCTAAGTGATTCTGCAAAAGCCTCTCGTTCTTCCTTATTAAAACTGATCCAGGCTTCTATTGCTTCTGTGGGGTTCTGGGAACATGGAACCCCATCTGTGAAAGCCAAAGAAAGTTATAATCAGTGGCAATCTGATCATCTCAAAGGGAAACTCAAGGCAAATAGCTTTAACGATGTGAACCAGCTGGACTGGATGGCTCATGCCTGTAATCCTAGTTACACAGGAGGCTAAGATCTGAGGATCGCAGTTCAAACCCAGCCCAGGCACTAAAGACCTGGAGACTCTTATCTCAATTAATCACTAGAAAACCAGAAGTGGCACTGTGGCTCAAGGGGTAGGGTGATAGCCTTGAGCTGAAGAGCTCAGGGACAGCACCCAGACCCTGAATTCAAACCCCAAGATTGACCCCCCCCCCAAAAAAAAAGAGGCTCAAGTCCTTTACTTCCCAGACTGGCCTTGAACCTTGATCCTCAGATCTCAGATCTCAGCCTCCTGAGTAGTTAGGATTACAGGTGTCTGGCTTAACTGAGTGAAATTCTTATCCCCAACTATCCACTGGAGAGCCAGAAATGGAGCTGTGGCTCAAGGGCTAGACTTGAGCACTAAAGGTTTGTTTTTGTTTTTGTCAGGGTTATGGGGCTTGAACTCTGGGTGCTGTCCCTGAGCGCTTCTGCCAAGGCTACCACCGTACCACCGGAGCCACAGCACCACTTTCAGTTTTCTAGTGGTTAACTAGAGATAAGAGTCTCACAGCCTTTAGTGCCCAGGGTGGCTTTGAATCGTGATCCTCAGATCTCAGCCTCCTGAGTAGCTAGGATTACAGGTGTGAGCCACCTTGCCTGGTGGGGGAGAATAAAAGTTTAAATAGCAGCCAAACCCTGAGTTCAAGCCCCAGGTCTGGTACAAAAATAGGCTCAAATAGTATAGATACCTTGAAATGCTTCCACATGCTATGGAAACAACCCTACAAGGTGGCAAAACTCAGCATTTTTATGAATGGCTACATCTCACTTGCAGGCTTATGATTGTTACATAAAGCTGTCCCATCATTTAAAACATTTCATCTGGCTTGGAGTGTGACCTAATGGTAGAGTGCAGGCCTCACAAGCACGAAGCCCTGATTCTTCAGTATCATATAAACAGAAAAAGCTGGAAGTGGTGCTCAAGCGGTAGAGCTCTAGTCTTGAGAAAGTCCAAAAACAGTGCCCAGGCCCTGAGTTTAAGCCCCAGGAGTGATAATAATAATAGTAATAATAATAATAATAATAACAGTATTTTCATCTTTGGCTCACACCTATAAGTCCTAGCTACTTAGAAGGCTGGGATCTGAGGATGGTGGTGCAAAGCCAGTCCAGGCAAGAAAACTCTTATAGGCAGGGAGCACGGCCCAGTGGTAGAGTGGTTGCCTAGCATACACAAAGCTTTAGGGGCAGTACAGAACATTTTCTTTCCCAGGCTACTTCTTCTTTAAGGAACTCTACGTTTGACAGCAGCTTAACTAAATTTAATTCAATCTCAATCTACATTCCTACTAGAAATAGCAATGTAAACTCTCACCAGGAAACTTGAGGGCTTCTTCCTCCTGAATTAGAACATTTACTGCACATCATACCTAAATATTTGGGTAGAATATATCCCCTTTTAAACTTACCCGAGATGATATCTGTGAGTAGATGGTGGGGCAAATGGAGAAATTCCTCTGTGCTCCGTAACTGGGCCAAGTGGGTCTTGGCACAATGCTTGGCTGCAGTGTAGAGCTCAGGATCACTGTGCCTATCTGCCAGCCACATCACCTGAAGGCAGTTTCCCACCTGCACTGTGCGGGCCAAAAACCGAGAACATTCCTCAAAGAGAGATGTCAGCTGATACATGTCTGACACCTCATAAATTTCCTGCAGCTCATCAGCACGAAGTTTCACAGTCCCATGGTAGATATAATCAACCAGGAGCTGGAAAACAGACTCACTGACATCCTGCAGTACAATCACTCGGTTGTGGGCCTCCTTCAGGTTAGAGGTGAACATGGACCGAAAGAAGCAGCTCTGAGCTGACAGGACCAGCCTGTGGAGCTGAAACTCCCGGCCTTCCACTGAAATGGTGACATCAGCAAAGAGCTCCTCCTCTAGACACAGTTTCATGATGCCCTGAGCCACTCTCCCTGAATGGGACCGATCTTTGAAAGTGTAGTTCACAAAGTAATTCTCATCCATGGATGCTCCAGGCTCTTCTGGTGATTCCATGGTAGCCAACTTCTTTCTCTTCCAGCTGTCTGAAAAGCAAATAACCACTGTGAAGAATTTAAGGAATTCACAGCAATCGTCTGTGAATACAACTGGGAGAAGTGTTTAAACCCTGATGTCCCTAACATTCTCCTTCACTTGGAGCTGGCTTCCTTTCCTGAAGTTGGCAGATCTCCTCTAATGAAATCAATAAAGTTCTAAATGTTGGTTTCCCTGAAAGAACACTAAATATTCCTTCCCGTGATGTAACAAAAGACTTAGGACTTAGGTCCACATGTGAAAGCAACGGTCTGCAGGAAGCCCATCATCTTTTCAAAACCCTTACGAACCAAATAAGATGGCATTAAAATAGTGAAGCTCCGAGTTAGACGGCGCTAGGTTAGGGAAGCAAAAAGTCAGAAAAGGACACCCACGTTCTTCTGGTCAGCTTCCCTCCCCCTCTCCTCGCTCTCCAATACGAGGCGTGGACTGGGCCAACCTAAAACCTTATTCTTGCTTTCTTCTGACTTTGTCCCGACTTACCAGCTCGCCCAAATGATTTCTCGAAAGTCCATTCCAGAACTCGAGACAGAGCCCAACTGTCCCTAGCCCTAAGCACAAGGAGGACCATCGCCCTTCGGGCTGGAAGCGTGTCCCCAGTCCACCTAGAGTCGCCAGGGAAACCGTTTTCTCCCCTAGCCCCCAGTGGCTCGGCCTGCCCACCAAAAGCTCAGCTGGCGGAGCGGGGGAGGGGGTGTGGAACGTAAGAGCCCCGAATGCCCGTCCCTTCCCCTCCTGGTCTCACCGGTTCGATTCCTCAGCGTCTTCGCCTTCTCTCCAACTGCTGCTACACGAAACTAGGGCTACTTTGGCCTCACTGTACTCTCACCTGCTGGTCTGGCTTTCTCACCGGCGTTCCCTCCTCTCATCCCGGTGCCAGGAACCCGGAACCTCTGCTTCCGGCTTCTTCTCCGCCCGGAAGAACAGACGCTGCACACTTCCGCTTCCGGTCCGTGTCCTTGGGGCTCCGCGTCCCGTCCCGTCAGCTTTCGCTGCGCCGCCGGGTCTGCATCCGGGAAGCATGGCGGCCGCGGCGGCCGTGGTCTGGAGGCGCGGGCTTGTGGGGGCCGCCGCTGTGGCCAGGGGTGAGAGGCCGGCCGCTGGCCGAGACCAGGGTCCGGGATGGAGGTGGCGCGCCCCCAGGCCCCGCCCCGCGCCCTTCTAACTTGTCTCCCTGTGCAGGGGCTGGGCGACCCTCGGTGCTGCTGCAGCGGGCGAGGTGGGAGAGCGCCGCGGCCGACGCGCGCCGTGAGTATGCGCGCCGCGCCCTTCCTCCGAGCGCCCGCCGGGGCTCCTCGCGTACCTCCCTCCGGTGTTCGCCCCTGCCCCAGAATGCCCTTCCCTGGGTCCTGGCCGATTTCTTCTTGCCTCTGGAAACTTGATTGCAAGGGTCTCTCACCTACAGGCAGAATCGATGCCTCTCTGCCCTACCTAGGTCTCACTGATCCGTTTGGGCCGTAGTTTCCTCTGTCAGTTTTTACGAGGTCCATTTTGTTTGCTTCAATGGTTAGCGCTCTGAAAGCAGGAAACGAAACTTTGGGTCTCAGAGCCCAGGAGTAGTAGTTAACTCCCGTTCATTACATTCTGCGTGCCAGATAACTCACTAAGCCTGGTAGTGAATAATCTTGTTATGAGGTGGGGTAATATTTTACTGCCTGTACATTGAAAAACAATCCAGACAATAAAAGTGCCCAACTACAGACCTAGAGAATGGCAGAGATCTACTGAGGGAAAGCACATTTAATCATTACTCCTCAGGCTGTGATGTGTGTGTACCCAGTGTTTTAGGGTCACATAACTATAGAGTGACTTTGTTATAGCAACACCAGACTGGGCTATAGAAGGCCTGCCCTACCTTTTCTTGGCCTTAATTTTCTGAATACACACAATCACACACATTCTGTTGTTTCAATAAGATAATCTGTGAGGGCTCTTCAGTCCTGAAGTTCTTGGCTTGAGGGTCTTGGGTCCCATCCTTAAAAGAGCTCCTTATCTGTTAGTAAATAGTACTGCCTTACAATGACAGGAAATCTGAGAGAAGCAATGTGGAATAATTTCAAGAAGAGGCAGAGACCCTAACTGCAGTAGTAATAGGCTGCATTCTATGAAATGAGGTGACATTTTCCACAAGTTTTCACCGCCTCCTACTCCCTAGAATAGGGACTTGCCACCTGAACTATTCTTAAGATTCTGCAGGGAACCCTAGTGGTAGATGACATCCTTTTCAAGAGACTAAAGGCACAGCTGGTTGCTGCCTTCTTAAATATGCTTTTCTTTCCAGCCACTCTCAGACAACAGAAAATTGAGGTCCACAAGCAGCTCTCGGCTTTTGGAGAATATGTGGCTGAAATCCTGCCCAAGTATGTTCAGCAAGTTCAGGTAATGTTCTCTACTGTTCTTGGATCTGGGTAAAGAAACAACCATGTCCTCAGGGCATTTGGGAGTGGGCAGTTGTCTTGAAAGAAACCGTAGGCTTTATCTCAAACTTGAGTTTCTTTCTCTACCTTAAACTAAGTAACTCCAGTTGAAGTTAGCTGCTCCCTTAATAGCTATGTCTTCCCTCTCCCCGGCCTTTTCCTGTCTACAGGTGACCTGCTTTAATGAGTTGGAGATCTGTGTTCATCCTGATGGAATCATCCCGGTTTTGACTTTCCTCAAGGATCACACCAATGCACAGTTCAAATCCTTGTCTGACTTGACAGCAGTAGACATTCCAACACGACAGAACCGTTTTGAGGTCAGCCAGGAGATTTGAGGTGGTTTGGGTAGTAAGGCTAAGGAAGGGGATGGAACATTTTCAGGTAATAGCCATCTATGGGAACTGGAGCTTGCTTCCTTAGTTACAGTTTCAGTTTGGGTCAAATAGTAGAACACAGAAATTAAATCAGAGTAGTAGTAGACACTGAATGTGAATATTGGCTCTGTTGTATAACCTGCATAACCACAGACATTGTTTTATTATTGTTATTTGGTTATGGGGCTTGAACTCTTTTTGCTCAAGACTAGCACTCTACCCCTTTGGGACACAGTGCCACTTCTGATTTTGTGGTGGTTAATTGGAGAGAAGAGTCTCACAGACTTTCCTCCCCAGGCTGGCTTTGAGCCGTGATCCTTAGATCTCAGCCTCCTGAGTAGCTAGGATTACAGACTTTTGTTTTGTTTTTTGCCAGACGTGGGGCTTGAACTCAGGGCCTGGGCACTGTCCTTGAGCTTTCTCAAGACTAGAGCTCTTCTCCTTGAGCCCAGCACCACTTTTGGCCTTTTCTGTTTATATGGTACTGAGGAATGGAATCCAGAGCTTCATGCATGCTAGGCAAGCACTCTACCACTAAGCCACATTTCCTTTATTTTGGAGACAGGATCTTGCTGTGTTGCTAACCTGAAATTTGAACCATCTGGTTCCTCCAGCTCTTTTTGTTCCCCCTAGATTGTCTACAACCTGTTGTCTCTGCGTTTTAATTCACGAGTTCGTGTGAAAACGTACACAGATGAGCTGACACCCCTTGAATCCAGTGTCTCTGTGTATATAGCATCCAATTGGTATGAGAGAGAGGTAAGTTACTGTATATAGTGGGCTCTGTCTCTGGACCAAGTTGCCAGAATTAGTTTTAGCCACAGTTAAAATCAGTATGGCCAGCCAGGCGCAGTAGCTCACACCTGTAATCCTAGCTACTCAGGAGGCTGAGATCTAGGATAACGGTTCAAAGCCAGCCCAGGCACTAAAGACCAAGAGACTCTTCATTTAATCACTAAAAAGCAGGAAATGGGGCTGTGGCTCAAGAGGTAGGGTGGTAGCCTTAAGCTGAAGCACTCAGGGACATTGCCCAGGCCCAGAGTTCAAGCCCCATGACCCACCAAAAAAAAAGAAAAAAAAAATCAGTATGGCCACTCATCTCTGTTGCTGGCTTTGATGCCCTGGTTATCTAAGAATATTGTGTTTCTAGATCTGGGACATGTTTGGAGTCTTCTTTGCTAACCATCCTGACCTAAGAAGGATCCTGACAGATTATGGCTTCGAGGGACATCCTTTTCGGAAAGACTTTCCTCTCTCTGGTTATGTTGAGGTAGGAGTCTGGAAATTGGTGTGGCATTCTTAGGGAGAGATTTGCAGGGAACCTGGAGAATCCTGTTCATGGTAGGAATAAGGTCTGGATTTTAATGGCTTAAGAACCTGGGCTGTAGAGTTCAGGTTATTCAACTAGAACTCCATTTACTCATCTGTATAATGGGAACAACAGTAGTACTAAATGATGAGTGCTAAGCATTAAATGATAAATGTATAAAGCTTGCTGTATCATAGTTATTGTAATGATCACTTTAATGCACAAGGCAGACTGAAGGACACAGTCTATCCCAAGCCCTGAAAGTGGGAGGTTATTTGTTCTGCTCTGGATCTCTGGAATCCTAGATGATTGACCTTTAAGAATGGTCATGAAAACAGGACCAGTGATGTGATTACAAGCGTTTTATAAAGAATTTCAGTGGAGGCTGAGACCTGAGGATCGCTATTCAAAGCCAGCCCAGCCACTAAAGACTGTGAGACTCTTAACTCCAATTAACCACTAGAAGACCAGAAGTGGAGCTGAGGCTGAAAGGGGTAGGGGAATAGCCTTGAACTGAAGAGCTCAGGGACAGCGCTTAGGCCCAGAATCCAAGCCCCACGACTGCCCAAAAAAAAAAAAGAGAATTTCATGATGCTTTATGTTCACTGATAGTTTAATATATACATGTGAATTTGTGTGTGCACTTGTGTGCCGGAACTCAGGGCCTAGCATTGCCCTAAGGTTTTTGTCTAAGACTGGTGCTATCACTTGAGTCAGTTCTCCATTTCTGGGTTTTTGCTGGTTCATTGGAGATAAAACTCTCATAGATTTGTCTTCCTGGACTGACTCCAAACTAGGATCCCCAGATCTCAGGCTTCTGAGTAGCTAGAGTTATAGGTGTGAGGCACTACAGGGGCCACATGTGAAGCTTTTGCAGTCTGTGAAAGGTGTGGCACTCCAGCCCTGCTGCTTCAGTACTGAAACACTGTTCTATGTACTTGGTCCTATTTCCCTTAGAGTTACTTCTGGTGTCTTCCTTTTGCTTTTCACCCAATCCCCCGCCTCTGTCTTCCTTACATGGCTTGTCTCTTCATTCACTACCTGGTTATCCTTACCTTTTCTGGTGACTCTTCAATAGCAAGAAAAGCAATGCCAAGTGTCCAGCTTCAGATTTGGGGGGGTGGGGGGCCGGGGCGGTGGGAAGCAGTGGCTATTGGACCTATTCAGAAAAGTGCTCAAGCCAGGTACTGGTCGTTCATGCCTATAATCTTAACTACTCAGAAGGCTGAGACCTGGAGGATCATTGTTTAAAGCCAGACTAGGCAGAAAAATCATTGAGATTGTATCTCCATTTAACCAGCAAAAAAAAGCCAAATTGGAGATGTGATTCAAATGGTGAAGTTCCAACCTTGAGTGAAAAAGCCAAGCAAGAGCACAGGTCTTGAGTTCAAGCCCCAGTACTGGAACCGCCCCCCCCCAAAAAAAAAAGTGGAGGAGTTGAAAGTTGGTTCAAGTGGTAGAGTATATGCCTGCCTAGAAAAAATGAGACCCTGAGTTCATTTACCAGTACCACTACCAACAAAAAAGAGATGGGGGATTTACTAATGGCTTTCTGGATGTGGCCTATAGCTACAAATTTACTTTCCCTCTTACAGTTACGCTACGATGATGAGGTGAAGCGGGTGGTGGCTGAGCCTGTGGAGTTGGCTCAAGAGTTCCGCAAGTTTGATCTGAACAGCCCCTGGGAGGCTTTCCCTGCCTATCGTCAGCCCCCTGAGAATCTCAAGCTTGAAGCTGGGGTCAAGAAACCTGAAGCCAAGTAGCCCCAGAGAAGACATGTGGATCTTAAAAACTATACCTTATCCATGAGTGTCCATGTAAATAAACTCCTACTTAAAACTCCTGTGTGTTGCTTTTAATGGGCAAAAGGAACACTGACTAGAAGAGGGTGGGTGCAGGCAGGTGTTTCCTGGTCTGGCAAAGATCATGCCAAAGCATGGTCTATTTTTTTTTTTTTTTTTTTTTTTTTGCCAATCCTGGGCTTGAGCTCAAGGCCTGAGCACTCTCCTTGGGCTTTCTCAAGGCCAGAGCTCTACCTCTGTAGCCTCAGCACCACTTCCAGCTTTTTTCTATGTGTGTGGTACCAAGGAATCAAGCCTGTGTCTTTGTGCATGCTAGGCAAGCACTCTACCACTAGGCCAAACTCCTGGCCCAGCATGGTCTATTTTAATGGCACTAAATGGTGCAGTTGCAAATGTCATGACCTGTAGGCCAAAAGTATTTCTGAGAGGGAGTCTGGAGCTGTGAATCTTATAAGACCACAGAGTTCAGGATATGTGTAGGATGGCCTCTAATGAAAACCAGAGGATCTCAACAACTGTTGGAGGAAGCCCCTTACCTCAGCAGACTGGCAGCTGATGAGTCCAGAAGCTTGGGTGGCAACAGGGCAACTCTCCTCTGATCCAGACACCCACAAGAAAAGCAAGCCTACATCAAGGCAGGGAGAGTATTTAAGAAGCTCATTTTGGGGGCCAGGAGTTTGGCCTAGTGGTAGAGTGTTTGCCTAGCATGCACAAAGACCTGGGTTCAATTCCTCAGCACCACATACATAGAAAAAAAAAAAAAAAAAACGAAGTGGTGTTGTGGCTCAAGGGTAAAGCTCTAGCCTTGAGAAAAGTCCAAGGACAGTGCTCAGGCCCTGAGTTCAAGCCCCACAACTGGCAAAAAAAAAAAACCCAAAAAGCTCATTTTTGAGTCTTTAACCCTGTGTCCTCCCTGTATCCTGACTCTTGGGGCTAAACTACTTAAAGGGATACCCTTCCTGGTTTCTGGTCTGAATCAAGAACATTAGCAAGTAGCAGAGACTTTAGGGTTGGGGAAAAAAGCACCAAGGAACTGCCTATACTCCCAACCCCAGCTGATTTAGAGGTCCCTCCCGTGACTGAGTGCCTGAGATAAGTGTGCTTTGCTCTGCCTTGCATGGGCTGTCCAGCCCAGCTTCATGACGCTGGAGAGCCATGCTTTGCAGCTGGTGCTCTTGGCAGCTGAAGAACTCCCTAGAGGCTGGGCTGGACAATTTTAGAGATTGGCCTGGGTAGCAGGATGTTTTGAATGTGAGGACAGGTAGTATCATTCCCTTTGGAAGGGCCAAGCTAGAATGTTTGCTACCAAACACCATTTTTCTTACAAACTAAACATCCCACCCATCTGGACGTGAACAAGCTGCTACTACCAAAACCAGGGTGGAAGGAGCCCCTGGGAAGTGGAAGAAGCCACAGCCAGTGCTTCTCTTCAGCCCTGAAGACTGACGATTGGAACAGAACAGGGGAGCAGCCTGTGGTGGAAAGCTGTAGCTGTGGTATATGGCAGGCAGCTGAGGGAGCAGAGACTCAAGAATGTGGTACAGCATGGCCAGCACACTGAAGTTCCTGGTTTGCCTGGTGGTTGCCATTTATCTCCTCCAGTGGGTGATTGGGACACAGCACCCTGCAGGTACTGGGGCTTTGGACTGGATAAGAGCAAAGAAGGCCACTGGCTGATACCAGTTAGCTGAGTCTAGCTATCCTCACAAGGGCTGAGGATCTGTGGGTGATGTCTGCTGCAGTGAGTAAAGATGTAGACCCCAAAGGTATAAGTGAAGTCTATGAAGACTGCCCTGGGCACTCAAGGTCCAACCCAAGCTAATCATTCAAAGCAGGGTTCTTTGACCTACCACGGGCTTGGGATAAACAATTCAAGGGTCAGGAAACACCTCAGGGTATGAGATAGAAAAACACAAAGGACATTCTGCCTATTTAGTTCTGTGCCCACACAATCCACTACTGAGCAGCAGCAAGGAAAGGAGGCCCTTCCCAGAGTTACTCATCCTCTGAAAAGTCACTGGACTGTTCTAGGTCACTTCCTAGATTACTACTGGGGGACAGGGAGTCTTAGGACCTGTTGGCAAGGGCACGTACTGAGATGGTAGCCAGGCATGGGGTAGCACTCTGAGATCTGTCAGTGTGCACATGTGTACATATGGGGCCGGTGAGAATGCAAAAGATGGCATTCCTGCACTGGAAGAACTGGGAGTGTTCAGGCAAGCACTGATTCTGCTCTGCTGCCCCAGGGCAGCCTGCAGACCATGCAAGTGTGGGAGATGGCCTGAAGGAATCAGAGAACCCGGAAGTGATGTTTGAGGTCATTCTTCCCAACCTGGGACATGAGGGCAGGGGTGTCTGGAGGTCCCTTAACTTAGGGTTGGGAAGAGGTATGTTTCAGAGTAGGCTTGCTGGGGGTAGGGGAAATCTAGTATAGGTCTGTATGCTTATGTCTCCCCCATCCCCAGCTTATCCTCCTGGCCCTGCTCTCTAGACTCCAGCCACCACTTAAAATGGCTCCTTTTGCAGCTGCTGTGGTCTGGGCTGAAGCTGGATGTCATGGGGCAGCTGAGCCTCCAGGATGAGGAGTTAGTGTCCACACGTCCAGGCCACTGACTTGGGCTTCTTCTTTAGGACCATGTACCCAGAGACCTGGAGAGTGCTGAGCAGCAGCTGCAGCAGCTTCAGGACCTACGCAGGGGGCCTCCTCTTAGCCCTAGGGCCTTTGAACATCTGCTCCTCACCAGCCTGTCCTGCATCTACCGGCTCCATGCAGCTAATGAGATTGAAGAGAGCAGTCGCTAGGCCCAGGTCTTCACTCTCCTGGCTCAGGAAACACTCTGGGATCTGTGCAAGGGTTTCTGCCCCCAGGGCCAGCTCCCTTCAGTGTGGCCTTGAATGTATATCCTTGTCCACTTTTCCTTTCCCCTTTCACCTGCTATCACTCCCTCCCAGCTCTACCCTTCCAACCTCAGCCACACTCATACTAGACAGGGTCTCCATTTGGAGACCTACTCAGATTTCTGGGCTTGATTTATTATATCCCCTTCCGTGTTTGTTCCCTGACCTTAATAAGATGAAAGCCAGAGACTGGTATAGGCATCAGAACAAAAGGCAAAATTTGAGTGTTTTGTGCTCCAGTGGTCAGGTCTGAGAAGTGCATCTAAGGGATAATGAAGGAGAAGCTGTCTCAAGTTAAGTGGAAGTCAGCCTCTAAGTCCATCCTGTGGAACTACAGAAATGTGTTCAGCCTCCGATCTTAAGTTACTCATTTCAAGCCTGACTAATGGTCTGGGGTTCCAGGTCTGTGAGCTCTCCATTTGGGCTGGAAGTGGAGAATGGCCTTCTCGAGTTCTGTTCATTGGAAGAGTGGAGAGAAACAGGGGGGCAGAACATTACCTCTTTGGAGAGAGAAGCCAAAAATGTCTTTGGTTCCATCTCAACAAGCCTCAGAGGAAAGAGTTAGGCTAGGAGAGGACCACTCACCCAGAGTCGAGCTGAAGCAGGCTAGGAGAGGTCTAACTCTGATTCCCTATTGTGCTTCCCATAAATGCCCTGTTCTGACTTTCTGAGTCTGTGTTTTTCCTTCCATGTCAGATGACTTACTTACTTGAGCAAACCCCTCACACGATCCTGAGACAGCAGGAGGCAGGCAAGCAGGTATCAATCCCTCATCCTCTTTTCCCATTCACCCAGAAGAAAAAACGTGCCCTTTTCTTGAGTCCTACGCCCCAAGTGTGGTGGTGTGATCACGATGCCTCATGTTATAGAAAGGAATACCTTGGGCGCTGAGAATAAAGTCATAGGCCAATGGGGGTTCAGATTCAAGGGTGCACTGGACAGGGGAGACACAACATGGAGAGAGGAGGCCCTGATGTTTCCAACTCCTACCTCCTCACCCTCCCAGGACCCGATCCCTACCCTGGGTGCCCGTGGGCTGGCTGGCTGGCTGGCTGCAGTTAAGTTGTCCCACCCCACGGGCAAGGGCGTCGCAGTCAAGACAAGGGGACCCTCGGGCTGACCGGCATAGGCCCACTTTATTGGCAGAGTCTAGCTGCCCTGGGCAGGGCAGGCCGTCGGGCTGGCACCGGCTTGGCATGCACGTCCCGGGCCCTCCGGGGCTCCTCCGCGGCCCGGCGTTCAGAGCTCCGGCAAGCCGGCGGGAGAGAGGTCGGGGTACACCAGGAAGCCGGAGAAGGTGATGTACTTGCCGTGGTTGCTGTAGGCGCCGTAGCCGTCGTGGTCGTGGCTGAGCAGCCAGACGGCGTCGCCGCGCCTCAGCGGCAGCATCACGCTCTGGCTCTGCATCTCGCGGCGCCTCGACGCGCCGTCGTCGTAGATCATGGCCTGCACCTCGTCGCGGTTCTTCATCAGCTTCACCGACAGCGTCTTGCGGGGCAGTTTGCCCAGGGTGAAGGAGAAGAAGTAGGCGCCGGGCAGGCGGCAGCGGAACACGCCGGCCGTGGCGTCGAAGTCGCCGCCGATGTTGACGAGCTCGGTGTCGAAGGCCAGCGGCCGGTGACGCGGCCCGGGGCCCGCGTCGGAACCCACCAGACTGCGCGTGCGCGCCGCCGAGAAGGCGGACCGCGGCTCCGGGCGCGCGCGCGGCCCGTGCGCAGGCGCCTCGGCGTCCGCGTCGGCGTAGACCAGGTAGCCGCTGAAGGTGGCGCCGGGCGCGCCCAGCGCATACTGCGGCGAGCCGTGCAGCCGCAGCCACACCGTGTCGCCGTAGTCGAGCTGCAGCATGGCGCTCTGGCTGGCGGCGCGCCGCGACCCGGGCCGCCTTTGCTCATCGAAGGCCAGCGCCTGCACCTCATCGCGATTGCGCACCAGCATCACCGACAGGCTCTTGTGCGGGGCTTTGCCGGCCGTGAACGAGAAGAAGTAGGCGCCCGGCACGCGGCAGCGGAACTGCCCCGTGGCCGCGTCGAAGTCGCCGCCGATGTTCACGTAGACCTTGTCGAAGGTCACCGCCATTTCCGACGTGCCCTCCAGCGGGGTGGTGCGCGCGGCCGAGAAGGCTGACCGCAGCTCCGAGGCGTCCGGGCCTGCAGCCGGGCCCAGGGCCCAGCAGGCCGCGGGGCTCAGCAGCCCCAGCAGGAGCAGCAGCATGGCGTCTAGGAGGGGAGAAGAGGGCAAGGAGACGAGGGTTGGACCGACCGGGGCAGCCTCCCAATCCCCAGTCCCCGAAACGGGGGGACGTGGGTCCTTGTCCGCGAGCCCTGTCCTTGACCCACAGTTTAGGCTCTTGCACGAGGTCAGTGCTTTTCAAACTTGAGGGTGCCTCCGTCGAGGTCACCTGGCAGGCTGCTTACCACACGTGTAAGTCGGTCCCATCCCCAGAGTTGATTCTGCAGGTTCTTAGTGGAGCCTGAGCATCTGCATATCTTAACAGTGATGCTGAAGAATGCCACTGGCCACGAGACTCCACTTGCAGACTGTTTGGATTAGGCAAGAGATTTTCCAAACTTTTTTTTTTTTTTTGGCCAGTCCTGGGGCTTGAACTCAAGGCCTGGGCTCTTTTGCTCAAGGCTAGCACTCTATTCCTTGAGCCCACAGCTCCACTTCTAGTTTTCTGGTGAGAAAATTGGAGATAAAAAAAAATCTCATGGGAACAACCACCTAAAAAAGTCTCATGGAGTTTCCTGCCCAGGCTGGAAACCATGATCTTCAGATTTCAATCTCCTGAGTAGCTTAGAGGCGTGAGCCACCAGTGTCTGACTTTCTAGACCAGTTACTTAAGCTCTCTTGTGAATGGAGGAGAAGGCCTCATACAAGCTTATGGTAGGAATGCTCTGAGATAGCAGTGAAGAATGAACATGGTTTGTAAACAGCAGTGCTACCCAGATGTGCAGAAACTTCTGTTCCTGGCTGGCCAACGGAAAAGTGATTTAATCCCATTTTGGACTTATGGGGTATAGAGACTATAGGATTCCTATGCCTGAGAGCTTGGGAAGGCACTGCCTAACTCACAAGAGTCTTCAGTGGAAGGATTCCATTATTCTGTAAAGTAGGACACAGGCTTTGGGGCTTAAAATTGCAAGCATCTGAAGAGGCAAGGCAGGAAAGAGAGTGGAGGCAGCCTAGGAATGGAGCACCACTGGAAAAGGCTTGGAAGTTATATATGCATCTGGAGATGCTTGGGGCCTGCTGAGAAGAGTTGCCAGGGACAGCTGTGCTTCCAAACTAGGATGTGTCCTGAGCCAAGATGTTCACAAAAGGGTTGCTGGGAGCTGGGATTGAACCCACATCCTACTTGCCCAGCTGTTGAGGGAAAACATGGGGTGAAGGTACACTTCTAATTTTCCTGATAAAGACCTGGAGCTGCTAGTCAGGTGAACCACTGCTTCTTGGCTAATTCTCACAAAGGTGTGCTGTGAAGCTGGGCACGGTGGCTCAGGCCTGTAATCCTAGCTACTCAGGAGGCTGAGATCTGAGGATCAAGGTTCAAAGCCAGCCCAGGCACAAAAGGACCTGAGACTCTTATTTCGAGTTAACTTCTAGAAAACAGGGGCTTGGCTCAAGGGTAGGGCCATAGCTTTGAATTGAAGAGCTTAGGGACAATGCCCAGGCCAGAGTTCAAGCCCCATGACAAAAAAAAAAAGGTATGCTGTGAGTTTGGATATCCTTGAAGTAAGGTAAGGAGAGATGGAGTCCATCTCTAGTGGTAAAGACTACAGGCACCCAATCACACACACACATTCCCTCTCTCTCTCTCTCTCTCTCTCTCTCTCTCTCTCTCTCTCTCTCTCTCTCTCTCTCTCTCCCCCACCCCCCCTCTCCCCTTCCCTTTCTCACCTCTTTCTCTCTCCCTTCCTCTCCCTCTCCCTTCCCTCTGGGAATCAAGCATAGGATGTTGCACTTGCTAGGCAAGTGCTTTGCTACTGAGCCCAATTATCCCATTTTATACATAAGAAACTTGAGGCCCAAACAAAGGAGGTGCATTTTGGACCAAGGTCATCCACAGAACACAAAGATAAACCTTAAATTGAGGATTTATTTTTAACTCCAATGTATTTTTCCTTTCTACCACCCTTCCCTGCTCAACACAACTATCTGCAGATAACCTGTCAGCTGCCTCAGTTTCCCTTCTCAAAAAACCTGGGAAGAGACAGGGAAACAAGTAGGGGGATACAGGTGAAGGAACACAAGAGAGCAACCCAAACAAAAGCAAACAAACAAAAATCTTTCTAGCCTTTTGTCTTTTGAGATCCCGGAGGACAGCTTAGTCTTTGTCCACCCTGAGCTTTTTCTAGAGTGTCACCCCAGGGGCTCCCTGACCACTCCACCCCCAGCCTTCTGCCTGACACACTGGTTCACCCAGGGGTGCCAAAAGGTCTCTCCATGTGGAGCCTGGAGTTTAGCCTCATGGTAAAGTGCTTGCCTAGCATGCACGAAGACCAAGGTTCCATTCTTCAGTACCACATATATAGAAAAAAGCTGGAAGTGATGCTGAGGCTCAAGTGGTAGAGATCTAGTCTTGAGAAAGTTCAAGGACGGTGCTCAGGCCCTGAGTTCAAGGGCAAAAAAAATAAAAAAATAAAAAAAAAGGTCTCCCCACGTGCCCAGCCTCCATTTCACAAGCCACAGCACATCTGCCAAAGTCTTTGTTTGTGTCTGTCCTTCTCGGAGCAGGTCAGAGGAGGTGGGCTGTCCGGGGAGGGGGAGGCATGCGCCGGGAAGCAAATGGCCGTTCCTAGCTCTGTCCAGGTGAGGCTCAAAAATACCTTCAAAGAGAAAAACTGGGACAGAGCGCTGGGCAGAGCATGCGCCCAGGAACCAACAGAAGCAGCAGCAGTGGTGTCAGGCTGAGCCCCCTGCCCCCAGCCCCCATTCCCAGTTAACCCTTCTCTCAAGCCCGGGCCCCCCCAACCCATCTACCCTGAAAACCCCTCCAACCCTCCCGAGAAGCTAATCCCACTTCACGGAAGCCAGTCAATCCTGCCTTGTGAAAAAAAATGACACACATTCCCAGAAAGGGGCACCCCAAATGCTGTCTCCCCGAGACCATCCCTCCACCCATCCTTTCCAAGTGTCGTCTTTGTCAGGAAAAAAGGACCCAATCCCCTCGCGCGTCTGGCCACCCCCCGTCTGCAATAAAGGGGCGCCCCGGCGCCCCCGCCTCCTCGGGGCTGCCCTCACCTGGCTGGCGGCGGTCGGGTCGAGCTGAGTCGGAGCCGGCGATCGGGCTCGGGGCTCCGGGCTCCGGGCTCCGCGCTCGGGGCGCGCGCTGGCGCTGCGCACTGACCGCCCGCGCTGCGGCGGGGCCGGGCCTGCGGGGGTGGCGGGGGCTCGGGCGGCGGCCGGCGGGCGCGGGGACCCCGAGACCCGGTCCGGGAGACGCGAGAGAAAGGGAAGGACGGCGAAAGAGCGAGGCGGGCGAGCTGAGCGAGCCGACACGCGGAGGGCAGGGGAGAGGAGGAGAGGGGGAAAGGACCGCCAGGGAGGGGCGCACCGAGGAGGGGAGCCGGGCCCGGGGCGCCGCACCGAGCCTGCGCCGCCCAGCAAGCGGGGACCCTTCCTCACCGGTGACCTTGGCTTAGAGCTTCCCTCTCTGGATCTGGACAGCCGGCATCCTTCAGCCACGTCGGCAGATGGGGAAACTGAGGCCCGGGGCAGAGGCCACACTGGGGATGGTGGCCCAAGCACACCTACGGAGCAGCTTCCCGGCGGGTTTGGGGACACAAGACTGGGGTAGGACCCGGAGACTGGAGCCGCCTTCGGGCTGCGAGGACAATGGGAGGCAGATGTCCAGGCTGAGCAGCCCTGGGGAGAGGGTCTCAGGGCAGAGGATAAATGGGTCAATGTCACCAGCAAAAGGAGAAATGTAAATGTCCTAGACTTTCTTCCTCACCTCCGAGCCTGAAAATGCCCATGGTGCGTTAGAAAGGAAGACAAAGAAAGGTTGCAGATAGCAGGTCCTAGGGGTGGAATCCAATTTTCTACGAGAAAGGGCTGAGAAGGGCAGAAGGAGGATAGAAAAATTCCTTCATGACAGGGGCCTAGTGGTTCACGCCTGCCATCCTGGTTGCTCAGGAGGCTGAGATGTGAGGAGAATGGTTCAAAGCCAGACCAGGCAGGAAAGCCAGGGAGACCCTTATCTCCGGTTACCCATCAAAAGAAGCTGGAAATGGAGCTGTGGCTTGTGGCAAAACACTACTCTCTAGCAAAGAAGCTCAGGGACAGTGCTCAGTCCCTGAGTTCAAGCTCTAGGATTGATTGCACACACACACACACACACCCCACATACAAAGGAACATGGACACTCTGGAGTCCAGCAAGGCCACAGGTAGGGACCTTAACACTTCCACCTTAACACTTCCTGTGAGCTTTGATTCCCCTCATCTGGCTCTGAGGCTGTGTGTGTATTCTCCCACCACAGCCATAGAGGTGGTGACCTGCCTGGTATTCAGTGGATGCTCATTTAAATGGAAGGGAGCTTTTATAGGCTCTACTCTCAGCTGGCCAGGGGCAGCTGGCGTCCTGGTGGGCTTGGGGCTTCAGTTCCAGCCCCACCATAAATCCCATGTATGGGGGGCAGGGGATAGGGTCCTTAAATCACCTGCCTCCTTATGAAGCCCATGCTCTTGGGCTTTCCTTCTGGAATTCTCAAAACTTACCTGACTTGGAAGTACTGCTGTGGCTCAAGTGGTAGAGTGCTAGCTAGCCTTGAGCTGAAGAGCTCAGGGACAAAGCCTAGACTCAGAGTTCAAGCCTCACTACTGGAAAAAAGAAGAAAAAAGAAAACAACTTACTTGACTCCACTCCACTGAATCTAGGGTCAGTTCATCTTCTTGCAGGACTAATGACTGACTGGCTTGTGAAGTTCCTTCAGGGTGTTAGGAGTGAATGTGTGTGTGTGTGTGTGTGTGTGTGTGTGTGTGTGTGTGTGTGTGTGTGTGTGTGTTTCATGGGCTAGACCCATCTAGACCTGAAAAGGCTGAGGTCATGAGACAGGCAAATGGTGAAGGAACTGAATCCCAATTAAATGTTCTGGTAGCATTATGATGCTTACCTGAGTCTTAGAGAAGAAGTTTCAGCAGAAGAGTCAGGGTACAGGCAGAGAGGGGTGTTTGGAGCACACACCAGCTGAGGTGGCTTCAGGGACTGGGAAAGGGAAGAAGGCAGACAGAAAGGGACAGGAGAGAGATGATGCCAGGATCTGGTGGAGAGCCACCGATGGGTACCAGAGGGCAAGTTAGGAAGTGGTGGCAGCAGAGTTCACAGAAAAGAGCCCAGCCATGCTGTTCTGATTGTTCTTACTGTGAAGAACAAAAGCAATGTAAGCATCAGGTACTGTCATTAGCTGGACCTAATTTCTTTGGTGTCTTCCCTAAGATTGTTCCTGAGTGATTATGTGAGAGAGATTCCAGTCTTCAACCAGAGGTGGGTCAGTGCTGGAGGGGAAAGACTCCAGGTACCTGCTTAGGGTGGAATGCTGGACCTTGTGCAGGTCTGATATATGCTCTACTGCTGAGCTGCAGGCCTAGCCAGATGCATTATTTTCTTTCCTTTTTCTTTTCTTTCTTTTTTTTGGGGGTGGGGGCATCATGGGGCTTGAACTCTGGGCCTGGCCGCTCTCCCTGAGCTCTTCAGCTTGAGGCTACCACCCTACCCCTGGATCCACAGCCCTACTTTCTGTTTTCTAGTGACTGGAGATAAGAGTCTCATGTTTAGTGCCTGGGCTGGCTTTGAACTGTGATCCTTGGACCTCAGTCTCCTAGTAGCTAGGATTATAGGCGTGAGCCACCACGCCCGGCTCAGACATGTTATTTTTTTCCTCAATTTTTTTTTGTCTCATTTTCCTACCTCTCCCCTTTGTTTGGGGGATTACCTCTCAATTACTCACACCCAAATTCTTGTCTCAGGATCTGCTTTCAGGAGGAGCCAGACTACCACAGTAAATGTGTACCTGGCATTGTGTTAAATGCTTTCCACAGCTACCACTTTATTTAATTGTTTTTCAACATTTTAAAGTAGATGTTCAAGTATATGTAGCTACACCAGTTTTACAAATGAGGAATAAAAGAGGTTAATGCAGGTTAAAGATGTAATCCTAGGCCAGCACGAGGCTCTGCAGGCTCCCTCGCTCTGGGCCTTATTATTATTATTGCAAATGTAATTTTATTGTCATCATTAAGGTGTTTTACAGAGGGGTTATCATTCCACAAAAATGAAGGTAGGCACCACTGGCTCCTGCCTGTAATTCTAAATACATAGAAGGTTGAGATCTGACAATCTCAGTTCAAAGCCAGCCTTAGGCAGAAAAGTCTTATGTCCAATTAACCACCAAAAAGCCAGAAGGGGAGCTGTGGTGCAGATGGTAGAGAGCTAGCCTTGAGTGAAAAAGCTAAGGAACCAAGGCATTGAGTTCAAGCTCTAGTATCAGCACACACACATACACACACACACACACACTCACACACAGAACACACACAAAGTATGTGTAAAGAGACCAGTGCTAGGTGAGAAGCACAGTGGCTATGGAAGCATAAAAGGTAGTGACTCCAGTTGGGGTTGGCATATCAGAACAAGTAACACAAAGGAGGATATTCTCTCTTTTTTTTTTTTTTTTGCCAGTCCTGGGGCTTGAACTCAGGGCTTGAGCACTGTCCTTGGGCTTTTCTCAAGGCTAGAGCTCTACCACTTGAGCCACAGTACCACTCCTAGTCCTGATATTCTTTTTTTTTTTTTTTTTTTTGATGGGTCATGGGGCTTGAGCTCTGGGCATGGACGCTGTCCCTGAGCTTTTCAGTTCAAAGCTACTGCCCTAGCCCTGGGCCTAGACATTATCTCTGAGCTATTCAGCTCAAGGCTACTGCCCTACCCCTTGAGCCACAGTCCCACTTCCAGTTTTCTAGTGGTTAACTGGAGATAAAAAGCTCAAAGTCTTTAGTGCCCTGGCTGGCTTTGAATCGAGATCTTCAGATCTCAGCCTCTGGAGTAGCTAGGATTAGAGGCGTGAGCCACCATGCCCACTTTTCTTTTTGGCCAGTCCTGGGCTTGAGCTCAGGGCCTGAGCAGTATCTTTGGGTTTTCTCAAGGCTAGAGCTCTACCACTTGAGTCACAGCACCACTTTCGGCCTTTTGTATGTATGTATGTATGTATGTATGTATGTATGTATGTATGTATGTATGTATGTGGTATGGAGGAATCAAATTTGGGTCTTCATACAAGCTAGGCAAGTGCTCTACTACTAGGCCAAATTCCTGCCCCCCCCCACTTTTTTTTCAGTCATGGGGCTTGAACACAAGCCTGGGCTGTGTCCCTGAGCTTTTTCACTCAACGCTACCACTTTGAGCCACAGCTACATTTCCACTTTTCTGGTGGTTAATTGGAGCTAAGATTCTCACAGACTTTCCGGCCCAGACTGGCTTTGAACTGTGATCCTTAGATCTCAGGCTCTTGAGTAGCTGGGATCAGAGGTGAGAGCCACCGGCAAGGAAGGTATTTCTAATAGTGATGACGTTATAGTATGGAGTTAGAGGAACGAAGGGGTAAAGATGCAATTATTCAAGTTAAGAACAGGAAGCAGGGTGTGGAGGTGGCACAGATGGGGCTTTGTGGAAGCAACTGCGCTGGCCGCTCAGGAGATGTGGGTCTGAGATTAGAGCTATGGAGCAAGCACGGCTTCCCGGGGAGGGATTGGAGAGCTAAGGAACTTTTGTCTTGTAGCAGAGTTGTATTTTCCAGTGATTCTTAGACTGAGTTTGGCCGACATGCATTGTACATATAAACTGATTTGTTGAATTGAAGCCCCTTTGTACAACCATTTGACAATAATAAAAAATTATGCTTGAGGCGTGGAGTTACACATGTGGATGTATACACCTAAACATTGCTCTTTATACAGTGTATGAAAACAGATTCAGGAAATGCACTAAAATTGTTTTAAAAAGGAGGAGAGAAATTAGGAAAGAGTATTCAAGGGGGGGGTGTGAATTTGATCAAAGTACATTATGTGCATATGTAGAAATATGACAGTGCAACCCTTATGTTCAATTAATATATACTAA
Source organism: Megascapheus bottae (assembly GCF_031878675.1). Classification (NCBI taxonomy): domain Eukaryota; kingdom Metazoa; phylum Chordata; class Mammalia; order Rodentia; family Geomyidae; genus Megascapheus; species Megascapheus bottae. The sequence goes on along the minus strand of NC_143524.1, from coordinate 12,122,178 downwards.
TAAAAAGAGGAAAAACCTGAAAAAATTATCCTGATTTCAGAATAAAAGATAAAAGGTAAGAGTAGAGGGAAGATAGGGCACAGAAAGAGAGAGAAGGAGAGGGAGAGAGGAAGAGAGAGAGATTGAGAGGGGACAGGCTGCATCAACTCACAATTTAATTAGCTTCCTGCTTTGCCACAGGATTATAGGAGAATTAGCAGAGCTGAGAGTCTGGGGACCTTGCTGGGAGTTGAGGGGAAGTTAATGAGAAAGACAACAACATGCCCTGGGGAGAAATGAAAGAGGAAGAACTGTTAGCCAAGCAGAGATGCCGGCAGGAGAAACAGATGTCAGGGCTCCTGGCCCTGTCTCCCTGGTAGATGGCAGCTCTGCAGGGGAGCAGACACGTGGGCACTCCTGGGGCAGCCTCCTGCTCTGCTGCCCCCCAGGGCCCCATACCTCTGGACACCCAGCAAATCATCCTGGAAGGGATGGAGGTGTGAGGCAGGGAGTGAAGATCAAATGCCCAGCTCTCAGCCCTACCTGAACAGGACTCCAAGAGCCCAAGCCTTCTAGAAGCCAGGCTTGAGCCCCTTGGGTCCCTTCTACAAATAGAGGGGACTGTGACCTGCTCCTTTCCAGATGTGACAAACTGCATTTTCCAAACATTATCACTGGACCTCCCTCCCTCCCTCCTTGCTCTTACAAGTGTGACCTTGACACAAAATGGACTTAAGTCAAGTGATAAAAATGTGGCCAGGAGTGTGGCCTAGTGGTAAAGTGCTTGCCTAGCATGCACGAAGCCCTGGGTTCCATTCCTTGGTACCACATACACAGAAAAAGCTAGAAGTGAGGCAGTGGCTCAAATGGCAGAGTGCTAGCCTTGAGCAAAAAGTGTCCAAAGACAGTGCCAAGGCCCTGAGTTCAGGACTGGCAAAAAAAAAAAGTTGGGATTGGGAATGTGGCAGTAAAGTGCTTGCCTAGCATGCACAAAGCCTGGGTTCCATTCCTCAGCACCACATACACAACAACAAACAAAAAGAAGCGGTACTGTGGCTTAAGTGGCAGAGTGCTAGTTTTGAGCAAAAAGAAGCTCAGGAACAGTGTTCAGGCCCTGAGTTCAAGCCCCAGGACTGGCACAGAAAAATAAAAATAAAAATGAAATAAAAATATGGGCCTGGAGTTTAGTCTAGTGGTGGAGTGCTTGCCTAGCATGTACAAAAACCCAGATTCAATTCCTCGGTACTACATACATAGTCAGAAATGGTGCTATAGCTTAAGTGGTAGAGCTCTAGCCTTGAGGAAGCCCAAGGACAGTGTTCAGGCCCTAAGTTCAAGGCCCAGAACTGGCCAAAAAAAAAGATGTGGCTCACACCTATAGCTACTCAGAAGGCTGCGTTAAGAAGGAAAAGTCCTTGAGACTCTATCCCCAAATTAATTAGCAAAAAGCTGGGCTGGAGTTATTGCTCAAGTAGTAGAATGCCAGCTGTGTGGAAGGAAGCCAAGTAAATGAGTTCAAGTCCTGAGTTCAAGCCCCAGTTGGCAAAACCACCTCCACATCCAGAGATAGTAGATCAATTAAATAACTTTCATATATATATATATATATATATATATATATATATATATATATATATATATACATAGTCAGTTTATGGGGCTTGAACTCAGGGCCTGGGTATTGTCTCTCAGCTCTTTGGCTCAAGGCTAGCTCTCTACCACTTTAGGCCACAACTCCACTTCCGTTTCTTGAGTAGTTAAATGGAATATGAGTCTCACTAGGGACTTTTCTGCCCAGGTTGTCTATTCTCAGATCTCAGCCTCATAAGTAGCTAGGATTACAGAGTTGAGCCACTGGCACCTGGCTTATACACACAACAGTATGCTTCCTCTGCAAAAGAATGAGAAATCTCTTAGTATACTGGTTAAAAATAATCTTCAAGATTAGATAAATGAGAAAAAGCCCAATATGTCCAATATGCTACTATTTATTTGAACACAGAAAAACTGTGCTTATGTGTGCACAAAATTCTCTGGAAGGATCTACCAGAAACCATTCACCCTGATTGGCTCCCAGGAGACATTTTCCACTGTTTCCTCCCTTGGCACTCAAATTAGGTGGGCCAGGGAAAGTTGAGATCTCTCTCTCTCTCTCTCTCTTTTTTTTTTTTTTTGTCGTTGTTGTTGTGGGTCATGGGGCTTGAACTTGGCTTGGGGGTCTGGGCACCGTCCCTGAGCTCTTCAGCCCAAGGCTACCTTACCCTTGAGCCAAGCCCCGCTTCCTGTTTTCTAGTGATTAATTGGAAGTAAGAGTCTCTCAGTCTTTAGTCCCCAGGCTGGCTTTGAACTGCGATCCTCAGATCTCAACCTCCTGAATAGGATTACAAGTGTGAGCCACAGCACCAGGGTTAAGTTGCTATCTTTTTAAGCATCCACTCCATTCCTTCCACTTCCTGTTTGAGCTCAAATCAGATGCGAGCTCTCAGCCTGCTTCACAAGCACCACCAATAAGCCCTGCCTCCTCCATTCTGAGATCCTGCAGCCACTTAAAACAATCCAAATACAGCTCTTTCCACTTCCTTTAAATTTCATCTTGCTGGATTCCGCCTACTGTTTCAATTGATTTTGGAAATTTGGTTCTGATATCCAAATATTAGCTTTGTCTCTCAACAATGGCATTATATGCCAACAGTGTGAGTGCGGTGCCATGGACTAGAAAAGTGACCAAGCCTAGTTGCACAGAGGAAGAGCTTCTTGCCAGATCTGACCAGGTTGAAGGGCCACCAGAGGGGAAGGGGCTGTGAGCACCCACTGGCAGGGGGACGGGTGGAGGTCCCAGGGGGGGTGTAGGGAAGGGGATTGGGGGAGGGAAATTGGGAGAAAAACAAGGAAGGGGGTAACAATTTTCAACACCAAATGTACTCATTACCTTACATATGTAACTAACCCCTACCTATATCACCTTGACAATAAAACTGAATAATTAAAAAAACCCACTGGCAACCTCTGAAATTGCTGTTTTCTTAATCATTTCCTCCATTGTGAGACATTCAAAGTCTGGCTGGAAACAATGTTCCAAGAAATTTTCCTAGTCATCTTCCAAATAAGGAGATACATTACTGCTGGTATTCTGTGTGTATGTGTGCACGTGTATGTGTGTGCCAGTAGTGCCTTGAGTAGTGAACCCACAGCTTTTTCACTCAAGGCTGGCTCTCTGCCACTTGAGCCCCTTCTGGTATCAAGACAAGAGTATCATGAACTTTCTTGAGTGAGCCTCAGATTCTAGCCTCCTAAGTAGTTAGGCTTATAGCCACTGCTTATTTAAATCTTTATTATTTTTCTGTATGTTGGCCCTGGGGCTTGAACTCAGGGCCTGCATGTGGTGCCTGTTTTTTTTTTTTTTTTTTTTTTTTTTGCCAGTCCTGGGCTTGAGCTCAGGGCCTGAGCACTGTCCTTGGACTTTCTCAAGGCCAGAGCTCTACCACTTGAGCCTCAGCACCACTTCTGGCTTTTTTTCTATGTATGTGGTACTGAGGAATTGAACCTGGGTGTGTGTGTGTGTGTGTGTGTGTGTGTGTGTGTGTGTGTGTGTGTAATTTATCGTAGATAGTCTCACAAACTTTCCTGTCTGGGCTGGCTTTGAACCATGATCCCATCACATCTCAGCCTTCTGAGTTGCTAGGATTACAGGCTTGAGCCATCTTGGCTGTTTAAATCTTTGTGCTTCATTTTATTTTTTCCTTACTTGGAAACCAAGGATGTTATCTGGCTCTTGGATTACCTAACACCTATATGTACCTGTGCACAAGTTTCCTCTCAGTAGATGCCTAAAGATACCCAATCTGTACATACCATGCTACGTCTCTTAGCCACCAAGGTGGCTGTTTTTTTGTTTTGTTTTTGGTGGGTCATGGGGTTTGAACTCGGCCTGGGTGCTGTCCCTGAGCTCCTCAGCAGAAGGCTACTGCTCTACCACTTGAGTCACAGTGCCATTTCCAGTTTTCCGATGGTTAATTGGAGAGAAGAGTCTTACAGACTTTCATGGCCAGGCTGGCTTTGAACCACAATCCTCAGTAGCAAGGATTACAGGTGTGAGCCACCAGTGCCTGGCGAAGTAATTTTGTGTGTGTGTGTGTGTAATTCTGTGTATGTGTGTGTATATATATATATATATATATATATATATATATGAAAATCTATCAGTTTTTTTTTTTTTTTTGCCAGTCCTGGGGCTTGAGTTCAGGGCATGGGCACTGTCAAGGCTAGCACTTTATCACTTGAGCCACAGCACAGCCTCTGGCTTTCTCTATGTACATGGTATCAAGGAATCAAACCCTGATCTTCGTGCAGGCTAGGCAAGGACTCTACCACTAAGTCACACTCCTGGCCACCAAGGCTTCTTGTGGCTGTGACCAAGGAGAGGTTAAGAACTTCCGGGCTTTGGGGAAAGATGAGAGCTCAAGAGGTGGACAGGAATTTCAACTGGAGAGGTGGAATTAGCCTTGTTGAAAACATTTGTGACTGCAGCACTGCACACCCACTTTCCTCTTATAAATAGCCTCGTCTCTCAGCTCCGCTCCTCCCTCGCAAGGCTGGTGTGGAAGATCACAGAGGCTGACGGCCACTGGGAGTGGGGCACAAACATCAGAGCTAAGGGGGTGGCAAAGTGGGGATTTGGGCTCCGGCTCAGGGTGAAGGATTAAGAAAGCTGGAGTGAGGAATCTTAGGAAATTTGGTTGGAGGAGGATTTTGTCTTTTGCCACTAGCCAGGGGCAGGTAGACGAAAGTGGCAGCCACTGATAGGGTGTCGAGTCACTGCTGCTCTGTAGAGCTCCTGCTTTATCTACAGCTTCCTATCCCCTGGTGGCAGGAAGGGCAGATAGAAGCTGCTACAACAGCTGGGCAAAGATGATGTGCCAAGGTGTTGGGGTGCAAGGGGGAAGACAGATCAAGAAGCTTTTCTGAGAATCCAGTAATGGCACTTTAGAAGCAGAGGAGGGGCTGGGGCGCCTCGTGGGCTTTACCACAGATTGAAATAGGGTGCTGATGTGTGCAGAGGCTTTTGAGGAAGCAAGGGTCCTTGTAAGCCAGGGAGGAGAGATGGAGATAGAACTCAGTCTCAGGATCCTAAAGGGACAGTTAAATGGGTCCATCTCTGGGTCAGTTGGACGTTTATTTAACAAATACTTCCTGAGCATCTACTATGTGCTAAACTGATATGGCAGAAATACAGCCTTGGAGAAGGGTTAGCATAGCCAGAGATGTACGCCCACTCATCTTCAACTGCATTAGACCATACTAATTTAGTGGCTTTGTCCATACCCATAAAATATCCTACTTTTCTTGTTGCTTTTGGTCATGGGACTTGAACTCTGGGCCTGGGCCACTGTCCCTGAGCTCTTCAGCTCAAGGCTACCACCCTCCTCCTTGAGCCACAGCACCACTTCTGGCTTTCTGGTGACTAACTGGAGATAAAAGTCTTAGTGCCTGGGCTGGCTTTGAACCGTGATCTCAGATCTCAGCCTCCTGAGTAGCTAGGATTACAGGTGTGAGCCACCACGCCCGGCTATCTTCTCTACTTCTAAATATTGACATTTAGTTCTGTGGCTTGAACTCAGGACCTGGGAACTGTTCTTGAGCTTCTTTTTGCTCAAGGCTAGCACTTTACCACTTAAGCCATGGCACCACCTCCAGCCTTTTGTGTGTATGTGGTCCTGAGGAAACGAACCCAGGGCTTCATGAATATACATGCTGGGCAAGCACTCTACCACTAAACCAAATTCCCAGCCCTAAATATCAAAATTTTAGCAATAATAATAGCTTCCACATACCAAATATTTACTCTGCCATTTTACTAAAGTTCCAATAAATATCATTTCTCAATTGAGAGATGAGAAGCTTGAGATGTAAAATGATTAAGTGGGAATGTTCAGTTTCCAGCCCCTTCTCTCTCTCAAAAAAAAAAAAAAAAAGTAAAGCTGTGCACTGGTGGCTCATGCCTGTAATTTTAGCTACTAAGGAGGCCATTATTTGAGGATCAAAGTACAAAGCCAACCCAGACAGGAAAGTCTGTGAGATTCTTATCTACAATTACCTACCAAAAAAAAAAAAAAAGCCAGAAGTGGAGCAGTGGGTCAAATGTAGAGCACTGGACTTCATTTAAGAAAAGCTCAAGGAGGGCTGGGAGTTTGGCCTAATGGTTAAAGTGCTTGCCTAGCATGCATGAAGACCCGGGTTCAATTCCTTGGTACCAAATACATAGAAAAAAGCCGGAAGTGGTGCTGAGGCTCAAGTGGTAGAGCTCTGGCCTTGAGAAAGTCCAAGGACAGTGCTCAGGCCCTGAGCTCAAGCCCAGGACTGGCAAAAAAAAAAAAAAAAAAAAAAAAAAAAAAAGCTCGAGGACAGTGCCAAGGCCAAATTCAAGCCTAAGTACTGGTGTGTGTGTGTGTGTGTGTGTGTGTGTGTGTGTGCGTGTGCGTGTGTGTGTGTGCGCACGCGCCTGCTCAGCTGCAGTAATCAGAGCATCTCAGAGCTTCGATAAGCAGCCTGTTATGTGCACCAGATGCTGCTCTGTGCAATCGTTTCATTTAACCCAACACTCTTGGGACTTTAGTTTTTATGTCCTTGATCTTTTGCATCTCTCTCAGCAGACAGGAAACGCCATGCAGCGCAGGATGGTCACCTCCAACCTCTGTGTCCTCCACTGCCCCTAGCACTGGACTTTGCTCAAGTTCCTCACTTTAATAACCGACAGCTGCCTTTATAAAGCCAGTGTGGGCTCCTCAGGGAGGGAGAAGCATGAGATAAGAGTTCCAGTGGGAGGTGAGCAGTCTGGAAGGAGGTGTGGTTCTGTTCCTATTTTCCTCTTCCTTTTTGTTTTCAGCCAAAGGGCATTCTCACCCCTTTCCATGGGCCAGGAGGGCAGGGCTCTGGATGGGATGGGAATGGAGAGTAGGTACAGTTCTGGGGAATGTCCTTGTTTAACCTCTGGCTGCTCATGCTACTCTGTTTGGAATGAAATGCAGTAGCTAATGGATTTTCCATGGAAAATATGGTCTTACCAAGGACGAGACAATTCTTTGGGTTGTCTCTGGGAGGCAGAGGCTGATGCAGTGAAATTTCCAGTCTTCCATGTGTCACGATTTGGAGAGCGAGGTTAGTTTTTGGAAGTACTGGGGAAGCAAGCCCTTTATCCTTTGCGCCTTTCTCCCAGCTTGAGAGGGAGTTTAATCCTGATCTGATGGCCCCTGGAGGCAGGATGTACTCTGAGTACTTACTGCTTTCTCTTACTGCTCTCTGAAGCACTATCTTCTAGCCATATTTTCGTGTCATCTATCTACTTGTAAACATTCTTCGGGTTTAATCTAAGTTGATTCCAGAACATCTGTTCTGACATGAGATTTGCCTAATTGGTCCCAGACAAGTGATCTGGGGTTCTGACTTCTACTTAGAAGCCAAGACATTTTGTTTCACCACCATGGTAAATGGTGGTCTAGAAGAATGTATGCACATTCACATGTCAGCCCTCCCCAAGACATATGCTTAGAAGTGGACAATGAAGCTGTCATGACAATGTTGGCTGGAAGAAAAATTTGAGTTACCCCAAGAGCCATTTTCTTTTTCTTTTTTTTTTGCCAGTCCTGGGCTTGATCTCAGGGCCTGCACTGTCCTTGGGCTTTCCTCAAGGCTAGAGCTCTACCACTTGAGCCACAGCACTACTTCCGGCTTTTCTATGTATGTGGCACTGAGGAATCAAACCTGGGTCCTCGTGCCTGCTAGGCAAGCACTCCACCACTAGGTCTAACTCCTGGCCCCAGAACCTATTTTTTTGATTGGTGGCAAAAGAACCTCTCACAACTTTTCACATGGGACAACAGTCAGAATAGAGGCTTCTGACTGTTCTTATCTAGAGAAAACAGGATGGAGGATCAGCAGAGAGGAGGAAAGTCTGTTCCTATTTCTCCACTTTTGGGAATTAAATGCAAGGACACCTGCATTTCAGCAGCCAAGTATTCTACCTGAACCCAACTTCTGTGTATGTGATACCAAGGAATGGAACCCATGGCTTTGTGCATGCTAGGCAAGCACTCTACCACTAGGCCAAATTCCCTGGCCCATCTGGCAATATTCTGTATTTTTAAATGGGGACAAGAACTTTACCAAAAATTGTGAGGAAGCTTACAGAAGCTTGGCAGTTATTACTTCTCTTTGTGTTTTTCTTGCCATTTACCTGTTACAGTACCTTAAGCAGATCACCTTTACCTCTCATTACTACTTGGTCAGATAGTTTTTCTTAAAACCCAATTAGGCTTTTCCCCCCATTTTGTGACAAGGTCTTGAAATGACTTGCTTTAAAAATCTATTTTTTGGTAGTACTGGGTTTTTGAATTCAGAGCCTTATTCTTGTGGATCAAGTATTCTAGCCTGAGCCATGTCTCTAGTCTTTTTTCCTTTAGCTGTTTTTTAGATAAGGTCTTTTGCTTTTTATCCTGGGCTGACCTTAGACCTCAATCCTATCTATACCTACAGTGTAGCTGGAATTATAGTGCATCACCATGCTGGCTCATTTCTTTGGAATTTTTTTTTTCTTTTGGTTGGTCATGGAGCTTGCGCACTGTCCCTCAGCTTTTCTGCTCAAGGCTAGGGCTCTACTACTTTGAGCCACAACTCCACTCTGATTTTCTGGTGCTTAACTGGAAGTAAGTCTCATGGACTATTGTGCCCAGGCTAGCTTTGAACCATGGTCCTCAGGTCTCAAGTCTCCTGAGTAGCTGAGCCATCAGTACCTGGCTCTTTGGGGGAAGTGTGTGCGCGCGCGCGCGTGTGTGTGTGCATATGCAAGCACATACATGCAGGACCTAAGTCTTGAAGTCAGGACCTAGTTTCTGTCCCTGAGCTTTCTTTGCTCAAGGCTAGTGTTTCACCATTTGAGCCACAGCTCCACTTCTGGCTTTGGGTGGTTAATTGGAGATAACCATTTTCTTGCCTAGTCTGGCTTTCAACTGTGATCCTCAGATCTCAGCTTCCAGAGCAGCTAGGACTACAGACTGAATTACTAGCACCCAGCTGGGATGATTCTTGGTAACTGTTTTTGCCTGAGGCTGACCTCGAACAACAATCCTATTTCTACCTCCCAAGAGGCTGGAATAAAGGAAGGGGCTATCTACACTTCAAACTTCCATGTTAGTTTATAATTTTATAGCAGTTCCTAGTTACACTCACACCACTCTTCCAATGTAAACATGGTACGGAACAGGAATAAAATAATGAGGTTCCTCCCCACCCCCCTGTCAGTGCTGAGGATTGAATCCAGGCCCCCTAGTCTACAACTACATCTCTAGCACCATATATTACATTAGTAGTCTGACTGAACAGTCCACATTGGTGGACAGATCCTTGCTGCCCCCTAGTGGTAGACTTGTTATCACCGCCAGACATGCGGGGAAGAAGCAGATGTGTATGTGCAGAGACGCCACAGGATAAACATGGCACATTTTCCTAGATCATCTTTACTTGAAGAGTTTTGGGAGAAAAAAAGTAGGTAATGCAAAACACTTTTATATTAAAACAAATGCAGATGATATTGAATAGAATATAAAATTTACATTACTTTTTGAGACAAAGTACTTTTTACATCAAAGACATTTCAAGCTAAGTTACTCATGAGCAGAAGGGAGAAGACCCTGCATGCTCAAGCTGTCTATTATGGACAGTGCTGCTCTGACAGAGAAGCAAATTAAGTGCTTACTCATTTGGCAAAGTACCAGTGAATTATTTAAATAAGTAAAACCATGAGGCTTTCTCATTTGCTTTTAAAAGGCCTGAGTAAGTAAGAGCTGAGTTTGGTGGATCTGAAGTGAGTTTTCCTCCCATAAATGACAAGTAACATGCCTAGCTGTGGGTATGACATGCGTGTGGACGGCTCCTACGTGCTCTGTGGACTTAAGTCCACATCACCAGATGCAGCATTACAAACACACCTTCCAAGGTGCCATTGGGAATGAAAAAATGAACTACTCACCTTCTGCAATAAAAGGAAACAAAACAGAAACTTGAGGAACAAAAGCCTATACACAATGAGAACATATGATGGCGTGTAGGGTACTGCTGCAGTATCTGTCACATTTCATGTGAGAGCAAACTTCTTTGAGGGCAGAGGAGAAAAGCCATCATACTTACTCTCCAAATTTTGCTTATTTTCTGATGTCCTTTTTCTTTGTGGTAGGTGATAAGTTTTTCCTTTATAACAACACACTGAAGGTGTGAAGCCTTCATGTAGAGCTTTGCTATGAAGGTTTAACCACGTGGCATGTTTGGGAAGTATGAGAGACAAGGTGATTATGCTTCGAGCACACAATGGGAGGCAGACCGGTGTGTGCTGCCGAGTTCAGGGTTTAATCAAGAAAAGGCAATTCATAACCTCCTACACAGCATGTCCGTTTAATTCTCTTAGTTTTTACAGAATTAGTTTTTCTTACTGGTATTGCTCTTCATTTCATGAAGCCTTAAATTAGGGCTCGAATCACATGACAACCTGCTTGTACCTAAAGGAAAATACAATTTTTTTTTTTTTTCTGTTTAAGTAAAACAAAAATCCGGAGCAAAAACGTCCCTATCCAGAATAACTACAGGGGGAGTATCAGTGGTAAAGGATGTTGTGCTGGGAAAAAGAACAAAAAAGGCAGACACCAATCACCTCCATTTTCCCAAGATTAAATGATTATTAAAAAAGCACGCCACACTGTATAGAAATCAACATTCTCTCCCATAATTCTGTGCATCTGGGACTATAGAAATGTCACTGTCCCTGCCCCACATCTTCAAATTAACATTCTCAGGTCATAACAATAAGACTTCCCACAGGGGACCTTCCGGAAAAACAAGCTATTTCCTCGGCTCATATTTCCCTGGAAAACAAAACAAGACAGAAATAAAGTCTAGCAGGAAGATAAGGTCAATTAATCCCAATCAGCAGTGACTTAACTGGTCATGTTTCTGGAGAACATGATTAAAATGACCAAGACAGTTGAGACCATAAATAATGAACAGGGATTTGAATTTACTCCTAGCCCGAGCTACTATAGAACTAACAAGTATTTATCATCCACAAGGGAGGATTTCCTTGTATCCAGAATATTCAGAATGGATTTGGGTTTCAGCACTTGTTAGCTGAGTTGCCCTATGTGTCAGTAAATGTCCATTTCTTACAACAGGACCCAAATACTCAGGGAATGTAGCTTTCACCCTTTTATTTTCCTCCTCCCCTGAAGGGCCGGGAATCACAGGTAGGGCTAGGAGAATGATCAAGTATGTATGTATGTATGTATGTATGTATGTATGTATGTATGTATGTATGTATCCTTCCTTCCTTCCTTCCTTCCTTCCTTCCTTCCTTCCTTCCTTCCTTCCTTCCTTCCTTCCTTTCTTTGTTTCTTCCCTCCCTCCCTCCTTCCTTCCTTTGTGGTACTGGGATTTGAACTCAGGGCATCCAAGCTTGCTAGGCTGATACCATTTGAACCACATCTCCCACCTTACTATTATTATTCTTCTTCTAGTCCTGGGGCTTGAACTCAGGGCCTGGGCACTGTTCTTGGACTTTCTAAGGCTAGTGCTCTACTCCTGAGTCACAGCACCACTTCTGGCCTTTTCTGTGTATGTGGTACCAAGAAATCGAACCCAGGGCTTCAGGCATGTTAGGTGAGCATGCTACCACTAGGCCACACACCCGACCCCTTTCACCTTGATTTTTGCTGATCATTTGGAAACAGAGTCTATTAAAATTTCTTCCCTGCTAGAATTATAGGCAAGAATCACAGGTGATAAGCTTACTATTGATATTTTTAAAGAAATGTTCAGATTTCTATGTATGTGGTACCGAGGAATCAAACCCAGGTCTTCATGCATGCTAGGCAAGCACTTTAACCACTAGGCCAAACTCCCGGCCCAAATGGTCAGATTTCTAAGGGTAACTTTCATCTTATAATCCAAGTAAGAAAAGTTTGAGCTCATCTGATTGACTTTAGACAGCCTGTGTATAAATCCCGGCATTTTCACATATGGGTGCAAGTGCCTCACACTCAGAGCTGACATTAAGATGCTCTTAACCCTAATTTCTTTCTATGGCAAACAAGACTGTAAATGTTCACATGGTTATTTTCAGAATACCAGAGAAAGCCCTTAGCACTATGACTCATTAACAAATGCCTAGATTTGCTATGTCAAGCATCTGTTTTCCTGGGTAAGGAGAGTCTGATACCTAATCCATTTTCTATTTCGTTTTCATAGCAGGGGGCCAGTTAGAAAGTAAGGAAAGAGCCAGGTTCAGTGATTCACACCTGTAATCCTAGCTACTCAGATCTGAGGGTCAAGGTTCAAAGTCAGCCTGGGCATGGAAGGACCTGAGATTCTTATCTCCAATTAACCTTTAGAAAATGGCAAGTGGGGCTTGGCTAAAGGGTAGGGTAGTAACCTGAAGAGCTCAGGGACAGCGCCCAGGCTGAGTTCAAGCCCTATGACCCACCAAACAAAACAAAACAAAACAAAGCTGAGGCCAGGAGCGTGGTCTAGTGGTAGAATGCTCACCTAGCATGCACAAAGCTCTGGGTTCGATTCCTTGGTATCACACCCACAGAAAAAGCCAGATATGGTGCTGTGACTCAAGTGGCAGAGCCCTAGCCTTGAGCAAAAAGTATCCAAGGACAGTGCCCAGGCCCTGGGTTCAAGCCCCAGCACTGGCAAAAAAAAAGAAAAAGAAAAAGAAAGAGTTGAATGCTGGTGGCTCACGTCTATAATCCTAGCTGAGATCTGAGGATGACAGTTCAAAGTCAGCCCAGAAACAAAAGTTCTTGAGACCCTTTATCTCCAATTAACCACCAGAAAACTGGAAGTGGCACTGTGGCTCAAGTGGTAGTGCACTAGCTTTGATCTGACAAGCTTAGGGACAGTGCCCAAGCCCAGAGTTCAACCCTCACGCACTGTCCTGTCCAGCTGGATTGGAACCAGGATCCAGACCCTTGCTCACAAAGAATTTTCTTCTACAATCCTTCAAAGGGTCTCATGTTAAATTTATTCCACCATCTACTCAATATTTTGGTTTTTTATAAATCTTTGAAAATTTGACCAAAAACAACTCCTTGCAGATGACAATAAAAAAAACCATAAATTGGGAGTCCGGACAAAATCACTAGCTAACGAAACTCTAAAAGTGAGTAACCAGCTTCATCAACATCAGTGGGAGAAAAATTTGTCATAGCTAATTTCGGTAATATCTTTTTTTTTCTTTTGGTGGGTCATGGGGCTTGAACTCTGGCCTGGGCACTGTTCCTGAGCTCTTCAGCTCAAGGTTACTGCCTACCCTAGAGCCATAGCCCCACTTCCTGTTTTCTAGTAATTAATTGGAGATAACAGTCTCATGGGTTTGCATTGCCCTTGAAACCTTGATCCTCAGATTTCAGCCTCCAGAGTAGCTAAGATTACAGGCGTGAGACAATTGCCTTGGCAATTTTGGTAATTTCTTATCTTTTAGTCTTGCCATGCAAACTGTGGGAAAACACTTGACAATGAGATTCTAGGGAGTTAAGGTCAAGGCTAATACATGCCTGTAATCCTAGCTACTCAAGAGGATCTTGGATCTAAGGATCATGGTTCAAAGCCAGCCTAGGCACTAAAGACCATGAGACTCTTATCTCCAATTGGCCACTAGAAAACTGGTGCTGAGGCTCCAGAAGAAGAGGGTAGGGAGCCTTGAGCTGAAGGGCTCAGGGGCAGCACACAGGCCCAGAGTTCAAGCCCCAGGACTAAACAAAAAAAAAAAAAAAAAAATCAGTTTGAGTAGCTGGGTATGTAGTGCTCAACTGCAATTAGAATCATTATTTAAGAAAATAAGAGCAAGGGCTGGGAATTTGGCCTAGTGGTTGAGTGCTTGCCTCACATGCATAAAAACTTGGGTTCAATTCTTCAGTACCACATACATAAAAAAGCTAGAAGTAGTGCTACAGTTCAAGTGGTAGAGCTCTAGCCTTGAGAAAGCCCAAGGACAGTGCTCAGGCCCTGAGTTCAAGCCCCAGTAATGGCAAAAAAAAATAGAAATACCTCTTTTTGCAGCATGTACCAGCAATCTATCCAAGAAGTATACAGTGGGGAGTAAGGAGGGGATCCACCAGCAAGCCTGAAACAGAAAAACAGAATTAGCTATTCATGTAATATTTATAAAACATTCTCTGAAGAGTCTGATAGTGGCTAAAAATATGGCTTAGTGCTTAGTATCACATAAAAAAGAAAAAGCTAGAAGTGGGGAGCGGTGGGGGGGGGGGGGAGTAGCTTAGTGGTAGTGTGTTTATGTAGCATGCATGAAGCCCGGGGTTTTAATTCCTTGGGTGCCAGAAAAAGCCGAAAGTGGTGCTGTGGCTCAAGTGGTAGGGTGCTTGCTTTGAGAAAGCCCAAGGATAGTGCTCAGGCCCTGAGTTCAAGCTCCAAGATGGGGAAAAAAAAAAAAAAAGCCAGAAGTGGCACTGTGGTAGAGTGCCCTGAGCAAAAGAAGCTCAGGGCCAGTGCCCAGGCCCTGAGTTCAAGCTCCAGGACTGGCAAAAAAAACAAAAATTTGTTTGTTTGATAAATTTTGACAAAATATCTCCTGCCGGGCTGGGAGTTTGGCCTAGTGGTAGAGTGCTTGCCTAGCATGCACGAAGACCCAGGTTCAATTCTTTGGTACTACATAGAAAAAAGCCAGAAGTGGTGCTGAGGCTCAAGTGGTAGAGTGCTGCTAGCCTTGAGAAAGTCCAAAAACAGTGCTCAGGCCCTGAGCTCAAGTCCAGGACTGCCCCCCACCCCCCAAAAAAAATCTCCCGTCAGAGAAACAGTTTTAGTTTTAATGAAACAAATTAAATTGGAGGAGCAAGAAGATCAAACATGCTACAGATCTTACGTCAACAAATAGAACAAAACTTCAATCTTATTTCTTTATTTTCATTTTATTTTTTTGGTGGTCATAGGTTGAGTCTGGGCACTGTTGCTGAGTTTATCAGTACAAGGCTAGCGTTCTATCTATCACAGTGCTATTTTCAGTTTTCTGGTGGAGATAATAATTGGAGATAAGAATCTCATGGACTTTTGTGCCCGGGCACGAAAGCTCTCAGCCTCCTGAGTAGGTAGGCATCAGCCACTGGTGCCAGGCCTCCATCTTATTTTTGACATGGAGATGTTTTTCATAGTAGAAACATGAAAAGTTATAATACAACAGTATCATGACTAATCAGCAGAATAAGAGAATCACAAAACTCTGTTCCACAAATATGACAGCAGATACAAGTATTGATTATATATTCCTAACTGGATAATATCCATAATCACTTCTCGAAAAAAAAGTTGTAAGGAGAGATAACTTATCTAACTCATTTTTCATTTTTCAAGTATGCTGTGGGCTATCACGTGGCAGCTGCCTAGCATGCACGAAGCCCTGGATTCAAGTCCTCAGAACCATACACATAGAAAAAGCCAGAAGTGGTGCTGTGGCTCAAGTGGTAGAGTGGTAACCTTAAGCACAGAGAGAGGTTCAGGGACAGTGCCCAGGTGCTGTGTTCAAGCCACAGGACCAGCATAAAATAAAAATAAAACAAGCCAGGTGAGTGGCTCACGCCTGTGATCCTAGCTACTCAGGAGGTTGAGATCTGAGGATCAAGGTTCAAAGCCAGCCCAGGTACTAAAGAAGTAAGAGACTCTTATCTCCAATTAACCTCTAGAAAACAGGGAGTAGGGCTATGGCTCAAGGGGTAGGGTGGTAGCCTTGAGCTCAAGAGCTCAGGGACAGTGCCCAGACCCAGAGTCCAAGCCCTACGACTGACAAAAGAAGAAGAAGAAAAAATCCAGGCAACACCTTTGGCTCAAACCAGTAATCCTACTCAGGAGCCTGGCTGAGAACTGAGGATCATAGTTCAAAGCCAGCCCAGATAGGAAGTCTGTGAGACTCTCATTCCCAATTAACTACCAAAAAGCCAGAAGTGGAGCTACTGACTCAAGTGGTAGAGTGCTGGCTGTGAGCAAAAACCTCAAGAATAGTACCTAGTTCTGAGTTCAAGCCCCAGCACAAAACAACAAAAAATTGTACTGCCTAACTGAATAAATTATATATGCATATGCATATGCACGCACGCACGCACGCACGGCATGGGTGCATACAGAAAAAAATCAGGGATTTAATAGTGGCATTAACTATACTTCTACTTCTTCTACATTCTCTGCCTATCAGCCAACTACCAGGAAAAGAAATGCAGATGGGCTGGGCACCAGTGGCTCATGCCTATGATCCCAGCTACCCAGGAGGCTAAGATCTGAGGACTGAAATTGGAAGTCAGCACAAGTGGAAAAGGCCTGGTGAGACTTTTATCACCAACTAGCCACTCAAACACCGGGAAGTGGCACTATGGCTCAAGTGGTTCACTGTGAGCACCAAGAGGTTCAGGGACAGCGCCCAGGCCTTTGAGTTCAAGCCCCACAACTGACAGGGGAAAACAAAGAAAAAGAAAAAAAGAAATGGAGCGGGTGGGACAGGAGATAGTGGGAAAGTATTTGCTTAGTATGAGGCTGAGTTCAGTCCTCAGAAACACATGCATGCACGCATGCTCGTGAGTGTACACACACACACACACACACACACACACACTAAAAAGAGGAAAAAGGAATACAAAATACTTACCCGCAGTTGTTGACAGCCATAAGATTAGATACAAGCACAAAGGGATAGGTCAACATACTGGCAAAGAACTGCAAAATGATAAAATAGACACCTAAGTTACCAGACAACTAATACAAGAACAGCAGAACACAGTTGTTCATACATTCTTTTTTCCTCTCCCTACTGTTTCAGTAACCTGGACAGGCTCTCATTTCTGGGTCTGGAGGTCCTTCTTGTACTATACTAGTAACATTTTAACAGAAGACTAAAGAGCTATTCTTATCTTGAGATTGAGTCTTCATTCAAGTAAAACTAAACATTATTTGGAGGTGGGGGTGGGGGAGGGAATATAACATAAATAAAGCATTTCAAAAATAGTTCTGAAGGCCAGGAGTGTGGCCTAGTGGTAGAGTACTTGCCTTGCATGCACAAAGCCCTGGGTTCAATCTCCTGGTACTATAAGCTGAGTGCAGTGGCTCACACCTGTAATCCTAGTTATTTAGGAGGCTGAGATCTGAGGATCATAGTTCAAAGCCAGCCTGGGCACTAAAGTCTGTGAGACTCTTCAATTAACCACCAGAAAACTGGAAGTGGCACTGTGGCTCGAGGGGTAGGGGTAGGGCAGTAGCCTTGAGCTGAAGAAATCAGGGACAGCACCCAGGCCCAGAGTTCAAGTCCCATGACCAGCAGAAGGGAATTTCCCAGTACTACATACTCAGACAAAGCTAAAAATGGCACTGTGGCTCAAGTGGGAGAGTGCTAGCCTTGAGAAAGCTCAAGGATAGTGCCTAGGCCCTCAGTTCAAGGACTAGCCCCCCCCCCCCAAAAAAAACCCAAAACAAAACAACAGCAACAAACTTCTAAAGAAAGTATTAGCATCAACAACCTTCAAGGGCAATAAAAGTCAACCATTGGCTAGGTTTGGTAGCATCTGCTTATCACCCCAGATATTTAGGAGGCTGAGGCAAAAAGATTAACTTGATTTAAAAAATCAATTGGGGGGGGGAAGAGTTTGGCCTAGTGGTAGAGTGCTTGCCTAGCATGTATGAAGACCCGGGGTTTGATTCCTCGGTACCACATACATAGAAAAAAAGGCAGAAGTGGTGCTGAGGCTCAAGTGGTAGAGCTCTAGCCTTGAGAAACTCCAAGGACAGTGCTCGGGCCCTGAGCTCAAGCCCAGGACTGGCAAAAAAAATAAAATAAAAATAAAAAAAATCAATTAGGGCTGGGCACGGTAGCTCAAACTGATAATCCTAGCACTGAGGAAGCTGAGATCTAAGGATTGCAGTTCAAATTCAAAGCCAGCCCGGGCACTAAAGAACATCAGATTCTTATCTACAATCAACCACTAGAAAATTGGAAACCAGAAGTGGCACTGTGGCTCACAGTGGTAGAGTGCTAGCTTTGAGGAGAAAAGCTCACATACAGCGCCCTGGCCCTGAGTTTCAACCCCAGGACAAAAAATTTATTTGGGGTTGCCGGGCACCAGTGGCTCACACCTATAATCTTACTCAGGTGGCTGAGACCCAAGAATCGTGGTTAGAAGCCAGCCAGTGCAGGAAAGTCCATGAGACTCTTACCTCCAATAAACTACAAACATAAAAAATAAATAGTTGGAAGTAGAGCTATGACTCAAATGGTAGAGCTCTAGCATGGAGGCTAAAAAGCTCAGGGGCAGTGCCTAGGCCCTGGGTACAAGTCCTAGGACTGGCACTAAATAAACAAACAATTATCAGTCTGGGAAACACAGTGAGACTCTGCCTCAAAGAAAAACAAACAGAAATACAAATAACAGAAACCCCAAATTGGGTGCTAATGGCTCACACCTATAATCCTAGTTACTCAGGAGGCTAGTGCTTCAGAACCAGTTGAGGCAGAAGACCACAGGACTCATCTCCAATTAACCAGCAAAAATCTAGAAGTGGATGTGTGGTTCAAGTGGTACCACATCAGCCATGTGCAGAAAAAGCCAAAGGAGAGAGCAAGTTCCTGAGATCAAGCCCCAATACAGGTAAAAAAAAAAAAAAAAGTCAACTAGTCAACTACTATGAGGACTCCAGCAATTAGAGAAGGTAAAATTGTGTGGAGTGGGAGGAGTGGGACAGTTGCTCACACATCCCTCTTTGAAAGCTAAACAGCACCAAACCAGGAGGGCTGCACTGATGCTGTGAGACATCAACTGCAGTGCCTTACCTCTCAGGAACCTTAGCAAATGTGAGGGAGCTGTCCAGCGGGACATCTGCTGGCTTTAAAGCAATGATCAAACAGGCCAGGTTTAAAAGAAAAACACAACAGAACTATTCTTAAGTTAATAAGATTATTTAAAAAAAACAACCCAAAAAAACAAAAAAACAAAACTCACTCCTGTGACAGCTTGGGAATAACTTTTCATTTCATTCATGGTAGAAACCTAAAACAGGAAAAGAGCTTATCAGAATAAATCAACACATTAGAATTGCTCACAAGCATGCTAATTTATCTTATAGTCTCATTATTTCAAAAAATAAGAGCTGGAAGCCAGGAGAATCTTATCTCCAATTAACCACCAGAAAACGAGAAGGGGCACTGTGGCTCAAGTGATAAAGTGGTAGTCTTGAGCAAAGAGCTCAGGGACAATGCCCAGGCCCAGAGTTCAAGCCCCATGACCAACGCCCCCCTCCAAAAAAAACAAAAGAGAAAGAATTAGATCACTGAGCCCATTTCCTAAAAACTTTTGCTTACAATATATCCAAGGTACAATTCACTTTCAGTTTAGAGCTAGCTTTAGGAAAGATGTTATGGCAAAGTTCCATCGCTACACTCAAATATATATACCTTGGTATAATCTAGTTTTCACCATGTGATGGAGCTGCCTCTGTACAAAGAGGCCCCACAACTGCTGAAACAAGGTCACTTGAAACCACTCAGGCTCGTGTTTCTACAAAGCCCAAGATAGCAGTCCCCTAACATTCCAAGATGACATAGAAAACTCTGGAGAACTGTGGAACCAGTGCACTGTAAGATTAAGGATCAATAAAAAAGTGACCTTGAAGCTTCACATGAGGACAGGGCTGGGTTTCTAGGGAAAATGCAATCACAGCTTAGGGAATGACAGATATGCCTTTGTAGCATACAATATAGACAGGCTTTGAAAAATCAACTGATAACAATGCTTTCTAGCATATAACAAATTGCTACCTGACTTCAGACTGCCAAGTGAATTAAAAAAAAAAAGCCGACAGCCATGCATCGCCCATGGTCACCACCTACCCCACTGTCCAGTGCATAGGTGTTCACGAGGTAGGCCAGGGAGTTACAGAGCCACAGAGAAATGATGTCACCCAGGAGGCGAGGAATGAGACCCCTATGTGAAGACACAATAAAAACATATGATCATGGCCGGGAGTTTGGCCTGTGGTTAAAGTGCTTGCCTAGCATGCATGAAGACCCAGGTTCGATTCCTTGGTACCACATACATAGAAAAAAGCCGGAAGTGGTGCTGAGGCTCAAGTGGTAGAGCTCTAGCCTTGAGAAAGTCCAAGGACAGTGCTCAGGCCCTGAGCTCAAGCCCAGGACTGGCAAAAAACAAAACAAAAAAAACCCCCAATATGATCATTAAAGGATGAGCCACCCAACACAAACACTTCTCAGAGAATTAAAAGATTTCAAAACATTTAAGGCAATGAAAAGACGCAAAACCTCAGAATGTAGCCCTCTACCTAGAGTTCAGTGAGGTTACCACAGCTACACTGGAGGCTGGCCTCCAATGGCATTTGCTCCCATTTTAAAAATACAATTTGGAGCTGGGTGCCAGTGGTTTACACCTGTAATCCTAGCTACTGAGATCTGAGGATCACCGTTCAAAGCTAGCCTTGGCATGAAAAACATATGAGACTCTTATCTCCAATTAACTACCAGAAAGCCAGAAGTGGCAGGGGTAGGACTGTAGCCTTGAGCTGAAGAGCTCAGAGACAGCACCCAGGCCCAGAGTTCAAGTCCCTCGATTTATACCGCCCCACCCTCCAAAAGTTAAAGAAAAAAAAGGGCCAAGAGCTTGGCCAAGAGGTAGAGTGCTTGCTTAGCATGCACAAAGCCCCGGTTTTGATTCCCCAGAACCATATACACAGAAAAAGCTGGAAGTGGTGCTGTGGCTTAAGTGGCAGAGTGCTAGACTTGAGCAAAAAGTGTGTCCAAGGACAGTGCCCAAGTCCTAGGACTGGCAAAAAAAAAAAAAAAAAAGGGTGGCTCTATACCCCTCCTCTAAACTCAACCAACAGCCAGTCTTACTAGCAATAACAAGCAAAGAGGTCAATGGTTTGCAATGTGCTTTGCAATATATGGCATTAAACTATTTGATACTCAAATTTGGCAGAGAAGAAAATGAGCAAAATTACCAAGTGAGAATAGCCTAAATAGATATACATGAAAGAAGATATTTAAAAAAAGATGTTTATAGTTTGTGCCAGTAGCTCACATCTGTTATTCCAGCTACTCAGGAAACTGAGTTCTGGGATTGAGGTCTGAATTAGCCCAGGCAGGAAAGTCTGTGAGGTTCTTATCATCAATTAACTACCAAAAGGCTGAAGTAAGCTGTGGCTCAAGTGGCACAGTACTACTCTTGAGCAAAATAAACTAAGAGACAGTACCCAAGATCAGAGTTCAAGCTAGTATACAGGCACAAAAAAAATAAAACAAAAATATTAAGCAGATACCTTCTGAAAAGTTAAAAGGCACCACTTGGTTAATACTATAACACAGAGGTTTTTGTTAACATAATGAGTGCATAAGTTAAGTTCTACTAAATGTAAACTCAAGCACTGCAAAATGTAGTCTCTTAGGAT
Source organism: Megascapheus bottae (assembly GCF_031878675.1). NCBI lineage: Eukaryota > Metazoa > Chordata > Mammalia > Rodentia > Geomyidae > Megascapheus > Megascapheus bottae. Next base: position 12,100,710 of record NC_143524.1, on the reverse strand, counting down.
AAGGAAAATATACATCATAATTTTCCCATTTTTCAAAAATCAACTTTTTTGCATTATATAATTTACTACAAGAAAAACTTCAAGTTAGCTGCTTGCCTAGCATGCACAAAGTCCTGCGTTCAATTCCACGGTACCCCATACTCAGAAAAAACCAGAAGTGGTACTGTGGCTCCAGTGGCAGAGTGCCAACCTTGAGCAAAAAGTATCCAAGGACAGTGCCCAGGCCCTGAGTTCAAGCCCCAGGACTGGCAAAACAATAACAACATGCCAGGCACTGGTGGCTTACGCCTGTAATCCTAGCTATTCAGGAGATCCAGGTTCAAAGCTAGTCTGGGTAAAAATTAATTAATCACCAAAAAAAGCCAGTAGCAGAGCCGTGTCCCAAGTGGTAGAGCACTAACTTTGATCTGAAAAAGCTCAAGGACAGCTCCTAAGTTCAAAGGCCTGAGCTCAAGCTGGGACTAGCAAAAACAAAACCAAAACCAACCAAACAAAAAAAAAAAAAAAAACAAAAGCCAACCAACCAACCAACAAAACAAACTCATTTCAAACATTTTAAAAGCTGAGGACATGGGGCTGGTAATGTGGCTTAGTGGTAGGGTACATGCCTAGAATGCAGGAAGCCCTGGGTTCAATTCCTCAGAACCACATAAACAGAAAAGGCCAGAATGGCACTGTGCTCAAGTGGTAGAGTACTTAGGGATGGATAGTGCTCAGGCCCTGAATTCAAGCCCAGGACTGGCCAAAAAAAAGTACCTGAAGACTGTGGTTCAAGTGATAGAACACCTGCCTACCTAGTGAAAGATACTGACATTAAACCCTAGTGCTGGAAAAAAAAAAAAAAAAAGCAACAGAAATGTAAGGTCTGCCGAAAGGAAACTCCATGCAGTGCAGGAGAAGAGGGTTTAGGTTTATTGTGTGAGGAAAGAGCCACCCAAGATGGAGTTGGGTGAGCAAGAGAGCTTAGGGTGGGAAGTGAGAGATTATATAGGGGGAGGGGTATAGACACAGCATAAATCAACATTTACTCACGAAAAAAATCCCAGCAAGCCCTCTTCCCGATAGATAGTTACTATGGAGTCACAAAGTCCACTAGACACACAAAAGGAAAAGAAAAATACATTAAAATCATTTGGGTATTATAAGAAAGTAATTTCAATAATCACTCCAACACTGTTTAATTTATACCCCCCACTTTTCTTTATACTGTCCTAGCAACTTCTCATACAAAAATGTTAAATTTGGAGAAAATGAAGAAATTGACTATTAAGGCTGTAGTATTCAGAGTTCAAGTTGAAGTTAAAGTTAGTGGCTCTGCAATTTAATCTGTGGTTGAGTCTGCCTGGACTTTTTTTTTTTTGGTCGGTCATGGGGCTTGAACTCTGGACCTAGGTGCTGTCCCTGAGCTCTTCAGCTCAAGGCTACCACCCTACCCCTTGAGCTACAGCACCACTTCTGGTTTTCTAATGGTTAATTGGAGATAAGAGTTTCATGTACTTTAGTGACCAGGCAGGCTCTGAACTGTGATCCTCAGATCTCAGCCTCCTGAGTAACTAGGATTACACGCATGAGCCACCACGCTCTGCATATTTTTCTATGTTATTATTTTTAGTGCAGACCAAATGATACAACATGCATAAACTTGTTCTATGAATGTTAAAGACTCATGAAAATACAAAGTAGTAATGATCTACTATTTTGGTTTCAACAATTTCCATGAATATTTAAAAACAATCACTTACCAGTACTTGGATTCTCTGCCAATGAATTGTATCATAGATCTCAGAGTGATCACTGTAGAACACAGAGAACAGGGTTTTAAAAATATATTCTGATAGTCCTTTAAAAAACTGCTTTTATTCCATTCTAAAGACACTTGGCTATCTGGAAAAATTAGGGAAAGGCCAAAGCAAACAAGCAAGAGAAATCACACAAGCAAAGCACTTAGTCAACTTTCACACAAGCTCATCTAAGCAGCCAAGAGTGATCAAGTTATCAAAGAAAACAAATTAGATCCATTATCAACTGCAAACGTACCGTGGAAGGGATGTGTAATGAGGGTAGCAGCAGAACGAGCGATCATCTCTCGAGTTGTCTAGAAACAATCAACACACACACTTCTGAAATCTAAATAAATAACACTCCAATTCCTAAGAGAAGGAATGTGGGTGGAGTTACAATATGGTCAGACTGGTGGCCATAGACCTCCTGCAGTGTTGGTGTCAGGAAGAGTAACTTGTATGGGATACAATATATTACTGTTCATCCCATTCCATTTTTTTCACTCTATGCACAACCAAATCTTATAACTATTAAAGACACACAATTCTGTAAAATATTCAGATTCAGATAGCAGGTTACAAAGACCAATACAAACAGTATTATCCTAACCTTTTTTTTTTTTTTTTGCTAGTTCTAGGTTTGAACTAAGGCTTGCTCAGCTTTGCCACTTGATCTATGCTTACAACCTAGCTTTTTCCTGGTTAATTTAGACTTGAATCTCCTGGACTTTTCTGCCTGGCCTTGCTTCTTCCAGGCTTCAAACTGTGATTCTCCAGATGTCAGTCTCCTCAGAAACTAGGATTATAGGTGTGAACTATGGTATCTGACTTCACCCCAATCTGTGAGAAATGCATTTTCCATAAACATATATCAATATGTTACCAGTAGTTACCTCAGGGTTGTGCTTTTGTCATTTCTTAATTAAAAAAATCTCTCTACAAAGGAGATTTGTCATTTTCTCAATTTCATACATACAACAAAAAAGCAAAGAAGCTGAATCAAATTGTGGGGCCTATATTTAGATCTTAAATTCTTTTTTTTTTTCTTTTTTTGCTTGGTGGTGGAACTTGAACTCTGGGCCTGAGTGTTGTCCTTGAGCTCTTCAACTCAAGGTTATTGCCCCACCCCCTGAACCACAGTACCCAATTTATTTCTTTAAATTTTTTTCGGCCAGTGATAGGGCTTGAACTCAGGGCCTAAGTACTATCTTTGTGCTTTCTCAAGGCTAATGCTCTACCACTTGAGCCATAGCATCACTTCTGGTTTTTTCTGTGTATGTGGTACCAAGGAATCACGCCTGCTAAGCAGGCACTCTACCACTGCTCTCTCACTGTTCAGATTCTGATGCCTATGCAAATGCCCCGCTCTATGTAAACTGTCCAACATTTAAGGGAGAATAAAACAACTCTGATTTGAGACTGTGACCTTGTACCTATGCAGGCTTAAGAGTTGCTGGGCAGGCTCTCATTTATTTTTCTAGTCTAGAACTCTGTAAGGAAAATGAAATCACAACACTGGGTACCATGGGCTGGGAGTGTAGCCTTGTGGTGGAGTGCTCGACTGGCACACACAAAGCCCTAGGTTTAATTCCTCGGTACCACATACATAGAAAAAGTTGGAAGTGGTGCTGTGGCTAGAAGTGGTAGAGTGCTATAGCCTTGAGCAAAGTGTCTAAGCTCAGTGCCCAGGCCCTGAGTTCAATACCCATGTCTGGCAAAATAAAATAAAAATGTAGGTACTAGTCAGGTGTGGCTCAGGCCTGTAATCCTAGCTACTTAGGAGGCTGAGATATGAGGATCAAAGCCAGTTCAAAGCCAGCAGGGGAACTAAAGTCTGTGACTCTTATCTCCAATTAACTGCCAGAACACTGGAAGTGGTGCTGTGGCTCAAGGGGTAGGGCAGTAGCTTTGAGCAGTGGTGCTGTGGCTCAAGGGGTAGGGCAGTAGCTTTGAGCTAAAGAGCTCAGGGACAGCATCCAGGCCCAGAGTTCAAGCCCTACACCGAAACTAAAAAATTAAAAGGAGGTACTTGGGTTGTAAATGTAGATGACATTCAGATTTGTAGTTAAATATTGTCTGTAGCCTATTAGTTAAGAAACTTCTCACTCCCATACTCTGAGAAGATGAGCTAATGGAAGGTAAAAAAGTCAGGGGGGCAGGGAGTGTGGCTTAGTAGTAGAATGCTTGCCTAGCATGCATGAAGGTCTGGGTTCGATTTCTCAGTACCACATAAACAGAAAAAGCCCTAAGTGTTGCTGTGGCTCAAGTGGTAGCGTGCTAGCCTTGAGCAAAGGCTCTGGCCTTTAGTTCCAAGTCCCAGAACTGCCAAAAAAAAAAACCCCAAAAAAACAAAAAAAAACACAATCAGGTGCAGGTGGCTCACATCTGTAATCCTACCTACTCAGAAGGCTGAGATCTGAGGACTGAAGTTCAAAGCCAGCCCAGACATAAAGGTCCATGAGGTTCTTATCTCCAACTAATCACCAAAAAACCCCCAGAAGTGCAGCTGTGGCTCAAAAGGAAGAGAGCCAGTCTTGAGCAAAAAGTGGAGGCAGCACTCAGCTCCTGAGTTAAAGCCCCCAGGACTAGCATGCACACACACACACACACACAAAGTTAAAATACAAAATTCATATTACTATATCCCTGTTTCTTTTTTGAGGGGGAAAGAGGCTTGAGACCAAGTCTCATTAGTCACATTCTCAATCTCCTGGGCTCAAGTGATTTTTGGGGGGATTGGTCATAGGACTTGACCTTAAAGCCTGACTGCTATCCTTTAGCATTTATGCTCAAGGCTAGTACCTGATCACTTTGAGCCATAGTTCCACTTCCATTTTTTGAGTGTTTAATTGGAGATAAGAGTCTCATGGACTTTCCTCATGGGCTTGCTCTGAACCATGATGCTCAGATCTCAGCTTCCTGAGTAGCTAGGATTATAGGCGTTAGCCATCACTGGCGTTAAGTAAATATTTTTTGTGTGTGTCAGTCCTGGGACTTGAACTCTGGGCCTGTGTGCTGACCCTGAGTTTCTTTTACCCAAGACTAGTGCTCTACCTCTTGAGCCACACCACAGTACCACTTCTAGCTTTTCTGAGTAGTTTATTGGAAATAAAGAGTCTCATGGACTTCCCTGCCTGGGCTGGCTTTGATCTGTGATCCTCAGATCTCAGCCTTCTGAGCAGCTAGGATTACAGGCAGGAGTCACTGATACCTAGCTTCCAACCTCGTGAATAGCTGGGACTAGAGGCAGATATATGTCACTAAGCCCAGCATTTTAGTCCTATTTTTCTTTTTTTTCTTTTCTTTTCTTTTTAAAGGTCCAAGACCAGGACTCAAACTAAGCACCTGCTGCTTTTGCTCATGGGCTAGCACTCTACCAACTGAGCCATGCCTCCAACTCCTGTATACCTACTTTTAAACAAACTAACTTTGCACCACATGTGTGTGCACATACACAAAGGTATAAAATGTGAAGATTAAACAAAGTGGTTCTGGAAATTTTTGTTTTTTTAAATACTGAGGATGAAACTCAAGGTCTTGTGTCTACTAAGCAAGTGTTCTGCCACTGAGCCTCAACCCGGTGCAAGGGTGGTTCTGAAAACGGCATAAGATAGCCATAGGGAGGGATGAGTGACAAGGAAGTTACTTCAAAATTACAATAAAAAGAATACATTTCTCACGTGGCTCACACCTGTAATCCTAGCTACTCAGAAAACTGAGATCTAAGGATTGCAGTTCAAAGCCTGCACTGGCACTGAAGTCCCCAAGACTCTTATCTCCAATTAACTACTGGAAAACCAGAAGTGGTGCTGGGGCTCAAGGGGTAGGATGGTATTTTTTTTTTTTTTTTTGCCAGTCCTGGGCTTGAGCTCGGGGCCTGAGCAATGTCCTTGGACTTTCTCAAGGCTAGAGCTCCACCACTTGAGCCTCAGCACCACTTCCGGCTTTTTTCTATGTATGTGGTACCAAGGAATCGAACCCGGGTCTTCATGCATGCTAGGCAAGCACTTTAACCACTAGGCCAAACTCCCGGCCAGGATGGTAGTCTTGAGCTGAAGAACCAGTGACAACACCCAGGCCCAGAGTTCAAGTCCCATGACTGATAAAAGAAAAAAACTGGTAGTAGCCCTGTGGCTCAAGGGATAGGGTGGTAGCTTTGAGCTGAAGAGCTCAGTGACAACGCCCTGGCCCAGAGTTCAAGTCCCACAAAAAAGCAAAAAAAAAAAAAAAAAAGCAAGCAAGCATGTACGCATGCATTTCTGGAAAAAATATCTAATATGTAAAAAGCCTAGCAGTTATTTTTAACACTTCTGTGCTCAAGTTTTTTAAGCTTTTCAGGACTAAAGGCATAGCTCAAATGATAAAATAAAATCAAAAACAAAAACAAACCCAAACTTCATTTAAAAAAAACAAAACAAAACAAAACAAAAAAAAACAACCAAACCTCTTCAGTTTTCAAGATTAAATGGGAAAAATAAGTTTCTGTGACTCTTTTTTTTTTTTGCCAGTCCTGGGCTTGAGCTCAGGGCCTGAACACTTTCTCAAGGCTAGAGCTCTACCACTTGAGCCTCAGCACCACTTCCAGCTTTTTTCTATGTACGTGGTACTGAGGAATCGAACCCTGGTTTTCATGCATGCTAGGCAAGCACTCTACCACTAGGCCAAACTCCCGGCCAGGAAAAATAAGTTTCTTTGAATTATACTAACTCCAAACAGCAAGTACTGTTCCCTTTGACAGGTTATGCTGGTAGAGAATCTCTATAATTTAATTATGCCAATACTAGGGCTTGAACTCAGGGCCTCCAGCTCTTGTTCTGTTTTTTTTTGCTTATAGGTGGTACTTCTGCCACTTGCACAATGTCTTTACTTCTGGCTTTTTGCTGGTTAATTGCAGATAAGTGTCTGAAGGAATTGTCTGCCTAGGCTGATTCCAAACAATAATCCTCAGATCTCAGATACTGGCACCTGACTTATGTATTTATTTATGTACAGGATTTTGCTATGTATCCCTGTCTGGTCTGCCTCTCCATCCAAAATGCTGAAATACTATCCTGAGTGCTGGGATTATAGACAGGTGCTACCTGACGGAAAGCCCAGCTCAAAGTTCATTTGGGAAGTTACATGGAAGTATAGGTTTTCTAATCACGAGTATACAGTTCTAACACTATCAATAGTTTGACTCAGGGAAATAATAAGTAATATATTACTTACCTCTTTGATAACTCGGTCAAAGGAACATGAGGCTTCTCTATGGAAACTTCCAATTCCTGAATCCTAGAAATAAAAATCAAAGACAAAGATTTTGGTGTGTTTAAATTGAACTGTTCCAATTGATGGCTACCTTATAAGTCAACACGCCACTGCAATGAAAAGGAAACTATCTGGCTTTTCTCCTAAAGAGGTCCAAATAGCAGTAACTTGGCAAAAGAAAGGAGCTCATGCCTAGAAATCATCTTCAACGTACCTCAGGTTTGTCCAGTTCCTGATAGTGCTACAAAAGAAACCAGAAGAAAGGATCGTTAGGGATATTATGTATTATATGAGAGAAAAAAAGAAAACCAAACCTACTGGCAGAAAATAGATGAATTTCTTCCTGCAAATCTGTAAGTAAATATTTTTTGGGAGCAGTGGGGATAGGAACTCAGGCCCTGTGCTTGCTTGTCAACTGGTCTACTAGTTGAGTCTCCAGAAATAAATGTCTCTAAGGTGTGTGTATGTGTACTTGCACCAGTACACACTGGAGCTTAAACTCAGAACCGGGGTGCTGCCCCTCCCCCTTTTTAAATAGGAAGAGTACGTTTATTTAGCAGCAAAAGGAAAGCAGAAGTATTAGTGAGAACAGGTTTTCTGGCTTGGGTATCTCTCCCTTAGCTTTTTTGATTAAGGCCGATGCTTTACCACTTGGGGCAGAGCTTTAGTTAGAGATAAGAGTATCATCAACTTTGCTTCTTAAAACGATGACCCTTTGGCTGGAATGTGGTTTAGTGGCAGGGTGCTTGCCTAGCATGCATGAAGCCCTGAGTTCCATTCCTCAGAACCTCATAAACAGAAAAGGCTGGAAGTGGTATAAGTGGTAAAGTGCCAGCCTTGAGCAAAAAAAAGCTCAGGGACAGTGCCCGGGTCTGAGTTCAAACCCCAGGTCTGGCAAAAAAAACAAACAAACCAAAAAAACCCAAAAAACCCGAAGACAAAACAAAAACAAAACCCATGATCCTCAGATCTCAGCTTCCTAAATAATTTAGATTGCAGACATAAGCCATTGATGCTTGTCTGTCTCTAAAATATTGCAAAGTTTAGCATGCTAGTCAGCAATAGGAATATGCAAATATTCAAGAAAACTCTTGTTTAAGAAGAAAAAAAAGGAAAGCTGGGATGTAGCTGAATGACAAGAGTGCTTCCTTAGTATAGGCAAGATCCCAGATTCAATTTCAGGATTACAATAAATAAACCACAACAAAACAACTTCAAACAAAACAAGGAAAACAAAATCCTAGAATATTATTTGTTAAACATATATACTGAACAGGAAATAAATTCGTAGGAACAGCCTGGAAATAATGCCTTTCTTATGGAGAAAGCAGAACAAATATCAAATTAGGGCAAGACTGTCTCTTCACTGCATAAAAAAGCAAAGCAGGTGCTAAGTTTGGATAACCAAACTCCCTCAGCTTTCCTTTTGTATCTGTTTCTAAAAGAAGCAAGATTTCCTCCCTTCTAGAGAAAAGAATGTGAATACCACTGAAGTCCAGACTATACTGGAAGAAGAAATAAAACTGGGACTATTTTAGAGATAGAAAAAAGATTAGGTGAAAGTAAAGTATCAGACAATCAAGAACCTTATTGTAGACAATTAAGTTTATTGTTTTCTAGTCATATCAGATTAAAAAAAAAAAAGAGAACACCTTTTGTGAATATTACTTTTGAGGGTAGGGAAGTAGGAAAGGTAGAGATGATCAAAACATAGCATACACATATGTGTAAATACCATAGTAAGACATATTTGTAGAATATGATTGAATAATTCTTTAAAATAAATGAAATTTGAAGCCTGTGCAAGGAAAGTCCGTGAGACTCTATCTCTAATCAACTACCAGGAAATGAGAAGTGGTTCTATAGCTCAACTGGTAGAGTACTGGCCTTAAGGAGGGGGAAAAAAAGCTCTGCAAAAGAACCCAGGCCCTGAGTTAAAGCCCAGGACTAGCACAAGGGGGGAGGAGGGGAAGCCACAGGTAATGTTTAGAAATATAGCTCAGTAGTAAAACCCTTTAGGAGTGGGAAAAACAAAAAACAAAAAAAAAACTTGCATTAGAGAATACTCATATTAGAAATTAAAAAGAAGCTGGTTCAAAAGAAAGAGGCAAATGAACTTCGATGTTTTATTTTATTGGTGCTCGTACTAGGACAGGCCTGGGCACTGTCCCTTCCTTAGCTGTTTTGCTCAAGGCTGGTGTTCTACCACTTGAGCCACAGCTCCACTTTTAAAGATTTTTTGGAGGTTAGTTGGAGGTAAGAGTGAATTTCCTGCCAGGCTGGCTTTGAACTATAATCCTCAGTGTTCAGCCTCTAGTATAACTAGGCATGAGACACTGCTGCAAGGCTACTTTGTTTTGAGACAAGGTCTTGTTATGTAGCCCAGAGTAAGGTATCCTTGAACTCATTTTTTTGGCCAGTCCTGGGCCTGAGCACTATCTTTGGGCTTTCTCAAGGCCAGAACTCTACCATTTGAGCCACAGCACCACTTCTGGCTTTTTTCTATGTATGTGGTACTGAGGAATCAAACCCGGACCTTTGTGTATGCTAGGCTATATGGTATCAAGGAATTGAACCCAAGGCTTTGTGCATGCTAGGCAAGCACTCTACCACTAGACCACACTGCACTGCCAGCCTGTCCTTGAACTTTTTTGGGGGGGCCAGTCATGGGGCTTGAACTCAGGGCCTGAGCACTGTCTTTGGACTTTCTCAAGGCCAGAACTCTACCACTTGAGCCACAGCACCACTTCCACCTTTTTTCTATGTATGTGGTACTGAGGAATCAAACCTGGACCTTCGTGTATGCTAGGCAAGCACTCTACCACTAGGCCAAACTCCCGGCCTTGTCCTTCAACTCTCAATTTTCCTGCTTCAGCCTCCTAACTGCTGAGGATTATAGGCATGTGCCACTAGACCTGGTTTCTTTTCTTTTCTTTTCTTTTTCTTTTTTGAAGGACAATCCACATTTTATTTACATCTGTCTTTGCCTCCTTCCTCTGATTCCCAGAAGAAGGAGTAGTAATGGGTTGTGGAAGATTGTCAATGTAAGCAAAAAAATCTAATATGCTTTAAAGTAAAAACAAAACAAAACAAAGCCCCAAACCCTCAGTAGTCAGACACTATATTTTAGTGGTAGAGACAAGTGGTAGAGCACCAGTCAGATGCTGAGGCTTGGAGTTCAAATCCCAGTACCAGCAAAAAAAAATATGCCATGGATTGTGAACATAAACAGGAAGGCTGGCTATCCTGAGAGAGGGGTATCCATGTGGGCAAGCACTTATATAGTTGTCCTTTCCCTCCAGACATCTGTACAGCCACATGGCTCTTATTAATACTGCATTGCTCCCTTTCTCTGCACATACACAAGAGTCTTAAACTTCTTCCTTCAGTGTTTCTAGCTACTCGTCCTGCAATTCTCATCTTTATTTATTTATTTATTGGTGCTAGTCCTGGAGCTTGAACTTAGGGCCTGAGAACTGTCCCTGAGCTTTTGTCTTCAAGCTCACATTCTACCACTTGAAGGACAGCTCCACTTCTGGCTTTTTGATGGTTAATTGGAGATAAATCTCATAGACTTTCCTGCCCTATCTGGCTTTGAGCTGTGATTCTCAAATCTCAGTCTCCTGAGTAGCCAGAATTACAGCTTTGAGCCCAGCCCATCTTCTCAAGTTCATTCTTGGGGATAAAGAACATTAATAACCATAACCTCTTCCCTACACTTAGTACAGAAGTCTCCTCATCCCTCAGACTGTGCGACATATTCCTGACAACTGGTGGTGTGTCAGCAACCGCAGGACTCTTCCAGCTGGCTGTGTCCAAGGGCAGGACAATAGGTATGAGTGCTTTAACTCTGAGGCAGGGTTGAAATGGCAGAGGATGTGGAAACCGAAAGGAGCCAAGTGTATGCACTTATCATAAAAGTCCCTTTGGACTCTAGGCTGAAACATGTCCATTTCCATTTGAATAAAATACAGCCTTTTTTTTTGCCAGTCCTGGGCTTGAGCTCAGGGCCAGAGTACTATCCTTGGACTTTCTCAAGGCTAGAGCTCTACCACTTGAGCCACAGCACCACTTCCAGCTTTTTTTCTATGTATGTGGTACTGAAGACTCGAACCCAGGTCTTCATGCATGCTAGGCAAGCACTCTACCCCTAAGCCAAACTCCCGGCCCTAAATACAGCCATTTCTGGGCTGACATCTTGCATTCCATTAGCATCTTCCTTGTTTTTAGGTCCTATAATCTTTGTGTAAGTCTGGGTCTGCAGAGGCCTCCAGGGCCTGCCTGTACATGTCTAAGGGACCTGGCCACAGCTCAGTAGTCTGGCACTGGGTACTTTTATTACCAGACGTGGGACAACATATCATGGCAGCCTTCCCTGCCCAGCAGGGCACAGAAGCAAGAGATTTAACCATGGTCCCCAGTGTGGCCAAGCATGTCCAGGAAGGGATCCATAAAGTGGAAGTAAAAATCAGAGCCCAGCACTCATTCCCTTCAGCTTCTCACTCAAGATCATGAAGCCTTTGAAAACTCCACCAAGAGTGATCAGCCAGTAGTCAGTGCAGACCCTTGGGTAGGGAGTTTGAGTGCCTTACTCAATCCAGCATCCAGTCCAGGATCTGCAGCCGATCCAAGACAGGCTGCGGAGTCAGCTCACTCTCCATCTTAGCAGAAGGGCAGTCAGAAGGGACCAGCACATGGCAGAAACTGTAAGGGGCCCTAGCCCTTGACTACACCCAATACATCCAGAACACCTTCCCTCTGGAGGACGGCCATCCTCCATGTTACCAACCTCTCCCAGCTGGTTCTGGAACTTGTCAAGGGAGCTGAGCAAAGAGGGGTGTGAGCTGAGGTCCCATCCCTGAGCTTATTCACTCAAAGCTAGCATTCTCCGACTTTGAGACTCAGCACCATTACTTCTGGTTTTCTGGTGGTTTTCTAGGAGTCTCACGGACATTCTTGTCTAAGTTGGCTTTAAACTACATTCCTCAGATCTCAGCCTCCTGAGTGGCTAGGATTACAAGGGTAAGATACTGGCACCAGGCTGATTCTGTATTTTACGTTTACGCAGTAGAATACATACAGAATAGTACACAGAACAGAAATGAACAATGTAGTCATTAAAAAGTAAATATAGCCACGATTAGATCAAGAAAAAAATCAGTGCCATTACCCCAGGTCCTTCTTCCTCTTCACATAGCACGTAAGATCTTTTACATGGAACCCAGAGCTTTGTACATGCTAGGCAAGCTCTCTCCCACCACACTATACGCCCAGATGTTTTTGTTTTTTTTTTAAAGTTTTTAATAGAATATGTCTTACTAATCTTAAAATTAGAATAAAGTCAGAGGAAAAAGTATATATTTTAATCAGCTTTTTCCTTTTCTCAAAGAAATGAATTGAGCTGTACCGGTGCGCCCATCAGTGAATTTACTTAACTTCTGCTAAAAATGACTGTCTCTGAGGAAAAAGGTCATATAGAGCAAAACTAATTGCTTCATTCTGCTGAAACACTCCTTGTTCGGCAGGGAAAATATAATGGGTATTTTTTTTTTTTTTTTTTTTTGGTGGATCACGGGGCTTGAACTCGGCCTGGGCGCTGTCCTGAGCTCTTCAGCTCAAGGCTACTGCCCTACCCTTGAGCCAAGCCTCACTTCCCATTTTCCATAGAGGTTAATTGGAGATAAGAGTTTCAGGTCCTTTTGTGCCTGGGTTGGCTTTCAACCTTGATCCTCAGATCTCAGTCTCCCGAGTAGCTATGATTACAGGTGTGAGACACAATGCCCAGTTTTTGTTTTTGTTTTTTGGTGGTTTGGAGGACTTGAACTCTGTGTCCAGGTGCTGTTCCTGAGCTCAAGGCTACTGCTCTACTCCTTGAGCAACAGTGCCACTTCTGGTTTTCTGGTGATTAATTGGAGATAAGAGTCTCACAGACTTGTGTACCTGGGCTGCTTTGAACCACGATCCTCAGCTCTCAGTCTCCTGAGTAGGCAGGATTACAGTCACTGGCACCAGCAATCATGGGTATTTCAAGAGAATGTTTTCCAAGAAAGAAAGCTATCAGGGCTATACCTCTATCTTTAAAATTACTCTCAAAGATGGATTATTCTTCAAAATAAGTTTGGTTGCATCTAAAGCATCTCAAATTGAAGGAAAGATGAACTCATTCTTCTCTTACCTGTAAAACTTGGCTATGGACCACAGTTCCAAGGACTCCTGAACACAGTCTTGGAGTTAAGCCTGTGAACAAGCCACGCTTCCCGTCGATGCTTGCAATGTGCTGAGCTAAGAACAAAGGCAGAGATTTCAGTTCTAGTTCAGAAATACCATTATAAAGAAATTTCAAGGCAAAATTTGCCTTTTACATATTTTTTTTTCTTTTTCTTTTTTCTTTTTTTGTTTGTCATGGGACTTAAACTCTGGACCTAGGCACTATCCCTGAGTTCTTCAGCTCATAGCTATCACTCTACCACTTGAGCCACAGCACCACTTCCAGTTTCCTGGTGGCTAATTGGAGATAGGAGTCTCACAGACTTTGGTGCCCGGGATGGCTTTGAACTGCAATCCTCAGATCTCTGCCTCCTGATTAGCTAAGATTATAGGCGCCTGGCTACAGATTTTTTTTCTTGGTAATTCCAACCCAACAGTCCCCCATTATCATCCAATCTGAAACAAATCAAAGACACCTACCATAACAAAAGAGACCAGGAAGCTGACATACTTGCCGCCCAAAAATATTTCGTCCTATTGTTGGAGGAAGAGGCTCATATCCCACCTTTAAAAGCAAAGAAAGATATCAAACTATGCAACAGTGTCGGGAATGCCTTGGTTGGAAGGTCCTGAATAGAGAAAAAAATCAAACTTATACACAATTTTTTTGTATATATGGGAGGTTTGTGTAGCCTAGACTAGCCTCAAACTTACCATTCATTTTGGCCTCCTGAGTGCTGGAATTACAGGTGTGTATCACTACATGGGTCTGGTTTAGATATCCACTAAGCCAGCATCAACTACATGTCTGGCTAGCTAAATTCACTTAGGAAATAGTTTATTCAGGATTTTTAATTTTAAAGGGATATTTGAGAGATAGATGAATGCAACAAGACAGTTATTTTTGTTGTTGTTGCTGTTTTGTTTTTTCTTTGGTACTAGTACTGGAGCTTGCACTCAGGGGTCTCAGGTTCTTCTGTAGGCTTTTTAGTTCAAGGCTGGTGTTTTACTATTTGAGCTACAATTCCACTTTCTGTAGGACAGTTTTGAGTCTTCAACCTGTTTGAAACTCCTGTTTAAACTCCCTAAACGCATTTCCGGGCCAACTATTTAAAAATCTTAGTACTTGGGAATTTAATCAAACCTTGGAACAGTTGGCCACACACATGTTGTGAAATCAGAGCAAATATATTCAAGTTTTTGAGGTAAGAGATCTGAATATTACTAAAAATCTGCCATCTGGGGAACTATTGAGTAGTGAGTTCATACTAGCTGCCATGACAGATGTAATCTGACTTGCCAATTCTGTTTTAGACATCACAGTTTATTTCAACCAAAGCCTTTGTTCTAGGTTCTAATCACATATATACAATAGCTTTTAAAACAGTGTGGAATCTGAGCCCACAGAGATCACCTCAGCAACAAATAACCTGAATTGGTAGTAACTCAAGTAATAATATAGCCAGTGGCACTGGTGGCTTACATCTGTAACCTAGCAACTATGATGATCTGAGGACTGTGCTTCAAAGCCAGCCTGGCCAGAAAGTCCACGAGACTGGAAGTGGAGCTGTGGCTCACACAAAATAGTACTAGCCTCGAGGACCCCTCCTCACCCCCCAAAAAAGTAATATAGCTCTTCCTAGTGTCTGTGTAACTTTTACAGAAGTTCTAAAACATGTTTCCTTTCTTGACACAATGCATAAATTTTAATCAACCCTCAATGCCTAAAACAAATCAACAATTTGCCCATCACTGGGTAACTTAGAAAAGCAGTTGGAAAGACTATCTAAATGTACCATCAGCCCAAACCTGGCCTACTTGGCCACTGAATGTAAGATACCATTTAAGGCTTATTTTACAGTAGATTAGACACTAACTAGGGGTAGGTGAGACTGGATATTTGGGAGTCGAATGCTCATGTATAAACTGGTGAAAAGACTCCGCGCCAAACTTGATTTCCAGTTTGGACAGAGGTGATTTTCATTGTCAGGTTAACACCACATGAGCTGCTGCCCCAAAAAGCCTCGGTGGACAGCTTCAGAAAATGTGACTTCATTACCACTTCTGAATGAGCTTCTCGTGTGTGTGTGTGTGTGTGTGTGTGTGTGATCTGGGGTATCTGAGTGCTGAAAAAAATGGAGGTAAGAAACAAATCTCTGAACAGATCAGCAGTGGTAACCAGTACGGAAAGGCAGGAATACGATGTTAGCTCTCTTATCACTTCGAACTTGTCTTCAACTGACTGCTTCAGGTCTGGCACTGGGGATTTTTTTTATTTTATTTTATTTTTTGGGGTACGGGGAAGGATGAAGAGAAGTGGGGTGAGAAGTGAAGGGTAACTTGAGGGCGGGGAGGAGGGAAGCCCTGGGTGGCGACCCGTCAGGATCGGCCTCAGGGAAGGAAACACAAAGTTGAGAGGAGGCCGGGCAGGGAAGGGTGGCAGTTGGCTACGCGAGAGGGAGCGGGCCGCACGGCCCGGAGAGGAGGCGAGGGACCCGGGAGGCCGGCGACGGCGGCCGCGGGGCGGCGGGAACTGTCCCTGCGGGGGGAAAGGCCGTCCGAGAGGGGAAAGCAGCATCCCGGGAGGACGAAGGCCCGGGCGGGGGGCGGCTGGAACCGGCCCTCGGGCGCCGCGGGGAATGGGGACCCAAGAGGGCGCCGGCGGGGAAAGGGAATGGCGGCGACGACTCATACCTGGATGAGCACTTTCACGTACATGAACGGCTGGGACAGGATGGTGAGACCGGAGCCCAGGAGCACTTGACTGGCCGCGTCCGCCATGATGGCACCCGCGGACGGACAGACAGATTCGAGCCACCAAGCGACCAAGCCGGTCCCCGATCACGTGCCCCGGCCGCCGGCTTCACTGGCCCGCCCGCGGCGCGAGCGCGCGCACGCACGCACGCCACCGGCGCGCGCCGCACCCCCCACACGCCCAGTCTCCGCCTACTGCCCCCGCCCTGAGAAACGGCAGGCGCTCGAGAACAAGCGCCAGGGTGGGGCCGGGTGGGGGCGGGGCGAGGCTTCCACGCGCATGCGTCCGCTGATAGGGCGTGCGTCCTCCTCTCGGAACGGCAGTTTATCTTGCGCGTGCGCAGACCGGAAGTGTCCCGCCAGATCCTGGCTCCTGGGAGTGGTAATGGGGCGGAGGGATGTGACCCTGACGGTGAAGGCAAGGTCGGAGGCCTGGGAGGAAAATGAATGAGTAAAAAGGAGTCTTCACTCTGTTTTTGGATGTCCTCGGCGCCCGGGTTCTGCGGGCTATTTCTCTTTTAACTGTCTGATGGCCCACAGACAGTCTGGTGTTTAATTAAAAATGAGGCATCGGAGGCTTGCTCGCCTTGCATGCGTGCCGTCCGTTCACTTAGTAGCCCCAGAAATTCCTCCTTTGACCCCTTAGTTTTTATTCCTTGCCCTGTCACTGTCTAAAATCGCCCCCTGCACTGGAATGTGAAAGCTCTGTGAAGTTAGGAGCCAGATGTTACAGATGATGAAAGTTCACCAATGTGTATTTCAGTGCTCGGCACCTATGGGTACTTCAATGCATAGTTATTACAGGGATACGGGATGGTAGAAGCAAGACGGGGCAGGGCGGGGCGGGAAGCATTTTCCATGGCTGGGAATGTGGCTTAGTGGTAGAGTGCTTGCCTTGCCTTCCTCAAGCATGATAAGCAGAAAAGGCTGAAAGTGGCAAAAAAAAAAAAAGTTTTCCTTACAGTCCTCAGCTTCCCAGTTCCCTAATAAACAGTGAGGTAGAGTGTGGGCCAGAAAACAAAGCATTGGGAGAAGACTAGTTTTTCCTTTGTATCCACCTATCAGTTATCCTCTTCACTTTTCAGAGTTTGTACTACAATCTAAGATACTACCACTATTTACTTCTCAGAGATGCTATTTTCATTGTGCCAGCACTGGGGCTTGAACTCAGGGCATCATGCACTCTGAAAGATTGAGTCCTGCCTTATTCCCTAGGGTCAAGCAAGGCACCAGACCCACATAAACAAGCTTGACCACATGCCTGTCCACAGGCAGCTTATTCCAATGTGGGCCAACACTACCTTTGGGCCCCTGGGGATAGCCTGTCAGACCAGGTGGAACATTTCACCGTGGGCTGAGCCAAGGACATCCCTCTGGACTCCCAAGGCACCATAACCCATTTTCTATGTTCTGCTTCCTTGTTAAACCCTATATAACCCCCCAAATCCAGTCCTTCCACAATCTCCAATCCTGAGGGAATGTCTATGCCCCTCGCTGTGCCCCAGTAAATAGTCCTCACTTGCTGGGGATCAAGTCTGGCCTATCCTTTTCTGTTCTCCATTTTCCTAACGCACTCTTACCACTTGAGCCACACTTCCATTTCTGGCTTTTTGATGATTAATTGAAGCTCAGAGTCTCATGGAATTTGTTGCCCTTGCTGGATTCTGACCCATATCTCAGTCTCGTGAGTAGCTGGGTTTACAGACATGAACCACCAGTGATTAGCTTTAAGGGCTATTATGAGTATTGAATGAAATTGTGCACAGAGAAGGATTTTTTTAACTATATATGTGTATCTGTGTATATATACATACATATATCTATGTATATGTGTGTATACATGTATACACAGATATACACATGTATACATGTATACAGATATATAATATCTGTATCTCATGATGTTTAGTGCCCAGGCTGGCTTTGAACAGAGATCCTCAGATTTCAATCTTTCAAGTAGCTA
Organism: Megascapheus bottae; assembly: GCF_031878675.1. Lineage (NCBI taxonomy): Eukaryota > Metazoa > Chordata > Mammalia > Rodentia > Geomyidae > Megascapheus > Megascapheus bottae. Next base: position 12,082,755 of record NC_143524.1, on the reverse strand, counting down.
GGATTACAGGCATGAGCCACCATGCCCAGCAAAAAAAACTGCATTGAAATACAAATAAATTTAGGTAGAATTGCCCTATACTTAGCACAGAACGAGGCAATATTGGGAGGCAGCTTGTAGATCAGATGGGCTTCGAAATCATCCAATGGCCGTGATCCAGATCCTGTCTCTGCCAATTACCAACTCTGTGACCTTAGACAGATTGCATTACCTCTTTGTAGTGTCTTTGGGTACCCAGTTTAACACCAAAAACATATAAAATCAAAAGAAAAAGAAAAACACAAACCCCCAAACCCAAATAGTATCTTTTAGAATTAGAAGAATCTAGTTACTTTTAACTACAGATTTTTTTAGACATTGATCAGAACCAGAGAGGCCATTTAATAAGAGGCCTTTTAAATTCTTGAGTTTGTGTATTGGTAGTGCCAAAAATATCTCTTACCTCTGTCCCACTGTTGCCTGTGGACACTGAGAGGCAAAGGGTTGGGCAATCAGGTATATTTTCCAATAGTGTTGGACAGAAGGTGCCCTTGGAGTTTTGGGAAAGAATCCATAGAGGAGTGGGTGCTGAAGTCTGTGTAGACAGGAGAAGTAAAGAAGGCACAGAGCAAAATGTGCAGCTGTCCAAGCTCTGCATGGTACAGTTTCAAAGCCCTAAAGACATGTACTTTTTTTTTTTGCCAGTCCTGGGCTTGAGCTCAGGGCCTGAGCACTGTCCTTGGACTTTCTCAAGGCTAGAGCTCTACCACTTGAGCCTCAGCACCACTTCCCGGCTTTTTTCTATGTATGTGGTACCAAGGAATCGAACCCGGGTCTTCGTGCATGCTAGGCAAGCACTCTACCACTAGGCCAAACTCCTCATCCCTTTTTCTTTTTAGTTTATTTTTCAGGTAGGGTCTCATGCTTTTGCCCCAAATGGCCTTCAAATATGATCCTCTTATCTCTACCTCCTGAGTTACCTGTGATTACATGTGTGTGCCACCATACCCTGAGCCAAACTCCCACCCCCCTAAAGACATGTACTGAATGGCATTCTCGGATTGCATTCAATTTAGTGACCCTAAGATGGGTTGCATTTGGTGACTCACATTCAGATGATGAGAGGAAGAAAAATGTTCATTTTGTCTAAAAATGATGAAAGTTGTCAGCCGGTTAACAGGACAGGGAAGCTCCTTTGCTGAACTTGCTCAAGGCTAGTGCTCTACCACTCGAGCCACAGCTCCAATTCAGACTTTTGATAGTTTATTGGACATAAGAGTTTCACATATGGGCTGGGAATGTGGCTTAGTGGTAGAGTGCTTGCCTAGCATGCATGAAGCCCTGGGCTTAGTTCCTTAGTACCACATAAACAGAAAAAGCAAGAAGTGATGTTGTGGCTCAAGTGATAGAGCGATAGCCTTGAGCAAAAGAAACTCAAGAACAGTGCCCAGGCCCTGTGCTCAAACCCCAGGACTGGGAAAAAAAAAAGTTTCACCGTTTCCTGCTCAGGCTGGCTTCCTATCACTATCCTCAGCTCTTGGCCTCCAGAATAGCTAGGATTCCAGGGGTGAGCTACCAATGCCTGGCTCATTCTGTTATGCTATCTTTCATAAGCTTCCTAAGAGTATATAAAACAGTACACTGGTGGCTCATGCCTGTAATCCTAGCTATGCAGAAAGCTGAGATCTGAAAATGGCAGTTCAAAGCCAGCCTGACAGACCCTTATCTCCAGTTAACTAGCAAAAAGCAGTTTTGAGTGTGGGGGGAAACAAATGAGAACAAGAGGCCCTGAGTTCAAGTCCCACTGCTCTGTCTCTTCTCTCTGTCTCTGTCTGTCTGTCTCTGTTTCTGTGTTTCTCTCTGTGTCTGTGTCTGTGTCTGTGTCTGTGTCTGTGTCTGCCTGCCTGCCTGCCTGCCTGCCTCTCTCTCTCTCTCTCTCTCTCTCTCTCTCTCTCTCTCACACACACACACACACAACCAAAACTGCTAACTTGCACCACTGAGAATCTGATGTGAACATCTTTTGCAAAGTCATGTTGGACTCATCAGTCTTACCCTAGTATTTCAGAAATTTATTGTCACATTGCTCGATGATGGAAGATGTTGGTCTCTGTTTCTCACTCTTCTCTTCAGGTATAGCAGGTTATTCTTGTTTGGTGGGCCTGGGTTTCACCAGTCTTTTGGCCTTACCTTGCTGCTTCCGTCCTTGATCTAAGTCTGGAGTGTGTTGGCTAAAAAGCCAACAGCAGATTTAGAAGTTGTCTTTGGAGAAAGGCAAAAATCATTGTCCTTCAATATGAATCCTTAATTTCAAAACAGACTTAGTGGGGGATTCGCAGGGAAGTAGATGAATCTAGAGTGAATCATGCTGAGTGACACAAGACCAAAGGAACAAAAGGTACATGGTATCCTTAATGTGTGGCTATTAGATCCAAACAGTGCAAGAGCGAGGACTCAATATTTGCGCACCCAATGCTATGGACATGGTATTGGAAATATAAACATAACTACATGTACATAAAAACTCAATAAACATATGTTTTATTTCATAAATTAATGTGTATCTATGACATACAAACCCTCAGCCTAATTTTGATTAAGTTCTAAAAACTAAGTGCCAGTGATTGTATATAGAGATTCTCTTTTTGAACACGTGTTAAATATGTCATTTGAAATATGCTGTAAAAATCAATGTTAATAAATTCTTTAATAAAAAAAAACAAACTTAGACTATCTCCCATTACTGGGGTACCTTAAATCTGCTCTGTCTAAGAACAACTGGTAGTGAGGGTTGAACTTGGGGCCTCATGCTTGGTACTTTATCCCCCTAGCCCTTTTGTTTCCGATACAGAATTTCACTACCTTTGTCCAGGCTGACCTCAAATTTGAGGTCTGTGTTTCCCAAGTAGCGAGGATTACAGGTGAGAAGCACTGCACTTGGCTGAAACCATTTTTTTTCTTTATATACTTGTATTTTTAAAAATTAGCATACATTAGTTGTCCAAGGTGGGGTTTCATTGTGATAGTCCATACATGTATAAATGCATCCTCTTTTTGTTCAAGGAATTAAACCCAGGACTTCATGCATGCTAGGCAAGCACTCTACCTCGAAGCCACATTCCCAGCCCTGTCTGCAACTTTTGAAGGCAATTTTTCCCTCTGCTCCCATCTCTGCCTCTCTCTCAGTGTATCAAGGCTCACTTTAAACTCTTGGGCTCAAGCTCTTCTCCTGCCTTAGCCTTCTGAATGCCTTGGGATTACAGGTTTGTGCCACTACACCAACTTGACTCTCTCTCTCTCTCTCTCTCTCTCTCTCTCTCTCTCTCTCTCTCTCTCTCTCTCTCTCTCTGTCTCTCTCTCCTCTCTCTCTTTCTCTCACATACACACATATATACACACACGCATGCATACACATTCTATATTTTTTCCCATGGGATTTTCCTAACTAGATCAGCCAACACTTTAACGCCCACCCCTCCCCACATTATCAGGATACTGCTGGATAATTCCAGCCAGAGCAGATGGAGATGAGAGAAAAAGTGGAAAGAAGACAGAGTTCAGGCTCACTCCGACTCCCAGCCAGCCAGCGCTGCCTTTTGTTGGCTGAGCTCCAGCTAAGCAAGGGGGACGAGGAAGGGCTCTCTATACCCTGGCTCCACTGTTTGCAAACCCACCAGTGGCAGAGCACCCAGGAAACAACTGGCCCCAAAAGCTGCTCTTCAGGGTGCCCCCCTCTGCTGGAGGGGTGATGGAACTTCATCTTGTAGACCTGGTTCTATGACATAGACCCAGCCAGAAGTCCACTGAACTTCTGAGCTCCTTTCCAGTGACTGGTACAAGAAATTGTTCAGGACTTCAAGATAATTTGCAACACCAGAGCACAGCTAGCAGTACTTTGCAGGAGACAAGCGAAGCCTATCTGGTTGGCCTTTTTGAAGATACCAATCTGCGTGTTATCCATGCCAAGTGTGTAGCCATTAATGCCAAAAGACATCCAGATAGCATGCCACAGGGGACAGGGCAGTGAGCGTGGCCTAGTGGTAGAGTGCTTGCCTAGAAAGCATGAAGCCCTGCGCTTGATTCCTCGGTACCACATACACAGAAAAAGCCAGAAGTGGCACTGTGGCTCAAGTGGCAGAGTGCTAGCTTTGACCAAAAATTGTCCAAGGACAGTGCCCAGGCCCTGAGTTCACGCCCCAGGGTTGGCAAAAATGATGATGATGATAAATAAAATAGGGGACAGAAATTAGGTATTGGCAGTTTTTTCATGTGTGTGTAAAATTTTAATATAACTACAGTGATATAAAGCATTAATGCAAGTCAACACGTGCCAGTAAACAATTTTCAGCAGTTCAACTTTATAACAATTATAAATAAGCCGGTTAAATTTTTCTGGAAAATAAAACAAGAGTCCAGCCTGACAGGATCAGAGGCTGCCTACCCAGCCCAGAGAGACAGAAAACCAAGCAGTAGCAGAGAGAGCGTTGCTCACAGTTTCTCTCTGCATCCCTCTGCTTTGCCTTGTGAAACTTTAGAGGTTACTTAGTTGATTATTTTTAGCTTGCCTGGTCCATATGGGGTTATCATGGCTAAGGATTATCTATGACACACATGAGTAGTAACATACCATTGTACCTCAAGTATGGACAATGATTATGTGTCAAAGAAAAACATTTTAAATTATTTTCATGTGACTGCCTTGTTTATTTTTGGCCCTTGGCCCATCAGAGGTTCCTGTAACTGATGAACTACTTTAGACATATATAAGCTTTATTACAGTTCATTGAGCTAACAGGTGGCAGCTATTCTGCCTCTATTTGTCCCCTAATGAATCTGGTTTTTTTGTTTGTTTCTAACTTGATAAATTTCTTCCACCTGCTTCTCTAGACTTTGCTCTTTTCTAGCTTTTGAAGTTAGATATTGAATTAGGGTTTTTTTTTTTTGTTGCTGCTCTTACTACAGATTATAATCTTATCAACAATAAGATTTAAAACCATATCAATTTTTTGCCAGGTGTGAAGGCCTAGAATTCCAACTACTGAGAAGGCTGAGATCTGAGGTTGAGATTCATCATAGGCTGGACGGGAAAGTTTGTGAGACTCTTATCTCCAATTAACCACTAAAAAGTTGAAAGCAGAGCTGTGGACCAAGTGACAAGAGTGCTAGCCTTGAGCAAAAAAGTGCAAAGTGAAATGAGAGTGCCAGGCTCTGAGTTCAAGCCCACTACTGGCACAAAAGCAAAACACCATAATTCTATTATTTCATAGTTCAGTAGGTCAAAAGTTCAGCAAACTTGGCTAACTTCTTAGCTCTTGACTTTATGAGGCTGAAAGGTTCTGACCATTTATATTGTTAACTGAGGCTCAAAGAGAATCTACTTCTATTCTTATTCAGACTGCTTGCAGAATTCAAATCCAGTTCCTATGGCTATAGAACTAAGAACCACATTTCCTTGTTGTCTGTTGGCCAGGGATTGTTAACTTCTAGAAGCTACTTGTATACCCTTCTCTAGCTTGGAGGAGCCCACGAAAACCTTAGCATGTCACTACTATATCACTTTTCTTTTTGCAGGGAAGATATTGGAAGGTATCTGGATTAACGTCATGTCAGCCATCATTACCTTTTCCAGAAAACACAGTACAGCAGGTGTCTATGCATTACCTTGCCTCTACCTGAGCAGGTTGTTATAGTACATGCCTATAACCCTACCACTAAAAAGGTTGAACCAAGGGGATTGTGAGTTGAAGGTTAGTCTGGACTATACAACAAGATTATCTCAGAAATTAAATAAATAAGTAAAAAAGAAAAAGAAAGGAACAAAATAAGAATCTGGGTGGGGGAGGGGGGAAGGGAAATGGGGACCATGACATGTGAAAGGGTATCAATATGTGGGAATTGAGACACCATTTATCTGGCAAATATCATGTAACCCTTCTATTAATTACAATAAAAATATATTAAAAAATAAGAATCTGCTCTTGAAAGGGAAACCTAGAAATCAACCAAATCATGTTATGTTGTCAGGCATTTTCAGAGTACCAAGCATTTGTTTATTTGCCGCTTATGGGGCTTGAACCCAGGGCCTGGGTGCTGTGTCTGAGCATTTTTGCTCAAGGCTAGTGCTATACAACTTTGAGCCACCACTTCTGTTTTTCTGGTGGTTAATTGGAAATTTAGAATCTCGTGTACTTTTCTGGCTTTGAACCATGATCCTCAGGTCTCAACCTCCTGAATAGCTGGGATGACAGGTTTGTGCCACTAGTGCCAGGCGAGGAGGACATGTTTTTAAGCCATAGGAAAGTTGCTAGAGAGGAGAGGAGAGAGAAGAGAAGGAGAGAGAGACAGAGAGAGAGAGAGAGAGAGAGAGAGAGAGAGAGAGAGAGAGAGAGAGAGAGAGAGAAACAGAGAGACCAAGGGTGAGAGAAACAGAGAGACAGAGAGATTAAGTATGAGAGAAACATATATATATATATATATATATATATATATATATATGTAGAGAGAGAGAGAGCATAAAGCAAAAAATGGGTAAAATAAGATGATGGAATTGAAACATGAACTAGAGAGATCAACTACAAACGCAGAGCAGGGCACTGTTTTCTGTAAGAAAGAGAGGCAGGGTAGACAAGAGCAAAGTCCACTAACAGTTTCTGAGAGCTTCCTGTGTGTTACCCATGGCATGATGGCAGTGCTTTCTCTGGTCCTGCCCTTCAACTATTGTATCTCAGTTAGCTGGCAAGAGAAACAGAGAAGCCACATTTTGAGAGGTCAAATTGGAAGTCTTTATTGGAGAATGGGCATTGTCTGCAGGTGGACTCCAGTCTCAAAGACCTGCAGCCCAGTGCAGCGCTTAGACAAAGCTTCTTCTTTTTTTCTTTTTTTTTTTTGTGGGGTCATTTGGCTTGAACTTGGCCTGGGTGCTGTCCCTGAGCTCTTCAGCTCAAGGCTACCATCCTTCCCTTGAGCCAAGCCCCATTTCCCGTTTTCTAGAGGTTAATTGGAGATAAGAGTCTCAGGTCCTTTTGTGCCTGGGCTGGCTTTGAACCTTGATCCTCAGATCTCAGCTTCCTGAGTAGATAGAATTATAGGCATGAGCCACCACAGCCAGCAAAATTTTTTAAAACTAATTTCTTTGTGTGTGTGTGTGTGTGTGTGTGTGTGTGTGTGTGTGCCAGTCTTGGGCTATGTGAACTCAGGGCCTGAGCACTGTCCTTGTGCTTTCTCAAGGCTCTACCATTTGAGCCACAGTAGTACCACTTTCAGTTTTGTTTTGTTTTGTTTTGTTTTAATATATGTAGTACCAAGGAATCAAACCTGGGCCGCATGCTAGGCAAGCACTCTACCAATAGGCCAAACTCCCTGTCCGTAATAAAGCTTTTAAAGACAAAATCCACATGCTTGGGGGAAGACCAAGCCTTAACAAAAGCAGATTGTATATGGGGAGTAGCTGAGGTACCAAGAGACCTTACCATACTGTAGAGTACACCCCAAATCTTCCACGCAGGGGACTATTCAGAGGCGAGCAAGTCAAACCTTTTAGGGAGGTAATCCCAGCAAATAGGACCATTCCGATGCAAAAGCTCCCCTAAGGCTGAACAGCATGACGTGTGTGATTCAATGGCTGGCCTTACTCTCTACCCAGCAAAGCACCAGGATGGCTGTGAGAAGTTACTTACACTCAGCCCTCTCATTGCATAACAACCCCAGAAGGTGAATTGTGCTCAATGGGTTTTCCCATTGTGCTGATGATGAAGAGTCTTTGAGAGGGCAACTTGCCTAACATCATACAGTTGGTGTATTTTGGACCCAGGCAACCTGAATTCCAGACTCTACATTTTGTTTTTCTTTTTCTTTTACCGGGCCTCATGTTCTTAACTCAGCTGAGATAAGAATTTCACAGGATTTCCTACTCTGGTTGTCCCCTATCAGAGATCCTCAGATCAAAGCCTCCCAAGTAGCTAACAGACTTCAGCTACCGGCTTAAATGAGCAACTACTAGCAAATCTGTTTCCTGGGAGAAGGTGGTAGCAGAGAGAAAGCAGAGGACTTTGGGGCACAGGAGAAATCATGAAATAGCCACAAAGAGGAGCAGTGAGGGAGCTTTAGTTTTGGAAGCAGGAGGACATGTCTGCGAGGCTGCAGCAGAGGTATGTGGGGTGGCCCAGGTCCACTCTTCCTGCAGCTATCTTGGAAGCTTGATTACAGGAGCAGAAAAGACAGATGGTTTTAGGGTGACTGGCTGACCACATTCTGGAGAAATACCAGATGGATGTGGCAGAAGAACAGAAGGTAAGGACACAGGGGTGCTGACAGAGGATGTTTATATCAAGATCTCTGATTCTGAGCAGAGTGGGGGAGAAAGCCAGGCAGGAGAAAGTAAAGGCAAGTGGAACTTGAAAGCACTCATTCAGAAGACCACTCAGACACAGTCATATACAGTCATATACAGAGGGCCTGACAACGCCATCTTCAGGGGCATCCTTATAATATCCAGGCTAGAGGCAGAAGTACTCTGACTACCTAGGTCTGGGCAGATGATGGTGATGCTGATGTATCCTGGAGAAACTGGTGGGAGCCCTTGGAGACTTTGAAGGGCAGGTGGAGGTTGGGTTTGGGTGGAGGGAGTTCTGCTGATGCAGCTGGGGGTGGCTAGAATTACAAGTTGCTCCAGGAGAGGCTGAGGACCTGAGATGGAAGACAGGTTAACAAGACTTTAATTATTAGTTAATTCTACAGAATTTTTTTTTTTTTTTTGCTGGTCCTGGGGCTTGAACTCAGAGCCTGAGCACTATCCTTGGGCTTTTTCAAGGTTCTACCACGTTAGCCACAACACTTACTTCTGGATGTTTTCTGTGTATGTCGTACTGAGGAATGGAACCTGGGTCTTTGTGCATGCTAGACAAGCACTTTACCATTAGGCCAAACTCCCCCCACACCACCACCACGTTTTTTTTTTTTTTTTAACCAGTCTTGGAGCTTGGGCTCAGGGCCTGAGCACTGTCCTTGAACTTTCTCAAGGCTAGAGCTCTACCACTGGAGCCACAGCACCACTCCTGGCTTTTTTTCTATGTATGTGATACCAAGGAATCGAACCTGGGTCTTCGTGCATGCTAGGCAAGTGCTCTACCACCAGGCCAAACTCCTGCCCACCACCACTTTTTTTTTTTTTTTTTTTTTTGGTCGGTCATGGAGCTTGAATGCAAGGCCAGGGCAGTGTCCCTAAGCTTTTTTATTTTGCTCAAGGCTAGCACACTACCACTTGAGCCAAGCTCCACTTCCCGTTTTCTAGGGGTTAATTGGCGATAAGAGTCTCAGGTTGTTTTGTGCCCAGACTGGCTTTGTGCCTTGATCTTCAGACCTCAGCCTCCTGAGTAGCTAGGATTACAGACGTGAGCTACGGCGTCCGCCCTGGACCTCCTTTTCTTATGGTCCATAACACTATGGTGTATATTTTGTCAGTAAATACACACACACACTGCGTTTCTAAGTCTGGTTCTACAGGGAATTATAGATAATGACTCTACTGTACAGAGTCAATGTGGAATCCACTGACAGCGACATTTTTTCGTTGATCAGCGAGCTTGAGAGCAAGGAAAAAGGGTAAAGATGTTGGATGTTGGCAAGCCCGAACTGAGACGAACTGGGAATATTCCACTAAGAAATGAACAGAACTGTCACCGGAGAAGAAAAAAAAAAAAAAGAAATTTCTCTGGAGAATTTAGTGGAAGCAAAGCCAGCCAAGCTATTTAGTCTGTCTTGTTGTGAAAAGGACAGGAGTGGCTTTGTAGCTTCAAAGACATCTTGTATGAAGGTGCCAAGTCTGTGGCCTGGAAACCTCTCTCTACCCTTCCACATAATGAAACCCAGAATCAATCTGCGAACAGCTTGGAAAGCTTCAAATTAGCAGCTCTATTTCTGCAAAGCCAAATCCGTTTATATGGATTTTTGTTTTCTCGACAGTAGTTATTACTGTAGTTTAAACTGTAGTGGAAACTAGATCCCAAAGGAGCCTAGGATTGGAAGTGGACTTTGGGGAAGGGCATATGGGTAAATGATTAGTGAGTTACATTTTTCTGGCGCACTTGGGCTGTTTCACTATGTGGTGCTCTGTATTCCCTTGGGATTCGGAAGAGGCCCCCACGGTCCTGAGGATTCCTACCAGGCATGGTTTCTTGACTTTAGGCTTTCCCACCTCCAAAACCATTAAGAAATGCCCCCTACCCCGCAGTTTAGGTGGCCTCTGGTATCTAGTTATTGCCACAGAAAATTAACATGGTTGTGATTAATAAACAGGAAAGTTTCAGAGTGATCAGGTACCAGGTCCCCACAATTCTTACAATTTTTTTTGAGCCAGAGTAGCCCAGAGTGACCTCCAAATTTTTCTTTTCTTCTTTGGTTTGAGACCAGACTAGAACTCAGTACCTGATGCTTTTGTTTATTGACAGGTGCTCTACCAACTGAGCCACATCTCCAACCCCAAAGGGCTATTTGGCCCCCTCTCACCCTGGGGATGTGTGTGTATGAGACCTCCAATTAGTTCCTATTTTCTGAACGCTGGAATTACAATATGAACCACTACTCTCAGCTCAAATTCTTGTACTTTTAGTGATAAATGTGAAAGAATAAAACCAGAATGTTCTCAAAAGGCTTCTATAATGTTCTATATTTAAAAAAAAGCTTAGAAAAAATGTTTTTTTGCCACTGTCTTACCCACTTACCCACTTAGGCTTTTTTTCAAGAGTTGTTGTCAACTCTTTAAAATCAGGGCAGGAAAAAGCCATCTGGTGATACCAGATGGTATAGGACCCAGAATAGGCTACAAGATCCAAAAAATAAGGATTTCATTTCATTTTATGAAGTGCTAGGGATTGAATTCAGGGTCTTATATATGTTCTACAAGCATTCTTGTGCTGTAGCTAATTCTTTTGGGAATTTTTTCTTTGATACAGTCTCAGTAAATTGCTTAGGCTGGCATCAAACTTTAGATCTTTCTGTCTCTACTTCAAAAGAAGCTGGGAACTCAGAACAATCTGTTCAATTTCTTGGTAAATCAAAAACTGTTCTAAAATTTTCTTGAAGTCTCACACATTGGGATTATAATAAAATTTGTATTGCTCTATGGTTTAATCACTAACCATCCAGCTGAGAGAGCACAAAAGTGACCAGGGATGTCGTTTAGTAGTAGTGCAAGTGCTTAGTAGGTGAGTGGCCCTGGGTGTGAGGACCAGCAAAACATACACATGCACACACACGAATACGAGATAAGGAGAAACTTTCCATCCAATATGATGGGAAGCTGGAAGGTGTGGTTCAAATGGCAGCGCACCACTGAGAGTGAAAAAGCCAAGCAAGAGCTCAAGCTGTGAGTTCAAGCTCTTACTGGCACAGAAGCAAATTAGTTTGCCAATGTGACAAGGAAAAAGAAAAGGAAGAAGATAAGAAGATAGGGGGTAGCCTTTGTGAGCTGAAGCAAACTTTTTTTTGAGCTTGTTGGGCCTGTGGTTTTGCTCACAACTGATGCTCTGCCTCCTGAGCCCAGAGCTCTGAGGGAGCCTTCTTTGTTTTTATTTATTTTTTGTCAGTCATGGGACTTGAACTCCAGGCCTGGGAGCTGTCCCTGAGTTTTTGTGTTCAAAGCTAGCACTCTACCACTTTGAGCCACAGCATCACTTTAAGTTTTCGGGTAGTTAATTGTAGATAAGAGTCTCATAGACTTTCCTGCCTGGGCTGGCTTTGAACTCTGGGCCTCGGATCTCAACTTCTTGAGTAGTTAGGATTACAGGCATGAGCCCTCAGCAACCAGCTTTCTCTCTTCTTGTTCTTATTTTTTTTTAATTTTTTTTTTTTGTGGGTCATGGGGCTTGAACTCTGGGCCTGGGCACTGTCCATGAGCTCTTCAGCTCAAGGCTACAGTTCTACTCCTGGAGCCACAGCCCCACTTCCCCTTTTCTAGTGATTAGTTGGAGATGAGTTTCATGTTCTTCAGTGCCTGGGCTGGCTTTGAACTGTGATCCTCAGATCTCAGCTTCCTGAGTAGCTGGGATTACAGGAATGAGCCACCGTGCCTGGCACTTCCATCTTTATTTAACTCTCATTATCAAGGTGATATGGGGAGCCTTTTAAAACTGGGACCACAGCTGCCATTCTGCAGCCTGTTGTCTGCAGGGTTGGTCCCTGAGAGGACCTTTGGAAACAAATGGCTGACAGCAAGTAACAGTTCATTCAACAAGCAGTGAACCAACCACAGGAAACATCTAGTTAGAGAGAATTTTAATCATCGAGTTAAAAAATTCACAGAACCTGTTGAACATAATACATATGACATTACATTTTCATTCACCACTTGAGGCTTTGACATTAAAAAAAAAAAACATGCTTCTGAAACATGTTGAAAAGTCTTTTATAATTGATTTGCACCTAACTTTAGAGAGAATAACTATTGGCTAAGACATCTATCTGTGCTGTGAACATACTCTTTAGTTTCTGAAAAGGGCTTTTCTATACAGCATAATACAAATTTTAGGAAAAAAAAAATTGAACAAAAGGCTGAAGATGGGTGCCAGCGCAAGTTTGAGGTATATGCCAGGGCATCTAACTGGACCCTTTCCATGCACGCATTTCCCCTGCCCCAGTGTGCACAAGCCAAGCCCTCAGAGGAGGTGCCCGTGTGCCGCAGCCCAGGCACACCTATGGGTACGTGTATATGTGCAAGGATGGGTACGTGGTCATGGAGGGGCGGCCTCTCCTTGGGGTTGAATATTTGCTCTTCATCCAGTCTGGCTTTATATCCGGAGCTGGTGGCAGGCTAGAGTTTGTGCTTTTCTTTGGCGAGCATGATTCTGTAAAGCCTGGCTTCTTGTTCTGCGCAAACAAGACAAGAGAGGAGCTTATTTTCTGTTGCAATGGGTACATTTTGACTTTGAGTTAAGGATAGACTGATGAGGAGTGACGTGTGCCTGCCTCTCCGCTCCGGAGACTGTGTACTACTGCTGCCAGGCTGAGGTCAGTTAGCTTTGCTCCAGTGTGTTTGAGTTTTCACACACTCCATGGGCTCTCTCTGAATTTGCCCCAGGAACTGGAGTCATGGCTTCCACAAATGGTTCACAAAGGAAGAGGTCTACTTAACGCATCAGCACCCTGGATCGTGTCCTGCCCTGTATTCTGATTGGCTATCGATGGGGTGATCTAGTAAGTGAACTATCCAGGGGGGAACTCTCAAGTAAGTGGAGTCCTGATGACGATGGCAGGCCACGCTTCCAGCACATGGTGTTTAACTGCATCCTCCATTGCTCCGCATTACAGTCTGGCCTGCATGGGGCCCCTGCGGGTCTGTTTTTGTTCCCCAAGGCTTTGTGAGGTGAATGCTGGGTGAGGACAGAGGGCAGTTTGGTATTCACCCCTCTGTGATACCTCTCTTCAATCTGATTTTGTTGACGCTTTCTTTTCCTTGCTATTCAGTTTCTGTCACATCATGGTAAGCTATGTCTTGTCATCTGTTCTAGAAGATCCTGTCTGTACAGTCTGCTAGGGTCTCCACACATGGCAGGTCCTCTAGAAGATACTGATAGGTCAAGCCTCTATCCAGGAATTGCCAAACAACTGACTTGGGAAGATGGCAGGGGTTTCACCTTTGAACTGTCCATCCTGTGTCTTGTCTGTCTAAGCCAGTCCACTGGCACCGCCTGTTCCACCCACAGACCTATGAGCCCTGCCCTCCTGGAGGCATACTCTGGGCTAGCTTCAAGGAAGGTTCACTAGCCACCAACCTACATTTCAGGAAAGAACCTGAACTGAGCATGAGAGATGTGTCATAGAGATAAATATGAGTTGATTTGAACTTCTTTTAGAAAAAGAAAATTTGGCTGGGTGCTGGTGGCTCACACCTGTAATCCTAGCTATTCAGGACTGAGTAGCTGAGGATCACAGTTTAAAGCCAGCCTAAGCAGAAAAGCCTCTGTGCGATTTTTTTTTTTTTGTCAGTTGTGGGGCTTGAAGTCAAAACCTGTCCCTGTACCAATTTGTGCTCAAGGTCAGCACACTATCACTTGAGCCACAGCACTTCTGGTTTTGAGTAGTTAACTGGAGATAAGAGGACTTTTCTGCCGGGCTGGTTTCAAAGTGTGATCCTCAGATCTCAGCCTTCTGAGTAGCTAGGATTACATGCTTGAGCCATACCAGGCTTCCCATGAGACTCTCATCTCCAATTAGCCACTCAAAAATAGTAGAGTGCCAGCCTAGTAAGTGTGAGTCAAAACTCAGTACTGAAAAGGAAAAAAAAAAGATCAATTTCAGCTCCAGGTAGGATTCCATTTTTCTTTTTTCTTTCTTTTTCTTTCTTTCTTTTTCTTTTTGCCAGTCTTGGAGCCTGAACTCAGGGCTTGAGCACTGTTCTTGGGCTTTCCTTAAGGCTAGTGCTCTTACCACTTGAGCCATAGCACCACTTCCAGCTTTCCTGTGTATGTGGTACTGAGGAATCAAACCTGGGTCTTTGTGTATGCTAGGCATTCTACCACTAGGCCAAACTTCCGGCCCCTCCAAGTAGGGTTTCTCTGGTCCTACACTACCTTTTGGGATGTGCCCCGTAGTAAGGAAGTGGTTTGAACTTGAGGGTGCAAAGTGCCTTAAATGTTTCCTGGGCAGAAGAAATCTGAGAAGGCAAAGCTATGGACCAAGGCACCAGCCATCCAAATCACGTCAAAATGAGTTACATTAATCGCTGGCCTAGAAGTGTCCATGGGAGGGGAAGTACCTGCATGGCCTCTTTATTCTTCGGTAGAATCAGGGAGGTCATTGGTGAGACCAGGGTGGTGCCTTTGTTTCTTCCACTTAACTGTGTCTAAAATAAATGAACACATCCTCATTAAGTAGTCCAGATGAACGAGTGTGAGTAAACACTACTGTTGTGCTTTCATCCATGCGGATCAATTTGTGATGATACTGCAATATGGAAAGAAAGGCAAGATGCAAATGAGCAACAAAGCAGGAAAGGCAGGGGAGAGGCGCTTACTGGGCACAGGCCACATGCCAGGTGCTGAACATGAAGATGCTGTCACAACAGTGGTCCCGACCTGGAAACTGAGTCCCGGGCAGGCCACATGACTCACAGAACACAGGCTGAGCTTCTGTCATCAGAAATGGTCGGAATCACAAGTGTACTGTATTTCAGATTTCTTCCAGGTTGGTTATTTGTCCATACACATAGTGAGATATCACAGGGATAGAAACTCATAAATGCACCTTACACAAATAATGTGAAGAGAAGTTTTTACAATTTTTAAAATAATCTTGTGCATGAACCAAGTTTCTTTTTCTTTTTCTTTTTCTTTTTTTTTTTTGCCAGTCCTGGGCTTGAGCTCAGGGTCTGAGCACTGTCCTTGGACTTTCTCAAGGTTAGAACGCTACCACTTGAGCCCCAGCACCATTTCTGGCTTTTTTCTATGTATGCGGTACCAAGGAATAGAACCCAGGTCCTCGTGCATGCTAGGCAAGCACTCTACCACTAGGCCAAACTCCCAGCCCAATGAACCGAGTTTCTACTTGCAGATTTCTACATGTCAGATTTGGGAGCATTCTGAGTTAGGAATGTTCAACCTGCTAAATAGTGAGGCCAGAATTTGAACTTGAGATAGACTCCAAGGTTGTGTTCTTAACACTGTTGCAATGAACACCAAATGACCCTTGGTGTTGAGCAGAGGCTGTGCACTGTTGGGGGTTTCCCTGTACAGCATGAAGGGACTCATTCCACCATTGTTAACCCCGGGGAAAATGCTACATAAGGATGGTTCATTTTGCATCCTATCCAGGAAGAATTAGCTTTTGTTGCTCTAAAATGTTAAATCAAAATAGTACTAGGAACCTGCTCACTTGTTCATTTGCCCAGAGTAGTTTAAGATCTGCCCAACACTGCATTCCTAGGGAAGGAATGGGCTGTAGCAGGTTAAACTCACTGAGTGGATGGGTGGGGGATAAGAGGATGGTACATGTTCTTGGCATCAAAGCCCAGATACCAGTACTTGATCTCAGACTCCAGTGGTTTTTAATCCAAAGCCGTGTTAGTGCCCTTCCAGCTCCCATTCCCCAGTCTTTATGCTCCCTGACTTCCAATGGTGAGGGCAACACAAATATCTATTGCGTTGTCTGCCCTGTGATGTGGGAGAGAGATGCTTGTTGGAGAAATCACAGACCCTGTGGGACCAGCAGTCGGATAGAGACATTCATTACCTCAGCGAACCTTGGTTTGTCATTTCTCATTGTTGAAGCTGTGGAATCCTCCAGATGTTTCATAAAGGTAGACTGCTTTTGCAGGGTGGTAGCAAACCCTGCCGTTGTGCCCTAGGATGAATGAAAGGAAAAGACTTTTCAGTCAATCCATTCATAATCCACCCAGTTCACCTGGTAACAAAACGGCCAGCTGGGCAGTCAGTTTCTGTCTCTAGAAAGCAGAGTCTGGGGTGGGTGTGAGAACTTGGAGCAAGGTGGAGGAGGAACTTCCAGGCGTCCTGAGCCCCAACCAGGCCACTCTGGAGCATCTTAGCCCATTGAGGCAACACTTCCACTTTCCTCTGGAAGCCCAGACTTGGTCGAAAGCCAGACTTGTGCCAGAGGAGAGGGTCATGTGCTGAGGGTGACACAGGCTCAGAGATGATCTCAGAGGACGCAGGGAAGGTTTGAGGTCTCACCTCAAAACAGCAAGTTCCACCCCCTCCCAGCCCCTTGCACTTGCTCTCTTGGCATAAGCAGCAGATAGCAGAAACAGAAGGCAGGGGCTTTCTTTCTTTCTTTCTTTCTTTCTTTCTTTCTTTCTTTCTTTCTTTTTTTTTTTTGCCAGTCTTAGAGCTTGAACTCAGGGGCCTGGGCACTGTCCCTGAGCTTCGTTTGCTCAAGGCTATCACTTGAGCCACAGCACCACTGGCTTTTTTTTTTTTTTTTTTAATGTGCTACTGAAGAAGCAAATGCAAGGCTCATGCATGCAAAGCAAAGCACTCTACCATGAAGCCACATTCCCAGCCCAGGCAGGGCTTTCTTACTGGGGAATCTTCTATTAATTTTAACTCCCGCATCAAATAATTTTTCTGGTACTGCTCATTTCGCTGTTTCCTGGTCTGAAGTGGCTTCTTTTTTTTCTTCTTTAGCATTTTCTTTTTCCGATTCATCTGTGGGAAAGTACAGAGAGACTGGTCACAAGTGTGTGTAGCTCTGCTCGCCCCACACAGTGATGGGGAAACAGGCGAGCCCGGCATGTGGCCGCCCAGGGCTGCCCCCTACTTAATCCTCATATTACACCATCGTGGACACATGGCCAAATAGATACTGCTATGAAACCAGATGACTTTATGGAATGAAGCCAGGATACTACTGGTCCTCTACCGTGTCATCTAGTGAAAGACTCAGTCTTATTTGTGCATTGGTATCTCATGTCTGTAACCCTTGTTACTCAGGAGACAGGACTGGGGATCAGGGTTTGAAATCAGCCTGGGTAGAAAAGTCTGGGAGACTTTTTTTTTTTTTTTTTGCCAGTCCTAGGTCTTGAATCCAGGACCTGGGCATGGTCCTTGAGCACTTTTGCTCAAGGTTAGTGCTTTGTCACTTGAGTCACAGCACCACTTCTAGCTTTTTCTGTATATGTGGTACCAAGGAATCAAACCCTGGGCTTTGTGCCTGCTAGGAAGGCACTCTACCACTCCTGGCCCTGGGAGACCCTTATGTCCAATAAACTAGCAAAAATGCAGGATTGAAAGCATGGCTCAACTATGAGAGGAAAAAGCTGAGTGAAAGCACAAAACCCTGAGCTCAATCCCCAGTATTGGCATACACATAAACATACACACACACAAACATACAGGCATGTATGCATGCATGCACATACATGTGTGGGCCTTAGGGATTTTATTTTGTTGCTGTTACCATAAAGTGTCTTTACTAAGTAAGATGTACTCCCAGTTACTTAAGAAGTTGTGTTCAGGAGGGTCTCTGTTCAAGGCTTGCCTAAGCAAAATGTTAGTGAGACCATATCTCAAACAATAAGCTGAGTATGAATATGCCTCTGTGATCTCAGCTGTGCAGGAGACTGTTGGTAAGAGGATTATACACTGACGCCAGCCCATAGCAAAAATGTGACACCATATCTGAAAACAACTAAAGCAAAAAGCACTGGGGAGGGGCCAGGGGTTTGGCCTAGTGATAGAATGCTTGCCTAGCATTGATTCCTCAGTTGCACATACATAGAAAAAAGCCAGAAGTGATGCTGTGACTCAAGTGGTAGAGCTATAGCCTTGAGAAAGCCCAAGGACAGTGCTCAGGCTTTGATTAGAGGGAAAGAGGAAGAGAGAGAAAGAGAGAGAGAGAGAGAGAGAGAGAGAGAGAGAGAGAGAGAGAGAGAGAGAGAGAGACAGAGAGACAGAGAGACAGAGAGACAGAGAGACAGAGAGAGAAAAGAAAAAAAATAAGTGAGAGATTTACAAAGTACCCAATACTCCAGAGTAAGCTAATCAGTTAGAAATACTGCTCTATCTCCTTTTCTTTTTGTAGTTCTGGATGTTGAATTCAGTGCTTCACATTTATCAGGCAAGCACACTACCACTGAACTATAAACAAAGCCATTGCTGTATTTACTAAGACTGTTGAAAAATTTATCAAACCAGCTAGGCACCAGTGGCTTATGCCCATAATCCTAGCTACTTAGGAGGCTGAGATCTGAGGATTGTGGTTTGAAGTCAGCCTGGGCAGAAAAGTCCATGAGTCTCTTAATCTCCGATTAATGAGTCTCTTATCTCCATCAGAAAGCTAGAAGTGAAGCTATCGCTGAAATAGTATAGTGCTAGGTTTGAGCATAAAAGCTCAGAGGCAGCACCCAGGCCCTGAATTCAAGTCCCAGGGCTCAAAAAACAAAAACTTAAACACAACAAATTCACAGAATTATCCAGTGGTGTTATGTTTGGGCTTTTGTTTGCTTTCTGGTTTGTCACTGTTTTTCGGTCATGAGGTTTTAAACTCAGCCTCACTCATACTTGGCAAGCGCTCCTACTTGAACTTTGTTCTCAGCCCTTTTTGCTTTATTTTTTAAAGTAGAATCTCATACTTTTTCTAAGGCCGACCTCAAAATGTAATCCTCTTTGCCCAGCTTGTTCTTTAATGATCTTTCTTTCTTTCTTTTCTTTTTCTTTTTTTTTTGCCAGTCCTGGGGTTTGAGACAGGGTCTAAGCACTGTCCTTGGGCTTTCTCAAGGACAGTGCTCTACCACTTTGAGCCATAGCACCATTTCTGACTTTTTTATGTCTATGTGGTATCCAGGAATCAAGCCCAGGGCTGTGTGCTTGCTAGGCAAGCACTCTACCTTTAAGCCGCACTCCCAGCCCTTTCGACAATTTTTAATGTGGCAATACTGAGGTTTGAACATAGGGCTTTGTACTTACTAGGAAATTTCTCTACCACTTGAGCCATGCCTATTTACTTTTGGACTTTACTTTCTGATATGGCAGAGAGGATAGGCCCATGCCACCACACAGTTTTTTCTGTTGGGATGGAATCTTGTGAATTTTTTGTCTTGGCTGAGCTTGAACTATGGCTGTACTGATCTCTGCTTCCTAAGTACTTTGGGTAACAGCCATGAGCTGTCTCACCTGGCTGCTACATGTTACATATAAGAGTTAATATTAGGGGGCCGGGAGTTTGGCCTAGTGGTAGAGTGCTTGCCTAGCATGCACGAAGACCCGGGTTCAATTCCTTGGTACCACATACATAGCAAAAAGCCGGAAGTGGTGCTGAGGCTCAAGTAGTAGAGCTCTATTATTGAGAAAGTCCAAGGACAGTGCCCAGGCCCTGAGCTGAAGCCCAGGACTGGCAAAAATAAATAAATAAATAAGTGAATATCATCTTACCTCATCTACTAAATTCAGTAGGTGAACGGGGAGACCATCTGATAAGGAGCTGTCAGAACCACTGGTGCTAGATCCACAAGGAAAGAAGGGGAAAAAGCATAATTAACATGTGAAGGAGGTGTAAGATGCCTTAGTCTGGCTGCACAATATTAACCACTTGCTGTCTTTTGTGTGCTCCCATTAAGAATTCTGGACAATTAATGTACTATGTTGTCTCTCATCTCCTTTGCTGTCCCTTGTTTATCTCATATTGTTATAGTATCTCACTTTGTTATCTGATATATTGAATTTATTTGTATTTGGTTATTTGAAATTTGATAGGGAAGGGGGAAAACCAAGACGGGTGAGGGGTGTGGGGGGGAGGGAAATGGGTACCAAGACATGTGAAAGGGTATCAATGTACGTGAATTAATGCACCTTCTATCTGGCAAATATCATGTAACCCTTTTACTAATTACAATTAAAAAAATGCAACAACAACAAAAAAAAGAATTCTGGACAAGAGCACACGAGTACTCATTCTGAACACACACTGCTGCCATGTTGCACATTAGGCAGAGAGAATGAACAAAGGAGACAGAGCTCCTATGATAAGAAGTCCACCACCTGTGTGGCAAAAGTAAATACTGGGCAGATGGACAATGGTGCCCTGGGCAGCTGGGGTAAGGGCTGTAGAAGTCTCCATGTGCTTTAGAGAATAGTAGGTTACTGGGATTTATCTGAGAAACCAGGCTTTTCTTCATTCATTCATTTCTTTTGGTGTGTGTCAGTCCTAGAACTTGAACTCTGGGCCTGGGGCATTGTCCCTGAGCTTCTTTTGCCCAAGGTTAGCATGCTGCCACTTGAGCTGCAGTGCCATTTCTGGCTTTTTCTGTTTATGTGGTACTGAGGAATGGAACCCAGGGCCTCGTGCATGCGAGGCAAACACTCTACCACTAAGCCACATTCCCAGCCCAGGATCTCAGATCTTATAGAACTTCTTTGCTAGCTGGGATGGGAAGGCAGACAATAAGAAAAAGATAAGTATAGATGATAAAAATGATGAATGGGGCTTGATGCTGGTGGCGCACACCTGTAATGCTAGCTATTCAAGAGGCTGAGATCTGAGGACTGCAGTTCAAAGCCAGCCCACGCAGGAGAGTCTATGAGATCCATATCTCCATATAAGTACCAAATAATCCAGAAGTATGCTGTGGCTCAAGTGGTAGAATACTAGCCTTGAACAAAAAAAGTTTTGGGCCGAGCGCAGTGGCTCCCATCTGTAATTCACTGCTACTCAGGAGGCTGAGATCTGAAGACTGAAGTTCAAAGACAGCCTGGGCACTAAAGACATAAGACTCTTACCTCCAATTAACCACTAGAAAACCAGAAATGGGGCTGTGGCTCAATGGGTAGGGTGGTAGCCTTGAGCTGAAGAGCTCAGGGACAGTGCCCCAGCCCAGAGTTCAAGTCCCATGACCAACAAAACAAAACAAAAAGAAAAACAAAAAGAGTGATGAATGTTGGCCTCATTGAAAAGGGTGATATTAGAGCAAAGAATGGCATTAGCCATGTGGCCTCCTGGAGAAAGAGCACTAGGGAATTGCAGGTTCAAAGACCCTCAAGCCAAAGAGCTGACATGCTGAGGTAGCTTGAGGCCTGTGTGGTAGTAGCAGGGAGTGAAAGGGTGGGAGTCACAGAGGATCAGGTGCTATACCCACAGTCTTGTAGAACACTGTAGGGGCTTTCCCCCCCCCCCCCGCTGTCGATCATGGGGTTTGATCTCTGGCCTGGGCAATGTCCCTCAGCTCTTCAGCTCAAGGCTACTTCCCTACCTCCTGAGTAATGAAGATTACAGGTGTGAACCACCTCGCCTGGCTTAGGGACTTTAAAAAAAATATAAATTTGAGTAAGTTAGGGAGCCACTGAGGTAGAAGAATGACATGACTGATACTAGTTCTGAAAAAGAATCATTCCCCTGGTTTTCTTTAGCCTGGCTGGTTCCTTCTCAAGTCTCTAGGAAGATTTTGGTTCAGCTTTAGGCCCCACCAAAAAGAGAGACCTTATCCAAAAATAACCAGTGCTCAAGGTGAGGCTCAGTGGTAGAGTACCTGCTCAGCAAGCTCAAGGTCCTGATTTCAACCTTTAGAACTACCAGACACAAAAAAATAATAAACAAGAGTACTGGGATTTTGGCCTGGTGGTGGAGTGCTTGCTTCGCATTCACAAAGACCTGGGTTTGATTCCTTGGTACCACATATACAGAAAAAGCAGAAATGGTGCTGTGGTTCAAGTGGTAGAGCACTATCCTTGAGAAAGCCCAAGGAAAGTGCTCATGCCCTGAGTTCAAGCTCCAAGACTGGCAAAAAGAAAAAAAAGGCAAAAAAAAAAATTGGGGCCTGAAGCTTAGTGATAGAGTGCTCACCTAGCATGCACAAAGACCTGGGTTCCATTCCTCAGTACCACATACAAAGAAAAAGCCGGAAGTGGTGCTGTGGCTCAACTGGCAGGGCTCTAGCCTTGAGAAAGCCCAAGGACAGTGCTCAGGCCATGAGTTCAGGCCCCAGGACTGGCAAAATAATAATAACAATAATAATAATACATTTCTGTCTTTGAGATGAACTTTGTTACCTGGATTCAATATCAGATAAGGGAATATCACTCCAACTTCCTTCTAAATTCATGAGCTGTCCACGTTCATTGAACTTCTTGTAGATTTCCTGGTGTAAGAGCTCCTTAAGCTCTTTTAGACACTGAAGGAACTGTGACAGTGAAAAGATTGATAATAATGATTGATTTATTTCCTGAATATGTGCTGAAAGAAACCTCACTTATCACTGATGACCAGTAAGCTGCAATCCCTGCTGCTAAGGACATATTGATAGAGAAGTTGCATAAGCTGTAGAAACAGAATTATTTCTATCATGGCTTTAAGCTACTTTTTTGGTTGCTATAACCAACTTTATTAATTTTTTTTGCTACCCCTGGAGTTTGAACTTAGGACATGGGCACTGTCCTTGGGTTTTCTTAAGGTTAGCACTCTACCACTCGAGCCACAGAATCACTTCTGGCTTTTTCTATGTATGTGGTACTGAGGAATCGAATCCCGGTCTTGGTGCATACCAGGTAAGCATTCTACCTCTAGGCCAAACTCCTGGCCCCCCATGGGCATTATTGACTGAAATAAAAGAAAGAAGCAAGATTTGGTGTAGCCAAGCACCAGTGGCTCATACTATAATCCTAGAGACTCAAGAGTTTGAGATCTGAGGATTGCAGCTTAGCAGGGAAACCTTATCTCTGTTTAACCATAAAAAGCTCTGAGTGGCACAGTGGCTCCAGTAGTAGAGTGCTAGCCTTGAGAAAAAAAGAAGCTCAGAGACAGTGCCCAGACCCCTGAGTTCAAGCCCCAGGAAGAAGGGTGCTAAAGGACAGTTTTCTTCCTGTAAGTGAATTACTAAGTCTTTCCATTTGCCCACAGTGTGCATATTGGGATTTTCTTATTACCAAACAAAACAAAACTTTAGGGAAGCCAGGTGCCAGTGGCTCATACCTGTAATCCTAGCTCCTCAGGAGGCTGAGATCTGAGTATTGTGGTTCAAAGCCAGCCTGGGCACTAAAGTCCCTGAGACTCTTATCTCCAATTAACCACCAGAAAACCGGAAGTGGCACTGTGGCTCAAATGGTAGAGCAACAGCCTTGAGCTGAAGAGTCCATGTCCAGGCCCAGAGTTCAAGCCCTATGACCGACCAAAACTAAAACTAAAACAAAAACAAAACTTCAGGGAGATATGTACAGTGGAGGAGGACTACCTGTGGTGCCTCTGGGCTGAGCCAGAATCATGTGACATTGATCATACTAGTGGTCCCACATTTCCTGAACCCCCATTTTTACCTTTGTTTGGTCAGGATCGCAGAAATCCAGAAGTGTGTCACAGATGTGATAGCCCAGTGACTTTAGATCTTCAGTGGTAAAGTGAATGTCTCTTTTACTGCCTGGGGAAAAAAAAGACACATTTCTTATTCAATCCTTTGGGCTGAAAGCAAGTCAAGATATGAATGACTTTTAAGAAAAAACCCCCACCACTTTTGATTCTAAAATACTGTGCTTATGTGCAGGTGTATGGAGTAGCTCTCCGTGTCACTTGGTTGAGAAGGACGGGAACATGAGAAGGTCACTACCATGATGGCTGTGTGCTCACTTAGCTGCTTCTTTGGGGCAGGCACCATCTCATTAAGCAGGATCCATAAAGCTGGGACTGTGATTCTTGCCAGGTAAAGGGAAAATGAGAAGCTGGGCGCTTGTGGCTCACACGTGTAGTCCTAGCTATTCAGGAGGTTGAGATCTGATGATCATGGTTCAAAGCCAGCCCAGGCAGGAAAGTCGGTGAGACTCTTATTCTAATTAATCACCGGAAAACAGGAAGTGGGGTCTTGACTCAAAGTGGCTGGAGTGCTAGCCTTGAGCAAAAAAGAACTCAGGGACAGTATCCAGGCCTCGAGTTCAAGCCCCATACACACACACATATACACACAGAAAAAGGCAAAATGAGGGTTGAAGAGCTTAAATAATTAACTCAGGATATCTAAATGCAGTTTGAAATTCAAAACTCCAGCTCCTAAGCAGCCATTTTGGTGCTTCATGAAGTATAATATTCTACATTCAGGTTTAGTGGTGGGGGGAGGAGGGAGGGTAGGGAGATTCTCTGCGATCACTCATCTCCCCAACATGCCCCAGACCTAAGCTCCCCAGGTGCTGGGCGAGGCTTCGGAGGGAGGGATAGATTACCCAGCGTGGACCCGCCAAAGGTGGACTCCATGGTGTAGCTGTTTTGGATTCCCATCCGCCACATCACCACACGTCCTGTTCCTTCTTTGCACTTTTGGACCTTAAAGTTACAACTGTGAAAAGAGAACTTAAGAGAAAGCCAAAGTCAGTTAATTACAACTACAAGATGTCTTAAGATGCATTACTACAAGACAAAAATGGTTCCTTTGCAGGGAGGGGTCTAGATATTATTTTCATAGTATAATAGGTTGTATGAAATACTGGAACCAATAAAGTGAGGGATGTCAACAGGCTATGGGGGAAGGAGTTTTGTGGTTACATCAATCAGGAAGAAGGACGAAAAATACTAAACAGACTTCTCTGGGACCTTCAGAGTATTTAATGTGGAGTGGGATCTTCCAAAGGGAAGGATCTATATATATAATTTGTCCATGGACCCTATCTGCCTAGCACCCTCTGGAAAAGCAGCATTGGAGTAACTAAGGATCCAGGAACACCTGGGTCAGGAATGGTAGGTAATTAGCATCCAAAGAACAAGCCAGTCATTCTGAGACATTCCTTCCTCTTCCTCCTCTCCTCAACTCCTTTTTCATTCTGCCTTCCTCTCCCTCTTCCACCTCTCCTCTGCCCTTCCTTTCTGTTTTTTTTTTTTCTGTTGTTGCTGTTTTTTTCTTTTCTTTTTCGCCAGTCCTGGGGCTTGAACTCAGGGCCTGAGCACTGTCCTTGGATTTTCTGAGTATGTGGTCCAGAGGAATAGAACCTGGGCCTTTGTGCTTGCTAGGCAAGCACTCTACCACGAGGCCAAACTCCCAGCCCCTTGCCCTTCCTTTCTTTGGCAAGGACTCTTTGTAGCCATCTGGCCTTAAACTCATGATCTTCCTGCCTCAGCCTCCGGAGTACTGGGGTTGCAGACATTTGCCACTGTACTAGGCTCTACCACTTATTTTCAGCCACTTGATGTAGTTGGGTTTGTCCTCCAAAATCTCTATCTAGTGTTGTTGTTGTTGTTTGGTTGGTCCTGGGTCTTGGACTCAGGGCCTGGGTGCTGTCTCTGAGTTCTTTTGCTTAAGGCTAGTGCTCTACCAGTTTGAGCCACAACTTCCCTTCCAGTTTTCTGGTGGTTAATTGGAGGTAAGAGTCTCAGGGACAGTTCTGCTGGGGCTGGCTTTGGACTGCAATCCTCAGATCTCAGCCTTCTGTATAGCTAGCACCACAACCCTGAGCCCCAGGCCTGATCATTGTTTATACTGAAATTACACAATGTGTGGCCTCTTGTGTTTGGCTTCTTTCATTTAGTGTGTTCAAGGTTCATCTGTATCCTGGCATTTCAGCACTTGAATCTTCTATTTATTGTGAACATAATTTCATCCAGTGGATAGTCTACATTTTGTATATCTGTCCATTTAGCTGATGTTGATCATAGGGCCTGACCTCAGAGCCTGGGTCCTGTCCCTGAGCTCTTTTGCTAAAGCTAGCATTCTACAACTGAGCTACAGCTTCATTTGCAGTGGGTTTATGTTTGTTTGGTTTGGTTTTTTTTTTGAGTAGTTAAATTTTCACAGGGACTTTTCTGCCTGGGCTGGCTTTGAACTGTGATCCTAAGATTTCTGTCTCCTGAATAGGATTACAGGTGTGAGCCACTGCCACCTGCTTTGATAGAAAAAAAAAATATCTTTTTTTTCCCAGACCTGGGGCTTGAATTCAGGGCCTGGGCACTGTCCTTGAGCATTTTTAAGGTTAGCAGACTACCACTTGAGCTACAGCACCACTTCTGTTTTTTGTATTTTATTTTTCCTGTGTATGTGGTACTAAGGAATCAAACCCAGGGCTTCATGAATGTTAGGCAAGCACTTTACCACTAGGTTACACTCCTCACCCTAGAAAAAAATCCTTAAAGCCATACTTTTCTAAATTCTTGACATCTAGGTGGCTGGGATTAACCAAAGATAATAAAGAGAGCTGGATGCCGGTGGCTCATGCCTATAATCCTAGCTATTCAGGAGGCTGAGATCTGAGGCTCAAGGTTCCAAGCTAGCCTCGTCTTATCTCCAATTTACCATCAGAAACCGGAAGTGGCACTGTGACTCTAAGTGGTAGAGTGCTAGTCTTGAGCTGAAGAGCTTGGGAACAGTGCCCAGGCCCAGAGTTCAAGCCCCATGACCACCATCAACCAAAGATAATAGAGATTAAAAATGCCACATAAAAAATAACATCTAGGGTGGGGGGGAGGGTAATGGGGACCAAGACATGTGAAAGGGTATCAATATATGTGAATTAATGCACCTTCTATCTGACAAATATCATGTAACCCTTTTATTAATTACAATAAAAAATATTAAAAAAATAACATCTAGGCAGTGGTGTGTTCCCTTGTCCCTCAGTCAGAGGACAGGCAATCACTGTATTTGCTTACCTTATCTGGTATGTTTTTGCTTAACATCAGTGGGAACACACGCTCATGAAGCCAATGCCTGTGGTCCTTGTTGTTGCAGCCATACAAGAAGATATTATTCTTGCGGCTGTGTCCATGGAAATCACAGTACAAGAGAACCTCTCTTTCTTCCATAAGTCTGTTGAGGGGGTAAACATGCAAATACTCCAGAATCATCCCATTCTCTTCTGTCTGGTACTTTCCCTCCTAAAGACCCTCTCTACCCTAATGGGTTTCCATGGATCCTACCCCATCCCCCACCACTGCCAAACATGCCGTCAGCATCCCTGACCCCTGCCCGTCACAGGGACTTGAAATGGAAAAGTTCTGATGTGAGAAGTAGTGGTGTGTAGGCCTCTGTAAACTTTCACAAGAAAGCAGAGAAAATCTATTGAAAGCCCACCACGATGAAGGAGACAGGCAGAGAAGCTGTGGGTGTGGGACAGAAAAAGCCACAGGAAGTGTTGGTTCCAGACTTTTGGGGACCAGTTCTTTCAAGGCTCAGCTCTTCATTTCTGGTCACGAGGATGCCTCGTCCAACTTCTAGGCATGCTCACCTTCTCCATGATCATGATGGCAGGATGAGGGGGAAGAGTGACAGTGCTTCCCACGTGCCAGGGGCTGGACACTGGGCTAAACAGGGGACCCAGATGATCTCATTTCACCCTCAGAATCCCACCCAAGGCAGGAGTATCATCATTCTACAGGAAGAAAGATGAGGTTCACGGACATTAAATGTCATAGAATCAGCCAGCAGTAAAACCAGGTCTCAGGACATAAGGCAAACAAACACGTGAGGTTACTATCAGTTCTCTGCCTAAGTCTCCTGGTATCCATTCACACAAGTGTGGTTAGAAGGCAAGTTGCGGGCAGGGAGTTTGGCTTAGTGGTTAAAGTGCTTGCCTAACATGCATGAAGACCTGGGTTCGATTCCTCGGTACCATCTACATAGAAAAAAGCCGGAAGTGGTGCTGAGGCTCAAGTGGTAGAGCTCTGGCCTTGAGAAAGTCCAAGGACAGTGCTCAGGCCCTGAGCTCAAGCCTAGGACTGGCAAAAAAAAAAAAAAAAAAAGGCAAGTTGCCTGGAAGGAAAGCTCCTCTGAGGTGGGTGTTGTCACTTTATAGCCATCAGCTGCTTTTACACAAGCTTAAACAAAAGTACTAGCTGGGTTCCAGTGGCTCATGCCTGCAACCCTAGCTACTCAGGAGGCTGAGATCTGAGGATTTAAAGCCAGCGTGGCAGGCAAGCCCATGAGACTCCTGTCTCTAATTAAACACCATATAAGTGGAAAGTGAGGCTGTGGTGCAAGTGGTAGACTTCCAGCCTTGAGCAGAAAAAAACTAAATAGTCCCTAGGCCCTGAATTGGAGCCCAATCCTTACATGCAAAAACAAAAACAAAAACAAAACCCAATTAACGGAAATGCTGCATGTTCAACGTTCCAAAGACCCAATGGGAAATTTAAAAGTATGCAACCCCAGGGCCGGAAGTTTGGCCTAGTGGTAGAATGCTTATCTAGCATGCACAAAGACTGGGGTTCAATTCCTTGGTACCATATATACATAGAAAAAGCCAGAAATGGTGCTGTGGCTCAAGTGGTAGAGCTCTAGCCTTGAGAAAGCCCAAGGACAGTGTTCAGGTCCCCCAGTTCAAACCCCAGGACTGGCAAAAAAAAAAAAAGTATGCAACCCCACAAATCCATTTTCCTGCAAAGAGCATGGTAAAGACTTTCTGTGACTGTAACTGTGTAACTGTTGGCATCCAGCACAAGAGAACCCCTCCCCAGCAGACAGTGGTGTCTGGCGCTAGCATATACACATTGATCGAACTATCGAGAGCTAAGAAGTCTCACCTTTTGATCATGTTCTTGGTGTACCAAATGCAAGGGAAGGACTCCTTCAGAATGGTCTTATAATGCCGGTTCAAGTCCCTGCCAGCCAGTGAGCACCGGTAATTCCCCACGATCACTCCGTCCGGATTTAACATGGGAACCACCTTGAAGACAAAGATATCCCTGAGGATCTGTGCATCTGGAGAATTGCTGAGGATGAAGTCCAGGAAGCCTTTCATAATCCATGAGCTATTGCTTTCCCCAGGGTGGACTCTGGCGCTCAAGACCACGGCTTTCTTGGCGGCCGCTTCTTGAGGGGTCTTGGACGGATTGGTGATGGTGAGTAAGTAGACCGTGTTCCCTGCCAGGCTCCGGCATAAAGCCCGGAGCTTGCAGAACTGAGACTGGACTGGGTTGTTCGCAATCGCCAGGAGATGGCACTGCAGATCAGTGTAAGTGTATGGGTAAAAGTGTGCAAGGAAGCAAGTGTCGTGGTCATGTGGAAACTGGATGGTCCAGGTGAGGCAGTAGAAGGGCTGTTGCCCATCATCTACGTTGCTCTTGTAGTACTTGATTTCACTTCCTTCTCGCCTCCACCCGATGCTGTGTGTCTTGGCGTCCAACTGGGAGTACATGAGTGGCTTCATCCCTATGGCATATAGGCTCTTGGGTTTCAGCAAGTTGACGATGGTGAAGCGGTAGGTGACATCTTTTCTAGTGTTCTGAACTCGAAAATAAAACCATTGGGTGTGTTTGTTCGTGTACAGGTCTGTTCTCAAAGTAAGCTCATACTCGTAGAGGCCCCTAAATTGGAGGAGAGAGAAGGACATTATTGTAGCCTCATTACACACTTCAAAGATAAATCTGGGAGCTGGGCACAGTGGCTCACACTTGTAATCCTAGCTACTCAGGAGGCAGAGATCTGAGGATCATGGTTCAAAGCCAGCCCAGGAACTAAAGACTTCGAGACTCTTATATCCAATTATCTACTAGAAAACAGGAAGTGGTGCTGTGGCTCCAAGGTAGGGTGGTAGGCTTGAGCTGAAGAGCTCAGGGATAGCACCCAGGCCCAGAGTTCAAGTCCTATGACCAAGATAAATATATAAAAATAAAAATAAAGAAATCTGGGAAAATATTATTTTCTTTCATAAAAATAGATTATGGGGTGCCAGGAGTGTAGCCTAGTGGTGGAGTGATCACCTAGCATGCACGAAGCCCTGGGTTCGATTTCTGGGTACCACATAATGGAAAAAACCAGAAGTGGAGCTGTGGCTTAAGTGGTAGATCTCTAGCTTGAGTAAAATGTGTCCAAGGACAGTGCCTAGGCCCTGAGTTCATGTCCCTGGACCGGCAAAAAAAAGAAAGAAAAAAATAGATTATGGGATGGGGCTGGAAGGTGGCTTAGTGGTAGAGTGCTTGCCTAGCATGTATGAGGTCCTGGGTTCCAGTCCTCAGTACCACATGAACAGAAAAAGTCAAGTCTTAAGCAAAAGATGCTCAGGGACAATGCCCAGGCCATGAGTTCAAGCCCCAGGACAGGTAAAAATAAATAAATAAGAAAGCCAAAGCCCCGGGCCGGGAGTTCGGCCTAGTGGTAGAGTGCTTGCTTAGCATGCACGAAACCCGAGTTCGATTCCTCGGTACCACATACTTAGAAAAAAGCCAGAAGTGGTGCTGAGGCTCAAGTGGTAGAGCTCTAGCCTTGAGAAAGTCCAATGACAGTGCTCAGGTTCTGAGCTCAAGCCCAGGACTGGCAAAAAAAAAGAAAGGAAGAAAGAAACAAAGAAAGAAAGAAAGAAAGAAAGAAAGAAAGGAAGGAAGGAAGGAAGGAAGGAAGGAAGGAAGGAAGGAAGGAAGGAAAGAAAGAAAGACAAAGCCCTAAACACCTAAACCAACCAAAACAAACAATACTCTCTGGGGATGGGATGTGTAAAAGTTCTCATAGCTTTTTCACATCTTTCCGGATGATCCACTAACAAGCTTCTTTCTTTCCTTGCTTTCTTTCTTGTTTCTTTCTTTTTATTGGTCGTGGGCTTGATCTCTGCACCTGGATGCTGTCCCTAAGCTCTTCAGCCCAAGACTATCACTCTACCACTTGAGCCACAGCACCACTTCTGGTTTTCTGGTGGTTAACTGGAGATAGGAGTCTCATGGACTTTCATGCCTGGGCTGGCTTTGGACCATGATCCTTAGATCTCAGCCTCCTGAGTAGCTAGGATTAAGTGTGTGAGCCACTAGTGCCTGGCCCACTGACAAGTTTCTAACCACCAGAGTGATTTCTCTGATACACAGTGAACAGCGCCCTCTGTTGGCTGCTGTCTGCCCATCCTAGAGATTACTATGGGTCCCCCTCCCCCAAACCTGTCCTTTTTATCTCTGGTCATCAAGTATTTGATCATGAGGATGCCCCAGCTGGCCCTCAGTTCCTGGTCCTCTTGCCCTAGCCTGGAATAGCTGGAACGACGTGTGTGTGTGTGTGTGTGTGTGTGTGTGTGTGTGTGTGTGTGTGTGTGTGTGTGTGTGTGTATCAGAGCATCTGGCTTGGCTTGCAGTACTAAACATAAAGAGGCAGATCTGAGGTACTGCCAGAGAAAACTAAAATTTGTCAAGTTGAAAAAATATGCAAAAATCATTTATGCCATTATGCAATACTCTTTTGTGTGCCAGCATCGGGGATTGAATTCAAGGCTTTGGCATTGTCCCTTAGTTTTTTCCTCAAGGCTGGCACTTCATCACTTGAGTCCAACAAATTTTCCTGCCTTTTGAACTTTGATCCTAAGATCTCAGTCTCCTGAGTAGCTAGGAATAGAGATGTGAGCCATCGGTGCTTGGCTTCACTATGTAAGTTTTTATTGTATATAATTTCTAGTCAGGTGCTTGGGGCTCATGCCTGTACTCCTAGCTACTCAGAAGGCTGAGATCTGAGAATCGAGGTTCAAAGCCAGCCTGAGCAGAAAAATTAGTGACATATAATCTCCAATTAACCACCAAAAAGCTAAAAGTGGGACTGTGGCTCAAGTGGTAGAGTGCTAGTCTTTAGAAAAAAGCCCAGGGACAGTGCCCAGGCCTAAATTCAAGCCCCAGAACTGAAAAAAAAATACATATATATATGTATATTGCATATGTTACAAAAAACACACAGAAACAAATTAAGGCATTTATGCTAAATTATTAACAATTAATGCAGCTGAGAGGCATGATTATAGAACATTTACGTTAAGCAGTTTTACTTATTTATTTTTTCCTGCCCAGGCTGGCTTTGAACTCCAGATTTCTGCCTCCTAAGTAGCTAGGATTACAGGCATGAGCCATCAGTACCCAGCCTACTTTTTTTTAATGAATTTATTGTGATTGTGTGTGAGGGTGTGTGTGTGTGTGTGTGTGTGTGTGTGTGTGTGCCAGTAGTGGTATTTGAATTCCAGGCCTCTTTTTTTTTTTTTTTGCTGCCAGTCCTGGGAATTGAACTCAGGGCCCTACCACTGTCCTTGGGCTTTCTCAAGGCCAGCACTCTAGCACTTGAACCATAGCACCACTATTAGCTTTTGCTGCACATATGGTACTGGGGCATTGATTCCAGGGCTTCATGCATGCTAAGCAGGCACTCTACCACTAGGCCACACTCTCAGCTCTGGGCCGCATACTCTTGCTTGCCTTTTTCACTCATAGCTGGAACTCTACCGCTTTAGTCATGCTTCCATTCTGGCTTCTGGAGTTTTCTCAAATTTATCTGTCTGGGTTAGCTCCAAATTACAGGGTTATAGGTGTGAGCCACCAGTTTCCAGCTTTACAACTACGAATTTTAAGTGCTCACTTTCCTCTTGTAGGTGGAAGAAACAATATATATATGTAATGTTTCATTCCAGGGGGGAAAAAACCCAAGTCCTAATTTTTCAACCTTCTCCACCCTCTGCTCTTGTTTTATGGATTCTTTTGTTGGCAAACCCTCCCTCTTCCAGAAATCCTTCCAGAAGATCCCTGTCTGCAGCTCCAGGCCATTCCTTTTTTTTTTTTTTTGCCAGTCCTGGGCTTGAACTCAGGGCCTGAGCACTGTCCTTAGACTTCTCAAGGCTAGAGCTCTACCACTTGAGCCTCAGCACCACTTCCAGTTTTTTTCTATGTATGTGGTACCAAGGAATTGAACCGGGTCTTCGTGCATGCTAGGCAAGCACTCTACCACTAGGCCAAAGTCCTTGCCCAGCTCCAGGCCATTCCTTTGGGAAGTTTCTAATTACTCACACTCTGATGGCTTTCTGCAGGTTCCCACTCTCAAATCTGGACTCAAACAGCAGGGTGTTATCCTGTGGCCCCTGTAAGGTGACAGCAAGCTGTGGGATGCTTCCTCGCTTGCCTCCCACTCTGGAGCTGGTAAAATAGGCGTCTTCAGTGAGCACTATAGAGGAGACAGACAGCTTTAGGCCAGCTTCCACTCAGAATTCATCTATTTTGCTGACTAAGCATCTCTGCCCCATTAATATAATTCTAAGTTGAAACAATCAAATCTTAAATTTTTTGACCTCAGGGTCATTACCTCGCTACAAGCAATCTACCACTTGAGCCATTGTCTTTGCCAGCCTCTGATGGCAATCTTCCTACCTGGGCCTCCCATAGCTAGGACTATATATATATGTGTGCCATCCATCCCGTGCTGTGCTGACTTGGCCCAGGCTTGTCTGAACTGTAATTCCCTTCAGCTCCACATTTCAAATAGCTGGAATTACAAGCACATGCCACTCAATCCAGCCCACATTTTCAATTTTTCTTATCGAGGACTTTAATGTTCCACAATGCATTGTTTTACTTAGGTGATTTAAGATATTTCCTTTTGTTTCATAGCTTCCCTTTGCATCCTAGGTTCCCACTTAAAAACTAATTTAAAAGGATTTTGACACACAATATTGGTTGAAATAGAATGGAATCAAATGATTTTTAAAAATTACCTTGTACAAAGAAGGTATCTTGTCCAATGCCTCCCATCTTTCTCCCCCATCTTGTGTAGCCCCACTCAACCTTCTCATTGATTTTTTATTTATTATTTTTGTCAATCACAGGGCTTGAACTCAGGGCCTGAGTTTTTGTGCATAAGGCTAGTGCTCTACCACTTGAGCCACAGCTCCATTTTTGCTTTTCTGGTGGTGGTTATTTGGAGTCTCCTGGATTTTCCTGTCCAGGCTGCCTTTGAACCTCAATTCTCAGATCTCAACCTCTTGAGTAGCTAGGATTATAGCTACCAGCAGCTGTTCTGATTTTTTTGTAAAGTAAAAGGGGAAATATGAAAGTATGCTAATAATAATAAAAGTATGCTGTATAATTTTTGTACATACCAGTCCTGATTAAAATAAAATAAAAATACAAGTTGAGTATATTTGCTTAAAAGGAATGAAATAGTATGGCTATGAGTGAAAATAAAATGCTATGATTCTTAGCTGGGCACTTGTGGCTGAAGCTTGTAAATCCTAGCTACTCAGGAGGTTAGTATCTGAGGTTTAATTCAAGGTTTGAAGCCAGCCTAAGTAGTAAAGTGTGTGACTTTTTTTTGTGTGTGTGTGTGTGTGTGTGTGTGTGTGTGTGTGTGTGTGTGTATGTGTGTAGGTCATGGTGCTTGAACTCGCCTGGGCGCTGTCACTGAGTTCTTCAGCTCAAGGCTACCACCCTCCTGGGCTTGGGTCTTGTCCCTGAGCTCTTTAGCTCAAGACTACCATCCACTCCTTGAGCCAAGCAAGCCCCACTTGGAGATGAGAGCCTCGGGTCCTTTTGTGCCCAGGCTGGCTTTGAACCTTGATCTTCAGATCTCAGCCTCCTGAGTACCTAGGATTACAGGCGTGAGCCACCACACCCGGCTGTGTGTGAGACTCTTATCTACCAATAGCTGGAAGTGGAGCTGTGCCAGCCTTGAATGGAATAAGCTAAGGAACAGCACCCAGGACCAGAGTTCAGGTCCTAGATACTGGCACAAGACAGACATTCTGCAGATCTAAGGACACAGACAGCCCAACTAAAAGCTGGGGCACAGTGGTTCAGGCTCTTCATGGAACTGCACCATGCAGAACAGAAACCAGTTGTCATTAATATAGAAATGGCAAGATTTTATTACATAGCTCAAAGGAAGACTTAGGACAATCCAATTTATAGCTCACAATAACACTTTTCAAAAAACAAAATTTATTTCTTTTTTGCCCTGTATATTTGTTTCGTTTTGAGTCAGTTGTGGAGCTTGAACTCTGAGCCTGGGTATTGTCCCTGAGCTCTTCAGTTCAAGGATACCGCCTTACCCCTTGAGCCACAGTACCACTTCTGGTTTTCTAGTGGTTAATTGGAGATAATGAGTCTTTAGTGCCCTGGCTAGCTTTGAAGCACGATCTTCAGATCCCAGCCTTCTGAGTAGCTAGGATTGCTGAAGATCTCAGCCTCCCGAGTAGCTAGGATTAGAGGTGTGAGCCTCCACATCCAGCTGGGGGTCTTCCCGTGACGGTCTGTCTTCTGTTTCTTCCATTTTTTAGAAAATTCTTTCTTTCTTTCTTTTTTTTTTGGTCAGTCTTGGGCTTGAACTCAGGGCCTGGGCACTGTTCTTAGGCTTTCTCAAAGCTAGTGCTTTACCACTTGAGCTACAGCACCACTTCTGGCTTTTTCTATGTATGTGGTACCAAGGAATTGAACCCAGGGTTTTCATTGATGCTAGGCAGGAACTCTAGCACTAGGTTACACTCCTGGCCCCTAGAAAATTTCTACTTGATGACTCCACAGACAAGATCAATGTCACCATTGAAGCTGTGCGATACTACAACTAGGGCAGTTCACAAGAACTGCCATGTCAGAAGTCTAGTCTCGTGTGTGTGTGTGTGTGTGTGTGTGTGTGTGTGTGTGTGTGTGTGTGTGTGTGTGTGTGTGTGTGGTGGCTCTTGCAATGTAGCCCAGGCTGGCCTTTAACTCCTACCTCAGACTCTGAAGCGCCAGGACTATGACATTCTCTGATGTTCACTTACAAGCATCTTTTACCTAGTGTTTCTTAGACTCCCCTAACAGTCTATAGGTGGTGGTAGGTAGATTGTCAATTGCTTCACTGTATTCCATTTCTCTGCTTTTAGTTTTTCATGTGATTAACATAATGATAGCTCATAATCAGGTAGTTGAGTGGAGTGCATACAATTCAGGGCCTCCTGGTAAAGCCAACTCATTTAACACTAACAGCTGCAGGAATGTATAAAAGTATGCACTTTTCCTCTCCTCTTTCTGTTTTTTCCAGTAGCTTCTTTAAAACTCACATATTCTATTTCTACTGTTTAAAACTGGCACATAGTCCTCTTCTAATTAAAAAAAAGACTATCTTCTGATAATTATGAGGTTGATCTTGAAACTGATTTTTTTTTTTTTCCTGGGCAACAGTGGTTTTATACCTGTCATCCTAGCTGCTAATGATACTGAAATCTGGAGGATCTTGATTTGAAGTCAGCTAAGGCAGGAGATTCCTCCAAAAATAACTGGCAAAAAGCTGAGCTGGAAACATGGCTCAAGTGGTAATGTCCAACAAACAAACAAGTCAGGCAACTGTGAGACTCTTGTTCAAATCCAACAACTAGGAATTTTTCTTGCTTCCTGTTTCTTCAATATAGCATGTCCTAGTGTAGAGACGCTTATTTTTTTTTTTTTTTGTCAGTTCTGGGGCTTGAACTCACAGCCTTGGACACTTTTTGCTCAAGGTTCATGCTCTGCTCCCACTTGAGCCACAGCACCACTTATGAGATACCGAGGAACAGAAAATACGGCTTCATGCATGCTAAGCAAGCACTCTACCACTACATTATGCTCCCAGGCCTGTTCTTTTCCTTTTCAAGCCAGGGTCTCACTGGGTTTACCAGGCTGACTGCCAAATTGTTATTCTTCTTCTGTTTCTGAAGTTGCTGGATTACAGATGCATGCTACTACACATGGCTGGTGTAGTAACTTTTTCTTTCCTTTTTTTTTTTTTTTTTTTTTTTGCCAGTCCTGGGGCTTGAACTCAGGGTCTGGGCACTGTCCTTGGACACATTTTTCTCAAGGCTAGTGCTCTGCCACTTGAGCCACAGTACAACTTCAGGCTTTTTCTGTCTATGTGGTACATAGGAATGGAACTCAGGGCTTCCTTCATGCAGGCTAGGCTACACTCTACCACTAGGCTACACTTCCAGCCCCTGGTGTAGATAACTTTTCTTCTGTGGGCAGTCATAGGGCTTGAACTCTGGGCCTGGGCATGGTTCCTGAGCTCTTCAGCTCAAGGCTAGCACTCTAGGATTACAGGCGTGAGCCACCAGTGCCCTGCTGGTATAGGTAATCTTTTTAAAAGCTCCAGTGCCCCAGTGTCTATACAAGGAACATCAGAAGACTTTTGCCGATGAGATAGGGCACCCTTGGGGCAGCTTTTCAAACCCGCCTCTTTTAACACATGTCCATCATATTATGAAACTTGCTTGTTCTACTACTATTCAAACTATTCACCCCTCCTGGAGAAGCTTCACTGCTTTCTAGCACTATGCTTTCTCTTTCTCTTGTCTGACATGCTAGTTATTATCTCCCAATACTTCTTTTTTCTTTCCTTTTCTTTCCTGTGTGTTTGACTTCAGAACATAGGCATGTGCTTGAACGTTTTTGCACAAGGTTAAGCTTGAACCATACCTTCACTTCTGGCTTTTTGGTGGTTACTTGGAGATAAGTATTCCCTGGGCTTTCCTGTGTAGGCTCGCTTTGAATCTCAACCCCCTGGGTTGCTAGGAGTATAGGTGTGAGCCAGTAGGCACCTAGCTACTATCTTTTTTTTTTTTTGTTAAACATTCTCCAATAACTTCATTTCCTCCAGTTTTAGGATACCATACTATTTTCACGTTGTTTAAATTTCCCATTTCTATAATTCAAATATCAAGAATTATCCCCTTATACAGTTAAAAATAGGTTTACAGGATTTTTTTTTTTTTTTGGTGGGTCATGGGGCTTGAACTCAGCCTTGGCACAGTCCCTGAGCTCTTCAACTCAAGGCTACCACCCTACCATTGAGCCAAGCCCCACTTCCTGTTTTCTAGAGGTTAATTGGAGATAAGAATCTTGGGTCATTTTGTGCCTGGGCTGGCTTTGAACCTTGGTCCTCAGATTTCAGCCTCTTGAGTAGTTAGGATTAGAGGCGTGAGCCACCGAGCCCGGCTTTTTTTTTTTTTTTTTTTGTCAGTTATGGTGTCTGGGTGCTGTCCCTGAGCTCTCAGCTCAAGGCCACTATCCTCACCCTTGAGCCACTGCTCTACTTCCAACAAGAATGTTTTTAGTTATAGCAGAAGAAAGAAACATTTACAACATTTAGCTTTTGTTACAACTATATTCATATGGAAAATGCTTACAAAGCAATTTCAATAGGAAAAGAATGATAGTCTTGCAACTGCTGATGGAATGGTTATGCATCATTTCTAAAATCATATTTTGGTATCAATACAGGATTTCTGACCCCAGTGTGGCCTCACCTTGATTCAATAATTCAAGTCATTATAGCACTAACACACTAGTATGAAATACTGTCACCAATGTTTAATTATATATACAAAGAATAAAGTGGCAACTATCTAGCTTCTCATTAGATCTTTAGAATGCAGCAATATTGTTATCTGTGCTTTAAACATAATTATTCAAAACACATTTTGTTAGAAGGGAAGAGATAATTGGACATTCTCAATGCTGCAATTTGAAGGGATACTTGCCTCTTTGTTTCTGGAAAAAGATTTGAAAGTTATATACTTAGATTTCATTTAAATTATGCAGCAGTCTCTTATTGTTGTACAAGATCTTGTTTACTGAGGATATCTGTCATCAACTCAAGTACAGTATTTCACAAGTATAAGTGATAATCACTAACAAAAGGATACCAGCACGATGCCTTTTATATTGCAGCCACGCCATCACATTTGCTTTCAAAGTTGTTTGGATCCATTGCTAAAAGCAGCTGCATTGTCCGATACATTCTCCAGTTTGTCCTGCAGTTCATCTAGTCTATGAGGATTATGGTTCAAAGCCAGCCCAGGCATAAAGTCCGTGAGACTCTTATCTCCAGTTAACCACCAGAAAACTGGAAGTGGCGTTGTGGCTCATGTGGTAGAGTGATAGCCTTGAGATGAAGAGCTCAGGACAATGCCCAGGCCCAGAGCTTAAGTCCCACAACTAACCAACAAAAGCAAGAACAGAAACAAAAAAAAAAAAAAAAAAAAAAAAGGAAAAGGAAAAGAAAGAAGGTGGGGACCTCACCTAGGCCCACTGTACCTCATTTGCGCCCCCCACTATTTTTCCTTTTTTTTTTTTTTTGGGCCAGTCATGGGCTTGAGCTCAGGGCCTGAGCACTGTCCTTGGACTTTCTCAAGGTTAGAGCTCTACCACTTGAGCCTCAGCACCACTTCCGGCTTTTTTCTATGTATGTGGTACCGAGGAATCGAACCCGGGTCTTCATGCATGCTAGGCAAGCACTTTAAGCACTAGGCCAAACTCCCGGCCCCTATTTTTCCTTTTTTTGCCCTCAAAAATTTTCATTTTTTTTATTGTTGGGATAATGTGTAGAGGGGTTACAGTTACATTCATCAGGTAGTAGGTGCATTACTTCTCACACCCCTACTATTTTTTCTTAACACTTTTCCTTGTGAGTGGTAAGTCTCTTGAGGTTTTTGGTTTGCATTTCTTTCTTTTTTAAATTGGCTTATGTTATATAGGGGAATTTGTATTTCTTTCTTTCTCTTTATTTTATTTTTTTATTTTTGCCAGCCCTGGGACTTGAACTTAGGGCATGAGTACTGTTCTGGGGTTTTCTCAAGTCTAGAGCTCTACCACTTGAGCCACAACACCACTTCCTGCTTCTTTCTATGTATGTCATACCGAGGAATGGAACCCATGTCTTCATGCATGCTAGGTATGTACTCTATCACTAGGCCAATCTCCAGGCATCAAATTTGCATTTCTCTAATGACTAATGGTGTTGAACATTTTCATATGTTCAGAAGTCAAAATATTCAAATACTTTGTCCAGGTTCTCGCTTTTGGAACTCACTAAGCTGGCACTATACCACTTGCGTCTTGCCAATAGCCTTGGTTTTGTTCTTGAGATAGGATTTTGATTTTATTATGGTAGCACAAGCTGTCCTGGCACCATACATATCCCTGCTTCAGTCTCCACTCACTGTGCTGGACTACAGCCATGCACTACCATACACAGTTCAGCTTTTCATCAGTGTCATATGTGAACTCTGTCTTTCACTGTATCAGTGGCCAGCTAATGAGCTGAGAAAGGTTTCCATAAACAAGAAGAGGTGGGGGAAAGGAGGAAGGAAAGAAGGAAAGAAAGAAAGAAGGAAAGAAGGGGCACTCCTTAATACTAAGCCAGGCTATAAAAATTCAAACACAGCTTTCACCTCCTCAGTTGCATGAAGCTGAAGCCTCGACAAAAGTGGAAACCTAGGCTCGTGCAGATATGTTCTGAACTCGGGCTCAGTCATGGCCATGTCAGCTGTCCTGTCTGAAATACATGGCAGCATTTCTGGGTCTTCCTTTCCCTGAGAATTTTCTTTTCTCTTTTTTTTTTTTTTTGGTCAGTTGAGGGGCTTAAACTCTGGGCCTGGGTGCTATCCCTGAGCTCTTCAGCTCAAGGCTACCACTCTACCTCTGAGCCACAGCCCCACTTCTTTTCTAGTGATTAATTGGAGATAAGTGTCTCATGGACTTTAGTGTTGTGGCTGGCTTTGAACTGCAATCCTCAGATTTCAATCTCCTGAGTAACTAGGATTATAGGTGTAAGCCACCATGCCTGGCTTTCCCTGAGGATTTTCTATATTTTTTCTTTCCTAGCATTTGTGCTGGTCTGCTGACTGCCCTGTTTTCCATCCATTGCCCCAAGTTGGCTATGTGCAATGTTTTGTCTTCTTTTTTTTCCTGACAGATGCCACCATAAAAAATAAAACAACAAAAGACTGTTCCAGTCTGAGGAGAGAGAAACAAATGTCAGCCTTTGCTCTGGTTCCTCAAGGAGTTGGGAGACAGGTAAATAAACAAAACAAACAAAAAACAACTCATGACATGGAGTTTTGAGGATGTGATCCATCTTCTCTACTCCCCATATATAGAGCATGAAAATGCCATACTTTCCAGCTTGTTCTTTATTAAGTTTCTGTTTGTAATAAAACAGCAGGGGTCTGAAAGGTTGATCCTGTGAGCTTCTGCCAGCTTAAGGGTTGTTTCACTCGAGACAAATTTCTGGAGCTCTTGCTCTGCAATC
Organism: Megascapheus bottae; assembly: GCF_031878675.1. Taxonomy (NCBI): domain Eukaryota; kingdom Metazoa; phylum Chordata; class Mammalia; order Rodentia; family Geomyidae; genus Megascapheus; species Megascapheus bottae. The sequence continues at coordinate 12,041,612 of NC_143524.1, read as the reverse complement.
AGACCCATTTCTGTGTTGTATGGTTTTTGCTCTTTTTTTTGTGTCTTTTGTTTTTTTGTTAGTTCTCTGAGCTCTTCAGCTCAAGACTACCACTCCTACCCCTTGAGCCATAGCACCACTTCCTGTTTTCTGGTGGTTAATTGGACCACCAGACTTTAGTGCCCTGGCTGTCTTTGAATTGCAGTCCTCAGATCTCAGCCTCCTGAGTAGCTAGGATTACAGGCCTGAGCCACCGAAGCCTGGCTTGTTCTTGAGATTATATTAAAATGTTGTACTGCAAAAAATGTTATATTTCATAATTATTTTTCAGATGTTAAACCAACTTTGCATTCCAGTTACAAATCCCACCTGGTTGCGACATAATCTCCTTTATGCTCATTTCTGGATTGGATATGATACTCCTCTGTTGAGAGGATTTATGCATTTATGAGGAATATTGGTCTGCATGTTTTTGGTGATATCTGGCTACAAAGAAAGAGGAAAGTTTTCTTTCCATCTTTAGAGACGGTGATGTTCTATTTCCTAGAACTTGAATGAATGTTGTGGGTCAGTTTGTGTAATTTGTTTCTAATTTGTTTTGACTTGTCTGCATGCATATGTTAATAGTATTATCCGCAATTGGTTTGGTAGTTATGTCTTTCTTCCAGATTTTGATCAAGTTTTGCTAATTTTGTTGATGATACCAAAGATGATCCAGCTGCTGGGTTGATTTTCTATTTTGCTGATTTTTTTTGCTGTTGTTGCTGTCGCTGCTGCTGCTCTTCCTCCTCCTCCTCCACCTTCTTCTCTTCCTCCTTCTCCTTCTCCTTCTTTTTCTTCTTCTTCTCCTTCTTCTGATATTAGTTATATAAAGAGGAGGCTTCATTGCATGACATTTCCATACATAAATACAATGTAGTTAGATCAAACGATCAATCAAACACACTCAACTTTTTTAATTTCTTTTTTTTTTTTTTTGTCAGTCTTGGGCTTGAGCTCAGGGCCTGAGCACTGTCCTTGGACTTTCTCAAGGCTAGAGCACTACCACTTGAGCCTCAGCACTCCTTCTGGCTTTTTTCTATGTATGTGGTACTGAGGAATCAAACCTGGGTCTTAGTGCATGCTAGGCAAGCACTCTACCACTAGGCCAAACTCCCGGTCCCCTTCCAGCTCTTTTCTATTTATGTGTTACCAAGAAATCAAACCCCAGTCTTGGTGCATGCTTAGGCAACCACTCTATCATTAGGCCAATCTAGGCCAAACTCCCGGCCTTTATTTCTATTCTTTATCAGTATTTCTTTCATTCTATTAGTGTTGAGTTTAATTTACTGCTTTTTGAGACAACTCACTAATGAACATGAAGAGGTGGAGAAAAGAGTAAACTCCTCAAAGATGATTCAATACTTTTTTTTTTTTGTCAGTTGTGGGGCTTGAACTCTGGGCCTGGGAATTGTCCCTGAGCTTTTCAGGTCAAAACTACCACTCTACTACTTTAAGCCACAGTGCCACTTTGGGTTTTTTGATGGTTAAATGGAGATAAGAGTCTCGTTGATTTTTGTGCCTGGGCTGGCTTTGAACTGCAATCCTCAGATCTCAGCCTCTTGAGTAGCTAGAATTATAGGCATGAACCACTGGTGCCTGGCTGATTTAATACCTTTTTTCCACGAAGAGGAATAATGAGAGAAGCTCTAAAAGGGACTTAGAACTATTATGAAAAATATCATTTTAAATACATAGAAATTTTTAGCCTGATGGGTTGTGACTATCTGAGGTCTCATTCATGATGAACTAGGATAGACTATTTATTATTAAATCATGGATTGATAAATCACTATTAATATTAAAATAGATTTATTATAACTTTATAATGGTTAATTATTCATTGTCCAATATAAGGATAATACCTGAATCTAACTGATAGACAACTATGCCTTTCTCTTCTCCTACAACTTCTGGTATCTTTTCATTTCCTGTAGGTTGATAGAAATACTCTGGTTGAGGTGGAACCCATTCTGAAAGAAAACATTTTAAAAAGTACTAATTAAGAAATAATACAAAAGCAACTGTAACAATTGACACAAAATTATAATAACTGTTCAAAATAGTTGAGTTGGTTGAATTATGCGAAATTCTCAAACCAAGCTGCCTAGCAGCTTATTTGTAAATTAATTAGCTTTTTTTCCATAAAGGCTAGAGACTTAAAAAGCATACACAAGCTGGTTGCTGGTGGCTCATGCATATATAATCCTAGCTACTCAAGAGGCTGAGATCTGAGGATTGCAGTTCAAAGTAGCCATCATGGTAGAGCACTAGCTTTGATCTGAAGAGCTCAGTGTCAATGCCCAAGCCCAGAGCTTAAGCCTCATGATAAAAAAAAAAAAAACCGGGGGGGGGGGGGGGGAGGAACCTAGTGGTAGAGTGCTTGCCTAGTGTGCTTGCCTAGTGTGCATGAAGACCTGCGTTCGATTCCTCGGTTATCACATACATAGAAAAGGCCAGAAGTGGTGCTATGGCTCAAGTAGTAGAGCACTAGCTTTGAGAAAGCCCCAAGGCTAGTGCTCAGGCCCTGAGTTCAAGCCCTAGGACTGGTAAAAAAAACAAAAAACAAAACCAAATAACAAAAAAGCATACACAAAAGCCAGAACCAATAGCTCATGACACTGACTGAGATGGAGACTTGTGAATTCTTGTGAATGCACTGATCAGGAATCATGATCCCCTAACCTCCGCTTCCCAAGTACTAAGGCTGTCAGCCTTGAGCCACCATACCTGGCTTTAGTTTATCACTTTCATCATCTCAGGGTGAAAGATGTTGACTCTCCTGCCTTATACTTTATTTAGCATGCAGACTTTAAATCCTAAGGCCTTGTAATAAAGCTGGGAAAAATATTAACAACATGAGGCACTAGTCACTTTACCAATATGACGAATGGTTTCTTTGATGACCTCACATTCTACTGGCCATCTTGGAGCCTGTAGTGGACCTCTGGTAGAGAAGAGAGAAAAAAGCTCTCGGGGTTCTTGAAGACGTGGGTTGACGTCACCCAACTCATCACAAAGAAGTTGTCTGCTTCGAAGAAGTGGTGAATTCAGCCTAAATGAATCTGCCAGTGGGAAGAGGAAATGTATGAACAATGTTTCTTCCTTTGAAACTTTATTGCTCACCTATAACAACTAATGCTATGATACATTTCTCCTTATTTCTTTATAATTCATAACATAAAATGTTAAAATTCTGTATAAGCTACAGAATAAGTTGGCAAAAGTCTTGAGGAATAAAATCAAGAGAGTACAATATTTGAATTTAAAATTATGAGCTATAAAATAGATCTAGAGAGAACATTTCTGGGGGAAAAAATAAAAGGCCAAGGTGCTCCCTGGCTTCTCTGCCATCAGACACCATCTTCTGAATTCCTGGGGGAGTTGTTATGTGCATAAGATTCTAGGGATCATACAGACTGATTATTACTCACATAGAAACTTCTCCTTCTGCAGGGCTTCTGGTATCAAGTCATCTCTTTCTGCTGAAGAGCCAGTTAATAGGTACCGAGGGTTACTCTTCCAAACAGGCTGATGTGTTGTAGAGTTTGGTAAACCGTTTTTCTGAGCTAAGCAGAAATGGTTTCATTAAACTTGCTGGCAGATTGACTCTAACATCGAAGTTTTAATACCAAAACCATCAGTACAACTACAACTGCTTTCATCACAAACCACCACAGGACTTTATAATGAAGACAGACCAATTTTCTTCTCTCGCTCTCCCTCTTCATTTCCTTCCCCCCCCTTTCAATCCCCTTTCCCTATTTTCCTTCTGCTCTTCTTATCCTCCCCCTCCCTTTTCTCCCCCCCCATCTCTTTTTGTTATTGTTGTTGGTCATGGGGCTTGAACTTTGGGCCTGGGTGTTGTCCCTGAGCTCTTCAGCTCAAGGCTAGCATCCCACCACTTGAGCCAAAGTGCTACTTCTGGTTTTCTGGTGATTAATTGGACTTTCATGCCTGGGCTGGCTTTGCCTCAGATCTTAGCCTCCGGAGTAGCTATGATTACAGGTGTGAGCCACTGTCGCCTGTCCTTTGCCTGTCTTTTCTGAGGAAGAATCTTGTTGCAAAACCAAGATGCCGTTGTTACGTAACCCAGGTTGGTTTGAACTCATGATCTTTTGGCCTCAGGCTCTTCCAATATGCTAGGCTAATTCCCATTTCTAATTATTCTAGCAGAGAGTACATTTTGATACCAGGCTTCATACTTAGGCTCTACCATTTGAGCCCACCCTGAAGCCTCATTTCAATTTTTTTTTCTCTTGTCAGTCCTGAGGCTTGAACCCAGGGCTTGAGCATTAGGCTCTACCACTTGAGCCCACCACCACAGGAATGGAACCTGGGTCTTCATGCATGCTAGGCAAGCACTACTATTAGGCCAAACTCCTGGCTGTTCATTTTTTTTTTTTTAAGCTAGTACTAAGTGCCTTGTACTCTTGCCTGACTTTTCCCTTCAGTGCTCTATCATTTGGGCCACAGCTCCACTTCAGGCTTTTCTGTGGTTAATTGGAGATAAGAGTCTCAAGGTCTAGAATTAATACTAAGTTGGGCACGATGGCAATCAGTAGGTGGAAGCAACAGGATCTTGAGTTTGAGGTTGACTTCAAGTACATAGCAAGATCCCATTTCAAATAGCCAAAGGCAGATGGGAGTGTGGCCTAGTGTTAGCGTGCTTGCCTAGCATAGGCGAAGCCCTGGGTTCTATTCCTTGGTACCATATACCCAGAAAAAGCTAGAGGGGTGTTGTGGCTCAAGCAGTAGAGCACTAGCCTTGAGAAAGTTCAAGGACAATGCCCAGGTGCTAAGTTCAAGCCCAAGGACTGGCAAAACCAAACAAAAGGCAAAAAAAAAAAAAAAAAAAAAAAAAAAAACCCAAACGCCAAGGGCTGGGGCTGGGGTTCTACGGTAATGGTAGAGGGCTTGCCTAGCATACAAGCTCTGTCCTCATTGCCAATACTACAAAAAATAAAATAAAGGCAGGAGGATACTGAACTTAAGGCCAAATAGGACTACATAGCAAGTTCCAGAACATCCTGAACTACAAAGTGAAACCTTGTTTTAAAATACACACACACACACACACACACACACACACACACACCAAACAATCAAAAAACCCCAATCTTATTTCTGTAAATCAGTATAAAAAATAAGAAATTAATGTACCACCATGGTTGACTTAATTTTTTAAATCCAAACATTATTGTGCTCCCTGGTTCAGTCTTCTAAAGTTAGAAAATTAAAACATGAAAAAAAATATTGGGATTGCATTGGATCTATACATAAATTTCACAAGAAATTTTTTTTTTTCTTTGCCAGTCTTGGGGCTTGAAGTCCTGCTCTTCAAAAAGGAGCAAACAAAAAAGCTATTTTCATGTCATCTAGTAAGTGTGTGTTAGGCACCAGTGGCTGGTATCTGTAATCCCAGCTAGTTAGAAGGCTCTTTTTTCTTTTTTTTTCTTTTTTGCCAGTCCTGGGGTTTTCTCAAGGCTGGCGCTCTAGCACTTGAGCCACAGCACCACTTCCAGCCTTTTCTATGTATGTGATACTGAAGAATTGAACGCAGGTCTTTGTGCATGCTAGGTAAGCACTTTACCAGTAGATCAAACTCTTGGCCCCTAGAAGGCTGAAATTTGGGGATGGTGATTGGAAGCAGCCCTGCAGTCAAATCTGGAAGACTATCTTCAACTAACCAGCAAAACAAACCAAACAACAACAACAACAGGAAATGGAGGTACTGTTCAAGAGTGCCAGCCTTAAATGAAAAAGCCAAATGAGAGCAAGAGGCTCTATGTTCAAGCTAAAAAATGAAAGAAAAGTTAAAAGGAAAAAAGTAGACTGAGTTTTTACCTTTAAAATAGCCATAATATTGCAGGTGACGGCACATGAAGTCCTCATAGGGATCAGGATGAATCTGTTAAAGAAAAGGTCATCTAAGTCACAACAGTCCTTTCAAATGATGCTGAATTCTTTTTTTTTTTCTTCGGTTGTGGACTTGAACTCTGGGCCTGGGTGCTGTTCCTGAGCTCTTCAGCTCAAGGCTAGTACTCTAGTACTTGAGCTACTGCACCACTTCCAGTTTTCTGGTGGTTAATTGGAGATAAGAATCTCAAGGACTTTAGAGCCTGGGCTGGCTTTGAACCACAATCCTCCGATCTCAGCCTCCTGAGTAGCTAGGATTACAGGCCACCGGCGGCCGGGCTATGATGCTGGATTCTGGTCTAGGACAGTGTACCTGAGGGCTTCGGAGGCCTGGGCCAGGGCGCACCCACCTCCTGCTTTAGGTCCGTTTCCAGCGCTGGGAACATGTTACTGCTGCATGGTACCCTGCGGGGAGGGTCGGTCTGGGTTTCCACCTGGGCGCATGGGCGAGAAGCTACAGGTTAGTCACCACGCACGAGTGCAGATCCGCTCCCTTCCCTCCCGCTCCTCCCCGGCCTCGGGAAAGCCCACCCACCCGATTCAAGCACCCCGGGGCTCACGGTGTGTTCCCGGCATGCAGCGGGGGAGGCAGGCGGCGCACCTGAGGGGTCAGAGGGCACCGCTGGTCTTCCTGCCCAGCCTGCCCCGGGCCGGCCCCATGCTTCGTTCTCTCCCAGAAGATGCCCCACACCCCCCAAAACGGGGAAGAAATGGGAGTGAAGAGGCCTCGAAGACGCTGAGGAGGTCAGGGGTACCAAGGTGGCCCTGGACAGGGAAGGAAGCTCTGAGCTACCTCGTCCGACCCCGCGGAGCCAGGCGAGGCCCGGGCAAGCAGGAGCCTGGGGTGCGGGGCGTGAAAGGGTGTGGCTGGCAAGGTGGAGGGCCCGCCGGGTACCAGACGCGGAGCCCCGCCAGTCCAACTCACCTACATGGGTTTGGTGCCGGCCTGAGTATCCTGGCAACCAGGAGCCGGAAGTGGAGGGGCGGGGCTGCCCTACAGCCAAGCTCCGCCCCCCGGGGCTGGGACCGGCATCCGGAAGTGGTTTACGATTACGGCAAGCACCCAACTGGAAATGTAGATTAGGCAGTGGCGTTGGGAGTCTTGGATCTCTAAAGCGGTTTTCGGGTTGTTAGCTTGTGTATGTGTGCGCTCAAGGCTTGGCTCGAGCCACACACCACTACCTTCGGGCCTTCTGTAGGCTAATTGGAGGAAAAGCACGCTGGGGTTAACTTGGAACTGTGATCCTCAGAACCCAGATGACAAGGCCCCCAGTTTTTGGGCCATAGGTAATTATCTCATTTAACCTCTCTTTACCTTATATTTCTCTCCATCCAACTAGTCAGGATAGATTACCCTCTATCGAAAAATTTTGGCACCTCAAGTCCTAAGGACACTTGACCTATCAATGAAACTGGCAGTCGTCCCCCGCCCCACTTGTGATGGTCCTGGGGCTTGAACTCAGGCTCTTCTGCGTTACCGCTTGAATTACAACTCCACTTCTGGCCTCTTGGTGGTTAAGAATCTCAAGGCCTTTCCTGTCCAGGCTGGCTTTGAACCAATATCCTCAGATCTCAGCCTCCTGACAAGCTTAGGATCACACTGTAACCCACCAACGCCCAAGCAAAGACTGGCAGATTTCTTAAGGGCTCCAATCTGTAGCCTAGTCAACTACATCCCAGTCTAGAGAACTTACAAGTCAGTTATGACAAAAGCTTTGCTAGTTGATAACCTTATTTATTTGCATAAATTTACTCTAAGCAAGTAACAAAAGAATTTTATATACAAAACAGGTATCCCAATATTCACTATGGTAAACAATCTAACACATTAACATACATGACACTAGGTTAAAAAATTAATTATATGCATAGGAGTATATGGAAATAATTAAACGAATGTCTTTGGTTAATGATATACAACTATTGAGTATACATCAATTTTATAATCACAATTTTTATTCAAAAAGAAAAAAAAGCCTTTAAAGCACCTTTATGTTTTTCAAAATGCTAACCACATTACATCATTTCCAGGACTAAAGTAGGGCAAATTTTATAAATAGGGTATAAGCTCCAGAAACTGAGTACCACCCATCTGGTGCTACAGGCCTATTTTTTTACCCCTCCCTCCCGCCCAAGATACTGTTAGCTTTTTCTTTTGAGTAGAAAACAGCCATCAAGAATTGACATAAAGTAAGTCCTGGCTACGTATTTGTGGAGTAACAGCTTAAAGAGGAAAAGGATACCCAATTAGGAGTATAAAAAGACTTTTATTAGTGCATATATACATATTTACAAGGTCAGAAACTGGAGAAATACAAACAGCTTTCATACACAATTTGCTTTTCTTCAGTTTAAAGTGACGTTACCTGATTGTGATAGTACAGACAATGAACAATTTTCTAAATACTGGAATTTTATAGAAAATACATTCACACATAGGGAGGTAAATTTTAGAATACACAGTAACAGTGGAAACATAATACATAGTGGCTACTCTTACACTGCCACATACTTTTCACAGGGGAAATTTCTCAAATATCAAAGATTTTGTGGCTGCCATTCTGCCTCTATTTAAAACTTAAAATATTCCCACTAGTGTGTAAAATCCCGGAACATCTGAGAAAGATTTACTTCTGAGGCTGGCCATCAGTACAAAGTGTATTTATCACCTGACAGACCTCAGAATCTCTGGGCAGACTCAAGAGACAAAGAGATCCAAACAGAGTCAAATAAAAAGCTGCCTTCTTAAATGAACTTGTTCTGGAGTCGAAGTTAATGAAGTGTGTCAAAATGTGAACTAAATGAGCATCTAATGGGCAGGAAAATCCTTTACTTTTTGTCAACAAGAAACTTATGAAATGCCATGCTCACAAGCCACTTGTTCTTCAAGATTGACCGATACTAACACATTAAAATTGCCTGTGAGGGTAAAAGCAGCCAGGACAAAACAATGGTAATCGTCTCACCTTCAACATACAGAAAAATTACATTTCATGAATGGACAACCTGTGAGCATGTGCTCCTGCCCAAGAAATGTTCTCCCCATAACACTTATAATTTATGTGACAACAGTAAAACTGGTAAAGACAGAACACAAAACCAAATAATAATATAAAAATAACATTATGTGTTTGGAGCCATTTTCCTCCTTTTCAGTCTGGCTCGCCAGTCTTCAGGAAGGGCTTCAAAGTTAGCATTCCTTTCTGCCATGCCACTGTAAAAACAACACATATTACTTCACTAGAAAGAAAAAGAACAAAACTTTATAAAATTCTGAGCAAATTAAAAAGCTCTAACAGAAACTGAAAACCCTATTATACCTGTGTTCATGAAAATGTTTCAAATTTCCAGGCCAAGTATAGAGAGCATTCTGTATGCTATGGGTTACCATTTCTTTTTTTGCCAGTCTTGGGAACTCATGGCCTGGGCACTGTCCCTAAGCTTCTTTTCACTCCAGGCTAGCACTCTACCACTTGAGCTACAGCACTCGTACCAGCTGAGCTATGGAGGAATTAATTGGACCCAGAGCTTCACACATGCTAGGTAAGCACTCTACCACTAAGCCACTTTTCCAGTTCTCAGGTTACCATTTCAAGAATCGGACTGCTTTGCCAGGCATGGTAGCTCTTACCTGTAATCCTAGCTTCTCAGGAGGCTGAGATCATGGTTCAAAGCCAGCCCAGGCACTAAAGTCTGTGAGGCTCTGATCTCCAATTAACCACTAGAAAACCGGAAGTGGTGCTGTGGTTCAAGGGGTAGGGCAGCAGCCTTGAGCTGAAGAGCTCAGGGCCAGTGCCCAGGCCCAGAGTTCAAGCCTCATAACCGACAAAAAAGCAATCCCCCCCGGCCCCCCCCCAAAAAGAATAGGACTGCTTTAAGATGTCTACGACCACTACAAGCCTGTAATGTGATGGCTTGGTTTTTACCTGACCAGCTGCTGCTGTTTCCACTCTTCAATTCGTTTCTGTGCAGTTGATTCCCGATCTTCTTCACTAGAACTTGAGTTCTCTTCTTCATCTAACTCACGCTGGATGCTCTGCCACTTCTTTACCAAAGATGGCATTTTTGTTTTACTCTTCTTGGCCTATAGCAGAAGAAATCTTAATGTATAAAATAGGAACAGGCTCCTCCACACTGGAGAGAAGACCTTTCCCTGACTTAAAAAATTTGTGGGATTCATAAATGTGACTTTTGTTAAATCCATTCAGAAAAATTTTCTTAAAGCCTTCCTATCATACATTTATTTTATTCTCTGTAGTGCTGAGTATTGAACATAGGACTTTACTAATACGGGTCAAGTGGTCTCTAAATGGAAAAACCCACATTTATATATTGGTAATTTTTGTTACTATGTAGCCTAGACTGGCTTCAAACTTCAAACTCCTGCCTTGGCCTTCTAAGCATTGGGAATGACAGGTATAAATCACCATATCTGGCTCATGTATTGAAGCTATTTTTCTGTGGGCCATGAGGCTTCAACTTGGGGCCTGGGTGCTGTGCCTGAGCTCTTTTGCTCAAGGCTAGAGCTCTACCACTTTAAGCCACAGCACTACTTCTGATCTTCAGATGATAAGAATTTCACAGACTTTTCTGCCCAGGCTGGCTTTGAACTGTGATTCTCAGATCTCAGCCTCGAGTAGCTAGGATTATGGGTTTATAAGCAACCAGCTTCTGGCACATACTAAAAAGTTCAATTTGGTAAGATGTCAATATTACATAAGATAAATAAAAGGCAACCTGTAATCCTAATCACTATGAAAGCTTTAAGAGCCTTAAAATAATCCTTATGTTTGATACAGAAATGGAAAAGGTGACTAGTATTTCTATGGGATTGCAAGGAGTTTTGAATATCAAATATGAAAAAGTACAAAGCTGAAGGACTCATCAGTTTAAAAATCTGTAACTACAGTAATCCGTACAGTACTGACAAGGATCAGTATATAGATCAGCAAGCAGAATAAAATCTGAAGTCCAGCAGATTTTCAATAAGGATGCTAGAATTGTTCAATGAGGACAAGTATGACCTCTTGAAACCTCCAAACAACGGGTGCTGGATACCTATGCACACCAGAGTTGGGCAATCAAACCTCAGTATCCCTATTTTGAGGACTAGCAGTTCTTGAGTTCAAAGTCCAAAACTGCCCAAATAAAATACTAACACATGGTTAAGTGCACGAACTAGGAAAATAGTAAGTAAAGAAAGCCAGAAAAAAAAGAACACACATTGAATGAATTAACTTATATGAACTATCCAGAACAGAGAAAGCCAGAAGTATAAAGCAGATTGGGGCTCCTAAGGGACATAGGATAAGGGAGTGGCTGCATAGTGGGTATTCTTTTGTTTTGCTTGTAACTACACAGAGGTGGTAATGAACAATATGACTATTATCTACTTTTTTGGCCAGTCCTAGGGCCTAAAACTCGGTGCCTGGGCACTGTCCTTGAGCTTTCTCAGGGCTAGCACTCTATCTGTAAGTCACAGCACCACTTCTGGCTTTTTCTGGGTATGTGGTACCAAGGAACCAAACCCAGGGCTTTGGGCATGCTAGGCAAGCACTCTACCACTAAGCCACACTCCTGGCCATGATTATGAACAACTTTACTTGGCAGTACTAGGGTTTGAACTCAGGAGCTCACACTTGCTAGGCAGGTGCTCTACCACTTGAGTCATACCTCCTGCCTCAAAATCATTTTTGGCTATAAACATATTTACACAGATCTATGACATACAGACCCCCAGCTTAATTTTAATTATGTTCTAAAATTTAAGTGCCAGTGATTGTAGATAGACTCCTTTCTTGACTACTTGTTTGTTAAACATGACATTTGAAATATGATGTAAAAATCAATGCTAATAAATTCTTTAATAAAAAAAATCATTTTTGGGCCTGAGATCAGTACTTACAAACTCTGTACTTGATGTTTTTACTCACTGGTTAGTGCTCTACCAACTGAATCATGACTCTAAAGCCCCCAAAACCACTTTTACATGTAAAATGCTCAGCCACCTTGGCTGGGCATTGGTGGCTCATTTCTATAACCCTAGCTAGCTACTCAGAAGGCTGACTGAGAACTGAGGATCATGGTTTAAAGCCAGCCAGGGCACCAAAGTCTATTAGACTCTTCTCTCCAATTACTCATCAGAAAACTAGAAGTGGTGCTATGGCTCAAAATGGTGGAGCACTAACTAGCCTTGAGCTGAAGCGCTCAGTCAGGGACAAGCACCCAGAACCAAAGTTCAAGCCCCATGACTGACAATAAATTAAAAAAAAAATTCACCTTATCTTTTTTCCCTTTTTTCGTCTTCTCTGGTGGTGGCACTTTGGGAGCTGGTGGTGGTGGTGGTGGGGTAGGAGGGGGAGGGGGAGGAGGAGGAGGAGGTGGTTCTATAATGGCAGTGGCTGGCACAGTACCCCGGGTCTGGACTGATTGTAAGGAGGGAGTAGTTACTCCAATTGGGACAGAACATTCAGCATAGGTCATAATTGTAGATGCTGCTGCTAGTCCAAGGTAATTTGACTGTAGGTTCAATCCTCTGGCCTGATGACTCATTCCTGCAGCTGGATGGCCAACTGACATTGTTTGGGGTCCAATCCCTGTAGCCTGGTGTCCAATCACGGTGGCAGGGTGACCTAACACAGCAAACAAAGAAGAACATAGGAATTGTGGGCTAGAACAAGCAAAATCATTTCAATACACCTTTTTCTAAAAAAAGGAAATAGTGTATTTGCTAGTAACAAAATATTAGTTTCCAAGTATTTTAGCACTGAGGTATTGAAGCATCAAAATCACTGATGAATGCAAATGCATAGGAAAAAATTATGTATCAAACATTCCCTACCCTACCCCTTTCTGAGCTTTGTTGAAACATAGCTCCACTTTCAGCTTTTTGGTGATTAATTGGCAAGAACAGTCTCATAGACTTTCTTGCCTGTGCTAGCTTTGAATCATGACACTCAGATCTCAGCATCCTTGTGGAGAATATAGGCACGAGATACCAGAACCTGGCTCTCGACAAACTGCTTGAACTCAAGGCCTGGGCACTATTTCTGAGCTTCTTTTGCTCAAGGAAAGAGCTTTACCCTTTAAGACACAGTGCCACTTTCGGCCTTTTCTGTTTACTGAAGACTTGAACCCAAGACTTCATACAAGGTAGGCAAGCACTCTACCTCTAAACCACATTCCAAGCTCTTAACAGTGTTCTTTAAAACAGAAGAAATACCTATCAACAGTCTTAATGATCTTAAAAAAAAAAAAAATTAAAAGCATTTAGTTCTGGCAACACTTACCTGTAGTAAGAGCTGACTGGCTATAGAGAACTGGAGAACTACCAATAGTAGCTGATCTTTGAACCACTGCAGTACTAACTTCTGAGGCTTTCCTCTTTATTGCTTTAGTAGAAGGAGAACTAGAGACGGCAGAATCAACTGAACTCTGGAACACAAACAATGTGATTCAGTGGCTGATGGCCCTGGTCAAACATGTGCTTCCAAAGTAAAACATGCCACCAATCATGCACCATAACAATCAGCTACCATAACTATTCAGAATGCCATGGGAATTAATTACCTGGCTAGTTACAACCGTGGTTTGTGCTGAAGGTTTCAGAGGAGTATCCTCTTCTGTTCCTGGGGCAGGAGGTTCCTCACTTCCCTCATCCTCCATTTCTACCTCCTGGATCTCACCATCTTCTGCAGGAGGAGGTGGGGGTGGTGGGGGAGGAGGGGATTCTGGGGGTGGAGGTGGGGGTGGTGGCATTTCCAAGGGTAATGGAGGTTGAAGTACTGGCACATTTGACTGAAGGAGGGTCCAGAATGGAGTTAGTGGCATGAGTGATGAGGAAACTTGACCAGGAAAGGATTCTTTACAAAGAGAACCTATGAAAACAGACAGGACAGTCAGGGGAAAAGTAACACAAAAAGCTAATAGAGCAACAGTCAACTGGTCAGTGAAATAAACTTCAGTATCAACTTGAAGACAATGTGCACGGTAGTTTCAAAAAAGCAGTGACAAGCAAAAATCTAGCCCATGGCAACTACTCCACACTGATGCTACTCAAAGAGTAAACTAGCTGGAAAATGACACTATGGAAGAGTTTATAACACACAGCACTTTCCCAAGCCCTCAAAGTATTAGTCTTTTTCTCTGGGTGCATATTTATGGATAAATGAAGATTATCAATTTAACTCAATGGTAAATCTGGTCATCTGAATTTGTGGTCTGGAAATTTCTATTTTCAATGAGCGGGTAGTACAGCCACAGATAAGAATCAATTCTCTGGGATCCTTATATGTCTCAGAAGTGAAGAGGTAAGTAAGCCACATACATATGGAATAGTGACTCCACTTGTTTGCTGGAGTTGGATGAGTAGGGATGACATAGAGAAGTATTCGTTTAATATTTTCATCGTCATTTTGATAGTCTGGGTTACTAGGAGATTCCTGTTGTTTTAAGTCAGTGTCTTACACTTTGTGGCACAGGTTTGGTTTCAAACTCAATCTACTGCCTATGCTTCTCAAGCACTGAGATTACAGGAGCATGTTGCCACACCAATCTAGTTACCATTTCTAAAATTCCATTTGCAAGAAGCTACTGTTGATCCTGTTACAACTTCAAATATGTGAAAATTACAGTCACTTGGGAATCACAATAAGAGAAGAGAAGACAAGGGGTAAACTTTTTTTTTAATGATAAAGGGGAAATTCAGGAGATGCCTTCAAGGTAAACAAGATTTTTGAAAAAGACACCAGAAAATGGGCTAGCAGAGTGACAAGTGGCCAAGTGTCTGCCCCAAAGTTCAAGGCTTGGAAAATCCAAGCCTCAGAACCAACCCCAAAATAACAATTTAAAAAAAAAATCCTCTTTGGGCTATATTAGCCTTTTTGCTCATGGCTGGTGGTCTACCACACATAAGCCATATTTCCAATCTAGCATTTTGTTGCTTAATTGGAAGTAAGAGTCAGGCTGGCTTCAAGCCTCATCAACCCTCAGATCTTAACATCTTATGAGTGACAGAAGCCTGAGGGGGGTGGGAGGAAAGAATTTGAACATAAAAGATTTGAAATCACCACTGCAGAATAAAGCTTTCCTCCAATTTTACGAAAGGCACTGTTCCTATAATTTCTCTGCTGGGAAAAGCTTTTGTAAAGATTAGAGAAAATAGGATATACTTACTTGTAGCCTTCCCCATCCCTCTTTATCGTCAATAGGGAAGTTTCACAATATATGGGACATTAGAAATATATCCCAGCAATGTTGAGGGGATTTTCTCCCTAAAAATCATAGAATTTAGGAGTAGAAGAGACATGAGAAATTATCTAGTTTAACTTCCTTATTTCAAAGGTAATGGAACCCAGGCAGGAGCTGACTTTAGGTCACACAGCTGTAAGGCCAGGTCAGAGTTAGCTAGGTCTGACTGCTGGCCTAGCTAGTACTTTCCTATTTTACTAAAAAGCTATGGTGAGCTATCATGAATTCAAGAGCTTTAGAAATCACATTCAAATAACCTCAATTTTCATGGTGTAGACATGGTCAGTCAAAAGTGGGTAAGGGCTCCATTATAAAAGGCTCAAGAAAGCTATGGCAAGCTATCATGAATTCAAGAGCTTTAGAAATCACATTCCAATAACATCTATTTTCATGGTATAGATATGGTCAGTCAAAAGTGGGTAAGTGCTCCCTTATAAAAGGTTCTAGAACAAGATGAAAAGCTATTTTGTTCAAAATACAGTGCACACTTGCACCTGCCAAGATAAAATACAAAAAAGCCACTGGGCTCTATTATAGTAGCTTCACTAGTTCTGGATTAAATAGAAAATATATTATGTACAAAATTTATGAATTTGACTCATACTATTTTTGTATTTACTTTGAAACATTCCTTTTAACTGCTAAGAAAAAGGACACTAGAAAATTACCAGAAGATAAAGTAATTTTCCAGCCACAAGACTCCAAATGATTAATATTTTATATTTGTCAGTAATATTAATTTACATGTCAGTTTACAGACCAAGTCTGACCTTGGCTAGGAACCCTACTTTATAACGACATCAAAACCATCTAAAAATTAAGGTAATAAACACGGAAGATTAATAACTTAATTAAGAGCTAAACTTCCTCCTACTTAACTAGTCATAATATATGTGATTAACTATGTCTGATAATACTGGTAAGATTTTAAACTAAGGTATCATATCAATACATTTATGATAAAAATACTCTGCCATTCAGAGATATTCAAGGCAGTACAAGAGGTTCAGAGTTAATAAATTTAGATCTGCAGTGACTTAGCCAGAATTAAGTACATCTTTTTATTTATTTCTTTTGTTAGTTGTGGGACTTGAACTCTGGGCCCAAGTGCTGCCACTGAACTCTTCAAGGTTACTGCCCTACCCCTTGAGCTACAGTGCCACTGTGGTGGTTCTGGTGTTAAATGGAGATAAAGAGTCTCATAGATTTTAGTGCCCAGGCTAGTTTGAACGGTGATCCTCAGATCCCAGCCTCCTGAGTAGGACAGGCGTAACCATCACACCTGCTACATCTTTTTTTTTTTTAGGTCCAAGACTGAAACTCAAACTTAGTATCTGCCACTTTCACTCATGGGCTAACCCTCTACCAAGTGAACCACACTTCCAACCCATTAACTGTATCTTGTATAAACCAATGAGACTAACCTACTCTGGACAAATTTAGCTACAAGGTACATTTTTAAAGAATACCTGATCCCAAAGTAAATGTTATAAGCCAGCACTGAGACTAGACTTAAACTCAGGGCCTTGTTTTCTTGCTTGGCTTTCCTGCCCAAGGTTGGTGCTCTATAACTTGAGCCAGTAGGAGGAAATTTAGTCTTAGATAATTAAGTTATTAATTTTCAATGTTTATTACCTTGGTTTTGATGTACTGCTTAGTTTCCAGCCAAGAAATTTAACTGACCTACCTCCACTTCTGGCTTTTTGCTGATTTACTGGAGTAAATCAGAACTTTTCTGCCTGTGCTAGCCTCAAATTATAATACTCAGAACTTAGCCTTCTGAGTAGATAAGATTACAGTTGTGAACCACCAGTGCCTGGCCAAAAGGTATAGTTTAAACATTGATAATTTAATCTGTTTCAGGTAAATTTAACCTGTTGGGTAAAATTTTCCATGTGAAAGAACATTTGTTTAAGTATCACATAAAGCTTTTACTTATGTGCTAGAATTCTACAAGCTTAAAGAAAATAGGGTAGTGATATAAATTTTTATTCATTTCCCCCACCTGGTGCTGTTATAAGCACCCTTCCTTTATTTAACTACAAAGAGAAATAACTACACTTGAAGTCAGTTTTAATAATATGAAGAAAGTATACAAATATAATTCAAGACAAAAACAGTAGTTTAAGTGAGTCTGTATGATATATGCCTCCCAAATCCATTTATCTTCTCATCTTTATAGCGATTGTAAGGTGTTAAGTTCAAGCACTGAATCAAGAAAGAACAAACAAAATCTCAAGAAGTCATGGTTCATCAAAGAGTAATTTGTATCTTCTTTGCTTTTTTGTGGTTTTGAGGGTTATAAATCAGAGGCCTAAACATGCTAAGCACAAGATTTAATACTGAGGTACACCACTAGCCCCCAATTTTCCTTCTTCAAAGGTGACATCAGTCACTACTGAGTCAACAACGAGTATATACATATGATTTTACAGACTTTGAAGTTATTGATATTGTTTTAAAATTTCATAGACTTTTTACTGTAAAAGGTCTGGATTTTTTTTTCTTCCTGTTGGTTGTGAGGCTTGAACTCAGGGCAAAGCTCTTTTACACAAGGCTCTATCACTTTGAGCCACAGCACTACTTCTAGTTTTCTGACGGTTAATTGGAGATAGAGTCTTACCACCTTTCCTGCTTGGCCTGGTTTTGATCTCAGTCTCCTAAGTAGTAGGATTACAGTGTATGACCTACTAGGTGATCAGCTAAGATTTGGATTTTATTCAGACTCAAGTTGATCATGTTCCAGGGATTCTTAGGACACCCTGTTTTGTTGTAATCAGAAAAAAATGGCACTTAAATTTGCATTTAACAGCCAGCATCTAGCATGAGTCATAAACATAAGGAACATTTTTAGTATTAGTAACTACAGTATTCAATTTCAGAACATGAGCAAGGGAGATCACACAATAGACAGGAATGAAACTACGCAGGACCACAACCAATACTCTTCCACAACTATCACCTGTAGTTCATTATTTGTTAAACGGCAAATGGCAGAGGAAAAAACAAAACAAATCCCCAAGCTATTATCAGATATAACACCATTACTAGAAAAGTCTCATGGAAAGGTAAGTTTAAATATCCTGTAACTTGAGAAATACTTCTGAAATGAAGTAGAAAACTATTCTTGCTATTTTCTAAAATTATCAAAGGAATTTTATGGAGTTTTTAAGGTGACATTTTATTTAGGCTAAAGAAGTTAACAAAATCATGTAATATTACCAGAACCTTTTCTTCTGTGACCCAGAGTACCAAGTATTTATTGTCTTTTTTTTCTTCTTCTTGGTAGGGGCTTGAACTCAGCCTTGGCACTGTCCCTGAGTTCTGCTTAAGGCTAGCACTCTACCACTTTGAGCTACAGTTCTACTTTTGAGTTTTCAGTGGTTGGTTTTGAGATAAGAGTCTCATGGGGACTTTTCTATCCAAGCTGGCTTTGAAACGGGATTCTCAGATCTCAGCCTCTGAAGTAGCTAGGATTACAGGTGTGAGCCACCAGTGCCTGGCTATTTATTGGTTTATACAGGGCTTTTCTATGTGGCCTAGGCTGGCTTCAACCTATTGATTCTTCTTCTTCAGCCTTTCAAGTGCTGGGATTTCAGTCATGAATCATCATATGAGCTACTATCTGTTTAAGAGCAAAGGCTGCTAAGCATTGTCAAGCTCACGTCTCATTATTCCATTATTCACTTAACTGTCATTCCAAGGAAAATGATTAGCTCTCTGAAAACTATTTAGATCCTGAGAGCAATGGAAGAGGCATGAAAGCCTGTTTTTTTTTTTTTGAAGGATATCTTCCTTCTTAAATGTCACAATTCACCCTGTTATCTAATTGCTGTATATTGGAATATGATTTTTTTCTTTTTGGATGCTAGTTCTGGGGCTTGAACTCAAGACCTGAATGCTGTCCCTGAGCTTTTTTAGTGCTCTACTACTTGAGTCACTGCCACACTTCCCCAGCTCCATATTTTGATGATTAACAGGAGGTAAGAGTCTCATACGCTGGCTAGCCACCCGAGTAGCTAGCATTATAGTGTCCAACACTATTTTGCTAATTTTTTTTTTTTTTTGGCCAGTCCTGGGGTTTGAACCTGGGGCCTGGGCACTGTCCTTGGATACTTTTTGCTCAAGGCTAGCACCCTGCCACTTGAGCCACAGCACCACTTCCAGCCTTTTCTGAGTATATGGTATCGAGGAATTGAACCTAGGGCTTCATGCATTCTAGGAGAGCACTCTACCTCTAGGCTATGCTCCCAGCCCAAGATTGGCAGTCTTTAATTATTACTTCTCTGAAATTAGTACAAATTTCACAATATTTCTTCTATCATTTTGATTTGCACCAATAATACATTGGCCCCTCCCAAGAAATGTACTCTTTACCCAACTTATGTAATGAAAAGAAAAAGATTAATAGATGGAAAAATCGGTTATATCAAAAGACTAATATCAAAAGACTAATGTTCCACAATAATGTAAAAAAAAAAATCACCACATATATATTGACAGTTCAAAATATGGAATCTTTTTCATTCTTGTTTCTGGAGATTCACAGCTTTTTCAAAAATAGGATGTAGCTGGGCAAGGTAGCTCACGCCTGTAATCCTAGCTACAATGATGCCTAAAACATAAAAAAGTAGTGCTAGTTGGGTGATGGTGGCTCATGCCTGTAATCCTAACTACTCAGGAGGCTGAGATCTGAGGATTGCGGTTTGAAGCCAGATCAGGCAGGAAGCCTGTAATATTTCACTTCTAATAAACTACTCAGAGAAAAGGCAAGGAGTGATGCTCTAGCTCAAGTAGTAGAGCAGAAGCAGCTCCTGGACAGTGCCTAGCCTCTAAGTTCAAGTCCTAGGACTAGGAAAACAAACAAAAAACCCCCAAAAAGCAGTGCCCATAGCTCACAGTTTAAATTAGATTACTAATGATATGAATTACTGCCTCTGATCTAGGAGCTGGTGGCTCACACCTGTAATCCTAGTTAGTCAGGGGGCTAAGATCTGTGAATTGTAGTTTGAAATGAGCCTGGCAGAACAGTCCCTGTAGGATCCTTATTGCCGATTAACCTCTCAAAAACTGGAAGTGGATCTGTGGCTCAATGTTGAGTAAAAGGACTGACGAACAGTGCCCAGGTCTTGAGTTAAAGTTCCACAACTGACAAAAGCAAACAAGTAATACTATTCTAATTTCATGTCTTTTCTCTAAAAATCACTGTTGTCCAGCTAGTACAGAGTAAACTATCCCACCTGTGGAATTTTCAGAGGATTCTGTAGGATTTGAATCAGTGCCACTTTTGTCTTTCAAGGCTGATTTAGGAAGAGTCTGGTCTCTATTTTCTTGTGCTTGGCTTTCTTCCTCCTCCTCACCATCTGGGAATTCCCACTGAGACTCGCCCGACTGTTCGTTTACATAGAAATATCGTCTATGATCCCTAAATTACAAGAAAGAAAACACATGTTTTAAAATCCATTCTCCTACAAGGACACTTCCATCTGGTCCTGTCCCAGGACAAGCAGTCTGCTCTCACAGGGACGAACCTCTTCTTAGGGACTGCTATTCACAAAGGCAACAAAGAGCTTTGACAATTGAGGATGAAGAACCCAGGATAATTCAAAGCTATTTGCAGTGTCAGCAGCTCTGTGAATACAGCCCTGATCCCTCCTCTCCAACACATGACTTAGAAAACATGTTTTGTTTTTGTGCCAATGCATAACAGGGTTCCAAGTTTCATTAATGAAGGGATTCAATCGCCTAGAACACTAATTTCCCTTCCAAAGAAGAGAACAACGAAGTTTGTGAAAGGTGACTCTTCCCCTCTTGGACCGTGGAATTCACATTTCATATTCTTGATATCAAACACAGTGAAAGCTAAAGAGAGGGAGAGGATCTGGGAGCTGAAAAATAAAAGAGCAAAGATTTCAAATAATGAAAAAAAAATCAAGAAAAGTCAAATATAAAAAGAAATGTTTTCATCTGACCTGCTGGCAGAGGATAGTAATCTTGTTCTTCATTCACATCTTCATTCACGAAGTTTTCTTTAACTTCACCGAGGTTAATCAGGAGTAGTTGCTTCCAGAGGTCCTGTAAAGCGCACAGAGCTCTCGCATGCGCTTAACCCCCAAGCCCGCCCTACTCCGTGCAACACTCTGGAGAGTAAAAACCGGCTTCGTCCAATCTTGGAAAAAAATCCGTTACATGGAACACAAACATTGCTTTTTGTATCTCCAATGTGTGGCTGGCCAAACTCTGCTTGCGGTGCTTTGCCTGCCCAGCACCACTAACTGTAGCTGCTCACAGTCTCCAGACAGGCTGTCATGTCGTCAGATGGTGGTGATCACAAATCATGTCTGAGATGTCAAAGGTCAAAGGTGAAAAGGGGAGAAGAGTGCGTACCTGTCCCAGTGGCAGGACCAGCCTTTAGGAGTGGCGTTTATTTCATACTGTTTTAGTTGTTCTGCTGCATCCTGAAGTTTTCGTTTAAGGTAGTTTCCATTAAGTGCCCCTTCCCGCCAGTCTGCAATTCGAGTCTAGAATCAATGGAGAATTATCATCATTATCATCATCATCATCATCATCATCATCATCATCATCATCATCATCATCATCTCCAATAAACCACAAGAAAACCAGAAGTGCTGCTGTGACTCAAGGGTTTAAAGCCAACCCTGGCAGAAAAGTCTGAGACTCTATTTCCAATTATCTAGTAGCAAGCTCAAACCGCAAGTGTAGCTCAAATGACAGAATTCTAGTTGTGAACAAAAAGCCAACCGAGAGCCTCAATACCCTACGTTCAAGACCCCATACGAGCACAAAACAAATCCAAAAACTCATCTCAAGTACTTATAGCAATGATGAGTAAATTACCTCAGTCTGCAAGAGCAGCACATGAAAGTTGGAGATGGACTGTCTATTAATGCCTAGAAATTCAAATTTACTTGTCAGGGTATTTGCCAGTTCTCCGATCTGAAACTGTAATGCAAAAAAGAAAAAAAAAAGTAAACCACAGTATAATCAGAACTAGTCTTTCACTTAAATGTTTCGTACTAGAAATGAGATAACCTATTTAAAACATTTCCAAGTACCTACAGGATAAAACTAATTTATAGTAAATAATTCACAAAATAAAGTAGTAATAGTCAATAAGAATTAAATACTAATTAGTCACACTACAACATGTTCTGACACACATGGAGCTAACCAGCTGAAAATAGACTGTAAGTCAAAAAAAAAATGCAAGTATAAAAATGTGGTCTATAAGCCTGTGTATCAGCCTTGTGAAGGTAGGGACTCTTGATACATATTAAAGGAAATCTGGGGACACCACACAAGAACAGACAGGATGCAGGATTCACTCATGAGGTTCTGAGAACAGCAGAGTCCAGAAACAGAATGGCAGAAACTGGGGACTGGAAGTCAGAATTCAATGGGAACAGGTTTAGTAGGAAAGAATGAAAGAGTTCTGAAAAATTTATGGTGATGGTTGCACAATAATGTGAATATACACAATGCCTCTGAACTGGACTTAAAAGAGTGGTTAAGATGGCAAGATGTGTATTTCACAATTAAAAAAAATGTACTGGGAAAAATAAAAGAGCTAAGTGCCAGTGGCTCATGCTTATAATTCTAGGTAATTAGAAGACTGAGCTCTGAGGATAGAGGTTCAAAGTCATCCTAAGCAGCAAAGTCCTTGAGACTTTGATCTCCAACTAACCATCAAAAAACCTATTGGAATCACCTTTATAACAACACTAACAACAACAAACAACAAAACCAAGTGGCTCAAGTAGTAGAGTGAAGACAAGAGTACAAGGCCCCAATTTCAAGCCCTAGTACTAGCACAAATAAAGTATTTCACGGAGAACTTCACACTCACTTTGCTCTTTTCAGTATTTCCAAACTTTACAGAAGCCTTTTTTAAAGTTTAACTTCAAAGAAAGTACATGTTTATAATTTTCAGCCCCATGTAATTTTTAATATTTCAGCCTTAAATGACTTTTTCACCCAAAGGGATTAGTTTAGTAGGTTTACTACTTAGTAGTTAGTTTCATGATTAGATTTTTCAAAAATTTTGCAGGTTAATGAATTTACATACTTTTAAATCTTGTTCTTCTTCCACTTTTGGTGCTGCTTGTACTTTTATCTTCTCTGAAGTTTCTTCTGCATCTACCTCTTTGTCTGAATTTTCATCTATTTTTTCTGAATTTTCAGCACCAATCACTGTAAAAGAGAATGCGAAATTAAGCCCAAAGAATCAACACTTCGGGGCTAGAAGTTTGGCCTAGTGGTAGAGTGCTTGCCTAGCATGAACAAAGACCTAGTTCAATTCCTCAGTACCACATACATAGAAAAAGCTGGAAGTAGTATTGTGGGTCAAGTGGTAGAGGGCTAGCTTTCAGGAAAGCCCAATGACAGTGCTTAGGCCCTGAGTTCATGCCCCAGGACAAGGAAGTAAGGGAAGGAGGGAGAGAGGCAAGCCAACCAGCAGGTGCGATGGTTCACGCCTGTAATCTTGGCTACTTGGGAGGCTGAGATCTGAGGATTGTGGTTCAAAGCCAGCCTAGGCACTAAATAGTCTGTGAGCTTCTTATCGCCAATTAACCACTAGAAAACTGGAAGTGGTGACGTGGCTCAAGGGTTAGGGCAGTAGCCCTGTGCTTAAGAGCTCAGGGACAGCATCCAGGCACAGAGTTGAAGCCCCACAACAAAGAATACGACTACCACCACCAGCAACAAAAAAGAATCAATACATAGGGCTGGAGTGTGGCCTAGTGGTAGAGTGCTTGCCTAGCATGCACGAAGCCCTGGTACCATATTGCGCAAGTGGTAGAGCACTAGCCCTGAGAAAGCTTAAGGGCAGTGCTCAGACCCTGTCAGTGCCCAGGACAGGCTTAAAAAAAAAAAAAAAATCAACACATTATATCCCCATTGTAGCAGAGATATATAAAGGCGTAACCTCTCCTTTGCCTGATTTTACTTGTGTACACACACAGACATTTGTGGTAGGTAGAGTCCTAGTTTTGAGCAAAAGAGCTCTGGGACAGTGCCCAAGCCCTAAATTCAAGACTCAAGAACAAACAAATAAAAACAGCACCAGAAAAAAAGAAACAGGGTAGGTGTAGCTCATGCCTGTAATCCTAGCTACTCAGGAGGTTGAGATCTGAGGATCAAGGTTCAAAGCCAGCTGCAGCACAAAAGGACCTGAGAATCTTATCTTCAATTAATCTCTACAAAACAGGAAGTGGGGCTTGGCTCAAAGTATAGGGCGGTAGCCTTGAACTGAAGAGCCCAGGGAGAGCACCCAGGCCGAGTTCAAGCAGCATGACCCACAAAACAACAACGAAAATAACCCCCCCTCCCCCCAAAAAACAATAAGTAAATACTCTCTTCCTCTGGCTAACACTTTTACCACTTAAGTCATGCCTCCACTTCCAGAGTTTTTTGTTTTTTCCTTCATTGGTCAAGTCTTTCAGGTTCGTCTGCCCAGGCTGGCTTTGAACTGAGCTATCCAGATCTGTCTTTTGAGTAGGCAGGATTACAGGTAAAAGCAATTTTTACCCAACACGAACATTAATTTCAAGCCACTCAATTTCCTTTCTGAATTGGTTAAAAGCTCTAGAGGAGAAGTCAGTGGCGGCGGCTCACATTTAAATTCCATTCAGAAGCAAAGACTGTGGTTTGAAGCAAATCAAGGCAGGAAATTAAGAAACCCTCACCTCAACTGATTAAGCCAGTTGTGCTGGAATAAGCTGGTGCATCCTAGCTATAGGGAGGCTGACCAGTTTGAGGCTGGCCCAGGACTGCACAGGTGTTACTGTAACTAAAACTGAAAATGTGCTACAAGTATTATTAAAATAATGTCAAAATAACAAACTAGTGGCTCACGCCTGTAATTCTAGCTATTCAGGAGGCTGATATCTGAGGATTGTTGTTTGAAGTCAGCCGGGACAGGAAAGTCTGTAAGACACTAACTCCAATAAACTTCTCAGAAAAAACTAGAAGTGGCAGAAAAAACTAGAAGTGGCACTGTCAGTCACACGGTACAGCATTAGCCTTGAGCAAAAGAAGCTCAAGGATAGTGCCCAGGCCCAGGGGGTGAAAAAAATTATGGACAATCTTGATGGGTACCATAGCCTATGTCCATAGTCCTAGCTACTTCGAATCACTTAAGCCACAATTTCTTTTTTTTTTTTTTGCCAGTCCTGGGCTTGAGCTAAGGGCCTGAGCACTGTTCTTGGGACTTTCTCAAGGCTAGAGCTCTACCACCTGAGCCTCAGCACCACTTCCGGCTTTTTTCTATGTATGTGGTACCGAGGAATCGAAACCGGGTCTTCATGCATGCTAGGCAAACACTTTAACCACTAGGCCAAACTCCTGGCCCCTTAAGCCACAATTTCTATCTATAACAGTGTGAGGCAACTTAGCCAAGGCTCCCTATCTCTTTTTATTTTGTGTGGTTGACACAGTACATATATACCTCAGGCTGGCCTCTTCCTTAATCTCTCAAGTGCAGACATTCATCTGCTGCCATACTGGGCATCTATATGATCAAAAATTGACACAAAAAAAGTCTTCATTTAAGACTTTATTTCCTCTATTATTTTTAAGCTAGAACCTTAAGAAAATACCATTGAAGTGCACTGTAAAAATGTTTGTTTTTGCAATTGCTAGAAAAGTGGTATCTCTTGAACCACATGCTCAAGTCAGTCTTTTTGCTGTAGTGATTTTTTCAGTCTTGCATTTTTGCCATAATTTGTATGCTTTCTGTGTAGCTGAGACTATAAGATACTACCATAGCTAGCTAATTCTACATGGCCTAACTTTGTTCTCCAGTCTGACCTGGAATTGTGACCCACATCTCTGCAGGGCCAATATACTATACCCACTTGGTACTGAAAATTGTTCTTTCCTGTCAGTTGAGGGGCTTAAACTCTGGGCTTGGGAGCTGTCCCTGACTCTTTAACTCAAAGCTATCACTCTACCACTTGAGCCACAGCACCACTTCTGGTTTTCTGGTGGTTAAATGGAAGTAACAGTCTCACAGACTTCTGTGTCCTGGTTGGCTTCAAACCACGATCCTCAGATCTCAGCCTCTTGAACAGCTACAATTACAAGCATGAGATACTGGCGCCTGGCTTTAAAATCTTACTAGGTTCAAAACCAAAATCATAATAAACCTCCCTGATTTTGCTGAAGGGAAGCATGAGTATCCCTTTTCATTACTCAGCATTAAAGCCAATGTGGACCAGATATGCAGCTCAGTGGTAAAGATCTGGCCTAAGATACACAAAGGTCTGGGTTTAATTCACATCACTAACCCCCGCTCCTCCTGCAGGAAGTAAAGCATATTTTACCAGCTTCTCCATTTTCTGGAGTCTCTTGTCCAGTTTTACTAGAACTCCGACTGGTGGACTCGGGACTTGTGGCTCGAACAAACATCTTCCATTTTCCTCTTTTGGACATAAGTCTACGCATTCCTTCCTGAGAGGCTGGCTGGCTGCTATCAGAACGTGGACTAGACCCTGACACACTGCCATCTCCTTCCTCCAAGGCTCGCAATTCTGCCTAGAAAGAACACAACAATAAAGTTAATGTCACTAACTTTAGTTCTAGACAGCCACAAATATACAAATCTTCCGACCTACACAATGGGAAGAGCTTAATGTAGCCAGTCCTTCTTTATAACTTTAGTCCTTTTATGCTTATTTGGTGCCAGTCTTGGATCTTGAATATAGGACCTGGGCGCTGTCCCTGAGTTGTTCTGCTCAAGGCTAGCACTTCACCACTTCAGCCACGGCTCTACATCTGACTTTTGGTGGTTAGAGATAAGAGTCTCAGGGACTTTTCCTGCCCAGGCTGGTGTTGAACCTCATTCCTCAGATCTACAGGAGATCCTACATCTCCTGAGTAGGTGTAATTACAGGTGTGAGCCACTGGCACTTGGCTACTTTAGTTCTGAATTGGAGAGAAGCTTCAGATCATACAATCCGACTATCATACAATACTTATTTTTTGATTTACACTGGGATCTTTCAGCAGTAGCATATGCAACCATCCCAAGGCGGAAAAAACAATGGCAGAAAATAGGCAAAAACCACCTTCTCAATGAATTCAAGCCCCAATACCAACACATGCAAAAAGCTAAGCAAAAGCTTGAGGATGAGTTCAAGTCCCAGTAGAAGGTGCACACAGATGCATGCGTTGCACACACACCTACACATGTGGAAACTTAACACTAAAATTCCTCCAGCATAACTAATGTAGTATTAAAAAAAAAAAAGAGCTCAGTAGGGCATGACTATAACCTCAGCAACAGGAGGTTAAAGCACAGTTATGTAGTCATTTATTATCAATTATATAAAGCTAAGATGCAAAAACACTCCAACTCTATAGTTAAGATCTTTTTTTTTGGTCCGTCATGGAACAAAATATCTGAAGCCTGGATGTTATCCCTGAGCTCTTCAGTTCAAGACTACCGCCCTACCCCTTGAGCCACAGCCCTTCTTGTTTTCTACTGCTTAACTGGATGTTAAGAGTCATTCTTTAGTGCCAGACTGGCTTTGAACTGCGATTCTCAGATCTCAGCCACCTAAATAGCTAGGATTACAGGTGTGAGCCACTAGCAGTTGGCTAGTATGACAATATTAAGAGGAAAAAATGCACTTTAAATCTTCAAAAACTTACTTTTTTCCTTTCCAAAACTAGCTCCAGCTCGAGGGTATCTTGTTCTTCCTCCTCCTCACTCTCCCCAGACTGAACAACACTGCAAACATCTTCCTGAGAAGGATCTTCTATACTGTCCATTAGAGCTTCTTTTGGCTTTACTGTGGTCACTGTTTCTTCTTCTGCTGTACTTGTTTCTTTCACTTCTGAAACTGGCTCTGCTTCTTTACAGATTACTTTTCTTCGCCATCGCTCTTCCTCCTCTTTTATTCCCTCAGGCAATAAAGGGGCAAGCAATGATGCTGCCACTCCTTTCCTCTCCTCCTCATTGTTAGAGAGAGCTTGAATTGCTTCATTTACTTCCTACAAAGAATGAAATCATTCAGGATCAACTGTCAACAAAATCTCCCCCAGTCATATACTACATTATCCATACTAATTTTACTTTTAGTCACTGAATACTTACAAAATTCATTTAAACTTAACAAACTCTTACAAACACAGAAAGGAAATGTCAGTAAAAGCCGTCGTTGAATTACAATCAGTTCTCAGTGGGACTAATATGTATCATTTCCTATTCTCACAAAGTCAAAGATAGATTAGTAGGAAGCAGAGGCAGATTTTAAGTGAGATTAGCATTTTTGTCATCTCAACATATGACTTGTTAAGGTGTGCTTCGAAGGAGATTGTACTTCTATGATGGAAATGTTCAATAATATTAAAAAATACGAGCTGCTCCAAAACTCGACATTTATATTTAAATACCAAATGCCCTACAATAAAACACTAACCTTTTTAACTTCTCGTTTGGCTACGACAGGTACATTTTTACTACTGGAAACAGAAATTGTTTTCTCTTTTGTATATATATCTGTATTCATCACAAAACTAGTTTCAGCACCTGTTATAGAACTGGAAAAAATGATAACATTTAGCAGGAGAAATAGAAGGCAAATATCTTTAGCACAATGTAAGACTAACATTTATCTATGTATTTTCTTCAAGTCTGCTTTACCTGGGCTGGTAATGTTGTAATCCCTGTACCTGGGTGGCAAGATACTGGGGTAATTCCCAAGTTACTTCATTTGTTTGTGTGTTCCAATAGTAATAGCATCCTGTGTTCTCATCCCAGACTTCTTGCCAATCTCCCATCTCAATTCCAACTACAAGAAAATAAAACAATCTTTATACAAAACCCTCAACAGTTTAGGTGTTTATTCTACAGCCATGGCAATCTAACAGAAAGAAGGCTTCTGAAACTCAAGAATAATAGAAACATTCATGGTTTTTACTCACTAGCTTCATTACTCATGAACTACAGTAACAAAAAGAACCTTCAGACATTGTCAAATTTTTGCTGGAAGACAGGCGACTCCTTACTCCAACTGAGAACAACCAGCCTAACACTCTTGCTCTTACTTGGCTTTCCTGCTCAAGCCTGACATTCAACACTTGAGCCAAGTTTCAAGTCTGGCATTCTGCTAGTTAACCGGAGAGGTAAGAGTCTTGCAGACTTTTCTGCCCTAACTAGTTTCAAACCACAATCCTTGGAAGTCTGAGCCTCCCAAGTAGTTAGATCTTAGTATCCTGAGCAGCCAGGATTACAGGTGTAAGTGACAGCTCCAACTCGGCCTGGGAGCTGTCCCTGAGCTCTTTAGGTCAAGGCTACCACCTACCCCTTGAGCCACAAGGGCCACTTCCAGTTGGCTAATTAACTGGAGATGAAAGATTCACGGACTTTAGTGCCTGGACTGTCTTGGAAAGCTTGAGAATCTTCTATCTTCAATTAACCAGCAAAAAGCTGAAAGTAGAGCTGTGGCTGAAATGGTTGGGCACTCGCCTTGAGCTGAGAAGCTTAGGGATAGTGCTCAGTCTCACTCATAACTGGGCGTAGCAGTGCACACTTGTAATCCCAGCTACTCAGGAGGCAGGGATTTGGGAGAACTATAATTTGAGGCTAGCCAGAGAAAAAGCTAGCAAGATTCCCTGATCTCAACAAATGCCTCGGTAATTCTAACTACTAGGAGGCACATGTTGGAAGTATCCAAGTTTGTGGTTGCCACAGGCAAACACACAAGATCCTATCTGAAAAAATAAGCAAAAAAGGAGTCAAGGGAATAACTAGCAAGCCTGAAGGTCCCTGAGTTCAGACTTCAATATCAGCATCCTCTCTTCCAAAAAAGTAAGTTATAGTCTACAGGTTCTTAAAGATTGCTATCATACTCACCATCTTACAGCAGTTACACCTAGACCAGAATTCTTACCTTATTAATGTCAAGATTTTAAGAATCTTTACCTTGGGGTTGCACTTAAAAGATTTTTAAACAAGGTACCATACTCACCTCCTGCAAGTGAACACTGAGTATCATACTGCCACTCTGTTGTTTGGGTCGAGTCTGTTCCATTTGATGTAGTGGAGGAAAGGGCAGATGATACTTCCTTTGGCTCTGGTCGAGGTGGAGTTGGAAGTGGAGCAGAAGTTCCCTCAGGAACTGCAGGCTGAGGGGCTGTTATAGCATCAATCTCCTACAGAATGCAAAGAGTGACAAAGGCATTAATGATAGGAAAACCCAAAACTTGCAAACAAGCAATTATTTATGTTAGGCCCACAATTCTAAGCTACTCAGTTTCAACTCTTCTTTCAATTACACAAGTTTCCCAAGACTTTGCGTTCTTCTTTTTTCTCTTTACTAGAAGCTTTACAAAAGGGAAAGAAAGAGAAGGATGAAAAGAAGACAGGAAGAAACATAAGGGGAGGAAGAGAGACACTGAGATTGACAAGCACAACAACCATTTGAGATTCAGGCTGCAAAGTGGTTTCAACAACTGAAAAACCCAAACAGAAGTACCACTAACCGCTAGGAAGTTGGCCAGTGTACTGTCAATATCAGTTGACTGGTTTCCATTTGCCTCTCTGGGTTGTGCTGGTTTTTCAGAAGCATCACTCTCATCATCATCACTGTCTGCATAAGCACCAAGTAAACATAAGCCGCCTACAAGCAAAAAGGAAAATCTTAGTAACAGTGCTGAATGCCCTAAGACATACCTAAGAAAATACAGATAACCTGGCTCCTTAGCCAAAGAGTTTACATTGTGTTTACTTATTGATTAGAGTTAAAAGTAGTAAACACTACACTGGGTTTACGGATGTAATGGTAAAACACAAGGCCTTCAATTCCAAAGACATGCTAAGAAAAGTCACTAAACCATCAAAGGCATTAGTTATACAATACACTTAAGACTGCATATAGCTACTTGACATCTTCCCCCAAACTCACAATCAGTGAACCATACTTTCTCAAAAGACCACAAGAGTTTGCTGATTAAAATGTCCATTTCAGGAGTAACAGGATGATTTGTGGTTAAACCCCACTGTGGAAGAAAAATTCCAGAATAGAAGGAAACTAACAGTTAATACATATACACCAAATAAAGGCACATTTAAGTCCATTAAACAAAACCTTACAAGCAATGCTCTAAGAGTGCCCCAGCACAAAAACAGTGAGAGACCTTAAAACTCTACTCTTAACAATAGATATAGGCCACTCAAGCAAAGATTCAACAAAAAAACAACAGAACCAAATGACATTAAACACAATGGACTTGACAAGACATCTACCCACTTTATCCAGCAGTTGCAAAATACGCATTTTTTTCAGCAGCTCATGATCATACTTCAGGACAGGAAAAGGGAATGCCCTGGGATGTAAATAATCTGGTAACACATCAGGGCAGACACATGTTGGCTGTGCATGGCCATCTGCCTATATTAAAATTTTTGTACTGCCTGTGAATGACATAAGTATCCAAATGTCTGTTGGCACTGGTTTGAGGACATAAAATCTTAGCAAATATAAGAAAACTGAAATAACTCCAGGTATTCTGCCAAGTCACAGTAAAGTTAAACTAAAACTCATCAGCAACCACTAGAGAAAATGTCCAAACACATTAAGACTAAACAACACACTGCTGAATGACTAGTGGGTTACTAAAGAAATGTGTGGTTATTAGATCCAAACAGCACAAGAGCGAGGATTCAAAAGTTGCATACCCAATGCTATGGACATGGTACTGGAAATATAAACACAATTACATAGTCATATAGACATAATGTTTTATTACATAGATTATTATGTATCTATGACATACAAACCCTCAGCCTAATTTTAATTATGTTCTAAAATCTAAGTGCCAGTGATTGTATATAGAGATTCCCTCCTTGAGTACTTCTTTGTTAAACACGTCATTTGAAATACGATGTAAAAAATCATTGTTAATAAATTCTTTAATAAAAAAAAGAAATAATGGGGAGATAAAAAAGTTCTTGGGAGATAGGTGGTGGTGGTGGCTTACACCTATAATTCTAGTTACTTAGAAGGTTGAGATCTGAAGTTCCTGGTTTAGAAACCAGCTCAGGTAGAAAAATGTGAGAAACACTATCTCCAATTAACCAAAAGCTGGCAGTGGAGACGTGGCTCAGGCACAGGCAAAAAATAAAAATAAAAATCGTAGAATTAAAAAAAAAAGCAAGGCATACCAGAACCTCTAGGATAAAGCAAAGGCAGTGCTAAAAGGAAAATTTATAGCTGAGTACTTATGTGGGGGCGGGGTGGGGGGGGAGGAAACCCACAACGGCCTAAAGATGCACCTCAAACTTCTAGAAAACAAGCTAAACCCAAAATTAGCAGATAGAAGTAATAAAAATCAGGACAGTAATTAATGAAGACTTTAAAAAATGTACAAAAAATTAATAAAAGAAACATTAGTTCTCTGAAAACCAAGTAAGATTGCAAAACTCCTAGTTAATATACCTATGAAGAAGAAATGAAAATAAAACTGGAGATGAAGTAAGTGTTTATCATCAGGTGCTGGTGGCTAATTCTATCTACCCAGGAGTCTATGATCTAGGGATCGCAGTTCAAAACCAGTCCAGGTAGAAAAGTCCATGAAACCCTTACCTCCAATTAACCACCAAAAAGCAGAAAGTAGAGCTGTTGCTCAGTAGTGGCTGGGGGAGGTCAAGGGGGATGGAGTGGGGGGTGGAGGGGGGGGGGGCCTGGGGAGGGCTCAAGGGCAGCATCTAGGCTTTGAATTCAAGCCCTAGGACCAGCAAAGCACTCTCTTACTCTAAGTAGGAAAAGCTGGACACTAGTGGTTGGTGACTTTAATCCTGTCCCCTCAGTAGGATTTTTGTTGCCAGCCAGGGCAACAAAGGCCCCAGGACTCTTCCAATTAAACATCAAAAAGCCAGGAAGTGGAGCTGTGGTTCAAGTGATAGAGCACCATTCTTGAGGAAAAAAAGGAAGCAATAGCACTAGGCCCCGAGTTCAAGCTCCAGACTGGCACAAAAAATAAAATGCCAAGTATGTATAAAGGACTAAAAAGCATTAGCAAAAGTTAGAGGGATTAAGAAAAAGAAAAAATAGTAGTAAAGGTCGTTTTTGGCACAGGAAAAAAAATGTCTTGCATGGAGTGTGTATACCAGCAAGCCCTCACAAACAAAGATACTGATTGACTTATATAGAGTGCTGGAGAGCTTTGTGCATACTAGGCAAGCACTCTGCCTAGGCAGTATAATACTAGCCCCTGGAAGATTTTTTTGGTCCATCATCAGGCTTGAACGCTGGGCCTGGGTGCAATCCCTGAGCTCTTGAGCTCAAGGCCTTGTCTTTTTTTTTTTCTTCATATATTTTTTATTGTAATTAATAGAAGGGTTACATGATATTTGCCAGATAGATGGTGCATTAATTCCCATACATTGATACCCTTTCACATGTCTTGGTCCCCATTTCCCTACCCCCCCCCCCCCACAAGGCCTTGTCTCTTTGAGCCACAGTGCCACTTCTGAATTTCTGGTGGTTAACTGGGCAAAAGAGTCCCATGGGACTTTTGTGCCCAGGCTGACTTTGAA
This sequence comes from Megascapheus bottae, assembly GCF_031878675.1. Taxonomy (NCBI): domain Eukaryota; kingdom Metazoa; phylum Chordata; class Mammalia; order Rodentia; family Geomyidae; genus Megascapheus; species Megascapheus bottae. Next base: position 12,007,861 of record NC_143524.1, on the reverse strand, counting down.
CTATGATCCTTATTAGCTCTCAGCCTCTGTAGTAGCTAGGATTACAGGTGTGAGTCATGGAAGCCCAGCATAAATTACATTTTATGGAAGAAATAAATTACTAAAACGGAAGCATCCCACAAAGCATTCTGTTTGAAATCCTACTTAACAAAAGGTATTCTAGAAAAGACGCAAAAGAAATGAAAAAAACGCGTATCTATACCTGTTGCTCTAACAGCGGTGGGTCTGGCGGTCATGACTGGTTTGGGAGGATTTGGAACAACCTTGGGAACCTCCACCACCATTTCTTGTTCATCTAGATTTTAAAAACCAACAGAAGAAAACTGCAGTCACACGGTGGACCGAAGAAAACATGGGAAGCCACAAATTGATCCTGTCTGACCTTTCAGATTTTATCAACTTTAAAACAAGATGCATCACTGACCCCGTGGGGGAGGAGGGAGGAACAAGCGGAGCCAGAACCTTCTATTTCTTTAGTGACTTCGACAGTAATAGGACTACAAATGAAATGCTTCCAACTAACCGCACGCGTGCACGTGCACACACACACTTGCTTCCTGAATGCACCTGTTTTCTTAAAACCTGAAATGGTGGCCGATTCCCCAGTACCTACCCTTGTGCATGCAGCACCGTACTAAATTTTAATCTACACAAGTACCTGAAAACCCATAGGCTCCACACTTCTTCAATCATCTGGAGGATGCCCGACAGGATCCGGGACGTGTGTATTTCTATGTGCTTACGCTTTGTCTATTTTTTTTTTTCCTGCCAGTTGTGGAGCTTGAACTCAGGGCCTGAGCACTGTCCTTGGGCTTTTCTCAAGGCTAGAGCTCTACCACTTGAGCCACAGCACCACTTCCAGCTTTTTTTTTTTTGTTTTGTATGTATGTAGTACGGAGGAATCGAACCCGGATCTTTGTGCAGACTAGGCATGCACTCTACCACTAGGCCAAACTCCCGGCTCCATAGTGTTTTTTTGTTTAACTCTCGACTAAACAATGTCTGAATTTCAGCAAAAAAAGCAATCAAGCAGGTGGCAAGGCCAGACCGCAGGGCTACAAGTCTCGCACGTGGACGATACTCCGTTTTCCGGAGCGACAGCGATGTTCAGAAGCCTCGGAGGCTTCATCTCCAGTGGGTTCCGAAAGCTCCCGGGATTGCCCCGCACCCGCCAGGGCGCCTCTGGGTGGGTCCCGGCCCTCCGCCCCCTCCGCGCGGCCCAGAGGCCCTGGGCCGCAGGCCTCGCCAGTCCAGGAATCTCATCCTCTTTGGGCCCGGTGAGGCGCCCGAGGCCTAGGCCGGAAGCCCCGCGCTCGAGTTTCGGACATCCCAACTAGGGGCAGGGGGCCCCGCGCGCCCTCACCTTCTGAAGGCGGGTCGTCTGGGGCCGCGGCGGCAGGCACCGAGGGCGACGTCGTGGTGGGGGTCGGGGTCGGGGTCGCCGCCGCCACAGGAGCTGACTGGCTGGGCGGCGCCGCAGTAGAGTCCGGCTCCGTGTCGGGTTCCAGCTCCAGGTCTCGGCCCGGCGTGCTGCTACGAGGGCCTGGCGGAGAGAGCTGCAGGATGGGCCTGCGGCCGGGTACCGCCCGGGACTTCTTCCCCATCGCGAGCCCAAGCGCGAGCAGCAAGCGGCGGAAACCAAGAGGGGCGGGCGCCTGACGCCGAGGTACGTAATCAATATTCATGCACCACTGCGCCGCCTCCAGCCAAGATCCGCTTTTAACCGGCCGAGCCCGCGCTCGCGCCTGCGCTTTTCGTTCCGGCAGCCCTTGGCTCGCCCGGGTTCCCAAAGTGAGGGCGGGCTTTGCTCATAGGGCCAGTCGATTGGCTTATTTGATACAGAGACGGAAGCGGCAACCAATAGAAACGGAGAAGGCACGCTAGCCGAGCCAATAGTGTGTGGGGAGGGCTGCGTCTCGCCTTCCCCAAGCAGGGTGGGAGCCGCCCATGCGCCTTTTTTTTTTTTTTGCAGTCTTTTCTTTACCCTTTCGTCCTCCATCTTGTACCATTTTTTTTTTTTTTAACCTGACTATTGCGTGTTGTTTCTTTTAGGAAGCTCTGCTGCTTTCTGACCCCTTTCCCAAGAATCGCCCAGATTTCTATGGCTTACTCGTTTAATAAGATAATGCGTCGTCTACGACTTTGTAAATTCTTCAAGTACAAAGATGTTATTAAGAAAAATAGACAATGTACAAAGAGAACGCGCATTGTTCCTGGGATACAGCAACCTCAACCTACCTTTAATAACTCCCTTTCCCCTGCCTCCATGTCCAGCTGCTTGTGGCTGATAGATGGGACACTGAGTCTTGTTTCTAGCAGTAGTGACTTCCTCCTCCTCCATCCCCCATCTTCCTGACAATGGCATCTGGACCTGCGCTCTCCCCGCGCCCGGGCCATTGCCTAGCAAGACAAAGCTGATTTTCCCCAAGCTTATAAAATCCCTCATTGCCTCTAGGACCTCACAGGACTGATTACCTGTTTCTTGGCACAGCGATCATTTTGCATACCTCTTCAAAAATGTTATCTCAAAAGAAGCTATCCTCAAATATGTGGGAATGGATAATAAAAACGCGGCATAATAATAATGGAAGGATCATGAAGTAGGCCAGGTCAAATTTATTGCTGTGACCCACCAGGAGATCATTGCATTTAATGTGGCAGTTCAGAGAATTAGGGATGATGCTAACACTTGTGGGCCACCTGAAAGAAATCAAAAGATGGCCCACTGATAAGTGAATTCGAAAAGTACCCTGGTTTACTATAAAGGATTTGCAGGCATACCTGGCACCAGTGGTTCCCACTTGTAATCCTACTTACTCAAGAGGCTGCGATCTGAGGATTACAATTTGAAACCAGCCAGAGCTCCAATTTGACCATCAAAAGGCCCAAAGTGGAGCTGTGGCTGAACGTGGTAGAATACCAGTCTTGAGTGAAAAAGCTAAGGCACAGGTTTTGAGTTCAATCCCCAATACCAACACCAAAAACAAAACATTCAAACAAACAAACAAAAAAAGCCAGGTGCTGGTGGCTCTCACCCAGCTACTTCGAAGGCTGTGAAATGAAGATTTAAGTTTGAGGACAGCCCGGTCAGGGAGGTCCCTTATCTCAATTAACTACTAAAAAAGTCAGAAGTGGAGTTGTGGTGCAAGTGGGAGAGTGCCAGCCTTGAGTGCAAGCCCCAGTGCTTGCATAAGAGAAGTAAGTTTAACTTAAACTAAACTAAGTTTAACTAAATAAACTGCCTCTTGACGATTGTGTATCCATCCATAGATGTCCAGTGAAGTTGTAGGAAACGGTAAGGCTGGACATGGGGAAGGCATGAGCACGGGTGGACTCAGATACCTGGTGAGAATCACATGGGAAGAGAAGCAGTAATTAACTGGTGAGAGCTGACATGGAGGGTTCTCAGAAGTGTGGTTACTGACCAGGACTGGCAGGGTGACAAGATGTCTCTGGAGAATGTCTTCCTTAAAAATTACTAAAATGACAGTGATAGCTTGGTAAGAATGGTCAATATGAAACTCGGTGCCATTCATTTTCTTTTTTTTTTCTGCCAGTCCTGGGGCTTAAACTCAGGGCCTGGGCAATGTCCTTAAGCTTTCTCAATTAGCAGTGTACCACTTGAACCACAGCACCACTTCCAGCTTTTTTTTTTGTTTATGTGGTACTGAGGAATTCAACACTGGGCTTCATGCATACTAGGCAAGCACTCTACTATTAGGCCATACTTCTGGCCCTTTTCTTCTTTCTTTTTTGAGGCACCAGGGACTAAACTCAGGGCCTCATGAATGCCAGGCAAGTGCTACCACTGAACTACCCTCCCAGCCCTGTTCTGTTTACAAAAATGATGTATACTTTTATTATCACAGGCTGGTAAGGGAGTTACATTATTACTTTTGCGGGGGGCTGGTCCTGGGGTTTTAACTCAGGGCCTGAGTGCTGTCTCTGAGCTTATTTTGTGCTCAAGGTTAGAGCTGTGCTACTTGACCTATTTCTGGCTTGTTTTTTTTTGGTGATTAACTGGAGGTAAGAAATCTGTGCCACTTTTGTGCCCAGCTGGCATCAAACTGTGATCCTTACATCCCAGTCTCCTGAGTAGCTAGGATTACAAGTGAGGGCCCCAGGTACCTGGCTTATTTACTTACTTTTGGTATTGGGCACTAGACCTAGATTTGTGCATGCTAAGCCCATGTGCTACCATTGAGCCTTACTTCCAGCCCCAGCCAGAGGGAACTTTTCATATTTTTGTTTTTGTGCAGGTACTAGGGCTTGAGCTCTGTATCTGGGTAATGTCCCTTAGCTTTTTTACATTCAAGGCTAGTGTTCTACCAGTTGAGCCATAGCTCCCCTTCTGGGTTTTTGGTGGTTAACTGGAGATAGGAATCTCATGGATTTTTCTTCCTGGACTGGCTTTGAAATGTTATCAGTGAACTCAGATCTCAGTCTCCTGTGAGATCTTTTAAATAATACTTTACGACTAGAAAATAGAAAGTTAGACAAAACAAAAAATGATCATGCTATTATGAACTATTAATATCACAAAACTTTATAGACCCAGAATGGTGAGAAAACTGGGATGAAGGACATGAACACACGTCCATGTCCTCTGGCTGAAATCAAAGTGAGGAAGGCAGGAAAAAAAATGGACAGGAAGTCGGGCACAGTGGCTCACACCTGTAATCATAACTACTTAGGAGACTGAGATCAGAGGATCACGGTTCAAAGCCAGCCCAGGTGCTAAAGTCCATGAGACTCTTATCTCTAACCACCAGAAAATCGGAAGAGACATTATGGCTCAAGGGGTAAGGTGTTAGTCTTGAGCTGAAGAGCCCAGCGACAGTTCAAGTCCCATGACCAACACACACACACACACAAAAGGAGGAAGAATGTAATTGGTGCCAGTGATAGGAAAAGCTGATCAGTGTTTTGTTAACAGCCACTATGGAAGGCACAACTTTTATCAACTTCATAGGTTTCTGGGCAGAACCACTCTTCCTGCTACTTGATGTTTTTCAGGCTATGACTTAAATACATGTATGCAGGTGGATGTCATTCTTCTATTGAAAACTTCATTTGGAATCCAGGAAGGCAAGGGCTCTTTGAATCCCTCACTCTATCAAACATACATATTAAATAGCCCAGAGGCAAGCCAAAAGTAAAAGAACCACACCTTTCCATAACTACTACCAACAATACCATTATAAAAGTATTATACCAGTATAAAAGTATATAATGAAAAAAACTATATAATGTAAATAAGAGTATCGACAGTATAAGAATTAAAGTCTTGAAGTACTACAGAGATTGTTTCCTTGAAAGATAAATTTTAATATACAGAATAAAATCCAGGAAGTTTTCACTTTTTCATTATTTTCACTTTCCCCAAAATTTGCAATACATGAATATTTCTGAATCTGACCAGTAAAGTGTGTATTTTGGTCCAATACATTATTATATGATCAAGTCCGGCTTGATTATTAGAAATCATGTCAGTTAACAGAATTTACTTTGAAAATCTGTTGCCTTTATAGATAATGGATTTCCAATTTTTTCTTGGCTAAAAGTTTAGTCAACTTTAGCTTCAGAACCAGATTCAAAATAAAATTTATTTTTTTTAAGCAACTGGTCCTCATTTTAGGCTTAAACTAGGCAAATTATTTATTGAAGATTATACAAAAACTCTACAATAAATAATGAAAAGAGTATGCAAAATCATTAGGCTCTGTTTGCAATACAGAAAATACATGTCAGTTTTGGACCAAAATAATTCCATTGAAATACAAAAAGTGATAGGGAAGAATGGAAAGATTTTCTGTGACTGCTTATGGTAGCCAGCCAACAAACCAACAACCATTAGCTATTTTGGAAAGTGAAGGTGCGTTTGAATTTGCAGATAAAGAATGTCTTCTGTAGTTTAAAAAAATATAAACTCTAAAAAAGCCTGTGAATCATATACAAAAGCAGCTGTTTTGAGACCAAAGTTGAAAACCAGAAATCATGTTAGCACCACCAGCAAGCACAGGATTCTCTGACTCTCTCTTTTGTCTTGTGCAGAACTGCAGATCTGAGCGTAGTCCACAATGTTTATGGTCATAACAAATGGCCTTGAGTACAGGGTTCCTGTAGAGTAGTAGTCTTAAGCCCTATGAGGCACCAAGGTTACAAAGGCTAGGTAGGAAACCATCCAGATCATAAGTTCCGACGGTATAATAAATCTCTTGTTGCCTTATCAACTTTTTGCTGGTAGTCCTCTAATTTGACAAGTATTTTCTGGGACAGCTGTAGAGGAAAAGAAAATGATTACAGAACACTTCAACAAATGAAGAACTGATATTATCGATCACTTTGATTGTTCATCAAGGTATACATATATTATGCTACCAAGCAACTGAAAGATGTTACTTTAAAAATGGCAGCCTGGTGAAAATGGCTATACTGCCAAAATTGATATACAAATTCAATGCAATCCCCATCAAAATCCCAAAGACATTCTTTACTGAAATAGAAGATATAATCCAAAGATTCATATGGAACAAGAAAAGACCTAGAATAGCCAAAACAATTCTAGGCAAAAAGAGCCATGCTTGGCTTTTCTTCTTCCTATTGAGGGTGGGGGCTGGGGATGTAATATATAAGTACTTTTGTGCATGAACTGTCCCTCCCTTTTCTCACTCCTCCTCCCCTCTGAAAAGAGGCAAATAGTTTCTCCCATCTTGGCTTCTCGTTTGTCTCATCCTACCCCTGACCAGACATTTTCTCTGATTTTTAATTTTTTTTTATTAAAAGATACCAATGTAAGATGAAAAAAAAAAAAAAAAAAAAAGAGCCATACTGGTGGTATTACAATACCAGACTTCAAATTCTGCTATAGAGCCATAATAACAAAAACCGCTTGGTATTGGCACAAAAACAGACCAGAAGATCAGTGGAACAGAATAGAAGGTCCAGAAATAGAACCATATACTTATAGGCAACTTGTATTTGACCAAGGAGCCAAAGATATACAGTGGAACAAACACAGTCTATTCAATTATTGGTGCTGGCAAAACTGGGCAGCTACATGCAGAAAACTAAAAATTGACCCTAGCCTTTCACCATGCACAAGCATTAACTCAAAGTGGATCAAAGACCTCAACGTCAGACCGGAAACCGTGAAACTGCTGCATGACATAGTAGGAGAGACACTGGAACTCATAGGCACAGTCAAAAGATTCCTGAACAGAATCCCAGGGTCACAACAGATTGGAGAGAGACTCGATAAATGGGACTACCTAAAAATAAAAAGTTTCTGTACAGATAAAAACATAGTCGTGAAAGTAGAGAGACAGCCAACCAACTGGGAAAAGATATTCACCAACAATAAATCTGACAAATGCTTAATATCCAGTATTTACAGGGAACTCAAGAAACTAACCCCCCCCCCAAACCCAATGAACCATTCACTAAATGTGCAAGGAAACTAAAGAGAGACCTATCAGAAGAAGAGATTAAAATGCCAGAAAAGCATATGAGAAAATGTTCATCATCCATGGTCATAAAGGAAATGGAAATAAAAACAACCCTAAGATACCACCTTACCCCAACAAGAATGGCCAAGATTTTGAACTCAGACAATGACAGTTGCTGGTGGGGTTGTGCTGGTGGGAATGAAAATTAGTTCAGCCACTCTGGAAAGCAGTGTGGAAGTTTCTTAAAGAACTGAAAATAGACCTTCCATACGATCCCGCCATACCACTTCTGGGCATCTACCCTGAACATCATAAGCCAAGATATGATAAGGACACCTGCTCAGGTATGTTTATCTCTGCACTATTCACAACAGCCAGGCGATGGAAACAATCCAGATGCCCTAATGCAGATGAATGGATACAGAAAATGTGGTATATACACAATGGAATTCTACATAGCCAACAGACAAGATAAAATAATGGCATTTGCAGGGAAGTGGATGAATCTAGAGCGAATCATGTTGAGTGAGACAAGTCAAGACCAAAGGAACAAAAGGCACAGGGTATCCTTAATATGTGGCTATTAGAGCCAAACAGTACAAGAGAGAGGACTCAATATCTGCATACCCAATGCTATGGACATGGTAATGGAAATAGAAACATAACTATATAGACATAAAAACCTATGACTCTATAGACATAATGTTTTATTTCATAAATTAATATGTTTCTATGACATACAAGCCCTTAGCCTAATTTTTATTAAGTTCTAAATACTAAGTCCCAGTTGATTGTAAATAGAGATTCTCTTCTTGAACACTTGTTAAACTTGTCATTTAAAATATGATGTAAAAATCAACATTAATAAATTTTTTAATAAAAAAAATGGCAGCCTGTGCCATTGTAACGCTACAATGGTGGCGTTGGCAGGTGTGCCCAGGACAAATAATGGGGCTAGACACAGGATCAGTGGCCCAAAAAGAGTGCTAAGTTTGTGCTGCACTCACATGCAGAGAGTAATGCTGAACTAAAAGGTTTAGATGTAGACTCCCTGATCACTGAACACATCCTAGTGAACAAAGCACCTAAGACGATTTGCCAAACATACAGGGCTCAGAGTTGGATGTACATGAGATGATCCTTACTGGAAAGGAGCAAACTTTCCTAAACCAAAAGAGGAAGTTGCAAAGAAGAAAAATGTCTACGTAACTCTTCAGCATTTTTTTTTTAATGAGCTGTGGGATTTGAACTCTGTGCCTCGGTATTATCCCTGAACTTACGGCTCAAGGCTATTCCACTACCACTTTGAGCCACAGTGCCATTTCTGTTTTTTGGGGTGGTTAATTGGAGATAAGAGACCCATGGACGTTTGTGCCCAGGCTGGCTTTGAACTATGATCATCAGATCTCAACCAGCTGAGTAACTAGGATTGCAGCTGCCTATTTTTTTTTTAAACAAAATTGCTTAGATTATTTACCTTATTATACAGGCACTGGGACAGCATGTTAAGGGGTGTTAGACAGCTTTCCCCTTCCTTTATTCCTAGAGAACTGACCAGCATGCTGTAAGGTGTAACTTGTACAGAATCACTCTCAGAAATGTTACTCACCGCGATGTTGTGAGTGTTGGCACTGTTTTCTCCCAGAGCATGGAGAAGCTGATCAATTGAGGAGTATGGGAGCCACACCAGTGGGGCTGTTGCAGACAGTGGAAACTGGAAGGAAATGTTTACTGTTTGAAAACAATATAAAGCGTACATTTCTTCTGAGTAGTTGTTTTCATGAGTCCAATGTGAAATGCTTTGCTTATTTTTTTCTTACACATGTGCAAGGACACATACATATACACAACTGGGTTCCTGCCTTATCTTTTAACTGGAGAACTTGTTCTTGTTCTGTTAAGTATTTTAATTTTTTTTAAGTATTTTAATTTTTAATTATTCTTGCTGCTGAACCTGAGGTTGAACTGAAGGTCAAGGCACTGTCCCTGAGCTTTTGTGTTGAAGGCTAGTGCTCTACCACCACAAGTCACAGCTCTACTTCTGGCTTTTTTGGTGGATTAATTGGAGATGAGTGTTTCACAGGCTTTTCTGCCCAGGTTGGTTTCAGTTGTGATCCTCAGATCTTAGCCTCTTGAGGAACCAGAATTATAGGTGTGAGCCATAGCTACAAATATTTTAATTTTTATGTCATCTCTCATCTTAAAGGATAAACAAAATTCTTCCTTAAACTGACAATGAACAGCACCATTCAACTTTGAAATAAAACCTACCTACCTACCTACCTACCTACCTACCTACCTACCTACCTTCCTTTCCTCCCCTCCTTTCTTTCTGCCAGTACTGGGGCTTAATCTCAGAGCTTCAGCACAATCCTTAGGCTTTCTCAAGGTTAGCACTCTACCACTTAAGCTTCAGCACCGTTTTCAGCTTTTAGTGTATGTGGTACTGAGGAGTCAAACCCAGGGCTTCATGCAGGTTGGGCAAGCACTCTACCACTAGGCCATGTTCCCAGCCCAGAAACTAAATTTAAATTCAAATTATCTGTAGAATAAAAAAGCTAGAAAAGGAAAACTTAACTCTCAGAAGTTCTGAGTACTTTCCTGAGAGTTTACAAGTTTAACTCTCTAGTGATACCTATTGAGACTAACAATCAGTGTGAGCTTTGAGAATTAAACCTGTTTCCTCATGGGTTAAAAAATCAAAATAAAATGCCTAGTGCAGTGGCTCACACCTGTAATCCTAGCTACTCAGGAAGCTGAGATCTGAGGATTGTGGTTCAAAGCCATCCCAGGCAATAAAGTCCATGAGACTCTTATCTCCAATTAACCACCAGAAAACCAGAAGTGGGGCTGTGGCTCCAGGGGTAGGGTAGTTGCCTTGAGCTGAATAGCTTAGGAACAGTGCCCTGGCCCAGAGTTCATGCTCCATACCTGACAAAAAATAAATGAATAAATAACAACAACAAAAAAATGGGGAATGAAATAGTCCTCTATAAGGCTGCTTAAATAAGAAATTCCTTGTAGATTTTAGTAATTTAGCATAATCTTTTCATACACAAAATAGCATGTATTTATTTACTATGAAATAATAAATAAAGCATGTTTAAAAACAAATAAATTAGTTGGGCATTGGTAATCTTAGCTACTCAGGAGGTTGAGAACTGAGGACTGCAGTTCGAAGCCAGCTTTGGTAGAAAAGTCCTTGAGACTTTTATTTCCAGTTAACAACCAGAAAACTGGAAATAGTGCTGTGGTTCAAAGTGGTAGTAGAGTGCCATTCTTGAGAGAAAGAGTTCAGAGACATTGCCCAGGCTCTGAGTTCAAGCCCTACAACTGACAAAAACATACAAATAAAAAACAAACAAAACAAAAACAAAATTTTGTGGAGGATACTGAACTCAGAGCCTTATTTTCATACATAAGCAAGCATGCTATCATTGACAGTAAAGAATGAAAAAAAGAAACATCCATATATATGTACCTACCTCAATTCCAAAGTACTGATGTCCTTTTCCTAACACAGCATCCACATATTCTGAGACCAAATCCACAGCTTCTTCTAATAGGTCATAGTTCAAATAAAGCCGAAGCAATTCAGCAGCATCAACTTTCTGTAAAAAGTAAGTGATTCAAAATACATACTCAACTAGAGGAAATGATGTAAATCTGTAATCCCAGGCTTTAGGAAACTCAGGCATGGAGGATCTTAAATTCAAAGCTGGCTACAGGGTACTTTTTTTTTTTAAATTCCCCCCCCCTCCAAAAAAATCCTTAAAAAAGTATACATGCATTTTCATCATCTCTGAGGGTTGACAAAAGGATGTTGATTACTTACCTTCTTGGCACTTACTTTCTTGTTTACTCATCTATATTTTATGATAGTGTCATATTCCCAAGAGTCCAATTATCTCCAGGAACATTATGAGACTCTATTAAATGGCCTCCTTTCTCTCTTTTGTCATTTAAGAATTGTTTTAATTTGTTTTTATTACAGTTTCCACTTAGGAAAATCACATCTTCCCAGAAATGCTGAGTACTAAAGTGACAATATATTTACATTAACTTTAAGAAATAGAGGGCCAGGAGTTTGGCCTAGTGGTAGAGTGCATCCACGAGTGCCCAGGACTGGCAAAAAAAAAAAAAAAAAAAAAAAAAAGAAATATAGAAATAGTAAAAAAAAGTTACAAGTCACCAGTTTTAAGTTTGCAATTTGTATGTAACTCAGGGGGAGAGAATGGGGAATATAGCCTCAGTTTGGAGCCACTCTATTAATTACCGGAAGTATGAGATCTATGTTCTCATTTGATTACAATTTACTTCTATCATGTTAATTGTTTTCATCATGTTCTAACTGAAACAAAACAGATCAACATTTCTACTTCCAATCTTTAGTTTCTCTGGCCATATCCTATGCAAATTGGTTTAAATACAGTTCTGAAACTTAAGTGTGATCAGAATTCAAAAAGGAGCTTTTCATTTTGTAAGTTTGAAATGGAATCCAGGAATCAAAATTTTCAAGATCACCCCCTGAGTAATTCTGATGAAGATGATCTGCAATAGTTTAGGTGTGGCCTTCCCCCAAGAAGTTCATGTGCTGGAGACTTAGTCCCCAGTGTAGTGATATGGGAGTGTTGGGAATTTTTCGAGAGGTTGGGTCTTATAGGAGTTAGTAGGTCATAAGGATATGGAGGGCACTGGCACCTAGAGGAATTAAAATAGTTTTTAAGGCACTGAGCTGCTGGAAATGAGTCCAACCTCTGAACATTTTTTTTTTTTTTTTGGTGGGTATGGGGCTTGAACTCGGCCAGGGTGCTGTCCCTCCTCTGATCTTTTTATCTGAAGATTCTTCCCACCATGATGTGACACAGCCAAGAAGGCTCTCACTAGAGGCCTAATCTCTTGGGGACCATATGTACTTGGACTTTCATTTTCCAAAATCATGAGCTTGGGGCCAGGAGTTTGGCCTAGTGGTAGAGTGCTTGCCTAGCATGCACAAAGACCTGGGTTTGATTCCTCCGTACCACATACATAGGACTCAGGCCCTGAGCTCAAGCCCAGGACTGGCAAAAAAAAAAAAAAAAAAAAAAAAAATCACGAGCTAAATGAACCTCTTTCTTTATAATGTTAGCCTGGGTACTGTCTCTTAGCATTTTTTGCTCAAGGTTGGCATTTTACCAGTTGAGCCACATACAGCTTCATTTCTGTCCTTTTGGTGGTAAATTGGATATAAAGCTCATGGACTGCTGGGCATGGTGGCTCACGCCTGTAATCCTATCTACTCAAGAGGCTGAGACCTGAGTATCATGGTTCAAGGCCAGTCCAGGCACTAAAGAATATGAGATTCTTATCTCCAATTAATCTCTAGAAAACAGGAAGTGGGGCTATGGCTCAAGGAGTAGGGCAGTAGCCTTGAGCTGAAGAGCTCAGGGACAGGGCCCAGGCCCAGAGTTCAAGCCCCATGACCCAACTGCCCCACCCCCCAAAAATCAAAAACAAAAAAACCCCAAACCTCATGGACATTCCTGTTGGTACTGACTGTGAACCTTGATCTTCAGATCTTAGCCTCCTGAGTGGCTAGAATTACAAATGTGAACCACCAATGCTTGGTCTATAGTTCATAAGTTTGATAGTACTTATTCAAATACTGTTGTGTTTGATTATATATATATATAATATATATATATGAAATCTGAAATCTCTTAACTTCTGCTGTGAACTTTTTAAGCAATAAATAGTACGCACTGTATCATGCATATCGTTATTAGTTTAAATACAAGTTCACAGAACATACAAATAGGAATTAATTTAATTACTAACCCGTGGGACTTTAAATATCCAGTATGTTTGGAATTTAAATTATCCTTAGTTATTTTAGCTATCGTTGAGAAGCTGCCCAAAGTATATGGTGCCATAAATTATCACTCCAGTTTTTTTTTTTTTTTTTTTTTTGCCAGTCCTAGGCCTTGAACTCAGGGCCTGAGCACTGTCCTTGGGCTTTCTCAAGGCTAGAGCTCTACCACTTGAGCCACAGCACCATTTCTGGCTTTTTTCTATGTATGTGAGTCTTCGTGCATGCTAGGCAAGCACTCTACCACTAGGCCAAACTCCCAGGCCCACTCCATTTTGAAAAAAAAAAAATCATTTCATGAAGTTATTCAGAGTAATTTTAAGTGGATTTTTAATCTGTAAGTTAAGATACCACGTACCTTGTAACTGTTTATAAGCCAATTAGGCAGAGGCACTCCATGGGACAAAAGCTTGTTGATTACACAGTGGTGATAAAGGTTATTCTGGACTTTGTACCTTTCTAGGTAAGTTGACAATAATCGCCAAGCTTCATCTGTAGCGCTTGAGAAAGGTAAAACAAATGAGCTTCACATTCATTTTATTTTTAACTTATTTTTTTTAACGTCCATATCCTTGTTACTGAAAAGTTTTAGAGTCTTTTTTCTTTCTGTCTTTTCTTTTTTGGTGCCGGGATTGAACCCATGATATTGTGTTTGTAAGAGAAGTGCTTTGTCATTGAGGAGCTACATCCCAGCCCTTGTTTTAGTAATATTCACAGCATGTATGTTACCCCTCCAGCAGTACTGGGATTTGAACTGAAGGCTTCATACTTAGGCAAGTACCTTTCCACTTAAGCCACCCCTCATAAAATGTTTTAATAAATAAAAATCTTTAGAAGCTCATAATTAATCTGATTAAGTGGTGCTGTAGAGCTCAAGTGGTAGAGTGATAGCCTTGAGCTGAAGAGCTCAAGGATAGTATCCAGGCCCAGAATTCAAATTCAAGTCCCATGACCAACCAACCAAAAACAAAACAAAACCAAAAACAAAAACACACCAACAATTTAATCGGATTAGAGATAAATTATTATGAAGACCAATATGACTTGGGAAGATAGTACTATTAAATAGACAACTTGAATTATTCTAATTTTTCTTCTGCTAACCACATATACATTAAATTTATTTTGTTTTAGGATTTTGTTTCACTTCTAAAAAAATTTATGTTTTGGCCCAGTACTGGGATTTTATCTCAGGGCTTCATGTTCTCCCTTGACTTTTTCTCTCACAGCTGGTATTCTACCACTTGATCCACATCTCTGTAATTAAGAAGCTCTCATTATTTGTTTGCCTGAGCTAGCTGTGAAGTGCTATCCATAGCTCCTATCCTCCTGAGTAGCTAGTATGTGTGAGCCATTAACACTTGTGGTCCATTTTGGGAGTTCTTAAAAAGAAAGGACAGAGAAAAGAAGTCAGGTTCTGATGGCTCATGCTTGTAATCCCTGCTACTGAAGACGCTGAGATATGAGGAGCACAGTTTGAAGCCAGCCCAGGAAGAAAAAGACTTTTCTGCCCCAAATGGCTTTGAATCTCAATGTCTTAGGTCTCAGCCTCTTGAGTAACTGGAATTACAGACATGAGCCACAGGTGCCCAGCAAGAGTACCTTGTGTTTATGATATAATACACTAAATGTCTGTTGAAGGGGATGTAGAAGAGATGTTTCATAGGCAAAGAATTCTGGTTTGAATAATAAAACATCATGAAGTTTCTCTAATTATAAACTCTCTAGCTTCTATAAAAATAGCCGAGGCCTGGCATAGTGGCCCATAGCTCTAATCAATCCTGCCACTTAGAAAGCTGGGGTAGAAGGACTGAGGGCTTGATGCTAGCCTAGGTTCTATAGTAAAGTCCTATCTCAAAAAGAAAAACAATACAGGGCTGGCAGTTTGGCCTAGTAGTAGAGTGCTTGTCTAGCATACACGAAGACCTGGATTCCATTCCTCAGTATCATATATATAGAAAAGAGGTGGAAGTGGTTCTGTGGCTCAAGTGATAGAATTCTATCCTTGAGAAAGCCCAAGGACAGTGCTCAGGCCTAAGTTCAAGCCAGGACTGGTGGGGGGGGGGGGGGAGGAGAAGCAATACAAAACAAAAGGGTCAGCTGGGCGCAGTGGCTCATGCCTATAATCCTAGCTACTCAGGAGGCTGAAGTCTGAGGATTGCAGTTGAAAGCCAGCTTGGGCACTAAAGAATGTGAGACTTTTACCTACAATTAACCACTAGAAACCCAGAAATGGGGCTGTGGCTCAAGGGGTAGAGTGGTAGCCTTGAGCTGAAGAGCTCAGGGACAGCACCCAGGTCCAGAGTTCAAGCCTCCTTACCCCCCCCCCCAAAAAAAAGATAAAAAACAACACAGAAGAAAGAAGCAAAGGTCTAGGCAAGTGTTAGTGGCTCATGCCTGTAATCCTAGGTACTCACAAGGCTCAGATCTGAGGATCATGGTTTAAAGCCAGGGCAGAAAAGCCTGTAGAGATTTATTTCCATGAAATTACCAAAAATGCCCAAAGTGGAGATTTGGTTCAAGTGATAGAGTGTTAGTCTTTTGAGTGTTAGTCTTTTTTTTTTTTTTTTTTGCCAGTCCTGGGCTTGAGCTCAGGGCCTGAGCACTATCCTTGGAGTTTCTCAAGGCTAGAGCTCTACCATTTGAGTCTCAGCATCACTTCTGGCTTTTTTCTATGTATGTGGTACTGAGGAATCAAACCCAGGTCTTCATGCATGCTAGGCAAGCACTCTACCACTAGGCCAAACTCCAGGCCCCAAGGTGTTAATCTTGAGCCAAAGAACCTCAAGGACAGTGCAGAGACCCTGAGGTCAAGCCTCAGGACAGGCTAAAACAGGATGAAAGAGGAAGGAAGGAAGGAAGGAAGGAAGGAAGGAAGGAAGGAAGGAAGGAAGGAAGGAAGGAAGGGAGGGAGGGAGGGAGGGAGGGAGGGAGGGAGGGAGGGAGGGAGGGAAGGAGGGAGGGAGGGAGAGAGGGAAAGAGGGAGGGAGGGAGGGAGAGAGGGAAAGAGGGAGGGAGGGAGGAAGGAGTACAGCTTTTACACAGGTAAACCCAGCTAATCCCAGAACTTCAGAGGTATACCTAGATTCCTTAGTAGTGATGACAGAGGAGAGCTGATTGGCTGCAAGCCAGGCCCAGGCTTCTGCTTGAGTGGCCTCTCCTCCCAACTGCAACTTGATACATCTGCAAAGAAAATGTTTCCACACCACTCAACTAATTGCTGAATGTACTTTTTTTCCCCCCCTCCTAAAACTAGGGAAATAAAGACACTTCTAGACTATTGGATCTTCCTTCTCATCAAAGCCCTACAACTAGATGACTAACAAAGCCATCAATAGTCTCAAGAGACAATTTACTTACAGAAGAATATGAAGGGTAAAAACTTTTTAAAGCATGTGAGAAGCCCTTGGCTTCACATACACAGAAAAAGCCAGAAGTGATAGATTGTCACTAACAGAGCCCAGGCCTAGAGGTCAAGCCCCAGGACTGGCAACAAAACAAAACAGGAAAAACCTATAACTGTGCTAGAAGTATATCTCAATAACAATGCAATCATTGAGCAATGTACAAGGCCATGAGTTCTTCTTCTTCTTTTTTTTTTTCTAGTCCTGGGGCTTGAACTGGGGCCGGGCACTGTCCTCGGGCTTTCTCAAGGCTAGCACTCTACCACTTCTGGCTTCTTCTTTGTCATACCATGGTTGTGTCCTTTCTTGCTGATCAAAATGGCAGTCATTTCACAGTTGTAAAGTCAAAGTAAAACTACAAGCCACTACTTTTTTTTTTTTTTTTTTAAAGTAGATGCATGGTCAAACAAGACACTCCTTTATTTTTTATTTTTTTTTGGCCAGTCCTGGGCTTGAGCTCAGGGCCTGAGCACTGTCCTTGGACTTTCTCAAGGCCAGAGCTCTACCACTTGAGCCACAGCACGACTTCTGGCTTTTTTTTCTATGTATGTGGTACCGAGGAATGGAACCCGGGTCTTCATGCATGCTAGGCAAGCACTTTAACCACTAGGCCAAACTCCCGGCCCAAGACACTCCTTTATAAATGGCTTATGGAATAGTGGATTGTCAGAAGTGCATACTGAAAGATAATTTTTACATACTTGAAAGCAAGCCCCTCAAAGACTGGAGTTAAAGGAAGCTTGAAAGTCTGACAGAGTGATATGGCAGTGTCGAAGAGGCCAGCCTGAACCAAGAGAGTAACCATCTCCTCGGCTGATGAACTTCCTGTGGAAATATGGTTAGTTAGCACACCAAGGGTATATGAGCCAGCAAAGAGTTTGCTTTGTTTTTGGAATATCTCATGCTGTACATTCACCATGTCCATTGCCTAGCCTTAAACTGCTATTAGTACTGACAGGTTGAAGACTTTACTGGTTAAATTCCTACCTGCAATTGCAACTGCTGATGGATCATGCTGTGCCAAAGTGAGGCGAATTCGAGCCAAGGAACATTCTTTCTCTAGATCTTCTAGCTCCAGGATTTCAATTTGCCGATTGGCTGGATGCCAAAGAAAAATTGTTTCATTTTTCAAAGTACAAAGGAAGTGCCTATTAGATTAACAACCTAAATAGTAAGTAACTAAACATTAAGTATCATTCAACTTAATTTTCAAATTCATGAAGGGAGACAACAGGGTACTTAACAAAAATGAACTTAAAAAAAGGCATCAACCTCTGTCCTCTATAGATATAGCTAAGTAGACAAACCTCTCCAATTTTAACACTTGTGGTTGAGGAGGGGCTTATGCAAGTACTTCATAGGTCACTTGATTTGACTTTACAACTGTGAAATGACTGCCATCTTGATCAGCAAGAAAGGACCCAACCATGGTAAGACACAGAATTAAAATGAGAGTTAGGCTCTTGATGAAAATTACCATGCTTCCCAACTACATCAAAGGAATCTGATGAAAAATGTCTGCTATGAAGCTGATTTAAATACAACAAGCAAAAGCTGGTGGCTCACCCCTGAAATCCTCGTTACTCAGGAGAGATCTGAGGATCTTGGTTCAAGGCCAGCCTGGGACAAAAGTCTGTGAGACTCTTATCTCCAATTAATCACCAGAAAACCAGAAGTGACGCTGTGCCTCAAAGTGGTAGCACCCTAATCTTGAGCTGAAGAGCTAAAAAGACAGAACCTAGGACCAGAGTTCAGGTCCAGGATGGACCAAAAACAATAGAACAAAAAAAAGCAAACAAAAAACAAAAACAAAAAGCCAAATGCTGCAAGTAGAAATGTAGCTCAAGTAGAGCACTAATGTTAAATAGAAAAGTTCAGGGATAGCGCCCAAACCCTGATTTCAAGGACATGCACACAATACATGGGGACACACACACATACATGTAAAACAGCCCTTTTGAAAAACATTTTCATTACTCATCCCACCATATAGTACTTTCAAAGGACTACCAAGCAACCTTTAGCAGACTAGAATGTTGAAAAAAGTAGTATATTTTAGCAATGTAACTGCTATGTATAATACTTTCAGTATATAAAATAATTTAATAGTGTTACAATTTAACTGTATTATATCTAACATATCTACAGTTCTACTGTAACAGAACGTACTGTCCAACAAAACTACAATGCCAATAACTCACTTGGGGCAGCTGTGCATTCTCCATCGTGATTCCTCTTAGGGGATGTTCCAGGACGATCATACTGAAAAGACAGAACAAGAGACCTAACTGTTCACTGTGATCTAGATTGTTCTAGAAGTTATACCAACTGTTACAGCATCTTACAGAGGAACTATTAGACAAAGAGATGAAGTTGCATGCCAGTGGCTCACTTGTTTATAACATGTTAGTCTGTCCTTGCACATGGATTTGATCTGCATATAAATCATATCACCTTTCCTTGGTTCAAGAGTTTCATTCAATATTGATAATAATTTGGCAACAGCTTAGTAAATCGACAAACTATATATAACACAAGGATCCAGGCAAATGTGAGCCATCAGTAGGACAGAAAGATAAAAAAAACAAGTTTATATCCTTTCCAACAATAACTGAGTCAACAGATATGTCAAAATAAAAGCAGCTACGGCCGGGTATGGTAGCTCTATGGCTGTAATCCTAGCTATTCAGGAGGCTGAGATCTGAGGATTGTGGTTCAAAGTTGGCCAGGGCACAAAAGAATGTGAAACGCTAATCTTCAATTAACTCCTAGGAAGTGGCAGTGTGGCTCCAGGGGTAGGGCAGTAGCCTTGAGCTGAAGAGCTCAGGGATAGCGCCCAGGCCTAGAGTTCAAGCTCATGACCGACTCCCACCCCCGCCTCCAGCAAAAAAGAGCAGCTAGCATTTGTAACATTGTCACTGTTTTCAACAATGTATTCAAATCACCTCTAACACACAAAACCCATCCTTCATAAAGGAGGTACTATCTTTCATAAAACAGACACTACCATCTGTTTTATACAAGAGGATAACTGAACAGCAAAAGCTTAAGAAATTTATCTAACTCCAAATCTACTCTACAATAATTCGCTGCAAAAATTCTCGATTGAGGGATTAAAGGATAGTAATCTACAACAGCCAAATTGCTGCAAAGTGAGAAGTTTAGAAGCAACTCAGTAAAGGGGAGAGAGATCTAGCTCAGTGAAAAATTGCTTGCCTAACAAGTCTAAGTAAGAAAGACCCTGAGCTAGGTGCTCCGCACCACATAAAACAAATTAATAAAACATAACCAGAAATTGTAAATTAAAAGAAATAAAGCTAGGTACTTATGAGGTGAGTTTTGAAAGGAGAAAAATCAAATTGTCCTAAATTCTAAAATGGTAAGCTTGAATACCACTGCTCCAGATGTCGGCTGTACAATCCATGCATATTCTGGACGAATGAGCCGTAAGCAATTAATAGCAGCCAAATAACAGTTGCCTTGTTTCTCTAGTCCTCGAAGAGTTCGAACCTCTCTGCCAAGACGCATTCCATACTCGTACATCACTGTGCCAGCTATGAGAAAAAAATAATTTAGAATTTGTCACACCCATTCAATATTACTATTTAAAATAGCTCCCCTTAAATCTTCTACCAACAATCATATAGTTTTATGTGGAGATACTAGAATTCTGGTGCACTATTGCTGAGTATGTAAAACATTATAGCAGTTAGAGAAAACAGTATGGTGGTTTCTCAAAAACGTAAATGGCAGGTGGGTATTGATGGCTCATGCCTGTAATCTCAGCTACTCAGTAGGCTGAAATCTGGGGGGTCACGGTTTGAATCCAGCTGGGTGGGAAAGAGACTTTTATCTCCAGTTAACCACCAAAAAAGCCAGAAACAGAGTTATGGCTCAAGTGGTAGAGTTAGCCTTGAGCAAAAAAGCTCAGGTACAGTGCCTAGGCCCTGAATTCAAGATATAAGACTGATACACGGATACATAGACACACATACACATGCAAAATTAAATGGCTAGGCATGGTGGCTCACACCTATAATTGCAATTACTGGAGAGGCAGAGGCTGGGAGAAACATGGTTCAATACCAGCCTAGGTAAAAACAGCAAGACCCTATTTCAACAGAAAAGCTAGATGTGGTGGTGGGAACCTGTCATCATAGCTATTTAGAAGGCTTAAACAGAAGAACTGTGGTAGAGGTTGGCCCTAAGCAACAAACAAGGAGGCCCTGAGTTCAAGCCCCCATAATGCACTGACACAAAAGGCAAAACAAAAAGACTGTTATTATGACAGTTGGTAGCATTAAAAAAAAAAAACAGCATTTTATTTAAATATCAAATATGCAGTTAACTTAATTCAAGGTTCAGGAAAGAATATCTCCCCCCCCCCCTTTTTTTTTTGCCAGTCCTGGGCTTGAGCTCAGGGCCTGAGCACTGTCCTTGGACTTTCTCAAGGCTAGAGCTCTACCACTTGAGCCTCAGCACCACTTCCGGCTTTTTTCTATGTATATGGTACCGAGGAATAGAACCTGGGTCTTCATGCATGCTAGGCAAGCACTTTAACCACTAGGCCAAACTACCGGCCCCAATATCCCCTTTTTTTGGGCCAGTCCTGGGGCTCGAATGTAGGGCCTAAGAACTCTCCCTGAGCTTCTTTTGCTCAAGGCTAGCACTATACCACTTGAGCCACAGTGCCACTTCCAGCTTTTTTTAATGAAGAATTGAACCTAGGGCTTCATGTGTGCCAGACAAACACTCTACCACTAAGCCATATTCCCATACCCAGGAAAGAATATTCCTTACAAGCATTTTATGTGCTAAGTCATGGCAAATATAACTTACTCTCAACAAAATTGGCAAGAATAGATTAGTAAATAAATAGTGAAAACAAGTTATAATAAGGAAGGCAGGAGCAAAAGAGATAGGAAATGGTGCAGCAAAATATTAGTACTTAGTATAGGAACTCTGAACTAATGATGAGTATAAGTTGTCTCTAATGAAAAATCTGGTTTCCCTCATTACTGAATGAAAATATACACAAAATACACCTCCTTAGACTTCACCTAAAAAATGCTCTAGCAGAAGACCAAGCATGCATCTTTTAGACTAACAGGTAATCATCAAATGGGTGAAGCTAATTCTGTACTTAAGATTTACTCAAGTTCCCCACACATGATTAAACAAGTAAGGTTGTCTCTAACAGCAAGAATTGTTTCAACTGCTCACCTTTCCGGTAATTGTGGCGATAAATATGGAAGGCATAGAGAAGTTCATAGTAATTGTGCGTCATAAGGTCCACAGCTCTAGCCCGTGACTCAATTATCCCCACAACCTATTATAGGAGAAAGCAATCAGAGACTGAAGTCAACAGCAATCACAGCAACCATCACAGTTATTTCTAGATATCAATGGACAGATGAAATTACCTCATTATGAAGATTCACATAGGGGAACTCTACAAGATCCTGTAGCTGTGAACGTTCACAAAGAATTACCACCAGCTGCCGTAAACAATCTAACTGCCTAGAAGGAAAGGAGGAGATGAGGATATATTGCCTTAGTGCAAGGGTTGGTGGCTGGGAGTTTGGCCTAGTAGTAGAGTGCTTGCCTAGCATGGCCAAAGACCCAGGTTCGAGTCCTTGTTACTACATACATAGGAAAAAAAAAAGCCAGAAGTAGTGCTGTGGTTCAAGTGGTAGAGCTCTAGCCTTAAGAAAGCCCAAGGGCAGTGCTAGCCCCCTGAGTTCAAGGCCCAGGACTGGCAAAAAAAAAAGGTAAATTGCCTTCTTTAAAAACAGTATGAGCTTACCTGCTGGAATCAGGAATCTGAGTTAAGGCCTCATATGCTTTGCTATTGTGACCTAAATCCAAATGATGTTTGAAAATGCATGTCCTTAAAGTAGCCTAAAAAAAGAACAAGAGAGGTTAAAATATCACACCCACAACAAACTCAGGAAAACAACCAGATTACAGCTATTCTTACCTGGCTTTTCCAGTCATCACCTGCTTCAGTTATTGCTGATGTAGCCAACTGTATAACCAGTTCAGGTAAGCCAACAACATCAAGTAGACGTAAAACCTGAAGAGAAACCAATTTGCCCTAAAATCAACATGGCAGTGGCACTACAAATTTAATTTTGGTTCTAGATGAATTAGAAAGATAATCAGATAAATCAAGATGAAATCAAGGGCAGAGTGTACATTTACAGGCTCACTCCAGTGATCCTTCCCTAGCTATCAGGAAAGTATAAATAGGGAACACCCAAGGCCAGCACAGACCAAAAACAAGGAACAAAAAAAAGATAAGAGCAGCAAAGCTTGATAGCTATTGTCTATAGTCCCAGCTACTCAGGAGGTTGAGATCTGAGGATCTTGATTTAAAGTCAGCCTGAGCAGGAAGGTCTGTGAGACTTTTATCTGCAATGAGTCACCAAAAAACCAAAGGTGGCACAGTGAAAATGCTGAGGCTCAAAGAGGTAGAACACTAGTATGGAGCAAAAGAGATATTGTCTAGCCCAGAGTTCAAGACCCACAACCAAAAAAACCCCAAAAAAGTAAGAGCACATCTCAACAAATGAAACAAGAATGATGGCCCACATCAGTAAGCTCAGCTCCTCAAGAGGCCACAGATAGGGTTAGTGTCTGAGACATCATCCAAAAGAAACAAAGCAAAAAGGATTAGTGGTTCAAGCGGTAAGACACCTGCTTAACAAGGGTGAGGCCCTGAGTTCAAGTCCCAGTACCACCAAGAAAGACAAAATCAAAGGCTCTGAGTACTGGCATACTCTGTGTGAGACCCTGGGCACCGCAGTAGGAGGGTGGCTGTGGGAGAACTCTGACAACTGGGCAGGTATATCTGGCCAGCACTGAAGCCTTCTCAAGCTTGTTCAACTAGTGGAATTTATGGCTGTCTTGTTACAGATAAAATTTTGTTTGCTGGTGATAAGTTGTAACAAAAGATGTGAGGTTTAAAAGATAATATTAACACATTCTCTTCAGAACACAGGACTTTGGGTTTTATTCATGTTGTTAGACAGCCTGATGAGTGCCCAGGCTAGATTAAGTCTTGTTCCTCTCTCAGACTCTGTAGCACTGGAAACATAGGTGGGTGCTGGGATGCCCAGATTTGTCCCTTTCCTTTGATGGGCTTGACAAAGTAATTATCCAAAGGTAAGAACCCAAAGATAATAACTACTCTGTGCAAAAAAATGCATTTAATAAGCTGGAAGCACACACAACATAAAAAGACCTCTTTGTCAGGGTGTGAATGGCTCATGCCTGGAGGCTGGGATCTGAGGATCTCCATTCAAAGCCAACCCAGGCACTAAAGTCTCTAAAGTCCGTGAAACTCCAATTAACCACTAGAAAACTGGTAGTGGTGTTAGCTCCAGGGGCAGGGTGGTATCTTTGAACTGAAGAGATCAAGGACAGTGCCCAGGCCCAGGGGTAGGACAGTAGCCTTGAGATGAAGAGTGCAGGGACAGAGCCCAGGCCCAGAGTCCAAGCCCCACAACCGACCAACAAAAGAAAAAGAAAAAGAAAAAACCTCTTTGATTACTAATAGTCTACTGTGTTCTGCAACTACCTTTGCATTGTATAAGTATTAACTATATTTTTCTCATAGCAATTTAGGTAAGGATTCTATTACTGACCATGAAGTATAAACAGAGTAACAAAGTTACAGTTGATGACTGGGAACTGATGACTTGGGAATTAAATCTTTATATCTGGGCTCCAGGGCCTAGGGACATTCCTGATCTATTCTATTGATAATGAAGCATCATGGGGAGGTGACCTGCGTTCCAACACAGAATCCATTTATGTTTCAAACATAATATGAAAGTAATTCTATAATGATTTTTAGTTTTTTTTTTTTTTTTGTCAGTCCTGGGGCTTGAACTCAGGGCCTGAGTACTATCCTTGGGCTTTTTCAAGGCCAGAGCACTACCACATGAGCCACTGCACCAGCTTTTTCTATGTATGTGGTACTGAGGAAACCCAGGTCTTTGCACATACTAAGCAAGCACTCTACCACTAGGCCAAACTGCAGGCAGTTTAGTGTGATTTTTTACTATAGCTCCTCATATAAGCTCAGGCAAAGAATCTTTCATGGATGGTAACATATTGGCATTCAAAAAGTTTCAGATTTTAGAGCATTTTAGATTTCTAGATTAGGAATGCTAAACCTAAAATAAAAGTATATTACTTCTTTCAAGCAATTTTGCTAGATGCCAGTGAGACATGCCTATTAGTCCTAATCACACAAGAGGCTGATATCTGAGCATCAAGGTTCAAAGTCAGCCTGGACAGCAAAATTTGTAAAATTCATTTCCAGTAAACCACAAACTATTAGACTGGAAGTATGATTCAAATAGTAGATAAGAGTGTTAGCCATGTGAGTTCCCGTGAGGAGCTGCAGTCAAATAGACGCTGGCAAGTGCTGGTAGCTCATACCGATAATCATAGTTAACTCAGGAGGCTAAGGATCATTATCTAAGGATCATGGCTTAAAGCTAGCTAGCCCAGGCAGGAAAGCTCATGAGAATTTTATCTCTGCTTACACACACACACAGACACACAGACACACAGACACAGACACAGACACACACACACACACACACACACACAGCAGGGAAGTTCATGAGAATTTTATCTCTGCTTACACACACACACAGACACACAGACACAGACACAGACACACACACACACACACACACACACACACAGCAGGGAAGTTCATGAGAATTTTATCTCTGCTTACACACACACTCACACCCCAGAAAAAACAAAACAAAACAAACTAAGGAACAGTGCCTATGCCCCAAAGTTAAGCTTTAGTACTGGCATACAAACAACAACAATCAGAAACTGAGATAGGGTTATGACTCTATTTCCCAAGCTGATGTTGAAAGCCTAGTCTCAAGTGATCTGTGAGTCTTAAGTTCTGGAATTACATGTACTTACCACCATGCCTGACATTTGGAGTAACTTTTTTTGTGTTCCAGTCCCTGGGCTTGAACTCAGAGCCTGGGCACTGTCCTTGGACACGTTTTGCTCAAGGCTAGAGCTCTGCCACACGAGCCACAGTGCCACTTCCGGCTTTTTTCTGTGTATGTGTTATCAAGGAATCGAACTAAGGGCTTCATGCATGCTGGGCAAGCACTCCATCACTAGGATATGATCCCGGTTCCTGGAGTAAATTTTAAAGGTGTAATGTGTAAGTGTCTAACTCCTACCAAAGGAAAACAATAGATACTAGCCTGGACTATATGTCTGAGTTTGAAGCCAGCCTTGGTTATATAGGCAGACACTATCTTAACAAAACAGAAAAGAAACAGATGGACAATGACAGATGGGTAAAAGACCAAATAAGACACAGACTCAACCCTGAGTTAGTGTATTCTAATTGGTAACTTCTGTGAGTGACAGCTGGGATTCTTTGATTTCTCTAGGCAAATTTATTTTAGGTTTTTACTTGGAGAAACTTACTTATTATTATAGTATTTTTTTCTTCAAAAACACTAAAGCAGGGCCAGGACTGTAGACTAGTGGTGGAGTGCTTGCCTAGTATACACAAAACCCTGGGTTTGATTCCTTGGTACCACATACATAGAAAAGGCTGGAAGTAGTGCTGTAGCTCAAGTGGTAGAGTGCTAACCTTGAGAAAGCTCAAGGACAATGCCCAAGCCCTGAGTTCAAGCCCAGCTGGGAGTGGCACTGTGGCTCAAGTGAAAAGAGCGATAGCCTTGAGCACAAAGTAGCTCAGGGATAGCTCCCAGGCGGAATTCAAGCCCTGGGTTTGGGAAAAAAACAAACAAACAAAGCATTGTATTTCAGATGCACAGGATGATGTAAGAAAGGCCAAATGACATTTTACCTTATCATAATACTGCAGTCTGGGGGTAGACACAATCTCCCCATCCTCTGAACGGATTAAGCGATCTAAAAATTCCTCTTTGCCCACTTCAGATGCTGCCTGGCAGAAACATTCCAGAGCCTGCAGAAGTTAAAAATACCAGATGAATTACAACAGACTATTTCAATTCAATGTGCACTAAGTCAGAGGTTCAGGTGCTAAGGAAAACCAAAATGGAAGCAAAATTATTTAAGATAATCTACCACAGTCACACTCATACTCTCATACACACTAATTTTTGCATAGTCACACTCACACTCTCAAAAACACAAATTATTGCTACATCTAAAATATGATGTGTTATTTAGGATTTTTATTTTTTTAATGGTTTGTTTAGATGTGATTAAAAAAGCAAACATTCGAGAGGCAGTGATTTATGCGAGGAATCCCAACTACCTAGGAGGCTGAGGTAAGCTGGTTGCAAGTACTAGGTCAGTTTTAAAAAGTTGGTGAATTCCAATAATACACAAACAGAAGGCCAAATCAAGAAAATGATCCCATTTGCAATAGCCCCCCAAAGAATAAAATACTTAGGAATTAACTTAACCAAAGATGTAAAGGAATTATTTAATGAAAACTATAAAAGCCTAACAAAAGAAATTAAAGAAGACACTAGGAAATGGAAAGATATCCCATGCTCATGGATAGGGAGAACCAACATTTTGAAAATAGCTATACTGCCAAAATTGATAAACAAATTCAATGCAATCCCCATCAAAATCCCAAAGACATTCTTTACTGAAATAGAAGACACAATCCAAAGGTTCATATGGAACAAGACATAGAATAGCCAAAACAATTCTAGACAAAAAGAGCAATGCAGGTTGTATTACAATACCAGACTTCAAGCTCTACTATAAAGCCATAATAAAAAATAATTTAAAAAACGCATGGTATTGCCACAAAATGAGACCAGAAGATATGTGGAACAGAGTAGAAGACCCAGAAATAGAACCACATACCTAAAGGCAACTTATATTTGACAAAGGAGCCAAAGATATACAGTGGAACAAACACAGTCTATTCAATTATTGGTGCTGGCAAAACTGGGCAGCCACATGCAGAAAACTAAAAACTGACCCTAGCCTTTCTCTATGCACAAGCATTAACTCAAAGTGGATCAAAGACCTCAATGTCAGGCCGGAAACCCTGAAACTGCTACATGACAGAGGAGGAGAGTCACTGGAACTCATAGGCACAGGCAAAAGATTCCTGAACAGAATCCCAGGGTCACAACAGATTGGAGAGAGACTCGATAAATGGGACTACCTAAAAATAAAAAGTTTCTGCACAGATAAAAGCATAGCCATAAAAGTAGAGGGACAGCCAACCAACTGGGAAAAGATACTTACCAATAATACATCTGACAAATGCTTAATATCCAGTATCTACAGGGAACTCATGAAACTACCCCCCACAAACCCAACAAACCAATCACTAAATGGGCAAGGGAACTAAAGAGAGACCTATCAGAAGAAGAGATTAAAATGCCAGAAAAGCATATGAGAAAATGTTCATCATCCATGGACATAAAGGAAATGGAAATAAAAACATCCCTAAGATACCACCTTACCCCAACAAGATTTTGAACTCAGACAATGACAGATGCTGGCAGGATTGTGGAAAAAAAGGAACCCTACTGAACTGCTGGTGGGATTGTAAACTAGTTCAGCCACTCTGGAAAGCAGTGTGGAAGTTTCTTAAAGAACTGAAAATAGACCTTCCATATGATCCCGCCATACTACTTCTGGGCATCTACTCTGAACGTCATAAGCCAAGATATGATAAGGACACCTGCTCAGGTATGTTTATCTCTGCACTATTCACAACAGCCAGGTAATGGAAATATTCCAGATGCCCTACTGCAGATGAATGGATACAGAAAATGTGGTATATGTGTACAATGGAATTCTACATAGCCAACATACAAGATAAAATAATGGCATTTGCAGGGAAGTGGATGAATCTAGAGCGAATCATGTTGAGTGAGACAAGTCAAGACCAAAGGAACAAAAGGCACAGGGTATTCTTAATATATGGCTATTAGATCCAAACAGTACAAGAGAGAGGACTCAATATCTGCATACCCAATGCTATGGACATGGTACTGTAAATATAAACACAACTACATAGTCATAAAAACTTATGAATCTATAGACATAATGCTTTATTACATAGATTATTATGTATCTATGACATACAAACCCTCAGCCTAATTTTGATTATGTTCTAAAATCTAAGTTCCAGTGATTGTATATAGAGATTCCCTTCTTGAGTACTTGTTTGTTAAACACGTCATGATGTAAAAATCAATGTTAATAAATTCTTTAATTAAAAAAAAAAGATGGTGAATATATAGTTCAGAACCACAGTGCTTACACAGTGTGTACAAGGCCCTAGATTCAATCTCTAATACTGGAGAAAAAAAAAAAATGGAGGGGGGGCCGGGAGTTTGGCCTAGTGGTAGAGTGCTTGCCTAGCATGCACTAAGACCCAGGTTCAACTCCTTGGTACCACATTCATAGCAAAAAGCTGGAAGTGGTGCTGAGGCTCAAGTGGTAGAGCTCTAGCCTTGAGAAAGTCCAAGGACAGCACTCAGGCCCTGAGCTCAAGCCCAGGACTGAAAAAAAAAAAAAAAATGGAGGGGGGATAAATTTTAACAAGAACATAACAAAAGAACTATAGTAGCATGTACACAGAATTTGAGGTGGGGGATGCCCGTCCTCTGTAAGTTTTTGAGCTTTTCTGTAAATTTGAAAATGTATAAAATATTGGGGAAAACATGTTGAAAAATGCAACCAATCATATGGGGAAAAATCTGTACAAAACAAAAAGATATCATAAAAACAATGACTAATAAATACATGCAGTTCATAAATCATATCTTCATACAAACACTTGCTTGGGACAGAAGGGTTTTCACAACTTATCTTACTATGCTGTAATTAACCATTAAGTACAAGAAGTCAGATTGTCCTGACATGCAAATTATACCCTTTACTGCCCTCATACAGTGTTTTTTGTTGTTGTTGTTGTTGCTATTGATAAGTCATGGTGTTTGAACTCTGGACCTCGGTGCTGTTAAAGATCACTTTAACCCACAGCTTCATTTCTGGTTTTCTACAGGTTAACTGGAAATAAAAATCTCATGGATGTTCCTGGCCAGGCTGGTTTTGAACTGTGATCCTTTGATCTCAGGCTCCTGAGTAACAATGATTACAAGCATGAGTCACCAGTACCTAGCCATATAATGCTTTTCATCCTCCACAAGTTTCTGCTTCCACTCCCTGTAAGTTAGTTAGTGTCTATCAGCATTCTTTACCAGCCCATGCATATTACCTTCTGTCCTTCTCCAGTAACTAGGTAACATCGGCCCAGCATAAATCGACAGGAACCAACGTTGACTTGACACCAGGGGTGTAGCAGTTGAATATAATCCTTAAAAACATTAAGATACTTTCTGGTTAGAAAACACACTTTAAAAGAAACAACAAAGTCATATGTTGCATAATGCTAATTTATGAAATGTTCAGAAGAGTTAAATCAGTAGATGCATTAAGATTAATGATTGATAGGGGCTAGGAAGGAGAAAAATGGGAGTAACTGCTAATAAGTATGAGGTGGCTTTTTGGAATAATGATAGTAGCAACAAATCAACAACAATAACAGTAAGTGGACCTCCTTGGAAAACTGGTTTCCAGCTGAGTGCTGGCGACTATTGCCTATAATCCTAGTTTCTAGGAAGCTGAGACCTGAGGATCAGGTTGGCCTGAGGAAGTCAACCTAGTCAAGAAAGTTCATGAGACTCTTCATCTCCAATTAATCACCAAAAAGCCAGCAGTTAAGCTGTGGTTTAAGTAGTAAAGTGTCAACCTTTAGTGAAATAGCTAGGAAACAGCATTTAGGCCCCGACTTCAACTCCCAGGACCAGAACAAAAAAAGATAAAAACAATAAATAGCCGGGCTCAGTGCCTCACGCCTGTAATCCTAGCTACTCAGGAGACTGAGATCTGAGGATCATGGTTCAAAGCCAGCCCGGGCACTAAAGAAGCACAAAGAAAGTGAGACTCTAATTTCCAATTAGCCACTAGAAAATGGAAGTGAGGCTGTGGCTCAAGGGGTAGAGTGGTAGCCTTGAGCTGAAGAGCTCAAGGACAAACACCCAGGCCCAGGGTGAGGTGGTTGCCTTGAGCTGAAGAGCTCAGGGACAGCACCCAGGCCCAGAGTTCAAAGCTCCATGACCCTCCCACCAAAAGAAATATAATAATAATAAGTGATTATACTTGAAATGTTCAATGTAACTCACCTGTAACTGTACATACTGGCAATTTCCCATCAAACATTCTAGAAAGAGACAACCAGGATTGCTAGGCCATCTAGTCACTTGATAAGGAGATTTGTTGAAAATTTTTTGGTGTAGTGTGTGTGTGTTACTGGGTGACAAACAATCCATGAAACAATTTCAAAAAACAAACAAGTGGCATGAGCACAAGCCTGTAATCATAGCTACTCAGAGGCTGAAATCCAAGGACCTTGTTCAAAGCCAACTTGGACAGGAAAGTCCGTGAGACTCTTAGCTCTAATTAATCACCAAAAAAACCCATAAATACAGCCATGACTCAAATGGTTATGCACTAGCCTTAGGTAAAACAGCACCTTGGCCTGAGGTCAAGCTCCAGGATTGGAACACAGAGAAAAAAAGGTGAAGGGTGAGTGGGGATGTGACTCAGCAGGAAAATGGTCCAGCATGTGTCCCTGGGCTCTATCATCTCTAGTGTTACAAAAACAAACAACAAAAAAACACCATGACAAAAATGAGGACATGTTTGTTCCACATTATTGTATAACTTTGGTGTTAGACGGATTCAGTAAAAAGGCCATATAGCCATTTAAGTTATTTTAATCAATAAATAAATGAATATAAAGTTGGGCATGGTGGATCACGCCTGTAATTCTAGCTATTGAGGAGGCTGAGATCTGAGGATCTAGGTTCAAAGCCAGCCTGGGGCACAAAAGGATTGGAAACTCTTATCTCCAATTAACCTCTGGAAAATGAAAAGTGGGGTTTGGCTAAAGGGTAGGGCGGTAGCCTTGAGCTGAAGAGATTAGGAACAACACCCAGGCCCAGGCCCAGAGGTAGGGCAGTAGCCTTGAGCTGAAGAGATTAGGAACAACACCCAGGCCCAGGCCCAGAGGTAGGGCAGTAGCCTTGAGCTGAAGAGCTCAGGGAGAGCACACAGACCCAGAGTTCAAGCCCTATTACCCATGGTGGGGGGCGGGGGGGGGGGGGGGGGGGAGGTAACGTGGCTTAATTCAGTCCTGTTATAATTACATGCTTTATTTGTATAATGATGAAATCACGTCATAACTACCTGAGGATATATCCTCATTATTAAGGAATGCATAACTCCATTAATGATGGCATAAGGCATGGATTTCATGGTCATTTCTATCTCTAGTGGTATACTGCAGATAAATACTGCTGCTGATGGTGGATGCATAGCATCTAGCACAATGCCTAGTATATACAGTCACTCAGTAAATATTTGTTGAGTGAGTATCTTACATCTACAATTGTAGCTGCCTAGGAAGCTGAGACCTTGAAGGTGGCAGTTTGAAGCTAGCCTATGCAGGAAAGTCTGCTATATTCTTAAATATCAAAAAGCCATAAGCAGAGGAGTTGCTCAAGTGGTAGAGTACCAGCCTTGAATAAAAATGCTAAGGAGAACTTGTGGCACTGAGTTCAAGACCTAGTACTGGTGCACATATATACACACATTATTATCATCTATTGTTTAGGGGTAGGCACTCACATTCATTAAAAATCTTCATTTCATGGATGGGGGTTTAATTACGTGAGAACACTTGTCTAGCATGGATGAGCAACCTGGGTTTGATTTAGAATAATACAGAACAGAATAATATAGAAGTATACTTGTAAGGACTTTTAAGCAAAAGGATACAAAAGTTGCAGTAAGTAATTGGTAATTGTAGAAATCATTTCAGGCCAATTCAATCCAGTCTGGCTCAGAGGTGCCTTTGGCTGAGAGAAGAGATGAGCTATAATGTGTTTTCTTGCAACTTCTTGGAAGAATAACTCCAAAATTGTCTGAGGGCTAGAAACTTAAAAGGAAAAGTTACAATCACAACCTTGTGATGCTAATATTAACTTTTAATTGAGATTGTCTATTTTATTTAACTCATTTTATGCTGATAATAAAAACATGATCACTTCAAAAGAGACAATGCATCATGGCTCTAATCAAAAGCAATAAGAATAAAAACAGTAAACTAGGAAATACTGTACAAATATATTTAAAAAGCTACTTATGGGCCTGAGAGTTTGGCATAGTGAAAGAGTGCTTGTCTAGCACCAGGTTTGATTCCTTGACACCACAAGCTTGGTACTACTTGACTAGCACCCAGGTTTCATTCCTTGGTACCACATACATAGAAAAAGCTGTAAGTGATACTTTGGCTCAAGTGGTAGAGCTTGAGAAAGCTCAAATATAGTACCCAGGCCCTTAGTTTAAGCCCAAGGACTGGCAAAACAAACAAACACAGCTACTTATATCAATATTGCAGTCATTCTTTTCACAGATCTGACCCTACCTAAGTACCTTCTTTACAATAAATATAGTTAGTCCCCCAAATCCTACTTTGACATTATACAAAATGTGGTCTCTAGGCCAGGTATGGTGGCTCACCCCTGTAATCCTAGCCACTCAGGAGGCTGAGATCTGAGGATCACGGTTCAAAGCCATCCCAGGCACAAAAGTCTATGAGACTCTTATCTCTACTTTACCACCAGACAACTGGAAGTGACACTGTGGTTCAAGTGATAGAGCACCAGCCTTGAGCTGAAGAGCTCAGGTATAGCAGCCAGGCCAAGAGTTCAAGCCCTACAACTGACTCTGACCCACCCCCCACCAACCTAAAAAAAAGCAAAAAAAAAAAAAAAAAAAAAAAAAACAACCCAAACAGCTCAAACCCCAGTATTGACACAAAACCCAAAACCCAAACCAAAGGTAAGTTAAATTATTTATCCTCAGTAGTTCTAAATTCCCTTCACTCTTGACATATATGTGGGAAACACCCTTAATTTATGCCTCTTGGTAGCACATCTTCATAGTCCTATTTTCCACAACCACAGGTCTCAGGCCAAAGCTTACTCATGCCCACCTTAATTGAAAGCCAAGAGCATGGCCACCATTTCCAAATAAGTGTGACAAAAGTACCTGAATAAGCCGGGTGTGGTGTCTCATCCCTGTAATCCTAGCTACTCAGGAGGCTGAAATCGGAGGATCATGGTTCAAAGCCAGCTTGAGCACTAAAGTCCATTCGACTCTTATCTCCAATTAACCACCAGAAAATTGGGAGTAGTGCTGTAGCCCAAGTGGTAGAGCAGTAGCCTTTATCTGAAGCGTTCAGGGACAATGCGCAGGCCCAGAATTTAAGTCCCCAAAAAAGTACTTAAATAGGGGCCAGGAGTGTGGCCAGCCTAGAGGTACAGTGCTTGCCTAACATGCATGAAGCCCTGGGTTTGATTCCTTGTCATCACATACACAGAAAAAGCTGGAAGTGGTGCAGTGGATCAAGTGGTAGAGTTCAAGCCTTGAGGAAAGCCCAAGGACAGGGCCTAAGCCCCAAGTTCAAGCCCCAGGACTGGCAAAAAAAGAATGAACCCCCAAATCAAAAGCTCACTCCTTACCCAACTTATTTGCCATTAAAGCACCAGAGTCTGTTAGTTCCAGTACTGATAAATGTTGGAGATTAGACTCTCTGTGAGAAAAAGAGAAAAGACAGCTTAATAAATTCTCCAAAGTTAAAAAGGCATATGTCCACAATTTATCCCATTTTTTGCTAAGAACATTACCAATTTAGTTAACAAATTATATATGAAAGAATCGAAGAACTCAAAAAAACTGGGAAGCAACCGGATTTAGATTTATGGCCTTTCTTATCACCAGTGACCTTGTCTCATGCCTGCAAAACTACTAAGGAGGTTCTGATATGGAGGATCACAATTCAAAACCAGTCCAGGAAGGTTTGTAAGACTCTATCTCAACTAGTGGTGGAGCAGGGTGGTACACATCTATAATCCTAGTTATGGGGGAAATCATACTAGCTGGGCATGCCAGTCATTTCGTGGCAAGAAAGAAGCACAGGTAGGAGGATCACTAGCCTGGCTAGTGCCCTGGGCATAAAACAAGACTGTATCTCAAAAATAACCAATGCAAAAAAAAATTAAAAGAAAAGGCAAAAAATAGCATATATAGTAGAAAGCTTGCTTAGTAGGCATGAGGCCCTGAGTTTAATTGCCTGTAATGTCAAAAACAAAACTAAACAGCAAAAGACAAACAAAACAGGGAGGAAAAAAGGAAGGGGGGAAAAATTCATGCTTTACAATGTAATCCCTTCTAGCACTCATTGTGACTGAGGTAGGAGGATCATGAGTTCAAAGGCTCAGCTACACAAAACCCTTACCAGGGCTGGGAGTTTTGCCTAGTGGTAGAGCACTTGCCTGGAATGCAATTCCTTGGTACCACATACATAGAGAAGCTAGAAGTGGTGCTTTAGCTAAAGTGGTAGAGCTCTAGCCTTGAGAAAGCCCAAGAACAGTGCTCAGGCCCTGAGTTCAAGCCCCAGGACTGGGGGTGGGGGGGAAACAAACAACAACAACAACAAAAATCTCACCAAAAATATGAAAGGATGTTTCAAAAATAAAAGTGTGATTGGGCCGGGAGTTTGGCCTAGTGGTAGAGTGCTTGCTTAACATGCATGAAGACCTGGGTTCGATTCCTGGGTACCACATACGTAGAAAAAAGCTGGAAGTGGTGCTGAGGTTCAAGTGGTAGAGCTCTAGCCTTGAGAAAGTCCAAGAACAGTGCTCAGGCCCTGAGCTCAAGCCCAGGTCTGGCAAAAAAAAAAAAGTCTGAAAAAGCTCCAAACAAACCCAGTATCCCTCCTTAAAAATGTCAGGCATTTTTTTTTTTTCTTTCAATTATTTTCCAGATAGGGTTTTAGACCATGGCTCATAGTAGACTTCGATATTCCTATGCCTCCTGTGTAACTGTGACCACAGGGTTATATTACAACTTTCAGTTGACTGAGGCAAGGTCTTGCTAATTTTTTATCTGGGCTGGCCTTGAACATTACCTTCCAATCTCTGCCTCCTGAGCAGAGATTACAGGAATGTACCACCATATCCAGTTAGCCAATTCTCAATCACTAGCATAAGGATTTTGTGTATAATTAAACTTCCCCTTTAGTTTCATCTTATTATTTTGCCTTCAGTATGATTCATCTATGTCTTATAGACACAAAATATATGCACATATCTATACACAAAGTATATGTATAATAATTCCAGAAGCTCTCTGAATTGTTTTTTTTTGGGGGGGGGGCAGTCTTAGAGCTTGAACTCAGGGCCTAGGCACTGTCCTGAGCTTCTTTTAGGCTCAAGGCTCTACCACTTGAACCAAGGTTGCACTTCTGGCTTTTTCTGTTTATCTGGTACTGAAGAACTAAACCCAGGACTGCAAGCGTGCTAGGCAACCACTTTATCACTAAGCCACATTCCCAGCCCAGATCTCTGAATCTTAAAGGCAAATTATTGAGAGCATAAAATATACATTTTATTTGGTAATGATGAAGATTGAATCTAGGACCTTGTATAGCTGGGTGAGGTACATCTCTAGCCCTTACAGATAATCTTAGATACTAAGGAGGCTGACATCTGGTTTAAAGCCAGCCCTGGCAGAAAAGTGTAAGTCAACAGCCAAAAAAGCCAGAAGTGATGTTCAAGAAGTAGTACATTAGCCTTTACCAAAAAAAAAACAAAGGCACCCAGGCCTTGAGTTCAAGCACAAAGTAACAATAATAAATTAAGGCTCTGGATTGGATCTCCAACTATCCCCCCCAACCATAGGAATTTATTTTACAAAGATTAGGAATAGTGAAACTCACAGTGTGTCAACTGGAACATCAGTAGCCAAGGACTGACTAGCCCATTTAATGAGGTGATAAGATAAAAGCAAGGGAGCTGTTCGATGCAGCAGGTCTTGTTGAGCCTGGAAGAGCTGACCAGCTCCCAGAATTGCCTATACATGACCGGTGAAAAGATATGCAATAGAAATAGTAATGATAATATTCAAGGCTCCGAGTAAAATAAAATAACCGTTTCCAAGGGCACAAAATTATTAAAGTACCATACATACTACATTTTGGAATAGAAACTGGCAAAACATATCCCCAAAATATTAATAGCCACAAAATTAAAAAAACAACACAAAATCACTCTCTAATTCATGCAAACTGATGTAAAAAGAAACTTTTTGATCTGTGGGCGTGGTGTACAGGAGGGGGACTTCAAGTTTCAAGTCAGTGTGGGGAAAAGTAGAAGGGAGGCCATATTTCAAACACAAAATATAAGGCCAGGAGTTTATCCTAGTGGTAGAGTGCTTGCCCAGCATGCATGAAGACCCAGGTTCAATTCCTTGGTACCACATGCATAGAAAAACCTGGAAGTGGTGCTGTGGCTCAAGTGGTAGAGCTTTAGCCTTGAGAAAAGTCCAAGGACAGTGCTCAGGACCTGAGTTCAAGCCCCACAACTGGCAAAAAAAAGAAAAAAAATACACACACACAAACACTAGAGCTTATATGGTACAGTGTTTGCCTAACATGTGCCAAGTTTCAGGTTCAATCCCCAGCACTGAGAAAAAAGTATTTGCATAGAACACAAATCTATGCTAAAGTATAAAAAGTGGTATTTTGGTTACAGATGAATTCTACTTTTATATTTTATAACAGCTCTACAATGAACCTTTATTCATGTCTACCATGTTTAAGGGCTAACCCAAGTGACAAACGCCCAGGACAAGTTTCTGTTTCTCTCTGGTGGTCATAGACTATCTTTCTAAAAGCTTTTTGTTATTTTTTCCTGAAATCCTACTATTGTATTTGAGCTATAAAATTATGGTTTAAACATATAAATACCTACAGAAGCCCTAGAGAGGCGGCTTAATGGCTCTTTGCACACTGACATGAATTAGTTTAATCAGACTGCTTCAATGCCAGACTTGAATGAGACCTGTGAGTTAGAATCAAAAGGGCTGCAGGGCCCCAAGTTGAGTCCTCAGCACTGGAGTAAAGAGGGACAAACGGCTTGGCTACTGTGGGCAGACAGAAAAGTTTTAGCAAAAAACTTTCAGGAGGGGCTGGGCAGTGGTGGCTCTTGCCTATAATCCTAGATACTCAGGAGGCTGAGATCTGAGGATCAAGGCTCAAAGCCAGCCCTGGCACAAAAGGACTTGAGACTCTTATCTCGAATTAACCTCTAGAAAACGGGAAGTGGTGCTTGGCTTAAGGGTAGGGTGGTAGCCTTGAGCTGAAGAGATCAGGGACAGTGCTCAGGCAGAGTTCAAGCTCTATGACCCACAGAAAAAAAGAAAAAAAAAAATTCAGGAGGGCCAGGAGCCTGGCTTAGTGGTAGAGTGCTTGTTTGGCATACATGACGCCCAGCGTTCAATTCCTCAGTACCACAGAAAAGGCCAGAAGTGATAATGTGGCTCAGGTGGTAGAGCACTAACTTTGAGAAAGCCCAAGGACATTGCCCACTCCTTGAGTTCGAGCACTAGTACTGGCAAAAACAAAAAGAACAAAAACAAAAAACAAAACAAAATAAGGAATTTCTAAAAAATGGAAGAAACATACAGAAAAGATGGACCGTCATGGAAGACTCAAGAGTTTGCCCATTTAGAAACAAACAGGGCAAAAAGGAAAGACATTTTTTTTTTTTTTGAGAAATATTACCGTGAGCTATAAATTGGATTGTCCTAAGTCTTCTTTTGAGCTGCGTAATAAAATCTTGCCATTTCTATATTAATGACATCTGGTTTCTGACCTGCACTGTGCAGTTCCATAAAGAGCCTGAACCACTGCAGCCCCAGCTTTTAGTCGTCCTTGAAGAAAGCCCAAGGACAGTGCTCAGGCTCTGAGTTCAAGCCTCAGGACTGGCAAAAACAAAACAAAACAAAATAACAACAGAAAAACCAACAAACTTTCAGGATATGGTCTGTTAAGGACACAACAATGGTAAGATCGGTGGTCTGAGGAGAGCAAGAGAAAAGGAAGCAGAGTATCAATTCTCAACATCAAAATTGTGTTTAGGTAAGTCTTGTCCTATAGAAAAACTTCTTTTTTTTTTTTGCCAGTCCTGGGCTTGAGCTCAGGGCCTGAGCACTGTCCTTGGACTTTCTCAAGGCTAGGGCCTTGCCACTTGAGCCTCAGCACCACTTCCGACTTTTTTCTATGTATGTGGTACTGAGGAATTGAACCCGGGTCTTCATACATGCTAGGCAAGCACTTTAACCACTAGGCCAAACTCCCTAGAAAAACTTCTTTTCGGCATCTTTCCCTATAGTCTACAGTAAAGGATAGCCTTCTATCATATCCTTCTATCATATCCAACCTAGTATTAATCAGCACCAGGCATAGTGGCATACACTCGTAATCCTAGCACTGGGAAGTGGAGCAGGAGGATTTAGGCTGAGGCCAGCCTAGCTATACTACCTGGCTACACAGATATAGTCTCAAAAAACCCGAAGTACATTTGAGGACACTAAAATTTGCATTTTTATACATATGCTAATAGCAACCTGGTATTTATAGGGTACACAGTTAAGGTAAGCATGGAATTAAATTAAGGGAAGTCTCAGGACTTTTGAGAGTGAACTATTGCTGGGTATCTGTAGATCTGCACCAGATTTTTTCCCCAATTTTTCCTCAGGTAGTACTTACTGCATCTCCTATCCTCATTAAGAGCTGCTGTAAGATCAGGAGGTCTCGGCAGATCAGGAAGCGGGTACTGGCAATTTTATACACGCCTTTGCAGACAATGTGCCCTGCTGTGTTACTACCATACAGCTGGGAAAGATTCATGCGAACATTCAAAGGCTGGGCTGTAACAAGAAGGAAAAGAGCAGGGGTGGGAGAGGGTGGGGGGGAGGAGGCAGAGTTACATATATCACTGTCTTCTCTAAGTCAAGAAATACATTTATTGTTTTGTCATTTACCTGGGTTGAATCCCTTTTCCATTTCTACTTCTGTTTCATAATCCATTTCTCGTATAAGGAGTCCAATGGCATGGACTGGGTTCCGAATCTCTTGCAGTTTACTACAGATATCTTCCATCACATTTTCTCTATAAGGACAATTAGAAAACTGGTCACCACTGATATTATATAAAGTAGGCTCTCTAGCTATCTGTTCAAGTTCTAGGGGACAGGAAACCCAGCTCCATCATAAAGGATGGATATATTCATTCTGAGATACAGGACTCCCCTCTTTAGAAATAAGACAAAAGGAATTTGAGGAAAAGACTCATATATTTTTCAGAATATGTATGCTAGTTAAGAAGGTAGTGGCTATATCATTTTCTATGAGTCTGTTTTCAGATCTGAAGTAATGTCCCATTTAAAAGTTGTACCAGGAAAAAAAAAGAGCCTGAAGCTATGGCTTTCACCTGTAATCCTAACTATTCAGGAGACTGAGATCTGAGGATCAAGGTTCAAAGCCAGCCCGGGCACAAAAGGACCTGAGACTTATCTCCAATTAACCTCCAGAAAACAGGAAGTGGGGCTTGGCTCAAGGATAGGGTGGAAGCCTTGAGCTGAAGAGCTCAGGGACAGCACCCAGGCCCAGGAATAAGGTAATAGCCTTGAGATGACGAGTTCAGGGACAGTGCTCAGGCGGAGTTCAAGCTCCATGACCCATGAGGAATAAAAAAAAAAAAGAGCATGCAAGAGGCCTTGGGTTCAAATATTGGCACCACAAGAAGACCTGAGATACTCAAAATCAAGGAAAATTACTTTACTGCTTTGTATATATTCTAACATACATTAAAAACTAGCTAAATTTCCATTAGGAAATGTACTTTACCCCACGTTCTCCTTACACATCAATAGTGATCAGATCTTCCAGAATCCGTTCGGCAGACTTTTCTGGAGACTGTAGGTTGTAACAACTCGCTTCCATCAGAGCTGACATGTCCATAGTTACTGATTCTTTAATGAGCCGAAGACATTTTATAAGACAGATGACATCCCGAGCAACATCCACATCTAAGAGAAAATTAACATTTGAATATTAAGCCATGAAGATCTATTAATACCATATTAAAATAAATATGAATGAGGAGAGTCTCTGATATGAATCAGATAAGTCTTTTCAGTTTTCCTTCATTTTCTTTTTTTTTGGGGGGGGAGCGGTGGTCAGTTGTGGGACTTGAACTCCGGGCCTGGGTGTTGTCCCTGAGCTCTTCAGTTCAAGGATACTGCTCTACCCCTTGAGCCAAAGCGCTACTTCTGGTTTTCTAGTGGTTAATTGGATATAAGAGTCTCATGGATTTCAGTGCCCAGGCTGGCTGTGAACCTTGATCCTCAGATCTCAGCCTCTTGAGTAGCTAAGATTACAGGCATGAGCAACCACGCCCCGGCTTAAAAATATTTTTAATAAGGTAAACTGATCAGACAGGTTACAATGGCAAAAAAAATTTTGTATTCACTTGAAACAAAGCATATGGCTCATTAACCTTAGATGTAACATTATTATTACCATCAGAAATGCTTGTTTCATCCTCGGTCAGAAGATTCTCATCAGGTAGGAGATATAAATGATCCACTAAGGAGGAGGGCACCAGGAAAGACAGGTATCCCTGGAATACAAATCTTTCAGTTATACTTTTTCAGTAAAAATTTAAATTAAAAAAAATTGTTCATAATGTATTACATGGAACAACAATTATGTTGTAATTTTATCTGTCAACTTAGCTGAACGGGGTTGGACATATAAACATCACATATACTTACACAGAAAAGACAAGAAAAGGGGGAGGGAAATGGGTACCAAGACATGTGAAAGGGTATCAATGTATGTGAATTAATGCACCTTCTATCTGGCAAATATCATGTAACCCTTTTACTAATTACAATAAAAAAAAAAAAGAAAAAGAAAAGACAAGAAAATAAAATAAAAAGGAGCCAGATGCCAGTGCTCACATCTATAATCCTAGCTACTCAATAGCTTAAGATCTGAAGATCACTGTTCAAAGTCAGCCTGGACAGGAAAGTCCATGAGACCCTTATTCCCAATTAATCACAGAAAAAGCTGAAGTGGTGCAATGTCTCAATTGGTAGAGGGCTAGCCTTGAGCATAAAAGGAGCTCACGGACAGTACCCACACCTAGAGTTC
The DNA here is from genome assembly GCF_031878675.1 of Megascapheus bottae. Classification (NCBI taxonomy): domain Eukaryota; kingdom Metazoa; phylum Chordata; class Mammalia; order Rodentia; family Geomyidae; genus Megascapheus; species Megascapheus bottae. The sequence goes on along the minus strand of NC_143524.1, from coordinate 11,965,996 downwards.
AAGCCCTAGGAATGGCAAAAAAACTTTAAAAATTAAAGAAATAAATAGAAATAAAAAGGAGAAAACTGGAAGGAGTTGTAACTATTTTCATGAGGGAAAACCAGATTAAACTCAAGTTGAGGGACAGTATAAAGCAGGTATAGTCTTTAAAAAAAATCACTGTCATGAAAAATAAGGCTGGTAACTATTTGAGATTACAACTGAATACATGTGTACAACTGGCAAAATTTGGATTTAAACTGTGTAACTGTTACACCAGTATTAAATGCTTTTTAATTTGTGCAGTGTTTGAGGTAATTTCTTTGTTCTTTGATATACACGGAAAAATGTAAGAAGTAAGCAGCATGATGTTTACATCTGTCAAGTGCTTAAGAAGAAACTCTAGCCAGTTCCCAGTAGCTCACACCTGTAATCCTACCTGAGATCCGAGAATCATATTTCAAAGCTAACTTGGGCAGGAAAGTCCATGAGATTCTTATCTCCAATTAATCACCAAAATGCCAGAAGGAGGCTCAAGTGGTAGAGAACTAGCCTTAAGCTAAGGCTAAGGGATGATGTCTGGGCCCTTAGTTCAAGTCCCAGTAGTGACACAAAACAATAAAATACTAAATATATTTACAGAATGAAAAAAAGCTAATGAAAATGACAACTTGGGTATGGCTCAGTGGTATTATGTGGGCTTATTCACAAGAACAAGTTCTTGGGATCAATCCCAGCATCAAAAATTAAAAGAATCAATGAATGAATGAATAGTAAATGGAAAGCTATCAGATGACTATAATCTAGGTGAAGAGTATATGACTTCCTTCTTTCTTTTCTTTGATAACTCTTGTATTAAGTTTGAAATTCAACAGAAAGGTCAGCAGAATAAAAATTTTAAGCAAATAACTATAAACACAGAGTCTTCAACACATTCTCTACATTGAGACCCACTGAAGAGTGCCTGCCTGCTCAGGAAAGGGGTAGGCTGCAGCTCCCTTACTTTTTTCAGCAGGCACATCATGTTTGTGTGGGGGTTCAAATGCAGGGCAAGGGGATGGGAGAAGGCTTCCTGATACTGAATGCAACAGGCATAGAACTTGCTCCAGAATTCCTTTTGTAAACTTCGAAACTCCTCTTGGGAGAACTCATATTCTGTCACACTTCCTTGGAGCTGGCAAAGAAGAGAAAAGAATTAAACTCCTTTCTATATCATTTGGGATGTTTTTCCAACAAAAAAAAATGTTATTATCTAATATGAGTATACTAGCTACAGTTAAATTAATATTCACTATGCATTAAATGCTATAGATTCTACAAATATATATTGAATCCTCTAATTAAAGGTTTAAACATTTGTACTTTCTACTAACAAGCTCAAATGAATAGTTACAACAACTCCTCAGTATCAACCTGTCTTGTATCAAAAAGGAAACAATCACCCTTTCTCTGCCTGCCACTCACCTCACTTTCAACAGCTAAAGTAACTTCCTTCTTTAGTTCACTCCAGGAAAGATCCAGATTTCTCTCAGTTCGTCTGCAGAAAATCTAAAATTAAAAGAGATGTTTAAGAGTATTTTGTAGGCTGGGAGCGTGGCATAGTGGTAGAGTATTTGCCTAGCATGCATGAAGCCCTGGGTTAGATTCCTTGGTATGATATACGCAGAAAAGGCTGGAATTGCTGCTGTGGCTCAAATGTAGAATGCTAGCCTTGAGAAAGCCCAAGGACAGTGCTCTGGCCCTGAGTTTGAGCCCCAGGACTGGAAAAAATAAAAAGAACATTTTAGGGGCTAGGAGTTTGGCCTAGTGGTAGAGTGCTTACCTACCATGCACGAAGACCTGGGTTCAACTCCTTGGTACTCAAGTGGTAGAGCTTTGTTGTTGTTTTTGATGGTGTGTGTGTGTGTTACCTTAGAGCCTTGTGCTTACTAGGCAGACATTCTACAATTTGAGCCATCACCCTAGCCCTTGGGATCCATTTTTGCTTTTAGTCATTTTGGTGACAGTATCTCACATTTTTTGACAAGTCAAGCCCCAGGACTGGTGGGGGGGTAAGGAGAAGGGTTTTGTAAAGCATAAAGTAACTCTTAAACTGCCCTTGAACACTTTATTTATTTTTTTGCCTGTCCTGGGCTTGAGCTTAGGGTCTGAGCACTGTTCTTGGACTTTCTCAAGGCTAGAGCTCTACCACTTGAGCCTCAGCACCACTTCGGCTTTTTTCTATATATGTGGTACCGAGCAATCGAACCTGGGTCTTCATGCGTGCTAGGCAAGCACTCTACCACTAGGCCAAACTCCCAGCCCCTCTTTGTTTTAAAATGTAGGTCCTGGAATATGAACTCAGGGCTTGGGTGCCATCCCTAAGCTTCAAAATTAGTGCTCTACTATTTGAGGCATGGCTCCATTTGGAGCTTATGGTAGCTGGTGCTTATGGTAGTTAATCAAGTCTCTTGGACTTTTCTGTCTGGGCTGGCTTTGCACAGTGATCCTAGATCTGATTCCTAAGTAGCTAGGATTACAGTCAAGAGCCATGGGCATCTGGTTCAAACTCTTGGTCCTCCTGTCTCAGACTCCTAAGTATCTGGATTACAAATGTGAACCATGTCCCAACCTTTTGAATCTTAACCTTGAACCAACTCAGACCCTCAGTGTAAAAACAAAGTTAAAATTTCTTTTTATCAAGCCAGGTACAGTGGCTCACATGTATAATCCTAACTACTCAGGAGGCTGAGATCTGAGGATCAAGGTTCAAAGTCAGCCTGGGCACAAAAGAACCTGAGACTCTCATCTCCAATTAACTTCAAGAAAATGGGAAGTGGGCTTGGCTCAAGGGTCAGGCAGTAGCTTTGAGCTGAAGAGCTTAGGGATAGCACTCAGGCCCAGGGGTAGGGTTACAGCCTTGAGCTGAAGAGCTCAGGGACAGCACCCAGGCCAAGTTCAAGCCCTATGACCCACCAAAAAAAAAAAAAAAAAAAAAAAAAAAAGAACAAAAAAAAACCTCTCTCATCATTTGCAATACAGATGGTTTCCTTTTCAACAGTGTAGTACTCTTTTGACCTCTGACATGCTTCACTAGTTACTGGGAAATAAGTGCTTTGTACTCCTAACTCTCAACCAGGAATCCTATATAATGTAAAGAAAATTGGGGCTGGGAGTTTGGCATAGTGGTAGAATGCTTGCCTAGCATGCACAAAGACCCGGATTTGATTCCTCGGTACCACATACACAGAATAAAAGCCAGAAGTGGTGCTGAGACTCAAGTGGTAGAGCTCTAGCCTTGAGAAAGTCCAAGGACAGTATTCAAGCCTGGACTGGCAAAAAAAAAGAACATTAAAACAAATCACAATGGTATTAACAAACAAAAATTGTTCAGTTTATCAGCATAATAAAATCAGGAATAGTCTTAAAGTAAATAAGTATTTTCTTACCCACCTGTAAAGCTTTACATAAAGCCGCATTTATAAATCGTCCTGGTATAAAAAGATTCCTCAAGTACATTTCCTGTTAGAAAAATAAAACAAAAGTTATTGTCATTCTAAAAAGATAAAATTGGGAAAATTTTGAAGGAAGAATTCAAAAACTTAACATCAAAGTTTGAATTAATCTTTTATAAAAAAAGACCCTTTTACATGTGAGCTACAGCTACCTGTAATATAGTTATACACCACTCAAAGCGGAGACCGTGACCTTTCAGAGTCACATAGCACTTAAGCGGTTCCATGAAAAAAAAGGCCTGTCAAATCCAATCAATAGAACAGAAGACACTGGTAGCTCATTCCTGTAATCCTAGTTACTCAGAAGGCTAACATATGAAAGATCACAGTTGGAAGCCAGCCTGAGCAGAAAAGTGGCAATGCATCTCTAATTAATAAGTGAGACTATAAAGAAGCATTACCCACATTAAGAAAGGTGAAGCCAGAGGTGGGTACAGTGGCTCATGCCTGTAATTCTAGCTACTCAGGAGGCTGAGATCTGAGGATCAAGGTTCAAAGCCAGCCTGGGCACAAAGGGACCTGAGAACCTTATTTCCAATTAACCTCTAGAAAACTGGGAAGTGGGACTTGGCTCAAGGGTAGGGCTGTAGCCTTGAGCTGAAGAGCTCAGGGACAGCGCCCAGGCCCAGTGTTCAAACCCCAAAGGTGAAGCTGGGAACTGGTGGCTCATGCCTGTAATCCCATTTACTCAGGAGGCTGACATCTGAGGATAGTGGTTCAAAGCCAGCCCAGGCACAAGAAAGTCTGTGAGACTCTTATTTCCAATTAACCACCAGAAAACCGAAAGTGGTTCTGTGGCTCAAAGTGGTAGAGCTCAGGGACAGTGCCCAGGCCCAGAGTTCAAGCCCCAGGACAAAAAAAAAAAAAAAAAAAAAAAAAAAAGATAATTGTGAGGCACTGAGTTCAAGCCCAGTTCTACCACCAAAAAGTAAGTAAATGGCTGGGAATGTAGCTTAGTGGCAGAGTGTTTGCCTAGCATGCATGAAGCCCTGGGTTCAATTTCTCCATACCATATACACAGAAAAGGCCAAAAGGGGCATTGACTTAAGTCACAAGACAGGCCCTGAATTCAAGCCACAGGACTGACAAAAATAATAATAAAGAAAAAAAGAAAGAAAAGCACAAGAGGAGGGGAAGCATAATAGAGAAAAGAGAGGGGCCAAGCCCTGAAGGCTTTGTTCTAGATCAGGTTGAAAGAGGTGATACTGAGCTTCTTAGCAGGGGAAAATCAATGTGTTCTCCTTTTCACTATAGTAACTTGGGGTCAGTTCTAACAGCACTTCTCCCAACTAGAAGAACAAATCATTCTCCTACGTAGCACTTTAGCATGCTTACTCTGGGGTCTTGGTCATCTCTGATGACAATATCTTCCTCTGGCAGAGGCTGTATAAAGACTGGATTCCACTGACCTGCAACATTACTACAGAGAGAAAAAAAAGTTCAATAATTTACATAAAAGTGAAACTTTCACTACTGGAACTTAATCAAAGAATTCCTGCAACCAACCAGTACTTGTTCAGTTCTCTACTAGTAGTGTGGTTGTTGTAGGCGTGCTCTTTCCAAACTTTCAACTTGTACCTCCCTGAAATGGCAATCTCAAACTCAACCACTAACAGCCCACATTTATCCTACAGTTATTTTTTTACATGTGTATGTGCCCAGTGCTGGAGCTTGAACTCAGGGTACTTGGGCACTGTACTTTTATTTTTCCTGTTCAAGGCTAGCACTCTACCATTTGAGCAACTTGGATGTTTTGCTGGTTAATTGGAGTAAAGAGTATCCTGGGCTTCCTGTCTGGGTTGGTTTCAAACCACAATCCTTACATCTCAGCCTTCTGCAGGCATTGCATTATCTACTGGCTCCTGGTTGCAGTTATTCTTTTCTAAACATATGCCATCTGCAGTTCTAGATACCAGTTATATGTGCATTATGGTGATTATTTAGAAGAGATAATTACATGTATTTTTATAGATGTGGAGAGTAAAATTTAGGGTATATCATAGCTAGTAACTTATACAATACAGATTCCAAACTTGCTTTAACTCCAAGCCCAAATCCTATTTGTCCTTTTATCTTTTCTGAGGTTTGGGTTGGGGTCCATCTGGGCATTCCTAGAATCTAACTTATAGTGTTGACCTCAAGGGTTCTATTAGGTTCATAACTCTCAAGTTCTATTTCAAGGAAACTTTCAAGGGTTTTAATGTAAGTGCTATCCTAGCAGTCAGAAGACTGAGTCAGGAGATCGTGAGTTTGAAGCTACCACTAAGCTACATACCCAAGGATGTATTATACTATAATTTTGTTTTTTATTTTTATTTTTGGTGCCAGTCCTGGGGCTTGAACTCAGGGCCTGAGCACTGTCCTTGGGCTTTCTCAAGGCCAGCACACTACCACTTGAGCCACAATACCACTTCCAGCTATGTGTATGGTACCGAGGAAGCAAACTTGGGTCTTCATGCATGCTAAGTAAACACTCTCTACATCTAGGCCAAACTCCCAGCCCTAATTTTATGTTCTTAAAACAGCATTTTGCTGTTCATATTGGAATTCATTTTCTCCTGACAGACAAAGTTTCCTGACTTAAAAATGTTGAGGGGGTCAGGAGTGTGGCCTAGTGGTAGACTGCCCTTGGTTTGATTCCTCAGTACCACATACACAGAAAAAGCAGGAAATGGCACTGTGGCCCAGGTGTCAGAGTGCTAGCCTTGAGCAAAAAGAGTCTAAGGATAATGCCCAGGCCCTGATTTCATGCCCCAGGACTGGCACAAAAAAAAAAAAAAAAAAAAAATCTTGAAGAAACACCAATTTTCCAATCAATTTCTCATCATGTGATGAGGAAACAAAGAATATAAAAGGACTGCAGTATCTTGCTAAGTCGTGAGCAGTAGTAATAGTTTTTGCTAATAAACATCGAAGTAGAAGTATTTTTTATTACGTGTAGTCCTTCCTAAGAAATATGCTATTTCCTAGTTCATTCTAAAATTAAAAGGCACAAATACCAAAAAAGAAAGAAATGGAACTGTGGCTCAAATGGTAGAATGGTAGCCTTAGCTTTGAGCAGAAAAGCTCAGGGATAGCACCTAGGCCCTAAATTCAGGCCCCAACACCTGTACACACACACATGCAACGAACGCAAAATAACAAATGCAAAAGAACTTTTTTTTTTTTGGTGGGGTTTGGGGCTTGAACTTGGCCTGAGCACTGTCTCTGAGCTCTTCAGCTCAAAGCTACCACCCTACCCTTAAGTCAAGTCCCACTTCTCTTTTCTAGGTTTTCTAGGTGTTAACTGGAGATAAGATTCTCAGGTCCTTTAGTGCCCAGGCTGGCTTTGAACCTTGATCCTCAGGCCTCCTGAGTAGCTAGGATTACAGGTGTGGCCACCATGCCTGGCTCTAAAAGAACTGTATTTTTTGAAATAGATCAAAATCCATCAAATGAAAATCTTTTGCTTGGTCCTAAAAAAAGCATTCTGTTGTTTCAGCACAAAACTGTTTAGGGTAAAGCCAGATGAGAAAACAAATAAAATAAACCATACTGTTCAAAGTTGATGTATTTCACAATTGTTTGGTTCTCAGCATCATGCCATAGGGCCCAGATATCCGTGGAAGTTAAGGCAAAATCAACCAAGGTCTCCTAAGAAGAAATGGGAAAAAGGGTTAAAATATGAAAGAAAAAGTAGTACTTTGGTAGCAACTTAAATTTGTATGATAGAAGAGGTAAATACAAATAAAAAACAAAACTTTGTATAGTATGAACTTGATATAAAGTGCAAATTAAACTTTGTTTTCATGTATCATGAAATACACAGTTTCAAACACTTGGGGCCAGGAGTCTGGCTTAGTGGTAACTCTATCTGAAGACCTGGGTTTGATTCCTCGGTACCACATACATCGAAAAACCTGGAAGTGGTGCAGCAGCTCAAGTAGTATCTACCTTGAAAAAGCCCAAGGACAGTGCTCAGGCCCTGAGCTCAAGCCCAGGACTGGGGGGGGGGGAGGGGGGAGGAGCAAAAACTACAATTTCATTACAACACTTTGGTTTGAGGTGACCACTATGATGTAGAAGTTCTGAGCTCAAACAATCCTTCATATATGTATGTTTGTATATACACATATATACAAACCGAGGTGTGAACTCAGAGCCTTGAACTTTCACTCAGCTGTTTCACTCATAGCTGGTGCTCTACCACTTGAGGCACACCTCCAGTCATATCTTTTTTTGCTGGTTAGAGATAGGAATCTCAAGGATTTTTCTGCTAGAGTGGCTTCAAACCAAGATCATTATCTCCGTTTCCTAACTAACTAGGAGTACATGTGTAAGCCAGCAGTGTCTGACTCTAGTAATTACATTTCCTTTCGTCATGGGGCTTGGACTAAGGGCCTGGACCCTGTCCCTGAGCAGTTCTGCTCAAGACAAGCATTCTATCACTTTGAGCCATAGCATCACTTCCAATTTTCTAGTGGTTATTTGGAAAAGAGTCTCATGGACTTTCCTGTCCAGGCTGCTTTGAATTGTGACGCTCAAATCTCAGCCTCCCGAGCAGCTAGTATTACCGGTATGATCCACCAGCTCCTGATTCCAAAACTCCCTTATTCTACTTGCGTGGCATGCGAAACATGATTCAACTTACCTGAGAAGTAAAGAGTGAAGAAATGTGATCTAGACAATAGCGGTTATGCTCAATGCTTCCCAACTGGAAAACGCAGAACTATGAAAACACAAATTGATAAATTTATTTTATTACGTTATTTTTCTAGGCAAATGTTATTAGTATCCAAAACCATTTAGAATATTGTAGTAAAATACAAGTAACATAAAATTTACCACCTTAACTATTTTAAAATATGTTTTACTAGTGTTAAACATAATCACACTGTGTTCACAGACTCTGTTCTTTTTGATGATTCTCCTGTTTATAATGACAACTTCAGAGTGAGAAGTTCAAATTCAATGGTAGAATATGCTTAAGTCCTCAGTAAAAGTCCAAGTGAATAGTCCATGAAGGAAATGAGAGCAGGGTCTATGCTCCCATTATCTGCAATCAACACACAAGGATCAGAGGAGAGACAGGCGTCTCAAATATTCTAAGGGTTAATCTTCTGGAAGTGACAATGTGTGAGTTAGATTAATGTGTCAATTGCATGATAACTTTGGGCTTTCTATAAAAACATCTTTGGGCATGAGCTTATTTTCTTTCCTTTTCTTCCATTTCATTCCTGAGCAATCCAGTACTAAAACCATTAAGCGGCTAGACAAAGGTAGGTATAACTTTGTCATCCCAGGAAGTGCAGTGCAGAAGTGGGGTTTGAAGAAATCAGTCTGAAGAAATGATAGGGAGCATCTATAAAGATGTATCTGTGAGAAGGCTAGTCATGCAGTAGGTGAAATGGCCCAGTGTAGTAAGTTAAGAGTTTAAAGAACAGGGAGACCAGGAGTTTGGCCTAGTGGTAGAGTGCTTGCCCAGCATGCATAAGCCCTGAGTTTGATTCCTGTGTATCACAGAAAAAAAGCCAGAAATGGTGCTATGGCTCAAGTGGTAGAGCACTAGCCCTGAGGAAAGCCCAAGTACAGTGCTCAGCCCTGACTCTAAGCCCTAGAACTGGCAAAAGAAAGGAAAAAAAAAAAAAGTTTAAAGAATGGTTAAGGTCATAGCTGGGTAACAAAGAGCTTGTTTAGGGGACTGTATGAGGCCCCCAGTTACAACCTCTCCTCTTCCCCATAAATAAAAGACAGACATCTTCAGAGACAGTAAAGTGATGGAATTATCCACTCCCAGGAGTGGCCTGCTTAGTGCCACTCTCCATGATCATGTTTACAAGAAATCACAATTATTTACAAACATTAGCTTCTCCTTGGGCACTTAGTAACATCCAAACTCCTTCCAAGTAATTCTACTTTTTTTTTTTTAACCAAGGCTTCCAAATTTGATTCCTTAATTTTGGTAAACTTACCCTTTGATATTCCTTTAAATTCTCTCACTATGACCCTTCCTTCAGGATATTCTAACTCACATATGAGCATAAAATCTACTATCAAATCAGAAGTAACATTTAAACATCTATGTTGGAACCAAGGACTTAAACAGACTCAGTGACCCTATCTCTTCACTTCAATACACACAAAATATGTTGACGCATGTGCTGCTGTTTGTTGCTTACTTGTCCTCGTTTTGGAGCATGTATGTATACTCCTAGGTAGAGTCCCATGGAAGGAGAATAAGCAAGTCGTAATTTGTGACCAGTCCCCGCAGTGAGTCGAAGGTCTTTGTTCACAGGAACATACTCGAGCATGTCAGCTACCATCACACACATTTGATCCTGTCCAGGATAAGAGTTAATAGCTAAGCTGGAAGGCATATTCAGGACAAAAACACATCTGCTCAAGCTGGGTTTGGTAGCTTCACACCTGTAACCCTAGCTACTCAGGAGGATCAGACCTGAGGATCAAGGTTCAAAGCCAGCCAGGCACGGTGACTCTTTCTCCAATTAACTTCCAGAAAATGGGAAGTAGGGCTGTAGCTCCAGAGGTAGGGTGGTAGCCTTGAGCTGAAGAGCTCATGGACAATGGCCCAGGTCCAGGGGTAGGGCAGTAGCCTTGAGCTGAAGAGCTCAGAGACAGCGCCCAGGCCCATAGTTCAAACCCCATAAGCCCCCTCCCCCGCAAAGAAAAAAATGTATTCATTACCTGACTTATATAACTTTAACCCCTTTGCATATCATCTTAATAACAATTTAATAGAGGTAAATTCAACCATTTTACAATTCACAATCCTATTTGAACAAATAGTACCTGTAAATGCAGTATTTACCTTATAAGACCACATTCGTAGTTTATGATCTTGACACAGGGCGAATATAAAGGCATCATGCTCTACACAATGAACAGCAAGACTGAGGGCCCGATCTGAAGGCCCCTGATCACCTCTAAAAAAAGAAGTCTCACTTTTAGAACCTGATGGCTGCAAATAAGCTATCATTAGAATCTGCATTTCAAGAGCTATATTAAATGATAAGTACAGTTGGCCTTGGTAGCTCACGCCTTTCATCCTAGCTACTCAGGAGACTGGGATCTGAGGATTGTGGCTTAAAGCCAGCCCGGGCACAAAATCACCTGAGAGACTCTTATTTCCAGTTAACCTCTAGAAAACGGGAAGTGGGGCTGTGGCGCCAGGGATAGGGCAGTAGCCCTGAGCTCAAGAGTTTAGAGACAGAGCCTATGGCCAGAGTTTAAGCCCCACAACTGAAGGAAGGAAAAAAAAAGGCTCTATGTATTATGTATTAATAGAGAATTGTTTCCCTTACATTGTTTCAGTTTAACTTAAAAACAAAACAGGAAAACATTACTTTATGCCACCAAGGTGCCCCACTGCAAACAAAACAGCCTACTGTGGATATACAACGTGATGCTATTCTACATCTCCTTTTTCCTCAGTGTCATCTGTGCCTTAAAGAAAGACTGGAAGCACTAAGAAGTACTGATCAAATCAAAGAGATTGCATCCTCTCCACACTCAGGCCTTTACATGTGAGAAACCACTCACCTAATAGCTGTTGGCATCCAGCCTGTAAGTAATCGCTGCATTACTGAACTCTGCTTCAGTTCCACAACAGAAACTGATCCTGCAATGACAATGCCAACATTTCTTGATTATACTTATAAGAAACCCAAAGGGAAAAAAGAAATAGACACAAACCAAAGTCTTTATAACAGGTGGCAGGTTTCTGCAATTCTTTTTAGATGTACCTTTCCTACAGATACCATACCAAAATTCTTCCAGTCAATACCAGAGCAATAATAATAGTACAAGGAATCTAAAATGAGACAAACAGTATTGCTGCTCAGATGAATCATTTTGTTCTAAAACAATCACTGGATACTTTCCATGTGCCAGATAATTCTAGGGTCTAGAGATTTAGCAGTAAACCATTGTCTGCATAGAACATAATAGTCCACTGAGAAAAGGAAAGAAGTGGAGGGTTAAATTAAGCAGAATGATAATCAAGAGAAACAAAACAGAGTGGCGGAATGATGGTATGTGTGGCTGTAGAGGGGGTTTGAACTTTGAAAAGGGTGGTCAGGAAAATTCTCACTGAGCTATCATTACTGAATACCTAAGAGTTGAGGGAATGAGTCAAACTGGTAGCTGGCTATCTCAGACAAATATCCTAAGGAAGACAGGCCCAGATGTGTGCAAGGAATTACAAGAAAGCATCTGGAGGATGCAGAGAAGTAAAAGATGAGGTTACAGGCAGGACTTTTGGTTTATTCAGAGGATGGTTTTGAGCAGTGCAGGGATATGACAAAACTAATGTTTGTTTTTGTACCAGTCCTAGAGCCTAAACTCTGGGCCTGTGCACTGTCCTCAGCTTCTTTTGCTCAAGGCTAGTGCTCTATACTACTTGAGCCACAGCTCTATCTTTGGCTTCTTTTTAAGAAGAATTTGTTGGAAGAGTCTTACAGACTCTCCTGTGGGGGCTGGCTTTGAACCATGATCTTCAGATCTCAGCCCTGAGTAGCTAGGATTACAGGTGTGAGCTACCAGCACCCAGAACAACTAATGTTATCAATGTTTCAAAGTCTGCTTGAGATGTTCCTGAAGAGGCCTAAGGACAGATCTGGAGCAACATTTACAAAGTTAATGGAATAGTCCAGACAAAAGACAGTGGTGACTCAAAACTGGTAGTAGTCAAACTTTGCTCTAATTAATTTTAATTATAATACTTTAATCTGGACAACCACCCAACTCACCACTACTATAGGACTTAAAATTGGGCACCTTAGGGCTAGGAGTATGGCCTAGTGGTAGAGTGCTCACCTAGCATGCACAAAGACCTAGGTTTGATTCCTGGGCACCACATACATAGAAAAAAGCCAGAAGTGGTGCTGAGGCTCAAGTGGTAGAGCTCTAGCTTTGAGAAAGTCCAAGGACAGTGCTCAGGCCCTTGAGCTCAAGCCCAGGACTGGAAAAAAAAAAAAAAAAAAAAAGAATTGGGTACCTTAAATAGTATGCTTATTCATGCTCTATTATGCTTTATACTTCCTTAATCATTGTCTAAAACAAAACAAAAATGTATAGAAGCAATTTCAAACTTTTTTTTTTTTGCCAGTCCTGGGGCTTAAACTCAGGGCCTGACCACCATCCATGGGCATTCTCAAGGCCAGTGCTCTACCACTTGAGCCATATCACACTTCCAGCTTTTTCTGTGTTTGTGGTACCAAGGAATCGAACCCAAGACTTCGTGCATGCTAGGTTAAGCACTCTTACCACTAAGCCATGCTCCCAGCTCAGAATTCCCAACTTCTAAATCCTGCCACAATAAAAATGATTACTTGTTTGACAGGGTCTTCCTATATAACCCAGGCTGGGCCACAAAGGACTCAAACTTACTCTCCTCCTGCCTCAGCCTCCCAAGTGCTAGTAATGGGACTGCACTACCATGCCTATCAACATTTCTTAATCCAAGTTAAATCCGTGCTCAATTCAGTTCCCATTCTTACCAGGCATGTCATAAGGAGGTAGCTTAAGAACAAAGATGCCCCCAGCAGCAGATGGTAGAGCAAACAGAGCCTCCCCATCACTGCTAAGCCAGGCAGCTGAGGTGGTACAATTAGGGGCTATTCCAGGTACTGCTGGAATAAGTTGATAGTTGCAAGGATCCCTGAAATCAACTTTTCCAATGTCTGTGAATATTGATTGCATCTGACTTTCAACTACCAACTCCTGTAGAGTAATGAAAAAGAAAAAAAATCTGTTAAAATCAACATTACCAGGAATTTTGTTTAGTTCCTCTTAATTATTCATAAAGTTCAAAAAGAAGAAAAGGACACTTTTTAATCTCCAACTAACCACCAGAAAACTGGAAGTAGAGCTGTCGCTCAAAGCAACAGAGCATTATCCTCAAGCAGAGAAACTCAGGGGAGCTGGGAATATGGCTTAGTGGTAGAGTGCTCGCCTGGGTTTGATTCCTCAGTACCACATAAACAGAAAAAGCCAGAAGTGGAGCTGTGGCTCAAGTGGTAGAGTACTATCCTTGAAGAAAAGCTGAGGGAGGGGCTGGGAGTTTGGCCTAGTGGTAGAATGCTTGCCTAGCATGCACGAAGACCCGGGTTCAATTCATTGGTACCACATACTTAGAAAAAGCCAGAAGTGGTGCTGAGGCTCAAGTGGTAGAGTTCTAGCCTTGAGAAAAATCCAAGGATAGTGCTCAGGCCCTGAGTTTAAGCCCAAGACTAGCAAAAAAAAAAAAAAAGAAAAAAAGAAAAAAAGAAAAGCTGAGGGACAGTGCCCAGGCCCTGAGTTCTAACTGTAGGACTGGCTAAAAAAAAACAAAACAAAATACAACCTCAGGGACAGGGCTGAGTTCAAGCCCCACAACCAACAACAACAAAGAAAGGAATCCAAATTTCCCTCAATAACAAAGAATATTTTCTAGCACTAAAGTTGCGACAGAATAATTTTGAAAATATATCAGACTTAACCAACTTACACTCCTATACATCCGGGAAGGGTGTGGTAAAAGTAGCCTGTGCACTGTTTGATTGGTTAATATCAAGATCATCACATGATTCTGAGTCTCAGTGACATAAACCCCTCCAGGTAAAATGTTACAATTTTGAAACTTTAGGCGAACTGCATTATTCAACAGGTTTATGTCCAGAGACTCCTCCACCAGCTCCAATGTATCCCCAGAAATCTTCCTGTTAAAAAGAGAGAGAAAGAAGAGAGAGAGAGAGAGAGAGAGAGAGAGAGAGAGAGAGAGAGAGAAATTAATTTTCAGTTTATGCTGTGTCCGAGGTCTTTTTTTTTTTTTTTGTGGGTCATGGGGCTTGAACTCTGGACCTGGGTGCTGTCCCTGAGCTCTTCAGCTCAAAGCTACCACCCAACCCCTTGAGCCACAGAGCCACTTTCAGTTTTCTAGTGGTCAATTGGAGATAAGAGTCTCATGGACTTTAGTGCCTGGGCTGGCTTTGAACTGCAATCCTCAGATCTTAGCCTCCTGAGTAGCTGGGATTACAGGCATGAGCCACCATGCCTGGGCCCAAGTAAACTCTTCAAATGTGAAAATTTTGCATAAATCCAGACCAATTTTACATTCTAAATTACCACATTACCTAGACTTATAAGATACAGTAGAACTAAGTTCAAATTTCATAAAAAAATGTTGTTAGACACATTTCCAAACTTCCCAACCATTTATGTAAGATAATATTGAATACAGTAAACCTCTGCTTCTAATGAAACTTAATAACATACATGTTGTTAATAACATACATGTTCATTACTTTAGTGGACTGTAGTACTCATATATAGTGTCAAACAAAAGACTTCAATTTCCCACTTTGATTATTTCTTAATGTACAACAGAACCAAAGAGTTACTGCATAGTTACTTAATTTTCTATGTCTACAAGAGTTATTCACATTGCTCCAAAATCCATCTTTTATCTTAGAAGTGGTAACCCCTGATTCCATATCTGGTTGATCATATCAGAAACTAAGAAATTGTTCTTTGTGTTGAAAAGGCGGCTTAGTGAAAGTGTGTATGGCTACCATGCATGAAGCCCTGGGTTCCATTCCTCAGTACCACATAAAATAGAAAAGGCCAGAATTGGCACTGTGGCTCAAGTAGCAGAGTTCTTGTCTGGAGTAAAAGCAGCTCAGGGACAGTGCACAGGCCCTGAGTTCAAGCCCTAGGACTAGCCAAAAAAAAAAAAATGTTCTTGATTTCTTCTTTTATGTACATCCATCCATATTTAATCTGCCACCAAGTCATAATTTGTCTATTTTCTCTAAACATATTTTGAGTCCATACATTTTTTCCTTTCCTAGCTATGCTCATAATTAGCTATCAACACCTTACTTCAGACATCATAAAGGCAAATTTTCCTTTTGTATTATAGCTATTTAACTGAAGTAGTCTACAAAGTAGACTGACATTTTGAAAATGCATTTTTTTTTTATTAAATTAGGAACTTTTTCTTTTTTGTTGTGTTTTTTGGTCGGTCCTGTGGCTTGAACTCTGGGCTTGGGCACTGTCCCTGAGCTCTTCAGCTCAAGACTAGTGCCCTACCCCTTGAGCCACAGCACCACTTCTGCTTTTCTGGTGGTTAATTGGGGATGAGTCTCACAGGCTGGCTTTGAACTATGATCCTCACATCTTAGCCTCCTGAGTAGCTAGGATTACAGGTGTGAGTCACTATGCCCAGCTTAGGAACTTCTTAAAAATCCAAAATTCTAAGAAATAGCCTGAGTGTTCTTCATGGTTTCCATCTCTCTCTCAAGCCTTAACATCTATCTCTCAAATCAATGGGTTTTACCCACTATATTTATACCACACGTCCATTTAGCAGGTTCCTCAAATCTGGACACTTCTTTCCATTTCATAGCTTTTATATATGGCACATGCTGGGCTCCTCTCTTCCCCATGCCTGGCTAACCTTTCAGTTTTCAGACCTTGGTTTAACTGGCTTTCTACATCTTTCCCTGCCCTGTCAATAACATTTGGTCTTTCTATTAGCCTCTGAGCCATAGCACCACTTCCAGCTTTTTCTATGTATGTGATACTGAGGAATCAAACCCAGGTCTTCCTGCATACCAGGCAAGCACTCTACCACTAGGCCAAACTCCTTGCTCTTATACACTGTATTTATAGACCTCCGTGGCGATCATTAGTTTTATCATCTTTCTCCTCCATTAACCTGCTGCAAGAAAGCTGAGTCTACAACTATTTTCACACAGCAAGATCATCATCACAGTTTACACAATAAACTTAATAGTTGCTTTTGTTCACTATTTTATCCCTGCATCTAACACAATGCAGGCTCAACGGTATCTGAAGAACGACAGACTCTATAAAGAACTATATAAAACCACGTACATGTCTAATGTTCATGTCATAAGGCTCATGCAGTGTCTAAAATTGCTCTTTAGGGCTTCTTTATCCCCTATGCTACAATCCCCTGGTTTTAGTCGGTCAGAAGGGTACACTCCTTGCAAGGGTATCGAAATCGCCTCTAATTCAGACACGAGCTGACAACAGCCCCTTTTCCCAGGTGTCGATTACCGTGATGAGTAGAAACGACGCTTCGGAACCTGGAGAACACATTCCCACGGCCCACCACCTTGCCTCGGGGAAGCGCCGGCGGGTGGGTGGGGTCGGAGGGAGTGGTTTGGAGAACACCGCACTTACCAATGAATGAACCTGTTTCTGGTGATGGAGAACAACTTGCCGCTTTCCACATAGTAGAAACCTCCCGCGCTCTCGCTGAATTTCCCCACACCAGCCGCGGCGAGGGCGGTCCCTGCGAAATGAAGGCGGTCAGCCCAGCACACGTGCTTGGTCCGGGGATGACAGGGACGGAGCGTGCCGAGGGAGCGGAGGGTGACAGGGTGACAGTCCACACGGAAGAAGGGAAGGGGCAAGAGGAAGGAAAAGGAAGGAGTCAGTCACCAGCGAAGCGCTGGCCCAGAGGCCAGACAGGCATGTGGACTTAGTAGAAGGATGAGCCCGGGGAAGGAGGGCGGGGACCAGGAGGAAATGTCCGAACAGACGGAAGGGATCGTACCGTCCCAGCACACTTCCATACCAAGGCTGCAGACGGTGAACTCGCGGAAGTGCCTGGGTCTTTCACGCTCTGCTCCGCTCAGCTCGAAAAAGCTACGTTCCAGGGATCCCGCTGCCGCCATCTTCCCGCCGCCGTCGCCGCCGCCGCGAGGCCCGACGGGACCGGGGCGGTGCGTAGTGTCGTCACTTCCGGGGGCGGGGCGCGCGCGGCGGCTGACCAGCGAAGCGGGGCCCGGGAAGAAGGAAGGGCGGGTTCCCCGCCGGTTCTAGAGGGTCTTGTCACTGGGAGCATGCCGGGCGGGCCGGAATAAAAATCGAACACTCGGGACGGGACTTTCGGAGTGGCTCACTTGGAGGCGTCCGTAGAGGA
Organism: Megascapheus bottae; assembly: GCF_031878675.1. NCBI lineage: Eukaryota > Metazoa > Chordata > Mammalia > Rodentia > Geomyidae > Megascapheus > Megascapheus bottae. The sequence continues at coordinate 11,948,590 of NC_143524.1, read as the reverse complement.
GGTGACTCTTTTCCCGTCAGCCTCAAGGCTGGGGCGGAGCCGGGTCTGTTTGAATTTCTCCCAGCCGGCCCGGGCGGGCTGTGGTACTGTGAGGGGTGTGGCCTGGCCTTTGGGATGCCGAGTTTGAGGGTCTTCCTCGTCCTCCACTCAGAAGGTTCGAAGGTACATCTTCATCGGGGCTCTTTCTTCACCCTTCGGCTCCCAAGGGGATGAAGGGGAGGTTTCGTCTTGACATTTTTCTGCAGTGGACCGCCAGTGTGTAATGAAATCACGTATTCTGCTGAACGCTGTTGGATGTGACCTGGTTGAGATCGCCTCCACGCTCATCACTTGCAAAGGAGAAAGCCATTTGCTCCCCCCTCACCCCCGCACCACCACCGCCTCCCAGTTCATTCTTACCTGTCATGGCCACTAAGGGGCCCTGAGTGGACGTTTAGATGCTCAACATTGAAGGCTAATTTCCAGGAGGATGTTTTTTCCCCTTCTGTAATGGTGGCCTGTGTCTACTAAACATTCCTTTGTTTGTGACATGGTCTCCCTCTGTGGCCCCCGTTTGTTCTCATATTGGAGCTCCACCTATTTCCAATTTACAAGTGCTGAAATAACAGGAATAATCCATGCCTGTTCAGTTTTAAGCATTTCTGCAACCTTGTTATTACTAATGACTGCAACTGGTTTCTGGCAGGTTTTTTTTTTTTTTTTTTTTTTTTACCATTCATCACAATAGGACCTATTATTATTATTATTATTATTTGTGTTGGTCCTTTGGCACCTAGGTGCTATCCCTAAGCAGTTTTGCTAAAGGCTGGTGCTCTACCACTTGAATCACAGCTCCACATCTGGCTTTTTAATGATTAATTGAACATAAGAACCTCATGAACTGTTCTGCTTGGGCTGGCTTTGAACCAAGATCCTCAGATTTTAATATCCTTGGTAGCTAGGATTACAGGTGTAAACTACCACCACCTGATTTATAGGATCTCTTATGATCTGTCTTTCCACCTCACTTTCTAGGACACCCATCACATATCCCAACAATGCAATCACTTCATTTCATCTTCAATCCATTGTTCTATTACCTGTTCACCCTTCTTCACTTCCTTTGTTTCCCACTTAAATTCTACCAAATGACACCACTTGAGCCACACTCTACCTCTGGTTTATTGTTGTTTGTAGATTTTGTTTTGCTGGCTAATTAGAGATAACAGTCTCACAGACTTTTCTATTTGGGCTGGCTCTGAACCTTAATCCTTAGATCTCAGCCTCCTGAGTACCTAGGATTACAAGCATGACCCACTGATGCCAGTCCTGGGGTTTGAACTCAGGGCCTGAGCATTGTCCTTGGGTTTTTTTTTTTTCTCAAGGCTAGAATCCTACCATTTGAGCCACAGGACCACTTCTGGCTTTTTTTTGTATATGTGGTAGTGAGGAATCAAACCTGAGTCTTCCTGCATGCTAGGCAAGCACTCTACCACTAGGCCAAACTCCCTGCCCAGCCATGATTAATTTTTTTAAACCCCTAAAGTTTGGGGTGGTTTATTATGCAACAAATAGATGCCAGGAGGCTACTTTTCTTTTACCCTTCCAGCTTTTCTTCTGATAGCCTCTGCTTTGCATTCTTTTTTTTGTCTTTTGTGCCAATTACAGGGGCTTGAACTCAAGGCCTCACACTGTGACTTGGCTTTGTCACTCAAGGTTGGTGCTCTATTACTTGAGCCATGCCTCCAACTTCTAGCTTTGTGCTGGTTAATTGGATTTATCTTCACAGTCTGGCTTCAAACAGGATCCTCAGATTTTAGCCTTTAGAGTACTAGGATTATTGGTGCATTTCATTCTCGGAAGATGAAAATAACTTCCTAATTGAATTGGCTTTACTGTTGCTTTCCCTGCACCTCTAGTTTACAAATTCACTGTGGGGGGCTGGGAGTTTGGCCTAGTGGTAGAGTGCTTGCCTAGCATGCACGACGACCCGGGTTCGATTCCTTGGTACCACATACATAGAAAAAAGCCAGAAATGGTGCTGAGGCTCAAGTGGTAGAGCTCTAGCCTTGAGAAAGTTCAAGGACAGTGCTCAGGCCCTGAGCTCAAGCCCAGGACTGGCCAAAAAAAAAAAAAAAAAACAAAAAAACACACACTGTGGGGTAGGTGTTCCTGAATATCCTTTATACTGTAGTATTTCTTCCTAGAAACTCACAAGGCTCCCTATTGCCCTGACTTTGAAGGTCTTTCTCCTTATTAGACTAATCACATAGTCCTAAAAAGAGAATGTTTCCCTACCCAGGTTGGAGAAGGACCATCTGAGGACAGAAGAAAGCTTTGTGTCAGTAGGCCCTTTGAAATTTGTATTATGGTCTCATTCTTATTTTCAGCATCCACCAGAGTTCCAGAAACTTAAAGATACTCAATAAGTGTTTGAGGAATGACAAACTGATTACAGTATAACAGAAAACTCAAATACCTCTTCGACTATTAATAGTCACATCTATTAAAAAAAAAAGTTGCAGAATATTGCCACCTAGTGGTTAGGTAGTGATATTTAGAAACAGCACAGAATGTTACTGAGACCACTGGTTTGCAGCAAGCTTTATTTGCAAATACTTTCATAAGTTAAAAAATTCTGTTGTCATTCAACAGAATATTCTGAGACTATCTTAGTTTCCCAGATCACACTAATGAGTGAATATAAGTGAACAGTATTTTTAACTGAACTTTAAGCTAGATTTTTCTAAACTAACTTCATAGTTATTTCTTGAAAGAGGAGTTGGAAAGTTTAAAGAAGTATAGGACCTGACAGGGAATGAAGTTAAACATTTTTTTCCTGAAGAATTGTTCAGATAAATAATAGGATGATATTGGTGAATCTCTAAGAGGGAGATGGGCATTATGAATTGACCTCTAAAATATTCTTCAAGCTGGGTGCCTATAATCCTTGCTTTCAGGAGGCTGAAATTTGAGGGTTGATGTTGGAAATCAGTCCCAGCAGGAAAGTCCATGAGACTTTTTTTCCCCAGTCCTGGGCTTGAACTCAGGGCCTGGGAACTGTCCATGAGCTGCTTTTGCTCAAGACTAGCACTCTACCACTTGAGCCACAGCTTTACTTCTGGCTTTTCCTGTTTATGTGGTGCTGAGGAATCAAACCCAGAGCCTCATGCATGCTAGGCAAGCACCCTACCTAAGCCACATTCCCAGCCCTATTTCCAGTTTTTGAGTGGTTAATTGGAGATAAGAGTCTCACAGGGACTTTTATGCCTGGGCTAACTTTGAATCGTGATCCTCAATCTCTGTCTTCTGAAAAGCTAGGGTTACAGCTATGAGCCACCAGTTCTTGGTATAGGTAAGACTCTTACCTCCAGTTAACAATTAAAAAAGCTGGATATGGAGCCACTACTGTGGCTCAAGTAGTAAAGTGCTAGCCTTGAGCAAAGTGCCCAAGCCCTGAGTTCAAGACCCAGGACTGGTACAAAAAAAGAAAAATACATTTCAAGGCACAACTTACTGGGTCATGATTCTATAGGAATATATTTTGGGAAATATGACTTTCTCTATATGTTACCAGTAATCCTAGCTACTCAATAGGCTGAGATCTGAGGATCACAGTTCAAAGCCAGTCCAGGCACAAAAGTCTGTGAAACTCTTAGGTCCAATTAATCACCAGAGAACCAGAAGTGGGGCTGTAGCTCAGTGATAGAGTCTTAACCTTGAGAGAGCTCAGGGCAGTGTCCAAGCCCAGAGTTCAAGCCCCAACAACAATGACAAAAAAAATCTGTTAGTGCATAGCATTTTCCTGATTGCAGAGGCTTCTTTGACCTTCATATTTTAGGTGACAATTCCTTTCATTGACATTAAGATTATTTCAGGTTGAACACTCTTTACATAACCTAACTTCTTTGGGGTTCTAAGAATGTGATCTCCTGCCATCTGAACAGTGACTTCCAATAATTAATAATAGCAATAGACTTAAGATTTTCTATTTCTTTGGGTTTTTTTGTGGTTTTGTTTTGTTTTGTTTTTGTCTTTTCTTTTGTGGTACTGGGGATGGCACTCAGGATGTTGCATTTGCTAGGCAAGTGCTTTGCCACTGAGCTAACATCAGTCCTCTTTAGAGTTTTATATTGACTTTTTTTTTTTTTGCCAGTCCTGTCCTTGGACCTTCTCAAGGCTAGAGCTCTACCACTTGAGGCTCAGCACCACTTCCGGCTTTTTTTTTCTATGTATGTGATACCAAGGAATCGAACCCGGGTCTTCATGCATGCTAGGCAAGCACTTTAACCACTAGGCCAAACTCTCAGCCCCTCATATTGACTTTTAACAATTGTATTATTTACCACAGCAACTAAATTTCAAATTCCTGGTTGTACTTTTATATCTTTCCTATTAATTCCTTCAGTACCCCCTCAGAATAGGAACTATTTGCAGCCAGGAATCTTGTCTTATCTTTTTTGTATCTCTGATGCCTAGGAGAGAGAACAGTAGATTCAATAGTTGTTTATAGTATAAAAATTTCACATTCTCTTCTTGTGAAGCTCTCTCTTTTGAAGTGGCAAAGGAGCAACAGAGTTAATAGTAAGATATTATTATTAAAAATATGCACAGTTGAGCATGCTGACACACATTTCTAATCCCAGCAGTTGGAAGTCTGAAGCAGAAGGATTGGGAGTTTGAGTCCAGCTTGGGCTATGAGAATAGTTCAGACCAACAGTATACACAGACTCTGTCTCAAAGGAAAAAAAATTGCTTAAAAAGGGGAAAGGAAATTAGTTTAGGAAATAGGGTTATGTTATAGAGAGCTTTTATTTTCTTGGTGAGCAGCTTCTTTTTGCTTTCTTTCCATATAACTCAATGCTTAACATATTAAACCAATTCTTACTGTAGATTTCATATAAGAATTTTATTCAGGGCTGGGAGCATGGCCTACTGGGAGAATGCTTGCCTAGTATGCCTGAAGTCCTGGATTTGATTCCTTAGTACCACATACACAGAAAAAGCCAGAAGTGGTGCTGTGGCTCAAGTAGTGGAGCACTAGCCTTGAAAAAGCCCAACGACAGTGCCCAGACCCTGAGTTCAAGACCCAGGACTGGCAGAAAAAGAATTTTAGGGGCTGAGGGTATAGTCCAGGGGTAGAGCATCTGCTTAGCACGTATAAGCCCCTAAGTTCATGATTCCAGGAATATTTCTCTCAAAAAAAGGAATATAGGGAATTTCATTTTTCATATTGAAAACATTAAACATATATTTAGGAGACCCTTACTTAAATAAAGCTAGTACTGTAGACTTCACCATAAAATTTAAGTCAAAGGGAAGCCATGATGATATTGTTGGTACTTAGTAATTATCCTGAGATAGTGTCTAGAATTTTGACATTCTCCCCAGAGCATATCATTGCAGGAGGAGCATTTTTTAAAAGAAAACTTGAAGTGGATGTATGACTCCAGTGCTAAAGGGCTAGCTTTGAGCTAAAAAGACAAACAAAAGTGAAAGGCCTTAGGCCCAAATATCAGCACTGGCACACACACACACACACACAAAGAATCGAAAAATTATGAAGCATGTCAGTGACTTCTCACTTCCCTTTTCAGTATTTTTTCCACCTAGTTTTTTCTTTTGTATGTAATATTTTCCATAAATTTCAACATGTTGTACTTCACTAAATGATTGATTGTTACTTTTATGTTTTTGAAAGAGCTTGAATATAATGCAATCCACAAAATCAGGGAGGGAAAAAGCCATGCTGAATTATGTCCTGGATTTTTGCTTAGTTGGTTGTGGGGCTTGAATTCAGGGCCTGGGAGCTGTCCCCCGCTCCTTTTTTTTTTCTCAAGGTTAGCACTCTACCACTCTGAACCAAAGCACCACTTCCAGAGTTTTCTGGTAGTTATGTCCTGGATTTTGTTTCTAAAATGTAAGGCCTATGCCTTCCCAATATATATCTGACATCACCACTCTTCCCTTTCTTGCTCATATTGCTTACATGTTGTAGGATTCCTTTTCTATCCACATGATATGGAGACATTCCAAGAGCTAAAGCTACTAGTTTGTGCCATCACACCTGGATAATCAGGTTGAACAGGGTGATTCACATTTGTAATCCTACAACTCAGGGCTGAGGCAGAAGGATTACAAGTTCCAGGGAAGCCGGGGCTACATAGTGAGATTCCTATAAATCAATCAATAGTTGAAATAAATAACAACAACAACAACAAATGCTTGTTCATGTAAATGCACATGATAAGTTATATAATCAAACTATCATGTATAGATTCACATATGTATCTAGACTTTCACTCACTTCATTGGTCCCTTCTCATTCTATGCTAGCTTAAAGTTTTAGAAATGTGTAATGTCAAAAAAAAAAAAAACCCAAAAACCTACCAAGACTTTGTGTCTCCTTCCTTTGCAAAATGTTGATGGCAATAAATACCAATTGAGATATTTTTGCAGTCTCTTTCACCTGCTCCTAAAAGTTCTTTAACAACTTTCTTCCTGCACCACCCCTTTAAAGAGGAAGAAGGTTCAAATCATGAAAACAAGAGTTTTTCAAAGGATTACTTCTTCATCCTTTTGCCTTCTAAATTTAATTTGGTGCAAGTGCTGAGAAATGTTTACAGGCAAATAAATCTCTTCTTTATCCCTTGTTTATCTCAGAGCAAGGTTGCTCTTGAGACCTTAGCAGGGCTGAGGATTTTGATTAGAGGCTCCAGTTGGAGATCAGAGGTCAATGCTTTCCTAAACTCTAGACTTTAGTTTTGTTTTAGCCCAAATCCATGCAAGAATTTCTGGAAATTAAATAACTAAAAATGTACAACTGCAATTTTGGGCCTGGCAAAGTTCTATAGGCAACCACAGGTCCACACCCAGTGATTGTTTATATTTCTCTTGTATCCTCCAGGATCCTGCTTACGCACCAGTTTCTCTTGGGTAACAGTGTGTGGAGCCAAGTCTGTAACGGTAATGTTCCTTGTCTGCCTTCTTGGGCTGGTCCTGACGCTGGCCCTGACAATGCCAGGCTCGGGAACTATTTGTTTCTGAATTCCAGCCAAAAGTCTTAACAATTCTCTCCCTTCCTTTCCATTGCCCTCTTCTCCTTTACCAATGCCAAGTCTGGGATTTTCCTTGACTAGAGACTATGAGGGCAAGGAAATGAACTTTCTTGGGATAAGACAGGCTACTTAACAGAAAATGTGCCCTTTGTTCTCATACAAATGCCTTTGCCCTAAATGACATTACTGTCTGAAGCTTCTTCAGATATATATATCTTCCCTAGTCCTGGCAGAAGTTGAAGAAGTAGGCACTGAATTCTGTGTTTTCTGGCAAAGAATAGCTCAAAAAGGAAAAGAAAAAAAAAAGACAAGCCCAGGTATTGAGGGCAACAGTTCTTTAGTGTCTGAACCCATTCTTTATAAATTTATTTGAAAATCCCTTTCATTCCTGGTAATCATATCCAAAACATGGGAAACAAACCCTTGTATTTTACCTACAGGAAAGAGAAAGGCTAATTATTGAACACTGATTTTACCACAAGCCAAAAAATGTTGCTCCATCTATCCAAAGTGAGGACAGCTCAGCAGGGACTGCAACTCATGGGAATGTGGGTTGACTGCCTGCTGTTCACCTGCTGGCAATCTCAGGCCAGTTACTTCAGAGCTCTGGGCTTGGTAGCATGAAGCAAGCGGGATTCAATATTCCTTAGCTTTCCTTCCATTTTCAGGAGTCTTCAACATGGTAAATGCTCTAATAGGGTAAAAAGTAGTAATATCTTTCAGGAGTCAGCAAAATGGGAAAGACATGGTGGCATCTGCCCCCAGTGAAACCTCAGCTACATGATAGGAGGAAGTAGATAACTGCAGTTCATAAGCTAGCCCCAGACAAGAAAATGACATGTGATCTGGAAAATAACTAAAGCAAAAAGGGCTAGGACATGGCTCAAGTAGGAGAGTACTTATCTAGCAAGCATGAGGCCCCGAGTCCAAACTCCAACACCACCAATATATTAAAGTATAAAAAATGCTGCTGCCAGTGGGCCATGCAATAATCCTTGCTACTTAGAAGGCTGAGATCTGAGGCCAGAAGTCTGTGAGATTCTAATCTCCAATTAACCACCAATTAGCTGTAAGTGGAGGTTTGGCTTAAGTGGTAGCCAAACCACTTGGTTTCGTAGCTAGCCTTGGGCACAAAATCTAAGAGATAGCGTCCAAACCCTCAATTCAAGCCCTATTACTAGTGCACATAATCTCCTCTTCTCCCCCCTTCTCTGTCTCTCTCTCTCTCTGTCTCTCTCTCTCTCTGTCTCTCTCTCTCTCTGTCTCTCTCTCTCTCTCTCTCTCTCTCTCTCTCTCTCTCTCTCACACACACACACACACACACACACACAAGAAATATGCAATAAAAGTAGAGGAAAAAGTGTTACTTAACCTTCAAAAGATTCTTGCAGGGCCGGGAGTTTGGCCTAGTGGTTAAAGTGCTTGCCTAGCATGCATGAAGACCCAGGTTTGATTCCTCGGTACCACATATAGAAAAAAGCCAGAAGTGGTGCTGAGGCTCAAGTGGTAGAGCTCTAGCCTTGAGAAAGCCCAAGGACAGTGCTCAGGCCCTGAGCTCAAGCCCAGGACTGGCGAAAAAAAAAAAAAAAAAGATTCTTGCAGTAAAGGACAAATGTTCCAATACAATGCCCAGCATCCACATTATTTAGGCTGTATTTGCACAAGATTCAGTGCTGTGGGTGCTGTGTTGTCCTCAAAATTCTGCAGTTTCTAGGAAACCAGGCACCATGTGTTTCTGATTTAGAGCATTAGAGTTATAAGATCATGAGCTGTATCTTTGTTACTCTCATAACACATTGTTTAAAGTTAAAGAGTAAAACCAAATGTACAGGATGCCAGAGTGAATGGCAATATTGTATCCTTAGCTTTCTCCTCCCTGGGGCCTTGCATTTTAAAAACACATGTTGTGGTTTTTCTATGATTATCTTTCTACTTCCTGTGTTGTATCTCCCTTACTGTAAATATCCTTTTGTAGAGTCATGCTTTTCTTTCCTTATGTCTTGCATATGTATCTCTTGATTATTCACTAACTTTCTCCAACCTTCCACTGTGTATTTTTCCTGATAATAATTTATTATTCTCCAATGAGATTTCTAGAACACTTTCAAATCTTTGTTCTATCTTTCATGAGATGTATTATCAGAAGAGAATTGCACAACTTCTCTGAGTTTCCTTCGGCAAATGAGGACACTAATACTATGGACCCAATGGGAATATTACAAGGTTTAAATGAGATTTAGTATAAAATCTCTGTGATCTATCTTAGTGCTGGCACAAAGAAGTCACTTAACCTTTGGTATCTTTTACATCCTTCTTTCCTCTTTTGCATCATCTAATGCTGTGTCTCATGTTAGCTTTTTAAAACATTCATACATACTAGAGGATCAAATCTAAACTTAGCTGGTTCTTACGTTCAAATCAGCCAATATTTGTGGTCACACTACTTTCTAGCATGTTCCATATCTACATGAGTCCTCAGCCACACCATATCACCAATTCTTTTCTTTATTTTTTGCCAGTTCTGAGCTTGAGCTCAGGGCCTGAGTACTGTCCTTGGACTTTCTCAAGGCTAGAGCTCTACCACTTGAGCCTTGGCACCATTTCTGGCTTTTTTCTATGTATGTGGTACCAAGGAATCCAACCGGGGTCTTCGTGCTTGCTAGGCAAGCACTCTACCACTAGGCCAAGCTCCCGGCCATATCACCAATTCTTATCTAAACATACAGTAGTTACCCTGAGAATCGTAACCCAGGATATGATAAGGATACCTGCTCAGCCATGTTCATCTCTGCACTATTCACAATAGCCAAATGATGGAAATAACCCAGATGCCCTACTGCAGAAGAATGGATACAAAAAATGTGGTATATATATATACAATGGAATTCTACATAGCCAACATACAAGATAAAACAATGGCATTTGCTGGGAAGTGGATGAAATTAGAGCGAATCATGTTGAGTGAGACAAGTCAAGACCAAAGGAACAAAAGGTTCATGGTATCCTTAATATGTGGGTATTAGATCCAAACAGTACAACAGCGATGACTTAATATTTGGGTACCCAAGGTTATGGACATTGTCTTGGAGATATAAACATAACTACAAAGACATAAAAATCTATGATGGGTTATATATTCTTATATAATGTTTTATTACATAATATGTATCTATAACATACAAACCCTCAGCTTAATTTTTTCCATATATTTTTTATTGTAATTAATAGAAGGGTTACATTACATTTGCCAGATGGAAGGTGCATTATTTCACATACATTGATACCCTTTCTCATGTCTTGGTCCCCATTTCCCTCCCCCCCACCCCCTCAGCTTAATTTTAATTATGTTTTAAAATCTATGTGCCAGTGATTGTATAGAAAGATTCCCTTCCTGCATACTTGTTTGTTAAACAAGACACTTGAAATATGATGTAAAAATCAATGTTAATAGATTCTTTAATAAAAAATAAACATACAGTATTCTCTCCATGTCTTTACAATGTTTTTTACATGTCTACAACCTTTTCCTGCTACTATCTGACAAACTGCTTTGCAAAGCTCACCCCAACAGCTTCAGGTGTTGATGCTTCACTAGACTATAGTCATGAGCTCCCACCTTTGTGAATGTAATTCCTTATTCATGCCCCTCTTAATAGAGAGTGAATTGATGTCATTTATAGATTCAGATAGTTGTGTGCAGGCGCTGGGAAGGCAATCTGCAGTTGTGAGATTTCATAAAGGCAGAGATCTCTTCTTTTTGTCAGTTGTGGGGCTTGAACTCATGACCTAAGCACTGTCCCTGAAATTTTCTGCTCAAGGCTAGTGCTCTACCACTTTGAGCAACAGGTCTACTTCCGGTTTTTGGTTGGTTATTTGGAGAGAATAATCTCACAGACTTTCCTGCCTGGGCTGGCTTTGAACTGCAATCCTAAAATTTCAGCCTCCTGAGTAGGTAGGATTACAGGCATGAGTCACCAGTGCCTGTTTTTTGGTTTTGGGTTTTGTTTTTTTTTTTTTTTGGCCAGTCCTGGGCCTTAAGCTCAGGGTCTAAGTACTGTCCATTGGCTTTCTCAAGGCTAGAACTACTACCACTTGAGCCACAGCACCACTTCTGGGTTTTCTATGTATGTGGTACATACATAGTGTGCACGAAGACCCGAGTTCAATTTCTCGGTACCACATACTTAGAAAAAGCTAGAAGTGGTGCTGAGGTTCAAGTGGTAGAGCTCTAGCCTTGAGAAAAATCCAAGGACAGTGCTCAGGCCCTGAGCTTAAGCCCAGGACTGGCAAAAAAATAAATAAATAAAAGAAAAGAAAATAGAGTACCAAACTTAGTTTTAAAAAGTTGGAAAGAGGAGGTGGCTCACACCTGTAATCCTAGATACTCAGGAGGCTGAGATCTGAGGATCAAGGTTCAAAGCCAGCCCAGGCACAAAAAGACCTGAGACTTATCTCCAATTAACCTCTAGAAAATGGGAAGTGGGGCTTGGCTCAAGTTGTAGGGGCAGTAGCCTTGAGCTGAAGAGCTCAGGGACAGCACCCAGGCCCAGAGTTCAAGCCCCATGACCCACATATTAAAAAAAAAGTTAGAAAGGGGGGGCTGGGAGCATTGCCTAGTGGTAGAGTGCTTGCCTAGCATACACAAAGCCCTGGGTTTGATTCCTCAATACCACATACACAGAAAAAAGGCAGAAGTGGTGCTGTGGTAGAGAGCTAGCCTTGAGCAAAAAATGTTCAAGAACAGTGCCCAGGCCCTGAGTTTAGGACCGGCAAAAACAAAAACAAAAAAAAGTTGGAAAGAGGGTAAGACAGTAATAGAGGGGGCAAATTTGATCAAAGTATATTATTATATGTATGTGTGGAATTACCATGAGAACCTTTTGTACAATTAATATAATACGAAAGGTAGTGCTATGCCTAATGCAGCTGGTATTTTTATTTGTTTACTCAGCATTTTGAAACTCATCTTATTCTTGGTGTTAATTACCAGGAGGCTCTAAATCAAACTTTTTCTTTTTTTCTCCTCCAGTACTGAAGATGGAACCCAAGTCTTCAAACGTATAAGCAGACATTTTACCACTAGTGAATATCACTTCCTCTCCTTCCCCGCTTTAGAAAATTTTTATTTTGAGATAAGACTTTTCTTTTTTTTTTTTAATTGGTCACACCAGTTGACTCTTTATTAGCAATGTGAAAGAGTTTCTGTGATTCTGCTTATCGACAATTAGCGTTCTCTGAATTTGTTTTGAGTAATTTTGTTGTAGATACAACCTATCATTATTCATCTTTTTAGTAATAAAGAATTGCTTGAGGTTTCATTTTTCACTCTTGGTGTGAGGGACCAGGAATATCGCTTATTAAATTTGAGCAAGTCAAATGGACTTGCATTTTCAAGTACAACACAGCCTAAGCATCTTGTCTCTTTTATTGCTTCTTTTTTTCTGTACTAGACTTTTTTTGTTTTGGGGGGGGGGAAAGCAGTAATGGGGCTTGAACTCTGGGCCTGGGTGTTGTCCCTGAGCTCTTCAGCTCAAGGCTACTGCCCTACCCCTTGAGCCTCAGTGCCACTTCCAGTTTTATACTGGTTAATTGGAGATAAGCGTCTCATAGACTTTAGTTCCCCAGATCCTCAGATCTCAGTGTCCTGAGTAGCTACGATTACAGGTGTGAGCACCGTGCCCTGCAGCCCTAGAACTTTTTTTGCTTTAGATATTTTTCAGGTAGAACCTCTCATTTTTGCCTGTAACTGGATTTGGCCTTGGACACAGCGAAGTTGTATGTGTGTACCACCATGCCCAGCTTATTGGTTGAAATGGGATCTCACTGACTTCTTGCTGTGGCTGGCTATTAACCTTGATCCTCTTGATATTGGTCTCTCTGCTAGCTAGGATTTCAGGTATATGAGTCACGATGCTGAACCTTGAGCCAACTTTTATACTATGTTTAGCAAAGACTTCCTGACTTGCATCTTATCTTAAACTTTCCTCTTTGCAATATGTTTCTTATTTTATTTATTTATTTATTTTTGTGTCAGTAGTGGGGTTTAAACTCAGGACCTTGGAGTTTTACCCTAACTTTTTCACCATTTGTGTCACAGCTCTATTTGGGCTTTTTGGTTGGAGATCAGAGTCTTATGGACTTTCTTCCCCAGGCTGCCTTTGAACTTTGATTGTCAGGCCTCAGCCTTCTAAATAGCTAGGATTAGGCAACATGTTTCTTTTTTTTTCTTTTCTTTTAATCGTTTTTTTTTGCTTCTCCTGGCTTCAGCTCAGGGCCTGAGTACTGTCCTTGGACTTTCTCAAGGCTAAAGCTCTACCACTTGAGCCTCAGTACCACTTCCAGCTTTTTACTATATATGTGGTACCAAGGAATCGAACCTGGGTCTTTGTGCTTACTAGGCAAGCACTCTACCACTAGGCCAAACTCCCAGTCCTAGGCAACATGTTTCTTATTTCATCTTTATAAGTGGCCTTAGATTTCTCTTACAAAGGAAACAGGATAGATAGATAGATAGATAGATAGATAGATAGATAGATAGATAAAATAAGTAGTTATGGATAGGAAAATACAGAGAAAAGTGAATTCTAAGGTAGCAGATAGGGCTATTGGTAAGATTTAACTGCGTCACAAATTACTCACACTACTGTGCAGATGTGTTAGAAAATGTAATGTCAGCCAATTACTGTGGCTCGAGCCTGTACTCTTAGCTAGCTGAAGGGAAAAAATCCAGGGATTGTAGTTTGAAGCCCATCTGGGCAAAAGTTCATAGATTTCCACCTCAAGCAACAGCTAAGTATGAAGCAAAATCCTACCTCAAAAAATATCCAAACCACAAGGGGGTTGGAGGCAGAGTTCAAAACGTAGAGCACCTACCTAGCAAGCATGAGACCCTGAATTAAGTCTAGGAATTGAGAGAAAATGCAATGCAATGTTTACCACCATGGAAACCCAATATAATGGGTAAATTAGCAAAGGATGAATCACATCCATATCAGAAAGCCCAGGAATCTGTGGACAAATAGAAAAGCAAGAACTTAGGTTTTATTCAAGATGGTTGTTCTTGAAGGTTTGACCTTCCTATAGGAGAGCAACTGGAGTGACCCAAAGAAGAGATTCAAAAGAAAGTGGTGACACAGGCTAAGATGGCATCTGAAAGGGAAACCAGGGAGGAAACACCAAAAGAAAAAAAAAGGACTTATTGAAAGGCAAGGCAAATCATAAGCCATCTAAATCAGGGTCACAAACTCCCAGCAAAGTGGCTAGAATCTCTGCTGATGAATTGAAGGAAATTTGCAATAAGGAAAAATACACCCATCCGAACAAAAAAATCCAGTTCATAAGGTCAGCCCAACCCAAAACAACATCAGTGCGCAGGAATCTGGTTTGCGGAACAATACCAATCTTAGCTCTGCAGTGGCAGCTCATTCCTTTCCAAAGTGCACATAGCTCACACCTATTTTTGTAATGAAAATTCTATTTTGCCAAAAAAAATCCTAGACAGTCAGGAATCTTAAAAAACTTCCTTTTGTTTCCTTTGAATGACAGATCCCTTTTACTACATTAGTGATTGCCAACTTTAGCCATGGATGGGAACTGCAAGCCTTCAGATATTTCATACACTGAAACTCCTTAGGAAAGGAGACAGTGTGACATGGTTATTTACTTTTTGTGCTGGGATTTGAACTTAGGCTCTTATACTTGCTAGGCAGGCACTCTACTACTTGAGTCACATCCCCAGTGATATTCTACATTTAAATATCAGCAGATAAGAGATACCTTAGCCTCTTCCAAGGACAAATAAATAATACCACTCATATATGATGACCACAATAATTACAACAGCTTGTATATAACATTGTGATTATAATGTTAGGCGCCATGCTAAACACATATGGACTTGTTTTTTGTTTTGTTTTGTTTCTTTTGGTTTTTGCCAGTCCTGGGACTTGAACTCTGAGCCTGGGCACTATCCTTGAGCTTTCTCAAGGTTAGCACTTTACCACTTGAGTCACAGCTCCACTTTAGGCCTTTTCTGTGTATGTGGTATCCAGAACCTAGGGCTTTGTGCATGCTAGGCAAGCACTCTACCACTAGGCCACGCTCCCAGCCACATATGGACTTGTTTAATCTGAGCCTCACAACAATTCCCTTTTAAGAAGTCATTTTGGAGCCCAGCACTAGTGGCTCACACCTGGAATCCTAGATACTCAAGAGGCTGAGATCTGAGGATTATAATTTGAAAACAAGAACAAGCAAGAAAGTCTGTGAGACTATTTTCTATTCACCAAGGTGAAGCTATGGCCCAAGTAATAGAGCACCAGTCCTGAGTGGATAAAGGTAAGGAATGGTGTGCAGACCCTGGGAGAGTTCCATCTTCAGTACCCCGCCCCCACATCACATAGAAGACTTTCAATACTTACATATACTTACATATACTGTCTATACTTACATAGCTCCTTGTCATATACTAGGTCACAATTTCCCGTGAGCCTGAGCTTGATATTTATTAGTTCCTTCAAATTCTTAGTGCAAATGGGATAAGATGATACCCATCCACTGGTCCCACGCTGTGTTCGTGCATACGCCCATAACAACCTTAAACCCTTACAAGAACACTTTGAGAGGGTTTCTACTATAGGCTCTACTTTATGTTTGCAGAAATTAACTTTAAAAGGCTTAGTACAGTACCTTGCTGAAAGTTGCACAGAAAGCAAATGGCAAAGTTGGAATTTGAACCCATATTTCTTTTTATTTTTTTATTTTTATTTTGCCAGTTCTGGGGTTTGAGCTCAGAGCCTGGGCATTGTCCTGGAGCTTTCTGAAGGCTAGTGTTCTACCACTTGAGCCACAGCTCCATTTCGGGCCTTTTCTGTGTATGTGGTATTTAGGAACGGAACCCAGGGCTGTCTGCATGCCAGGCAAGCACTCTACCACTAGGCCATGCTCCCGGCTCATGAACCCATATTTCTTGAGTTCTAGAATTTCCTTTCTGCCCCGCCTCAGGGCCTCACATTTGCCAGGCAGGTTCTCTACTCCTGAGCCATGCTTCCAGTTACCCCACTCCTTTTATTTACCAGTATCAGGGTTTGAACTCAAGAGTCTGTACACAGCTGCCACTCTAGTACTTGCTGCTTAACTGAAGATAGTCTTCTTACTGACTTTGCTGTCTGGGCAGGCTTTGACTTCTATTCCAAGATTTCCTCCTAAGCAACTAGGATTACAGACATGAGCCACTGGGCATGGCCCTTCAGATTCTTTTTGCACAGTTTTTGTTTGTTTTAGGTCAGTCGTGGGGCTTGAAGTTAGGGCTTGTGTGCTATCCCTGAGCTTTTTGCTTGAGGGTAGCACTCTGCCACTTCCGATTTTCTGGTAATTAATTGCAGATAGGAATCTCACAGACTTTTGTGCCTGGGCTGGCTTTGAACCATGATCCTCAGATCTCAACCTCCTGAGTATCTAGGACTATAGGCATGCATCTGTGGTGTGTGCACCTTTCTGTCCCCATTACGAACATATTCACAGGTTTTTACCGAATATGAAAAAGTGTCCATTGAATGAATGCAGAGAGTTACTTGGTTGTATTGAGGGGAAAGCCAAGGAAGTTGGATCTTCTCGGCTTTGCCTGTCTCTTTCTTTCAGTTCAAACAGATTCTTCACAGGCTCAACTTGACAGCACACTGCTCCTTGCCTGCACTTCACATTTCTTGCTTTCTGCTCTGGTACAGGTTTGTTGAGGCTCCCAGGTCTTCTCATCGAGAATGTATACCCTACTGACATGGGCATCAGGCACTTCCTTTCCGGTAAGTGTCATCTCCATCTGCAAATGACAGTAAGTTACATTTGCCCCCATTCCTCTGTCTGTGTACTCCATTATAAATGGGTCTTCCACTACCACAGGGTTCCCAAGTGACTTCTGAGGTTACTGCCCTCAAGTCCTTATTCCTCTTTCTCACTTCCTTCCTCTTAGTTTCATTTCCTTGCTGCTCTTTCTCCATGGCCTCTCCAGTTCTCCTTTCCCATCAGGCAGTGTGGTACTAGGCGCCAGAGGACTGGGGAAAATGCTCATTCTGCCTATATGCAAGGAAAAGGAGTGGAAGCAACCATTTGGCACTAGCATGGCACCAAGTATGATCCCACCTAGCCGGCCATACTCATTTTTTTTTTTTTTGCCAGTCCTGGGCTTGAGCTCAGGGCCTGAGCACTGTCCTTGGATTTTCTCAAGGCTAGAGCTCTACCACTTGAGCCTCAGCACCATTTCTGGCTTTTTTCTATGTATGTGGTACTGAGGAATTGAACCCGGGTCTTCGTGCATGCTAGGCAAGCACTCTACCACTAGGCCAAACTCCCGGCCCCAAGGGCCATACTCATTTTAAAAATTTTTAAATAACAGCGATAACATACACAATGGACTTTCTCAGTTGCCACTTTTCCCTTATCTTCTTTTCCCTTTGTGAACCTCTAAGACATCATGTTCTTTCAGACAATCCCTCCAAAAAATAATAATAATAAATCCCTTTGGCTATTCCAGTTCCCCACTGTCCCTGGAGAAGAACAGACTCTATCTGATATTTCAGCTGGAAGGCAGGGTGGCAGATTCTTTCCAGTGGGGTGGCGACTTCCTCCTTGCTTTCAGTACACACCCCTTCCCAAAAATCCGCCCTCCTGGGCCAGCAGCACAAAGGGAGCAAGGCCAGGGCTCTGGGCGTCAGCAAATGCCCACATCCCTTCCTTTTCCTTTTACACCCAGTGGCCCCAAGAATGGCACGGAGTTGAGGGAGTCTGCACCATCAATCTGTGTGGGGCCTGGTGGGGGTCTGGGCGTGGCCTTTCATCTCTAGACCTCTTAGTCCATCTTCCAAATCAAGTGCCAGGATGATTTTCCTGTATCCTTAATCTATTCATTCTCACATCCCATCTGCTTAGTGACTTTTCATGGCCTTTTGGCCCCAACAAGGGTTTTCAAGCTCAATCTGGGGTCCATGTACTATAGTTAGCTAGGAAAGAATCATCTTATTAACTGGCCATTGTGGCTTAAGTCTGCAATCTTAACTTCTTGGGCAATGGAGATTGGAAGAATGAGGTTGAGGCTCTTATGGAAAAGAAAAAGTTTGAGCTCAACCTAGACCAATGGCTGGGAAGTAGTGAGCACCAATGATGGTAAGGAATACCTGCCGTCCCAGCAACACAAATAGGAGAATCAAAGTTGAGGCTAGCCTGGGCATTAAGCAAGATCTTACCTCAAAAAATAATAAGCTGGGCACTGGTGGCACTGGTTATCCTCACTGCTCAGAATGCTGAGATCTGAGGATTGTCCAGACAATAAAGTCTGTGAGATTTTTTTTCTTTGCCAGTCTCATGCTTGAACTCAGGGCCTGAGCACTGTCCTTGGATTTTCTCAAGGCTAGAGCTCTACCACTTGAGCCACAGTACCACTTCTAGCTTTTATCTATGTATGTGGTACCGAGGAATTGAACCTAGGCCTTCGTGCATGCTAGGCAAGCACTCTACCACTAGGCAAAACTCCTGGCCCCTTTTTTATTTTTCTTGAACTCTGGGCTGGGCATTGTCCCTGAGCTTAAACGATGGTGCATTAGCTTTGAGCAAAACCGAACGAAAAAAAAACTCAGGGACAGCACCCAGACCCTGAATTAAAGAAAAAACAAAACAAAAAACCCACAAGGGCTAGCTCAGTGGCTCAAGCAGTAAAGCTAGTACCTAGTGATTCCTTGAGATGAAACCCCAGTAACATCCCCCCTCTCAGTCACATTATCATGGTGTTGATTTTATAGTGTTGAAAGCTGTGACAATTGTTTCTGAGAGGGAGTGAATTTATATGCATTGTATACATGTTCAGAAATGTCACAATGAAACTCTTGCATGATGAGCATGTGCTAATAAAAATAATTTAAGGGGTTGGAGTCATGGCCCAGTTGGCAGAGTGCTAGCAAATGAGCAAAAACATTATGTAATGATTTCAAGTCCTGGTCTTGGATTCCCCCCCCAAAAAAAATTAAAGTACTTAGTATGCACTTATAGGCCTATAAATTAAGCTAAAAAAACTAATATGGTCTGGAAGAATAACTTTCTGGCACAATACTTGCCTGCCATTTTCAAGACCTTAGGCTCAATCCCCAGCACTACTGACTAGAGCAAAAACAAAAATCAAAATAAAAAGAGAAACTACATATATATATATATATGCATATATATATATATATGCTTGTTGATTTGGTACCAGCTAGATGTTTACTTGAAAGTAAATAAGATAATGTCTTACCATATATTCTTACATTGTTTTGGCTTATAATTACTTAGTCTTCAATACTGTCAAAAATTCTATAGTAAATAACATTAATTTTTTTTAATTTTTTTATTTTTTGCCAGTCCTGGGCTTGAGCTCAGGGCCTGAGCACTGTCCTTGGACTTTCTCAAGGCTAGAGCTCTCTACCACTTGAGCCTCAGCACCATTTCCAGCTTTTTTCTATGTATGTGGTACCAAGGAATCGAACCCGGGTCTTTGTGCATGCTAGGCAAGCACTCTACCACTAGGCCAAACTCCCGGCCCTAATTAAAAATTTTTAAACATGCAGATTTTAGACTCCTCAGGTCTCAGCTATGATTTATAAGCATGAACTACCAGTGCCTGGTTTAATTTTCATTTTTTGTCATACTGGGGTTTACATTTAGCCTGGTGATTGCTAAGTAGTTGCTCTACCACTTGAGCCAAAACTCCCGGCCTTTTCTTGCTTTAGTTATTTTCCAAGTGGGGACCTGGTGTTTTTTTCTGGGACCAACCTCAGACTGCAATTCTCCTTCTTATAGCTTCCTATATAACAGACAACAGATGTGTGCCACCAAGCCTGGCATAGTGTCCCAATAACTTTTTTGCTCAGGCTATCATTGATCTGTGATATTCCTGATCTCTGCTTCCCTAGAAGCTGGGATTATAGAATTTGCAGATATGAATTATTATACCTGGGCCATTTGTGATCTTCTTTTGGCAGGGGGAGGTATTGGTCCTGGGACTTGAACTGAGTTCCTGGGTGCTGTCCCTGAACTTCTTTTGCTCAAGTCTAATGCTCTATCACTTGAGTCAGAGCTTCACTACCAAGTTTGGTTGGGTTTTTTTATTATGGACTTTTCTGCCCAGGCTGGCTTTGAACTCAGTCCTCAATTCTGAGCTCCTTCCTACCTAAGATTACAGGCATGAACCACCAGCATCCAGCCTTTCATATAGATTATATGTTTATATGATATTTTATCTTATCATAGATTAGCTAGAATAGAACTTGAAGGTCTATTTCATTTATTTTCTTGGGCACTAGGAAACTGGAAGTTGCACATATGACTTCTGAAGAGTAACTGACAAATTTCTGCCTGATAGCACTGATCAGGGTCAAATAATATTTTCTGTGTTTTTCTCTTTTCAATGTTGGTTCTGTTCCTGTTTAAAAAATATTTTTGGACAAATCACTAAGCTAGGAAAATAAATTTCTGCACCATCTGATTGGGGTAGAGTCTTCACACAGGCAATAGGAAAGATGCAGGGCTCTGTGTGATGAAATAGCTCATGGCTACGACATTGCATTTCCTTCCTTCTTTCCTTCCTTCCTTCCTTCCCTCCCTCCCCTCTCTTCCCTCTTCTCCTCATTTCCTCCCTCGCTCC
Source organism: Megascapheus bottae (assembly GCF_031878675.1). Lineage (NCBI taxonomy): Eukaryota > Metazoa > Chordata > Mammalia > Rodentia > Geomyidae > Megascapheus > Megascapheus bottae. Next base: position 11,927,887 of record NC_143524.1, on the reverse strand, counting down.
ATATACACTTTGAATGTACATAATATTCAATGCAATAGATATATCCTAACTTATTGAAAAGTTTACAAAGCTTTGGTATTATGGTGTGGTTTGTGATTTTCATTCTTGCTAAAGGTATTGTGATGAATGTCTGTGGTCATAACAGTCCCATACACACATTCATAGGGGAGAGTCCCAGGAAAGGGCTAGCAGACAAGTATCAAGGCTCTTGGTGCATAGAAAGATTGATCATGACTCCATCTTAAAAATTAGTTACGGCATGTGGGAGTTTGGCCTAATGGGCAGAGTGCTTGCCTAGCATGCTCAAAGACTGAATTCAATTCCTTGGTACCATGTATAGAAAAAGCCAGAAATGGTGCTGTGGCTCAAGTGGTAGAGCTCTAGCCTTGAAAAGGCCCAAGGACAGCACTCAGGCTCTGAATTCAAGCCCCAGGACTGGCAGAAAAAAAAAAAAAGAAAATTAGTTATAGGGGAGGTGCAGGTGGCTCATGCCTGTAATCCTAGCTACTCAAGAGCACGAGATCTAGAATCACTGTGCAAAGCCAGCTTAGGAAGGAAAGTATGTAAGACTCTTATCTCCAATTAGGTCTTTAAAAAAAGCTGGCAACAAGGGCTGGGCATGTGGCCTAGTGGTTGAATACTTGCCTAGCCTTGAGGAAAGCCCAAGGACAGTGCTCAGGTCCTGATTTCAGTCCCTAGGACTGGCACACATACACAAACAAATTTAAAAGAAAAGCTGGCAGTGGACCTGTGGCTCAAGTGGTAGAGCATTAGCCTTGAGCAAAATAGCTCAGGGACAGTAACCAAGCCCTGATTTCAAGTGCTATGACTGGTGCGCATGCACTCGCATGCGTGTGTGCGCGCACACACACACACACACACACACACACACACACACACACTAGTTAACACGCCAGGGTCTTAAGTGCACAAGTGAGACTTGGATGCAGGTCTTTGGTTTCCTCAGTTGCTGTTCTTTCCTTACAGTTTTCCTCTCACAGTGTGGTCCATGCACCAGGAGCATTGATTGGCACATCCTGAAAGCTCATCAGAAATACACATTCACAGGCCTTTCTCATGACTTGGCCAATCAGAATCTGTCTTTCTGTCACCATCCTGAGATGCCTGTGTGCACCTGAAAGTTTGAGAACCACTGTTTCTAACACCCCAGCTCTTCATGTCTTTGAAGTGTTTTTGTAAGGAGGTTAACACCATTATACTTCCCTGGTAAAGCATCTCCCTCATGAAGAGATTTGATCCTTTCCTTATGAAACATCAGAATCTGCAACTTACCTCCATGTCATCCTTGAATGTAACCAAACTCTTCTCAAAAGTCATAAAGTACATTTTGAAATAATTTTCAGTAGGACAGTAAACATCCTGATGAGAGAAATTGCATTCTACCTTTTTAGATAGGCTCCCACTATCAATAAGCCTGGTGACTTAGGAGGTCATTGAACCATTCTTTATTGAATTGTTATTATGTTAAGAACACATTTTGTAGACTCCAGGCACAGGACACATCTGTAGGGATCCTATATTTTGGTATCATTTTCCTTATGAGACATATGAAAGCATTTAGAACAAATGAGTTCTTTCTGAAAGTTTACCCCAAAAGTTCATCTTTGAAGGAGGCTCTGTATTGGTTTGAATTTTACCTATGCTCTCTGGAGTATAAGGACAGAGTCATGTATCCTTGGGCTTGAACTCAAGGCCAGGACACCGTCCCTGAGCTTCTTTTTCTCAAGGCTAGGACTCTACCACTTGAGCCACAGTACCACCTCCAGCTTTTTCTGCTTATGTGTTATTGAGGAATTGAACCCAGAGCTTCATGCATGCTAGGCAAGCACTCTACCACTAAGCCACATTCCCGTCCTAAGTATCACTTAAATGTTTTTTATTTGAAAAAAAATGCTAAGTATCACTTTTCATACATGATTTAATTATTTTCCTTTGTCTTAAGCTGAGCTAGCAAATCAGAGACCAAGGCTCTTCTCAATTAGATGGAATGGCTGAAGTCAGTGATCTCTGATCCTTTTGCCTATTCTCTTCTTGTCCATTTCCTTTTTTAGAGGAAGGAAATTAAAATTATCTTTCTTAGAGGAAGGCAGCCACAAGCTTTATATAATTTGTTTTATAACCACATTTCTCAGAGTTAAAGTTGAACATTTTTATGACTTAAAGAGCAGCCCTAATTCAGCATTTGGGAAAACCAGTAGACTAGTTAAAGGGATTTATATTCTGTGTGCAGTAGGATCACCCTCAACACCACAGAAATGTCTTCAGAGAAAAAAAGAGGAAAGCTGGGTTCCAGTGGCTTGTGCCTGTAATCCTAGCTACTCAGGAGGTTAAGATCTGAGGATCAGAATTCAAAGCCAGCCCAGGTGGGAAAGTCCATGAGATTCTAATCTCCAGTTAGCTGACAGAAAACCAGAAGTGGCAATGTGGCTCAACATTGTAGAAGGCAATCCTTGAGTGAAAAAGCTCAGAGACAGAGCCTAGCCCTGAGATCAAGTCCCATGACTGACCAAAAAAGAAAAGAAAAAGAAGAAAGAAGAGATGCTTTGGAGGCTAAAATGCAAAGGTTTTCTTTTATTTAAATACACTATATAATCTGTATTATATTGAATATTGTCATTTGTATGTGTGTAGTGTTGAGGGTTAAACCCCGGGTCTTGTGCATGCCAACAAGCACTCTGCCACTGAAGAAAAGGGTGACAAGAAATCATTTCTATCACATATTTGAAAAAAGGGCCCCTTACTGAATGACTCTTATGTAAACACTGGTGGGAAATTAACCACTCGTACTGTTAAAGCCCATGTCAGCCCATGTCTCAGATGAAACATACAGTTCCTGCTGTCAAGAAGCTTAGAGTGGAATGGTCCCATAGGTGCCAGCAAAAGATGAGGAAAACAGACTTTGGAGATACCAAGGAGAGATACGTAGACATCAATGGCTCACACCTGCAGTCCCAGCTACTTAGGATGCTGAAATCAGGAGGATTTCAGTTTTAAACCAGCCTAGACAGAAAAGTCTCCACTCATTGTGAGAAACCAGGCATAGTGACATGGACCTGCTGTCCCACCTACAGTGGGCTACTAAAAATAGAATTGTGGTTCAGGCACATGTGTGCACAGGAAATGAGAACCTATCTCCACATTAACCAGCAGAAGGAAAGCTGGAAATATGGCTAGCTGGTCAGCAAGTTTAAGGCCCTGAGTCAAAAACCGTGGTACTCCTATTAAAAGAAGAATTCAGATACTTGTTCCAAAGGGGTTAGAGAAGAGATGTCCTCTGGGCTGAAGAGGGATGAGAGAAGAAGTGTTGAGAGCAGAAGGTGTCGCAGATGCACAGGAAAGAACAAATCCAGATGTGCAGAGGCAATGAAGAACAGGGCAAAGAATTCAGCATGACCAGAGCATGGCAAGAACCGCCGGGAAGACTGGAAGATGGGGAAGACTGGCAAAGATATAGAATGGAGAGCATGATGCAATGCAGCACTTGCCGAAATAAATCACACAGACTGAGCCAAAGCCTCCACTGTAGACAGATTTCAGACAGAAGAGTTAACTTGTAGGAACTTTAGAAATAAGATTGGTTTGGAGTGATCTTTAGAGAAGATCTGGAGAAGGTACCATGTCAAGAATCCATGGGTACCGGGGATATCCAGCTCAGTAGTAGATCTTGGCATGTGTGAGGCACTGGGTTTGATCCCTAGCACTGACAAAAAAAAAATGTTGGGGCCAGGAGTTTGGCCTAGTGGTAGAGTGCGTACCTAGCATGCACAAAGACCGGGGTTCAATTCCTCGGTACCACATATATAGTGGTGCTGTGGCTCTAGCCTTGAGGGAAAAAAAACAAGGACAGTGATCAGCCCCTGAGCCCAAGTCCAGGACTGGCAAAAAAAAAAATGTTGGCATCCTTCCAAACTAGAGCCTATATTTCTCTTCTTCCCCACCTCTTAGTATCACTGCTTCATCTTTCATCTGGCTGTCTCCACACAGGCAGCCTCTGATTCAGGCCCGTTTGATCTGCTGATCCAGGAAACAGATGCATCCTCTGGGTCTCAGCACAGCTATGCTGGGGTTTCTTTTCCTTTGGTCTCACCAAAGCCAGATCTTGGTCTCAATCAGCACAGAGGAAAAAAGTAATTACCCAAGTATTAGTGTTATTATTATTTCCTGATATAAACTGCTGCATTCCTTACTTGTGTCTGGTTTTCTCCCTAGGCCACAGTTAGGAAACTTACAAACAGTCCCATATTGGGTAAAGTTTATTCTTTTTTTCTTTTTGGTTGTGGGGCTTGAACTCTGGGCCTGTACACTATCCTTGAGCTCTTCAGCTCAAGGCTAGTTAGTGTTCTACCACTTGAGCCATAGCACCACTTCCAGTTTTCTGGTGATTAATTGGAAGTAAGAGTCTCATGGACTTTTGTGCCCAGGCTGGCTTTCAGCCATCATCCTCAGATCTCAGTCGTCTGAGTAGCTAAGATTACAGGCATGAGCCACCAGCACCAGCAAGAACAGTCTTTCTGTTACTTACATTGGAGTCAATCTCCATCACTGCCCTGCACAGCAGGGCTCCCTTATCCATCTCTTTCAGGTCTGAATATCTAGTCAGTCCAGTAAAGTATATTCAGTGAAAACCAGGCTCCTATGGCTCATACCTGTAATCTTAGCTACTCAAGAGGCTTGGATCAAATCCAGCCCAGACAGGAAAGCCTGAGAGATTCCTATGTCTAAATAATTACCATAAAGCCAACAAGAAATGAAGGTGTGGCTCAATTAAAAAAAAAAAAAGAAAGCCAAACAAAGAGACCGGGAGTATGACCTAGTGGTAGAGTGCTTGCCTAGCATGCATGAAGCCCTGGGTTTGATTCCTTAATATCACATACTTACACAAAAAAGCCAAAAGTGGTGCTGTGGCTCAAGTGGTAGAGCACTAGCCCTGAGAAAGCCCAAGGACAGTGCCTAGGCCCTGTAATTCAAGCCTCAGGATTGGCAAAAAAATAAGCAAAAATAGGAGGTCAGGCTGGGAGCGTAGCCTAGTGGTAGAATGCTTACCTAGCATGGAGGAAACTCTAGGTTTGGCTCCTCAGTACCACATACATAGAAAAGACAGAAGTAGTGCTATAACTCAAATTGCAGAGCCCTAGCCCAAAGACAATGCTCAGGCCCCGAGTTCAAGCCCCAACACTGGCAAAAAAAAAAAAAAAGCTGGAAGTGGCACTGTGGCTCAAGTGGCATAGCACTAGCTTTGAACAAAAAGTATCCAAGGATAGTGCCCAGCACCTGAGTTCAAGCCACAGGACTGGGAAAAAAAAAGTATGAGGCCCTGGTCCAGGAACATGGCCTAATGGTAGAATACTTCCTAGCATGCATGAAGCCCTGAGTTCGATTTCTTGGTACATGCACGGAAAAAGCCAGAAGTGGTGCTGTGGCTCAAGGAGTAGAGAGATACCCTTGAGAAAAACCCAAGGACAGTGCCCAGGCCCTGAGTTCAAGTCCCAGGACTGGTAAAAAAAAATTAGAGGGCCGGGTTCCATTCCTGGGTACCACATTCATAGAAAAAGGCAAAAGTGGTGCAGTGTCTCAGGGTAGATCACTACTAGCCTTGAGGAAAGCCCAAGGACAGTGCTCAGGCCTTGAACTCAAGCCCAGGACTGGGAAAAAAAAAAGGAGGTCCTGTGTTCATGCCCTCTTCTTAAACAATAAAGAAAACAAATATTGACTGAGTCTAAAGTGTGGATTCAAAGTAACATGTCTCAGTATTAAGTTCAATCTCCCTGTGTTAACATAGTTGTACATCTGCCCAGCAAGTGCAAGAGACCTTGTAAGTTCAGACCCCAGTAGTGTCAAAAATTTGCAGTTTTTCCATGTGACTCCTGAATTATAGACATCTTGTCTCTTTCTCTGAATCACATGAGGCTTGCCAGCCTCAAAGAGAGAGCTTAGCACCTCCTCTGGGAGCTGTTCATTGAATATATGGGAGCTGGACAGAAAGGCTCTCTTTTACTGAAGGAACCGGATTGCTGGGAAGGCATCCAAAAGGGTACAAAGCATGGATGACATGGCTGGAAGCCCTCGCCATTCACAGATGCAAATACTGGGGATTGCTTGGGCTTCTTTGGGACTGCCAAGTAAGGAGAGCTTGTTTCAAATTCAGGCACAGTTGGAACAGCACAGACTTGTTCTTAGAGAGTCATTTTGACTTTGGGACCCAGTGGGCTCTTGGCTAGCCACTTGTGAAGTTAGAGGTTGCATACAGAGAATGGAATGTGCCATGACTATAGGATGGGGTCAGTGAGGAAAGTTTTCTGGCAAATCAGTTCTTGTTTATGCACATTCTTCCCCTCCTTTGGATATGAAGTCATTCTCTCTTCTGGGGCCCCTCTCTCTAAGTCATTCCGGAAGAGGTGGAGACACGTGGTAATCTTTGAGGTCAAGCAGATGGAGAAAAGCCCTAGGCGAGGTAGAATTTGAGGAACCATGCTAGTCAGTGACCCCAAATTGAACCTTGATCTTGGTCTTAAGATTAACCCATAATCCTAGCCAAAGATAGTAATCAAGGGGAAGGCAAGTTAAGTTTATATTGGGGGCTAAGGGTCAGCAAGGTTTTTTGTTTTAAGATTTTTTTTTGGTGCTGGAGTTTGAACTTAGGGTTTGTGCTTTCTAGGCAGACACCCAATTGCTTGATCCATGCCTCCAGTGCTCTTCCCCCTTCCCCTGCCACTCTGGTTCTTGCCATAGGGTCTTGTTTCTCTGCCCAAGCCAGCTTTGATCACGATCCTGTATAACTTTCTCTCATCCTCAAGCTTCTCATGGGCAATATGGACATTTTAACATTTGCTTTTCCTGTTCCATAATGTTGGTGAAGTCCAGATGAATTGTGGTGTATCAATCGAGAGAAGAACTTCTCACTGCTTTTCTAGAATTAACAGGAACACCTTATGAATTAAAGACTAAAGCTCCTTAACATAACAGGGTGCTTATTTACTATTGAATCAATGGTACTTGCCACTGGCACTTAGAATAAATTTGTTGACTCTCTAAATGAAGTGCACAAAATATTTTGTGATATTCTGTGAAATAATGAGAGCAATAGCAGACCCCAGTGAAATGATTTGGAAGAAGAAAAGACATGGACCATTTAGGATTTGGATTTTTGCTAACTTCATGGAATGTTTATAGACCAGCTTGCCTGGGTGACTTTGGACGTGCAGGGAAGAGCTCCTTTCAGTATTACATATACATGTCCAAGTGCATTCAGATGTGTTGGAAGTCTTTTATAATGGAGTGTTTTCTACTAGACCTTCAGAAAAATCCTTATCACAGCCAGCTGCAGGTGGCTCATGCCTATAATCTTAGCTTTTCAGGAGGCTGAGATCTGAGGACCACAGTTTGGCAGCCCTGGCAGAAAATCTGTGACTCTCCACTAAACTCCACTAAACTACTCATAAAAAGCTAGGGGGCAGGGTGACGCTGTGGTACAAAAGAAGCTCAGGGATAAGACCCAGGCCCTGAGTTCATAGGACTGGGAGTGTGGCCTAGTGGTAAAGTGCTTACCTAGCATGCATGAAGCCCTGGGTTCGATTCCTCCATGGCTCAAGTGATGGAGCACTAGCCTTGAGAAAGCCAAGGGACAGTGTGCAGCCCTGAGTTCAAGCCCCAGAACTGGCAAAAAAAAAATCTCATCATGAAGACATTTGCACATTCATGTTCATTGCTGCACTATTCACAACAGCCAAATTTTGGAAACAGCCCAGATGCCCTACAATAGATAAACAATAGATCAAAAAAATGTGGTATCTATACATAATGTAATTTTACACTGCCACTAGAAAGAACAATATTATGTCATGTGCAGGGAAATGGATGGACCTAGAACAAATCATGTTAAGTGAGGGAAGTCAAGCTCCGAGAGAGAAATGGCACATGTCCTCTCTCATATCTGCAAGCTAGTTCTAAAATATACTAGTACATGGTAAGTCATACAGGATTCTAGGCATCCACACACAGTGAAGCCACAGGAGGATACTCTTAGGGGTGGAGCACAGTGACACATGCCTATATGCCTCTGATCATATAAAATAAGATTTATCATAACAAACTCCAGGAAAGGGAGGACAACCCTCACTGAAGAGGTAGAGAAGTATATGAGAGAGAGAAGGATTCAGAAAAGGAGGAAAGATTAGGGAGGGGGAAACACAAATCACTTGGTGAAAGTAGTAGATTAGAAGGCAACACTTGAAAGTACTGTGTGGTAGAAGTAGAGGAACCAGGAAATTAATGTTAAAAAAGCAAATTAAGGGTCTGGGGTTTGGTCTAGTGGTTAAAGTGCTTGCCTAGCATGCACAAAGACCTGGGTTCGATTTCTCAGTACCACATATATAGAAAAAAGCCTGAAGTGGTGCTGAGGCTCAGTGGTAGAGCTCTAGCCTTGAGAAAGTCCAAGGACAGTGCTCAGGCCCTGAGCTCAAGCCCGGGACTGGCAAAAAAAAAAAAAAAGAAAGAAAGAAAGCAAATCAAGAAATCTTCAAGGCTGGGTGCTGGTGGTTCACATTTGTAATCCTAGCTACTCAGGCAGCTGAGATCTGAGGCTCATGGTTCAAGGCTAGCCTGGGCAGGGAACTCTGTGAGTCTCTTATCTCCAGTTAACCATAAAAAGTGGGTGGTTCAAGGGTGGAATACTAACCTGGAGCAAAAGAGCTCAGGAACAGTGCCCAGGCCCTGAGTTCAAGACCTAGCACCAGTGAGTACACACACTGTCCCTGCCCCTACTCACATATACACACCAAGAAACAAAGGAAGGAAGGAAGGAAGGGGGAGGGTGAAAGGGGGGGAAATATCATCAGGGTCTTGACTGAAGGATGATACTTTTTTCTATAGTTGGAGAAAGCTACTGAAAAATTTGAAGTGTTACCATGGAAAAATTAACTGTCTATGTCTGGAAAATAGATTGGCAAGAAGCTAGAGATGGAAAGATCGCTGGGAGCGTCTAGCAGCAACCTGAAGGCTTGATGTAGACAGACTGTGGTGTGCGGCTGGAAAGATAAGGGAGCAAAAAACCCCAGAAGATCACAGATTCACGCTCTCAGAGCAAGACTTTGCCATTTATTGACAGTTATGTTCTAACCTACACACAAACCTGTGTAAATCGTATGACACCTCAAGTTCTTGGATGGCTATTCTAAGCCACTAGCATATCACCATAAAAGAAGCATGTAGATACCTGAATCAATAACAAATAGAAACTGGGGGGGGAAACGATGAATATAGAATACAAGACAACTGGGGCTGGGAGTTTGGCCTAGTGGTAGAGTGCTTGTCTAGCATGCATGAAGACCTGGGTTTGATTCCTCAGTACCACATACATAGAAATAGCTGGAAGTGGTGCTGTGGCTCAAGTGGTAGAGCTCTAGCCTTGAGAAAACTCCAGGACAGTGCTCAGGCCATGAGTTCAAGCCCCAGGACTGGCAAAAAAGAAAAATACAAGACAACGGATAAGAAAAAGGATTTTTAGACTGTGCACTGGTGGTTCACACCTGTAATCCTAGCTGCTCAGGAGGCTGAGATCTGAAGATTGAGGTTCAAAGCCAGCCCAGGCACAGAAGTCCCTGACACTCTTGTCTTCAAATAACCACCAGAAAACCGAAAGTGGCACTGTGGCTCAACCTTGAACAAAAAAGCTCAGGGACAGTGCCCAGGCCCATATATCAAGCCCCAATGACCAGGAAAAAAAAAAAAAGCGGCAGAGGGGGGATGGTTTTTTGGGTGACCAAAATGCAAGGGGAAGGAATGGGGAGAAGAGGCAAGATGCCATGGCAGTGGGGGACTTGCTCTTTTTCTTCTAGAGTGTCTCCCTTTCTGATCTACCAGTGCTGAAGGGCCCCTCTGTGTTAAGGGTCTGTACTATTTCATTAATTTTTAAAAATTTGATGTTTTGTTTTTATTTTCAGTATTGGGATTTGAACTCTGGCCTTGTGTTTATTGGGCTTGTCCTCTATCGAGTGAGCTGTGTCTCCAGTCCTCCTTGCTCTGACTCTTCAGGATCCAAGGTGTGACTGTTTTGCTCAGGCTGACCTGGACACCGATCCTCCTGTTTCTGCTTCCTGATATAGGTGAGATGGCAGGTATATACCATGGTATCCAGCTGTTGGTTGAGATGGAGTCTCATGGCTCCTTGGCTCAGGTTGACCTTGAATAACAGTCCTGCCAATCTCCACTTTCTAGGATGACAGATACATGAGAGTATAACCTGCTTCTGTTTTGGCCTTAAACTCATGATCCTCCTGCCTGTACCTCTTTAAGTTCTGGGAATACAGACCTGGAACACACAGCTCTTCAGTGAGTTCTTGAAAGAACCTCAGAAGGTAGGGAAAGTGTTACTGTTATACTTACTTGACAGATAAGGAGACTAAAAAAGTCAGGTCAGTTGTCCAAGGTCACCAGGACAATGGGTAAGTGATGGAGGGCGTGGATCTACATTTTCTTGTCTCCAGAGTGCTTGGGTGTAAGAGTTCCTGGGAAGCTCTCTCATCCTTTCTTTCATAGGCATATGATTTATAGCACTCATCTGGATTGGGAGATGGAGTAAAAGGGGGACTGGGGAACTATTGTCTCTAAAATTAGCATTTTGATTTCTCCCCTGAGAGCCAAACCGCCTGTCAACTACAGGAAGAAATCCAGTTTTTCTCTGCTCTAGGGTGTTCCCTTGCATGCAATTTATTATTTCTCAAGACCTAAATATCCCACTATGCTGCATTGCACTGCTTCCAGTCAGTGAAGTAGAAGGATATCTATTGACCATTTGAGTCAAGCACCCGTGGCTCACACCTATAACCCTAGCAGCTCTGGAGGCTGAGATCTGAGGATTGTGATTCCAAGCTAGCGTGGGCAGGAAAGTTTGTGAGACTCTTATTTATCTCCACTAAACTTACCAAAAAGGAGAAGAAGAAAAAAAAAAAAACCCAGAAGCAGTTCCCAGGCCTTGAATTCAAGCCCCAGGACTGGCACCCTTCTCATCCCCATCCCCCACACACACACAAAAAAAAGAGAAAAATAAGTACTAAAATAGAATATTTGTATGGATCACCAAAGGGGATTATTTAAATTTGAGGTTGTTGGAATAGAATGTCCTTGCTCTTGATTAATCAGGAACACTAAATATTTCCCCAGGAATGGACTTCATTCCCTGCTAGGGTTTAACCCTAGGTCCTGCTCAGAGGCCTGAAGGAAAACTGAAAATCTATCAGAAGACAGGATTGAAGCATTCATCTCCTTTTAGGTACTGGTTCTGCCAATTGCCCGCTGCAGATTGGTTTTCAATGTTATTGCATCCTGCAGTATGAGCTGGGGGGGATGTGACTTATGAAAGCTGCACCAGTGGGTTCCCTTTCAGTAATTTTGGCTTCCAGGATTGGCTAAGTAAAGGAAACATGCACAAGGAGGGGATCAGAGAACTGGAAGACAGCCAGGTTAGTGTAGCATTTGCTCTTCTCTCTCCTGGGCCAGACTATCCGGCCACATCTGTCTTTAAAAGTTCAAGACTCCTGTGTGCTGGTCCTCACTAGGGGACTGGCTCAAATAATGACTCCCTTGGCTCTTTCAGAGTCTGCTCCTTGCACTCCCCAAGCCGGAAACACAGCAGCATTCCTTGTGCATTCACTTCTGTAAGTAACTGCATGATTCCACTCTAGTCAAATGACCCAATGTGAATGTGCCATCTATTTCATGTGAAAATCCTGATTGATATACCCAGAGAAGTTTAATGACTTGCCCAAGGTTGTGGAAGAATTTGATTACAAACCAGTAGGTGCTAATAAGAAGAGATAAAATGGTGACAGTATTTTATAGTTTACTGGGCACTTTAATAACCTTAATCTCAGGGTACAGGAAAGGCATTAAGCTTTCTATTTAGAAGCTAGGAAATTGAATTTTCAAGAAGAGAATGGCTTAGTCACAGCTGGGGGACATCAGTACCAGCCGGTGACCCAAATGCTGTGGCTCTGTGGCCCTACCTCCACATCAGCCCCCAACCTCTAAGCCCCCTCAGGAACCTGGAAACCAAACACACCCAGAATTCCATCTTCCAGGCCCAGTGCTAGCCACTTTGTGAGGCAGCTGCTGCCATCCCTTATTTTACAGATGAGAAAAGTGGGAGGTTTGGAAAGCTAAATAGCTTTCTTGAAGTCACACAGCCGAGAGGTTGGTTGAATTGGACCTTAGGTCTTTTTGCCAGTTCCTTCTACCATCCCACACTGCCTCTACCCACAGGGAGGGGGGTAGGGTGTAGATTTCTACAGGCTGCAGGCCTGGTACATTCATTGTTATTTTCTCCCAGTCAGCCAATCTCAGGCTGGTGTGCAAACTAAGGCTTTCAAGGAGCCAGGAGTTTGGCCTAGTGGTAAAGTGCTTGCTGAGCATGCATGAAGACCAGGGTTTGATTCCTCAGTACCACATACATATACATGTATATGTATATGTATCATATACATAGAAAAACTAGAAGTGGTAGTGTGGTTCAAGTGGTAGAATGCTAGAAGAAAAAGCCCAAGGACAGTGCTCAGGTCCTGAGTTCAAGTCCCAGGACTGGCAAAAAAAAAAAAAAGAAAAAAATGCTTTTGAGGAGAGAACCATCTCTGTTGTGGCTACTGAAGGGCTGCTGGCACCAGAGGGTAGTCTTCAGTTTTGAGCTGATCTATCTGATAAGAAAAATTATTCTTGGCCAATTAATTCTCATAGCATGAACAGCAGGGGGTTACTGCTAAAAGTTAAGCATTGTCCTAGTGTCACCTACTCTCTATATGGCCTTAAGGGTCATTTACTACCTAGCTGCTGGTGACTCATGCCTATAATCCAAGCTACTTGGGAGACTGAGATCTGAAGATCCTGGTCCAATCCAGCTGGGCAGGAAATTCTGAGAGACTTTTTATTATTATTATTTTATGTATTTACTTTTGTTTCTGTAGTACCAAAGAATTGAACCCCGGGCCATACACATGTTGGGCAAGCACTCTACCATTCCCAGTCCTGAGAGACTCCTATTTCCAATACCCCAAAGCTGGAGGTAGAGCTGTAGCTCCAGTGGTAGGCTAGCCTTGAGTGAAAAATCTACAGGATAGTGCTCAGACCCTGGGTTCAAGCCCCAGTACTGACAGAAGAAACAAGGAAGGGAAGAATGCAGGAAGGATTATTCAAGGCTTAACACAGTTTCAGAGTCTTTCTCGAGGTGGGCCTCAAACTCCTCAAAGAGAGGCCAGGTTGGCCTCAAACAGATTCTTTCTTTTTTTTTTTTTTGCCAGTCCTGGGCTTGAGCTCAGGGCCTGAGCACTGTCCTTGGACTTTCTCAAGGCTAGAGCTCTACCACTTGAGCCTCAGCACCACTTCCGGCTTTTTTTCTATATGTGGTACCGAGGAATCGAACCCGGGTCTTCATGCATGCTAGGCAAGGACTTTAACCACTAGGCCAAACTCCCGGCCCCAGATTCTTTCTCTTTGTCTCTTTGTCTGTCTCTGTATCTGTCTCTCTGCCAGTCTTGGTGCTTAAACTTAGAGCTTGGGCTCCGTCCCTGAGCTTCTTTTGCTCAAGGCTAGTGTTCTACCTCTTGAGCCACAGGGCCACTTCCGGCTTTTTCTGTTTATGTGGTGCTGAGTAATTGAACCCAGGACTTCATGCACTCTAGGCATGCACCCTACCATAAAGCCATTTTCTCAGTCCCCTAAAGAGACTCTCTATCATACCCCCTCAATACCTAGGACTAAAGATGTACACCACCAAATCTGGCCCTCCACAAATATTTCTTGAATGAAACCACAAACATTTGCAAAAATCAGACTCTATCCCTGGGTCTTCTTCAAAAAGTTTTCCTCTGGGCTGGGAGTTTGGCCTAGTGGTAGAGTGCTTGCCTAGCATGCATGAAGACCTGGGTTCAATTCCTTGGTATAACATATATGGAAAAGCCAGAACTGGTGCTGTGGCTCACGTGGTAGAGCATTAACCTTGAGGAAAGCCCAAAGACACTGCTCAGGCCAGGACTGGAAAAAAAAAAGTTTTTCTCCAAGGGTCTTCACTGTGAACCATAATTCCAGGAATCCTGTGGGAGCCAAGACTGAACAGATATTGTCACAAGAAATGGAGAGTGGCTTACTTCTCTTCTCCAGCTCTAGAAAGTACTGAGTGAAGGCCTACCATGCCCTCCCCACTCCTCTGTTAATGGGATATAGGCCTAACAGTATTACAAATTCACAGGGTTCCTTTGCCCTTGACTATAGCTCCCCATTCATAGATACTAGTACACTCCCCTCTCCCCGCTGCAACTCTTCTAAAAAAAACCTTCATATAGGAAAGGAACTGATTAATTCTGGCACATTGGATTTGTGAACAGTAAATAAGGATACTAGCAGTTTTCACAACAATTAAGACACTTGAAATGACAAAGGATTTTTGTGACATTTCCTATAAGACTGACCACATAATATTTGAGGACCCATAAGAAATGAACATGTGGACCCCTTGTTTAAATAAAAATAGGGGGGCCAGGAGTTTGGCCTAGTGATTGAGTGCTTGCCTCACATACACGAAGACTGGGGTTTGATTCCTCGGTACCACATACATAGAAAAAAGCCAGAAATGGTGCTGTAGCTCAAGTGGTAGAGCTCCAGCCTTGAGAAAGCCCAGGGACAGTGCTCAAATCCTGAGTTCAAGGCCCAGGACTGGCAAAAAAAAAATAGGACTGGGAGTCTGGCCTAATGGTAGTTAGTGAGCATGCATAAAGCCCTGGATTTGATTCCTCTATGCCACATATACAGAAAAAGTTGGAAGAGGTACTGTGGCTCAAGTGGTAGGGCACTAGCTTTGGGAAAGCTCAAGGACAGTGCCCAGGCCCTGAGCTTAAGTTCCAAGACTGGAAAAAAAAATGCTGGGCCAGGAGTTTGGCCTAGTAGTAGAGTGATTCCTTTGTGTGCATGAAGACCAGGGTTTGACTCCTTGGTACCATATACATAGAAAAAAGCCGGAATGGTGCTGTGGCTCCAGTGGTAGAGCTCTAGCCTTGAGAAAACTCAAGGACAGTGCTCAGGCCCTGAGTTCAAGCCCCAGGACTGGAAGAAAAGAAAGGGGTAGAGAGAGGGGGGAGGGGGAGGGAGAGAGAGAGAAAGAAAGAAAAAAAAATATGTTGGATGCCAGTGGCTTACATCTGTTATCCTAGTTACTCAGAAGGCTGAAATCTGAGGATCATGGTTCAAAGCTAGCCTAGGTAGGAAAGGCCAGGAAACGCTTATCTCCATTTATCATAACAAAACCAGAAGTGGAGTTAGGCTCACAGTGGTAAAATGTTTGCCTTGAGCAAAAGAGCTCAGGGACAGCACCCAGACCCTGAGTTCAAGCCCTACAATCAACCCAATAAGTAAATAAATAAAATTAAGAGTTGGGTGTTAGTGGCTCAGGCTTTTCTGTAATCATAGCTACCCAGGAGAAAGAGAACGTGATTCACCAGTTTGGGCAGGAAAAAAAACAGAAAACAAAAAACAAAAAACAAAAGACCAAAAAAAAACCCCTTGAGACTATCATTTCCAATTACTCACCAAAAATCTAGAAGTGGAGGTATGGTTATAGTGGCACAAGTAAGAACACAGGGCCCTGAGTTCAATCCTCAGTACAGGGGCATGGGTAGCCTACCAAATAGCTATGCATTGAGCCAAGTACAGAAGCTCTTCTAAGTGTGGGTCATACCCCATAACACTGGCCCTGCCAGCTGGTTTTGGAGGTCATCCAGGGAATTTGTTTGGAGTCCCTGCCTGACCTCACTATGTTTGGGGGACACTGTAGCTTCCCAGAGACTATTTTACATGAGCGCCAGAAGAATAGTCCTGACAGTCAGGAGATAACAGGCATCCAGAAAGATGCTGCCCCTTTACTCAAAATGCTCTTTATTCTCCATGGTTTCCAGCTAAGTCCATTATTGCAGAGCAGAGTCAAGTTAATCTAGCAGCCAGGGAGTTGTTTTCCTAAGACTCTCTAGAAGGTAAACATGACATTCTTCCATTTTGTTTACAGGACACATTGGCATGGAAGGAATTTCTGTTGTCACCACAGGCTACTGTTTACCTGTCCTTCACACACCTCCAAGGATCCAGGCCTTCTGCTGCCTGAGGAGTCCAGTCACTAGAAGAGCTGGGCCACATTTGTGATGAGGGTGAGGCCAGGAGAGGAAGAGACTGGGCAGGCCCGGGGGTGGAAGCCATGAATGAAAATGGGAGGGGTCACTGTTTACATTTCCTGAAAGCCACCCAAGGAAAACTCTGAACTGCATTTGTTAATTCATTCAACTAATAGAGATTTATAAGTACATTGTAAGTGTGATTGAGGGTTTGAGTTTATTTTTGGAAATGGTTCAAAACCCAAAAGTTACATAAAAGTTTAGGGTAGGAAAAAAAAACACCAAAAAAATCACAAAATATTTTTCTATTCCTAAGTAATTCCTTTCACTGCAGTCATCAGCATAATTTTTTTATTGTGGTGGTGGTAGAGCTTGAACTCAGAGCCTGAACGATGTCCCTGAGCTTTAATTTTTGACCTGTCATGCGGCTTGAACTCTGGGCCTGGGCATTGTCCCTGAGCTTTTCAGCTCAAGGCTAGCAGCTGTCACTTTAAGCCTCGGCACCACTTTTGGTTTTCTGGTGGTTAATTGGAGATAAAGAGTCTTATAGACTTTACTGCCTGGGTGAGACAGTGATCTGCAGATGGAGCCTCCTGAGTAGCTACAACTGCCAGGGTGAGACACCAGTGCCCAGAACTAGTTTTTTTTTGTATGCATGCAGAATAGTTTGTATAAACACGTTTGTATATGTTTTATTATACATTATATATTTATGTGAGACTTTTATCTCCAATTTATAAAAAAAAAAAAACAGAAATGGAACTATTGCTCAAAGTGGCAGCCTTAAATACAAAAGCTTAGGGTCAGCACCCAGACCCTGAATTCAAACCCCAGGATGAGCCCGCACGCGCTCGCGCGTGCACACACACACAGAAGGGAGAGAAAGAAAAAAAACAGTGAAGACAATAGAGTGAGGTTCTATACGTGTGGAAATGTCACAATTAAATCTCTTTTTAATATGTGCTAATAGCAAATGGGTAAGAAAAGTTTCCTTATAGTATCCTCCTTGTACCAATGTATCATAATTTATATAACCCGATGAAGGGACAGGTTCCTCCAGTGTTCTGTTCCCATAAACAGATGGCCAATACCCCAAAATAAAAATGGTATATGTGTGTGTATGGGAAGGGAGGGGGGTGCAAAAGCTGTGGGGAGTAGTGGGGGAAGGAATGGACGAGGTCAGTACTGGGAACGCCGCAGGTGGGAGGCCATTTCATAACATTTCTTGTTGATCAAACCGCCATGGACACCTTCTTTGCCCATCAGCAGGCCTAGCGTCTTGGCAGTCATGGTGACAGTGACACTGAAGGCGGGGGCTCCGCCAGTGCTCTTAGTACGAAGATCCATGGTGAATTCTCCATCTTGTAGCAGTGAATCCCGGATAACAGAACATTTCTGGCCCCCAAGTGTCAGCCCATTCACAAAAAAACTTGACCGGTCTTTGCCAACCAGGACACCAATTTCAGCTGGCGTGATGTTGACGAAGGTTTTCTCGGGGACGGCGGCCCAGACGGAGGGCGAGTCCGCCATGAGGTTGTCGATGTAGGCAGTCCACCCGGCCATGGCGCTGTTCCTGGGGCTGCTGTAGGCGCTGCTTCGGGGGGCCGCGGGCTGGGCTCGGGCTGCCCTCGCACTGCCACTTCCTAAGGGCTTCTGTTCTTTCAGGAACACAGTCTTGGCTAGTGAGGAGACCCAATAATCAAGAACCTAAAGGAAGCTGGGTGCTCATGGCTCTTGCCTGCAATCCTATTCAGGAGGCCGAGATCTGACTATAGTTCAAAGCTGGCCCTGGGCAGAAAAGTCCCCTTGAGACTCATCTCCAATTAAGTACTCAAAAACGGAAAGTGGCGCTGTGGCTCAAGTGGTAGAGTGCTAACCTTGAACATGAAGCTCTGGGCCAGGAGTTTGGTCTAGTAGTAGAGTGCTTGCCTAGCATGCACGAAGACCTGGGTTTGATTCCTTGGTACCACATACACAGAAAAAAAGCCAAAAGTGGTGCTGTGGCTCAAGTGGTAGGGCTCGAGCCTTGGGAAAACCCAGAGTCCAGGACTGGCCAAAAAAAAAAAAGTGCTCAGGGACAATGCCCAAGCCTTGAGATCAAGCCCCACAACCTACGAGAGAAAGGAAGAATCCAGATGAACGAATGAGGAAATGTCTGATAGTGATACATGTTCTGGGGCTGGGAACTCAAATCCAGGTGATAGTTAGTTGTCGGGGTTCTTCGTCCCCAGTCCCTCTTGACTAGTCGGAGGGATGGGGAAACACATATCCTGACCAGTCCAGGCCTTGAGAGGAGAGACCCACTGTCCTCCTGCACTCAGCCTTCCTTCCCTGGAGCACGAACAGACGCCACGCAGCTTCATCAAGGCAGGAAAATCTCTTAAAAACCCCCTCCTCCTTATATTGGGTGCAGGAGCCTATCGGCACAACAGGTGGGCAGGATAAAGAGGCCCACTTGTTTACCCCTACTACAGGTCTCAGCAGAAAGTTATTAGACATGGTATTACTCGGCCCCCGACATCTCCCCCGTTTTTATTTTAGAAAAAAAGACAAAACCTAGGATGTGTGGGGCTACCATCATATCCGATCGACTGTGCCTGTCTTAGGTGTCTCCAAGCTCGCTAGTCTTCTTACCCGTCGTGGGATCACCAAGTCCTTTTCACTTGGCTCCCGTCTTAGGTTGATAGGCTAACAGCTGGGACTTACCTGTCTCTGAATACCAGATGTCCATTTAAACAAATCAGACCTGAGGGGATGCACCTATTTCCATGGGAGCAGATGCCTGTCACATTAGCATTTGCTTTCTGCGTTGACTTCGCAGGCAAGCAATATAGACATATTACAATTATAGCACATAAAAATAAATCCAAACCAATCAATCCTGCCCATCTTTGATCAAGTCCCAAAATAGTCAACCAATCACCCAAAGTTAGAATATTGTCATTTGTGCACATAATTCCAGTCCTCACATGCTGATTAATGGCTTATTCAAAGCATTCTCTGTAGGAACCGCAGTGGCAAGGACAATACTTGCGGCAGTGGCAATAGCCACCACCATGGCCAGGAAAATACCAAAGTCTCTTTTACTGATGAGCGGGAAAGCATTCTCCTCCGCCTGCACAGGCACTGGTATATACTGAAGGGCTCTGACCACAACAGCCAGAGAAAACAGGGAAACATTTCACACAAGCCATAGGGACTAGCAGGGCAATGGAAGAATTAGAAGAGTCTTCCAATCCCTCCCCTTTTTTTGTTTTAAACTACTGTCTCCCATGTCTCTAATTTTTCCTATTTCACCTTCCAAAAATGACTCTGGTCCCTTCATTTTAAGGGGGTTATGGGCGAAGATCCATTTTCTGTAACTTCAAGCTGGCTCAGGGGCATTGTCTCTATATTTTGCCAGGGACCCTAAAAAGCTTTAGCCTGTTTTCAACTGTTCTGCACCCGAGCACAGGCTTTCTAAATCACTACCACTTAATTCTCTTTCTCAAGTCTGCGCTTTTCACCTGTTCTTAAACTGTTTACTCCTGTGTAGACTTAGATTTACCTTTCACACACACATTCGAGGTCGTTCTGGTCTGAACCCATTCAGTTCTATTCTAAAATCCCTTTACACACATTCATTCCCTTTTATACACACATTCACCGTCGTTCTGGTTTGAACCCATTCGGTTCTATTCTAAAATCGCCTCGCCCTTTATACTGCTCTGGCCAGAGACCCCCGCGAGGTTCCCCCCTACCGTGCCCGAAGTGACCTGTGCTTCGGAGGTGATCTGGACTAATTTCTCACACACACATTCAGGCAGTTACTTCCCTTTCTCCTGTTTACCACCTTTTTCCTTTTTCTCTTTTTCTTTCTTTTTCCCTGTAAGCAATTTTAGCCTGCATTTTCCCTTCAGGTTTCCCTGGCCTTTCAGTCCCTTTTTCTTTTTCTTTGCATTTTCTTCCCTTCAGGTTTCTCTGGTTTTTCAGTCTTTCTGTACCTTTTAGGTTTCTCCGGTTTTTGTCTTTGAGTTTTTCTTCTTTGACTTTTGCAGGTAGTTCCTCCTGTTTACCATCTTTTTTTCTTTTGCTTTTTCTGTCTTTTTCTTTGTCCTTCTCTTTCTCCTTGTCTTCCTGTCTTTTTCCCTGTGAGCAACTTCAGCCTCCATTTTCCCTTCAGGTTTCCTTGGCCCTTCAGTCCCTTTTTATTCCTTTCAGGTTTCTCTGGTTTTTCAGTCTTTCCTCCATGAATCTCTCACTTGGCTCAAATCTCAGTCATGCCCCTTTCGTGCCCCACGTTGGGCGCCAGTATGTCGGGGTCTTTGTCCCCGGTCCCTCTCCACTAGTAGTAGGAGGTATGGGGAGAAACACACCCTGATGAATCCAAGCCACGAGAGGAGAGGGCCCACTGTCCTCCCGCAATCAGCCTTCCTCAGAGCACAAACAGAGACGCCATGCACCTTCATCAAGGCAGGAAGCTCTCTTTCTCCAAAAACAAACAACAACAACAACAACAAAAAAACCCTCCTCCTTATATTGGGTGCGGGAGCCTATCAGCACAACAGGTGGGCAGGATAAAGAGGCCCACTTGTTTACCCCTACTATAGGTCTCAGCAGAAAGTTATTAGACATGGCATTACTCAGCCCCTGACAGTTAGTGAGGTGCCATTTTAGAGGGGATGCAGGACACCCTTGAATAGCGGAGCTGTGGTTGTGGGCACAAGTGTTGGATAATTTGCAAGGGACACTGTGCCTAACTGTACATGCTGCCCATGAGCAAGAGGGGGGGGCAAGTCAGCACATGGCGGTTGCTGGAAGTCGTTCTAGCAGGTCCATTTCCCACCCGGGGCAGCACAGTCTTCTTGTCTTGGTCTTGTTTTCTATTTTGGGTCTCATTTCATCAGAATGAATAAACAAAGGGGAAATCATCAAAAACCACAACAGAGCCCTGATGGGGTGGAGGAAAAGGCAGAAATGAGCATGTGGGGTTGTGGGGAGGAGAGATAAAAATAAAGCAAACAAACTAGAGTCTTACAGAGGCTCTGGGGCAGTGGAGGCTACAGATGCAAAGCAGGACCAAATGGCGGAGTCTTTGGGGCAAGAGGTTTATGAGAAGGGGGACTGAAGTCCAAATAATTTTGCCCTGGGAACTGGTCAATTGTCCTGACTTGTAAGGGAAAGAAGCAGAAATTGCAGTCCAAGGGCTTCTTCGCCCCCCCCTTTCCTGGTTCCTTGGGGGTGTGCAGTCTCTCTCTGGAGAAGAGGAGCCCGCTGAGTACATTCCATTCCTGGGAGCTGCTGGGAGAGAGGACGCTGGGGCCCCAAATGCCATTTGGAGGTTAGAGGCTGAACTCTCTTTACACAGAATTTGGTTCCCTAGCAGATTACTGGAGAGCCACAGAGGGGGAAAACCCCCAAGTGGAAGAGAAATGCAAAGAGCAAGGATCCCCAGAAACCAAGGAAGTTCCAAGAACCTAAACAGGCCTAGGAAAGAGGTCCAGGACAGAAGAGAGAATGAAGTTTCCTCCTGGAACTGCAGCTGGCATGAGCTTTTTCTCCTAGCCCATCCCCCCAAGGGGCCCAGCACTTCCACCTTGCCATTCACATAAACAGCTTCTGAGCAACTGTGACCAGTGCAGGAAAGTCTGTGAGACTCTTATCTACAGTTAACCAGCTCTAGCCTTGAATGAAGAAGCTCAGAGATTGTGGCCAGACCCTAAGTTCAAGCCCCGACACTGACAAAAAAAAAAAAAGCCCTGAAATTTGAAGTCTTTCTATGAAAAATAAAAGCATAATGACTAACTTTCCATTTCTTCTGTTAATTACATATTGAATTGATACTATTTTCAATAACTAGATTAAAAAGAAAAAATGTTTTAAAAATTGACTATCAAAGCTGGGAATGTGGCTTAGTAGTAGAGTGCTTGTCTAGCATGCATGAAGCCCTGGGTCACAGTCCTCAGTACCACATAAACAAAAAAAGCCAGAAGTGGTGCTGTGGTTCAAGTGGTAGAGCTCTAGCTTTGAACAGAGAGTCTCAGGGACAATACCCAGGCCTTCAGTTGCAGCCCCACAACCAACCAAAAATTAATTATCATAATAAAAACCAGGGCTGTAGGTGTAGCTCAGCAGTACAGCATCTCTTTACTTCTGGGCCCTCTGCTTTCAGCCTCAGTAGATGGAGACTGACAGGGGGAAGTGGCACTAATGCATCCTTTTCTTGTCTGTGGTCTAAGGATGCCTTGCTGTGAATGGCCTGGCCCAGGGCTGCTTCATGCTGGGTGGGCTGCTATCTGGGGTGATAACTGGATTCAAGTCGTACAGGAAAATGGAGGGCACCACGGTAATAAAATCCTTCCATTTTTGGCCTGAGAAGTTCTTTAGAGATTGTCTGGTCCAGTCCGAGATTCAGGATTCCTGATCCCAGTCCTGGGTTTTTTTGTTTTTTTTTTAATAGCTCACAGCAGGGATGGTCCACATATTTTTCCAATTCTTTTTCCTAAGTACAAAAGCAATTAAAAACTCAGCTGCTGCACTAAACCAAACCAGACTTGGAGATTTTGTTTTCTTACTCTTGAGCTTTTGGTTTTGTTGTTGTTGTTGTTAAGAAAAAGTTCTTCTTGGTGCATGGAGGGGAAAAAAATTGAAAGATACCTTTTGAGTTTCATTTAAAGAATGGCTATTGTATAAACATTAAAAATATTCTGACATATCTTAAAATTCTTATTATAAGTAAAATGGCTGAGTATTGCCTACCTACTGTCATATACGTTGTGCATTTAGTGTTTAGATAAAAGCACATGCCTGGGTATTGGTGATAAGTTACTAACTGGAGGGTAGCACCAGCTTCATTTAATTGAGCTTGCCTATGAGTACTTAGCTTTCCTAGTCACTAGATAGCATCTTATTCAGGTGCTACACGTTAAGGCTTTAGCATGAAGCCCTTGCTCAGACACTTAGAAGCTGTTTGTGCTCAAGTAACGAATTTAATCTTTCTGAATTTCAGTTTCTGCATCTTGTAAAATGGGGTGAACAAGAGTATCTACTTCAAAGAGTAGACAGACGTAAGAATTGAAAAGGAATCCTCCTGTGTTGCCCAGGGCTGCTGGCTCACATCTGTAATCCTAGCTACTGACGAGGCTGAGATCTGAGGATCAGGAATCAAAGCCAGGCTAGGCAGGACAAGTTCCTGAGACTCTTACCTCCAATTCAAATAACCACCAGAAAACTGGAAGTGGAGCTGTGGCTCAAAACGATAGAGCACTAGCCTCGAGCAAAAGAATTCAGGGACAGCACCCAGGCCCTGAGATCAAGCCTTATGACTGACAAAAAAAGAAAAGAAATGAAAAAAGATCTGCATTATGAACCTATAGGCCCAGCTATGATGGAGGCTAGAGAAAGATTACTTGAGTTAAATACCAGCGTGGTGGTAAAATTCAGTCTTCTAACTAAATAAATGGATTATCTATGTCAAACTTACAGCATGGTACCTACTAGTAAATAGCCAATAAATTGTTATTTTATTATTTACTTATTAAAAGTGAGATCTGCAAATTAGGTGCTATGTCAATGAGGATTATTAAAATTTCACTGATATTGAAAGTAAGCGTGAAAGATACCTCAGATTCCATACAGAAAAATTTAAACATAAAAGTGTGGGAGAGGCCAGGAGTTTGGCCTAGTGGTAGAGTGCCTGCCTAGCATGCATGAAGACCTGGGTTCAATTCCTCAGTACCACATACATAGAAAAAACCAGGAGTCAGGCTGGGAGTTTAGCCTAGTGGTAGAGTGCTTGCTTAGCATGCACAAAGACCCGGGTTCGATTCCTCGGTACTGCATACATAGAAAAAAGCCAGAAATGGTGCTGTGGCTCACATGGTTGAACTCTAGCCTTGAGAAAGCTCAAGGACAGTGCTCAGGCCCTGAGTCTAAGCCCAGGACTGGCAAAAAAAAAAGTGTGGGGGGGAAAATAATTATGATCACTCATAACGTCTCTATGTCAAACCATTGATTGTTTTTTTCTGTCCCTTTTCAGTCCTTTCTCTAGACAAAGGCCAAAAAATTATTTTTTTTTACTTTGTATATATCCTTTAATTAAGAATTGGGTTTCTAGCTGGGTGGGTGTGGTCATATACATCTGTAGTCTCAAATACTTGGGAGGTTGAGGCCAGTGAATCACCAAGTGTGAGGCCAGCTTGGGTTACAAAGGCAGCATCACAATATTAAAAACATAAAGTTGGAGCTAATGTTGGTAATGTACTCCTAGCTGCTCAAAGAGGCCCATCTAGAGGATCATGTTTCAAGGCCAGCTTTGGTGGGGACTGTGCTCCCTCTCCAACAGAAACTATCAAAAGGCAGAGCTGGATGGCTCCAACGGTGGAATACAAACATAACAAGGGTTCAAACCCCAGTATTGCTAAAAGAAATTAAGGCCCTGAGTTCAAGTCTCCATACTGCCAAAAGAAATAAAATACATTTTGTCTTTAACATTATTTCATTATCCTCTTGTTATTTATGAGACTTCAGGGCCAATTGATAGCACACCAAAGTAAGATCATGAGAGATCATGCATATCTTTCTCTTATTGAAAGACCTCCTTCTCATTTTTTGAAGAAACTTTGCTCTTTTTGGAGGAAGGGGAATGTTACAGTAGCTTACACTTGCAACCTCAGCTGTTTGGGAGGTGGGGATTGAGAGGATCACAGTTCCAAGTCAGCCTAGCCCAAGTGATCTAAGAAAAAAGAAAAACTTAACCTTAAAATCAAAATATAGGCGGGGAGTTTGGTCTATGGTAGAGTGCTTGCTTAGCATGCTTGAAGACCTGGGTTTGATTCTTTGGTACCACATACATAGAAAAAAGCCGGAAGTGGTGCTGAGGCTCAGGTGATAGAGCTTTAGCCTTGAGAAAGTCCAAGGACAGGGCTCAGGTCCTGAGCTCAAGCCCAGGACTGGCAAAAAACAAAAACAAAGAGAGGCTGGAGGCTTGCCTAGCATAATGGAGATGCTGGGACTAATTTCCAGAACTAGGAAGAAAGGATTTGGGGAGCTTTTAAAAGAGGCCAAAAGAGTTCAGTTAAACTCCTTGAACTTATTTTTATTAAATGGCGATGTTGTTTGATCCTGGGGTTCAGTCACTGATTTCCAATCAGCCTTACTGCTAAATGAAGTCAGGAGTGTTCTAGTACATGCTTTTAATCTCAGATGGAGGAAGGAGGATCCAGTGTTCAAGGCCAGCCTGGGTCACATAGTGAGTTTCAGGTCAGCTTGCGCTGTCAGAATACACAGAAACCATCAGGCTTTCACAAGGTCCTAGAAAGGAATAAAATAGCCATAGAAATTTTTAAAAAGACTTTTTACTACCATATATTAGTGCTAGGAGGTGATCGTTCCATATATACAGACAATGTAAAAGCAGGGATAAATGCAAATAAACAACAACAACCCCAAAACCCACCTTCATGTTTTTATTTTTGAGAAAAAAAAAAATGCTGATTTAAGGCTTTGACAAATGCTGGCTGAAGACTTCCAATAGAGGGCGGTATAACATTACAAAGACTAAATCCCATCCTGTGGGTTTGGGGTAACAGGATTCTTAAGTATTAAAAAGAAAAGAAAAAAAAGAACAGAGGGCCAGGTGTTGTGAATCACACCTGTAATCCTAACTGAGATCTGAGGATTGCAATTTGAAGCCAACCCAAGTAGATAAGTCCATGAGATTCAGTTAACCACCAAAAAAAAAAAAAAAAGCTGTGGCTCAAGTGGTTAAGGAGGACGTGGAAGGAGAGCTGTTGCTAGCCTTGAGCACAAAAGCTCTCAGCCCTGAGTTCAAACCCCAGGACCAATATAAAAAGAAAAAGGAAAAAAAGAAAAGAACAGAGGAGGAAGAGTATTGAGCATCTTAGAACTAAAGTCTAGCCATACCTCATGTCACAGGTGAGCAAATACAGACTTAAAATGGGGTTGGGGGGAATCTTGCTCCAAACTATGGCCAGTACACTGTGCCTTGTACACCTTGACCAGGTGGTCATCTCTAGAGGATTTACTTGGTGCCAGCACCCTCACAAGCACTCTTCGTGTATTGTGTGTTTAATCACACACACCCTTTTCAGTTCTGAAGTTGAGATGTCAGTGAGTTGTCTGGTATTGCTCTGCCTGTGCCCACAGTTCTCCTGTCATTTAAAAAAAATTTTTTTGCCAAGTCCTGAGGCTTGAACTCAGGGTCTGAGCACTGTCCATGGGCTTTCTTAAGTCTAGAGCTCTACCACGTGAGCCACAGTACTACTTCTGGCTTTTTTCTATGTATACTGAGGACTTGAACCCAGGGCTTTGTGCATGCTAGGCAAGCACTCTACCATTAGGCCAAACTTCTGGCTGTTCTCTTGGAATTCTGTCCTCATAGTTTGTGTGGGGTACTTCCTCTTCAAAGAATTGATCATCCAGTAAGAGAGGTAGAACACAGCTATCAGAAAGAAAGAACCTCAGTAGCTTGTGAGCAGTCAGAGATTCAGTAAAGGAAGTCTTTTGGAACTGAAGAAGGCAAAAATGGGGGCTGCCACTGGCCAGTGGGCAGACAGTGACCAATGACAATGATACGAACTCAGTGACCTAAGGAAATGTGTAGGAGGCAGGCACTGGAGGCTCATGCTTGAAACTCTTGATAGGAGGCTAAGATCTGAGGATCATGATTAGGAGCCAGCCAGGGCAGACAAATCTGAGAGACTCTTCAATTGACCAGCAAAAAGGTAAAGTGGAGGCATGGCTCAAGTGATAGAGCACAAAGCAGGAGTAGAAAAGGGAATGAGAGAGTTGACCATGAGTCCTAAGTTCAAGCCCCAGTACTTGCAGGAGAGGAACAAAGTTGGGAA
The DNA here is from genome assembly GCF_031878675.1 of Megascapheus bottae. Lineage (NCBI taxonomy): Eukaryota > Metazoa > Chordata > Mammalia > Rodentia > Geomyidae > Megascapheus > Megascapheus bottae. Next base: position 11,900,880 of record NC_143524.1, on the reverse strand, counting down.
GGAAGGAGGGAAGGAAGGAAGGAGAAAGGAAGGAAAAGGGATAGGTTTAGACTTGTTGAAGAGAGACTCAAGGACAAAGTACTGGTTGAGAGTATAAGGGAACAAAGCAGAAACCTGATAACTGTGAGTCTCAAAACATGACTTGTCCTACCTCTAGTACCCTCTGTGCATCAGTCATCTTGTTAGCTCTACTTCCAGAGACATCCAGAGCTCCTTCCCCTCACTCATCCATTCCCCACCTTTGCCTCTGGCAAAAGCCTCCTGTCTCCTACTTCCCATAAGTCATTCTCCATTCAACAGTGAGACTCACTTTCTTGCAACTGTAATATTCCACAATGTCACTCTCCTATGAACATCGAATGGGTCTCACTGAGTCTAGTTTAAAATCAAAACGTCTATCCAGGCTCAGCTTGAGCCAGGACCTTGCATACCTTTCTACTTTAACCTCCGAATCTCTTCCTTCCTCTCTTCTTTTCACCACCCTGGCCTCCACTTTGCCCTTGCAGGTAGAGCGTCTCCTCACCCTGGGATCCTTGTATGCATAGCTCCTTTCCTCTTCCTCTCCCCATCTCCAGATGGACAGCTTGTTTGGTTTTTTGTTGGTGTGTTTGTTGTTTTTTTCTCTGTTGTTGCTGCTAATTTGGGGGCTGGAGCTCAGACCCTGGGCTGGCCAGCTCTTTTCTTTTCACTCAGCTCTTTCCTAATAACGTGGCGTGTAGCGAGGACTTCCCACCACCACTGTCTTCCCATCACTGGCGCTTGCTTTCTTCACGCCCTTGTGTGTGTTAACACCATGGCCCAGCCCTTAGCAGTACCTGAAATACTCCTCTTCACTTATTTGCTTGTTTACTGCCTGTATTTTTTCCCCTTTTTGGAATGAATACTTACTCCAGGAAGACACAGCTGTGAGTGTCTGTAACAGTAGGGATAGATAGATTAATAGAATGTGTATTATATATATATATACATATATGTATGTATTATGAATAAATTGATGCAAGAATAGAAGGATGGGAGATACTGTATGTTTGAAAGGATTAGAGTGAGATTGAAGAGGACCCTAAAGTCTCCAACAGTAGCCTAGGCAGTAAGGAGCCATCAAAGGTTGTTTTAATTTCCTTTCTATCCCTTTCTTCCTGCCTCCCCATTTTGAGTGTGTATTTGCTCATCTGTGAAATGAGATATGGCTAGACTTCAGCTCTAAAGTGTGTAACCTCTCTCTCTCCTTTTATTCCTCTCTCTCCTTTTATTCCTCTCTCTCTCTCTCTCTCTCTCTCTCTCTCTCTCTCTCTCTCTCTCTCTCTCTCTCCCTCCCTCCCTCCCTCTCTCTCTCTCTCTCTCTCTCTCTCTCCCTCTCTCTCTCTGCTTTTATTCAGAGACTCCAAAGGTGAGTCTCACTCCTGGCAGCAGAGACACTACCGTGACTGTACCACTTGTAATCACTGCCCAACCAGTGCTCATAAGTTGGTGGAGACACAGAGAGTATCTTCTGTGATGACACAAGTTATAAAGAATAAGAGGAAAGAGGAACAGTTTGTTGCTAGAGATGGAGGAGGGCTGCAGTTGTAAATGATGGGAGGTCCAGAAGGGGCTTTCAGAGAAAGTAATTCTGATTCTGGGTTGGTTGGAAAACTTTTAAACTTTGTTTTTGTGCCTATATTGGTGCTTCAATTCAGGGCCTCTCACTCTTGCTTAAGTATTTCTCTCAAGGCTCTACCACTTGAGCCTTCTTGAACTTCACTTCTGGCTTTTTCACTCGTTAGTTGGAAATAAGTCTCAGATTTGTCTGCCCTTGGTTGCCTTTTTTTTTTTTCACCAGCTCTGGGGCTTGAATTCAGGGCCTGGGCACTGTCCTTGGGCTTTCTCAAGGCTAGCACTCTATCACTTGAGCCACAGCACCACTTTCGGGCTTTTTCTGTGCATGTGGCATGGAGGAATCAAACCCAGGGCTTTGTGCATGCTAGGCAAGCACTCTCCATTATGCCATTTTCCTGGCCCTCTGGGCTGACTTTAAACTGTGATTCTCAGACCTCATTCTCCTGAGTAGCTACTATTGCAGGCATGAACCATTGGTATGCAGGCATGAAGGGGGATTTTTAAAGGAAATATCTGTTTGGGGAAGTAGAGTCTGGAAGGAAGGGTTGACAATGGTTTGTGTTGATGACATTGATAGTGTGGTTGCAGGGAGAAGCCACCCTGATCAGCATGGGTTGGGTTTAGGACATCTGATGTAACTCTGTGCTTCCTTCTTGAAAACCCCAACCCAAGCCAAAATTTCAAGGGTCACCAGAAGTAATTGGCAGAAAGACTCCTCTTCAAGATTTCTCCTCCTCCTTTTTCCTTTTTTGAGCAGGGTTTTGTTTTGTAACCCAGACTAGCCTAGAACTTGCAATCCTCTGTCTTCTGTTCCTAAGTCTTTCAGTTTCAAATCTGAGTAACTTAAGGAGGAGGCAAGGAGGCCTGATGGTGGTGGCTCACTCCTTCAATCCTCACTATTCAGGAGACTGAGCTCTGGGGATAGAGGTTCAAAGTCAGTCTAGACAGGAAGGGCCAGGAGATTTGAATTGGAGCTATAATTTGGGGTGTAGGTGCTATCCCTGAACTTCTTTGGTTCAAGGCTAGCACTCTACCACTTGATCCACAGCTCCATTTCTGGTTTTATGGTGGTTAATTGGAGAGAAGAATCTCACAGGTTTTCCTGCCCACACTGGCTTTGATCTATGATCCTCACATCTCAGCCTTCTGAGTAGCTAGGATTACACGTATGAACTACCAGAGCCTGACTCCATGAGATTTTTTTATCTCCAATTAACCGCTCCAAAGCCAGAAGCAGAACTATAGCTCAAGTGATAGCATATTATCCTTGGGGAAAAAAAAGATAAGGGTCAGTGCCTGGGCTCTGAATTTAAGCCTTAGTGATGGGGGGAAAAAAAAAAAGAGGAGACAGCAGAAAACCTGTTATTCTGTGTCAAGTGCAGTGTCAGGCTTCTACATATACGCCATGGTATATGAGACGTTTTATTTTTCCATTTTGTAGATGAGGAAACTGAGGCCCCGAGTGGCCATGTGACTTGACCAACATGAGTGTATCCAGGAAGTGACAGAGCAGAGCTATAAACTCCAACATCCTGGGTTTTCTCTATGACCGCACAGCCTCTTCCATTTCTGAGCACTCAGAGTGGTCTGGTTTTGAAAGAAACTACTGAAACATCTACCAGATGGAAATTCAGAAAAAGCACAGTGGAGCTCCTTTACTTTACAGATGAAATGGCATATCAATATGAATCTCTCTAAATACCTGGTAGCTGTGCAGAAGTGGTTAGTTTTACCCAGTAGAAAGTTAGAAGTTGCCAGGAAGGAAAGTTAGAGGTTAGTTACTAGCTGGGCATTGGTGGCTCATGCCTCTAATCCTACCTACTCAGGAGGCTGAGATCTGAGGATCATGGTTCCAAGCCAGCCTAGGCAGGAATGTCTATGAAAGTGTTATCCCCAATTAATGGCAGAAAAAGCTGGAAGTGATGCTGTAGCTCAAGGGTAGAGTGCTAACTTTGAACAAAAGGAGCTTAGGGATAGTGCCTAAGCCCAGAGTTCAAGGCCTAGGACTAGCAAAAAAAAGAAAGAGAGAGAGAGAGAGAGAGAGAGAGAGAGAGAGAGAGAGAGAGAAACACACTTCCAGGTCCCTCTGTCTTCTACTTAAGGCTTAGAGGTTGAGATGGCAAAGAGAAAGAGGAACTCTCAGGCCCACAGAGGACCTGGTGACATTTCATCAGATCTCTGTGGGCAGGAAGGGAATGTGAGGAAAGTCTGGAAAACACCGTTCCACTTCATCCCATCCCCACACAGAGAAATGGGAGGGAAAAAGCTCTCTGCAGGACATTCATTGTGTTTTTATAGCCAAGGGGTATTTATTCAACACCAGCAGGTGCCAGACACGGGGTAAAAAAGTGAGTGACAGAGTAAGGCCCAGTGTCAGCCCTCCAGGCCCTGGCAAGTTAGTGAGTGCACGGATAAACTAACACACACTGAAACTGGCATTGGCCACGTCCAGGTCAGCAGAAGGTTGACTGATGTGTCGGAGGAGACAGGACTGGCAGGCACTTTGGGTGATGTCTTCACATGGTTGTGTGTTTCTGGCTGAAATTGCTTGAAAACAGCCACTCCTATATTTGTTAGTGGCCCTGATGATTTAGAGATTCTAAAAAATAAAAAAGGATTTTTACAGGGAAGTAGGAGGGAGTAGGATGGAGGGGCCAGTAGAGAATGAAAGGGGTGAAGTCTTACACTGCCCAGACACGAACCAGGTGTTGCTTTTCAAAGGGCTTTGCTTTGAGAGGCAGGACAGTGGTGGGCACTGAGTGAACCTAAAAGACAAGAGCAATGACAAGTCCTAATGACAACATCAAAATGCAAGGACCAAGCCTGCCACTGGAGCCTAGACTGGGAGCTGAGGAGCATGGATGATGGTGAGACTCATTCCCTTGCCTGCTGAAGGCCTGGTAAGGGGGCGGGGCTAAATGGGAGGAGGTGTGATTTACATTTAATTTTCCCAGCACCCAATCAGGTCACCTGACTGTTCTTCCTGTTTCACAGATGAAAAGGTCAAAGCTCAGGCATCTTCAGAGAAAGTTAGAATTGAAGTCTTCCAGGCTCCATTTCCCCATCTGTGCAAAGGGTGTGTGTTTGAATGTGTGTGTGTGTGTGGGGGGTGACTTAATTTCTTCCTTGTATTCGCAGGAGAAAATGCCACATGTTGGAGGGGAGAAGAGTGGGAGGGCTGCTGGCAGTTTCCAGCTCCATAGAGTTTAGGCCCTCTATTCTGAGCTCCCACCCTTTGTTTGGGAAATTCACCAGGAGGGGCCTTTATGCAAACAAGAGGCAAGTCTCCACCCTTTGTCCTTGGGGACCAGGGTGGGGTCACACCAATCCCCACACACAGGCTAAGCACTGCACTAGTCCTTCTGTGTAGAGATGTGAAACGTGCCTTTTCAGGGGACCTTCATCCTTGAGGAGTTGGGGAGAAACAGAATTCCTGGGGAGAATGGGACAGTTGGCACCTGCCTTGGAGGGCTCAAGATAACAGGGACTCAGGACTGCTTGGAGATATCAAGTCATTCATTCATTCATTCACTCACACATTCATTTATGGGTGTGGGGAGCTCTGGGAGGCTTTGGGGATATACCAGTGAGTTATTCCCAGCTGGGTTTAAAGGTTAGCTAAGCAGCCCAGATAGAGTAGCTAGAATAGTAACTGATTATTGAAGTAGGGAAGCCCACCTGGGGTCTTGATAGCAAGGCAGTCCCCTAGGGAGGAAAGACATTTTTGGAAGAACAGGAGACTCTGAATAGTATTGCTATTTAGGCATTTTTTATTTTATTTTTTTTTTGCCAGTCCTGGGCTTGAGCTCAGGGCCTGAGCACTGTCCTTGGACTTTTTCAAGGCTAGAGCTCTGCCACTTGAGCCTCAGCACCACTTCTGGCTTTTTTCTATGTATGTGGTACCGAGGAATCGAACCTGGGTCTTCGTGCATGCTAGGCAAGCACTCTACCACTAGGCCAAACTCCCGGCCCCTAGGCATTTTTTAAATCAGGGAGATTGCCAGCAGCAGATGGTCCACACTTGTAAGCTTAGCTCCTCAGGAGGCTGAGATCTGAGAACTGTAGTTTGAAGCCTGCAATCCCCAGGGAAGGAAAGTTCTTGAGACTCTAGTTAATCACAGAAAAAGCTGGAGGTGGTGCTATAGCTCAAGTGGTAGAATGCTAGCCTTGAGCAAAAGGAGTGGAGGGACAGGACTCAGGTCCAGAGTTTGAGGCCCAGAAAAGGCAATAAATAAATACATACATACACAAATATATAAATAAAATAAAAAATAAGGAGCATAGCCTAATGGGAGAGTCCTCGCCTAGCATGCATGAAGTCCTGAGTTTGATTCCTTGGTACCACATACTCAGAAAAGGCTGAAAGTGGTGCTGTGGTTCAAGTGGCAGAGTGCTAGCCTTGAGCAAAAAGTATCCAAGGACAGTGCTCAGGCCCTGAGTTCAATCCCCAGGACTAATAATAATAACAATAATAGTAGCAGTAATAAAAAGGAAGATCACCAGGTACTGGCTGATGACTCATATCTATAATCCTAGCTACTCATGAGGCTGAGATCTGAGGATCTGGTTCAAAGCCAAACCACAGCAGGAGAGTCATGAGACTCTTATCTATAGTTCACCACCAGAAAACAGAAGTAAAGCTGTGGTTCAAAATGGACAAGTATAGCCTTGAGCAGAAAAAGCTCAGGAATAGTGTCCAGGCCCTAAATTCAAGCCCTACAACCAACAACAACAAGAACAAAAACTTTGTAAATAGAAAGTGATTGTAATAATAAATGTTTTGTTCATCTTTATTAATAATAATGAAAACTGATGATAAAGATAGTGAATAGGCTGATTAATACCTCTTTCCATTTATTCTGCATGTGTTCTTGGAGCCTATGTTTGAGGCACTTTTCTAGTCTTAGGAGTATAGCAGTGAAGAAAACAGAAAAAAAATAAACCACTTGAAATGTGGTGGTAGGAAATCAATAGAGGAGATGCACTGTCAGGGTAGTGGTAAGTGTAAAGAAAGAAAAATGGAAAATGGGTGTTAAAATTATGGAAGACACTGTGTGCCAGTGGTTTATACCTGTAATCCTAGCTCCTCAGGAGAATGAGAGCCGAGGATCATGGTTCCCAGGCAGGAAAGTCCACAAGACCCCCCCCCTCTCTCTCCCCTCTCTCTCTCCCCCTTTTCTCTCCCCCTTTTCTCTCCCCCCTCTCTCTCCCCCTTCTCTCTCTGTTCCCCCCCTCTCTCCCCCCTCTGTCTCCTCCCCCCTCTCTCCTTCCTTCCTTCCTTCCTTCTTTCTGTCTTTCTTTGTCAGTCTTGAGATTTGAACTCAGGGCCTGTCACTGTCCCTGAGCTTCTTTCACTCAAGGGTAGCATTCTACCATTTGAGCCACAGTGCTACTTCTGGCTTTTTCTGTTTATGTGGTACTAAGGAATGGAACCCAGGGCTTCATACATGCTAGACAAGCACTTTACCACTAAGCTACCTTCCCAGCCCCAGGAGACTCATCTCTAACCACCCAAATGTTCTAAGTGGAGAACGTGGTTTAAAGGGTAGAGTGTCAGCCTTGCAAAAGTGAGGGGACAGTACCCAGGCCCTGAATTCAAGTTCCAGTGCTGGTACACCCAGAAAAAAAAAAATCAAGGGAGGCTGTTTTTCTGACTGGGCTCTTTCTGGTATTAAGCCCAACCAACCAGATCTGACCAATCAATGTCACATAATCAAGTGAAAACTTTAAGGTCTACTGCCTCAGTGTAATAAGAAAGTCTTCTCTGCTTCAACCCAAGCTAAAAAGTAACCTGACCATTAAACCAATCTGGTGAGCGTGTTTGTGAAGGGTATGGGGAGAGGGGTGTTGGAGATCAAATCCAAGGCTTTGTGCCAGTCCGGCCAGCCCCTCCTCCAGTGTGCTCCAGCCCTAACACCAGATTTGTTTTCTTTTTCTCCAGTTTCCTTGTTCCACCTTACAAAGTCTATTGTGCTGCCATTTCCCCATAGGAACTTCCATTCTACGTAGTAGAATAGAGGCTCCCCTGATTCATGAATTACAAATAAAAGCAATTAGATCTATAAAATTACAGGAGATGAGAAAGCAATTTGATCTATGAATCTGTTGTAATTTTGGTTTTTTTGACAGGGGATGGGGAAATGTTGGAGGACGTGGAGGTATTGGCTTTGCTGAGAATCTCTGAATTACAGCGGGCCTTCTGGCTAACGCCGCCAAAAGCCCAGAAAAAAGCAAGGGTAAAGTTGCGAAGTGGGCCCAGGTGCGGTGTGTTGAAGAGGAGGAGCTTCATCAACATTTTCTTTTCTGGGCACTGTCCTTGGGCTCTCTTAAGGCTAGTGCCCTACCACTTGAGGCACCCCTGCTGGCCTTTTCTGTATATGTGGTACTGAGGAATAGAACCCAGGGCTTTGTGCATGCTAGTCAAGCACTCCACTATGGGCCATGCTCCTGGCCCCTACAGACAGAGGCAGGCATGTCTTCAGGCACAATCTGTGTCCTTCACTTTGAAGCCATGTAATCATTACAGAAATGATTTCAGTGGCCCTGGGAAGTCCCAGGTACCAAAGACTTCCACCTCCAGCTCCAAGTGAACTCTCCAAGCTCTAGAGGAAGCCGTGGGTGTGGTGGATGGAGAGGAGTGACTCAGGTCTTGGCTGGCTTCCTGCTGAGTCATCCCTCCTGGGCTGGGGGGGAGGGGGTGGGTCTGGTGTTTAATCCTCCTCTTCTCACAGTGGCAGGTTCCTGCCTTTGGGGGAGATGCCTGGCCCAAGGCCTTCACCACCCGAGGACAGTGGTTGTATTTGCCTGACTTTCCTATCAGTCTCTTTGGTGAAATTGTGGGTGGAGCCTGACGTTCCACCCAGCCTAGCACTTCATTCTCCACCAAGTCCTGGATAGACACAGCCTGTCCCTTGCCAGGCTGGCTCTTTTCCATCTCAGGTTGAATGATTCAAGAGCTGTGGATGCTGAGGGGAGAGGATGGAGGAGGAGTAGACACAAGGCTTGGAGCCACTGAATATATATTTTCCTCCTTGGGGTTAGGTATGGAAACCAGGGCTGGTGCATGCTAAACTTACCCTCTACAGCCAGGAGAATTTTTTTTTTTTCTTTTTTGCCAGCCCTGCCGCCTGAGCACTATCCTTGGGCTTTCTCAAGGCTAGAACTCTACCACTTGAGCTACAACACCATTTCTGGCTTTTTTCTGTGTATGTGGTACCAAGGAATCGAACCCGGGTCTTTGTGCATGTGAGGCAAGCACTCTTACCTCTAGGCCAAACTCCCGGCCCAGGAAAGTTTCTTTTGAAGGGCTGGGGATATGGTTCACAGGTAGAGTGCTTGCCTGCCATGCATGAAGCCCTGGATTCAATTCCTCATTGTGGCTCAAATGGTAGAATGCTGGCCTTGAGCAAAAGAAGTTCAGGAAGAGTGCCCAAGGCCGTGAGTTCAAGCCCTGGGACTGGAAAAAGAAAAAAGTTTCTTTTTGATCCCTCATTCCCTCCAGGCAGGCACTCTTACTAGTTGAGACATACCTTTACTTCCAGCTGGTCAACTGGTCCACTTCCAGTGGTTAACTGGACTCTTACCAGCCCAGGCTGCCTACACCCTGTGATTCTCAAATCTCAGCCTCCTGAGTAGCTAGGATTACAGGCGTGAGCCCCTAGCACCCAGCTTTTGAAATTTTTTTTTTAATTAAGTGATGGTCTCTCACCTAGGCACCAGTGGCTTAGGAGCCTGAGATCTGAGGATTGCTGTTCAAAGCCAGTCTGGGCACCAAAGTCCACAAGACTCTTATCTCTAATTAACTACCAGAAAACCGGAAGTGGCACTTTGGTTCAAGTGGTAGAGTGATAGCCTTGAACTGAAGAGCTCAGTGACAGTGCCTCGGCCCAGAGTTCAAGCCCCATGATTGACAAAAAAAGAAAAAAAAGAGATGGAGTCTCTGGACAGGCACTGATAGATCATACCTGGAATATGCTTAGCTACTTAAAGTCTGAAATATGAGGATTGTGGTATCACTGTACCTCAAGTGCTAGAGCCCTGAGCAAAAGTAGTTTAGGGACAGGGCCCAGGCCCTAAAAAAAAGAAGAAAAGAATTCTTTTCCTAGGTTACTTAGACTGCTCTCAAACTCCTGGGCTCAAATGATCTTCCCATCTTGGCCTCCTTAGTAGCTGGGACTGTCCACTCCTGTCCATTCCTGGATTCACTGAGCTGTATCTTTGCTGATTTGATTTCAGGTCCCTTTAGAGAATGAATGGTGGGATTGAACAAAGACTGAAGAAAGAACTCAGACTCTGTGTGGCAAGGAGATCTCTCATTTATTTCTCATTCATTGAAAAGCCTCTCTCTAGCAGAAATTCTGCTCTATCATATCATTAGGTAAGAACTGTACGTTCCAACAAATATCCTTTCTGCTTTTACCTCTGTGTTCCTCAGTTCCAATTTGGTCATTAGTTGCTTCTGTTTGGCTAGCATTTCTAGTGTGTGTGTGTGTGTGTGTGTGTGTGTCCCATTTCTGAGACTTGGATAAAGGGTCCCTAAGCTTCTTTGCACAAAGCTAGTGCATTTAGCTTTTTTTTTTTTCCTCCCTCAAGGCTGGTACCCTTTACTATTGCAGCTATGCCTCCATCTCTAGCTTTTCTTTTTGTCTGTTATGGGACTTGAACTGTGGTTCTGGGCACTGTCCCTGAGATCTTAAGCTCAAGGCTACCCCCGCCAACCCAAGCCTCAGCACCACTTCCGGTTTTCTAGTTAACTGGCGATAAAAGTCTCACAGAAGTTAGTGCCTGGGCTGACTTTGAACCGCAATTCTCAGATCTCAGTCTCCTAAGTAGCTAGGATTACAGGCATGAGCCACTGTGGTCCTGCACCCCTGAGTTCTTTTTGCTCAAGGTTAGTGCTCTGCTATATTGAGCCACAGCTCTGCTTCCAGTTTTCTGATGGGTCATTGGAGATAAGAGCCTCTAGGACTTTCCGGTCTGGGCTAGCTTTGAGCCTTGATCCTCAGATCGTAGACTTCTGAATAGCCAGGATTACAGGCATGAGCCTGGAATCACAGCCTTCTTCCTCTGACAACTCCTCCCTCTCACCAAACTTAGAGTCATGATGGCTACAACCCTGCCAATGGAAGGAAATGAACCAAGGGCTGCCAAAGGCCTAGCAGTTGAGAAGCCATTTTGATCAAACACATAGTAAGGTAAGAGAGACAAATGGGAGCCTGGAGTGTCTAGATCCATCCACAGGGGAAACTAGTGCCAACTCTGGGATTCTGGGTGATGTGAGAAACATGCTTTTTTGTTCCCCCAAGACTTCCAGTAGTTGCAACAAACCAAGGAGTCTGATACTCCTGAAACCCAGGTTTCCAATCTTGACAGAAAAGTGTGTAGCAAGGCTTCCAACCTTCTTGCATCTTTGCTACCTGTCATCTTGACTGGCTGCGAGGATGTGTGGGTATTGCAGGAATATGTCCTGCCATCTGCCCACCCTTCATTTCAGCATTTCTCCCTTGCAGATAATGCCATTGTCTCCTCTTTGTCAAAACTTGGACCCTGGGAAGGAGAAATGAGGAAATCCAGAATGTCACCTCAAAAGCCATTTCAACTTCACAATTTCCTCAAATTGCCCTGCCACACCAGTGTTTAAGAAACACTAGGGGAACCAGTAGTGTGGTCTAGTGGTAGAGTGCCTGCGTAGCATGCACCATACCCTAGGCTTGATTCTTCAGCACCACATACACTGAATAAAAAGCTAGAAGTGGTGCTGTGGCTCAAGTGATAGAGTGCTGGCTTTGAGAAAGCCCAAGGCCAATGCCCAGGCCCTGAGTTCAAGCCCCAGGACCAGCAAAAAAGAAAAGAAAAAAAGAAACATTAGACCTAAGAATGGAGTCAAAGAAAAACAATCTGAGACTGGGAATGGGACTTAGTGATAGAGTGCTTGCCTAGCATACAGGAAGCCTTGGGTTAAATTTCCCTGTACCACATACACAGAAAAAGCTGGAAGTAGCACTGTGGCTCAAGTGGTAGAGCACTTGAGCACAGAAAGGCTCAGGGACAGTATCCAGGTCCTAAGATCAAGCCCCAGGACTAGTGAGAGAGGGGGGCGGACAAAAAGGAAAATAATGTGAATGAGTCAGTGTGGGGACTGTGCGGGGCTGAGTGGGGTTAGATTGTTCTGGAGAGACATTAGAATCATCATGAACCAGGCTCCCACTTGCTCATTATTCATACAGTGTTTTTTGTTGAATACCAACTTTGTGGCAGACTCTAAAAATGGTCCCTGCCTTCTCTGTGTAGGTAGGGGAACATGAAATATATACCATCATTGAAAGGCAGAAAAGAAACGAAGGAGTCTCTATGTTCTTGCACCTTCTTGAGGATATGACCTGAAAATAAATCAGCTGAGAGCCAGATTGGCATTGAGAGAACCTTACTATTGATTGGGACTTGGGATGTTAAAATGGGATAGTGTGTTGGGACTTTGAGTCTCTTTTCCTAGAAGTCTTTATACAACCCACAAATAACTCACATCGCTTTTGGCTAGCTCTGGCTGGAATGTGTCCTGTTCAGGGTACATGCCATTTGGTAACATTTGATCTTGGAGCTATCTCCCCTCCCCCCCTCCCCTCTCTCTCTTTAGATATAGATGAGACATAGATCTTCAAATGAGACTTAAAAGAAGCAATCCCAGTACTGAAATCATCACCACATGACCATCATCATCATTTTCTTGTTTGTTTTTGCCAGTCCCAGTCTTAAGCTCACAGCCTGAGCACTGTCCTACTTCCAGCTTTTTCTATGTATGTAGTACTGAGGCATTAAACCCAGGTCTTCATGCATGCTAGGCAAGCACTCTACCACTAGGTTAAACCCCCAACCCCATCGTGATTTTTTTTGTGGGTCATGGGGCTTGAACTCGGCCTGGGTGTTGTCCCTGAGCTCTTCAGCTCAAGGCTACCACTCTACCCCACCCATGATCATCTGGCCTCAGCTTCCCAAGTAGCTGGAGCTACAAGTGTGTGCCATCATGCCTGGCTTTCATCGTTAGTGGTTCTTTTTAAATTTTTAAAATATTTTTCATTATTGGTTTTAACTAGATACTACTAAATGCCTCCAGAGAGAATGGCTTTGTTTCCATTCTTGCCCGTCATCTGTGAGTCTTTGGTGTCCCATCTCATCTTCCTTCTCCTTAAGAGCCAGCTCCAGATACCTCTGTAGGGAGGTGTCTGCAGTATATCAGGCATGTATTCCCTGCTCACTCTGACTCCTCTCCTTATAGCTCTTTCCTTGGTACACCCTCCACCACACACACACACACACACACACACAATCTTTTGCTGTGAGCAAAAGGACACTGCCAGGACACAGCATTGGCCAATTTCCTGTTACTGTGACAAATCCCTGAAAAAATCATCTTAAGGAGAACAGGTGTATTTTTGGCTCATGATGTCAGAGGTTTCAGGCTATTGCTACTTGGCCTTGTCACTTTGGTGGGACAGTACGTCATGGCAGAAACATGTGGAGGTAGCCAGGAAGTCAAGAGAGAAAGAAGTGTCTAGAGTCCCAAGAACTTACCCCAATGACCTAACTTCCTCTACCAGGCTCCACCTAGGGATCTTTTTTTTTTTTTTTTTTCATCTTAGGGCCTGACTTCCAATGTCCAGCAATGACTGTGTCTTTACTGCCTGGGTTTCCTGGAATTGGGGGCCGATCCTTTACTCTTGTCATTTGTCATTTCCTTATCTTTGCAACTATTTGAGGTCAGTGAATTTTCATTTTTGTGTATGTGCGTGATACCAAGGACAAATCCAGTGTCATGTGCATGCTAAGCAAGTCCTCTTTCTCTGAGATATATCCCCAGCCCTTATTTCATTCATTTGTCAGACTACTCCATACTGAGGATTGAACTCAGGGCTTAGTGCTTGCTAGGCAAGTACTCTAATACTTAAAACACACCCCAAATCCTTTTTATTTTTTGTCAGTTGTAGGGCTTGAACTCAGGACTAGTGCTCTACCACTTGAAGCCACAGCCCCACCTCTGGTTTTTTAGTGGTTAATTGGAGATAAGAGTCTCACTGGGACTTTTCTGCCAGGTTGGCTATGAACCAAAATTCTCAGGTCTCTGCCTCCTGTGTAGTGTGAACCAGCACCTGGCTTATTTATTTTTAAAATAGGGTCTTGAGCTTTTCCTAGAATAGCCTCAAACCTTAGTGTTTCCCCCCGCCTTCTTGCCAGTCCTGGAGCTTGAACTCAGGGTCTGGCCACTGTCCCTGAGCTTCTTTTGCTCAAGGCTAGCACTTTCTCTACCCCTTGAGCCACAGCTCCAATTCCAGTATTTTCTGTATATGTGGTACTGGGGAATTGAACCCAGGGCTTTGTGCATGCTAGGTAAGCATTCTACTTCTAAGCCACATTCCCAGCCCCCTACCTTAGCTTTCCAAATAATCTCATGTAATTATCTGTGATTTTAGGACTGGTTGCCTCATTACACCCTTTTTTTGTTTGTTTTCTTTATGCTGGTACTGGCTTGAACTCGCAGTCTCCTGATCTCACTCTGGTTTTTCTGTTCACAGCTGATGTTCTATCACTTGAATGCCTCCACTTCATCATCCCACCTTTCTTTCTTTCTTTCTTTCTTTTTTCTTTCTTTCTTTCTTTCTTTTTTTCGCTCTCTCTTTCTTTCCTCTCTTTTTCTTTTTCTTTTTTGGCAGTCCTAGGCCTTGAACTCAGGCCCTAGGCACTGTCCCTTACTTTCTTTTGTTCAAGGCTAGTGCTCTACCACTTGAGCCACTGGGTCAATTTCGGCATTTTCTCTCTTTCTTTTTTTTTTTTGCCAGTCCTGGGCTTGAGCTCAGGGCCTGAGCACTGTCCTTGGATTTTTCTCAAGGCTAGAGCTCTACCACTTGAGCCTCAGCACCACTTCCAGCTTTTTCTAAGTATGTGGTACCATGGAATCAAACCCGGGTCTTCATGCATGCTAGGCAAGCACTCTACCACTAGGCCAAACTCCCAGCCCCATCTTTTTTTTTTTTTTTGCCAGTTCTGGGCTTGTGCTCAGGGCACTGGCCCTGTCCTTGGGTTTTCTCAAGGCTAGAGCTCTACCACTTGAGCCACAGCACCACTTTTGGCTTTTTCTAAGTATGTGGTACTGAGGAATTGAACCCGGGTCTTCGTGCATGCTAGGCAAGCACTCTAACACTAGGCCAAACACCCAGCCCTCAGCATTTTCTTTTTATGTGGCACTGAGGAATTGAATCCAGGGCTTCATGCAGGCTAGGCAAGCACTCCACCACTAACTCACATAGACCCTGTCCCACTCTTTTTTTTTTTTTTTGTGGGTCATGGGGCTTGAACTCTGTCTCTGAGCTCTTCAGCTTAAGGCTACCCCTTGAGTCACAGCCCCACTTCCCCCTTTCTAGTGATTAATTGGAGATAAGAGTCTCTCAGCCTTTAGTGCCCAGGCTGGCTTTGAACCATGATCCTCAGATCTCAGCCTCCTGAGTAGCTAGGATTACAGGCGTGAGCTACTGCGCCCAGCTCCCCGCCCCACTCTTTAAATAAGGAAATGCAGGCTATATCTGTACAGCAAATATATAAAATTTGAACTTGTGACCATCTGATTCAAAGCACACATTTTTCCATAGCATGATCTACTTCAGATCTTCCCAAAGCATAGTTTGATAATTACAAACATGTTCATAGTATTTACTTGATTCCAGTGAGTATTATCAGAGCTTTGATTACTTGTAGTTCTTCTAACAATTCCTGTAAGATAGATATTAACAACATTAACCTCCTCATTTGTACATGAGGATATTGAAGCATAGAATACTTATGAAACTTGCCCAGGATCACACAGCCAGTAAGTGGCAGGGCCAGGATTTGAACCCAAGCAGCTAATCCCACAATGTACCCACTGTTGGATTCCTATATGCACAGCTCATGCATATAGATTTTGTTTTGTGTGTGTGGGGGGGTCATAGGGCTTGAACTTGGCCTGGTAGCTGTCTATGAGCTCTTCAGCTCAAGGCTGCATGTAGAATATTTGTGAATACTACTGGAATGGATGGATAGGGGAAAAGTGAATGATGGATGGGGTCAATCCAATTAAAACATAATGTATGCATGTGGGAAATACCATGGTGAACCCTCCTTGTTCAATTAATGCATACATACACACCCAAAATGAAGAAAAGGAAGACAGGTTGTGGGAACCATAGGTGAGGGGTAAATATAATTGAAGTGGGCCAGAAGCATAGCCTAGTGTAGAGTGCTCGCCTAGCATGCACAAAACCCTGGGTTCAATTCCTTGGTACCACATACACAGAAAAAACCAGAAGTGATGCTGAAGCTCAAGTGCCAGAGTGCTAGCAAAGTGCTTGGCTAGTAAGAGCAAGGTCCTGGGTTCAATCCCTAGTACCAAAAAAGAGAGAGAGCAAAAAACAAAGGAGGAAGA
Source organism: Megascapheus bottae (assembly GCF_031878675.1). Classification (NCBI taxonomy): domain Eukaryota; kingdom Metazoa; phylum Chordata; class Mammalia; order Rodentia; family Geomyidae; genus Megascapheus; species Megascapheus bottae. The sequence goes on along the minus strand of NC_143524.1, from coordinate 11,884,835 downwards.
GGATGGGTAGCATGATGGGATACATTGCATGCATGTACAGAAATGTGACAATGAACCTCCTTTTGTAACTAATGCATGCTAATAAAAATACAAAAATACAAAAATACAAAAAAGTTCATGCATGTACAAGGATGCCTTTAACATGATATGTATGTCCATGTGAGTATATGCGTCATTTAGATACACAGTTTAACTTTAGCATCATATGTAATTGGTATTTGCTTATTCAGGTTGCAGGTTATTTTCTTCCCTACTAGCAATTTTTGTAATTTAATTTCTTACACTGATTATATACATCCAAGTATCTTATATGGGATTAAGAATTTTTTTTTTTTTGGCAATCTGAAAAAGAGAAAGACAGAAAGGGAAGGAGAGAGGAAGGGGAAATGAGAGACAAAGAGAAAGAGGAGAGAGGGAGAAGGAGAGAGAGAGAGAGAGAGAGAGAGAGAGAGAGAGAGAGAGAGAGAGAGAGAGAGAGAGAGAGAACATGTTCATTTGTCTTTTAACAGGTCTGGAAGGAGACGCTGCAGCTTCTGGCCTCACACACACTGGATCTTCTTGTCTTATACCTCTCAGTCTTTTCTTTGTTTGAGGTGATGTTTCTGCTGCTTCTCCTTTGTTGAAGGTGATATTACTGTAGCAGCCATGACTGCGTCCTGCCCCTGCCTGCCCCTTCTGGGCTCTGTGCAGAAATTGTTCTTAAGCCTGGACAAAAGCTGCTGGTTTTCATAAGGCACTCAGCCTCCTAGTCTTAGCACCTTGACACCCACAGTGTTGGGTCTGTGCTGTACTAGAGCTTGATGTGGGTGCTGATGTCTCTGGAGGTGGGCTGGGAGTATGTGTGTGGGGGGGCACACAGAGGCCAGGGGGGGCTCACCCAGTGGATGTCTGCCATGGAAAGGGTAGGGACTTTTAAAAGCCACAGCTGTCTTTGTCGTCCACACCCCCATTCCGAAATGGCTCTATAGACTTTTTTTTTTCCTTGCAATGCAAATCTATCACGTGCAATTGTCTCTGAGCATCACAGCTTATTTCTTACACACACACACACACACACACACACACAAACACACGTGGAGAAAAAGAATAAGCAAATGCTTAGTGCTTCAAGAAAGAGGAAAATAATAAGGTTGCCAAGGCGTGTACCCAGGCTCTGTGCATGGCAGGTGATTAAGGCTCTGTTTAGGGAGGAACTGAGGTCTAGTGGACAAACAGGGAGTTCTAGCCCCAGCCCGGTTATTAGTCCATGGGAAACATCCTGTTACTATTATAAAGATGAAGTGCTACTTTTTTTTTTTTAAAGAACTTTCTAAAAAGTCTTCCTTTCTATTCGGATTCAATTCAAGTCTGCAAGGCAGGAAGGTCTCAGAGCAGCCATGCCTGCAACATTAGCTAATCAGGACTCTCAAGAAACATTCCATTCCGCTTAGGACTTTGGAGAATGGTTTGCTCATGGTGGCTTTTAAAATAAATGGAGGGTTGCCAGGCTGAATGGATTCCCTGTGGAGCTGGTGACCTGTTCTAGGCCAGTGCCCAGCACGCCTGACTCCTGACGGGAGGTAGACTTGTCTCTAAACATGAGGGCCTTGGTAGAGTCCCAGTTCTTGTGGGATGAAGTGAAGAGCCTTGTAAACTCTCCCTTCCCATTTTAACACTGGGAAACTGATGTCCAAGAGCATAAGAAACAAATGAGACCAAACAGTACACTGAACATTTCACAGAAACTTCTAGAAACATCAAGGCGAAAAGGCACTATGGCATTAGTGGCAAAAAAAGACACCGGTTCAGATGGCTTGGCTTCCTCATCCTGAAGCTGTGTGACTGTGTAAGTGAGTAAGTTGCCTGAGGCTCATTTCCCTGATTGCAAATTATTGATATTGATTCTGGCACTACTCTGTGCTTTGTAAGGTGTCAAGCGAATGGGTATAAAGTGATGCCATTTCTGCTTGGCACCCAATAGGTACTTGATACATGTTTATTAAAGAACTAAGCACTGGTGGCTCATGCCTATAATCCTAGCTCCTCAGGAGGCTGAGATCTGAGCATCATACTTTGAAGTCAGCCTGGGTAAGAAAGTCCATGAGACTTTTTTTTTGACAGTTGTGGAACTTAAACTTTGGGCCTGGGTGCTGTCTCTGAGCTCTTCAGCTACCCCTTGAGCCACAGTGCTGCTTCTGGTTTTCTGGTGGTTATTTGGAGATAAGAGTCTCATGAACTTTAGTGCTGGGCATGGCCTTGAATCAGTCTCCTGAGTAGCTAGGCTACCGGGCCTTGGTAGTCCGTGAGACTTCTATCTCCAATTAAACACCAAGAAGCTGAATGTAGTGCTGTGGTTCAAGTGATAAGAGTGCTAGCCTTGAGCCAAAAAGTTAAGGGATAGTACCCAGGTCATAATTTCAAGCTCTAGGGGACACACATATGCACACATTATTAGAGATACAATGCAGGCCAGTTATATGATAAACAGTGTTTTCTAAGAATTAACCAAGAAACTGGTTAAAAACACTGGTTTCCAGGCTTTAGCCTCTATAGCCTATGGAAAAGATGTGCAAATATGTACTCTAACCCGACTCCTCAGACAATTTTGGAATATGTCCAGGCCTCTTGGTTTCACCTCTTGATTCTCTGTGCACCTGACCCTACATTCATAAAGTTTTTGTATGATGGGGACAAGGTTAGAAGACCAAATACTATTAAGCCAGGTACTGGATGGCTCACACCTGTAATCTTAGCTACTCAGAAGGTTGAAATTGGAAGTCGGGCTGTGGCTCAAGTGGTAGAGTGGTGGCCTTAACTGAAGAGTTCAGGAACAGTGCCCAGGCCCAGAGTTCAAGCCCCACCACCCACAAAAAAAAAAAAAAGAAAAGAAAAAAGACAGAAGGTTGAAATTTAAGGACCACGGTTCTGAGACAGCCCAGGCAGAAAAAGTCTTTGAGATGCTTATCCCAGTAAGGCTCAAGATGGAGGTATGGCTCAAGATGTAAAATGTTAGCCTTGAGCAAAAAGAGCTAAAGGGAAGCATGTTGGCTGTGAGTTACTGCTCCAGTACTGGCACATCCTGCCCCCGCCAAAAAAAAAACAATTAAGTCAAGTATTACACTGTGTATTTTTTAAACACGAATGTATCTTGAACTTTGCATAGAAGTTTTGTTTCTGAAAAGCTATATGTAAATGGAATTTGTACCTGTTGTGTGAGAACAGGCATAGATTAAGCATATTACTGTTATTCAAAGGGGTACATTTAGTTTAAATAAATATGAGTGAAAGCTATGTACTGAGCATACAATGATTTAGAAGATACAGATCCTGACTTCAAAGGGCTTAACTTACAGTCCGATGGAGGAAGCAAGCAAATAAAAAAGAAATACCAAACAGTGGTCAGGCAACATGAGAAATGTGTCTAACTCACATCGGGTAGTTCTACCTGTAGCCACATTTGAAACAGACCTATCATGTGGGAATCTACTTGTAACTCTTTTAGCTAAGGTAATGAGCCTTGTTTTGAGTTTATCGTCAATGTCCATGTCAAGGTATCTTTTTATATAACTGCCTATCTGCACCAAGACTGAGTCCCTGCTGTGGGCAAAGCACTGAGGGAGACCTTAGTGAGAAAGCAGAAGGGCTCAACCCCTGCCCATCCCATCTACAGTTTCATTTGATTTCTCATGAGGTCTCAACTCAGTGTGATCTTTCTATGACAGGAAAAGTAGTTTATTAATCAAGCCTTAACTCCTTTCACTGAACAGGCTATATATTCTGTTGGTCACCATAAAGTAGGCAGATCTTATTCCAGCCAACACTTTAGTGTGGGCAGATCTTTTATCCAGGAGGAGACCAAAGAGCATGCAGTTGACAAAACTATTTGCAGATCTGTGCAGTGTGATGAGACCTGCATGGGTCAGGCAGGTCTGTGAGTGTCTGGATGATCTTCTTTCTTCTGGGCATCACAGACAGGAACACCTTTTAAATCACCTGTCTCTGCCCCCAGAAGAAGGCAGAGAGGAAATTCTTACGAGTTGTGACATTAGGATAATGTATAAACAAAACACAGCAAGCAAGGTGTAAGTTGACAGATAAATTTTTTTGTTCCTTTTTGGCTGCCAGTCGTAGGGCTTGAACACTGGGCCTGGGTACTGTCCCTGAGCTCTTTAGCTCAAGGCTACCACCCTACCCCTTGAGCCACAGTACCATTTTCAGTTCTCTGGTGGTTAATTGGAGATAACAGTCTCACAGACTTTTGTGGCCGGGCTACCTTTGAACTGCAATCCTCAGATCTCAGCCTCCTGAGTAGCTAGGATTACAGGCATGAGCCATGGTACCCAGCTGTATTGCCATTTTCTTACAGATATAAGAGAACTGAGGCCCAGGAGATGGCCAGCAGCAGGTTGGACATCTGGTGGTCCACTTTGCTTTATAGAGAATCAGTATTGTGATTCCAGCCCAGACTCATTAGTATGGCCTTTGAAGTCACCTCAAAGAGCATCCTCAACCTCCTGTTCCTGTTTCTCAGAAGGCCAAGCCTGAAGCATCTGGCTCTTGCTTTTTGCCAAGTTGCTGCTGCACTTCCTGAGACACTGCTCCCTTGTATCTGCCTGGTGAAACTCAACCCAATGTGCAAAGCCAGCTCAGGTGTCCATTCTTCCACTGATTGGAACCAATCTCCTCCCTCCCTCTCTCTTTTTCTCTCCCTCCCTCTAGGCTTTTGTCTCTACTGTCCTGCCCCCCCGCCCAGGGGGGGGGGCAGTGGCTTAGAGCCCTTATTTAATCCCTCCAGCATGCACAGGCACAGCAGTAATAACTGCTGGAAAATGTTTAGCTCCTTTCAGCTAAATGGAATAACGTGATGACAGCTATCCAAAGAGCAAATGCATATTGAGGCCCACTCCGTGTGTTTATTAGGACTTCCCCCACGGTGACACTTCTCCACCACCCAAGTCTCCCTAGACATGTTCTAGTGGTGTCTTCACTGCACGCCAAAGGGAGGCCCAGAGAGGTGAGATTCCTCTCCTGAGGTCACACAGCTAGAATCACTCCCCCAGCTGGGTTTGCCATATGCCCACAGCCGGGAACTCTCCACGCTTTGCTGGTTCAGAGGAGAGAACACAAAACAGCACGATTTCCCCGACGTCGGGGTTCACGCAGTCCTCCAAGCCCACCTCCAGGCCGGGCTGGAGAACGCCGGGACGGATCAGGCTGGGCTAACTAAGCTCGGGTCGGAGGCTGGGGGTCGGCACCGACCTGCACAGGCTCCCGGGCGCTGGAGCGGGTGTCCCGGGTCTCGAGTCCCTGGAATGTGGGAGGCTGGGCGGAGGGGGGCAGGCAAGGAGGGGGCGCTTCCTCTGCCCGCCCGAGGGGAGCCGCTAGGACGCGCGCGGGGCCGCCGCCTCCCCCTCCCCGCCTTCCCTTCCCCCCCCCTCCCCGCCTTCCCTTCCCCCCCCCCTCCCCGTTCGCTGGCTCGCTGGGGGCGGGGGCTGCGGCGGGCGGGCGGGAGGGCGGCGTGGGGCCGGGGAGCGCGGCTGCCGCCCGGGCCGGCCGGGGCGGGAGGAAGCGATGAATATTCAGAAGGGGAGGGGGAAGCGAGGGGGCCGAGCGCCCGCCGCGGCTCCCGGCAGCCTGAGCCGCATGACGCGCGGAGGAGGCAGCGGGAGCGGCCCGGGCCGCGGGAGCCGAGACTCGGACGCCGCGCGCGAGGGGTGGGCGTCGCTCGCTCCGCCCCGCGAACCCCCTGCGCGTTCGGGGACGCGGATTCCCCGTGACCGCCGCCGCGCCGGGCTCCGCCGTGTGGTCGCCGCCGCTGCCACCATGTCCCCGGGGAAGCCCGGGGCGGGCGGAGCGCGGACGAGGCGGACCGGCTGGCGGAGGAGGCGGCGGAGGCGGTGGCTGGAGGAGGCGGCGACGAGGCGCACGGCGGGGCCCGGTTCGCGCGTCCCGGGCGCGTTCCAGGGCGCGCGGGGCATGAAGCCCGCACCCCCGTGCTCGCCGGAGCTGCGCCGGGCGCTGCCGCCGTCGCCGCCGCCTCGGCGGTCGCCGTGGCTGCTGCTGCTGCTGCTGCTGCTGCGCCTGGGCCAGGTAAGCGGCGGGCTGGGCCCGGCGTGGGGGCGGCCGGCGGGGGGGCGGGACCCGCGTCTCCTGCACCTGCCCCGCGCGGCCCGACCCCGCCTGGGGGCCTGGTCCGGGGTCGGGTTTCTCGGATCCTGGAGCGGAGCTGGCAGCGGGGTGGATGGGTGGGTGGGGACCGATCGTGGTCGGTCTCGCACGAGGGCTGCCCAGAGCCGGGGTGGGGGAGCGGAGGAGGGCGGGATGCAGGCCTCCCCCTCCCCCGGCGCCTCCCGGGAGGCCCCCGCGTGGGCTCCGGGCGCGCTGCGGCGCGGCCTCTCCCCGGAGCTGGTCACATCTGGCGGGCGCGGGCCTGGCAGGCGCGCCGGGCCGGCCGGAGGGGGCGTGTTTGCGGAGAGCTCGGGAGGCCACGCCGCGGCCGACCTCCGACCCGGCCCGCGGGGGCCCCAGCGGCCGGGCTGCGGGACACCGGCCAGGCCCCACGGGCGCGCGGGGCCGGGAGCCGGGCAGCTGGGCAGCGAGGAAGGGGACGAGGCGCTGTTTCTGGGGAAAGTTCCCAGCCTTGGGAATAAAGTGGCCCCTGGAAGGCATTGCCTGAAGGCAGCTGGCCTGCTTCCCACCATCCAGCTGGGGAAGGAGCTTGCTTTTCTGGGTGCTGAATTCGTGTTTTGTGGGCGCCACCCCCTCACCCTCCCCACACTCCTTCCTTAAATTGTTTTTTCTTCACTTTTTTTTTTTTTTTAAAGAGAATGCTGTGCTTGGCGTTTTGGTGGCCCAACCTTTCTGAAAATGTTGTTTCCCTTTTCGAGACATTTCTATGGGGATGGGGAGGGGTGAGGCAGGACAGAGTGGGGGATATGGAGGGAGAGCATGTCCATGTCATAGACAGGGACCTGAGGGAGAGAAGTTAAAAGATTGTGGGCTGTGGGAGCTGCTGGGGTCTTGAACCTGCAGCAGAAAGAGGTCTGGTAGTGCCCTTGGCTGTGCATTTTACTAATTAAAATCTGGCTTATTTTTATAGATGTGAGCTTTCAAGAGATGATGTTTGAAAGCCAGGAAGTGAATTATTGGCTGGGGATGAAACCTGGTTTGGGGGAAAACTTCCTGCACGAATATAGGATTGTCTGATAGCTGAAACACACACCCTGGGGCAGTAATGCAGCTCAGCTGATGAGCTGACTGGATGGGAAGGGAGCTGGGGGCTTCCCTACACCTCCACGCCCAGAGGTCACCCAGTTTCCCCCAGCAGGTTTTATACCAGCAGTCTGAAGATCCTGCGAGGCAGTATTACTGCCCAGAAAATGTTGTACTGGCTTAGGTGTGAGAAGGCTGGCTCCAGGGTCAGGCATCAGAGTTGAACTTGCTCTTCCTTCTTCCATCCTCTGTTAAAAGCATCTCTGCCATGGGTATTATGGCAATTGTCTAGTAGAATAGTTTCAGGGGCTTCTATTGGCCAGTTGTCTAGAAGAACCTTGTAAACATTAAAAATTCACTCTGACATGCGCCTGTAATCTTATCTACTCAAGAGGTTGAGATCTGAGGCTCATGGTTCAAAGCCAGCCTGGGCAGAAATGTTTGGGACACTCTTATCTCCAGTTAACCCACTAAAAAAACTGGAAGTGGACCTGTGGCTCAAGTGGTAGAGCACTAGCCTTGAGCAAAAAAAACCCCAAAACACAAAAGCTTAAGGACAAGCTGACAAGCTTAAGGCAGATCATCTGCAACAAATGACCACTGGTGTTGTGTAAGGGTGGAGTGGGATGGGGTGGGGAGAAATAGGGCTGCAAGTTATTTGTTCATAGAAGAAATGTTTATCACCGGGCACAGTGGCTCACACCTGTAATCCTAACTACTCAGGAAGCTGAGATCTGAGGATCACTGTTCAAAACCAGCTTAGGCACTGAAGTTCATGAGACTCTTACCTCCAGTTAACAGCCTGAAAACCACAGAAGTGACTCTGTGGCTCAGGGGAGTAGGGCAGTAGCCTTGAGCTGAAGAGTTCAGGAATAATGCCCAGGCCTAGAGTTCAAGTCCCACTACTGACCAAAAAAAAAAAAAAAAAAAAAGCTTAAGGACAATGTCCAGGCCCTGAGATCTAGCTCCAAGACTGGAACATACACACACAAAATACCTGATGAAATATTTCTGTACCATATGGAATGATCATTAAAGTACAGGTTGTGTAACAGGTTGCCTTTTCCTGTCAGGAAATTAATGGAAAATAGCCTAGGTGGTTAAAAAATTACCCCATGGGGACTGGGAGTTTGGCCTAGTGGTAGAGTGCTTGCCTAGCATGCATGAAGACTCAGGTTCAATTCCTTCCTACCCCATACATAGAAAAAGCTGGAAATGGTGCTGTGGCTCAAGTGATAGAGCTCTAGCCTTGAGAAAGCTCAAGGACAGTGCTCAGGCTCTGAGTTCAGTCCCCAGGAATGGCAAAACAAACAAACAAAAACCTCATGGGGGCTGGGAATGTGGCTTAGTGGTAGAGTGCTTCCTTAACATGTATGAAGTTCTAGGTTCCATTTCTCAGTACCACATACACAGAAAAAGCCAGAAGTGGTGCTGTGGCTCAAGTGGTACAGTGCTAGCCGTCAGAGAAAGAAGCTCAGGAATAGTGCCCAGGACCTGAGTTCAAACCCCAAGAATAATAAAAAAAATTAGCTCATTGAGCTGGAGGCCTGGCTCAAGTAGAGCACCTGCCTTGCAAGTCAGAATCCTGGAATTTGATACTTACTACTGTCAAAGGAAAGACCTCATATTTGAGTATGTCTTGTGTCAAAGTTTAAAGAACTATTTTAGCTCCACTTATATTTTGGTCTAATTTGATTTAGATATTCCTTTTCATTTTTGCTTCAGCAATACTTAATGCAATCTGAGCTTTGAATTAAAAAAAAAGATTCCTTGGGTAAATTAAATTTCTTGCCCAATCCTTCCTTGTATTTCATTAGCATTTTGCCACTTTCCACTTGCTTTGTATTCAACTATTTCCTTCCTCTTGGGTTTATTCTGTAGAAACTCAAGAGGATTCTCATTATAGTTCTTGTATGTGTATCTATTATAAAAATAGGGAATCTAAAATGCTCTTTTAATAAACATCTCCAAAATCTACATTCAGACCTCCCAGACCTAAATTCACGCCCTAGTACACACAGACACACACAGACACACACAGAGTAGCTCCAGATTTTGAAAATAGCTCAGACCCTTCAAATGTGGTGAGAACATTGGGACCAAGAAAAGGGAATGAAACAGCCAAAGCTACCTAGCAAAATCCTGGAGAAGCTGCCTCTCTCCTCCCCTTTCTGTCACTGTCTCTCCCTTCCTCTCCCCTTTCCTTCCTTATTGTGTGGGCCTGTACTGGGGCTTGAACTTGGCCTGGGTACTGCCCCTTAGCATTTCTGCTCAAAGCTGGTGCTCTGTCACTTGGTGGTTAATTGAAAATAGAGTCTTACTGACTTTCCTGCCCAGGGTGGCTTTGAACGTTGGTCTGCAGATCTCAGTCTGCTGTGTAGCTAAGATTACAGGTGTGAACCACTAGCTCCTGGCACCTTTGTTTTCTTATGATGTGATATTTACCCCCTTCTTTTTGGTGATGTTTTTACCATAGGTACATTCTATGTCATTGTTGGTTCCCAAACTGTAGGTATAATTGAGTTTACAAACCAAACCAGAGTTGAGAAATTCCTGAATATTTCAAATATTTGTTTAGAAAAAAATTGGTTAGTGATTACTTGGGTTTTGGAAGTTTGGATTGTGTGTACACTAAACTGTTATCAATTGGAGTAGGTTAAAAAAATGAAGAAGTTGTGGAAAAGATGAAGTTCTGTTAGAATCTTAATGAGACCTAGGGTGGGGAAATTAAAAAAACTGAGATGCTGGAAGACTCAGCCCTTAGTAGGCCTGGAAAAGTCATTTTTGAACCTGGTATCTCATCCCCCTTCTCTAAGACAGGAAGGATGGTCTGGCGATGATTCCAACATGAAGACTTTCTTAGTTGCACTATCTGACTTCCCCTCACTTGGCACCCTGGTTTTGGTTCATGTGTATGTCTTAGGCCATGTGACAAAGTGATTTCTGCCTCTCCCCACATTTCCCTCTCTTGAGAAATATACTCTTTTCAGATTCTTTATAAAATCAGCTTGATGTGGGCTGTTTGAAATAAAAAAAAAAAATCTGGTCTCTGTAGCTGTTTGGTTGGCCTTTGAGTGCTTTTGTTTGCTTTTGTGTTTCCCTGGGAATAACTGTTTATTGTAGTTAATCTCTATACCTAATTACTTACCTGCTTCCTCTGAAGTACAAAATATTATTTTGGCTCCTTTTTAAAATTCTCACAGGGGTGACTTGAAGTATTTTTTTGTTTTGCTTCAGGACAACAAAGGGAACAGCTAAACGATTAGGTTTTGTTTGCAGACAGTTTAAGAAAACAGAGCAAATTGGTTTACTGTTGGACTGTGACTGAGCCTGACTTCAAGTTCAGCCCCATGGTGAAGACGACGGCTGAAAAACCACCCTGTCCTCCGCAGAGAGTCCGTCTCCTCAGTGAGCAGTTTCTGTCAGGGAGAAGTTATGTTTCTCCTAAAAGTAATGCTTGCGGCCCAGACCAAGATGCTGAATGACTCCAGGGCTGACTTTAGCTGGTGCCTCACAAAGTAATTACTTCTTAGTTCATTTATTCTTGGTCAAGGGAATTATTTTGAGTGCTGGGGAAGATGCAATTTTCTGTGTGTTTCTCTCCTAACATCATACCGCTGATAATATTATAATTAATAGGTAACATTAGGCGGGGCAGTCATGGTAGTTGAGGTTTTAATGCATTATCTCATTTGACCATTTCAGAAATACTACCCAGGAGGGGCCATTCAAGTGCTCATTTATCTGAGGGAAAACCCAAGGTTCAGAACTTACAACAGAGGAACTGCAGAGTAGAGCCCAGTATTTCTGCTATTCCAGGTCACTGTCAGCATTTAGAAGTCATGTGTGTTCCTGGTTATAGGTTTGTGGCTAAAGCAGCAAGGGAATGCATTGTGGCCAGAAACAGACTTGTGAGTCCTGGTAGTGTCGAGAGTTGATTTGAGTCCTTTGAATCATCTCTAGTCGTAACACAGACGTCTAAACCAAGCATCTGATTTTTTTTTTTTAAACTCCCCTTAAGCTCAGGTATATTAAGACCAGTCTGCCTCAGTAGAGACAAATTGGGATTTAGAATGGAGAGACTTATGTTTGGTCCTCATTGTACTAAGAGTCTGCTTTATAAACTTAGGCAAGTGGCTTAACCTCTGTGACTCTTCATTTCCTTATCTGGGAAATGGGACCAGTACTTCCTGCTTCTGTGGGTGGTTGAAAGGATTAAATAAGATAGAGAGGAAGCACCAACTAAGACTTAAGGCAGATCTTCTGCAACAAGAGACCACTGGTGTTGTGTGGGGGTGGGGTGGAATGGGGTGGGAAGAAATAGGACTGCAAGTTTTTTGTTCATAGAAGAAATGGAAATGTTTATCACGGCCGGGCACATTGGCTCATGCCTGTAATCCTAGCTACTCAAGAGGCTGGGTTCTGAGGATCAAAGGTTCAAAGCCAGCCAGCCATAGAAGGACCTGAGATTCTTATCTCCAATTAACCTCTAGAAAATGGGAAGTGGGGCTTGGCTCTAGGGTTGGGTGGTAGCCTTGAGCTGAAGAGCTCAGGGACAGCGCCCAGGCCAAGTTCAAGCTCCATGACCCCCCACAAAAAAAAGAAAAAAAGAAAGAAATGTTTATCAAGTGTGTCTACAGAGTGAGTGGGGATATCCTTGGGTTATTAAAAATATTTTTTTAACAGATACACTATTAAAAAATTAGCTTGGAATTATTTGTCTTAGATGGTATTAATGAAACAAATATTTGTAAGCTGCATTTCAAGGTCATAATTTTATATTTAGAAGGAGGTTAGCTGTCATGTCTTGATAAATAACTTTGTGTACATTTAATAAGCACTTGAATTAAAGAAAAACATTGAGTTCATAGTTATGTAAGTGGGAGATGGTTGTTACGAAGTTAACAAAGGTGGATTGCTTAATTTGGGGGACAGTCACTGAGGGGAGGTAGGGAACAAGAGCCTGGTTTGGTAGACTCTTGGGTGACCCAGATCATCTTACCAGTCACAGTGGTGACATGGACTGTGGGGTGACATCCCCATTGTGCCTTTAGAGGAAGGGCAGGCACTGGATTAGCTAGAGAAGTAATGACTGGAGGAGGGACCAAGACCCCCAAGTCCTAGATGCCTGGAAGTGGCACATATCTTACACCAGAAGAGCCCACAGCCACTTTTTCATCACCTCGGATGGCTGGCTGGCTGTCCAGTGGCTTTTCTGCTGACCCCTGAGCGGACGGGAGCTGTAGGAAATTTGTTATTACTTCCTTATTAGTGACAGCTGCAGCCCTATTGTCTCAGAATTTCCATGGCATGGGAATTGCCTGGCGGAGGGGTGGCGGTAATGAGACAGAGGACTATGGGGCATGTTGAAAACGGAGTAGTGTCAGCTCCCACAGAGGGCTAATTTTAAACATGCAAATAATTTTCAGTTCCACTTTTCCTTCTTCCTGTTAGAGGGAAGCTGTGCCCTGGCTGTCATTTCTGAGGCCTAGGCACACAATGTCGTTATTATGTCACGAAACTATCTGCTCCTCTGGGGGCAAGAGGGGAGTGGTGGTTTTCTGGGTGCCTGAGCCAGGGCTCAGACCAGTGTAATTTCATGGTTTCTGAGTCAGTGAGTGAATATTAAAACTTATCATGAAGTTGGTAATGCAGTGGATATTAATACATGTGTTTTAATGAACACAGTGGGTATTGGTCTTTCCAGAGTTTGTGTACAAGACCTTTGTGGAAGTGTTTGCATGTGGAAAGAAACCTCTCCTCAAGGAATATCCTTATTTATTTATTTATTTGTTTATTTTTGGTGGGTCATGGGGCTTGAACTCAGCCTGGGCCCTGTCCCTGAGCTCTCCAGCTCAAGGCTACTACCCTAGCTTTGAACCAAGCCCCACTTCCCATTTTCTAGGGGTTAATTGGAGATAAGAGTCTCAGTTCCTTTTGTGGCCCAGCTGGCTTTGAACCTTGATCTTCAGATCTCAGCCTCCTGAGTAGCCAGGATTACAGGTGTGAACCACCAAACCCTGTTCCAAATTTACAATTTTATGTCTGACTTCAGGAATTGCATAGACTGTTTACAATGGAATCCTCTCCCCCACCCTCCCTTTTGCTTACCGGGGATGGAACCTAGGACCTAGGCATGCTAGGCAAGCACTTTATTACTGAGCTATACTTCAAGTCCCCAGGCTATTGAACATAAGAGGCTGGGTAAAAACCCTCCAATCTAAAGACAGTATGAGGCACTCTTTATCTTCCTCCGCTTTCTGAGGTTTCAGTTACTTATGGCAAATGGAGGTCTTAAATATTAAGTAGAAAATTCTGTATTTTGAAGCTGGGCTCTGGTGGTGGCCCATGTCTGTAATCCCAGTATGCTGTAGCTGAGATCTGAGGATTGTGGTTTAAAGTCAGCCTGGGCAGGAGAGTCTTTGAGACTCACTAATTAATCACCAAAAAAGCCAGAAATGGAACTGTGGCTCAGGTGGTAGAGCTCTAGCCTTAAGAAAGCCCAAGGACAGTGCTCAGGCCGTGATTTCAAGCCCCAGGACTGGCAAAAAACAAAACAACAAAAGAAGCTCAGGGACAACACCAAGGCCCAGAGTTCAAGCCCCGGGACTGGCAACCTTCCACCAAACCCCAAGCCCCAAACCCAAAACATTATTAAATATATAATATTTGAGACAAGGTCTTGCTGTGTAGTCTTTTGAATCCTTCGATGAGCCTCGTGCTTTTACCTACAAGTGCTGTAATTATAGGTATGTACCACTATGCCCCGCTTAAAAAAAACATTATAGCTTATAGGGTCCTTTAATATTTATAAACCCATTCAGCCCTTGCAGCATCTCTGAGAGGTTGTCATTGTTATTCCCACTTAAGGTGTGGCTCAGAGTGGCTGTTAGTAGCATGATCATTTCAAGTGTCATCTGTTTTTTGCACAATAATAACGTGTTTGTGTTAATTTAAAAAATTATTCAAATTTATACTTCACTCATGAGAGGCGAATGAAATTATATCCACTGGCTGGGTTCATACATAACTGTTAAGTTGAATCCTATGAAATTATTATGTGCTGTTTTTGAGCCTTTGGATATTGACAGCTGTGTATGGTTTCAACTTATTAGGCTTCAGAAGATGGTTTTGTAAAATCAAGTTTGGAAAAATCAAAATCAGTGTATTTGAAATTGAAAAAAAATTAGTTGAAGTTTGATCACTATTTAAAAATGATAAAATACAGCCAGGTGCTCAGTAGTTGAGATCTGAGGATTACAGCTCAAAGTCTCAGGGTGGCTTCTAGTTGCAATTTTCAGATCTCAGTCTTCTGAGTAGCTATGGTTACAGGTGTGAGCCAGCAGTGCCCGGCTGATCTATGGCTTTTTTTTTTTTTTTTTTTTTTTTTGCCAGGGGCTTGAACTCAAGGCTAGCGCTCTACCACTTGAACCATTGCAACACTTCCAGCTTTTTCTGTGTATGTGGTATTGAGGAATTGAACCCAGGGCTTTGTATATACTAGGCAGGACACACTCCTGGTCCATGATCTTTGTCTTTTTAAATACATGTTCTATTTATGCTAAAATGAAGTAACTTTCTATACAGGCGTTGTAATGTATTTTTTCACCCTTTTTAAGCAATTGGGTAGATCTTTTCCTAGGAGTACCCCAGGAAGCCGCAAGGATAAACACAAATCTTTCTGAAGGGTTACTGTTATTTGATGGAAAGTATTTCAAATGATTTTTGAAAACAAACATATTCATGTTATAGGACAACAAAGAAAACTCTTACCTGGAAGGCCGAGGGCAGGGGGTGAGTTCCCTTTGCTGTCCTCAGGGGTGATTTCTGCCAGTTGTGAAGAATTGGTCATATGTTGTCAACATCTTCCTTTGCTAGGAAATATTCTTCTAGTGAGAAACTTTCATCTCTTTCCATGATGGCATCGGGGGCTTGGGGAGAAGGGGGCTCTTACTCGATCAGCCCTGTGATTAGTCTTTAGCTCATTTCTAATATTTGCTTTTTCCTAAACACATCTCTGATGCTTGTTAGAATAGATTTGAGTACATTAAAATAACAGCAGTAGCAGTTTGTATTATAAACTGTTGTCAGCCCTTTGGACACCTTGACTCATTGAGTCCTATGACCTAAGTGCAGAGTGGGAAATTCAGGCTCAGAACCTTCACCAGCTGGTTCTGGAGAGTTGACACAGGCCAGGGCTTGTCAGGGTCTCCCCGAAGGACAGCAGGGCTCCAGGGCTAGTTCCATAGGTGGGATGGCTGCTGTCTTGTTGGAAGGGTGACATATTGACATTTGTTGTTCAGAATCAAGATGTGGCAGGAGTGACACACTTCACAAAGTCATAGAAGATAAGCGCATCTTTTCTATGGAGTGTCATTCATTTCATTTTGCCAGTACTGGGGTCTCTAGGTCTTACTCAGTTCTTTTTGCTCATGGTTGACACTTTACTAGTTGAACTACATCTCTACTTCTGGCATTTTACTGGTTAGTTGGAGATAAGAATCTTACAGACTTTTCTGCCTAGGCTGGCTTTGAACCTGGTTAGGTCTCAGTCTCTTGAGTAGCCAAGGTTACTGGTGTGAGCTCCCCGTGCCTGGCGGCCATTGATTTTAGATGCTGCCGCAGTAAGATGGTAAAGGCTGATCCTTGGAGGTCCTGGTCCAGAACAAATGCATGGCATTGTATAGGGGACTTGGCCACCCTGCTGTGAATGAATTTGGATCACACAGGGATTTGGGTATCACCTGTAAAATTAGACACAGATGATGCGATGGGAGCATGTTCCACCGAACAGGCACATGGGAAGAACATCCTGCGTTTTGGCATGAGTAAGAAACCTGCATCTATAAGTCTATGCTTATCTGCAAGCATGGGACCCTGCCCTCTGCCCAGGCTCTGCGCCTCTCAGCATCTGTTACTTCATCTGGAAATCGTAGTAATTACCAAGCCACAGAGACGGCGTGACTAACTGAGGTGAGTTGTGTAAGGTACCCAATCTAGATTGTGGCACTTTGCAGGCCCTTACATGTCTGCTGCAACTCACCTCTCTTTTTATGAACATAGTGCCTCCTAATGTTGGGGCTGCAGAGTGGTGTGGAGGACTGGCGAGGGTTGCCCTGTGCGATCCAATGATTTCTGCCAGCCTCCGTTACTGGGGTATTGCATCTGTTACTTAAGCTGTCATGTTGGGGGTGGTATAAAACTCTAGACACTCCTCTGCTAGCTTACCACAGACTTTGTAAACAGCGTTGACTTCCCTGAGAAGATGTACATGAAGCATGTAGCCCCTTTGTTCTTTCCTGGAGCCTGGCATTAAGACTTTGCTGCCGTCCAATGGTGTGGGTAGGGTGAGTGGTGACAACTTCTTTAGTTGAGACTTAAACATTAAAATTTTTTGTTATTATAAAGATGATGTACTGAGGGATTACACTTATATAAGTCAGGTTAATGAGTACATTTCTTTTTTTTTCTTTTTTTTTTTTTTTGCCAGTCCTAGTGCTTGAACTCAGGGCTTGAGCACTGTCCTTGGGTTTTCTCAAGGCTAGAGCTCTACCACTTGAGCCACGCCACTTCCGGCTTTTTTCTATGCACGTAGTAACTGAGGAATTGAACCCAGGTCTTTGTGCATGCTAGGCAAGTATTCTATCACTAGGCCAAACTCCCAGCCCCCCTTTAGACTTTTTGACCTCAGCACTCTTAACATTTTGGGCTAGGTACCTTACTGTTTTTGAAGACCATCCTGTGCATTGCAGAATATTTAGCAGTATTCTTGCTTTAGCCTTGGGATCTCAGGAGCATCTTCCTTAGTGGCAGTTGTGATAGCCAACATTATTTCTAGATTATTGCCCAGTGTCCCGTGTGTGTGTGTGTGTGTGTGTGTGTGTGTGTGTGTGTGTGTGTGTGTGTGTGTGTATAGCCATGGTTGAGAGCCATGTGTGTTGAGAGCCTGCTTGAGAGCCAGGGTTGAGATAAGATGTGTTGTGAAGTCTTGGTGAGATAGCTGATGCCCTGACAGTCTTACTGATTAGGGCTGGCTGGCCTTCTGTTGCCAGCTGGTCAACCATGAGCCCCTTCCTGACTTCCTCCTATTGGAACAGTAGGTCTGAACTGCAAGAACATGGACACACAGGACAAATACTTCAGTTACTAGATCCTCACCTTCAATCCCTTGCTTTTTCAGGATGTCCTGGTTAGTAGAACACAATACTGGGTGTGGATTCTGCCACATTCTCTCTGTGTTCCTAACCCGTTTCCTTCTCTGTGAAATGACAGATCCTTTTCCCATCTTGCTTGTGTCAGTGTGGCACACAGGTGGTAAGCTCTGCTGCAGGGCATGTGAACTTGAAGAGGAAGTTCCACATGACCAGGAACTTTGAGATCAGACTGGCCCAGTGCCACTCGGGAGGTGGGGCACAAGGGAAGATGCCAGGACAAAGGGATTCACTGCCTAGCTCCCCTGCCCACCAGTTCCTGGGAGCAGTTTTCAGCTTTTAGAGAGAGTAGAGACCTCCAGGGTATACAAGTAGAGAGAGTGCCTTCAGAGGCAGCCAGGGTAAGGACGGGAATGAGATCGCGGGAGAAACCCTCTAAGGTAAGGTGCCAGTGCCAGCCTCAGGGTATCCAGGCTTTCTGAGAACTCGGTGCTCATGTAATTTAACAGGAGCCAATTAACAACTTCAAGCTCCCTGTTGGACAGACGTGGTCATGACATGACCACATTCCAGCAGGTTATTTGAATGTCCATCTCAAGGTCAAACCCGATGCTGGACTCTTGGTTCTTACAGTGACTGTGTTTATTTTAGACATGAGGCACAGAGAGATGAAGGGGCTTGCCTAGAGCCAGATATGTGGATATCTCGTAATCTTAATTCTTCTATCACCAGCAAGCCAGGAGCTTTCAAAGCCTGAATTTTCTCCCTGTGTCAATTGGGAATAATAAATATGGAAGAAGACTGACTGATCAAGATACCAGAAGATGATGTATGTGCACCTCCCCCTCCCCCTGTGTGGTGCCTGGCATACAGAAAGTGTTCCATAACTGCCAAATGCTGTCATTATTATTGTGTGAACTGCCACTCACAGAGCACCTTCCTTAATGAGGTTTTCTAGGATTGCCTTCTTCTCTGCCCTGGTTTAATGCCTGCAATAACTCTCGGGCCTGGTTAGGAAATGTGGGAGGTGTAGCTGACAGAAGGAGAAAGCTGGGTAGGAGCAGGATTACCTGGGTAGGACAAAGAATCCCAGATTCAGAAATCAAAACCTGCCCCCTCTGGATAGATCTCACATGATCTTATGATCTAATCAGCCTCAAACAGGCTGGGTTCATTGCCAGGCAACTGGGTTGTTAATGATTGCTAGTAGAGGAAGGTAGGAAGGGGTCATTGCCTCAAAGAATGCCAGAGTTGGGAAAGACCTTATGGATGTGAGGCTTGTGAAAGCAAATGGGTCCTGGTTTGTGTATATCTTCCGATGGTTGGTAGTGGCAGAAAAGGGATTCTAGGACCATATTAGCTGTCCTGGCTCAGCAGGACAGAATACTAGGATCAATTAGTGATGTCTGCTCCTGCTACAGGAAAGGCAAAGGGGTGACCACACATGCTGTTCATTTGCTAACTTTGGTTATAGTTGATGGTATTGTAGACTTGCCCTTTGGAAGGTCCAGCCAATGGGCCATAAGACCACTGGAATCTCTTAAGAATGTCCATTTCTTTCTGGGCGAGTTGGCACATGTCTTTAATCCCAGCACTTAGAAGGAGGATCAAAATATTGAGAGTAGCTGAGTTACATAGTGACATCTTGTCTTTGAAAAAAAATCTTTAAAAAATAATCAATAAGAAAGTCGCACATATTGTCTCTTATCAGTAATTAAAAAGTTATCAATAACTTAAAAAATTATGTATAGTTTAGCTACTAGAATGGTTTTTTTTTTTTTGGGTGCCAGTCCTGGAAATTGAACTTAGGGCCCGTGCTCTATCCCTGAGCTTTTTGCTCATGATGGCTAGCACTGTATCATTTGAGTTACAGTGCCACTTGTAGGGTTTTTTTTTGTAGTTAATTGGAGAGAAGAGTCCCAAGGGTTCCCTACCAACCGTGCCAGGATCTTGCTTCAAACCATGAGCTCCTCAGATCTCAGTCTCCTAAGTAGCTAGGATTATAGGTGTGGGAAATCAGCTTTTTATATACATACAGTAATGTCGATTGATGGAGAAGATTAAGATTTTTATGACCTAAAATCCCAGCAGAAACTTAAAAAACAAAGAATGTTTGATTCTTGAGTTTTACTGTACTTCCTTTCCCCCTTTCTAGCACTGGATCCTTTTTGTGCCGTGGAATATGAGCTCCAAGAGGGCAGGGACCCTGACTCTCTGGTTCCTTTGTGCCTAGAACAAAGATGTGCCTCAGAAAAGATGTTTATTGAATTAGGTATATTGAGAAATCACCCTGACATGTCCTCAATTACAGTGGAGTACATTGCCTCTCAGGCCCGTGTCACTTTCAGTTATCTCAGAATTTCTTGCCTTTTGCATTGACAGCCCTAAAAATGTGTGTGTGTGTGTGTGTGTGTGTGTGTGTGTGTGTGTGTTGGCGGGGAGAGGGGTATTATAATAATCCTTGTAGGTGAGCTTTAGCTTGCTTGGAGTCCGGATTGAGTATGAATCTCAGCACTTCCTTTTCTGTAGTTGTTTGGTGTTGGCAAATTAAATAAACCTCTCTGAGCCTTTCATTTTTCTTGCCTGTAGAATAATTAACTGACACTGTGTGCCAGGCACTGCTCTATCAACTGCTGTGTGGGCACTGATCTAACGAGCTAGGTCTCCTCTTCCTCTTACAGGAGAAGGGAATGAGGTGAGCAGTGACGAAACCTGCCTGAGGTCACACAGTGCTTGGATCCAGGAGCCAGGGAGGGAGCCCAGACTCTTGTTTCTAGAGTTAGGAATTTATGATATTCCATGGCCCCAGAACGGGTCATGGTGTAGACATTCATTAAATGTTAGCATCACTTTCTTCCTTTGACATTTGCTCTCGTGGTGACATTTACGTTTTCCTCTCAAGCCTGTGACAGAAGTACCCATTGCCTGTCTGATGGAGGCTCTTCTGCTAGCTAATGAGGCCTCCGCTGTATGTTCAGGGAGTGAGACTGCATTTGCTTATTTAAAAAAAAAATCTGCCTCAGATATTTACTGTCTACTTTGTGCCAGGCATTGTGTCTGTGGGCAGTAGGACATTTTGAAACAGTGATCCTCTGTTCTGTTTCCTCACTCCACTGTCAGTCCTTTATTTTCCTGTGACTTGGGGCTACCTGGGTGCTCTTCCTGCCTGTGGTTTTTGCTCATTGGAGATGCAGACTGGGAACTGTGATGGGCATGAGGTGAGTGTCACCTTGCCAGGGCAGGGTTTCTGGGAAACTTTGCCCTGTTTGGTAAACAAAGGAACAAGCAACCAGAGCTGCATTTCAAGTGGTTATTTTGGAGTAAGCGGGCACCTCTGAGACTGAGCTGCTTCAAAATCAAGTTGGGTTTTTTTCCCCTCCTCTGCTATTGGGATTTGAACTTAGGATTGTGCCCTTATTAAATGTACTGCCTTGTTGAGCCATATATATATATATTATATATATATATATATATTTTTTTTTTTTTTTTTTTTTGGCCAGTCCTAGGCTTGGGCTCAGGGCCTGAGCACTGTCCCTGGATTTTCTCAAGGCTAGGGCTCTACCACTTGAGCCACAGCACCACTTCTGGCTTTTTTTTGCTACGTATGTGGTACCGAGAATCAAACCCGGGTCTTCATGCATGCTAGGCAAGCACTCTACCACTAGGCCAAACTCCCGGCCCCAATATATATATTTTTAAATAGATATTTTTGTGTTGTTAATTATTGTTGTTGTTGTTGTTTTGGTAGTCGTGGGACTTGAACTCAGGCTCTGGGCACTATCCCTGAATTTTCTGTTCAAGGTTAGCACTCTACCACTTGGAGCCATATCTCTACTTCAGTTTTCTGGTGGAGAGAAGTCTTGCGGACTTTTCTGCCTGGTCTGGCTTTGAACTAATCCTCACATCTCAGCTTTCTGAGTAGCCTTTCTGTAGGATTACAGGAATGAGCCAACAGAGCCAGACTGTGTTAATTAATTTTGAGGGTCTCTTCTGCTCAGGTATGTTGTACTTGAAACAACAGATAAGCATACCATGCCCCACTTCTGCTACGATGGAATTTCTTTTCTGCCGTGGCTGGTCTGGAACTGAGATTCTCCTCACCTCAGCCTCCCACGCAGCCACAATGACAGGCCTCTATCACTGTTCCTAGCTGTTGGTTGAGATGTCATCTCTTGAATTTTTCTGCCTGAGATGTCCTCAAACTAAGGTCCTGATTTTAGCCTTCTAGGTAGCTAGGATTACAGATGTGAGCTACAGGTGTCCAGCTTTGATGATTAAAAAAAAAACAAAACACAACTTTTCTTAATTATGTAAAAATGGCATAACAGCATTAAAAGTAATTTAAGACTAGAGAAAGGAAAAAAATCCATTTATCCTCATCATGGAACAATTATCATTTTAAAGTAGTTATCACTGTGATTTATTCCAGGTGGCTCCTTACTTAAAATAATTATAATCACAGAGTGGGGACAGACAGATTCAGATTCTTTAATTACAAAAGCTTAATAAACAGACATTTTTTTTGTCCGTGGTGCACCACCTGGAATTCACTAAACTTTTCCCCTATTGAGAGAGTCAGCCAACAGCCAGCTTTTTAGCTTTGTACACAGTACGGGAGCTGGACCCAGATGGTTAGCTCATGCTTGTAACCTGAGCTACTCACGAGATTGCCATCTAGAGGATCATGATTGAAAGCTAACCTGGGCAGAAAAGTCTCCTCGGTCCAGTTAACCAGCGAAATGCTAGACTGGAGCCATAGCTCAAGTGGTAGAGCACCATTTCTGAGTGAAAAGGCTGTGCACAAGAGTTAGAGGTCCTGAGTTCAAAGCGCCTGTACTCGCATGCACAAGTATTCACACGCAGAATAGGGACACTTTTTCAGGCATTGTAGATTTTTCTATAGAGATAATTCAGAATCAGTCTTCAGGCATCTTTCTAATATCTGACACTACTTGCTAGACAGCTTCTAAAGTGGGTGCTTTGTTTATACAGCCATTAGAATGTAGGAAATTGCCACCAGTTTCCTTACTCCCATACTGGCGTTGGTATTACTGTGCAGGTCTTGTGTCTTGAACTCAGGCCTAGGCACTGCCCCTGACCTATTTTGCTCAAAGCTAGTGCTCTGCCATTTGAACCACAGCTCCATTTCTGGCTTTTTGTGGTGATTTTGAGATAAAGAGTCTCATGGACTTTTCCTGCTCAGGCTGGCTTTGAACCTTGATTTTCAGATCTCAGCCTCCCAAGTAGCTAGGATTACAGATGTGAGTTATTGGTACCCAATGGGTATTGGTATTTCAAAATATTTTCACATTTAATCCTTGCATTTACAGACATACCATCTGAGATGTGGGGGCTGCTTCGTGCCATGTTTGTCTGTGTGTAACTTATGTAGAACCTGTTCTTTTTCCTCTCTCAGCACTGGGCATTGCTAGGTGAGTGCTAGGTAAGCACTCTAGCACACTTACAGCCTGGCTTCCCTAACCCCATTTGTGCTGGTACTGGAGCTTGAACTCAGGGCCAGGGTGCTGGCTGTCCTGTAGCTTTTTTGCTCAAGGCTGGTGCTCTGCCGCTGGAGCTATACCCCCTCAAGTCTGGCTTTTTGCTTGTTAATTGGAAGTAAGAATGTCTTGGATTTATGTGGCCCGGATTGCTTTCAACCTTCACCTCAGTTTCCTGAGTTGCTGGGATTACGGGAGTGGCTTTTGGCATTCACTGTGTGAACCATTTATATATTATGCTAAGATCTTCACTCGTATAGTAAAACACAAGAAATATTATAACTCTAGTCCGAAACCAGCTGTTCTAGTAGTGTATTAACCTGACTATAAAGATCACTAGGGGTAACCCCTTTCATTTGCTGAGTTAATTTCAGGGCTGCCTGCTCTGTAGCATCTATTTCTAAACCCAAAGGAGGTGATGGTTGGATGAATGTGTGTGGAGAGAGACATGACGGAGCACCTTCTATAGATATCCAGGCATCCTTGGTTTATAATCTGCAGAGGGGTAGCCTTTTCCCACAGTGGGAAGACAGCCCCCTCCCTTGCCCCCTGCCTCATTGACCTTGATTCACCTTCTCCTGTCTTCCTTCCTACTCCTCCTCCACTCCCAGCCTTGGTTTATTCACTTGTAAAATTCAAGGTTAAGGACATTTTGCTCTCAAGGTTGAAGCCCTGGGAAGTCGTCCTGGTCACGGCTGTGGTCTGAGGAGTAGGGATAAGAGAGGAGGAAAGGGGCTCATTTTTCTTTTGCTTTTTAAATTTATTTTTTTTGTGATGTATAGAGGGGTTACAGTTACATTCACCCGATAGTAGCTACATTACTTCTCACACATTGATACCTCTTCTCATGTTTTTGTCCCCAGTTCCCTTCCCCAACCCCCACCCAATGTGGCTCATTTTTTTCTGTGGCAGGTTCCACTTGTCCTGGAGAGATGAGCTGGGAGAGCAGGAAGTGCTTTCAAGCCAGAGCCAGAGCTGGCTTTGAGCACACTGCCATGGATTAAGGCAGGGGAAGGCCTAGTGTGGTACCTGCTTTGGGAGGGTGGGGGCTGGTGTTAGGAGCCCCAGAAAATGGTAGGAGGGACCATGAGAATTTTTTTTTTCATAATGTTTCATAAGCATGAATCATTTTACTGTTACTTTCGGTGGCAGTTCTGAAAACAGTTTCATCCAGATGTAATTCACATACAATGAAAATGGCCCTTTTAGGGTGTATACAGTTCCTTTCTTTTTAGTACAGAGTTGCACAACCATTCTCATTAGCAAATAGCAGAATCTTCTCATCCTCCCCAAGGAGAGTCCCCTACCCCTTAGTAGTCTCTCACTCTTCTTGTGCTGTCCCGTTCCTGGCAACCATTGATTGACTTCCCATTTCTACACATTTGCCTAGTCCATGCGTTTCAGGTAAAGGGGAATCATAAACATGTGTCCTTCCTATGTGGCTTATTTCACCTCACTTAATGTTGTTGGAGACGGTCTGTATTGGAGTAAATTCAAGGAGCTTGTTCCCTTTGATTGGCCCTCCTAGGGACATGGCACAGATTGATTATTCTTTGGACACTGGGGATCTCTCTATGCCTTCCTGTTAGGAATGGAGCTGCTGTGAACATTGGTGTCTTGTGTTGTGGAGCTTGACTTTCCACAGGGGAAGACTCGGGCATGGGGAGTAGGGCACAGACATTTGTAGTTTCGAGCAGGGTGGGCTTTGAGGATGAATGCCTGTCTGTCTTGTCTTGTCTTGTCCAGGGCAAGCCTTGTGGCTATCATTGATCTGAAACAACCCTCTGGGGCCGGATGTGTTCTTTCTCCTTTACTGGGTGGGTCACTCACTGGGTCCTGTAAACAGCTTGGTCAAGCTCCTAGCCACCTGCAGCTACCTGCCCATAGTAGACCATGCTGGGATGAGGGGTTGGGGGGGTGGAGGGATGGGAGGTGGAGGGGTAGAGGGTAGTGATCAGGCAGCAAGCTGGCCAAGGTGGAGGTAGTTGCTTTGTGGGGTGACTAGAGATGTTTCATGGTGGCTTAATTGTGCCTGTATAACTAGAGAAAGTGTGCAGTGGGTTGGATTCTTTGGGGTGTATGACCATGGGCCGATCTTGTTAGCCTAGCGTTACCACTTTTCTCCTTTGGAACGTGGGGCTTGTATCCTGGTTTTCTACTTCCCCTAAGGGTGCAGTGAATGAGGGAGGGGAGCGGAAGAAAGGGCGTTAAGAGACTTAAGAGACTTAAGGAAGGTGGGGTGGAGAAATAGGAAGTGGGAAGGGAAGGGGGAGGGAACCTGCCCAGCCCAGCCTGAAGGTCTGGTGAGTGGGAGGAGCAGATATGTGGCAGGTGCTGGCAGGCCTGGAGGAGGTAGCCTCCTGGTCTGAGAGGGTATACTCTGTCCTGCCCTGGGGCAGGGGAGGGGGAAGGGGATTCTTGTCAAGGCTGTTACCCAGAGGCTGATGAGCTGGTGGTAATCTAAAGACTACTGATTTTCCCTGGTGTTTGAAATTGAGTCGTTCTTTCTGGGCAGAAAACCACTCTTAGCATCTTCTGGTCTCATTCCTGATTGCTACTGGGCATCCCCTGAAGCCTGGGAGGCGTTCCTGGGTTCTGGAGGTCTGGTCCCTCCATGTGGCTGGGCCTATCTGGGCCTGACTGTTTTAAGTGTCAGGACTGTGTCCTTTATCGCCCACTTGCAGCTTGCCTGGGTTTTGTGAAAGGCTTGTCATTGCCAGTTAGAAAATAGAGACAGAAGCCTGTCTTTGGAACTGATGTTGCGATGACTTACTCTTGTTCTGACTCCATTGTTTTGCTTTTGCTGGGTTGTTATGAATCAGCCATTTCTTTTTTTTTTTTTAGGTGTGAAGAACACAGTTGTCCCCAAATGAGAAGCTTGGCTTATGTGATGCAAATTCGATGGTTTTTTCAAGTACAAAGCAGAATTCTCCCCCTACACCTGAATCTGAGAGGAGTGCTTCTTGCTGGTCCTTTTTATTCTGTTCAGTGTCCCTGTGGGGGGGGGTGGCATAGGTAGGGGATGCCTTTCTTCTGTGTGCACTGCTGCACTGCTCGCACCGCTCTTGCCTGCAGCTGCACCTTTGTGGTGAGGATTTGCACGTAGGGGTTTTGAACTCTGAATACTGTACTTGTATATTTATTAAAGTAGTCAGACAAAAAGGACTCCTTCAGAACTGTAATTGTCTTGGTAGCCATGTCATCCGAACTCCTCATTTTACAGATGTTAAAACCAAGACGGGGAAGTGACTTGCTCAAGACCACACAGCTCATCCCAGTGTGAGCCTGTGTGAGTTTGGCTTCCTGACTCTAGACTCATGTTCCTTCTAGTTCTTCTAGACAGTTGTAATTCCAAGTCGTGAGCACACAGCCTGCGTGGTGAGTGTACTTATTGTGACCCTGTTTCTAATGGGTGCCGAATTGGATTTCTGGGGTTGCATTCCGACCCAGGCCATTCATTTTGCACCATGGAAGGAGTCTTCTGGATTCTGGCATCTCTGCTGCTATTGTTTGTCTGAGGGGAGGCTGGTCACGCCTGGCCCTGGAAGCCTTGTCTGCCAGATACTCCCCAGCTCCCACTTTCACTTCTGTTTACCACATTTGCATTCAATAGAGAAGTCCTCCGGAGAGATACCCCCTGATGAACTTGCTGTTGGCAGAACTGGGAAGTCGAGTTTGGGAGGTGGGTTGGGGAAGAAAAATAATTCTTCTACAGTAGAACTTTCTGATTTGTCATTGAAAGTCATGGTCTTACTCATCTTTCTGCGAGATAAGTCAGGTAATGGAGTGGTATCAGGCGCAAGTTCCCCTGAGAGGACCCAGTTTGATGGACTGGGCATGAGTTTGTCTGTTAAAAAGCAGGAAGCTTGGGCTGGGAGTTTTGCCTAGTGGTAGAGTGCTTGCCTAGCATGCACGAATACCCAGGTTCGATTCCTCGGTACCACATACAAAGAAAAAAGCTGGAAGTGGTGCTGAGGCTCAAGTGGTAGAGCTCTAGCCTTGAGAAAATCCAAGGACAGTGCTCAGGCCCTGAGCTCAAGCCCAGGGCTGGCAAAAAAAAAAAAAAAAAAAAAAGCAGGAGGCTTGACTTAGGGTGTAACTCAGTGGTAAAGTGCAGTTCCATGGTAGAGTGCTTCCTTAGCATGCTTGAAGCTCAGGGTCCTAGCTCTAGCTTCAAAATCCACCAGTACACCCATGTTTATTGTAGCACTATTCATCATCATAGTCAAGGTTATGGACTCAGCCCCGATGCCCCTGCCTGGATGGATGGATCCAGAAAATGGGATCTATATGAACAATGGAATTTTATTCACCAGTTAGAAAGGATGATAATTGTGACATTTTGTAACGAAAAGGAGAGACTTGGAAAAAATTGTTAAGTGAAGTAAGTCAGGCCTAGAGAGACAAAGAATGCATGCTTCCCCTTATATAAGGGAAGCTTGATTTAGCTTACATACTGCTGAGTAAATATGTTGGGTAGTGTGCGAGTGTATATAACTGTATTAACCAAAACATGGCAGATTCAAGAGAGATCCAAATAGTGTAATTCCTTAGAAAGGCAAAAACAAAGTTCAGCAAAAGAAAACACCAGGAAGTATGTACTGGAAAGGGGTAGATGAAGGAAGAGAAGAAGGTGAAAATGCAGATAAGAATCCAGCATGTACAAGCATTGGGGAGAGGGGAGTGGCAGATATAGTACACTGGAAGGGTTTCCAGAAATTGGTGTGACAAATGCTAGATTTTCTGACTCCCTGAACAGACTGAGCACTAGGCTCTGGCACCTAGTAGCTGCTCAATAAATGTTGAATGAGTTGAAGTGGTGGGACTGAGTTGGGCCTTTACATAACCTGGATTTGTTGACTACTGTGGAAGTATCCCTTGAAGGGGTGGGCAGGATAAATGGTGTGATAGTGGCCACTAACTGTCTGTCCATGGAACCAGGACCAAGAGTCATCCATCAAGATGGAAGCTGTGTAGTCACCTGGCTTGGGGGTGATTGATGAACAGTGTTGATGGTAAGACATGAGATGGACTTACAGGCAGATAGCACCCTACCACTTTCTAGATGGCTAAAGTTTGATTGGTGTGACTTGGGGAAGTAAAGTCATAATACTTACTTGGACTGGCATATTCCAGATGTTTTTCAAGAGTGGTTCTCATAAGGTTTGCTGAAAGGAAACTTCTCACAGTTTACGAGAAGAGGGTTTATTGTGTGAGAGAACATAAACACCCAGCTGCACAAGATAGAATCGGGCATAGCAAGAGAGGTTATGGCAGGAGGAGAGAGATTATATAAGGGGAGTGGGTGTGGTCACAGCAGACATGGAGGTGACCTAAGAGGATGGGGAATTAGCCCAGTCTGGGGGACCTCCTACTGCCCCCAGGTGTGCCAGTTGTCTGGGTTACAGGTGCGGGGTGGGGATTTCCAGAGTGCACCTGGAGAGAGCCAGGGGAAGGGACCATTTCTCTCTGGGTGGACCTCACAGTTCTCATTTAGTGGTGGTTCAGCCGAGAGGGGAATGAGTACATGAACATGTCAATGAGGCTGAGAACGTGCCTTGTTTCAAGGAGAGTACAGTATAGGAAAGGACACATAACACACAAATGACCATTTTCACAGGTTTCAATCAGTTATTAAGTAGTACATTCACAGTGTTGTATAATCACTATATTTTTGGGCTTTGCAAATATTAATTTAATCATCAGTTAGCTTAATTCCTCATAAGGAATCTGCTCTTAGCATTTTTTTTCTTCCATTTGCTAGTTGAGGAATCTGAGACCCAGATGTTTTAAATAACTTACTTTGCAAGTGGGATTCTGACCTTAGGAAACCCAGTATGGTCAGTGATTCTAATTCTTTTTTTTTTTTTTGTCCTCTGGAAAATCTGGAAATACAGATTTAAAAAATGTTAACCTTTTTTTAAAAATTTTTATTTATTATTATTATTATTTTTTGCCAGTCCTAGGCTTGAGCTCAGAGCCTGAGCACTGTCCTTGGACTTTCTCAAGGCTAGAGCTCTACCACTTGAGCCTCAGCACCACTTCCGGCTTTTTTCTATGTATGTGGTACTGAGGAATCGAACCCGGGTCTTCATGCACGCTAGGCAAGCAGTTTAACCACTAGGCCATACTCCTGGCCCTTTTTTTTTTTTTTTTTTTAAAGTTCTGAGAGTCAAACTAGAGCTTTGTATGTGCAAGTCCTCTGCCACCGAGCCATGTCCCGGCTCTTTTTATAATGGATGATTGTTTTTTACTTCAAATTTTGAAATAATTTTACTTTCAAGAAAATCCCCAAAATGAAGTTCACCAATGCCTTTCATTTAGCCTCTCCAAATTATACAACTTGTCAAAGGATCAAACCAGGAAATGTATAACACCGACATAATACAGTAAACACACCTATAGACCCTATCCAAATTTTTCCAGTTATCTTACCTGTGGCTTTTATCCTGGTCCAGACTTGTTCTAGAACCACACATCACAAAGTTCTCCTCCATTTGGAAAGGGAGGGGTGGGGGTTTGGCAGTGACGGATGAGTCACTGGTCCATAGCAGTTTGGAAATCCAGCCTGGCATGTGAGTGGGTCATTCTTATGTCTAGGATTGTAATCCTCCCACTTTCTAACAGTGTTGACCCAACCCAACAAAACATTTTTTTTTGTTTTTTGGTCATGGGGCTTGAACTCTGGGCCTGAGCACTGTCCCTGAACTCTTTAGCTCAAGGCTCCTGCCCTACCCTTGAGCCACAGTCCCATTTCCCATTTTCTAGTGATTATTTGGAGATAAGTCTCACGTTCTTTAGTGCCCAGGCTGGCTTTGAGCCATGATCCTCAGATCTCAGCCTCCTGAGTGGCTAGGATTGCAGGCGTGAGCCACTGCGCCCAGCACCAACCCAACAAAACACTCTTGTGGCCAGATGATAGCCTCTTCATTATAGGCTGTGCAGGTCCTCACATTAACTTGGCAGAGCCCCACACTACCTGGCTCCAGTGGAGAGGGGAGGTAGGTAAAACAATGGAGGGGAGAATGTTTGTTGACCTGTGAAGAGCGGTGTAAATGTGATAATGTGTAGTAAGTGCCTGTGAAGTGCCTAAGCCCTTATTCTAAGCACTGTAATTCTCATAGGGCCCTTGTGGTCTGGGTGTCATTACCTTCATGAGGAAGCTGAGGCCTGCAGCAGTACAATGTCATATGTGAGGCGGCGCAGCTGGGAAGGAGAGTTGGGGTAAGGGCCTGGGCAGGGGCCCTTCTGATTCCAGCTCTGTTAGGGGTCTTCTGTGCTTATTGTCTTTGTCCTTGGGCCCACTTCTGTGGAAATACCAGGGCACAGCATGGGATGGACACATATTAACGGCCTGCCTGGTGCTAGACACTGCCAGGTACCCTCATGGCTATCTTGAAGTCCTGAGGACTGGTGTTTCTCAGTTTGCAAATATGACACTGGAGACTACGAGAAGTCTAGTGGTCTGCAAAGGCTTCTACCAGGAGGAATGGGGAAAATCAGGATTTGAAGATGTGTCTGAGGCATTACCAGACCCATATCCTCTGTATGGCAAAGTAGTAGCTGATTTTCAGTTTTAAAAATACCTACTTCCAGGGGCTGGGAGTTTGGCCTAGAGGTAGAGTGCTTACTGGGCATTCACAAAGACCCAGGTTCCATTCCTTGGTACCATGCACATAGGAAAAGCTGGAAATATGCTAGACTTAAGGACAGTGCTCAGATCCTGAGTTCAAGCCCCAGGACTAGCAAAAATAAAACAAAACAAAACCTACTTCCAGCCTGGCTCATCCCTGTAATCCTGGTTCAAGGCTAGCCTGAGCACTGAAGAATGTGAGACCTTTTTTTTTTTTCTTTTTGTGGGTCATGGGGCTTGAACTCTGGCCTGGGTACTATCCCTAAGCTCTTCAGCTCAAGGCTTCTGTCCTACCCTCCTACCCTTGAGCCAAGCCCCACTTCCCATTTTCTAGAGGTTAATTGGAGATAAAAGTCTCAGGTCCTTTTGTGCCTGGGCTGGCTTTGAACTTTGATTGTCAGATCTCAGCCCCCTGAGAAGCTAGGATTATGAGAATGAGCCACCTCATAGGCTAAAGAACTAAAAACATGATACTCTTATCTCCAATTAATCACTGGAAAAATGGGAAGTGGCACTGTGGCTCAAGGGATAGGGCAGTAGGCTTGAGCTGATGAGTTCAGGGACAATGCCCAGGCCCAGGGGTAGGGCAGTAGCCTTGAGCTGAAGAGCTCAGGGACAGTGCCCAGGCCCAGAGTTCAAGCCCTATGACCCACCCAAAACAAAACAAAAGCAAAAGCATAGCAAAAACCCACTTGCAGGCAAGACACTGGGGGTGGTAGTATTTGCATGTAATCCCAGCACTCAGAAGGCTGAGATAGGTGGATCATAAGTTTGAGGACAGCCTGGGCTACTAGAAAGATCCTGTCTCAAAACACAAAACACTCAAAACAAGAAAGAGCACTGAGAAGGGCAGTCAGGCGGATTTAAGGGCAACTCTTGAGAGGTGACAGACATTTGTTTCCATTTGTGCATGTTTTGGGTGGCTTCTTGAGGGAGTCACAGGAAGAATTCACAGGAAGGGAAGGGTGTGGGGAGCTTTGAAGTGGGGAAGTGGAGGGTACTGGGTAGCTTTGGTGCTAGATGCTGCCTCCTTTTTTTTTTTTTTTTTTTTTACTTTAAACTCTCATTTTTCTTGTGAGTGATTTGCTAATAGCACCTTTACAGATCAGCTTGTTTGATCCTGTAAACTCTTCTTTAACTGGTGCTAATTGAAATAAGCAATAGCCCCCAAGGTCATGCTTTTCAGGTTGGCATCTGGGAGGCTGTGTGGGAATCTGGTATGGAACTTTACAGATTGCTTAGCACCGTGGTAGCTGTTAATTCATTAGGATTTCTCCGAGCAACTGTCCTGTGCCAGGCCTACACAGCTTGAAAGGATGGAGGTAAAGAGCAGAGTCTGTGAGCCTCATGATTTTGTGTGTGTGTGTGTGTGTGTGTGTGTGTATGTGTATGCAGTAGTGGTGTTGTGTAAGCATTCTTGCTTGTTATTGGGGTGGCCTGACCTCCTGCCTGCTGGCTGTCTGGGAGCTGGGGTCCTAGCACCAGTTGAGGAGGCAGGGTTTGGGTAAATACTCTAGCAGGAAGAGGAGGGGACCAGTTGCCAACCATCTCTGGGCTTAGTGAGCTAACCAGAACCATGTGATATCTACCCTCAAGGCTGCCCCCTGGGAACTACAGCAGGGACCCAGATCCCTTCTGCCCTGCCCAACTTCAAAGTGCTGCTTTCCCCTGGGGGTGGGGAGGAACCTTCCATGGCACTGGTCTCTGAGATCTTGGCTTTTTTGACTTGAGTTTCTCTGCAGTGAAAAACTGGCCTTGAGGCAGGGAGTTAGGGGTTGGTTTTGTTGAATGCAGGCTGAGCAGGGGTAGGGATGGTGTTTGCAATATACTGAAGTGGCAAAAGTGTCTACCTGTCTGGATGAAAGGGACTGTTTCTGAAGGATCCATTTGTGTAAAAAAAAAAATGCATTGTGTTCCAGGTTGATGGTGAAGAAGGCTGGAGAGGAGGTTGTGGGTGCCCTTTCACTTTTTTGTGGACCAGCCATTGCCCGTGATGGAGTGGTAGTAGCTCATTTTCACGAGAACACTTGCAGTTCTGCTTCTTACTCTTTTAGTGAAAAGGAAAGAGTGTTGTGTCAAGCCAGTTTGGACAGTCCGGACCAAAGAAAACCAGAGAAGCCTTTCAGTACTTAGAAGAACCTTTAATGACTCTTTAAAGAGAGAGAGTTACAAAATTTACTTCTGTCACATTTTTGTTCTACTCTGTGTTTCAAGATGGGTGTTTTTAGGGACCTGCTCTAGGATTTTCATTTATTCTCACAGATATTTATTGAGCATCTATTGTGGTCCAATAATTTCCTCTTCTCGCTCTTTTTTCAAATGCCAATACTGGAACTTGAACTTAGGGCTTGCCTGAATGCTGGGTTGTTGGACTTCCCTGCCCAGGGTTTGCTTCAAAGCATGATCCTTTGATCTCAGCCTCCTGAGTAGTAAGGAGAATAGATGTGAGCCATGGATACCTGGCCACTGTTTAAGAGATCCTGTAGCAGAGGCTGTAAAGAGTACAGCAGGTGTCCGCTTTGGCTGAGTTATCCTTTCTGGACAGTGCCTTCAGGTTGCAAGAAGAGCTGGTGAAATATGAACTCACTGGAGTAGAAGACCTTGGGGTCAGTGGTGGGGATACTGCAGTTTTGCCATAGCCCCTGCTCAGCCCCTGTGTTGTTTTGAAGGTATAGTGAAGATATTTCCTGGACTGAAGCAGAAGATGTGTTTCTCCAGATCTGCCGGTTTGTTCTTAATGTTATGAGCACCATGAATCTTGTGGCAGATTGTGTTTCTTTTCGGCTGTGGTGACTGGGCACCCGAGAGCTTAGATTTGTGGCCCATTTTGACACTGCAGGAAGAGACCATATGGTGTGCATTTCTAGGTGCTAATCTTACCCCTGGCTTTACTACTTCCCCTACCCTCATTTTCTCTTGGCTTGATTTCCTTGACTGTTTATTTTATCCCTTTGCGTTGTTTGGATTATTCTAAGCCACCATAAACACTCGGTAGAGTAGAAACAGGGTATAACTAAGATTGAGGAATAATTTTAAGATGACTTGTGTAGGATTCCTGCCTTTGGTCTGCGGGGGAGCCAGGTAGGCTCCCAGACTCGGCTCCACCTTCTTTCCCCAGAATTCAATATCCTTTTTTTTTTTTTTTGATCCTGCCAGGTTCAGTTGCCTCAGGAGCCAGTTCTGTTTGGCTTTTGCAGCTCTGGGTTTTCTGGGTTCCAGAGGAAGTTGGTCTGGCAGCTGGCTTGGAGTCCTCTAGCAGTTTGAATGAATCTGAATGTCACACACCTGGCTCAAGAAAAGCTCTGGGCTATGGCTTCCTTCTTGGTGAGGGCTGTTCAACCTTGACCAGGAGAAAAATGGTTTCTCTAATTATTGCTTGCAGGGGACCAGCTTCTAAGGAGGGACCAGACAAGACTAGTATTGTATGCTAGTCACAGCTATTTTCCCCTCCTTATCCTCATGGCAGCCCTGGTAGAGAAGTGGAGGAAGAGCAGGTGGGATTGGGGAAGAGACAACTTGCAGAGGTCCGGTAGGCCTGTACCCCAACAAAAAGTCTCTGCTCCCAGACAGCCTCTTATTCCCTGAGAGCCCAGTGAATAAGAGGAGGCAGGGGAGTGGGCAGAGTTTAGGGTTTGGAAGTTGGATAACACAGGACTTGGGTCTTGGCCCCAACCAAATAAATAAAGGGCATTTTTTGAGCCTCAGTAGCTTCCTGCCCTGCCAGCATCCCTGGATGGTTGTGAGGCTGAAGCACTGGGCCTGTGTGTCCTGCTGTGCCTGCTTTGTGCATGATGGTAATGATGCCATTGTCATGGTAAACAATCAGGAATACTGACTTGTGTTTTCAGACAGTCCAAACAAAAGGAAGAGAAAAATAACAGATGGTCTCTTCTCATCTTTATATACATTAATGAAATACACAACAAGCAGATGTGTAGAGACCATGTATTATTTTCTCCTTCTTTGTAGAGACAGAGACTTGAGACAGGTTAAGTAATTAACTCAAGGTCATAGAGATGTTTTGTAGTAGAGTCAAGACTTGATTCCAGGAAGCTGACCCTACCCTGATAGCACCACCTGTTGTCCTCACCTGTATGCGTCATGCTGCAGACACAAAGTACTGCTTGCAGCTGCTCAGGGCTTTCCAGCTGTCAGCTGCCTGTTGGTCAGATGAATAAGGGACCACTGGTGGGTATGGCTCATTGTGTCACAGTATTTTATAGAGCTGTGGTCGGTGACAGCATGTTTAGCCCATCTAGGGATGAGGCTGTCAGAAAGCAGAAAGCTATAGGACCACTGTCAACTTCTGAGGTTTATTTTATTTTATTTTTTAGCCAGTCCTGGGGCTTGAATTCAGGGCTTGGGCACTGTCCTTGGGTTTTCTTTCCTTTTTTTCTTTTTGCCAGTCCAGGGCCTGAGCACTGTCCCTGGATTTTCTCAAGGCTCTACCACTTGAGCCACAGCACCACGCCTGGCTTTTTTCTATGTATGTGGTATAGAGGAAATGAACCTGGGTCTTTGTGCATGCTAGGCAAGCACTCTACCATTAGGCCAAACTCCTGGCCCCAGCCTTGGGCTTTCTTAAGGCTAGCGCTCTGCCACATGAGCCACAGTAACACTTCTGGCTTTTTCTGTGTATGTGGTACTGAGGAATTGAACCCAGGGCGTCATGTATGCTGGGCAAGCACACTACCACTGGCCACACTCCCAGCTCCCCTAAGGTTTTAAAAGTGCATTATTGGAAATCTAAAATTTTTCTTCCACTGCTAAAACCCAAAAACAGGAATAAAACTTGGTGGATCTGGCTAGCAGATCACATGGGAATGTGAAGGTGATTGACTTTTCATTTTACAAATGGTTTGCACTTATTTATGTGAAAGAGATAAGCATACAATTTACTTATGTGAGACAGAGAAAAGCATACAATTGAATATAAAAATCACCCATAAGCCTACTAAGTAGCTATATTATTTAATGTATCAGTAAATGCCCTTTGGGTTTTCCTCTGCCTATGTAGCCCAGACTGGTTTTGAGCTCTTGCCTCAGCAAGTGTTGGAATTCCAGGCCTGTGTTACTGTGCTGGAGTCCTTTTTATTATTGTTGTGGGACATGGGGCTTGATCTCAGGGCCTAGGTGCTGTCCTTGAGTTCTTTTTGCTCCAGGCTAGTGCAATACCACTTTGAGCCCATCTCCACTTTTGGTAAATTGGAGATAAGAATCTCATGGACTTTCTTATCCAGGCTCCATTCCAACTGCAGTCCTTAGATCTCAGCCTCCTGAGTAACAAGGCACTTGGCTTCCATTCAGTCCTTTTTTTAAAAAAAATTTTTATGGAAAGGGTTTGTAACCCTTTGCATTCTGGAAACTTTATCATCTTTATTTCTACTAATTTGTTAAGAGTTCATTTTGCCCTGTCTTGCCATAGTGACAGGTACAAATCACATGCCCCGGGATGTTGCTGGTAAAGGTAGGAACTTGCTGGCTCTGCTGGAGCCTACCCTGGGTTCACCCCGTGTGAATTGGGGAAAGTAAACCAACCAGCCAACCAAAAAACAAACAAACGAAACAAAATAAAAAAAACCCCCACAAAAACCAAAATGAAGTCTCTGGGATAAGAGGCTGGGATTGCCAGAGTGTGAGAAGGAAGTAATACTTTAAAAAAGACATTATCATGAAAAGCAGCTAAATAGAACTAATAAATGCAATACTCTTGGAGGGCAGAAACCGGGGTGAGAAACAGGTTAAGCAGGAACACAGTCCATTGTGAGTGCCCATGGGGAAAGGGCGCCAAGCGAATCCCTTATTCTGGATCTGGCAGGATGTGCTCCTGGCTTGGCAAGCTTTGGATTGGAAGGCGTGATAGCCTCTTTTTGCTCCTGCTTCTTTCTCAGGTAGAGATCGAGCACAGTCTTCATACTTGTGGCCACTGGCAGCTTCACCAGGGGGAGGATTTGATACCTGGGAGGAGCAGAGGCCTTCTCCCTTTGCTCTGCTTCTCCATGCTGGCCTAGGGTGGGTAGAGAGTCAGGTTTCCCTCAACGTGTGTGAGTGGCTAGGCTGACATCAGTTGTGTAAGGTCTTGGGTTCTTCTGGGCTGTGGAGAGTTTAATGGCTACTTCCCAGTCTCTCTCTACCTTTGAGACACTCTTTAGGTTCCCAGAGGTGGTGAGGGCCAGGAGGATATGTGGCCTTGATAATAGAGCAATAAGAGAAAGATTCTCTGTGGAAGTAGATATCCTATCTGGTCTGCCAATCCCACGAGCAGAGACAAGCCTGTCCTGGCCTGAGACTTCCCTTCTCTGGGCCTGATAGAAATTAACTGTGTGAGAGTGAGGTGACAAATCTCAGGAAGGGCCCCAAGTCACTGTTGTTTTTGCTCAGCAAACTCATTTGCCTAAGTTAAGAAAGTAAAATACAGTGACCCGGGTTGATGGATAAAACAATGTTGTGATGGATGTCTTGTTGGGAACATTTCAGAATTCTTTTTCCCCCTCTTGTCATACTGAATTATTTCAGGTTTTCCCTCCCAGTTGTTTCTGAGTACTTTGAGGAAAGTTGATTTGCTTTTAGAGTCACCATGGAAGCAAGCCCTGCCATACTGCTGACATGGGAGGTTAAAGCTGTTCTTTAGAATTAGCGGCTTGTAGTGTGTACATTCTGATAGGCTTGGGTGGGACTTGAGAGTGCAGCTGAGCATAGAAGAGGAGCCATAAATTTTGCAGGAAAGATTTGTTTTGGTACTTGTTATATTTGCTTTGTGTTACATATTGTTTAAAAGTAGATTTTTTTCTTTTTTCTTTTTTTTTGTGGTCACAGGAAAAGGAACTGTGTATTTGAGATAAGAGTGAAATAGTGAAACAGTTGGGTTTTGTCATGTGGCTATCAGAATGGCATTAGTCCTGAGCTCACCCTGTTTCTGTACTGTTCCAATATTTATACAGAAATGAGAAAAATACCAAGTATGGGCCGGTTCCCTGATCTTGGTAGATTTGACTTTATACTGGTGTTCTTCTTTTTCCTTTGTTTCACAGAGTGGAGTTTGGTGAAATTTCAGGAAGATTTTAGCCAGTGGCAGTCCAAGATAATAAATACTGAATTGTGGAGCGGTCTCCACCCTGGTTCTTACTTTGTGACTGTTAGGTGGTAGCCAAACGATGGAGCCCATTATGCCAATGTGGAACTGGACAGATTTGTGTCAGCTACCTCAGTTTATGGGTGAATTGACCTGGATTTGGGTGGTGGTGGGCTTTGGTGTGGGGAATAGGGATGTTCTTTGTTTTTTGCTATTTCAGGAGATGCTCTTGCCTCTGTATCACCTCATTCGGGCTGGCCCTTTTTCCTTCTTAAGCAGTTCAGGGTTTTCTGGATTTTGAGTGCACCTGTCTTCCATTCAGTGGGATCTGGAACGTTGTCAACAGCCTGGTTTAGTCTGGGTTTAGAGCAAACGCCTGGGCTGCGTTTGGTTATGGGTAGTTCCCTGAGGTGGGAGCAGGAGAGTGAACAGGCACTGGTTTCAAAATGCTCTGCAGAAGTGGAGATCTGGGGATTGTTGTTCGAAGCCAGCTGGTTCAGTAACCTCCATGAGCCTCTCTCTCCAATTAACTATCAAAAAAACCTGGAAATGGACTTGTGGCTGAAATGGGATAGTGCTTAGGCCCTGGGTTCAAGTCCTAGTTATCCCCACTACCTTCTCCCCCAAAAACTCAAACAAACTCAGCAAACCAAGTGCATGTCAGCCTCAGGCGTCAGCTCATAGCACAGGGTTTCTTGAATTACCATTGACTTGAGTCTGGGGCCATTGTTGGGCACATCTTCCTGACCCTTCCTGGAGTCTTTTTTCCTGTGAGCAGAGAACATCCTGTGGGTAAGTGAACTAAATGCCAAAAAAGCAGGAGATTGGATAAGTCACCTAGAATCATCTGACTGACTTTGAGGAGCAAGTGTCAGAACTGAGTAGAGAAAGATCCTCAGAAAGAGAGAGACTCTCAAAGGGGCAAGTCGGCTTCTGGTGGTTTTTTTTTTTTTTTTTTTTTTTTTTTTTGTGGTGAGAGGGGGTAGGGGAAGTTGGGCTCAGCTCAGGACTGTTAAGAAGTGTTAAGATCTGCTCCTCGGTTCGTTTTAGGAGCTGTCATCCAGTCCAATGGTTTGGGGCATTGAGAGTGACAATCAGGGTCATACCAAAAAATAGTATTTCCAAAGGACAGCTGTATTGGAAGTAGGTTGCAAAATGTAGACCAGTGTGTACTTCCATGCCCCAGGCTTGCAATACCCGAAGGAGAAAGCAGACCAGGAGGCTTCTCGGTGGGTCATTACCAGCAGCTTCTCACTGCAGTCTCCTATTGCTTGGTTTGGTTTTCATTTTGACAGACTGTTTTGCTTTTCTAGGGAAACTCCCAGTATATTTAATTTACTGAGTGTTTAATGACACAGCATGCTCTTTTCTGCCTAAAGGCAGCAAGCAATTCCTTTGGTGAAATGACTCAACCACTTGAAGTACAGAGCCAGGCTCCTGGATTTAAACACCTGCTTGGCTACCACCCCTGGGTGACACAAGCAGAGCTACTTCGTCTTTAAGTGCCTCGGTTTCCTACTCTGTACAGTGGGGGGAAAATCACAGGATGTGTGTCTTAAGATAGCTGTGGGAACTAGATATGATAATCTCAGTAGAAAACTGATAGAAGGATTGTTCACACAGCCAGGTTTTTATTATTTTTTGATTTTTTTTTTGTGGTTTGTATATGTGTGTGCTGGCACTGGGACTTTTAACCAGGGTTTGGGTGCAGTCCCTGCTTTTTGTTCAAGGTTAGCTCCCTACCACTTGAGCTACAGCTCCGCTTCCAGATTTTTGGTGCTTAGTTGGAGATTAGAGCCTTATGGACTTTCCTGATTGGGCTGGCTTGGAACCTTGTCCCCCAGATCTCAGCCTCCTGAGTAGATAGGATTCCAGGCGTGAGCCACTGGTGGTTTTTGGTTTTTTTTTTTTTGCCAGTCCTGGGCTTGAGCTCAGGGCCTGAGCACTGTCCTTGGACTTTCTCAAGGCTAGAGCTCTACCACTTGAGCCTCAGCACCACTTCTGGCTTTTTTTCCTATGTTTGTGGTATCAAGGAATCGAACCCGGGTCTTCATGCATGCTAGGCAAGCACTTTAACCACCAGGCCAAACTCCCGACCCACTGGTGGTTTTATACATGGTTGTTTTGAGGACGATGGTGCTTTGCTTTTCTTGGATTCTGATTTCACAGGATCAAGTGACAGAAGATTCTAGACCTCTGTGCCTACTTTGGCCAGACCAACTTGATTTATTTCATTTATGGAGTTTGCTTGGAGAGGAGAGTTCTTTTTTTTTTTTACTTGTCTGTGTGCACATGTAAGCATGTGTGCATACGCATGCATGCATGCATGCATGCGTGTGTGTGTGTGTGTGTGTGTGTGTGTGAGATGATGATAAAACAAAATGTGGAAATGACAGAATGAGGTGACTGAAGACTTCCCAGATGTATGAGGAAGAGGAGCATTCAAGGAGAGACTGCTGGGGACAGGCCTGAGATGAGTCATACAATGAGAGATGCAGCCTAATGTAGTACTGGGGAGATTAGTGAGGAAATGCTGGTAGCAATTTGTTTGAATGATAAGAACTGATCCCTTATTAAAGAGATATGAAGGGCCAGGAGCGTAGCCTAGCTCACCTCAAGAGATAGGAAGGGTACATGTCATAGGTGTTAGATTCTTCATTTGTATAAAGTGATAACCATTTGGAGGAGAAATTACAAGTAAGGAAACATGGAGACTAATGAGTGTGGAAACTTGTTTGTGGCAGGTTGTCTCCATTTGAACAGAGCAGGGAGCGATGGATGCCTCTGCTGAGAGTTTGGTGGAGAGGGTGGTGGCTGCCAGTAGTTAATTCTCTGCTTCCTCCTCCGGCTTTTCTTTCCTTTCTTTTACATTCTGATAATCACTAGGAATTTCCCTCATACTGATGCCCATTCATTCATTTGCGTTATCACTCTGACATAAGGATCTGACTTGCCAAGTGGAATGACCATTCTCAGGCTAATATCTATAGTTTTCTGGGTTTAGAACTGTACCCTTACTAAGTTCTACTATTTTTTTTTCAGTTGTAGTTTTATAACACACACACACACTATTTTAATTACAAGAACTTTGATTATTTGTACTTTTTATTTTTTGGTTGGGGATAATGTGTAGAGGGGTTACGGTTACATTTGCCAGGTAGTAGGTGCATTACTTCTCATACATTGATACCCCTTCTCATGTTTTTGTTCCCATTTCCTTCCCCTCACTGCCTTCCTATTTGTACTCTTTTTAGGTTACTCCTCCTGTCCAAAAGTCCTTGTTCAAAACCTAGCGCTAGCAGTTCATCCAGCCAGGTCCCCCCATCTGCTCTACTACTGTCCTGTCCTACAATCGGGAGCCTCATCCATCTTTTTACCTCTAGGGCTCCTTGTTTTGCTCTCTAGCTAGGCTGCTTGCGTACTGAAGACAGATAGCTCACTTACACTTCTTTTTACCCTGACCAACCTTTCTTGTGATTTGTTCAGTTTCCTCGGATGTGTCACAAATGGCTAGTGTTGTTTCTGTATTGTCCAGCTACCTTGTTCTGAAACCTGTGCCTGCTGCCTTATTTACTAGCTGAAGAGTGTTGAGCATTTGGCCATGCAGTGTGTGTAGATTGCTAAGTTTCACGCTTGAGCTGTGCTGTCATTTCCTGTATTCCCTGTGACATCTAAGCCAGAACTGCCTGTGGTTTTTCCAGGTACAGCAGACTTGGCAAAGGCAAGGATCCTGTCTCTGTTTCTTGAGGCCTGTATAGAAGGCCTGATACTCAGTAGGTAATAGGCTGAGCTGAGTGTACAGAGCCCTGTGGTATGAGAAGGGAAAGTAAGGTGTATTAAGTTACTTTTAGGCTTGTTGCCCAGTTCCCTGGAGGGGCCTTAAGATTTCCTTCAGCAGTGCCATCTGGCATGGCCACAAGGGTGTAGAGGAAGAAATATGGTGCTGGGATGTTGGTGCTTGATCTAGTAGGTGGGCTGTGGGATCTGAGTAAAGGTTAGTATCTAGAATTGAAAGGATCAGTGTTCTTTATGGATTCATATCTAAGCTAACAGTAGCTGTTTTTGCAAACTTGGAGACCTTACAAGATGTGATTAATATCTTTATTTACTTATTTATTCCTTTTTTTGGTTGGTCCTGGGGCTTGAACTCAGAGCCTGTGCACTGTCCCTGAGTTTTTGTGCTCAAGACTAGCACGCCACTACTTGAGCCACAACTTCTGGCTTTTTTTTTTTTTTTGCAGGGGAGTGGAGGTTGGAGAAGGAGGTGTTGTGGTTAGTTGGAGATAAAAGTCTCAGGGAACTTTCCTGCCTGGTCTGGCTTTGAACTGTGATCTTCAGAATTCAGCTTCCTGAATAGCTAGGACTACAGCCGCCTGACTAAGGTTGATATCTTTTGAGAGTTGATAAATGACTAGTGGACATTTATTCTCAGTCAGTTGATAGTATTGTGTGTGCCAGTTTATATAAAACTAGAAAATCTTAGCTTTTAATGCAGCCTGTACGAATTAAAAAAAAAAAAAAGGACAATCAGTTCAACTACAAAATCATTCTTCTGGTTTCCGAGCAAGGGATGAGCTTGTGAGTGCTAGAGATCACCAGAGTGTACACACACACACACACACACACACACACACACACACACACACACACACACACACACACACGGTCATATTATTATGGGTCTTAGTCATATCCAGATGGTCAGATACTATTGCTACAGTGATGGGCTTATGACATGGCTTTGAGGGGGCATCCATGACAAAGGCCCAGTTGCCCACTAGAATGCCTTGTCTGCTTTTCCTTCCCTATACCTCCATGGGCTACCCTCTGACACAAGCCTGAGCTTCCTGCCTGACATTCTAGGCCTTCGGTGCTGTGTACTCAGGATGCAGTGTGAAAACTACTTTGGCTTCACTGTGTGGACTTGACCTATCCCTCCAGTGTTTTCTCCCCCTAAATTCCTACAGACACCCCAGGCTGCAGATGCTCAGACTGGTGGGTGTCTGAGACATATCCATGGTCTCTTTCTTCCTGGGTTTTACTCATACTGTCCCATTTTCTGGGAATAGGCACCCCTTAGCTTATGGAAACTCTTCTCACTGTGCCTTCAAAAGATTCTGCACAAAGACACATTGTTCCTGAAGTTGACCGCCTTCTCACTCAGTAAATTTGGAATCAGTCATGTTTTCCTGTCGGCTTCCATAGAATTCTCCCTGTATCTGCAGCACAGTCCTTTGTCTCTGAGCACTTCCTAGGTCTGTGGTGATGAGGTCACCATGGGAGATACACACATCTTAACTAGCACTGTGTGCCTTTGAGGTTTGTCACAGGTAAACGAGGTTACCTGAGTTAGACCCTTAATGTTGAGGGTATGGAGAGCTATTGGAGGGACTAGATCTGAAGATTCCAATCCATCCTGGATAGGAAGGTCTGTGAAACTCTCATCTCTAGTTAACTTCAGAAAAAGCTGGAAGTGGAGGTATAGCTGAAGTGGTAAGAGCACCAGCTTCGAGTGAAGAAGCTGAAAGTCAGTGCCCAGGCCTTGAGTTCAAGTTCCAGTACTGCAGAAGTAGGGGGAGAGGGATAAAAAGGAGTAATAAGGTCTGCTGTGTATAGGAAAGGGACAGAAGGCTAGAGCAGAGGGAGAAGGGACCAAGAGAGAGAACTAACACTTCCTTAACCTAAGGCAGTATCTAGTACTTCCATTTTTCCTATTGTCCTGAGTCTCCTGTGTGTCTGACCTGAGTTTAGATCTGCTTTGTACCCCTGCAAGAAGGTGAAGTTATGGGCAGAATCAGACATACCTAAGACATGACCACCCTTTCCCCAGATAGGACAGTTCCCCCTTGTGTGTATCTTCTGTGGGTTCCCTGAGGTGGTGAGAGTGAGGTACAGGTGGAGGCCCACCCACTAGGAGAGGGTGAAGCTGTCATGAGAGCCTTGGTTCTGGAGTTGGGAGAATAGGATTCTAGTCCCCTCTGGTGACTATGGATGAGACTGTTAGCTCAAAGGTTTATTTCCTCACCTGGTTTCAGTGATGATTGAGTCCTTTTTATGTCCGGACACCAGCAACTTTGGGTCACGGGTCACTATTGTAAGCTTGTAAACCCATTTACCACTCCTATTTCCTACCATGGGTTAAGTTGTAAGAGATACAGCAGGATGATTATTGGGGCAAAGACTTCCTTTTTGGTATTGGTCATGGGGCTTGAGTGCTGTCTCTGAGCTGTTTTGCTCAAAGCTAGTATTCTACTACTGGAGCCACAGCTCCACTTCTGGCTTTTTGGTGGTTAATTGCCAGGTCTGGTGTTGAGTTGGTAGAATTAATGTATGAGCCACCAATGCCTGGCAGAAAGACTTTTCTTTTTTCTTTTTTGGCCAGTCCTGGGCTTGAGCTCAGGGCCTGAGCACTGTCCTTGGACTTTCTCAAGACCAGAGCTCTACCACTTGAGCCTCAGCACCACTTCTGGCTTTTTTCTAT
Source organism: Megascapheus bottae (assembly GCF_031878675.1). Taxonomy (NCBI): domain Eukaryota; kingdom Metazoa; phylum Chordata; class Mammalia; order Rodentia; family Geomyidae; genus Megascapheus; species Megascapheus bottae. The sequence continues at coordinate 11,840,809 of NC_143524.1, read as the reverse complement.
GTATGTGGTACTGAGAAATCAAACCAGGGTCTTCGTGCATGCTAGGCAAGCACTCTACTAGGCCAAAGTTTTTTTTTTTAAAGAGCCTTTTGAGAATTAGAAACAATCCCATGACAGTGATGTCAATTGAGCCAACACAACACAATCTGGCACGTTGTTGAAAAATTTGGATCATAGGCTTTGCGTTTCACTTGGAAGGAACAAGGAAGCTCTTTTCCTCTTGACACTTTCCAAAGGTTTTTGCCCATAGGGCTTTCAGTGGTTCAGCCTTAGTAAGGGAGCAAACATTGGAGGTACCATTTCAGTCTTTTTCAGATTCATTTGAAATCTTGTGTTTTGATGTCTGAAGATGGAACAGCCTACAAATGAGTGTTGTACATGCTGTTTTGAGAGAGCCTCTTGAGCAGAGAAAAGAGCCAACGTTTCCTAGTTGAACAGTAGGACTTGTGGTTGGTCTTTGTGTGGTTGGGGTTGAGACCTAGAGACAGAGACAGAAGAGTCATCACAAAAAGGCCTGTGGCTCAGGAGAGGCCTGTTAACATGGTCTTATCTAGGAAGGAAAAGGTAATATATCCTCTCTGTCTGGCTTCATTTTATAGAAATTACCTTCTCAGTCTTGGTTGATGCTTCTTCCTTTTTCCATCTCCTTCCCTCCCATCCCCCCTTCTGCTTCATTTTTGATGTCAGTCTTAGGGCTTGAACTCAGGGCCTGGGTGCTCCTCAAGACCTGCATTCTGCCACTTGAGCCACAGCTTCATTTATAAGAGTCTTGTGGACTTTGTATCTAGACTGGCTTTGAACCATGGTCTTCAAATCTAAGCTTCCTAAGCTAGGAAGATAGGAATAAGCCACTGGAACCTAGCAGATTTGCTTTTTAATTCCCTTTTGGTGCTGGTACTAGGGCTTGAATTCAACCTTATGTTCTTGTTATTTTGCACTCTGGCTTTTTTGGGGTCAGTTTTAGGGCTTGAACTCAGGGCCTGGGCACTGTCCCTGATCTCTTTTGTTCAAGGCTGGTGCTCTATTGCTTGGAGCCACAGCTTTACTTCCAGCTTTTGAGTGCTTAATGGGAAGTAAGTGAGTCTCTTTTTTTGGCTGGGCTGGCTTCAAACTGAGATCCTCAGATCTCAGCCTCCTGAGGATTACAGGCACGAGCCACTGGTGCTTGGCCATTCAACCACTAGGCCAAACTCCCAGTGCAGGAATGTAGGATTTTTATTAGGACAGATGCTTTGCTTTTTCTGAGGTTGGTTGGAAGTAAGAGATGGGGGCAGGGTTTTGGTGGTATTTTTTTTGTTGTTGTTGTTGTTATGGGTTTGTGTGAGGTAGGATCAGTGGAAGCTGTGTTTCACAGAAATTCAATACGAACAATAATTTAGCAGACACTTTCAAGTGATATAAAGTTTTATGTTTCTCTCACATACCAATAATTTGGAGGCAGTAGTTCAGGACCATTAGAGGCTCTCATCCTCTCAGTATTTTACTTGTGGCTTCTGTCATCAGTTTTAGGTGGCTCCCACAACTCCAGCTCTCTTATCTGAGCTGTGTGTTGGCAGAAGGAGGAAGGAACAGCAGGTCAGAAAGGAGACTTCCTCGCTGTGCCAGCTCTTCCTAGTCAGCTTTCCTGGAAGGCCCCCAGAACACTTCCTCATTGGTCCTAAGTAGTCCTGTGTACACCCCTAGCTGCAAGGGAGCCTGGGAACTGTTGCCATTAGCCATGGGTGAATGTGTACAATTAAAATCAAAGGTCTTTTTACTAAAGGAGGAAGAAGAGAGTGAAGATGGTTGGTCAACATTGGCAGCAAGCCATGTTTGTGGAGTGCTTATAAAAGGTTGCGGAAATTTGGTGATACCAAAGTTTGAGCTCAGGGCTTCAAGATTGTTAGGCAACCACTCTACCACTGAAGCCATGTCTCTAGCCCATTAGCCTTTTTTTTTTTTTGATTGTGGGGCTTGAACTTGGATGTCCCTAAGCTTTTTGCTCAAGGTTAGTACTCTACCACGTTGAGCCACAGCACCACTTCCTGTTTTTTGTGGTTCATTGAAGAGTCGCATGGATTTTCCTGCCCAGGCTGGCTTTGAACCCCAGTCCTCAGATCTCATTGTCCTGAGTAGCTAGGTTTACAGATGTGAGCCACTGGTGGCCTTTGCTCTTTTGCTTTATTTTTCCAATAGCCTTGTACTCTCTGTCCAGGACTGTATCCCCCTCTTGCTCCTGAGTAACTTGGATTCTAGATGTGTGCCACTATGTCCAGTTCTGGTTTTTCTTTTTCTTTTGGCAGTACTGGCGTTTGAATTGAGGGTCTTGCAGGGTATTGTGCTTACTAGGTGGATGCTCTACTTCTGGGCTGCACCTCAAGCCCTGTTTTTTTCCTCTGCTTCATTATTATTATTGTTATTATTATTACTTTTTGATTGGTTGTGGGGTTTGAATTGAGGGCCTGGGTGTCATCTCTGAGCCTCTTTGTACTCAAAGCTAGTGCTTCACCACTTAAGCCATAGCGCCACTTCTGGTTTTTGAGTGATTAATTGGAGATATGAGTCTCATGGTGACTTTTCTGCCTGGGCTGGCTTTGAGCCTTGATCCGTAGATCTCAGCCTCCTGAGTAGCTAGGATTACAGGTGTGAGCTCCCAGCACCTGGCTTTTCTGGTTATTTGTTTTTTTGTTTTAGTAGGTTTTCTTTTGGCCAGTCCTGGGCTTGAGTTCAGGGCTTGAGCGCTGTCCTTGGACTTTCTCAAGGCTAGAACTCTATCACTTGAGCCTCAGCACCCCTTCCAGCTTTTATCTATGTATATAGTACCAAGGAGTTGAACCCGGGTCTTCCTGCATGCTAGGCAAGCACTCTACCACTAGGCCAAACTCCCGGCTTTCTGGTTATTTTCTGGTTATTTTTAAGCCAGAGTCTCCCTGCCTGCCTGGTCTGTACCTGGGTTGTGAGCTACTGATTTTAGGGTTCCCCTAGTTGCTAGGATGACAGGCTCATGCTACAGTGACCAGCTTCAGCTGAACTTTTCTGCCCAGGCTATCCTCAAATTGTGATCCTTCCAATCCTTTCAGTTAGCTAGGATTTCTAGGCCACCATGCTCTACCCATATCCATAAATTGACCTCCTTGCCCCATTATTTCACCTCCTCTGGGACTGGGGCTTGGGGACACTGTGTCTTTTGCCTACTACAAGTAACTCATGTTGGACATTTCAAGGGTTATTTGGCTTCTGCACAGTTCCCTTAACCCCCTATGTATTAGCACTGTGTTAGAGGCAGTGTTCTCGTGCCAGTATAGTGAGGTGGGTGTGACTGATATCCAGTGTCCATTTAGGCTCAGGCAGTGATTGCTGTGTCCAGATGCTATGATCAGCCCACAGCAGAGGTGACTCCGTCCTTCAATGTCTCTTTGACCCCCCTGACCCTGCCCTGTCAGTCTAGTCTCTTCTTTATATACTCCTGGGCATGGAGCCCAGAGCTTGGTGCTTTCTTGGCAAGTGCTTACTTTTGATGAGGCAAGATAGATAGATAGATGATGGATGGATAGACAACAACCAGGAGAGTTCAGAGCCAGAAAAGAGACTGTGAAAAGAAGAAAGGGATATAGCATGGAGCATATAGAGTGGGTACCATTTTACACGTGTGGTCCAGGAGATTTCTCTGAAGGAGTGTAAGAGGCAGCAGGTACAAAGACCCTGAGGTAAGGCTAAGTAACTTGTGTGTAGAAGAGCCAGGAGCAGTGTGCTGGGGAGTGGAATGCGTTGGAGGGAGATTTTGAATGGTTGGCCCTTGAGATGCTGATTGGGCATCTCCATGGAATTGTTGAGCAGCCTGTGGGAATGAAGAGCCTGCTGTTTCAGGGAAGACATTGAGGCTGGAGTTACAAATTTGAAAAGCATCAGCTGTGCGTCTGGATGAACTCACCATGCAGGTTTAGGGAGATGGTACTGCCAGATGGTTCTGGTCTGAGGATTCTGCTTAGTCACCTTGCTGGCCTTGGCTCTGAACTTGGCCAGAGTGACCGTTAGTGAGTCACCGAGCCCTTCCACTGTGACAGTGGGATGGATTAACTACTACCTAGGTGTGGAAACCCCTTGGAATGCTGGGACAAGGAGCAGTGTTGAAGAGTAACTGGCAGGTGCCGTGTGTGTTCAAGATCTGGTCCAGATAGCTGGGCGGCAGGTGGAACCATTGCTGATGGCCCTTCAAAGATCCTGAAGTTTCTGAAGAAGGAAGAGAGGGAATGGTGGAATCAGCAGTGGGGAAGAGGCATGACATCTAGAACTATGTATCTGCGGATCTTTGGGAATGATTAGCACGTGACAGTGTCTAAGCTGTGACAGCATGGTGTTCAGCAGATGTTTTGTTTGCTGGAAGGCTTCCCTTCAGAGCATGGCAGGATGTATGACCAGCAGTGGGAATTTGTGAGGACTTTTAGTCCTCATGGGGGGGCGGTGCTGGGAGAAGGGGGCTGGTGTTGCCAACAGTTGCATAGAAAGTTACCTGCAAACGCAGCCCTGCAGCCTAAATTTCCCTTTCCTGTTGTTCAGCCTGCAGTCTTGCTTTGGATTTCAGCTCTGGCCTCTTCAGCAGCCATCCTTTTAGGATGACCTGGGAAGAGGATAGGCTCTGTCTAGAAGAGATTGGCTACCCAGGCTAAGACTTGAGCTAGGAAAAGAACAAGTATTAATTTACTCAGCATTGCCCATTCACCATGGCTCCCACCCTCCCCATCCTGTTCCCCTACCTCTGCCCAGCCCCCCAGCCTTCTGTCCTAAAGAAAGGAGGACTTCAGGTTTTCTTGAGATTTTAGGCTTCAATTTCATGTTATAGAATTCTCATTTCCCTTGGATTTCCATCAAAGATTAATTAACAGTGGCTATGAATATAACCTAATATAGGTATTAGTACTGATGCTCTGATTGCATCGAGGGATTGTTCTGTTCTCTGGACTCCTTCCCAGTGCTTCTAGTTTCATTGCAATTGTTCATGGTCTACATGCTTGCATGCGTGTGCATGCACACACATATGCATGTACACACATGCATGTGTGCTCACACACATACTGTATAAATGCTTTGTAGAAAAATGCTTTTGAAAGACATCCTTTTACTACCTTTAAATAGTTTACAATGCATCTTGAGCCATGTCACCTCTTCCATTCTTCCCCATCTCTTTTTGTTTTGCTAGTTCTAGGGCTTGAGCTCAGGGCCTGAGCATTGTCCTTGGGCTTTCTCAAGGCTAGAGCTGTACCATTTGAGCCACAGCACCACTTCTGGCTTTTTCTAAATATGTGGCACCAAGGAATTGAACGCAGGTCATTGTGCCTGTTAGGCATGCACTTAACTACTAGGCCAAACTCCTGGACCCATTCTTCCCCATCTTTTCTAACCCCAACTCATAACCCTACAGTGCTTTGTGTTTTAAGCCATTTAATTCTCATCATAGCCAGAGGAGGTAGAACCTATTATTTCGCCTGTTTGACAGATTGAGGAAATGGGTACAGAATGGTTACGTAAGCTTACCCACTTGAAAGTGTCAGAGCAAGAACTTGGACTGGGTGAGCCTGGCTCTGGGATTTGTTCTCCCCAGCAGTCAACTCCTAGGCCTGTCTGTGTCCCCACAGATCTTTATGAAGGAAGAAGGACCTCAGCCATCCAAATAACCTGCTGTGCACTGAGGCATTGTGCATTTGGAATGCTTGAGGAAGAGTTCCCTCTTCTTACAGAGCAGCGGAGTCGCCTGTCCCACGTCCAAGGCTAAGGAGTAGACGCGGAATTCGAACTTGAGCCTGGCTGGCTTCTAGCTCCTGCTGTTTCCTTAGTGCAGTGGCCATCCTGCACAGTTTCCCTGGGAACTCCTGGCACCTGGTACCTCTTGTTTTGGGCTCACCTGTGGCCCTCCGTGCCCAGTTGAGCCACAATGGGGTAGGTACTTAAGCCCACTTTCTCAGCCTGTTGTGAACCAGGGGGGCCTGCAAAGCCAGAGCTTGGCTGCCAAAGCTCTTAATCCTTAAAAACCCTTGGTGGGTTTTAAGCCTAAAGTTTTCCTAAAGCATTGCAGATGTCTTCTTCCCACAAAAAGAGATCAGGCAGAGGAACCCATGGTAATGGGCCAGATCCTGGTCAGCACCAGGGCCTGGGGAGCCTTGGGCAAACGTGGTGACCCTCTGTGCTTTCCTGTAAAGGAAATTATGGCTTTCTTATTATTTTTTTTCATTTTCTTTCTTTCTTTTTTTTAAGTTTATGGGAAACGGGAGACTTGCATCTCAATTGAGCCTTTGTGGCATTGCATTACAGAGAGTCTCAGAAAATGTTCTATGTAAATGACTATGTGCCCTGATTAGAGCCTCAATAGGCACCATTGTGTCATATCGCTATTATTGGCGATTGCAGGATACTAAATGATATTCTCATCAGGCTGAAGAACTTTCAGTGTTAGCAGTGAAACTTGGGGTTAATTATACTGCTCTGAATTAGAGCATAGAATTAAGCTGTGGGGAGAGCCGGGCTAGTGTGCCTCCCCCCTTCCCTCCCTCCCGCCTCCTGTCTCTTCAGGATTGTTGCTGGGGGTTTAATCGGAATATTTTTTAACCCGTCTTCTAAATTTGTACCGCTGGCATTTTGTTCTCCATGAGCTACTACTCCTTTTGGTGCTGAGGGAACACAGGGCCAATTTATGGGGATAGTTAGAGAGGAGGGGGAGATATGGTCTGCTTAATAGTGCATTCTTCTCTGTCAATAGTGTAGTAAAAAATAGCGCGGAGATTGAAGTCTTAGGGGAGGGTTGGCATCTCCAGAGAGGCCTCTTTAATTTAGCTCTTGTCTCTTCTGCCTTTGAATTATCGGCTCCTCTGATCCAGACTCACCTCTTTGAAGAAGTGACACACTGACCTACATCTCAGCTGGAAAGATAGGAGAGGCTATCTGTGTTCTGCCTTGTCTGGTATTGCCTCTTACAACTTGCAAGGAAGTCTGTCCGAAAGTCAAGAGATGACTTCTGGGGTTTCATGACCTTGCCTTTTTTTTGAATTGCAGAGTTTTGCTCTTTTTGAGCAAATGTGTTGTATTCCTATCTTTTTTCTTGGGGGGGGGCGGGTATTTAGATTTTATGTCACTATTAGGTTTAAAACTATAGATACATATGTTTTCCCTTTAATATTATTTACATTCGGAATATAATTCTTAATGAAGAAAACCTTTCAATTATTAATATGTGTTTTAGTATTCGACTTACCGTATCTTTATAATTAGCTAATTCACCATTTGGGTGAAATACTTTCCTTTTCTTTTTTTTTTTGCCAGTCCTGGACTTGAGCTCAGGGCCTGAGCACTGTCCTTGGACTTTCTCAAGGTTAGAGCTCTACCACTTGAGCCTCAGCACCACTTCTGGCTTTTTTCTATGTATGTGGTACCGAGGAATTGAACCCGGGTCTTCGTGCATGCTAGGCAAGCACTTTAACCACTAGGCCAAACTTCCGGCCCTACTTTCCTTTTCTTAAAAAAAAAAAAATTAGCTCCTCAGGAGGCTAAGATCTGAGGGTTGCGGTTTAAAGCCAGCCTGGGCACTAAAGACTGTGCAATTTATCTCCAGTTAACAACTAGAAAACTGGCTCAAAGGGGTAGGGCGGTAGCCTTGAGCTGAAGAGCTCACGGACAGCACCCAGACCCAGAGTCCAAGCCCCACAACCTCCCCCCCCCAAAAAAAAATTAGCTCAGGACCTCTGCTTGCCTGGCTTATGCTTGCTCAACTTGTATTCTCCTGCATGCCTCCAGCCTTTCTTTTTGTTGGTTATTTTGGGGATAGAGTCAGACTGTGATCCCTCAGATCTCAGCCTCCTGAGTAGCTAGGATTTTAGACATGAGCCACTAGTGTCTGGCCCTTGTTTTTTTTACTATACAAAGTCATGTTGTATTAGCGATTAGCCTAGGAAAGATGCCTAGCAATGAGTTGGCTAAAGAGAAAGTTGGGATTCAAACCCTTCAAATCCATTTGTATTGATTGATACTTATTCTTTTGTCTTACATATCAGAATTCCAGAACCATTTTAGGGAAACTGGGTGCATGGTTGGACTGATTCCTCATGTGTGAACTGATTCACACCTCGGAAGTCTAGAATGAGTTTTTTCAAGATAATATTATTCAATATAAAAATTACTTTACAACTATAATATAAATATGTTAATTACTAGATGCAGCAATGATAATCTTTCCCGTTCTCTTCTTTCTCATTTTTTTTCGTTTTAAGGTATGAGGATTTAAACTCAAAGTTTGCATTTACTAGGCAAGTACTCTATCACTTGGCACCACACCTGTTCTTTTCATTCAGATTCTGCAGAAGCCAATCTGTCTCACCAAGCACTAGTGCAGCCACTGGCATAAGCAGCAGGCATATAGAAGGTTGCAGGGTGAAGAGTGAAAGTCCACACTCTAGGCTGCATGACCTTGCCTTCTTTGAATTTCAGAGTTTTGTTCTTTTTTTTTATTTTTTTTAATTTTTTTAATTTTTTAATTTTTTTATTGTAATTAGTAAAAGGGTTACATGATATTTGCCAGATAGAAGGTGCATTAATTCACATACATTGATACCCTTTCACATGTCTTGGTACCCATTTCCCTCCCCCCCACACCCCCCCACCCGTCTTGGTTTTCCCCCCTTCCCTATCAAATTTCAAATATCCAAATACAAATAAATTCAATATATCAGATGACAAAGTGAGATACTATACCAATACGAGATAACCAAGGGACAGCAAAGGAGATGAGAGACAACATAGTACATGAAGGACAACAATCATTCATTATATGGCTTTTGTTTCACTATCCTGGAGGTCCTTTCAATTAGCTTCACATTATATGTCCCTATGTATCAAGATTTTGCTCTATTGCAAATCTCTGCTAGTAGAGCCCAAGGTTTCTACTGATTATGACAAATGAGGGAAACCATTGAGCCTAAGTTCCTTTGAGTCTGGCTTACTTCACTTAATATGATTTTTTCTAAGTCTTTCCATTTCCTAACAAATGGGGCGATGTCATTCTTTCTGACAGCAGCATAGAATTCCATTGTGTACAAATACCACAACTTGTTGATCCACTCATCAACTGAGGCAGAGTTTTGTTCTTTTTGAGTCATTCCTGATCATAAATGTATTGTATTCCTATCTTTTTGGTATTTAAATTTTTTGGGGGGTGGTTTAATTTTATGTCACTCTGTTAGGTCTAAAAGTATAGATATATGTTTTCCCTTTAATATTATTTACATTCTGAATATAATTTTTTTTTTTTTTACCAATCCTGGGTTTGAGCTCAGGGCCCGAGCTCAAACTTGAACTTGGGGCTTGGGCACTGTCTTAGACACTTTTTTGTTAGCACACTGTCACTTGAGCCACAGCGCTACGGTCAACCTTTTTTGTGTATGTGGTACTGAAGAATCAAACTCAGGGCTTCACGCCTGCAAGGCAAGCACTCTACCACTAGGCTATGCTCCCGGCCCTATGGCATGTCTTCATTGACTTTATGCATCTCCTTGAAGATGGAGCTGGCCCTCTGTGTTCCTGTAGTAGAGGCTGTCCATTGCCTTGCACGTAGCAAGTACTCAGTGAACACTGTGAAGCAGCTGTTCGCTGTGCCAATGGAGGCCTCCAGTGGAGGAGGCCCCACAGGGGACAGTTCTGTGTGATTAGGTCACCGCAAGAGACACAGAATCCGCCTTTTCCTCTTTTAGAACATCTTGACTTTTGATTGTTTTGGGGTCCGTTGGGGACTCAAAAACTGTAAAACTGATAATAGCCTTCATTTTGATAATAGAACTTAAAGCTTATGGCTTTATGCATGCTCTTTATGATAATGTCTTTAATCCTTCTATCTCCCTGGTAAGTTAAGTTTTCTTTAGCCAATGGCAAAGCAGAGAGATTAGAAAGCTAGTTTAAAGATAGGTCATATGGTAAATTGGAGTGCTGAGAATTAAACTTGGGTCTCTGACTCCAGTGCAGCCCTGCCCACATGCATGTATGCCATGTGTGGGGGAGGGGGGAACCCTTTATTGACTTGTCTAGTTGACTCTGGATCTTTCCTTATGCCTTTCTGTCTTCTTTCCTTTCTTGAGCAACAACTATTTCCTTTTCTATGCATGGTATTCATGGATTTTTTTTTTTTTTTTTTTTTTGCCACCACTCCTGGGGCTTGAACTCAGGGCCTGAGCATTGTCCTTGAGTTTTTTCTTCAAGACTAGCTCTCTGCCACTTCAGCCACAGCACCACTTCTGGCTTTTCTATGTTTGTGGGACTGAGGAATCGAACCTGGATCTTCCTGCATACTAGGCAAGCACTCTACCACTAGGCCAAACTCCCAGCCTGTATTCATGGATTTTAAATGTTGCCAACACACTGTTTTTATAGGTTTTCTTAATTTTAATTTTGAAGCTTCATGAGAAACTTATTTTGAGCCTTAATGTAAGGCTACAAATAAAGAAGTCCCACTGCCAACTGTGACAATAATAGTTGTGTCTCCTCTAGTATTTGGTTGGTCTCCCTCCCCCCCTCTTGTTGGTCATGGGGCTTGAAATCTGGGTCTTGGCACTGTCCCTGAGCTCTTCAGCTCAAGGCTAGCTCTCTACCACTTGAGTCACAGCACCACTTCTGGTTTTCTGATAGTTATTTGAAGATGAGAGTCGCATGAACTTTTGTGCCTGGGCTGGCCTTGAACCTCGATCCTCAGATCTCAGCCCCCTGAGTAGCTAGGATTACAAGTGTGAGCCTCTGGTGCCTGGCTTGTGCAGGCGCGCGCACGCTCTCTCTCTCTCTCTCTCTCTCTCTCTCTCTCTCTCTCTCTCTCTCTCTCTCTCTCTCTCTCTCTCTCTCTCTCTCTCTCTCTCTCCTGGGGATTACATTCTTCCTAGACGAACATTCTGCCATTTGAGCCACACTGCTAGTTTTTTTGCTTTTTAGTTTGTCCTTCAGGCAGAGTCTTGTGTGTTTGCTTGGGCCAGCCATGGATGATGATTGTCTTATCTCTGCCTCCCAAGAAGCTGGGACCATAGGCCCATGCTATCACATGCAGCTTGGTTTATGAGAGAGGGTCTCATGAACTTTGCCTGGGCTAGCCTTTAATTTTAGTCCTCCTGTCTCGTCTTCCTGAGTATTTGGGACTACATACACAAGCCACCATACCTAGCTCTCTGACTTGTGTATGGGTATGTAGACAAACTACTATGGTAGATGTTACTTCTTAGCAGAATTCTCACATTCCCTAGGCCTTTTCTAATCCACAAAGCACGAGGATCTCCATCACAAGACCCTCATGGTGCTGTGTGTGTGTGTGTGTGCGTGTGCTCGTGTACACACATGCTTGTGAGCCTGGTAAATTGCAGACAACCCTTTGTGGGGAGGAAAAGAAAATTCCCCCCCTAGAATCAAAATCTCTTATGCACAGAACTTTGCTGCCGTTTCATGTGCTTTGCACAGCTTGGTTCACAGCCTCCACAGATTCATTTCGCTGCCATTGCATGTTTCCACAATGCAGATATGCTGGCATCGTGCCACCTGAAGATCCTGCTTGGCCCCTGTAGCCCTCAGGGTCTGAGCCATGCTGCTCAGCTCTTGTTCTAGTTTCTCCTGTTAGGTGGTTCTGTGGTTACATTTGTGTGCATCTCTCCTTTCTAGGCCTTTCCTCCTGGCTACCTGGTTATTTTTGTCAGCATCCCTGGGAAGTCCTCTTAGTTATGTCCATCCAGCCTGGGACTGTCTGCGGTGCAGCGTGTGGTGTCTTCTTTCTCTAGTTCTCTTGCAACTAGACCATTCATCTTCTGAGGGCAGGCATGGTGTATGGTCTTCATTTCTTTTTCTTTTTTTTTTTTTTTTTTTTTTTTTGCCAGTCCTGGGCTTGGGCTCAGGGCCTGAGCACTGTCCTTGGATTTTCTCAAGGGTACCACTCTACCACTTGAGCCTCAGCACAACTTCTGGCTTTTTTCTATGTATGTGGTACCGAGGAATCGAACCCGGGTCTTCATGCATGCTAGGCAAGCACTCTACCACTAGGCCAAACTCCCGGCCCTGTGGTCTTCATTTTTGTACTTTCTAATCCAATGCTGGGCATACAGTAGGAACTCAGGATTGAACTGTGTGTTCCACAAAGCACTGGTGTGAAAACACCTGGAGGTATTTGGGAAGGATTGGTGTGAAAACACAGGGACACTGAGCATTTCATGTTCTTTGGCCATTCCTAGGTTAATGTAGTCACCACCGTTAACTGAATACTCACAGTGTGTGTGATGGGTATTATATAATTCAGTACGGATTCTCTTATGGTCTGCCTATATACATACCGTTAGTACTAACACTACCACAAAGATGAAGAACCTGAGGCTTTTGAATCTTAGGTGAAAGTTTTCTTGCTCAAGAAAGGCAGTGGTTTCTGAAAAGACCTCCTCTGGACATCCAGGGAAAATATTGTGACTATTTTTAAAGGGAGGGAAGGAGAGAAGCGAGAAGATTTTCTTTTTCAGAGAGCTTGCATTTGTAAAGGCCAAGTTGGACTTGCTTTTTGAATCCATAAAGATACTATTGCTTTCTCTTTATCACTTAAGAATTTGGTATCTGTATTAGACTGAATTCTTTTTTTGTGAGGGACCCAGGATTGCTGGTGGGATTGTGGCAATGATAGTTTTATAAGGGTTCTCTTCAGTGCTTTCTTGGTCATATGAATTTTATTTGCCTAGTAGGACAGGGCCGAAGTTCTGAATAGTCAAAGAAAGCATCTCTTATGTTTTTCTCATGAATAGAACACTCTGTGTCCTGAATTGTTCCTCTGCTGGAGCTGGCACATGGTGTGTTCTAATGTTTGAAGCAGTAGGCTTTTCATTTTGGGGCAATCCAGGTAAAGTTACCCAGTTCCCTTGTGTGACAAGGAGAACTTTCCCTCTCTGTCTCTCTCTTTCTGTCTCTCTCTCTCTTTCTTTCCCTCCCCCCTCCCCGTTCTGTTCCGGACATTGAGAAGACATTTTGAATTAAAAGGCCAATATTAGCAAATTAACTGGGGATTGGATGTTCTACCAATTATCAGGAATCCCTTTCCTCTTCTAGTTTTCCATATCAAATAACTTATGTCCTGGAGCTAGAGAGGCATTCAATGCTTGAGAATAATAATTGAGAACACTGGGGATATTAAGGATAAAAATAATGGCCCTGGGCTCTGATGCTTTGACTTTTTTTTTTTAAATTTATTTTTTGTCTGTTGTGGGACTTGAACTCTGGGCCTGGATGTTGTCCTGAGCTCCTCAGCTCAAGATTGCTGTCCTACCCCTTGAACCACAGCGCCACCTCTGGTTTTCTGGTGGTTAATTGGAGATAAGAGTCTCACAGACTTTAGTGCCTGGGCTGGCTTTGAACCCAGATCCTCAGATTTCAGCCTCCTGAATTGCTAGGATTATAGGCGTGAGCCACCGTGCCAGGTGATGCTTTCACTTTTTGACTCTCTGCCCATAAGAGAAAGACAAGACAGGCAGGCAGAGAGAAAGGGACAGAAAGAGAGTGAAAAATGCTAGGAAGCTGTTGCCCAGAGTAGAACAGGCTTTATAACATGAAAGTCCCAAAGAGACATCTAGATAACCATGTTGTCCAGCCCTAGAATCAGGCTTGAAGTTGAAGGTTTTCTTGTGAGTTGTGATTTTTGTGAGCATGGAATATCTTATGGAGGTATCACATTGCTGTTGGTATGTGGCCTTAGGAGAAGAACATACTCCTGCAGAGTGGGCGTGGCCCCTGCGAGGCCTGGACCTGTGAGGCTTGCAGCAGTGGCTGCCACCGCCTTTGATTAGCTTGCTTTTACACAGAACTTTCTCTTTCAGCTCCATATTTATAAATGAGGTCACATTTAGTCAGATCTTTTTCTTTTCCAAAAGAACAGGACCACACCCCTCAGACCGGAAAGACCCTGGAGAGGCCTAGAGAGACCGAGGCCACTTGGCTGGAGGGAGGAGGAGCTAAGAATCAACTAGTCCAGACAAAAGAAGCATTTTTTTTTTTTTTTTGTCTTTTGAAAACATTCAGTGTTCACTTAACCAGAACCCGTGCCACCTGTAGGGGACAGTGGGCGGTCCAATTAAAATAGGGAAGGAAATGGGTGAATAATCCTTTTTCCTCCTTAAGTAATTTTCCTCCCCCATGTCTCCACCCATCAAGAGGGATATTTAAGATTGGTCAGGTCCAGCTGGGCACTGGCGGCTCATGCCTGCAATTCTAGTGACTCAGGAAGCTCAGATGTGAGGATTGTGGTTCTGAAGTCAGGCAAGGCAGGAAAGTGCATGAGATCTTACCTGATTAAGTACCAAACAAACACCAAAACCACCGCCACTAACAACCCTGGAAGTAGTTTCTTGAGTTCAAGCCCTAGTACCATCATTAAAAAAGAAAAAAAAATGGGCTAGGTACAATAAAATGCACTGTGAGATATACATAGGGGGTCCTTTAAGAGACATACTCGTAGTTGGCTGTTCAGATTGCTGGCTGTGGGCTGGTATCCCTGTCCTGTTGGAGGAAGAAGCCAGGGACACAAGATACTGTGCCAGCATCTTTCCACTGGCAAGTGGTTCTCAGGTCCACACTGATGGGTTGGCAGGAAGGGGACAACCTTTGACATTGTGAGAAGGGCCAAATGCCTAGCTCTCTTGTCTCCCTCTGAGGGCTGCTGTCATCCTTCACCATTGCTTTGACAGAGTGTCAGGCTGTCAGTGGTTCCTAGGGCTCCTCCAGGGTTTACTTCCTCCTGTTGGAGACCTGGAAGTGAGAACTGTCTCTCACAAGGCACTCAGCCTGTCAATCCTCAACCCTCATGATTATTCCTGGGTTGGTGAGGTTTGCCCTTGCGTTTCCATTTTGTTGTTGTTGTTGTTGGGGCTTGAACTCTGGGCCTGGGCTCTATCCCTGAGCTCTTCAGCTCAAGGCTACCACCCCACCCTTGAGCCACTGTGCCACTTCTGGTTTTCTAGTGGTTATTTGGAGATAAGAGTCTCATGAGTTTAGTGCCTGGTCTGGCTTTGAACCTTGATCCTCAGATCTCAGCCTCCTGAATGGCTAGGATTACAGGCATAAGCCACGGCACCGGCTGCCACTTGGTTTTGTTTGGAGGTCTGTATGTTTATTGCTTGGGTGGGCTGGAGTTATGTGTTTTCACTCAGTTGGACGTAGGGTTGACTGCCTCCGCGGGTCCCACCTGGGGGTAGAGAGGGACGTGTTCTACACTGGAAGCTCACAGTTCAGTTGGGTAGATTCACAGCTGTTCAGAGGTCATGCCTGATGGTTGGTGAGAACCTCGGTGGCGTTGGCTCTTCCAGATCCATGTAGGAGCTAGAGTGGTTTACATGTGATTCTTGGCTTTACTGTCATCCATCTCCATCATTGACTGACTAAATTTTAATGAGGCTGAGAACCTGGGAGAATATCTTAGATGCTGGGGGAATAATTTCACTTACCCTCTACCTTCCAGAATTCCCTCCTCCTTTCTGGGATAGCCTCACCTCTCCTCCCAAAGTCCTATCTCTTACCCTGTGAGTGGCATTAGCTCCAATTAAGTAGCACCTTGGCTAAGTAGGTCCTTTTTACCATGGAGTTGTGCCTCCAGCTGAACCACTCTCCGGGTGGGGTATCCATCCAGTTCTTTTCTTGCGTGTATGACGGAACTGGAGATTGTCTTTTGGGAGAGTCTTTTGTCTTAGTTAGGTCTGGGTTTTGAACTGGCTTCTGGTACTGATAGACCACTTTTAATCTAGAAAGGAGACCTCAGCATACTCCCTCCTTTCCCTATCCTGAGGCTTGAACTCAGGTGTTGTCCCTGAGCTCTTTTACTCAAGGTTAGTACTGTACCACTCTGAGCCACAACTCTACTTCCATATTTCTGGTGGTTAATTGGAGATAAGAATCTTACCAACTTTCCTACCCAGGGTGGCTTTGAACCCCGATCCTCACATCTCAGCCTTATGAGTAGCTCTAATTACAAAGTGTGAGCCACCAGCACCAAGCTTCTGAACCTTTTTTTTTTTTTTTTGTGGCCACTCAAGAAGAAGATTCCACTGAGCCAGGTATGAACCTGTTTAACCAATGTGGCACTTTCTCTACTCAGATCCCAGCATGGTCTGAGCTTGTACCATAAAGATGGAGCATGAAGTGACTGACCAGACTCATGCTTTGATATTTACCAGTCGATTCATGCCACCTGGAGCTGGGTGGGAGAATTTCTTTCTAGTGGTTCCTTGTCCATATGAAACCTTGAAACTATTTACACAAGTCTTTTAGCCCTCAGGGTTTCTTTTAGGGTTTGATTTACTCTTTCCCTTTTTTTCCCCCACGCACTATGTGGTGTTAAGCCTTTCCTTGTTCCCTGGGCAGCAGTGGTAGGATAGGAACAATTGGAGCTCTTGAGTTGGGGTCGCTCTGCTTTGCAGATGCTGGAGTTTGGCCCCCAGGATACTGACTGTGGTGGAGGAGGTGCTTGGTGATGACTGCCCTGTTGCTGTCCTTTTGATCTCACTTGAAAAAGCCACAGCAGTGTTCTGCTCAAGTTGGAGGGGTGAGATGTGGCCATTGGACCTCAGTTTGATTGGGCATGTGTTCCTGAGAGTAGAGGAGAAAATGAAAATGCTACTGGATGAGGCCATGTGGTGTGCAACCATTTGAGTTTTTCTCTTCAGTTGGTGATTTGATCCGAGCCACTTAAGGAGGAGCAGGTGGAAGCCAGGGGCTGGCCCCTCTTGTCCATTAGTTTAACTTTTACACCAGAACAATTGGGGTAATATCTTAGTCTTGTAGATGAGGAAGTGGAGAGTTAGATATCTTTGCTTCAAGCATCACTTTCATTTGTTCATTTCACAGATAGTTTTTTTTTTCTCTCAGTCCTGTATGCTATTCTTGAATTTTTTTTTTCCACTCAAGCCACATTTCTACTTCTATCTTTCTGGTAGTTAATTAGAGATAAGAGTCTTACAGACTTTGTTGTCCAGGCTGGCTTTGAACCTTGATCCTTAGATTTCAGCCTTCTGAGTAGCTAGAATTTACAGGTGTGAGCCATGGGCACCTGACATTCCATAGATAATTTTTGATCGTAGAGCTCTGATCTCAACTTGACCTTGGTAGACAAGAATGGCAGGTCCTCTGTTCTTATAGACCTGAGAGTCTGGGTTGAGTTTCCAAGGACAGATTTTGTGGTGGCGTTTCTAGGCGGGGTGGCAACGAGGGAGTGTGGCTGGGGAGGGAGTTAGGACTTGAGTGCCATGCATTACATGCTTTATATTGTACCATGTTGTACACTTGCCCTGTACCCTGTCCTTGCTGTGGATGGAAGGTATTGTTCATATAAATAGAAACCTAGGCTCAGACAGGCAGGGTCACTTCGCCAATGTGGCATGGTAAATGACCTAGAAATGGAAGATTGCAGTTGAGTTCTCTTATGCTTAATCTGTGAATAATGTATTTATATAAGAACAGTTTTTTTTTTAGAGTAGTTTGCAGAGGAATAAATCTTAACATTTTGGTGAACTCTGAAATATTTTGAATAAGGTTCACAGCTGCTGGGGAGTCAAAACCTGGAACATCTTGTCTGGTCTTACAATGCAGACTCTTGAGGAGGAGTGTGGGCTATCTGTCATCTGAAGGCTAAAGTGTGACTGCCTTCCCCCACCTCTCTTTCTTTCTGCCAGTCCTGGGGCTTGAACTCAGAGCCTGGGCACTGTCCTTGAACTTTCTCAAGGCCAGAGCTCTACCACTTGAGCCTCAGCAACACTTCTGGCCTTTTTCTATGTATGTGATACCAACAATTGAACCCGGGTCTTTGTGCATGCTAGGTAAGCACTCTACCAATAAGCCAAACTCACTGCCCCTAGATTAATTTTTAGACCCTGTTTGAACTTCTAGAAAACAGAAGTCTGGAAATTCCGTTTCTGGCATGTGAATCTGAGTGTGACATGGGATGGGGAGGGTGACAGCCTGAGAGATGCTGCTGCGGTTGGTTCTTTGGAAACAGAATTTCCACTGCAAGTGTGTTGTTGATCCTTGTGACCATTTGTGGGGCTCTTAACCCCCTGGCTTATTGGGTTGAATTGTTACCAAGTTGATAGGGTTCCGGTTGTGAATGGCTTTCCTGGAGGATGCTTTGTACATTTTAGGGGACCTGCTTTAGGTCCCTGAATGCTTCAGTCTCATCTGTGGTTGTCCACATTTACTTGAGCAGCCTGTTGAAGGGGGTTGTGGTTTCATTTATGTCTCTTTCCTCTGAGGTTTTCAGAAGAGCCTCAGCCCTTTGCATTGATAGTATTTACTCCTTTCCCTACCAAATACTGACCTGAGGGTGGCCTGTTACTTTGACCCTTATTTTCTACCACCACTGCTTGGAATTCATGGCCCATCTATGGCATCTTTGGGAAATAGAGACAGCCCCAAGAAACACTGTTCAGTCTCTGCTGTCTCTTCTCAAAGAGCCTTAATCTGTCTCTGATCTCAGCTTCCTCAGTGACTCTGCCTTGGTACTAGAAAGGCTCTTCTCTTTGCCCAAGGCATCCTTACTTAGGAACTTAGCTGTTCCCTCCACTCGACTGTCACTATTGTCATTGTATGGACTTGACTGTTTTCACAAAAATCCCCAGAGGCATGTATTTTTTTCTTTTAAAGATTTTATTAACACTGATTTTTACATCATATTTCAAATGTTATGTTTAACAAACAAGTATTCAAGAAGGGAATCTAGGCAATCAGTGGCACATAGATTTTAGAACATAATTAAAATTAAGCCGAGGGTTTGTATGTCATAGGTACACATTAATCTATATAATAAAACATTATGTCTATGGAGTATATATCCTATCATAGATTTCTCTCTCTCTCTCTCTCTCTCTCTCTCTCTCTCTCTCTCTCTCTCTCTCTCTCTCTTTCTTTCTTTCTTTCTTTCTTTCTTTTTGCCAGTCCTGGGCTTCAGCTCAGGGCCTGAGCACTGTCTTGGACTTTCTCAAGTCTAGAGCTCTACTATTTGAGCCTCAGTACCATTTCCAGCTTTTTTTTTTCTTTCTATGTATGTGGTACCGAGGAATTGAACCCAGGTCTTTGTGCATGCAAGGTAAGCACTCTACCACTAGGCCAAACTCCCGGCGCCCCATCATAGATTTTTATGTCTAGGAAGTTATGTTTATATCTCCCGGACCACGTCCATAACCTTGGGTACCTGAATATTGTGTCATCGGTCTTGTACTGTTTGGATCTAATAACTACATATCCAGGATACCATGCCCCTTTTGTTCCTTTGATCTTGGCTTATCTCACTCAACAGGATTCACTGTTTCATCCACTTCCCAGCAAATAAGAGACATGTATTTTTATCGGTCCTGTTTTGCAGAGGTTTGGATAGTGATGTCTGATTAGTGGTGGAGGGCCTTGCCTAAACCACAAGGCGCACTGTTTGGAGCTAACCTTCACTTACAGAGTTCTGAGGTGAGAGTTCTGTTTCAAAGCTCTCCCAGTGTTCTACTCACTAGCCTTCAGGTTATAGTAAGACTTGTCTGCTTGGCACCTCTGACATTTGGGGCCTGGTAATGCTTTATTGTGGGGGCTGTTGGATGCATTGTGGGGCATTAGCAACATCCTTAGGCTCTGCCCACGAGATGCCAGCAGCCTTCTTCCCTGCCCCGCCCAGACAACCAAATTGTCCTCAGATATGGTAAGTACTCTGTAGTGGTGGTGGTGCTGGTTGAGCACTACTGGATCATGGGAATCATTTCAAGCCCTATGCTGGGATGTGTGGCGAGTGTGGACTGGGGTAGGAAGAATGGTCAGCCTGGGGGCTGTCTAGAAAGCTTGGAGCATCCAGGTCCCTGTGGGAAAGACAGATGGACACTGACCTGATATATGGGGATGGCCTTTCATAACAGAGTGCTGTGTAGCAGGCCTCTCAGAGCGGGCTGCGCCAAGGTATTTTCTTTCTACTCTGGAAACTGGTAGGAGAAAAATGAAGCTTCGATCTGCTGAAGTTTTATGGGTTAAAGCACTCAGGTGAAGGCTCAGAAGGGTTTTCCTGGCATCTTGAGGAGGGGGGAGTGCAGTGAGCAGGACATTCTGGAGCTGTCTTCATCTCCTGGTTCTCTAGCTTCCCCAGTCAGATGGCTAAGTACATGTGTTTTGTGACATGTGTACCAAGCACGGTTGAGTTTGTTTTTATACACATGGCTGATAAACCTGCCACGTTTTGTCAGATGTGATTTGTTTTTTTTTTAAACTTAGAGTAGTTTTTAGGTGCAAAATGAAGTAGAAATTATGGCGCTTTCCTGTGTCTTCATTGTGCTCATGTAGGCACAACTTTCCTTGCGTTTCATACCTCCTCCCCACAGTGGCACATTTGTTACAGTCAAGAAGCATTTGCACAGTTGTCACCCAAGGCCTCGGCTTTCTGGCTTTCCGTTAGGGCTCACTCTTGGGTGTTGCGTTCTGTAGATTTGGGCAGTGATGTGCTGTTGTAATTCCTTTTCTTCAGTGTAGTGTGTGGCACCTGTTTGGTCACACATTTATTGGTCAGGATGCCAGTGGATCTAGCTGCTTTTGGAAGCCCTTGTGCGTGTTAATTGAAAAATAAGAAAATGTGATTTGATGAGATGCCTTTTACTGAGAAAATATAATTTATAAAATCTTCAAATGAAGCAGTAAAAGCAGAGAACTTAAACATTTTTTTGATGATACATGTATTTCTTGGCTTCTATAAAACAGCTGTCTCTCGGTTTGTCACTTTATACTCACTTTTTCTAGAACCCACTGTCTGGGCAGAGGTGTACTGTGCCCTTCTATACTAGAGCAAGCAGCTTTGTTGGGGTTTGTTCTAGGGGTCCTGTCTTAATACATCTCTTGTGTGTGGCTGGTTTTCAGGAAATGTTCAGTTGTGAATCTCAGTAATTATATAATTAATAGTTTGTACAAGTGCCCTGAGAACATATCTGTCATCTTATCAGTGTGATAGTTCTCTCAAGGGAGATAGCCAGTTAGCTGATAGCTGATGACATCTTTTTTTTGGGGGGGGGGGTCATGGGGCTTGAACTCTGGGCCTGGGCGTTGTCCCTGAGCTCTTCAGCTTAAGGCTCCCACCCTATTCCTTGAGCCACAGCCCCACTCCATGTTTCTAGTGATTAATTGGAGATAAGAGTCTCTCTGACTTTAGTGCCCAGGCTGGCTTTGAACCTCGATCCTCAGATCTCAGCCTCCTGAGTAGCTAGGATTACAGGCATGAGCTACCATGCCTGGCTGATGACATCTTTTTATTCCACAGTATCTTCTTTTTATTCTCAGGGCTTAACATTTTGAAGGTAATAGTGACAACATTGAGGGCCTTGGCTATTATTAGAAGTGTTACTAATTCAAGGAAGTTAAGTACCTTGTACAGGTCACCAGCAGCAGGTAGATTGTACAACTGGTTACATGCTGCACTTACTCATGAAGCTCTTCTACCTCTAGGAGTGGAGGATAGTATTACAGATTGAGAACTGGAAAATGAAGCAAATTATAGTAGAAAAATAAAAATCATTAGTCTCTTATCTAGCGATCATCATTGTTAACAGTTTACTATGCTTCAGTACAGCTTTATCTCCCAGAATGTTACAGACAGTTCGTATTATTATTTTTGTGTCTTATCTGCTTCATTCAGTGTTTATTTGTAAGTGCTTCCTCCTGCTAATTAGTTCATTTTATTTTTTTTTTTGTGCTGATATGGAGGCATGAACTCAGGTCTTCTTTCTCATGCTCTACTTTTTCTGCTCAGGGATCTGGTGTTCTTACTACTTTAGCATACAACTTTTTTGCTGGTTAATTGAAAATTAACTGGCAAACGTTTCTCAGATTTGTCTGCTTGGTATTTGTTTTGGATTGTTCCTCAGATCTCAGCCTCCTTAGTAGCTAAGATTACAGGGATGACTCACTGGCACCCAGCTAGTATTGACATTTTGATGAGGGAGGATCATCTTCTTGTCCGGATCACTCCTTTGGTAGCATGGTGAAGTAAAATAAGGGGTACTTGCACAGAATCACAACAGTACACAAGTACTTCTTGGTGTTTGAGGCCCAAGGTCAACATAACATGATCACGTCTTGTTTTTCTTTCTTAGTCTCTCTATTCCCCATTCCTGCCAGTGTGACCCCATCCTCTTTAGTGTTTCTCATGAATTATGGTCTGAAGAGGCTTGAGGGCAAGTCTGGTGACTGACATGTGAGGAACAGAATCACCCCCTACTTGAAGCCCTCAGAAGGACTTCATTTATTTATTCATTCATTCATTTATTTACTTACTCACTTACTTATTTATGCTGGTACCAGGATTTGAACTCAGAGTTTTGTGTCTGCTTGCTCTGTTGTCCATGGCTAGCTAGTACTCTACTATTGAGCCATGCTTATGGAGTTTTTTGTTTGCTTATTTGTTTTTTGTTTGTTTTTGGCTTGTGTAGGTCCTGAATTCTGGGCCTGGGCATTGGCTGGGCAGGGGCCAGCTTGCTTAAGACAAGCACTCTACTTCTTGAGCCATAGTGCCACTTCTAGCTTTTTTGAGTAGTATATTGGAGATGAGTCCCATGGAGTTTCCTGCTCTGCCTAGCTTTGAACCATGATTCTCAGATCTCAGTGTCCTGAGTAGCCACCAGCCCCTGGATGGCTTCCCTTCCTCCCTCCTTTCCTCCTTCCCTTTTTCCTTTCTTCTTATTAATTGGAGCTGTAGTCTAAGCTGGCTTTGAGTCACATTCCTCCAGTTCTCAGCTCCTTGAGTAGCTACGATTACAGGTATGGCCCACCAGCACCTGGCTCTGGTTCTCTACTTTATGGCAGGCCAGCATCCAAGGCAGCTGTCAACTTGCCATCCCTCACATGAGACTAAGCGAAGTGTGGGAGGTGCCATCCCAACTGAAGGCTTCAGGATCAGACGATGGAGATGGGACCCTGAGGTCTGATCTAGAAAAAGCTCTGATGCCAGCTTCTCTCTGGTGGCTGACACTGATTTCAAGCTCTTGTAGGATGCTGCTAGCTTGTTTAGCTCAGCCCCAATGGTGTAGGGATAATCAGTAGCCTGGAAGACTCAGTCTATTTCACTCTACAGCACTGTGGTCCTTTTCCAGGTGTTGGAGAGAATGTTTTTCCAGCTCAGTTGCTGGCATATATAGTTCAGTATACAAGGTGTTCCTCTTGGAGGAGCAGGAGTTGAATGTTGACTTTTGTTCCTTGGGATGTGTTCTGGGGAGGAAGTGGATTTTCAGATTGTGGTAGGAATAGGATGTGGTTTTGGGTGATTAGTGGTATATGTTGTGGATAAAGTTAACCAGGATGGTGCTTGTTTTTCCCTCTTCTTTTTTTTGTACTTTTGACTGAGGTGCCTCAGAAGGAGCTTTTATGTATCCTAGTTCCTCTTAATCCTGCATGCATTTTTAACCTTTGAAGAGAAGTTGGAAGCACACATTTTATGTAGCATATTAGTGATTTGTAAGATAGGAGTTTAGACACTGACTTTGACATTTGCTGGCTGTGTGAGCCTTACCTGGCACACTGAACTTCCCTCTTTCAGCTTCAGATTCCTGTGTGTAAAACTGGGACAAAACACACCGACTGTTATGAGTTTCAGTAAGTTACTGCATGGAAAGCACTTAGTGTACAGGTCTTGCTACAGGATAATTTTGCCCTGGTAGCTTTTATCCTCATTATTAGAGGCAGCCTGGCATTATAATAGAAATGATGATAATGATGATGAGGATGATGATGAGTGCTATGATGTATCAGCAGAGTACTTTGTATCAATTAACTCACAATAACCCAAGGAAATAAATGCTGTCCTAATTGCTGCTTTACAGATGATAAAACGCAGGCACCCAGAGGGTATAATAGCTTGCCCTAGGTCACTCAGTTCCTAAGTATAAAAAGATCATGTGCTTTTAGGTCTGGTTGGCATGCTCGTATGCCATTTCCTTGAGGTATGTATGGCCAACTTCAAAGAGCATAACTATCTGAATTGTGCTCTGTAAAAAACGGGACTTATGACAAAGACCCTCCACCAGTCCCCACCCGTGTACTATGGTTGGAAGTTGTTTGCTGATTAACCAGCTGAAGTGCTTATTATGAGGTTCTAATGAGCTATGAAAGGTAAAAGTTAGTTTTAGAGCTCTAAAGTACATATTGTTGGGGTTTAACCAACATGCATGTTTTTTTTTTTCCTGAACTACTTAAGAATAAGGCATAATAGTGAAGAATGTAGAGAAGAAAATGTCATCTTTATTACTGATAGAGGCTGATGGAGGATGTGGCTTAGGTGTGGGCAACCTGAGCTCCTTGATGACTTGAGATTTGATAGATGCATCTACCAGTCACAGCAGCCCTGGGTGCCCAGGAGGCTTTGTGAGTGGTGATGGGGTGGATGGTGGTATGGCTCTGGTGGTAGTGGCAGCAGTGGCGCTGTCTCCTATAAACTTCTGGGAAGAGGAGAGGTCACTTTTCCAGCAGAAAGCAGCATGTGGGGTGGCACACCGAAGCCAGTAGTGTTGAAGGAAAAGCCCTCCTTCTCCTCCTCCTTGCCCTCGACCTCGTCCTCCTCCTTCTTCTTGTTCTTCTTTTTAAGATTTTATTAACACTCTTTACCTCATATTTCAAATGTCATGTTTAACAAACAAGTATTCAAGAAGGGAATCTCTATATGCAACCACTGGTACTTAGATTTTAAAACATAATTAAAATTAAGCTGAGGGTTTGTATGTCATAGGTACATATTAATCTGTGTAATAAAACATTATGTCTATAGAGTATAAATCCCATCATCGATTTTTATGTCTATGTAGTTATGTCTATATCTCCAAGACCATGTCTATAACTTTTGGTATTTGAATATTGAGTCATCACTCTTGTACTGTTTGGATCTAATATCCACATATCAAGGAGACCATGTGCTTTCGTTCTTTTGGTCTTGGCTTATCTCACTCAACAGGATTCACTCTAGTTTCATCCACTTCCCAGCCAAGGCCATATTTTATCTTGTCTGTTGGCTATGTGAATTCCATTGTGTGTGCTGTGTGTGTGTGTGTGTGTGTGTGTGTGTGTGTGTGTGTGTGTGTGTCTCAGTCTCATTTTTTGTATCCATTCATCTGCAGTAGGGCATCTGGGTTGTTTCCATTGCTTGGCTATTGTGAATAGTGCAGCGATGAACATAGCTGAGCAGGTGCCCTTATCATATCCTTGGTTATGATGCTTAGGGTAGATGCCCAGGAGTGGTATGGCGGGATCGTAGGGAAGGTCTGTTTTCAGCTTTTTAAGAAACCTCCACACTGCCTTCCAGAGTGGCTGTACTAGTTTATGTTCCCACCAGCAGTGCAGTAGGGTTTCTCTTTCTGCACAACCTCCCCTGCCCCGCCCCCCCCCTCAGCCAGCATTTGTTGTTGTCTGAGTTCAGAATATTGGCCATTCAAATTGGGGTAAGGTGGTATCTTAGGGTTGTTTTTATTTGCATTTCCTTTATGACCATGGATGATGAGCTGCTGTTGCTGCTGTTGCTGCTGTTGCTGCTGCTGCTGTTACTGCTGCCGCCTCCTCCTCCTCCTTTTCCTCCTCCTTCTCCTCCTCCTTCTTCATCTTCTTCCCATTTTAACCTCTTCTTTTGATAAGTCTCTTTTTAGTTCTCTTGCCCATTTAGTAAATGGTTTGTTGGGTTTGGGGGGGATTAGTTGCTTGAGTTCCCTGTAGATACTGGATATTAAGCATTTGTCTGATATATTATTGGTAAATATCTTTTCTCAGTTGGTTGTCTGTCTTTCTACTTTACTTTAGTAGCTATGCTTTTATCTGTGCAGAAACTTTTTATTTTTAGGTAGTCCCATTTGTCCAGTCTCTTTCCAGTCTGTTGTGACCCTGGGACTCAGTTCGGGAAGTTTTTGCTTGTGCCTATGAGTTCCAGTGACTCTCCTACTCTATCATGTAGCAGTTTCAGGAGAAACCCTTCTTTTTGGAAACCGGAAGTAGGGAAAAGTGTGGAGAACCCATCACTGTTGAAGAATTGCTTCTGCTATCTTCAAACAAACAACAGCACCTCTCCTACTGCTCTGCCTCACTTTCCCCATCACTTATGGCTACTCCATTTTCCCATTGTTCCTGTCTAAAACTGACTCCTATCTGACTCCTCCTTCCTGCCTCTCTTGCAAACCCTATGTCCACTTTTTCTGGCAGTGTGGACTTAACCTTAGAGCAGATCCAGAATTTGATCACTTCGCACACCTCTTGGTCCAGTGCAGTATAGGTATTGTGATCTCCTTTCTGTTCTCCTCCCCCTCCCCCTTTTCCAAACCAAAAGTAGACAAAACCAATAGGCCTCTTTTATATGTTCCCCCAGGTGGCCAGAATGATCTTTTCTAAACATTGAAGTTGTATCATGCTCTACCTCTGTGTAGAACCCTGCAGCAGGTCCCCATTCTTACCCAGGGCAAAAGGCAAAGTCCTTACAAAGCCTCCATGTGTTTCCTTCTTCAACCTGGCCTCTTTTGGTCTCCTACTTTTCTTTCTGCTCCCTGTTTAGGGTGCTGGCTCTGCTACTTTCTTATAAAACATCAGGTTTCCACTAGCTTATGGGCTTTTCATGGGCTGTTTTCCTGCTCAGAACTCCCCACTGTGTACTTGAGGATTTACAATTTTTTTTTGTTTGACATAATGAGGGTTTTTTTTTGGCCAG
Source organism: Megascapheus bottae (assembly GCF_031878675.1). Classification (NCBI taxonomy): domain Eukaryota; kingdom Metazoa; phylum Chordata; class Mammalia; order Rodentia; family Geomyidae; genus Megascapheus; species Megascapheus bottae. The sequence continues at coordinate 11,814,129 of NC_143524.1, read as the reverse complement.
TCCTGGGCTTGGGCTCAAGGCCCGAGCACTGTCCTTGGATTTTTATCAAGGCTAGAGCTCTGCTACTTGAGCTACAGCACCACTTCTGGCTTTTTTCTATGTATGTGGTAGCGAGGAATTGAACCTGGGTCTTCGTGCATGCTAAGCAAGCACTCTACCACTAGGCCAAACTCCCGGCCAAACTTTTTTTTTTTTGGCAAGTCCTGGGGCTTGAACTTAGAGCCTGAGCACTGTCCTTGGGCTTTTTTCTCAAGGCTAGCACTCTGCCACTTGAACCACAGCACCATTTCTGGCTTCTTCTATGTATGTAGTAGCGAGGAATCTAACCCAGGTCTTAGTGCATGCGAGGCAAGCACTCTATCACTAGGCCAAACTCCCGGCCCCTGTTTGACCTAATGAGTTTTAAAATAAAGATGGTATACATGTGATATTCTTTTAGTAGAAATTATACTTGAGTTGTGGATTTTTAGCAGGACGGGGTACAAAACTTTTCTTTTTATTGTAAAGGTGATGAACAGGGGTGTGTGTGCCATTAAATTCTTGTAACGCTGGGCAGTGACAGCAGTGTAGTGTCTCATCAGCTGTAGAAGATAGCTAGTACTCCATTTTAAAGTAAGATTTGTGTTATATGGTTCCCCCAACTGTAGGCTAATGTAAGTACTGTGAGTGTGTTCCGGGAAGGTTAGGT